>NC_057846.1:31715000-32965000 GCF_910594005.1 Cervus elaphus
ACCTCTTGTTTCAGGGTCACCACGTTCCCCAAGTCTGCCTTCTGGGTCCTCGGCAGCCTCAGGATTCTCACTCACACAATGCTCACGCCTCCCACGTGCGCACTTCCCTCTCCTGAAATCTCTCTTCTCCTCTCTCTGTCCTCTCTTTCCAAGAGAGTGAGCCCTGGGCAGCTACAGCATACTCCTCTCATCTTGTGAGACCTGCTCTCTGGCTGGCTTTCTGCTCTCTGTTGCCCTTGATGGGTGGCAGACAGAGGCGGGAGAGGCTCGCCTCACCCCGCACAGACCTTGGTCCAGCAGGCTCTCCTTGACCAGAGATGTATAAGAGTGACTGACATTCAAACCTCATATCATGCAGTGGCTGGAAGTCCTTTGGCTCCAGTATTCCCAGCTCCATTTCCCTGCTGTCTCTTTCTTTTTCAGCCTTTTCTGTCTCTCCTCCCTTTGCCTCTCCCTCGATCCTTGTACCTGCACTCCATACCATTCATTCTGAAAACTTCTTTATGTCTAAGTTTTTGTCATTGCTATCCTTCTTCTACGTGACTTTGCTTGTCCAACTACTCGTGCAAGTCTCTGCCAACACCGTGGGCCTGGTGGGGCACCTACTTCTTGAAACAGAAAGCAGCCCACATTGCCCGATACTCCAGCCTTGGGTTACTTGGTGGGATTTTAGGGAATAAGTAAAGACAAGAGCTTGCAATCCCTCCTCTGCTTTTGCAATTTAACTGACAGTCCTGACTAAGGCTCTGCATCTCTCCTCTGCACTGTGACTATTCTGCCCGGGCCCTCAGTACTTGCCTGACTCTCTATCTTGCCCCAGATTGAAGGGGGAGAAGGGCCATTTTATATTCAAGAGGAAAACTATGAGATCTCTGGTTCAGTCTTTAGGTAAAAATTAACCTGTAAAAGAGCTCTATTTAACTGGCTTAAAGGAAACTGAGCACTTATATACATTCTCAAAAATATAAAGGAGGCTCTCCAGAATACCCTTTCCATGTGACTTGGGCAATGTTCAGTATTTAATTAATGTCTGATACTAGAGTTAGCATAAGCTTCCGGGTTTAATTAATACAGACCTGTTTTTAATCCTATCTATGGTTACTGAAAGTCAGTTAAGTCAATATTGTTATAAAATTTGTGAACAGGAAGAATAAGTTGATATAATTAAATCTTTGAGAAAATGTAAGAGCTTAGAACTTTTTGGTAAATTCTATGGCAATAACTATGTTTTGGAAAAGTTCATCTAAAACACTTTCTCCAATTTTGGTAAATGGAAACTAAATTAAGTTTAATGATAGGAAATCACTGAATACCCAGGCCATTTCAAATAAGACAAAATATTGGTACCATTAATTGTTGAACAGGTCTAAGTTTACCTATTTTGTCTTCTTGTGAAGAGAGAAACTAAAGATGTTTGGTACCACCCTCCCAACCTATAGAATGTTAATGTAGAAGACAGTTCATGATTGCTTAAGAAAAGTAGGATGTGTGTTTTTAGAAAAGATGTGAGGAATGGAAATGTATCTTGTTAAAAGGAAAGAGAGTGATTTGCTGGTTATTTCTTAATGGAAAGAATAAGGGACAAAGTATGGCCATAGAAAGTTGCAGGAGGTTTGCAGAGGAGGAACATTGAGAAAAGAATTTTGTAGGTGGTCAGGAATCTCTAAGGTTGGATTGAATTGATTTAGATAAATGGATTTTATCAAGAGTAGGCTGATACAAGACTGGGTTTGGTTTTTCTCTCTCCTAAGAGAATTCCTGGAATACTCCTTGTGATATCAGATTGTGTGAGTTCTTATACTTTTAAATGTCTGTATTTACTTTTGAAATTTATTTTTCACTTTAGCTGCAGGAATAATTGTTTCACAGGGACCTATTATTCTATCAGACTGGGTATTTTAAAACTTCTTGAGATTTTTGACAGACTTCCCAAATATAACTAAAGCTCTTTTGACTGCCAGCTAATTTTGAGGTGCTTCAAATATAATTGGGTTCACTTGTATATTGAATTACATGGGAAACACTGTCCAAACTTGCTGTTGCCTGTGTCATACAGAATCACCAGGCTCAAAAAAAAAAAAAAAAAAAAAAAAGAATCACCAGGCTCTAATTTTATCATCACCCAAGAGATAGAGGAAGGGGTTTTGGGTTCTTCTGCTGTCTAGTCTCTCACCTTCTTCAATGCCCAAAAAATCCCCTGTGGGAAAACTCACATTTCGAGACCCTCATTTTCTGACTTCTGTGGTGTTTTCCACTGAGCCCAACTCCACTTCCTCTAGATGATCCTTTTTATACCTCTAGGACTCCCTTCACTCCTTCACCGGGCAGTCCCTGTGACTACCTACTGGACTGGCCACTTCCAAGCAGTCCACATTCTACGCCTTATACACATTCAGTCTTGAGGAATACACCCCAGCACAGGGAAAACTGCTATAGGACATGAGCTTTATAGACAACAGATCCCCTTCAAGGAGAGTCCTGGCAACACACTGGCACTGGTTCAAACGTCCCCTACTTGGTACCCTCCATGCAAGGGACTGGGTTGACCAGAGATATCAGGTTAGGAATCCTTGGGAGAGTAGAGAACCCTCAAAATTCCATTATGGAAGAAGAGAGCACATTTGGAGCACATTCTGACTCCCTTCTGTAAAAAGTCCTCAGTGAATGTCTCTTGGGATGCCGGACCTTCATTTCTAGGAGTGCTCTTGGTTGCAGGTTACTCAACATGGGAGGATCCTCTTCTAAGCAGAAACACCTCTGGAATGTATCCTTAGAATCTGGATATTTAAAAAAATAGACGAACTGAACAGGAAAAACAAATTCTACTGTAACACTACTCGACTTTTATATAAGTTGGGGGGATAGAGAAAAGTGGCCTGAAAATGAGTCTCTAAATTGCAAAACCATCTTGCAACTGGAGCTTCACTGTTGCAAGATGGGAATGTTCAAGCCTTCATGGTTCTTTACCCAAACCCTGCTCTACTGGGCTCCTGTAATCAAAAGCCTGGGAAAAGCACTCCCGACATTTTAAATGATCCCCTTTTTAACTTTCCTCAACTTTCAGGGGTGAAAGCAAGTCTCCCCCGCTTCTCCAAAGCCACCAAGTTTCCCAGATCCCTCTGACCAATCCCAAACTCACCTCCCTATGTCCCATATTCTCTTCATCATCCCAGGAGAGAGACTAGAGCCCCAGGGTATCTGGTAGTCAAACTTCCTATCACTGAGGATCAGAGAAAATATTCCCTCAAAGGGAAGTGGCAAGTGGTGACAGGACAGTCACAGTACATGTGCCCTTCTCTTTAACTGATTTAGCCCAGTGCAAACAAAGACTGGGCCGGTTTATTAAAAACTAGTAAGTTTGCTGCAGATTTTCAGGCCCTAACTCTGGCCTTTGATTTAACTTGGAAGGATGTTCAAACAATCCTATCTATAATACTTGCTCTGGCCCTGAGGAAAAACAGAGAATGTGGGCAGCAGTCCAGGGGAACAGTGACCAGCTTGACCAAACTGAACATTTTATTATGGGTGAAGATGAAGTCCCAAGTCAGGAGCCCTGCTGGTATCATTCTTGAGAGGGATCAGAAGCCATGAAACACGTGATCCACTGTGTTATTAGAAGGGATGAGAGGATCTAACAAAAAGCCAAATAACTCTGAAAAGGTTAAAGGAGTGACCCAAGAAGAAAATGAAAACCCTCTTTTAGGGACATCTCGTGGAGGCTTGTGTAAAATTTACTAACGTTGAACCCTCCACTCCAGAAGGTCAATCTCTGCTGTAACAACATGTCACCAGACAATCTGCCCCTGATAATGAGGCAGAAACTCCAAAAGTTACAATTAGGCCCACAAACCCTGATGTCCCAACTGCTAGAGGTGGCCTTTGGGATATTTAATAATCAAGATCAAGCTGAGGAGGAAGAGAGATCCTGACATGAAACAGGCGGGCCAGGGCTCAAGCTATGACCACAGCTATCAGCAACGCCTTGCAACCTAAGGACAACCCAAGTGGGCCAAGGAAGCTTAACCATCGCCTGGAGGTAAAACCAGAAAGGGGGAATGCTTCAGATGTAAGTCAACCAGCCCAAAAGTGTGAAAAAGAACCCTCACATCCATGCCTAGCCTGCAAATGAACAGGTCACTGGAGATGGGATTGTCCCCAGTCCTGAAGACAGGTGGGTTCCTGCTTACAAGGTGGCCATGCTGGACAACTGAGGCAGCCCAGGGATTCTGGTGGCTCCCTGCATGAGATATCCAACTCCATCAAAAGGCCCAAGTGGTCTTTGACATGGCAAGTAAGAATATCAATTTTCAAATTGATAAAGGAGACAATCTGTCCCATCTCTCACCCTGGGCCTCTTTCCTGCAAAAGCTGTACTGTGACTGGTGTCGACAGAAAGCCTCACACTGGTTTCTTCACTGGGCCTCTCACTTGCCAATCTGAACAGCATTTGACCATACACGCCTTTTATTGTGCCTGAGTGTCCTACCCAACCACTGGGGAGAGACCGTGTGGTCTCTCTTGGGGCCATATTAAAGTTTGGACCCCCTGAGCTGTGCCTTTTCTTGACTCTAAGACAAATCAGCTGGAAGACCAAGGGCCTGTTCCCAGCCATATTCTTCACACAGTAAACCCTGAAGTTTGGGACAATGGAACCCCTGGGAAGACTATAAACACCCAACATGTAAAAATTAGCCTCAAGCCAGAAGTCACTTACCCTAACAAGAGACAGTACCCCATAAAGTTGGAAGCAAAAACAGGTTTGCAACCCCTCATAGACAAATTCTTAAAACATGGCCTCTTAATGCCCTGTTAGTCTCCACGTAATACCACTATTCTGCCAGTTGCTAAGCCAAATGGGGATACTGAATTGTACATGACCCTAGAGCAGTAAATGATGCAGTGGTCTCTATACATTCCCCTCTTGGCCAAGCCTTATAATATTGGATGGGAGATGCCAAATGGTTTACTGTGCTTGACGTCAAGGACGCTTTCTTTCGCATCTCAGTTCATCCCTCTTTTGAGTGGACTAGCCCCCACTGGGCCAAATGTAATACTACACCTGGACAGCACTGCCTCAGGGGTTTCAGGATAGCCCACATTTGGTCACCCAAGTCCTTGGAAAGGAACTAAGAGAAATACACCTAAAAGAAGGTGGATTCTACAATATGTAGATGACATATTAAAATGCACCCTACCATAGAGGTCTCAGATCAAACTACCATTTAAGTCTTTAATTTCCATGGGGCCCGGGGTAAGATGATCTCCCAGGAAAAAAGCATAGATATCAGAGCAACACGGTAAATATCTGAGATATAATTCCTGAAAGTACACAGTAATCTCAAATAAAAAGCATGCTATATTAGGTGTAAGCACCCCAGAGATATTAAAAAAAAAAAAGTTTGTATTTTCTTAGGCATGACAGGATTTTGCAGAATTTGGATTCCAGGGTTCAGACTAATGTTTAAGCTTCTATCTGAGGCCACCAAAGGCCCAGAACCAGTACTTTGTACTGGAGAACAAGAAAAGGCTTTTAATAATATCTATCAGTCCCTCGCCAGAGGGGTGTAAATTTGGGTGTCCCCAGTTAAAAAAAAAAAAAATTTACCTTGTAACTGAAAAACAGGAGACAGCTGTCAGGGTTCCTATTCAAAAGCTAGGAGAAGTTCCTCAGCCTACTAGCTATTTTTCCAGACAACTAGATTTCCAGGCCTGATGTGGTTCTGGCTGTTTCTGGGCCATAGCTGCCACTGCTTCCTTGGTGGAAGAAGCTAACAAGCTAAGCTTTGGACAGCCACTGGATGTCCAGACCCCTCATCAAATACAAGGGATTCTGGGGATTAAAGGCCACCACTGGCTAGCTGGAGCCCACCTTACTAAATACCAGGCTTTGCTCCATCTCCCCAGAGGGAACCTCAACACCCTCAACCTGGCTATACCAATGCTCCTGAAATTTCAGAACAAACACGTTCCTGCCTTGAACCCACTGACCAAGTTTATACCTGGAGGCCTGATCCAACAGACCAGGCCATAGAAAACCCTGAGGAAGAATGGCTTACTGACGGCAGTAGTTTTTAAAGATGGAATCAGGAGGCCATAGGGTTACTACTGTCAGCCTTCATAGTATCACAGAAGCAAAACCTTTGCCACCCAGATGGCTGAGCTAAAAGAAATGGAGCCCCAGCATTAGCAGATGGCATCACCAACTTGATGGACATGAGTTTGAGCAAGCTCTGGAAGTTGGTGATGGGCAGGGAAGCCTGGTGTGCTGTAGCCCATGGGGTCACGAAGAGTCGGACACGACTGAGTGACTGAACTGAACTTTAGAGGAAGGAAAAGTTATATATACACATACAGACTTAAAATATGCCTTTCTTGCTTTACATGCCTAAGCAGGTATCTGAAAAGAAAAAGGACTTGCCTGGTGGTCCAGTGGATGAGAATCCGCTTGCAATGCAGGACACACGGGTTTGATCCCTGCTCCGAGAATATCCCACATGCCCTGGCCACAACTACTGAGTCTGTGCACTAGAGCCTGTGCTTTGCAACAAGAGAAGCCACCACGATAAGAAGCTGGAACACTGCAACTAGAGAGTAGCCCGCACTTGCTACAACTAGAGAAAGCCTGCAGGCAGCAACTAAGACCCAGCACCGCCAAAAAAAAATAAAATAAATTTTTTAAAACACAAAAAATTCTCCTATAAAATATGGGGCTGAGATATTACACCTCATAGTGGCTCAAAACCCAAAGCTAGTAGCAGTCATTCACTGCTGCAGGCACCAAAAGGAAAATTCTCAAATTACCCCAGGAAACAACAGGGCAAATGGAGAGGCAAAAAAAAAAAAACAAAACAGACAAAACAGCCCTGATGCCCAGGTAGAAACCAACATGAAGAAAATTCAACAAATCACTTGACTTCAGCAGACAGTTAACCACCAATCCTCACTATACGGTACAGGCGGGGAAACTAAAAATTGGTTCTCTAGCTGATTCTCTTGGATCAACTAGGTATACAAAACTCTCTGGCAGGAAGTTTCTATTTTCTCATAACCCTCAGTTCTTCTCAATGATACCGATTTATGCTGTATTTCATCTTGTACTCTGTTGTCTTCCCTATTGTAAATCTCTGACCCACAATTTTTAGCCCAAGAAAGATCTGGGAATCAACAGATCCAGACCTTCTATTCAAAAAACAGAGAAACATGTTAAACTTTAATCCTGAGATTAACAAAAACATACACACAAGCAGAATGCCTTCTTATAGCCAAGACATTGCCTCCCCTGTCTGGTCCACTGTTAAGGAAGCTCCCCTCCCACCTCACCTGCCAAAGTTCACCTGGTTCCTTCCCTTTTCAGGCCTTTATCATGGCTTCTTGCTGTTGTTCCTTTTGGCCCTGGTTTAACATTCTGGTTAAGTTCACATCTTCCAGGCCCCAATAGTTTGAAGTGAGGTTCATGATGGCTCAAGGAATTCAGCCCACCCCAATGGAGACTGGCCCAGGTCCCTACAGGTCCTTGGGACAGTCAGCGAGGGACTGACTTCTACAACTTGAGGATAGGCTAGGGTCCTCAGTGCCTGTCCAGCAGGAAGAAGTTTCAGAAGAAGAGACCTTTGGACCATTAGCCCTTAAGAATAAGGGAATAGGGACTGCCCTGATAGTCCAATGGCTAAGACTCTACACTCCCAATGCACAGGGCCTAAGTTCAATCCCTGATCAGGGAACTAGATCCCATATGCTGCAATGAAGATCCTGTGTTCTACAACTATCAGTAAGGCCTAGTGCAGCCAAATAAATAAATGGTAAAACAAAAAAAAAAAAAAAAAAAAGAAGAAGGGTGTAGAGTCTCTCAGGGAGGAATGAGACAAGCTGAGACCTGGGACCCTTCCCTGCAGTGCTGCAATGCTTGTACCTGGACATACCTCTCCTGTCCTCAAGCAAGAAAATACAAAGAATCTGGATGGGACTAAAAATAATCATGTGTATGTACAGTTGGGGCAAATTCTGGACAAAAGTTACAAAAAGAGCAGAAGAGCCCAACTGCTACTTCTGAAGTTAAAGTGTAGGTCACTCAGTTGTGTCCAACTCTTTGCAACCCCATGGGCTGTAGTCCATGGAATTCTCTAGGCCAGAGTACTAGAGTGGGTAGCCTTCCCCTTATCCAGAGGATCTTCCCAACCCAGGGATCAAACCCAGTTCTCCTGCATTGCAGGTGGATTCTTTACGAGCTGAGCCACAAGGGAAGCCACTTCTGAAGAGCCAGAAGCAAAAACTGGGTGTTGGGAGCAAAAGCAGGATACTGCGCATGCCCCCTGCAGGCAGCACTACCACAGGGATGGGCAAACCACCTAAGCCACCCCTCCAGACCCACCCCGGGCACATCCTACCTCCACCCTCCTACAAGGAACAAGGGTGCTCCCACCTCAGGGAGCAAGCAAGCAGGGGAACCTATTACTTGTTCTCACTGCCCCATGCTGCAGCAGGGACTCCATAAAGCCTTGCCTGAAAAAAAAACAAGAAAACAAAGACCCAAGATTCAGTTCTGGGATGTACAAATTGTTCATTTTCCCACAGAAAAATATTCTCGTCTCTTGCCTACTTCTCTTTAGTAGCAGAAGGAGACTATGAAGTCAAAACTGGAGGGGGGTGGGGGGGGCATTGAAAAACTGGTATTAAGACACCCCAGCATTTTATGATGCCCTCCACTCAAGCCAGAGGTCCAGTTGCCCATTTTTCCTCAAACCCTAACCCACTACCCAATGGAAGAAGGATTCATACTGAAGAGGAAATGGACAGAACAGACATGGATGCAATGCACTGGGTATATGGTTGAAAAATATTTCTACAATGACAGGATAGGATGGCTAAGCTTTAAAACCTTAGGCCAGTTAGTCTATTGTGCTGACAAGGATATGACAGGTAGATAAACCACTCTGGGATACTAACTGCCTCTACAATCATTCCATACACACACAGTGTATGCTGGGAACTTTGATTTCACCTTTCTCAATCCACTCCTGAAATGAATCCAAGCACTGGGCTAGTTCATTAAAACTCTTCACTGGATTGACTTGGGACTTACCTAGAAATATCCCAGATGGAGATGCCTGTTTCTTTGAGTATGCACTGTTACCATGATGGAGAGTAGCTACCCACCAATGTGTCCTTTGAAACTTGCCTTGCACACTCACCATAGCCAGTGAGATTGCTAAATCCCTTACTAATTTACAGAAATCTCTAGATTCCCTGGCCAAGGTGGTACTTGACAACCGACTGGCCCTGGATTATCTACTGGCAGAACAAGGAGGAATTTGTGCAGTTGCCAATAGTTCTTGTTGCATCTGTGTTAACCCCTCTTCCCAGGTAGAAACCAACACTGAAAAAATTCAACAACAAATCACCTTCTCCAGCAGACAATTAACCATCAATCCTTGTTATTCAATATGGACAGAGAAACTGCAAACTGGTTCTCTAGTTTGTTCTCTTGATCCAAGAGAATAAGGTTTCCATTTTCCCATAACCCTCTTGTCTTTTCAATCAATTTATGTTTTATTTCACCAGTACTTTGTTGTCTTCCATACTATTGTAAATCTGTAACTAAGACCTTTATGCTCAAGAAGGAGGCCTGAGACCAACAGGTTTAGGACCTTCCACTTTAGAAATAAAGAAACACTCTAAATTTTAACCCTCAGTCATGTCTGACTCTTTGCCACCCAATGGACTGCAGCCCACCAGGCTCCTCTCTCCATGGGGATTCTCTAGGCAAGAATACTGGAGTAGGTTGCCATGCCCTCCTCCAGGGGATCTTCCCAACCTAGGGATCGAACCCAGGTCTTCCCATTGCAGGCAGGTTCTTTACCGACTGAGCCACCAGAGAAGCCCAAGAAATAGAGAAATATACTAAGTTTTAATCCTGAAATTAACAAAAATATGCTGACCATGTATACCAGATTCTTATCCCTGCTTGAGTCTCTGATTATAATAGTCTTTTACTAGTCTTTAGCTCCTGTTTCTCTAATCTACTTATTTAGTTTGTTTCCTTTAGGGCACAACAGGATAATAGTGCAGCAGGGATTCCAGCCACTCCTCGAAACAGACTCTGGAGTAACAGCAGAAGTCACCCTGGGGCCCCTCAACAAGATAGGGTGAGAGTTCCATGGCTCCAACTAGGTAGGGTCTGCAAGCTCCATGCTAACCTAAAGAAGCTACAGAAGACAGACTTCTGCCCTTCATCATCCCAGTAAAGATTTCTTGAGGTCCACATTGCTCAACGGGGATTTGAGACAGGAAGTAGATGGGCCCCAGGCTGAGCAGCTGGAATCTGTCCCCTGTGAACAGATATTCCAGGATAAAGATAATGGAAGGAGCAAGGAGGAGCAGCTTGGAGAGAAGATAAAGAGACCACATATTTCTCATTCTTGAGGTCAAGGAGACCTCCCAAACTACACAAAGACTTCTGCGCAAAAAGACTTCTCAGAGGTCAAAGAACACAGGGAGCACCAGACCATAATATGTCCTTCCCAGAAACTCTTGCACTGGAATCCATCTTGGCTAAAAGATGTGCATGCACAAGGAGACCCTGAGGTAGACCAAATATGGACTCAGGGCCAGGCAAGCAAGATGACTGACCAAAGAACTGCCCCATATAAGTGATGTCAACTACGCCAAGGGCGCAACCCCTTCTCTGAGCCCGCCTATATGTGTCCATCCACACATCGTCTTTTTCCCTCTTAACAAACACTTTGCTTCACTACCTCTGTCTCTTTGTCAAAATTCCTTTCTCCAAAGGAGATGACCCAGAGACCTGTAACTACCCTTTGGCCCTCCTGGTCTAGCAGCAAGGATTTGCTACTCTCATTTCCACAGTCTGGCTTCAATCTCTGGTTGGGGAATTAGATCTTGCTTGAAGCCACTGCAGGTCCAAACCACCTGAGATCATCGCCACTTTTGTTCAGCATAGTTTTGGAAGTCCTCACCACTAGGACTTTGGAAGTCCTAGTCAATCAGACAAGAAAAAGAAATAAAAGGAATTTGAGAAGGAAAAGAAGTAAAATTGTCACTGTTTGCAGATCACATGATATTATACACAGAACATCTTAAAGATGCTACCAGAAAACTAGAGCTCAATGAATTCAGCTAAGTTTCAGGATACAAAATTAATACATAAATCTCTTGCAATCCTATATACTAACAATGAAAGATCAGAAGGAGAAATTAAGGAAACAATCCTACTGATCATCACATCAAAAAGAATAAAATACTTATGAATAAACCTACTTAAGGAGGCAAAAGACCAGTACTCAGAAAACTATAAGATGTTGATGAAAGAAATCAAAGCTGACACAAACAGATGGAAAGATACACCATGTTCTTGGATTATAAGAATCAATATTGTCAAGATGTCTTACTACCCAAGGCAATCTATAAATTCAGTGCAATCGCTATAAAATTACCAATGGCATTTTTCATAGAACCAGAAGAAAAATCTTTAAATTTGTATGGAGATACAAAAGACCCTGAATAGCCAAAGCAATCCAGAGAAAGAAACATGGAGCTGGAGGAAGCAGACTTCCTATTTCAGACTATACTAACAAAGCTACAGTAATCAAAATAGTATAGTACCTGGAGCCAGATATCCTGGAGTGTGAAGTCAAGTCAGCCTTAGGAAGCATTACTATGAATAAAGCTAGTGGAGGTGATGGAATTCCAGCTGAGTTATTTCAAATCCTAGAAGACGATACTGTTAAAGTGCTGCACTCAATATGCAGGAAATTCGGAAAACTCAGCAGTGGCCACAGGACAGGAAAAGATCAGTTTTTCATTTCAATCCCAAAGAAAGGCAATGCCAAAGAAGGTTCAAACTATGACAGAATTGCATTCATTTCACATGCCAGCAAAGTATTGCTCAAAATCCTTCAAGGTAAGCTTTAACAGTACATGGATCAAGAACTTCCAGATGTACAGTAGGCTGGATATAGAAAGGGCAGAGGAAACAGATCAAATTGCCAACATCCACTGGATCATAGAAAAAGTGAGGGAATTCCAGAAAAACATCTACTTCTGCTTTATTGACTACGCTAAAGCCTTTAATTGTGTGGATCACAACAAACTGTGGAAAATTCTTATAGAGATGGGAATACCAGACCACCTTACCTGTCTCCTGAGAAACCTGTATGCAGGTCAAGAAACAACAGTTAGGACCAGACATGGAACAACAGACTGGTTCATAATTAGGAAAGGAGTATGTCAAGGCTGTATATTATCACTTTGCTTATTTAACTTCTATACAGAGTACATCATGCAAAATGCCAGGCTGGATGAATCATAAGCTGGAATCAAGATTGCCAGGAGAAATATCAACAACCTCAGATATGTAGATAACACCACCCTTATGGCAGAAAAGTGAAGAGGAACTAAAAAAAAAACCTCTTGATGAAAGTGAAAGAGCAGAGTGAAAAAGCTGGCTTAAAACTCAACATTCAGAAAACTAAGATCATGACATCCGGTCCCATCACTTCATGGCAAATAGATGGAGAAACAATGGAAACAGTGACAGAACTTATTTTCTTGGGCTCCAAAATCACTGAAGATGGTGACTGTACCCATAAAATGAAGATGCTTGCTCCTTACAAGAAAAGCTGTGACAAACATAGACAGCAGATTAAAAAGGAGAGACATCACTTTACCAACAAAGGTTCATATAGTCAAAGCTGTGGTTTTTCCAGTAGTCACATATGGATGTGCGAGATGGGCCATAAAGAAGGCTGAGTGCTGAAAAATTGATGCTTTTGATCTGTGGTGATAGAGAAGGCTCTTGAGAGTCCTTTGGACTGCAAGGAGATCCAACCAGTCAATTGTAAAGGAAATCAACCCTGAATATTCATTGGAAGGACTGATATTGAAGCTGAAACTCCAATATTTTGGCCACCTGATGTGAAGAGCTGACTCATTGAAAAAGATCCTGATGCTGGGAAAGATGGAGGGCAGGAAGAGAAGGGGACGACAGAGGATGAAGTGGTTGGATGGCATCACCGACTCAATGGACATGAGTTTGAGCAAATTCTGGGAGACAGTGAAGGACAGGAAAGCCTAGAGTGCTGCAGTCCATGGGGTCACTGAGTTGGACATGACTGAGTGACTGAAAACAAAAACTGGCACAAAAACAGAAGTACAGATCAATGGAATAGGATACGAAACCTAGACATAAACCCCACATGCATACATGTCTAAGTTGCTAAGTCTGACTCTTCATGACCCTATGGATGGTAGCCCACCAGGCTCCTCTGTCCATGGAATTTCCCAGGCAAGAATACTGGAGCGGGTTGCCTTTCCTTCTCCAGGAGATCTTCCTGACCCAGGGATCAAACTCACGTTCCTGCATTGGCAGGCAGAATATTTACCACTGAGCCACCTGGGAAGCTGAATAAACCCCACAACCACAGTCAATTAATCTATGACAAAGGAGTCAAGAATAGACAATGGGAAAAAAGACAGTCTCTTCAATAAATGATGCTGAAAACTCTGAACAGTGTAAAAGAATGAAGTTAGAAAATTCTCTAACATTCTACACAAAAATAAACTCAAAATGGGTTAAAGACCTAAATGTAAGGCCAGATACTATAATCCTTGGAGGGAAGTGTAGACAGAACACTTTCTGACTTGAATCACAGAAAGATATTTTTGGATTCATCCCCTAGAGTAATAAAAATAGACAAAAATAAACAAATGGGACCTAATTAAACGTTTTTTGCACAGCAAAGGAAACCATAAATAAAATGAAAAAGACAAACCAAAGAATGGGAGAAAATATTTACAAATGAAGCAACTTTGGACAAGGGATTAACTTTCAAAATAAACAGCTCATGAGGCTTAATACCATCAAAAACAAACTATCCAATCAAAAAATGAGCAAAAGACCTAAATAGACATTTCTCCAAAGAAGACATACAGATGGCCAAGAGGCACATGAAAAGATGTTCAACATCACGAATTATTAGAGAAATGCAAAGCAAAACTACAATGAGATATCACCTCATACCAGTCAAAATCACCATCAGCAAAAAATCCACAAACAATAAATGCTAGAGAGGCTGTGGAGAACAGGGAACACTCCTTCACTATCAGTAGGAATGTAAATTGGTAGAGCCACTATGAAGAACAGCAAGGAGGGTCCTTAAAAAACTAAAAATAGAGCTATCATATGACCCTGCAATCCCACTCCTGGGCATATATCCAGAGAAAAACATAGTCCAAAAGGATATATGCACCCCAGTGTTCATTGTAGCACTATTTACAATAGGCAAGACATGGAAGCAACGTAAATGTCCATCAACAGAGGAATGAATACAGAAAATGTTGTACATGTACACAACAGAACATTATTCTGCCATTAAAAAGAATGAAATAATGCCCCTGATAGCAAGCAACATGAATGGACCTAGAAATTGTTATCTGAGTGAAGTCAGTCAGACAAAGAAAGAGCAATATCATATGACATCCCTTATATACAGAATCTAAAAAGAAATGATACAAATGAACTTATTTACAAAACAAAAACAGACTCACAGACTTAGGGAAAAAACAGCTTGTGGTTATAGGGTGAAGGGGGGAAGGAATAGTTAGGGAGTTTGAGATCAACGGGCTTCCCATGTGGCTCAGAGGGTAAAGTGTCTGCCTGCAATGCAGGGGACCTGGGTTCGATCCCTGGGCGGGAAGATGCCCTGGAGAAGGAAATGGCAACCCACTCTGGTACTCTTGCCTGGAAAATCCTATGGAAGGAGAAGCCTGGTAGGCTACAGTCCACAGAGTCACAAACAGTCGGATACAACTGAGCGACTTCACTTCACTTTGAGATCAACATGTGCACACTGCTATATTTAAAATGGATAACCAACAAGGACCTACTGTATAGCACAGGGAACTCTGCTCAATGTTATGTGGCAGCCTGGATGGGAAGGGCTTTGGGGCAGAATGGATACATGTGTATGTATGGCTGAGTCCCTATACACTACACCTGAAACTATCACAACATTAGCTATGTTCTAATATAAAATAAAAAGCTTACCAAAAAGAAATCCTCTCTAGTGCTGTACATAAAAATAAACTCAAAATGGATTAAAGAACTAAATATAAGACCAGATACTATAAAACTTTCATAGGAAAACATAAGCAGAACACCCTTTGACATAAGTCACAGCAATATCTTTTTGAATTATCTTGCTAGAGTAATGTAAATAAAGACAAAATAAATACATGAGACCTAGTTAAACTTAAAAGCTTTTGCACAACAAAGAAAACCATAACACAATGAAAAGTCAACCCACAGATCGGGGAAAAAATATTTTTAATCAAAGCCACCAACAAGGAATTGACCTCCAAAATATAAAAACAGGTTTTACAGGCTCAATAAAAAAAAAAAAAACAAGCCAATCAAAAATGAACAGAAGATCAAAATAGATTCTTCTCCAAAGTGCACATAGAGGGAGTGTTTCTAGCCGGTCATACCCCCAGGCAGTCAGCACTTGGAGGTCAGGTTTTGTGCACTACTGGGTCGAATGGCTGAGAGTGCCGCTAGGATGAAGCTCATGGGATGTTTGATGAAACTGAGTTATGAGAGTGTAACCACCGAATTAAAGAATGGAACACAGGTCCATGGAACAATCACAGGTGTAGATGTCAGCATGAAAACACATCTTAAAGCAGTGGAAACGACCCTGAAGAACAGAGAACCTGTACAACTGGAAACACTGAGTATTTGAGGAAATAACATTTGATATTGTATTCTACCAATTTACCTCTGGATACACTACTTGTAGATGTGGCAGCAAAGATGAAATCTAAGAAAATGGAAGTTGTTGCAGGAAGACCGAGGCAGAGGAAGAGGGAGTCCTAGGTGATAGTGTCTCTCAAGACTACTGATTCAAAGTACTAGGGGAAGATGACTGAATATGCGACAGAGGGAAAATATGAGACCAGGCAGAAGAATGTGGAGCCCTAAGCGATAATGTCTCTGGAGGTTACTGTTTCAGAGTAGTGGATGTTCAAGTTGTATTACAGCCTTTGATTGCAGCAGTTTTTATTAAACATAAGTGCATCACAAAGCTCTCTACTGACTATATCATATTGCTTTAATAGTTCATATATATATTCATGGTATCAATATAATAAGAGCTAAGCATTACTACTAAGCAATCCCACAGTAATTCCAATCTTAGATTAGGCTTTCTAAAGAAATTTTTTGAACTAAAATATTTCTTTTATGAATGTATATAGAATATACACCTTTTTATTTCACATGCGCTGATGCGTTTTATTGTTTTAACTCGATTCCATTCTATGGAAACTTACTACAAGTGAAATAAGTTCTTTTTGATATTTTAGAAACTGAAGTCCTATGGAACAAGGTCTGAAATGGATTCTCCTGAGTTTTGCTCATGGAAACTTACTTTCTAAGTATATCATAACTAGACTTATTAGAGTGATCATTTTATAATGTATAAAAATATCTAATCACTGTTATACACCTGAAACTAATACACTATTATTAAGCCAATTATTCTTCAATCAAAAATTTTAAAATGTTACAAATGAAACAGAAACAGAATCAGAATCACAAACTTAGAAAATAAACTTATGGTAACCAAAGGGGAAAGGTCAGTGGGGGGTGTATAAATTGGGAGTTTGGCATTGACATATACACATTATTATATTTAAAATGGATGACCAACAAGGACCTACTGTATAGCAGAGGAAACTACTCCATATTCTGTAATAACCTAAATGGGAAAAGAATTTGAAGAAGAATAGATATATGTATAACCAAATCACTTTGCTGTACATCTGAAATTATCACAACATTGTAAATGAACTATACTCCAAAATAAAAGTTTAAAAATAAAAAATTTAAAAAGTATTTGCTTTTCAGTAAAACAATGACTTCTTAAAAAATTTGAAAATGATCACACATAAAAGTGGCCTGTGTATGCGATATGTCCTATAGTTGATGACACACTTGAACTCTTCCCTCTTTGAGAAGATGGACTTAGATCTCGTGGGCTCAGTCGGTCACCTCATAGACACTTCTATGGGTGTCCAGCCAACTGTCGGTGAGGAACTGTCTTTGATCCCCAGAGATCGGTGTTTTTACTATAAGACACTGTCCCAAGGCCCAGGTGTCCCATTCTCCTTTGAGTTCCATTAGAAACCAGTGTATCCTTACAATAAGTTACTAAGCCTACATACCTTAGCTTCATTTAGACTCTATGACTCATAATCAAATGAGCCTTAATTCGTCCAGCAAGGTGAAATAATTAATTATTTTAACAGCACTAGAATTTCCCTAAGGGATGGAATTTTTTTTTATGAACAACATTATTGTGAAATTACTCATAAAGGTAACCAATAGAAACAACCAAAACATTCATCAACAGGGGACCAGTTGAATAAACTGTGATATATCCACACAAAAGTATACTATGCAATAAACACAACCAAATAGATTCCTACATATGAATATGACACCTACAAGATGCATTAAGTGGAGAAAGCGAAGTAGAGTATGTCTATTATACTTCCTCTTATGTGAGTGTATTTATATACTTTATTTATAAAAGTATATAAAATCAAACAAAAATTTTAAATTAAAATATGATTACCCATTGTGATAGAGAAACAGAAAAGAGGGGCTAGGAATGGAAGCAGGATTTTTCTGAATACACCTCATAAAATCTTTTATTTTTGGTAATGTAATTGTTTTACTATGTTCATAAGATTAATCACTAAGAATAAAAAAAAGCTAAAATAAATGAATGTAACCATATATCACTCTGGTGACATAAGAGAGAAAATAACACATTTCAAATGACTTTCCAATACAATATTTTGATTTTAAATTCTTATGTGGATTACATTTTAAGGGGAAAAAGAGCAAAAAACAAATGATTCAATAGTCTTAATACCAGTAGAAATATCTGTACTACCACTTTGAGATTATTTCACATATACTGTAGGATATAGCAAATGGTTATATAGAATTTGATGGGAAACATGGGTAAAAGTTGCAGTTTTACAAGATGAAAACTTTTCTAGAGATGGATGATGGTGATGGTAGCATTTGTGAATGTATTTGATACCAATGAACTCTACAGTTAAAAAATGTGCCACAACAAAAAAAAAAAAAAATGGGGAAAAAGGTTAAAAAAAATGGATGGGAAACAATTTTCAGCAAAAAGAGAGATTCAAGTATAAAATAAAATATATTGAATAAATTTCTTATAATTTTACAATTTAACTGGTAATATCTACATAAAAAGTAATATTTTCCTCATAAATCTTTTCTAGCTTTTTCTCCTGAAAAGTCTTAGGAGCACGACAAAGGATAGAACTTCTTTTGCCAAAGAAAAACACCTTGACAAATAGCTTAGAATTTATGGTGAAATTCCCAAGGCAGAAGTTGCTGTAGAGAACTGTAGATCCATAAAGAATGAGCAGGAATTTGAAGGTGGGGAGCAGTGCATTGTGTGTTGCTGCAGCTAAGGATACGAATAGGTGGGGACATGAAGTACAGATATCCACAAGCTCAACAATTCAACAAAAGTGGAGGGTGCTCCAGAGGGGACCCCAAAACGCTGTAAACCAGGCTCCTCTGGGCAAATCTGGTGGGAACTGTAGGGACACTGAGCTCCCACTGCACAAGAAGTAGATTTAAACCAGTTTTCCTTTGACTGCAAAGGTTAGGCTACTTCCGACACTGGAATTACATTAGCAAGACAACCCAGAACTCCCAACATTTTAGAATACCCTCTAAGAGGGTGAAACCATGACAACTGTCAACAAGGCATGTACAACCTAGAACTCCCAACAGTTTAGAATACCCTCTAAGAGGGTGAAACCAAGAGAACTGTCAACGAGGCTTATAGCAATAAGGCCCAGGTGTGGGTGAGCACATGATCCATACCACAGCACAGCTGGGAGGCTGCTTACCGCACTGCTCGTCCGCCCCATCCGGGCACTCCCGCTCTCCATTGCAGAGCCAGGCCACAGGAATGCGCCTCCCACCACACGCAGCTTGCCTCGTCATGTGACACCGTATTTCATCTGCACTGGATGACCAAGAAGCAAAGCCATCAGAGTTCCCGGCTCCCTTGGGTCCAGGAGACCTTTTAGTGATAAGCTGCAGTCAAACACTCCTTGAAAGACCTTCCTTCAACTACTACTAGGAAAGCTAGGGGGTTCAGTACCCTAAAAACCCATGAAGGTTCACCACTGATACTGGAGTTTTTGCCTTGGGGACCATTCTTTCTGATGCTGTGGAGTTGCTATTGGAGGTCTGTCATTTACCTCCCCCTTGTCCTGTTAGAATGACTCAGACTTGCACTTATGCTTAAAAAGATACGACTACCCTTCCTCCAGGTCTGATTTGGTCTTAAAGACTCAGAGTATGAAGAGTTGTAAGTCTAGAGGTCTGGGCTCAAAGCACTTGACTTCAGTTTACTTTTAGACATGTGTAGATAGAGCTTCAAGTGAAGTTAGGGTTTGGGGTCCTACATGCCATCTTTATAAGAAAGCCTCTAGCAGCCTGGTTACACATATTTAAGTTTTCAGTTCTTTGCAGGACATTGATTTACATTATCAACTTTATTCAAATCATGAACTTGTGTTTATCAACCCTGAATGATCAATGGTCAAAAATAAGCCTGTTATGGGTGTGGTACTCAGAGGGAAACACCAGGAAGGCTTGACTGTATTTAGTTTACTATTTCATTCCTAACTTTCAAAAAGAAAAAGTCAATCCTTGGTTTTGAGAAAACATAAACTGCCTGGCTTATTTAGTAGAAGTCTCTACAAGATGCAGTGAAGACCCAGCAGTCTTAACCTAGGGACAATGTGTGCACGTGGGATGGAAAGGCACGTGATGGGAATTGACAATGGAAGCCCACATTGTAGACTACACCGTCTTTGGTAAGGACCAGACCTTACCTGCATAGTGCTTTTAGAAAGTTACTCAATAATTCATTTTAAAATTCTGGCTTATAAATTGCATTATAAATGAAAGACTCAGGAGGTACTGGTTATTAATGAACAGGGAACAACTTTGCCAGTAACCCACGTACCATCCAGGTGATCCCATTTAACTTGATTAAAACCATTCAATTGAAAGCAGCTGAGGTCAACAATCCCAGGCTCAGCTGTAAGGCTACTAGGTCGCAGTTTTGGTTAGACCACATACTAACACATCACCCCGGAGACTTATTGCCTCAGTTCTTGTCTATAAAGTGAGGCTAGTGAATAAGTGGTTCAGGCCAGAATACCGGAGTCGGTAGCCTTTCCCTTCTCCAGGGGATCTTCCCAACCCAGGGATCGAACACAGGTCTCCCTCATTGCAGGCAGATTCTTTACCAGCTGAGCCACCAGAGAAGCCTGAGAATACTGGAGTGGGTAGTCTATCCCTTCTCCAGCAGATATTCCCGACCCAGAAGTCAAACCAGGATCTCCTGCATTGCAGGCAGATTCTATATCAGCTGAGCTACCAGGGAAGCTCCAGTGAATAAGTGTTTCTAAAAGGAACAATTCAAGGATTTAGTGAGTCCAGAGTCACTTGGCATAAACACATCAAATAAATGCTCCTGGACTCTTTTGCCATCTTCTATCAGATTCTTCCACAAGGAGCCCAGTGAGGCCTGCAGTCAACCCTCAGAGACTCACACAGCTAGCCGAGTCCCATCTGGAACACTATTCTACCCTGGGGATTCTCAGTCTGGAGACCCAGTGTGCACACGTATTCTACACACCATCTGTAGATGAGTCTCAAACATTAGTTTTCAGGTTCAGGTACATGCTTGCTGTGACTAAATTAAAAATTTACTAACATATCTGGTGACTCAGGCAGTAAAGGATCTGCCTGCAATTCGGGAGACACAGGAGACATGGGTTCAATCCCTGGGTTGGGAAGATCCCCTGGAAAGAGGAATGGCAACCCACTCCAGTATTCTTGCCTGGGAAATCCCATGGACAGAGGAGCCTGGTGGGCTACAGTCCATGGGGTCGAAAAAATTCAGACACAACTGAGCAACTAACACTTTAATTTTACATATTAAGTTTACAGTAGCTTTCTCATAGTCTGTCAATATACAAAGCATATTGTGTACAATATACAAAGTAGATCACCCGCTGTTCTACAGCAGACGTCATAAAGATGTCTTCCCATCAGAAGGCTTTGGGAAACACTGCTTAGCGAAAAAGACAAGTAACTTTAAATCCCATTTCAGGAGTGGGGCTGTCAGACCACACACAGGTAAGGGCTTCCTGCCAAGCAGAGCAGGTTAGGCAAAAACCCTGAGTGTTAGAATCCCTACTGGAGGACAAACAATTCAGAGATGAAGGGCCATCTCCTCCAAATGAGTTCACAGTACCTTGACCAAGAAAGTGTCTGCGTACTTTAACAAATGATTTCAAGCCTGCCTCCATCCTTCAGGGCCAATCAGGAGCACCTGTCAGGAGAGACCCACTCCGGCAGGCCAGGTGGTCTGACAAACGCTGGGCAGCTCCTGCACCGGCTAAGTCACCAGCCACCGACCCTACCAGAGCTGAGGGTGTCTCAGTCACCCTGGGACCCGGCGCAGCTCTCTCTGCCTTGGGGTCTGCCTGCACCTGAGTGGTATTAACAAGTGCTGCTGCAAGTTGCTAGCTAACCGCACTCGGGAACAAACTCCAAGGCTGTTTTGGAGGGAAGCACCCCTTTCCAAGGTCCCAAGCCTCAGGAGAGGCCTGGTTAAACCTGGGCGGCCGGCCCATCAGAGACAAAGGCTAGAAAGCCAATCCCACTCCCCTGGACGGTGGGGAATCTAGGAAGAAGCTTGCCGAGGGACATTTCATTCCTATAGAGGGCCCCAAAGCAAAAGACACACAGTTGGTCCGTTGAGCCCACCCACCAGGCAGGTTTGCTAAGGAGTTAAGGGCTGAAAAGCCCGGGCCCCTCCAGATGGTCCAGCCTCGCCCTCCCGGATAAAAGGTCACCGCAGGACGGGGGACACGCCGCGCACACCTAGCGAGGACGCCCCAAGCTCTCCTCCGCCCCGGCCCCGCAGTCTGCTGATGGGGATGCGCGCCCGCCAAGGGCCCCCACTCACCGGTCGGTCGGGGAGCCCTCCGAGGCCGCCCAGCTCGGCCAGCACGGGCGCCTGGAGCAGGAGCGCCGGGCGTCGCATGGCCGCGAAGAACCACGGGCGCGAGGCGCGTGGACGCAGCCGACGGGCCGAGAGCACTGGGCACCCCGGCGGCTTTAACTCCTGTTCCCGCCCCGCACGGGGAACGCCGGCGCAGGTGGGCGCGGTGGCCGGCGTGCTCTGAAGTCGGCGCCAAATGATCCCGGGAAGGAGATGGGCTGCAGACCGGCCCTCGTGAGGGTCTGCGCCTTTTCTGGGGTGCGTGGTGGCCACGAGAGAGCCTGGGACCCCCGGGGCCCTTCCTGCGGTGGATAGCAGAAGCTCAGCCGAGTCAAGGCCCTTATCACA
Source organism: Cervus elaphus (assembly GCF_910594005.1). Taxonomy (NCBI): domain Eukaryota; kingdom Metazoa; phylum Chordata; class Mammalia; order Artiodactyla; family Cervidae; genus Cervus; species Cervus elaphus. The sequence goes on from NC_057846.1 coordinate 31,737,509, forward strand.
CTTAAGGTCAAGTTAGGGATGGTCGGCCATACTTAAGGTTTCTCAACGGTTTAAACAATAACAACAAAAACGATTGGTTTACAACGTTTTGTGCCAATGTCTGCTGAAAAGCAAAATGACTCAGTTACACACACACATATACGATCTTTTTAAAATGCTCTTTTCCATTATGGTTTATCCCAGGAGACTTAATTTAGTTCCCTGTGCTGTAGAGTAGGACCTTGTTGTTTAACCATTCTAAATGTTAACAGTTTGCATCTCTCTCCCTCTGCCTGTGTGCTCAGTCACGTCCCACTCTTTGCAACTCCATGGGCTGTAACTTGCCAGGATCCTCTGTCCATGGGATTTTCCAGGCAAGAATACTGGAGGGGGTTACCATTTCCTCCTCCAGAGGATCTTCCCAACCCAGAGACGGAACCCAGGTCCCTTGTGTCTTCTGCATTGGCAGGCAGATTTTTTACCACTGCACCATCTGGGAAGCCCACCCCAAACTCCTGGTCAACCTCTTCCCCTCCACTCCTCTCTCTTGAACCAAGTCTGAGTCTGTTTCTGATTTATAGACAGGTTCATTTGTGCCATATTTTAGATTCCACATATAAGTGATATCATACAGTATTTGTCTCTTTCTGACTTACTTCATTTAGTATGATAATCTCTAGTTGCATCCACAGCCCTGCAAATGGCATTATTTTGTTCTTTTTATGGCTGAGTAGTATTTCATTGTAAATATGTACCACATCTTCTTTATTCATTCATCTGTTGAAAGGCATTTAGGTTGTTTCCATGTCTTGGCTATTGTGAACTGTGCTGCCATATTTCTTTTTGAATTGTAGTTTTGTCTGGATATATACTGTTTTTAGCTTTTTGAGGAAAGTCCATACTGTTTTCCATAGTGGCTGTACCAACTTATATTCCCACCATTTTAACAATATTAACTCTTTCAATCTAACAGCATGGGATATATTTCAATTTCTTTGAGTAATCTTCAGTTTCTTTTATTAAAGTTTTGACAGTTCTCAGCCTATAAGTCCTTCACCTCCTTGGTCAGGTTTATTCCTAAGTATTTTATTGGGGGTGTGTGTGATTTTAAAAGGTACCTTTTTTTTTTTTACATTCCGTTTCTGATATTTCATTGGTGTAAAGAAATGCTACTGATTTCTGTAGGCTAACTTTGTATCCTGCTACCTTGCTGAATTCATTTTCAGTTCTAGTAGTTTTTGTGTGGAGTTTTTAGGATTCTATATATAGTTTTATGTCATCTGCATATAATGACAATTTTACCTCTTCCTTTCTATGGACAGAGGTTTGTGACATTGTACAGGAGGCAGTGATCAAAACCATCCCCAAGAAAAAGAAATGCAAAAAGGCAGAATGGTTGTCTGAGGAGACCTTACAAATAGCTGAGAAAAGAAGAGCTGCTAAAGGCAAAGGAGAATAGGAAAGATATAGCTGTTTGAATGCAGAGTTCCAAAGAATAGCAAGGAGAGATTAAAAAAAAGCCTTCCTCAGTGATCAATGCAAAGAAATAGAGGAAAACAATAGAATGGGAAAGACTAGAGATCTCTTCAAGAAAGTTAGAGATACTTAGGAAACATTTCATGCAAAGATAGGCACAATAAAGGAAAGAAATGGTATGGACCTAACAAAAGCAGAAGATATTAAGAAGAGATGGCAAGAATACACAGAAGAACTATACAAAAAAGATCTTCATGACCCATATAACCACAATGGTGTGATCACTCACCTAGAGCCAGACATCCTAGAATGTGAAGTCAAGTGGGCCTTAGGAAGAATCACTATGAACAAAGCTAGTGGAGGTGAAGGAATTCCAGTTGAGCTATTTCAAATCCTAAAAGATGATGCTGTGAAAGTGCTGCACTCAATATGCCAGCAAATATGGAAAACTCAGCAGTGGCCACAGGACTGGAAAAGGTCAGTTTTCATTCCAAGCCTAAAGAAAGGCAATGCCAAGGAATGCTCACATTACGACACAACTGCACTCATCTCACACGCTAGTAAAGTAATGCTCAAAATTCTCCAAGCCAGGCTTCAGCAATATGTGAACCATGAACTTCCAGATGTTTAACCTGAATTTAGAAAGGCAGAGGAACCAGAGATAAATTGCCAACATCCGTTGGATCATAGAAAAAGCAAGAGAATTCCAAAAAAATCTACTTCTGCTTTATTCATTACACCAAAGCCTTTGACTGTACAGATCACAACAAACTGTGGCAAATTCTGAAAGAGATGGGAATACCTGACCACCTTACCTGCCTCCTGAGAAACCTGTATGCAGATCAAGAAGCAACAGTTAGAACCGGACATGGAACAACAGACTGGTTCCAAATTGGGAAAGGAGTACATCAAGCCTATATATCGTCACCCTGCCTATTTAACTTATATGCAGAGTACATCATGCGAAATGCTGGACTGGATGAAGCACAAGCTGGACTCAAGATTGCCGGAGGAAATATCAATAACCTCAGATACGCAGATGACACCACCCTTATGGCAGAAAGTGATGAGGAACTAAAGAGCCTGTTGATGAAAGTGAAAGAGGACAGTGAAAAAACTGGCTTAAAATTCAACATTCAGAAAACAAAGATCATGGCATCCAGTCGCATCACTCCATGACAAGTAGATGGAGAAACAATGGAAACAGTGACAGACTTTATTTTGGGGGGCTCCAAAATCAATGCAGATGGTGACTGCAGCCGTGAAATTAAAAGACACTTACTTCTTGGAATAAAAGCTATGACCAGCCTAGACAGCATATTAAAAAGCAGAGACATTACTTTGCCAACAAAGGTCTGTCTAGTCAAAGCTATGGTTTTTCCAGTAGTCATGTATGGATGTGAGAGCTAGACTATAAAGAAAGCTGAGCACCGAAGAACTGATGCTTTTGAACTATTGTTTTGGAGAAGACTCTTGAGAGTCCCTTGGACTGCAAGGAGATCCAACCAGTCCATCCTAAAGGAAATCAGTCCTGAATATTCACTGGAAGGACTGATGTTGAAGCTGAAACTCCAATACTTTGGCCACCTGATGTGAAGAACTGACTCACTGGAAAAGACCCTGATGCTGGGAAATATTGAAGGCAGGAGAAGAAGGGGACGACAGAGGATGAGATGGTTGGATGGCATCACCGACTCAATGGACATGAGTGTTAGCAAGCTCCGGGAGTAGGTTATGGACAGGGAAACCTGGCATGCTGCAGTCCATGGGGTCACAGAGTTGGACACAACTGAGCGACTGAACTGAACTGAACTTCCACTTTGAATGTCTCTTCCCAGGTGGCACAGTGGCCTCCTGCCAATGCAGGAGGCATAAGAGATGCAGGTTTGATCCCTGAGTTGGGAAGATCCTCTGGAAGAGGAAATGGCAACCCATTCCAGTATTCTTGTCTGGAAAATCCCATGGACAGAGGAGCCTGGCAGGTTACAGTCCCAGGGACTGCAAAAAGGCAGACACAGCTGAGCACACACACACACATATTGCGTTTAAGTTTTTAATGTAGACAAGTTTCACCCTTGTGCTTCCACCTCACTTCCCCACCTCCACCCCCAGCAAGCACTTAGGTAGTAAGCAAGCACTAAGTTGGTTTCAGTCCAACTCAGGCCTCCTGCCCAAAGGCTGCACTAATGACAGGCATGTTCCTGTGGCTGAATCTCAAAAGCAGCAGGCAACAATTTAATTAGCTCCAAGTCAATAAACCTCCACGAACCCCAGCAAGGCAGTAAAGCATAAGCCTCACTAGTAATTACCAGCAAAAGGTTATTCATGTAGAACTATGATGCTTAACATTTGGCAGTATCTAACATAGAATATTTATAATTTTCTGACAATGACTAACAATGAAGAAAGGCATCAGAATGCATTAGAATTAATTCTGCTACAATCCTTAATTTAGAAAGAAAAAAAAAAAAACTCCCACAAAAGGATATAACACAGGAAAACCCCAATTGGTATACAGTCAAAGGATAGACAATTTACAACATAATTTCATGGATGCTTTGTAAAATTTTTCCCAAATAAAGTGCCTACATAAATATTTGATGTAGGAATATATTAATGTTAGTAGGAATGGGCACCCTGTGTCACTCATGTATGTATTAAATATAACTACTCATCATATAATTCCCTCACTTGAATAATTCCTTATATTAAGCAGCCCTTACAATCTGCCTCCAGATCTCATTTTTGCTAAATCTCATTTTGCTAAACACTTTTGGGGTCAAGACATGATTTGGGGGTTCAATTTGAGAATCTGTGAGCATTGCAATTAAAGCAATCTGATGAGATAAGCCAGATGAGCACATGGATAGTCACCCAGCTTCATCTCCCTCAAGGTACACAAACCAACACCCCCTCCTTTAATCACAGTACAAGTCAAATCTGGCAAGTGTACCCCAGTTCTTTAGGGCCGACCCCCTGTCTCCCTATAGAAAGTAGCACTTAGAAAATTCTCCCTACAAAGTCATAAAATAACTTCAGAATTTCAAGAGCGGTGGGCTAGTGGAACGTTCTGTTTCCCTCATTCTCACAGGATTGAGTCTTCTCACTGCCTGATCTTTTTAGAGTTTTCACAGCCTAGTCCTGCTGACCTTGCTAGTCGGTATGGATTAGGTTTTGCTGTGAGTGATGGAAAACTCAAACAGCATTTTCCTAAACAAGACAGAAGACTCCAAGTAGGTGGTAAAGGGCTGTGTGATTGTCCACAATGACTGTTGCTCTGCAGGATCTGACAGATTCAGGGCTCCGGAGAAGAGGATTCTAGATGCTGGGGAGGGTCTGCTAGAGAGCATGGGAAGGATTCAGGGAGAATCACATCAAATGCTTTTTACTGGGCTTGAAGTCTACAAATAATTAATCAATATTAACTTGGTGAGAGGGCAGTGAGGGGAAGCTTCTGCAGTTCTAGAGAAACCAAAATAACCAGGGCATTCAACTCAACTCAGGGGCATTTGCTATATAAATCCACTGTGCTCCTTCCCCAGGAATTCCCCACTCTCTGAGCACAGGCCTGGCCAGTAACAGGGACTCTGGGGTGGGATGGGGGAGGAGCCATGACACCTAGCAAGACCTCTAGAAAACCCTGCAGTGTGCTGAGGGTCAACATAAGTCAAAAATAGACAGCTGCCCATCCCTAAAAGAGGACATCTCAATGGAAAATGCCTGGGTCTCCTTCAGAATCTTTCAGACCCGAGGGAAAACCACATGTCCACTTGGGCCTTTAAACCTGTCAAAGGCCAACACTCCATGGCTTCCTGCCCTCAGCTTCCATGAACTGCAAACATCCTGACCACTCTCCACAGGTCCCTGCGACCCCCAGCCTGCCTCCAACAACCAACCTTTGATCCCAATAAGGGCTCCAGTAGTTTATCCACTGTGACAAGAGGAACCTCCTACCACCTTAGAAATGCAAGCTCTCGGCTTCTCCAGAGCCTTCTACCAGGCAAATCTAGGGAGACCCTGTAGGAGAAAGCCTAGTGGGGGTGGGGAGTTGGTGTTAGTTTGAACAATTTATTTGTTTTCATTTCTTGGCTGAGCCACAGAGCATGTGGGATCCTAGTTTCTTAACCATGGGTCAAACTGGTGTCCCCAGTAGTGGAAGCACAGAGTCTTAACCACTGGACCACCAGGGAAGTCCCAGTTCTGAACAATTTAAGTGCTTCTTGGTGCAGTCAGCCTGACCTCAAAATGCTGCCTCTTTGGGCACAACCTGATACTCTCATTCAGCTCTTCTCTTTTGTTTTTCTAACCCATTTGGAGCCTTACCTTAGTTTCTACTGGTTACTTGCCCCTGGGGTTGCTGACCTAGTTTCGAATGTTGGTTTTGGCTCTTACTTGCATTCCTTCGGGGACTTGACTTTCCGTGTTTACCTGTCTGTGATTGCATCACAACTTTCAGAGACAGAGCAGCCTCATTCCTCTGCCTCATCCCTACTGGAGGACGCAGTTGAGGTATTTGCCAGCCTCGCCCTGAAGGCAATTAGAGAGGAGGGCTCTGGAAGCTTGAAGTTTCATCTCCACTCCTCACCCTCCAGGGAAGGGGGGGGCGGGGCAGAAAAACTGGGTTAATAATCAATTACGTTTTCATGATGAAGCCTCCATAAAAATCCCTGATCTATAGTGTAGGAGGGGCTTCTCTGGTGGCTCAGATGATAAAGAATCCACCTGCAATGCAGGAGACCTGGGTTTGATCCCTGGGTGGGGAAGATCCCCTGGAGAAGGAAAGGGCAACCCACTCCAGTATTCTTGCCTGGAGAATCCCATGGATAGAGTCTGGTGGGTTACAGTCCATGGGGTCACAAAGAGTCAGACACAACTGACTGACTCACACACACACACACACACACACACATAAGCACACCGTGTGGGAGAGCGTCATACATCCTTGTGCTTCACACACCCCAAATCCACAGGGACAGGAGCTCCTGCACTTGGGACCCTTCTGAATCCCACCCTGTGTATCTCTTCATCTGGCTGTTCATTTGTATCCTTTATCAGATCTTTTGTTAGATAATAAACTGGTAATTGTGAGTGTTTCCATGAGTTCTGTGAGATGTTATAGCAAATTACTGAACCTGAGGAGGGGATCGTTGGAACCCTAAATTTGTAGCCAAGTTGACTAGGAGCACGAGTGACCTGGGGACCCACTACTTAGGACGGGAGTCTGAAGTAGGGTCTGTCTTGGGAGACAGGTCCCTTAACCTGTGGCTCTGATTCTGACTCCAGGCAGATGGTGTCAGACCTGAATTAAATTGTAGGTCACCCAGCTGGCGTCAGAGAATTGGTTGATGTGAGGGGAAAGCCACATGTCTGATGTCAGAAGTGCTGTGAGTAGAGAGAGTAGAAGAATAGAGTTTTTCCTCTTTCATTTAGTCAACTGAAGTCATCAGGGACTTTGCCAGGTGATGTCTGGTTATGTATACAAACCACATGTGGATCCTTGAGTCAGAGATGAATATGAAATTTTGTGTGGTTTTGGGGACTCTAAGGATATGGAAATATCTGCAATTAATCATTATCCACACTTCCCACCAAAACTTTACTGAGAAAACCTATCCAGCCCCTAAAGCCCAGAACAGGTGTCTTTGAAATGATCTGCCAGGTCTTGGTCATTGTTGTAGTAACTCCAGATGTTTTTTATAAATCTGATTAATAAAAGGCTTAAATAATCATATTTAACTTCCTAAAATAGATAAGATCTGTATAACTCTTATGACATAAATGGATGTGCTGCTGCTATGGAAGCCAGCAAAGGAAAAGACTTGCTTTAGGGTTTCATTTGGTGTCCAAATGCAAGGACACTGGAACATAATAGACTTGGAAAATTTCCATGAGCCAATGGACCATTTTCCAGTAACAGCTCAGGACTAGTGATAGGGAAGTTGTGTATGAGGCCAGAGGTTTATGTAATATCAAGTTGGTATTAGAATCAATTTGCAAGTTTGTTTCCATTAGATGAGCTTCGAGTGTGAGAGTAAGCATGTGTTGATAGAGGATGTTTATCTTTCTTCCTAGAGTGATATTACTTTTGTTATCTCAAAAAAAAAAAACAAAACAAAACAGAACAAAACTGGATAATTTCTGGAACATTTATCTATTTACCACAGCAAAGCCAGGAAATGTGTCTATTGACATTCAAAATAAGAAATATACTTGTAGTTTAAAAAAAACAGTAGAAAAAATAATTCCCCAAACTGGATACCTTTCAACATTTGTAGATTTTTGTTTAATTTGAACCACTGACAATAGTTAGTCAAACAGCACCATACTTTTTATTTTCCGCTTGAGAAGCATAGACAGAAAGGAGCCAAAAGACTGAGAAATTGAAAACTACTATAAAACTGCCTTCATTTTTCCTAATTAAAGAGTAGGGTTGTCTGATTCAGAAAAGAGTCTGAATCAGGGAGCACTTCATAAGAAGTGTAATTTATGACAACCCTAGACAGGGACAGAAGAATCAAATTAAAAGACTTAGAGAATATTTTTTAATTTAGTAAAATAAAGACTAATAATTTGTAACTCATTGGCATCTTCATTTTTTGATGCATTTGCTTTAGGACTTAATAGACTAAACACATACATCCCTTCTTTGATTATCTCTGACAGAGTGATCTATCTGGAATGACACAAAATTTCAGAATAATAGAGTCTAAATTAATGAACCATCTTGACTTGGCCTTTATAGTCAGTCAGAGGTAGATCAATTGCTGGTTTGGGGGTCAAGTTTTTTAACATTCCCAGAAAAGTTACAAAGTGAAAGTCGCTCAGTTGTGTCTGACTCTTTGCAACCCCATGGAATTCTCCAGGCCAGAATACTGGAGAGGGTAACCTTTCCCGTCTCCAGGGGATCTTCCCAACCCAGGGATCGAACCCAAGTCTCCCTCATTGCAGGCGGATTCTTTACCAGCTGAACCATCAGGGAAACTCAGAAAAATTACAGCTATGTGACACAATGATTGTGCATTTCTACTAACAGCCACCAGAGGTCTACTTACCATTGCAAATCCTCTAAGCCTTGCTACAGAAATGTCAACCATAGACAAGCAGGGTGGGCAGCCTGGCTGGTAAGCAATACAGAATCTCCAGCCCTCCTCCAGACCTGCTGAATCAGAGTCTGTACTGTAGGTGATTTGTACATTTGACAACCTCTATGCTGATGCTGGGAGGGATTGGGGGCAGGAGGAGAAAGGGACAACAGAGGATGAGATGGTTGGATGGTATCACTTGAATTGGTGATGGACAGGGAGGCCTGGCGTGCTGCGCTTCATGGGGTCGCAAGGAGTCAGACACGACTGAGCAACTGACTATACAGTCCATGAAATTCTCTAGGCCAGAATACTGGAGTGGGTAGGCTTTCCCTTCTCTAGGGGATCTTCCCAACCCAGGGATCGAACCCAGGTCTCCCTCATTGCAGGCGATTCTTTACCAGCTGAGTCACCAGGGAAGCCCAAGAATATTGGAGTGGGTAGCCTATCCCTTCTCCAGCAGATCTTCCCAACCCAGGAATCAAACTGGGGTCTCCTGCATTGCAGGCGGATTCTTTACCAACTGAGCTATCAGGTGCAGCCAAATAAATATATATTTATTTATTTTAAAAAAAAGTTTTGTGGAACTCTAAGGTCTGCTCTGTCCTACTTGAGTGTGTCAGAATTCCTAAAGGGACATAAAGGTTTGGACAAGCCTTCCCTGCCATAGGTGCTGGGAGAGCTCAGGATGAGGAGAGATCAAGGATGCTTCCTCTCCCTGCCTTAGACGGGGAGCCTCTACAACAGGATCACAGGAAGGGGATCTGGAAGGCTCTTGGCTCTAAAGGTGTCCAGAGGCCAAAGAGGACACACAGAAAGAACACTCAGATCTTATGCCCAATTGAAAAGAACTGCTGGAGCCGACAAATGGAATCCTAAAAAATAAAATTGAAAAGAGTACTTAAGAACAAAATTATAGGACAACTGATAAAATAAAAAAGATTTCCCAGAGCTTTAAAAATCATTACCAATTTAAGGGATGAATCGAGAAAGTGATGGTAGCTGATAAGGACTGTATTCATGGCCTGGAAGGTCAAGGACCACCAGCACCACAAACCACAGACCAAAACACGCAAAGAGATGGAAATCACGAGGGAAACAGAGAGAGATTTGGAAAATAGATGCTGGACATCTATCATTTGAATAATACATATTATTGAAAGAAAAAGAAGGAACATGAGAAGTAGAAGAAATCATTTAAAATAACTTAGAAAATTTTCCTAAGCCAAAGAAAAACTTGAGTTTTTAGGGTCAAAAGGTTCAGAATTCTTGGCTGGATTCAGGAGACACACACACACTGAGGCATAATCTGCTAAAACAAGTTTCCAGGATTTTCCTTTTTTGACTTTTTTTGGACTTCTTATCTGCAACACTGCAAATCTAAATTTGTACCTTTAGATTTTGGAAGAAACTCCCAAGAATTCTATATCAGGCATTGCAGTTGTTTACCTGTTAAGGTGAAAGAAAGGTATTGAGGACATTCACTAAGTCAGAGAATAAATCACTGAGTTTTCCATCTTAGGTATATAACAGAAAAAGACCTTTCCAAAGACCAAACGTTATTGATATATATGCCTGGCAATCATCTATCCATCTATTCATTGTTGTTGTTTAGTCTCTGAGTTGTGTCCAACTCTTTGCCACCCCATAGACTATAGCCCACCAGACTCCTCTGTTCATGGGATTTCCCAGGCAATTATGCTGGAGTGGGTAGCCATTTCTTTATCCAGGGGATCTTCCTGACCCAGGGACTGAACCCACGTCTCCTGCATTGCTGCCAGATTCTTTTACCACTGAGCCACTGAGGAAGCCCAAATAGACAGGTACTGAACTCAATAAATATCAGTAGGAAAGTCCCTGTCTACTCATACACATATGCTTATGTAGATAGACATCTAGCATTTTTAGGTAAGTTATACTTAGAGGTTTCTGACAAGGTATCTGAATACCTTGTCTGCCATATTTCCAGAAATGGAACTAGTCTGGTCTCTGTGTTCTGTGTGTGAATGTGTGTCAGCTTGCTCAAGGAAATCTAACCCTTCACAGAGCCTTACCTTATTGCAGGAATGTTTCCAGTGTCTCAGCTGGGCTGCCTCAGTCTCACAGCCTCTCTTCTACCCTACCCCGATGCCCTGAAAGCATTCTAAAACAGATTTTTGCTTTGATTGGATTTTTGTCATATCTGGTAGCAAGAATTCAGAGACCATTTTCCAGTGGAAATCCACATGTTTCAGTGGATTTCTGGGCTACTGAATAATTTAGTAATTTATGGATAACTAATAAAAGTCAAGGCTATGGTTTTTCCAGTGGTCACGTATGGATGTGAGAGTTGGACTGTGAAGAAAGCTGAGTGCCGAAGAATTGATGCTTTTGAACTGTGGTGTTGGAGAAGATTCTTGTGAGTCCCTTGGACTGCAAGGAGATCCAACCAGTCCATCCTAAAGGAGATCAGTCCTGGGTGTTCATTGGAAGGACCATGCTGAAGCTGAAACTCCAATACTTTGGCCACCTCATGTGAAGAGTTGACTCATTGGAAAAGACCCTGATGCTGGGAGGGATTGGGGGCAGGAGGAGAAGGGGACAACAGAGGATGAGATGGCTGGATGGCATCACCGACTCGATGGACATGGGTTTGAGTAAACTCCGGGAGTTGGTGATGGACAGGGAGGCCTGGCGTGCTGTGATTCGTGGGGTCGCAAAGAGTCGGACACGACTGAGCAACTGAACTGAACTGAACTGACTGAATAAATGCCTGACAAATACAGAAATAAAGGCATGGGAAGAAGAAATCCCTAGGTCTTGTTGAACACTGCAATTCTGATTATTGATGACTAATTGTGATTGATATTATTAGATAAAGGCTTTTTTTTTTAAAAACCTTTTTTGAATTTGTTACAATATTGTTTATGTTTTATGTTTTGGTTATTTGGCCGGGAGGCATGTAGGAATCTTAATCAGGGATCGAACCCCCACCCCCTGCTTTGAAAGACAAGTCTTAACCACTGGACCGCCAGGGAAGTCCTCAGTATCAGATAACTTTAAATTTACACTCCAGGTAAGATCATTTGATGTAAACTTGAAATAGTGGAAAGTAGCTCCTATCCAGATTAAGGAAATGTTTATCAATCCCTACAAACTCACAGTCAATGTCAATTCCAGTATAACATCAATAGTTCCATCAGTAAAGTAGTTGCTTGAGTTATACTGAAGCCTTCACTCTCCTTTTCTTTTCTCATTTCCTTACTGTTTGTTCTCAGTTCTCTCCTGTTACTTTCTGTTTGAGGCCACCTTGGAGTCTTCTTTTTATCCAAATTGTGTCTTTGACTTAAAAAAAGATCATTCTACGTGTACAGCTCAGTCTTAATTTCAAGGCAACGTTCATTACATTTCCCCCACTTCCTTGAATCATGGGTTCTTATAATGTGCTTGTCTTCAGATGATTTTTTCCCCCAGAAGACACTCACTGATCTTCAGTATCTCTCTGCTGATTCATTCGTGTTGTGTCATCTGTCACATACCTCCTATAATTAATATTCAAACTGAGGAAATTAAGGAAAGTACTTCCAGGGATTAAACTGCCTCAAATCAGATGAAGACATTATTGTGGGTAGGTTTGGTTTTCCTAGCTGACGTACTGGATGTGTGGCAGGGTCATTCGCTGAAACATTTCAATGTGTTTCTTCTTTCGGTTTCCCACAGGTATTCCTAGAAGATGAATGCCGACATTGCCCTCAGGCCACGCTGGGCAGAGCAGAAAGCAGGAGCTGGTTGGTGCTCACTGAAGTCAATGTGTTCTGTGTCCCAGAGAGAGAGGAGAGAGACACTTTCTATTATTATTGTTTGCTCCTTCCTCCCTCCTTCCCTCTCTCCTTCTCTCCCTTCATTCCTTCCTTGCTTCCTCCCCTCTGTCCTTCCTTCCCTATCTTCCTATAGATTGATCATCCCAAATGTCCTGGAGATCCACACCTCAGCACCTCTGGGAGAGTCTGTGTCATGTAACCAGCTGTCTCAGGCTTTGTGGCAAAAGAGGAAGGAGGTCTTCTCGGGCTGGGTGTGTGGAGCAGCTCCCTTCTGGGGACCACAGGCTCAGAGGACTATGTGATGGGGCACCAGGAGGTGCTGAGAGGCCCATGTGCATCTTCTCCCTTCCGGGTACCACCCAGGCCTCCTGGGCTCTTAGTGTGTTCGCGAGGGGAGGGAGACACTTGTATGGATAGAAGTGGAACTTTCTGCCGGTCCCCTCTGAATGCAAATCCTAAGTTTGGGGCTTCCCTGCCCGCTCAGTGGTAAAGAATCTGTCTGCAGTGCAGGAGACTTGGTAGAAGCCACGGGTTTGATCCCTGGATCAGAAAGATCCCCTGGAGAAGGAAATGGCAACCCACTCCAGTATTCTTGCCTGGAGAATCCCATGGACAGAGGAGCCTAGTGGGCTATAGTCCATAGGGTCACAAAGACTCAGACATGACTAGAGACTAAATAGCAACAAGAAAATAATTACATTTCTTGGATGTATACATAGATTAAGGTTTGCAAATGCACATTCTCCACAAATATCTATCACAGGATAGCAGTCAGTTACTGGCCCCACTGCCATGATGAAATTTTGATTCTTGAGACTAAGATACCCAAAGGTCATGTCGATTCTACCCACCTGTGAGAAAAAAAAATGTATATGAAAATATGTACAAAGTGAAAGTGCTGGAAGCGATTATAATTATGAAACATGTGTCAGGCATTGCTTAAGGGACTTAGAGTGGGATTCTCTATGAAGCAGTACTTGGAAAATTGTTTTCCAGGTTTACAAAACTGGATTTTAACACAAAATATCATAGTAAGTCTTTAAAATAATTTCAGGGCTGCCTATAACAATGCACTCTGAATCTCAAATTGGGCAATTTTCCTGTACTTAATTTTCTTTATTTGTTTGAGTTTGGTTGAACCTAGGAGATGTTGCCATTTTGTAGAACAAAATGTTTGTAGAACAAAACTGCTGACTGGCAATGATTTCATGTAGTTTATTTACGCAGATAAATGAGGGGGCTCATGGTTTCTGGTCATACATGTGAAGAGCATGAAAGTCCTCACTCCTGTCTTCACAATAAAAGAAAAGCTGAACAAAGTGAAGGGTCACAACTGTTCTTAGATGCGTCAGAGAACTGAGGTCACAGGCCAGCTGTCACCACTAAAACTGGAAAGACAGACAGGTGGAGATAGTAGGTCACAGCCTCCTGGGAACAGAAGCTAGGGAGCAGATGGCTGCAGCCAACATGGGGAAGAATGCTTGAAGGGGTAACTGACAAGTTTCAGGAGGTTCCGTGTGCTTGCCTTCTAACCCAGTGAGGGTTAGAAACTCCCCATGTCTTAATCATAGGGAAAACCTCCCCACTTCCATGAATTTTACCTCCAGGAGCTCTGCCAGGTTCTCCTGTGAAGACTGGAGAAAAATCCCCCTGTGTTTGTGGCAGGTGGAGGGACAAATAAGCATTCTGAAAGATACCAGGACATTCTGTTCTCTTTAACAAGGACTGCCCTCAAGGGAAATGATTTTACCAACGCCTCAATGACCAGAGCAAAGAGAAGTACCCATCTCCAGCCTCCTCTAGTCCTCAACGTGGGGGACAGGAGACACCGAAGGCAGACTCAGTAAAAGACTGAGGCCTAATTATCGGACTATATATATAAGTGCTTCCCCTCCCCCACCCCCTGTGACCACCAGATAGGGCTCCTGGGTAATAACAGGGGAACACAGAACTGCAAACCTCAAGTCCTTATTTAAGGAGTCTTTGGGGAAATTCACAGACAGCAGAGAAGACAAAAACAACAGCCCTGGAGGAAATTTTAGCCTTGGACACCGCAGCCATAGGAAGCAGAAAACAGAGCCTCACTCCTAGCGGTGCCTGGCTGTGCTCCGTCATTCGTGTCTGAGTCTGCAGCCCTAGGGACTGCAGCCCACCAGGCTCCTCTGTCCATGGGACTCTCCAGGCGAGGATACTGGAGTGGGCTGCCGTGCCCTCTTCCAGGGGCCCTTCCCCACCCAGGGATCGAAGTCTACTCTCCTGTGTCTCCAGCATTGCAGGCAGATTCTTTACCGCTAAGCCACCCAGGAAGCCCAGCTCCTAGCCATATAAATGTAAACTCTCATGCCTGGTTTCTCATCCCCAGCTCCTTCTAAGGGTTAAAGAGAGGCATGGATAGCCAGGAAGCACTCAAGGGCTCTCAGAGGTGAGGGTGGGGACATACTGAATCATTTCCACGGGCATTTATATACAAGTTACCCCCAGGCTACAGCAGACACCCAGTGCAACAGCTAAAGAGTCACAGATAAGCATGATCCATCATGAAGGGCTTACCGATTACCAATGCTGAAAGGATTTGTCTAGGGCCGGTCCACGCCTTATTTCACAGATAAGAAAAAGGAGTGCCGAAAACACAATGAGCACTGCCCTGTACAATGTAAATAATGCAAGAGCCACATCTGGAGCCTGGCTTTCCTCACTGCAGGAATATACGTAAAACCAGAAAATATACTGAACAGGCAGGACTCTTGGGATGTTATCTTAGAGCTGAGTTTATTTTTTGTCCCCCACTGTTCGGGGATATTTGTTCCACAGTGGAAGTTCTTCCCTTACCTCTGAAGGAAAAATACATTTACTTTTTAATCAGCAGGTTCTTGATGTAGTAATTTGCAGGGTCCAGACCTACATAATAAGCAGAGCTTCAATCCACCTTAGAGTAAACATCTCATGCCGTCTTTCCTTCCCCTCGCTCGCACACCCAGGCTGGGCCTGCTGAGGTCAGACCCCTTCAAGTGGGAAAGGAGGGCGGAGTCATTTCCTCTCTTTTCTGCTCCTCCCGCAGTGGTGTCTGACCTTGTGATGCTGTGGTTTATAATACTAAATATATATTAGGTCTTCATCCCTGGTTCTCGCAAAGAGCTCCTAAAACCCTTGAAATTTCCTAAATGATGAGAGTGACAAGGTATGTTTTTGTAATGTTGATCATGTGACTTTTGGATGCATCTAAGGATGAGGGCTGGTTGTCAGGTAACCAGCCATGCGATCAGAGGATGGGCATTCGCATTCCTCCCATCTTACCCCACCCCAAGAAAGGGAGAGGGACTAGAGATTGAATTAATTGTCAAAGCCAATGCTTTAATCAACCATGCCTGTGTAGTGAAACTTCCATAGAACCCCAAAAGATAGAGCTTCAGGGCTGGTGAACACATAGATATTTGGGGAGAATGGTGCATCTGGAGAGGTCATGGAGGCTCCAAGTCATTTCCTCATGTCTTGTTCTACACATCTCTCCCACCTGGCTATTCCTGAGTTGTATTCTTTTTTTTTTTTTTTTGAGTTGTATTCTTTTATGTGTGTGTGTGTTAGTCACTCAGCTGTGTCCGACTCCTCGTGACCCCATGGGCCTCACCCCACCAGGCTCCCCCATCCACGGAATTCTCCAGGCAAGAATACTGGAGTGGGTTGCCATTTCCTCCTCCAGGGATACTCTTTTATAAGAAATAGGTAATCTGGTAAGTAAAATATTTCTCTGAGTTCTGTAAGCTATTCTAGTGAATTAACTGAACCCAAGGAGGGGGTTGTTGGAACTTCAGATCTACAGTCGGTGGATCAGAAGCACAGGGGACAAACTGGACTTGCTGCTGTCGCCTGGGACAGGAGGTGGGGAAACAGTCTTAGGACTGAACCCCCAGACTATGGGATCTGCGACTGTTTCCGAGTGGATAGAGTCAAGGCTGACCTGACTGGTAGGACACCCAACTGGCGATGGAGAATTGCTTGTGGGTCTGGAATGCTCCCCATCCCCACCCCCCCACCTTGGAACTGATGGTCAGAATCATGTAGACTTGGTTAAGTTGATGCAGGGACAGCAAGAAGTAAAAGGCAGTGGAGAGTTTTTACTTGAATTATAACATTTTAAGGTGGTTTCATGCTCTCTGAATTCACTCTTTCCCTCCTGAGGCACTTCTGAGAGTTTCTGGGACTCTTTCCCAGGGTTCAGCAAACATGTTCTGTAAAAGGACAGGTAGCATTAATAAGTATATGAGGCTTTGCAGGCCCTGTGGTCTCTCTTGCAACTACTCTGCATTATAACACATCAAAGAGCGGGTGCATGACGTTCCGTAAACATACACAGCGGGCCGCAGGCCGAAGGCCTCAGTTTGCCAGTCCCTCATCTCTCCAGCCTTGGGCTGCTCTTGACCATGGCAAAAGGACTTTATTTTGTGGCTGTTCATGCCCCTCTCAGGCCTTTGGAAAGAGCTGAACCCCTCAACATCTCCTCTCCTGAAGCCCAGGGCTTTCCCAGAGGCTGCCTGAGCAGGTCCTAAGGAAAGCTTTCATTCCTTCTCTTGGTCTAGGTGCACCGGGTCAGGCCCACGGACACACTCACAAATCAATCCACACCCCTCACCCCAACTGAGCAGCCAGCCCTCATCCTGGCAATCTCTGTCCACGCTGCCATCAAAACAGCTGGCCAGGCAGTTCTGGACCTTTGATTCTTCAGGCATGAGTCAAATCCAAGCCCACTCTGTCTAGCTAGATGCGGGGGACAGGTGTTCTGAGTGATCCTTCAAACACCCTCTTCCCTTCCGCCGCTTGAGGTAAAAGGCGTGGGTAGAGCTTATAACACGCTGACAGCCATCTCCAAACAAATTATCTCTACACATGCCATCCATCTCTAACAAAGCGACCTCTTCGACCTTTAGTAGATGAATCATCTGACATGCTTTCAGATTTCCACAGGAGAATCAGTCTCACAACGCACCGGGAACATGGCATCTTACCATTTTCACACCTCAGACAAACCAAGACAGGAGATGCCCATTTCACCTTGTGGGAATAAAGCGCCAGCCCAGGACCACGCTCAGTGGCATCAGCCCCTGTGTTTCTCTTCCTTCCATCTGAGCTCCCCAGCGTGCCTCAAAATGGGGTCATCGAGCTCTCTCACATAAACTTAAATCTTTATTGTGATCAGACTCTAAACGGTGCGATGAACACACACCACAAATGAACAAGTGAGTGCTCACAATCTCCCTTTGTCTTCTACAGCACGTGTGAAACGTCGAGGAGGCGCTGCCGGGAGGAAAGAGGACAGATTCGAGTGGAGGGTGAGGAGGAAGAGTGAGGAAGAGTCATGAGAAAATTGGGTGGAGGGGGCAAGAGAGCAGAGCAAGGGACAGAGAGCCTGCTATAGCGGAGACCCTGGGGTGAAGGATGGGGAAGAAGGATTTTAGGATGCTTGGCTGTGTGTGCGATGCACTTATTTATTTTATTTTTTTGCGATGCACTCATTTAAAACACTGAACCCTTCTCCCAAGAAAAGCCACAAGAAATATCTCTGTGACTGTTTCATCTTCTGGCCCTTAACTGTTATTTCCAGAGGGGCTCCTACCAGGCCACATGGGAAACTCTGCGTGGTCACTACTCTGTCTCCCCTTTCTACCTCCTCCTCTGGGTCAAAACAAAGCTCCCATCACATTCCTTTGTACACACAGATACTTGGTGAGGGACATGAAGACTTTCACAGAGGTATTCAAAACCCAGCCCCATCCTGTCACATACGGACTTGCTAATAAGTAGAACTGTTTGAAAATAGAATCATGTACCTGGTTAGGTCATGATTTGCCCAGAATACTGGCAATATTCAAAATGTAACTGCATCTGGACCATTTCCAGGTTATTATAGGAGTCCCTTCACTGGGTGAGAATTTAGATGTCAAGCTTGCTTGCTGGCTTGCTTGCTTCGCTTCAGTCATGTCCAATGCTTTGCGACCCTATGGACCATAGCCCACCAGGCTCCTGTGTCCATGGGATTTCCAGGCAAGGGTTAGGTGGGTTGCCATTTCATTCTCCAGAGGATCTTCCTGACCCAGGGGTCGAACCCACATCTCTTGTGTCTCCTGCATTGGCAGGCGGGTTCTTTACCACTAGTGCTGCCTGGGAGGCCCAGATGTTAAGACCATCAGGATATCTGCAATTCTGGGTTTGCTATTCTATAATTGTTGCTTACTGCCCATCTACACACTTAGAGATGTGAAAAGAATTCTTTTTTTGGGGGAACTAATCATGGTACATTGATTAGACCATGTTATTTATAAACTAGAAAAAGAGAGTGGATGAAAGATGTCAAAGCAGGAAATTGCCCTGTGGTCCAGTGTTAGGACTTGGCACTTTCACTGCTGAGGGCCCAAGTTCAATCCCTGGTAGGGGAACTAAGATCTCACAAGTCGCAGGGAATAAAGATATCTAAAAAAGAGATATCTAAGCAGAGTTACCCTTTTGGCTTACATGATTATTCTTCTCCTCTCTTAAATAATACTTTGGTTTGGGACAAGACATTCATTTTGAACTCTTTATACTCTCGGCTTATCTACTTAGACCTGAATGTCCCCTTTGATATCCACATTTTATAACAGAGCAGAGACTGTCCCAAGGCTGAGGGAGTGATGAATGGACCCTGTCCTGGAGCTGTGGTGTGTGGGACAAGGTGCTGTGTGTCATCACTCAATGCCCCACTTCCCCTTCAAGGAGATGAGGCTGGCAGCTTTTTTATCACTTCCTGGCTTCCCGTCACATACTATTTAATGGGGCAGGATAATTGACAGGATGTATACCGAGTTATGAGTAATACTCTTCCCCTAACAGCACCTAATCTTTTATTTGGTTGCTGTTACCCTATCATTAGCATTTCTCACCAGGACAAGAGGTCTGCCTCGTGAAAGAGCTGACATATTTGTGAGGAAATAAACTTGCAACCAAGGTAACTAATTTCATTTGCAGAAAATTTAGGACTTAGAAGAAGCAAAAGACAAACAAACAAAAAAACCCAAGACAGTCTAAATAGTTTTTAAAAGCTTAGTTACACTCTCACATTTAAAAATACAATGTTACATAAGCTTTGCATATGCAAACCATATGTGATTTTCAAATCCATTCCCTCCTCTGTAAATGAAGCAGTGTATGTGCTCTCTCTCCACCTAACAATTTGATATGAACCCATGCATTATGAACACAGAAACAATTAATTCTAGAAAATGTAACAGTCAATCACTGGCATTTAAGTATTTATGTATACATATATTTGCATTTTATCCTGCAAAAGCAATAAGTCAAATATTAAAAAGCACATTTCCTGTCATAAGGAAATAAACTGGGAAAGTGACTTTGCCTCTGCTGGTGCAGTGACATGAATACCCTTCCAGTTGAGCCAAGTCTGGTCAACTAGTCTTCTGTTGCCTGATGCTCCTCTGTCTTCCTGAACGTTCCCAATTACACTCTCCCATTTTCCACCTTGTTTCTAAGCCTTCTTCTTCAGTTTGTAACTTCATGGGGACACAGTCTGGAATCTTGCAGTTCTTTATACAGTTTTATTATCTCTTGGGAGAAAAGTGACTCCAAAGAGAGAGATGAAACCATACCCTGTAACTTACAAGGCACATTAGGCAGAAACAAAATGATTAACTGAAATCGTCAAACCTGCCTCCAAGAGTACCAAGGAAAGCACAGGAGTGCAAACAACTTGCTAAACACCCTTTCAACTGAACATGGTGCAGGCCCATTGAGGGACTAGAATAACCCACAGTGAACTTCGGATGTCACAGGCTGAAAATCCATAGCATGGAACACACGGAACACCCTCACCCCCACCCCAAAATTGCAAAGACAGTCACACCTGCACAGACAACTCTTTTTTCCGCCAGTCATTTTTGAGCATGCCCACCCTCCTTGCTCCCTACGACCACAATACCCCACGCAAAAGCTGATCAGGGAGACATCTCTGAGCATTGCCCCCCTATCCTAGCTTGGCTGCCTTGCAAAACAGCCTTTTCTCTCTCTGAGAATGGTCTTACCGTTGCCTTGGTGCCTGGTCTTTATGCAACCAGCAATGAGCCCACTTGCTCCACTACAGAGAGACAGAGTTATTCCCCCTCGTTCCCTTTACCTTTATTACCAGGGACCTCTTTCTCCTTCTCTATTTCTCTAACCTTGCTGTCTCTTTAAAACACTTAAAATAATTTTATCAAGTCTAAATATATGAGAAAAATGTATTCTTTGGTTTACTACTTATGCAAAAATATTTAATCATTAGTCAGTGGGTAGGACCGAGACTGATAAATACTATCCTGTATTTTTCCTTCTCTGTCGTGCAAGTTTCTGCTACCATTGGGTGCAACACAGGGTATAGTAAAAAGCACTAGAATGGGTCTTAGAAGACCAAATTTGGGATTCTTGTTGAACTCCTATTAACTCATTTCATTTGTGCTATGCAAATTTAAGATAGATGCAAATAAACCTATGTATGCACACATACATGGATATACACACATAAACTTTTACGTGATCAGGTAATTACTACAAACTTCATTCTTTTTGCTTTATTCAGCATAAATCGATAAAGACTTTTCCTGCCAAAACTTTTACACAATGCAAGTTGATTTTTTGAGGGTAAAGTAATACTGTTTTTCATTTGGCTTTCAAATAATCAATATTAGGAATCAGGGGTGTAGGATATGTATAATGATGTGCTGTCTGCAGGGGATGTCAGAGTATGCTAACCCTCTGCTGTGTAAAGAGATCATCTCTAAATCCCCCTGAGTGACTGTTTAGCTCAAGTTTAGAGTCTCTTAAGCTTATATTTGATGCTAAACCAAATAGGCCCTTAGGGAAGAATTAAGAACAAGCCAGACAGTGTAAAACTCTTATTTTGTTAAAGTTGGATAGTATTTGTTGGTTAGGTGTAACCAGGCTGATTACTCTGTATAATCTCTGCACACATAGTGGCTGAAACAAAGTAAAACAGGTACACAGGTGGACTAAAGAGATTAAATGGCTGTTATCTTATTATTTGCCATTCAGAGGGCTGCCCTTTCAGAAACCAGAATGTCATTCAGATTAATAGGCAAGGCCATGCCTCTAAGACCACAGGAATCAAAATCGGGGGTTGGGGGGAGAAGTGAGGAGCAAATCTTGACCCAAATGCCATGAACTTCCTTTTTGTATTTTCAAGTTTTGGATTTTATCCACAGAAACACTACTATTATTCAAACAATAAGAAATAGAGGAGAGGCATCAGTATTTAGCAAAAATTTAAGGAAACCAACATCAGCAAACATTCCTAAGAAACATTGCGTAAACACTAACTCTCTTTTAGGTTGGTATCATGATGACCTAAAATATGTTTCTTCATTTTAGGGAAGCTTTTATTTGTGAACATTTTTTTTTCTGTTAAAACACAGATTTTGCCTAAATTCTAAGTTGCATGTGCGTGCTCAGTTGTGTTGGACTCTTTGTGACCCCATAGACTGTAACCTGCCAGGCTCTTCTGTCCATGAAGATTCTCCAGACAAGAATACTGGAGTGGTTTGCTATGCCCTCCTCCAGGGGATCTTACTGATCCAGGGATCGAAACTGCAATTCTTGTGTCTTCTGCATTTGCAGGCAGATTCTTTACCAACTGCACCACCTGGGAAGCTCTAAGTTAAATTAAATTCTAAGTTAAAGCCATGCAAATACTTCTCCATAAGGCTAATTGATTTTTTTTAAATTAGAGGTTACAAATTCAGTAATCACTTATACTTATTACTTTTGTCACTTTTTTTTTTTCAGGGATTCTTTGGAGTTTGTTCTTATAATACTTGGGCTTCCCAGGTGGCACAGTGGTAAAGAATTCACCTGCCAATGCAGGAGCCGCAAGGGACACAGTTTCAATCCCTGGGTCGGGAAGATCCCCTGGAGGAGGGCATGGCAACCCACTCCAGTATTCTTGCCTGGAGAATCCCCGTGGACAGAGGAGCCTGGTGGGCCACAGTCCATGGGGTTGCAAAGAGCTGGACATGACTGAGTGACAAGCACTTCACTTCTTCTGTTTGGACACAACTGTGCTGGATGCTTCAGTAACTGCCAGGTCTCACCACTGGTTTCAGCTACCACAGTGGGTTTTGTTTGGTACTAGGGTTCTGGTTGGGACCTGCTGCCTCCCCTGGGTACCAAGCTGTGTGCACTGGGTACCTGGCCATCCTCCTGCTGAGCACTGCCAAGCTGCTGGGTGCTGTGGTCCCAGCCATGCTCTTGTTCCTTGCCAAGCCATGGGTTCCCACTGTCCGCTTCTACCTCCTCCACCCAAGACACCCTGTGTCCATGAGTTCTGCATCTATGGGTCAAAATACTACAAAAAATTTTTTTCAAAAATTTCCAAAAAGCAAAACTTGAGTTTGCCTCTCACCTCATGGCAACTATATATTTACATAGCATTTCCATTGTATTGGGTATTATAAGTAATGGAAAGATTATTTAAATAAATGGGAGGAGCTATGCAGGTCATATGCAAATACCACATCATTTTATATAAAGGACTTGCACACCCATGGATTTTGGTATCCAAGGGGTGTTCTGGAATCAGTCTCTTGTGGGTACCAAGGATACCGAGGGATGACTGTACTTTAGGCTTAAGCTGGCAAACGCTCTGTATAATGCAACCTTCCCTAGTGACAGCAGGAAGAGCATGACGGGAGAATTTTCCCAAACATCTTAAGTAAACTTACTCATTGTGAACTTCTGTTATAATATATGCAGACTGTTCATTTTTATCCATTGCATGTATCCATTCTTTACTTCTTCACTTCCTTTACTTCTCTGTGCTTCAGTCTCCCCATCTGTAAAATGGGGATAATAATAGCATTCAATGCATAGGGTTTCTCTGAGGTTTAAATGAGTTAATAACTGTTTCATGCTTAAGAAAGGGCTTATATAGAGTGACTGCTATTTAAGTGTTGGCTGTGATTATCTTCCTAGCTTATTGTAATTCATTTGGTCATATCCTGTATTTCATTAGCTAACTGAATGGTTTTCACAGGTGACCTAAGTTTGTTTTTCCCTTTCTCTTTTTTATTTTTGTCTCTCTACTTCCTATGTGAGGATTTTCCTTTGAAACATCCTTCCTGCTTTTGTTTAGTGTTTTTGCTAGGATTCCTTATGTGGCCCATTTCCCACTCACTTAGAGGCTAATGTCATTCAGCTTTTTCCTTCCCTTCCTAGGCAAAAATGGAAGTGTAGGCAGTGCTTAAGAGTCAAATCAAGGATAAGCTGGATTTGTGACAAGTGAGGGAGGATCCAGAAGACAGGACATATGAATAAATTATCCCAGAGATGGAGAGGAGGAGGAGGGGGGATGAGAGGACCGGTATCCTGTACTCCCCACAGCCTCCTCCCAATTCAGGGACTGTATGAGCCTTTCATGACTTGATGGAGAGTCAGGAAGTGAAGTCCCAGCTCTATGGCTACTCACCAGGTCCCCCATCATTTCAGCCAGCTCAGAGCACCCTCAACTGCTATCACTCTTCAAATGTGACATGCTTCTCAAATCCAGGCCTTTGTGCATCCCTTCCTTCTTCCCCAAATAAGGACCACTTCCCTCTTTGGAAAAACCATCCTCCAGCTCCCAAAACACAGCTCACAGTGTGGTCCTAACCAGTCTCTGAGAAGCCTCCCCTCCCCCTTGTCTCCCTCACTGGGGCCCTGTCTGCCTATCCCCACTCTTCCTTCCTGTTGCCACCAGCACAGAACTTACTAGGGTCTTCTTGATGAACTGGGCTTATTTCTCCAATTCAAATACGAGCCCTTGGAAGCCCTGGGACTTTGTATCCACAGGCCTGATCAAAGGCCTGGCACGTGGTAACCAAACCAAACCAATGGTGATTCCATGACAGACTGAAGGACAGCAGACAGAGGAGAGAAAAGTTGATAAGAGGTGAGATTGTCCATGTGTAAAGAGTGAGGGGGTGTCGGAAGCAAAGCTCCTTGTAAACCTAGGACAGTAAAGTTCTGCCACATTGTAAGAAATAAGGGAGAATAGTGGGAGCAAGAAATTGTTAGGAAGGATTCAACGTCCACTTCCTGTGAAGGAGGCACTTGATGGGGCTGCACCCCGAACCCCCGTCTATCTAGCTGGTTCAGCTAGGGCTGCTACACCTCACCCTCATGACTGGACAGACCTGAGGTCAGGTTCACGGCTCCCCGTTCACCCTTCCTGACTATGCAACTGGCCATTCCCAGGAGGGTGAAGGGTGCTGAGAATGGGGCAGGCTGTAAGCATATCAAGTGCTGTGGGCAGGAAGAGCCAGTTGACCTCACCTCATTCTGAGGGCTTCTTTCTCTGTCTCTGGACTCTGTCTTTCACGTGCTGCCTGCTCTCAGCAGTGGCTTCAGAGCCTTCAGACCCGGGGGACCCAAAGCTCAGTGCTCCTACCTGTGGAGTGCTCCTACCGAAGCTCAGTGCTCCTGCCTGTGGAGTGCTCCTACCGAAGCTCAGTGCAGCCTACCCGCCCCAGCTCCAAGTCTCAAGTCGATGCCGGTCCGCCGGCCTCAGCAGGGCCTGTGGAAGCTCCTTGATTTACAGTCACAGACTGTGCTCCACAGTTAGACCTCCTCTGCAGCCCCCTCCCAGCTGCCAGATCCCTTCTTTGGAGGTGCTGAGCCCCTGGGTACCTTTTCCAAGTCAGTGAATTACATGAGCCCTGAGTTCCACATTCACTCTGCTGAGTAAATGGGACCCTGTAAGTGCTGAAGGTGGGGAGACTTCCGGAAAGTGGTGCAAGGGCAGACCTCCTACTTTTCAGCCCGGGGAGGAAACGTGGATGATGGCCTACTATATGCTGGGACAAGGCACGGCCCCGCCCTGTCCTCAACAGAAAGGTCTCTTCCTTCCTCATGGAGGTGGCTGGAGGAGGCGAGTGGCTTTCTTCCACTCATTCCCAAGGGCCCCAGAAGGGCAAACCCATCCAAGGAGCAATGCAATATTCCATTTGTTCCAGAAGAGAATGCGTGGGACTTGGTGGATGAAACCTGCGCTCAGGGCCGCGCCCCCGCTCCGGGCCCCCGGGCCCCGGGAGCGGGTGGGGGGCTCGCTCCGTTTCCTCCTTCCCTTGGCCCTGGGCAGCAGATTGGCTCACCTCTTCAATCTCAGGGTCGGGATCCCTCTGACTCACCTCCTGCTCTGCCCGGGAGGGTGTTACCAGAGCATTCCACCAGCCTGACCTCAGCGGCCACCGGGGACCCGCCCGCTGCCCGGGCACCAGGCGTGGCTTCCTGAGCCTCTCACCTGCCTCCCCGCCCTTGCTGTGAGGAGGCAGCTTTCCTGGGAGCTGGCCGGTCGCGCCTTCCCGAGGCCTCAGCCGGTCCTCACCGAGGAGGGGAGGAGGCGAGACTTTGTGCAGAGCCGTGGGACCGAGCTTCGGGGAGCATCTCCCGGGAGCCCGGAAGGGGAGACGGCCGGAGCTGCACCTCTGGGGAGCAGGCTTCTGCTCCACAGCGGGGGATCATTTGTGGAGCAAGAGGACGTCTTCTTGGTCCCAGGGCCGCCGCTGGTGCAGAGAGGCTGCCAAGGGACCCTCCTCTTCAGCCAGGCTGGGAAGGACACACACCGGAAGGCCGAGGGCGCCAAGGGGAAGAGGTTGGGGGTGGGGATGGGGTGGGGGTGGGGTGTGGGTGCTGTGAATGTTTCTTCTCCATCTTCAGGGGTCCTTGTGGAAAATTCCGGTTCAGGCGTGAAAGAAAAAAAAAAAAAAAGCCCTCAGCTGGGGGTCATGGAAGAGTAGATTGGCCCAAAAGACATGAGAGCTCCTGATTCACAAGAAACTTTCAAAGAAAGCAGAAGATTTAGGCCTTTGCTGAGTCCACTGTAACCAGGTGATGTGGTGACTTTGAGGCCCTTCAGCTTTCTTTTTTATTTTAAAATTTAAAAATTACTTTTTAAATTCTTGACTTTGCTGTGCATCATGTGGGATCTTAGTTTCCCTTCCAGGAATTGAACCCTCACCCTCTGTGTTGGAAGTTTGGAGTATTAACCATTGGATTACCCTCCTGTTTTAGAATGGAGTTAATGGTATCTCCTGCCATCACTCATAAGACCCTAAAGTAACATAAGCACTTAGATGGTGGTAACATCATAGTAAAAAAAAATCACTAGCTCAGTTATCCCAAAGCAGGGCCTGGCGTACCTGAGAAAGACCAGGCGTGGGGACCAAGTGGAGAAATTCCTATCTGGGTTTTAACTACTGGGTTAGGGTTTCAGATCTGAGCTCTGCTTGAGAAGGTTAGACAGACTCAGAAAGGAATTAAATGGTGTCCCCTGAGGGCTGACCACCTCAACAGTAGGGGTGGATCAGCTGGGAGATTCTTTCAGATGGGGTATCTCTCGGGGCAGTATTTTAACAAGTGGCAATGTCTCCCCACTCATGGAAGGTGGAAATCAAGAGAAAGCCAAAGAGGCTAAGAGAGAAACGTAATGTGAGGAGAGGAACTAAGAAAGACCTGATGTCGAGTGTAGAGGGACTCAGTGTGAGGACAAAATGGATGTTAAGAGTCCAATGAGTGTCTCCCTTCAGCCATCCTGAGAAAGCCTTAGAATCTTGGAAAAATACCTCAGCTAAACATAAAGACTGTAGATAAATATTCCAAGGAATGACAGTGAGAAAGAGAACAGGATAGAGGCTCCGATTTATTGACAATCACTGCCAGTAGTGGCTGTAGAGGATCTTACTCATACATTTTAATAACTTTAATCATAAGTTAAAAGAATGGTTATATCCGGTCATTAACAGCTTATCATGTACCATCTCATAGTTCCCAAGACAAGGCCCTCAGAGCACCTACAAGGCACAGATAAAGCCGACTCAAATGTTACCCCAGGACCACGAACTGCAAGGAGGGCTCCAGCCCACAACAGCCAGATTCTAATTTCTCATCAGTGTCCCTCTGAAGCCAGGAAGGCTTATCCTTTGTACAGTCCTCAGCTGAGTTTGGCTGGGATTTAAAGACAGTAGTCATGTCCAGTCCCTTTTTTGGTTGAGTGAGCCAGTTGTCCAAGGAGACAAACCCCAATATACTACTGGACTGTGTAAAGGAAGAATCATGGTTAAAATTTGATAGGAAAAATAAATTGGTGAAGTCCCAGGCTAAATGTTCAGGTACTGTGCTGGGCCTGCACTAATAATAAAGTTCCTAACATCTGTGAAAGGATGGAAGCCTTGACTACTTACCAAACAGACGAGGTCATCATTTGTTTATTTAAGGGGAAATAGCCTCTGTGAACCAGAAAACTGGAAAAGACATCACAGATTATCTTCTAAGGCAACCTCTGGGCTAAATTTTTCCCCAAAAGATTTTAAATGGAATATTAAAAATACATATATTTGTAAGTGATTACTAATAGTGAGGTGGTGCTTGAGAAATAGAGAAAGAAAAATTGTAGTGTAAAAAAAATTTTTTTTGGTGTGGGCCAGTTTTAGTCTTTATTGAATTTGTCACAGTATTTTTTTTTTCTGTTCTATGTTTTGGTTTATTTTTGCCACGAGGCATGGGGGATCTTAGCTCCCCTGCCAGGGATCCAACCTGTACACCCTGCATTGGAAGGTGAAGTTTTCATAACTGGACACCAGGAAAGTCCCCCGAAAGCTGTAGTTTTAACCAGGCTGCAAATATAAAGATAGAAAGTAGATTTGGAGTTATCCAGCTCTGGGTGGAACAGGGGCTTCAGAAGTAATGGCTAACATGGGAATATCTTTGAAAGTGAAAGAGGCTCAGTCATGTCTGACTCTTTGCGATCCCATGGACTACACAGTCCATGGAATTCTCCAGGCCAGAATCCTGGAGTGGGTAACCTTTCCCTTCTCCAGGGGATCTTCCCAACCCAGGGATAGAACCCAGGTCTTCTGCATTGCAGGCGGATTCTTTACCAGTTGAGCTAAGAGGGAAGCCCTATGGGAGTATCTTTATGGAATAATAAAAATGTTGTAAAATTGATTGTGGTGATGGCTACAAAATTATGAATTTACTCAAAGTTACCCAGGTGGTGCTGGTGGTAAAGAACCCGCCTACCAATGCAGCAGACATTAGAGACATGGGTTCGGTGCCTGGGTAGAGAAGATCCCCTGGAGGAGGGAATGGCAACCCACTCCAGTATTATTGCCTGGGAAATCCCATGGACAGAGGAGCCTGGCAGGCTACAGTCCATGGGGGTCACAAGGAGTCAGAAATGACTGAAGCAACTTAGCATGCACGCACATTGAACTGTACACTATACATGGGTGAATAGTATGGTATGTGAACTATATTTTAATAAAGTTTTTTAAAAGTGAAACATATGTATGGTAATTATTTTGCTTCAAGACTGGGGATCTAAAGGGCTAAAAGGAGTGCAGCAGCGCTTCCCAAACTTTAACGTGCAAACACATCATGTGGGAATCTTGTTAAAGTGCAGCATCTGATTCAGTAGGTTCTGGGTGGAGCGTGAAATTCTGCATTTGTAGCAAATTCCCAGGAATGCAGATACTGCTGCCTTGTGAGTCACGTTTTGAAGGATATAAGAAATGTAGTGATGTGGGAGACATGGGCTCCATCCCTGGATCAGGAAGATCCTCTTGGAGGAGGGAATGGCAACCTACTCCAGTATTCTTGCCTGGAGAATCCCATGGACAGAGAAGCCTGGTGGGCTACAGTCCATGGGATTGAAAAGAGTGGGACATGACTGAGCACATACATGTGCACAAAAGATATAGAGGACAAAGTCATTCTCCTTGAAGAATTTGAAAAAGAAGTAGCAAGACAAGGTGCCTAGAAAACTACTGATTTAAAAAAGATGTGTTTGAAAGAGGTATGCAAACTTTAAGTGCTATGCAATTTTTTATATACACAATTATCCAAGTTCCAGCCCTTTGAATGCTCTAAGAAAATGACCATAACTTTTTTCAAGCCCTGACTCAGTACAAACTTATTTTGCCATCATTGCCTGATCATCCCTATCCTAAGCTCATAATCCTTTCTTGGCTTCTATCAGTCTCAGGGATAAAAGTCATAGGACACGGTCGCGTCTTTGAACTCTGTTTTTTTTTTTTCACCCCAAATGGCTACCCAGTTCCTTATAAGAATGCTGGACAGGTGAGTGGGCTTCTCACCTGGATTTAAAAGTGACTTTGGGGAACTTTCTGAGATTATCATAGATTTTAGTAGCTGAGCAGTGCTATACATTTTTATCAATCAAAAAAGCAATGACTTGAGGACATTACTTAGGCTCAGGGCATCCAACGGGGATGGTATTACAGCTCAGTGATTGACAGGGAGAAAATGTGACTTCCCACCCAGGATTGTGGCAGATAGATCTCGTGCTTCATCGACTTTTTTTTGGGGGGAGGTCACTTTGCACAATTTGCTGGATCTTAGTTCCCCAGCCAGGGATTGAAGCCGTGTCCCCTGCAGTGGAAGCAAAGAGTCCTAACTACTGAACTGCCAGGGAAGTTCCTCATTGACCTTTTTTTTAATGCAGACAAATTTCCTGAGGACATCTATGGATGCAAGAGTGAGTTAAATAGGAGATGGATGTGTTTCTACCTCTTGTGCGTTCTTATATATACATATGTATGTATATATAATTTTATTTATTTATTTATTTATTTTTGGCTGAGCTGGGTCTCCTTTGCTTCATGGACTTTTCTCTAGTTGCCACAAGTCGGGGCTACCCTTTGTTGCAGGATTTGGGCTTCTCATTGCAGTGGCTTCTCTTATTGCAGAGCGTGAACTCAGTGGTTGTGGTTCCCAGGCTCCAGAGCACAGGCTCAATAGTTGTGGCACATGAGTTTAGTTGCTCTGTGGCATCTGGGATCTTCCCAGATCAAGGATTGAACCTGGGTGTCCTGCATTGGCAGGTGGATTCTTTACCACTGAGCCACCAGGGAAGCCCCATGTGTTCTTTATAAAAAGAAAAAAAAATCTAATTTTAGCATCCTGCAAGATCCTAGATTTTGCTAAGAGCTGGATATTATCAACTCAGAGGCTTTATGATCTTTAAAATGGCACACCCAGGAGCCTCTGTTCACTTTGGAGATCTTCAGTTCTTGTTAGGTCCTTTGTATTGTCTTAACTTCCTCTGAACTTTCTGGATGATGGGAGCTGGGGAAAGGCATGGCACCCACAAATTCGCCCAGCTACAGCCAGGAAGTGTTTTGCCCTCAGCCCCTGACTCCGGATGCAGAGAAGATAGTCATTCTCAGCCAAAGCAAACACTTCCCCATCTGGGAGACCCACCAAGTGACAAGCAGTGTCTGATGTAGACATCACTCCCCCATGCCGCCTCCCTGAGAGCCATTTGTCTGGAGGCTTTGGGGGGAGAGGGAAGAAGCCTGTCTGCCAAGATGTCATGCTATCACATTTTCACTTCCTGAAATGCGATCCTCATGGGTTTGGGTAGAAGCAATTACCCTGGCACTTTCAAAGGAAAGTTGCTTCTGAAACCAGATTCTTCCTGCCAGAGCCCTGACATGCCCTTATTAAGACCGATGAAATAATCTGCTGAGAATTGAACTCACAGACCTTTCTGACCAGAAATGAACAGAAACCCAGGCAGAGATCCGAACTCCACTGAGCTTAGCTGTCAGGGATGCCAGGCGAGGTTTGTGAGCAGGCTAGGTTCATGAAGTTTATGGAGTCTTTTTCCCAGAAATACTGAGAAATTGTTTTGGAAAACTGAATTCCTGTTCTAAGAACATCACACTGAGAAGCAACTCAAAAGGAAGGCACACTTGGGCCATTGCCAAGAAATAGAGCGTGTCTTAAACCTGGTCCAACTTTGGGGAAACCCAAACAGAACACTACATCATGGAAATTTTTGCTCAAGAGTATTCCTTAAAAAAAAATCACTGATAAACTTTTTTTTTTTAATTGGAGTATAGCTGTTCTATGGGGATTCCAAAGTGACTCTAGTGGTAAAGAACCTCCCTGCAATGCAGGAGATGTGGGTTCGATCCCTGGGCCAGGAAGATCCCCTGGAGAAGGAAATGGCAACCCATTCCAGTATTATTGCCTGGAGAATCTCACAGACAGAAGAGCCTGGCAAGCTACAGTCCATATGGTCGCAAAGAGTCGGACACAACTGAAGTGATTTAGCACACATGCATACATATCATAATTGTTTTACAATGTTGTGTTCCTGCTATATAGCAAAGTGAATCAGCTATATGTATACATATATCCCCTCTTCCTTGGATTTCCTTACCATTTAGGTCACCACAGAGCATTGAGTAGAGTTCCCTGTGCAATACAGTAGGTTCTCATTTGTTGGCCCTGGGCTATACAGTAGGTTCTCATTAGCTATTTGTTTTATACATAGTAGTGTATATATGCCAGTCCAATGTCCTAGTCCATCCTACTTCCTTCCCTTGGAATCCATAAATTTATTCAGCCACTCTGGAAAACAGTATGGAAGCTCTTTTAAGAACTAAAAATAGAACTACCACAAACAATTAAATGATTTGCAAACTTATGTACACTTATGAATTCAGATGATTCTCATTAAATTTCATCCTACATTTTCCCTAAGCATTGAAGAACAATGCACCCCACACGCAAGTCCCATGAAATTCTTTATCACAAGGAACTCGGTGAACGTATTGCCTGGGGTCCTGCTAAGATGCCATGTGTCCGGCCTTGCAGCCCTGAGCCCTCTAGGCTGAGTCCCATTTCAGAGGTTCCGTGCTGGGCATATTGGGACAGCCACGTTAGACACCTTCTGCGCCATTGAGCTGGCATCTCAGCGACATTCAGACTCAGCCTTAAAATCTCCCAGTGCAGGGTGAACAACAAGCAGCTTGAGCAGTATGAAAACTCGGGCTTCCTTTCTGCCCACGGAGCCTGGGTTCGGGGCAGGAGATAAAATTTGGTGTTTGGAGCCATCTGGCTGAGAAACCACACTGCTCTCTCTGACCAGTTGTCCTGCCTGGGGCTGGGTGCCAGGGTGACAAGTCCGAAGGAGGAACACAGCTCAGGAGAGGGACTGTGGAGTCACAGTGGTTTCAATGCGAGTATCTGCCCCATGCAGATATGTTCCCCACTGACCCCCTCTCCCACTCCCTGCCCCGGCCTCAGGGCAGAGGAGGGGTTACAGTGGCAAGCAGTCAGGGCTGAGCAGAGGGCTGAGGAGACAGAACGCTCTTCCTCTGGGGGAGCTGTCATTCTGGGAGTGCACCTAAGGTAATTCAATGGAAACCGGTGCTAACAAAACTCGTGTGCATCTGTTACAGCCCACCACATTCCTACACATTTTAGAGGGACAGATAGTGTTGGCGTGACGTGCCTGAGAAACTGTAAAAGGTTCCTTTGAATTCAACTTTGGATATTAGTGGTGGAGCTCACGATAGGCACTGTTGAAGTGGAAAAACAGAAAGACCTTAGGTGTAAAGGACAGAGGCCTTGGGGGTCCCTGTGTGAATTGGGGTGTGCTCTTTTTCAGGAACTTGGGTGAGAGAAGGCTGGGTCTGACCACAGAAGGCGTGGCTCCAGCCTGGGTGCTGTCACTCACCGGCCATAAGGACTCTCCGGCGGCCACCTAGCCTCTCTACGCTTTCTGTGCACTCTGACCTTGGAGATGCCGAATCACCGGCGAGCGCTGGCATGCGACGAGGCTTGTGAAGGTGCTTTGCCAGCTGTATGGACTTGGATGATGAGTGGGGCATCATTTTTCATAAGCAGTGGCCCCAATCATCCACTGTAAATCATGCATCATCCTCAATGCCATCAACACGTTGGTTAAGCATTGACTGTGTACAATATAAGGAACTGGGGTCGTTTCAGACATGATCAGGGTCCTGAGGGGGCTCAGGGTCTACTTAGCGACAATGAATACACTCCATCATCATTCTTATTATAGTGAGAGAAAAATAGGACCCGCCTCTCCAAGAGGGAGCCAAGAATGAGTCAAGAATATGGGGTCAAGAATGAACCTCCAGATGGAGGGAGGGCAGAGGTGAGACGGAAGCTAGCTTTCAGGGGTGGGATAAAGGTTTGAGCTGAATGTTGAAGGACAACCAGGGTGCTGATGGGTCCCCAGGAAATTTGTGACCACACAGTGATGCTTGGTGGAGATGGAAGTTGTGCAGTCTAGATCCCAGTCCTGCTTTACCTTTCACCTTATCAATTCACCTTTCCAGACCTTCAGCTGAGTTCAGTTCAGTTGCTCAGTCATGTTCAACTCTTTGCGACCCCACGGACTGCAGCCACCAGGCTTCCCTGTCCATCACCAACTCCTGGAGATGACTCAAACTCATGTCCATTGAGTCAGTGATGCCATCCAACCATCTCATCCTCTGTCATCCCCTTCTCCTCCCCCCGCCTTCAGTCATTCCCAGCATCAGGGTCTTTTTAAATGAGTCAGTTCTTCACATCAGGTGGCCCATGTATTGAAGTTTCAGCTTCGGCATCAGTCCTTCCATTGAATATTCAGGACTGATCTCCTTGAGGATGGACTAGTTGGATCTCCTTGCAGTCCAAGAGACTCTCAAGAGTCTTCTCCAACACCACAGTTCAAAAACATCAGTTCTTTGGTGCTCAGCTTTCTTTATAGTCCAACTCTCATTTCCATACATGACTACTGGGAAAACCAAAGCTTTGACTAGATGGACCTTTGTTGGCAAAGTAATGTCTCTGCTTTTTAATATGCTGTCTAGGTTGTCATAGCTTTTCTTCCAAGGAGCAAGTGTCTTTTAATTTCATGGCTGAACTCACTGTCTGTGGTGATTTTGAAGCCCGCAAAAATAAAGTCTCTCACTGTTTCCATTGTTTCCCCATCTATTTGTCATGAAGTGATGGGACCAGATGGAATGCAGAGTTCCAAAGGATAGCAAGGAGAGATAAGAAAGCCTTCCTCAGTGATCAGTGCAAAGAAATACAGGAAAACAATAGAATGGGAAAGACTAGAGATCTGTTACAGACCTTGATTCGCTTTTAATATGTAGATTTCCTGTCTTAATTCCTACATATATCAGATGAGTGTTGTACCAAAGTAAAATGATATTTCAAACAGCCGGACTTGAAGTCTTTTGGAAGAGTGAAATCAGGTAAACAAAGAGACTATTATTATGTCACTCATACTTTTCCAGTATTTTCATTAGACAGCAAACTAGAGACTTCTGTTTATACAACCCAGGGAGTCCACGAATGAAAGGTTGCCTGGATGAAGGCATTCCTTTCTCAGTGCTCAGACCACAGAGGTGTGTGAGTGAAAGCTGGACAAAGAACCTGGATTTCTTGCATGGTTTCTGTTCACTAAGCCTCATGGTGTCCACTTACAGACACGCTGATAGCAAGCAGAGCCCTGCGGTAGCGTTCCCAGGGCTTGTGGTCTGCTCGTCACAGCATCACTCCAGGGGTATTAAGCGTCTCTTTTCTTCAGCCTTTCTTTCCCTTCATGGTAGCGTTGGAGGTACTACAGAAGAGAAATTCCAGACTTTCCAGGGCTTCTCCCCTGGGAGGTGATAATCCCTACTCTCCAGCAAACTGCTCCCGGAGAGGAGCTCCTAGAGAAAGCCCCTTTGTGGGAGCACTTGTGAGCTGGATTTGCTCAGCAATGCTTATCCTACCCAAGGGGCAGCAACCCCATGTCACAATGTCCTTGGTTTTCTTCATTCCAATGGTTTCTCTGATGGTCTGTTGCCTTGTCAGAGTTGAAACAGACGGGGCGCTGCCCAGCGATCACGGATCAGGCAGGGCCCAGAAGCTGGCTCGGGGCCTTCTGCAGGATGAGGGCTGCAAACAAACATGTGATTCATAGCTGAGGGGAGGCTGCCAGCTCCAGCTGCCAGGGTATGGTTGGCACTGGTTGAGAAGGTGCTCTCTGCTCTGTGCCCTTGTGTGCCTTCTGCGCTGGAAACACAGCTCCCCACGACTGAACAGAACAGCCAGGAAAACCCTTCATTCTGTCCATATTCAATCAGGTACTTGAAACAGCACACCACTCACGCTGACTTCAGTCAACACCAATGGCATCAGGCTCCTTTTGTTGAGGTGTTAACTCAAGTTTTACAAAGAGTTTCCACGAGTGGAGTTCGTGTTGCTTACATGGCACTGTCTACTGTCAGGGAAAAGCCATGGAAAGGCCAAGCCTCAGAGCAGCACCATCTTTTCCCTCCTTGAACACTCTTTCTGGAAGATCATCCCGGGAGTGTTCTCCTCTGAGACCTGGCTATAGTCAGGCAAGGGATCAAGGCAGAGCTTATCAAAGAAGTGTTGGGTTCTAAGTGCAAGAACCAGCAGTACCACTCCACAGAGGTGGGGCGAAGGATAAAACTCATGGTTAAACTTAGGGGTCTGCTGCCAATGTTGACTGCAGGCGGTTTGGGGCAAACCTCAGGATTTCTATCTGGGACTGAAAACAGTTCATATCTCACCATAGAAATGAAATCAGTTGAACTGAGGAGCTATAGTCCTAAAGAGGTCATTAAAACTTTGGGGGATGAATACTCTTCTAGCTGTGCAAATGATGCTTTTAAATACCTGGGTAGAAGGTGATGAAACCCTGTCAATTCTCTGAATCGAGTGAGAGATCAAGTTGCCTCCCCACTTTAAGAAAGCTTCTGGGGGCTTTCCCCGGTGGCTCAAGAGTAAAGAATCTGCTTGCCAAGCAGGAGATGCAAGTTTGATCCCTGGGTTGGAAGATCCCCTGGAGAAGGAAATGGCAAACCACTCTAGTATTCTTGCCTGGGAAATCCCATGGACAGAGGAGCCTGGTGAGCTACCATCCATAAGGTCACAAAAGAGTCAGACAGGACTTAGCGACTAAACAACAACAATGAAGCCGAGGACTGGGAATCCTTGAAAGACCCTAAGAAGTTTCTATCAGTCTGGGAACACAAGTATTATCCACAGTGTGATGATATAAACATCTGTTGAATATGTGTCTGTAAATATCATGAATAGTAAAACTTCAAAAATTTTCATAAAACAAAGAAAGCTTCTGTAAACACACTGCTAAGAGAGAAAAGCAAAGTACTCATATCGCCACTCTACTAACTTATGTATGAGACAAAAGAAATATATTTGCCTCTGCACATCTGTGTTCATGGCACACAGGAAGGATAAAGAAGAAATCATCGAGTTTGGAGACTGCAACAGATGGGTGGGAGCAGGTTAGAAAGGATGGAGAGATGGTAACAGGGGATGGGGAGGTGATACTTCCCTGAGCATATCTTTTTGAATAGTTTGGGCTTTTAGTGCCATGTTATGTATTACATTCTCCAAATAAATAAAACCAGTAAGACTGAGGGGTAGGGAAGAAGGCAATTTCAGCTACTCCTTCGTGCTTAGTCACCCAGTTGTGTCGGATTCTTTGCGACCCCATGGACAGTAGCCCACCAGGCTCCTCTGTCCATGGGGATTCTCCAGGCAAGAATGCTGGAGTGGGTTGCCATGTCCTCCTCCAGGGGATCTTCCCGACCCAGGGATCAAACCCAGGTCTCCTGCTTTGCAGGTGGATTCTTTACTGTCTGAGCCACCAGGGAAGCCCCCTAGGAAAGCTGAAAAATCATACTAGTGATGGGAATAGTCAATAAAGAAAGGTCATACATAAAGCGTCTTTTCCTATAAACTCTGAAGTTGAAATCTACACAACCTGAAGTTCTATAGCTTCTTCATAGCTGGAGCTCTTTGAGAACATAGTAGTGACTGTATGATTCCAGGAAAGGTCTAACAAGTGATGCCGTAGACTGAATGTTTGTGTACCTCCCACTGCCCCCTCCCCCAAACCCATACACTGAAACTCAATCCCCAGTGTGATGGTAATATTAGGTGGTGGGGCGTATGGGAGGAGCTAAGGTCATGAGGTTGGGGCCCTCATGAACGGGACTAGTGGTCTGTTTTTTATAAAAGAGACCCCAGAGAGCTCCTTTGCCCTTTCTGCCATGTGAGGATACAATGAAAATATGGCCATCTGTGAACTAGGGAGTGTGCTCTCATCAGAAATGAAACTGCCAGCACTATGATCTTGGACTCAGCAGCTTCTGTAACTGTGAGAAACAAATTTCTGTTGTCACAACCCACTCAGTTTATGGTATTTTGTTAGCAGCCCGATTGGACTATGACACAACAATATCTTTTGGGGGGTTGTGGGAAGACCTTGGGGCTGGATCCAGGCAAGTGGGAAAACAGATGGTTTGTCTCTGAATCTTGCCTTCTCATTTCCTGCCTTCTCTTCCACCCTTGGAAGAGTTCAGTTCCCATGCCCAGCTCCCCTAACCTGTCTCCATGCCTGATTATCCCTGATAAGGCCCTAAGGCGGGAGCCTGAAGGATGACCTTTAGGTCCTAATACTGTACATAAACATTTTGGGAGTCTAATCACATCCTGTGTTCAGGACAGCATTTTTGTAGGAAATAGCTGTAATCATTTCTGGTAAAGGGTCTGGAAAGATTTGAATCCCGCCTTCAGGATATGTGAAAAGTGTACATGTTCAAATCCCACTGGGATAGTTCAATACAAAGCTGCCTTGCTGGCATGCAGAAAGATCCCAAGTAAACTTGACTTTGCTTCCCTGAGTCCAGAAAAGAAGATTGAGTACCCAAGATTGAGTAAGTTTCCAAACTGACCATGACCCCAGATCCCCCTCAGTCAATGATACTATGCTTGGATTAATCTGGAAGTTGTACCTGAAGATGACCTCCTTTCCAGGGAATAGGTCCTCCAAAGGCATCTCTGACCTGGAGTAGGTCTCCTGGAGTGTCCTTAACTGCGTTATAATTAGCATTGGAAAAGAGGAGGAAAGAGTAATTTGTCAAGACGTTCATCCTGTAAAACTTGCCCCAGATGTTTTATTCTTGCCTTTTATTTTTAGCAATGACAGCAATTGGTTTAAATTTTGGTTTCTAATAAATCAATTCCATTTACCTCACCCTCTGTTAAACATGCCAAGCAGATTTTACATTATAAATCTACTATTTTAATGGGACTTAATAAGCTTACTCTTAGATCTTCAAAGACTTATAGACACTCATCAGAGTGGGAAAGGGCTGCCGCCTTGACTGGTGGTATATTAGAAGAACACATTTCAGAGAAGTCATTAAAGAAACGTGTGTCTTCCCTCTTCAAAATCTTCGTCATTGTTCTGTGCACACGTGTGTCTCACAAGAGGGCTTTCTCCAGCCCCAAGCCTTTGGAAACCAGGATGCCTCACACAGAGTGGTAACTACAGCTGCCCAGAGCCCTGTCTTTTTAGAGCTGAGCCATGTGCTACCATAAATAAATCCTCCCTGAAGTGCTTATCTCGCTTCCGGCAAGGATACAGTAATTTAGACGCCGGCCTTGTAACACCTGCAGAAAAGAATTTAGGAGAAGAAAACGATCCTACATCTGGGCATGGGAAAGGGAAAGGCCCGTTAACAACCCAAAGTATAATGTGGAAAGGATATGTGGGCGACTTGGCCCAGAGTTGGAGGGAAAAGAACCTAGAGTTTAAATACCAGTAGTTGGGTCTAAAGCCAAGAAGAAAGGAGAGGAGATGAACTCACAGATAACAGGACTATTAGATAGCCAGGTGTTCTAAGACTGTCATCATACAAAGGTGGCTGCCTTTTTCTGAACCTCGGTCCCCTGTGGAAGAAACTCTTTGTTTCTGGATTTAAATTTATTCGGTGCTTGAGGTTTCTGTGAAGTAAAGTCATACATCCCAGGTATATGTTGGGGTGATGAAAAAAAAGCTGTATTTGGAATTCTCTGTGCCTGAAGCTGTTTGCCAAACGTAATATTTGTAGCCACGTGACTTGTCATTCATGGAAAAGGCTGATTCGCGGAGTTGAGTAAGTGGCAAGTGCTCTGCAGAATCATCTCAATAAAACTAGGCCTGAATGTTCACCCGTGGATTTCACCAATGGTGGATATAAAGGAATTGCCCTATCTAAAAAAAATGGTCTTTTTAATTTGTGTGTGTGTGCTGTTGGGAACATTATTTAATGTCTTTAAACAAGGAAATCCTTGACAAAACCCCTTCAAAACCAAGCACCAGGAAAAGGTTTGTTTCTGCCGATGAACTGTCTCCTGAGATTACCCAAAGAATTACCCCGAAGTAGAGAACACCCGCAGAGAAGGTAATGGCAGCCCACTCCAGTACTCTTGCCTGGAAAATCCCATGGATGGAGGAGCCTGGTAGGCTACAGTCCATGGGGTCTTGAAGAGTCAGATATGACTGAGCGACTTCACTTTCACTTTTCTGCATTGGAGAAGGAAATAGCAACCCACTCCAGTGTTCTTGCCTGGAGAATCCCAGGGATGGGGTCGCACAGAGTCAGACACGACCGAAGTGACTTAGCAGTAGCAGAGGACACCCGGCTGTTCTCTACTTTTCTTAGGTTGGTGGACCTAAGCTCAGAAATAAGTCTTATGTTTGATCACTACCATTCTTCTTAATTAGAATTTACTGCTATAGTTCCTTCTCTTTCCACCTTTACTTTGGGGTTCATTTTAGTTCTGAAATTCTTTTCTACCATCTCAGTGTTTTTTTTCTCCCTTAAGTGGGAGGCATATAAAAAAGGTGCAATTAATTCAGAGGTTTAAAATGTGCCTCTTGTGACAGTTATTTCCAACAAGCGCTGCATTCCCCCTGGCAGAATATTTGCTTCCTCCCTCTCCATTGTTTATTTATTTGATGTGAGAAAGAACAAGAAAGCAAAAGACAGCAAACTGAGGGTGGAGGGTTTGCCTGGAAAATTCCCAGGAAGAAACAACTGACAAAATAATACCCTCTGAAACAGATGGGTCCTACGGAGAATTATGATTTCCATGTTCAAAACTCTTTCTCTGTACAAACATAGCTGGAAGCTGGTTTTAGCCGGCTCTACCCTCAATGCTCCCTAAGGCCCACTTGACTTCACATTCCAGGATGTCTGGCTCTAGGTCAGTGATCACACCATTGTGATTATCTGGGTCGTGCAAGGAGATCCAACCAGTCCATCCTAAAGGAGATCAGTCCTGGGTGTTCATTGGAAGGACTGATGCTGAAGCTGAAACTCCAGTACTTTGGCCACCTCATGCGAAGAGTTGACTCATTGGAAAAAGACCCTGATGCTGGGAGGGATTGGGGGCAGGAGGAGAAGGGGGCGACAGAGGATGAGATGGCTGGATGGCATCACCGACTCGATGGGCATGAGTTTGAGTAAACTCCGGGAGTTGGTGATGGACAGGGAGGCCTGGCATGCTGCGATTCATGGGGTCACAAAGAGTCGGACACGACTGAGCAACTGAACCGACTGACCGACCCTCAATGCTCAAACAACCACTGAAATGACATGTGTGCCTTGAAGCCCCAGGCTTCACCTTGAGATACTTGGAAGTGTGGGTGTGTTTACCTGTAGTCCCAGGCTGGAATGGCTGCGAAAAGAGTGAAATTAATACACAGAAGGAGCACTTGCCCGGTGGCTCAGTGGTGAAGAATCCTCCAGCCAATGCAAGAGGCAGGGGTCTGATCCCTGGTCCGGGAGGGTCCCACATGCCACGGAGCAACTAAGCTCATGTGTCACAACTACTGAGCCTGTGCTCTAGAGCCCGGATACTGCAGCTACTGAGCCCATGGGTCCTAGAGCCCAAGCTTTCCAACAAGAGAAGTCATTGCAATGAGAAGCCCACACACTGCAACTTGAGAGTAGCCCCTACTCACTGCAACTAGAGAAATGCCCTCATGGCAATGAAGACCCAGCATAGCCAATAATAAACCAATAAAATTATTAAAAAAATAAGCAGACGGGGACCTGGGAGATTTTGCCATCCTGCTTGCTGGCCACTTTCCTAGATTCCTAGGACATCCATTAAGACCTTTGAATTTATTTTAAACTTGTCCATTGTTATTTACAAGGTTTGAGAAATTCATTCACAACTTGAAAGATTACCCTTTTAGGTAGCAATATAAGGCTCTTGGGCTATTTCCCTTCAAATGAGTGTTTATTGATTTTTTTCTGTGTCTAGTTTTGAGGAAGAAGGATCTGGT
The DNA here is from genome assembly GCF_910594005.1 of Cervus elaphus. NCBI lineage: Eukaryota > Metazoa > Chordata > Mammalia > Artiodactyla > Cervidae > Cervus > Cervus elaphus. The sequence continues at coordinate 31,778,848 of NC_057846.1, forward strand.
GCTTCCGAATTCTTTGAAGCACTTTTTCTTTTTTTTTTTCGAAGCACTTTTTAAAGGCATGGTACCAAATGCTGACTGTAGTAGGTGCCAATAAATGTGTTAACTGAATGAGTTTTAAAAAATGGAAACCCAAAGGAGTTTTGAACAGCAGGTGGGCGAGTGGTCTGAAAGTAGAAACACTGAGTTCTCTTCTTGCACTGCCCTTATCTAGGACAGCAGTAACAGTGGGCTGTTTCCCACCCGGCACTCCACCCTTTCTTCCCAACCCTGCCCAGGGCAGTCAGTCCTGCCGGCTCTACCACCCAGGCCCTCTTGCTCCCTGGCGTCCCACTGGTCTTGGCCTGGGGATGACGGGTGGGGAACAGATTGAGTGAACCCTCCCCATTCCAGCCCTTGCTTTTTGTCTCACCATCCGTTGTTTTTCTCTTAATCCTGCCTGCAACCCTTTAAGTGGTCCCCTGCTAAGTTCTCGTCATTTGAACCATCTGGGGTGGCTTCCGCTTTCAGCCAGGCTTCTGATACAAATGATAACCAGCTTTAGCAAACTGGAAATGGATTTCGAGCAGTGGGATTAAATTCTGAAACTCTGGGATCACACCAGCTGTGTCTGGCTTCTTCCTAAGAGGCTGTGAGGTGGAGAGAGCAGCAGGGAAGATGAACTGGTCCCCACAAACCTGGGCTCTTGTGGCCTGATGCTCCTTCTGATGAGAAGCGGAAGAACAGGGACAGTTCAAGTGGTCTTGAAGCCACTGTTTCAAGGGCTTAAGACGATTTTACCAACCAAAGGTATTAACGCACTTGGGGACAAAACAGCTTCGCTCACGACTCAACCAGCAATTTTAATTAAAAATGGAGGTTTTTTTTTTTTTTTTTAAATAGCCACTCGACAAGAAGGTAAAGAAAGACACCCCCTAATGGGGTAGTGAGACCAGAGTCCAGGCTTCATTCTGCGGGCGGCAGTGTCCTCACGACCTTGCAAGAAGCTAGAAATGTACATAATTGCAGAGGAAACTGCAAGACTACAGGAGAAAAAGGAGGCTGGACCACGGTGGGCAATGACATCCACAGTCTTTCATATTTATATCTTATATATATATATTACATCCAAGTATGACAGTCATTTGTACCATTTCCCAAGAGACACGGATGTTTTCAAGGCAAGGCAGGGCACGGGGAAGGGGGTCGGGTGGGGGTCCGGCCCAGAGGACGGGGCCGGGAGCTGCCTCACAGAAGCTGCAGGAGCTTCAGCGACTGTAAGAGGGCTGCGGGCTCGGCCGACGCCAGATACTGGCAGCAGAGCCAGTCCTCCAGCTCCACCCCGCGTCGGCGGTCCACCGCCTTCTCGGCGAACTTCATCATCATCAGGGCTCGCTTCATGTCGATCCAGTTGTGGAGCGTGGCGCACAGCGCCTCCTCCGAGGCGCCGGGCGGCTCCACCAGCTCGCGCCGGGGCCCCCAGAGCAGGCACTGCAGCACGCGCTTGGCCTCGCCGATGCGGATGCGCTTGATGGGGTCGGCCTCCAGCAGCAGGTGCGCCAGCCGCTGCAGGCCGGGCGAGTAGAGGGACAGCGCGGGCAGCGGCGGCAGGTCCTCCTGCCGGTAGTCCCGCTCCCGGAGCTGCGCCCGCACCTCGAACGGGTTGGGCTGGTGCAGCAGCTCGTAGATGAGGATGCCCGTCTGGAACTCGTCGAACTTGCGGTACTGGGAGGCAGACACGATCTCGGGGGCCAGGCGTGCCTGGCTCTTCTGCTGCTGCAGGTTGGCGGTGCCGCCTGGCTTCTGCTTGGCCTTCAGGAAGTTGCTGATGATGAGCCGGGGCAAGTGCTTCTCACCGGACCCTCCCTGAAAGGCGGGGGCGGCTGGAGGGGTGGGGGTGGCGCCGGGAGGGAGGGCGGCCGAGGCGGCCGCAGGGGCGGGGGATGCGGCGGAGGGCGGGACGCAGGCCGCGGGGGCGGGCTCGGGGGGAGCCTGCGGGGCGCAGTGCGCGAGCAGCAGGTTCTCCAGGCACAGGTCCCGGTGGATGACCCCGTGCTCCTTCAGGTGCTCCAGCCCGTTGCAGAGCTGCAGCAGCAGGAAGCACACCCGCCGCTCGTACGCCTCGGGCTCAGACTGGTGGCTGGCGGCCAAGTCCCGCACGAAGTCCGAGGCGGTCTGGTGGGGCACCTCCCGGGTGATGACCACCACGCAGTCCTGCTCCTGGGCGGGGGGATGTGCGGGCAGCGCAGACAGAGGGTCCTTGGGTGCGTCCGGAGAGGTGAGCATGCTGGAGGGCACCGAGGCGACAAAGTGGCCGCAGTCCTGCTGGATGTTGAAGTGCACGGGCACTGAAGGGCTGCAGTAGGAGGCTGCCTTGGGCTCGGGGGTCTTGCAGATCTGGGGGAAAGCGGAAGTGAGGTCAAAGCCAGAGCCATCGTTCTGTTCGATAAACAGTGCTGGCACATTTAGACATCCGCAAGCAAATGGTGAACTTACACCCTTACCGCCCACTGCGCACACACCATTTAACTCAAAATGGGTCACAGAGACCTAGGTCACAATGGAGAGGCTTAGGTGTGAGAGCCAAAGCAGTGCACACTTTTGAAGAAAACACAGGGCAGAATCTTTGAGGCCTTAGGCTAAGCCAAGATTTCTCAGAGACCACACCAGGACCATGGTCCAAAAAAGAAAACGGCGGACAAACGTGACCTCATCAACTCTTAAAACTTGTGTGGTTCAAAAAGTATTAAGAAAATTGGGGAGACAAGTATTAGAGTGGGAGGAAATATTTGCAAAACACATATCCATCCAGAATGTACCCAGAATTCTTGCAAAGCTGTCCTAAGATAAATTGTCCAATCAAAAAGTCAGCAAAAGATATTCACAGGCATTTCACCCAAGAACTATGTAAATGGCCATAAGCACATGAAAATATATTCAATATCATGAGTCATAAGAGAAAGGCAAGTGAAAAACGCAATGAGAGCCCAGGTGATGCCCACCAGAATGGCTGTAATAAAATGATAATACCAAGCATCTATGAGGATGTGCAGAAATGGGATGTCTCAGATGTGCTGGTGGGATGTAAAACAGTATCACCCCTTTGGAATACAGATTGTCAATTTCTTAAAAAGTTAAACCTAAAATGATTATACAACCCAGCCAGAATGAGTTCCCTTGATAGGAAGACATCTCTCTGTCCACAACGTGGACTGGACAAATTCTCAGGAAGCCAGATAAGAGCTTCCTCAGGCAATCAGCCTCACTCCCCAGCCACCGCACCTGACTTGGCACCTACCTGACAGCAGATATATTTGATCGCTAGGATGTTCCCTTCTTGGGGAATCTCAGGGGCAGAGATGCAGGCCCCTACACCTCTAGGACTTGGTCAAATTCTCTAAGGCTGCCCTGGTTTCTAGATCCAGGTTAATATGCCATGCCTACCAACTGGCGCAACCCATGGGGCTGATTTTAGTGGAGCTGCTAAGTGTAAGTCACTCCTCCAAGGGTGAGTCATAGCAGCTGAAAGAAAACAAAAAGCTCTCCAGGGAATAGGGAAGCCCAAGGGCCCAAAGGTACCCTCTGAACCGAAGATGAAATAAACAAGCGGAGGATCTGAAGCTCTCTGGGGAATCCCTATGCTGTGTCTTTCCTTCCTCTTCTGCATCTTTTTATACTAATGACAGCATCAGCCACCTAAGGATCCTGAGCAACAGGAATCCATCTGGTGGCTGCACAACTGAGAGTCTTGAGTCACACACAATGGCCCCCCATCAGGCCTGATCCCCTCTAATTAATTACACGGAAAGAGACTCTAGATGGTCTGTGGGCACTCCTCTGCAAAGGAGATGGTGCAGCCCCAGCCGTGCTTTGTAGAAGGGTAAGGATCAGTTTGTAATCCTGAGAAGAACGGCATCTGGCCCCATCTACAAAATATCACCCAGCAAACAATCTCAAAATAACCCTTCTGGCTGCTGCATGGCTATACTTGAATGATCACGGCAGTGTTTATGGAGTGCCACAATGCTTACAGGTGACGTTTTTAGAAGTTCTGTTGCAAGCACCTTTTCAAAGAGATTTATTTATATTGCAGCTCTACAAACCTCAGCATGAAACCTGGCATAAAGGAGCTCAGCTACTAAGAAAACTTTTTAAAAGATAATTGGAGGGTTGGGGGGCCGGGGGGAGGGAACACATTAATTTAGTGATCTCTCTTATTAGAAAAGTAGAATAGAAATAAAAGGGAAGCTCATTTTATCCCAGACAGTGTTTCCTCTTCCATTAACAAAAGTGATTTTGGGATACATGTCGAAAAGGCACTGCTGTAGGTTCTTTCTTATCTGAGCCAAGCCAGCTGTATTTGGTTTTTAAATGGCAGTTTTCTGGAACAATGTCGGCTGGGGTGGTCCTCAAAAAATAGTCTAGTGTATAAATACCAACAACCACTGTGTATGGACCTGTCTGCTTTGTCATCCATGGCTATAAGTGAGAGCTTCTCAACTACGACATACCCAGCAAACTTTCACATGATGCCTATAAAGCATACTTCCTGTAGTGTCTCTTTAAATCTCATTGAACAACTTCATGAGATAGATGTTACTACAGAGCAGGAAGCTGAGACTTAAAAAAATTAAGTTATTCGCCCAAGATTATACAGCTGAGAAGTGTTCTGGAGGTGAAGAGTATGAGCCTTAGGGTGAAAAGGACCTTAGTTTAAATATGAACTCTGCAAACACTGGCAAGTTACCCTTGATTCTTGTTCTTTCAGTTGGTCGTTATGTTCTATTAAGTAGTCACAAACACTGAACGCATGAATGCTGAACCACTGCTCCTGGGGAAATACAACGTGACGTTCTTACAAGCCTCTGGTCACAAGATGTTCATCAACTGGCCAATGTATAGCCCGGCTGTATGTGTGTTTCTGTTTAAAGTCGCCTTATTCATAGATACTGTTGAGTATCTCAACTGTGCTAACAGTGACTCATGGCTGACAGCAGTGTAGCTCATGCCTGAAAAGAAGCTGATCTAACACCCTCTCCAAACTGCATCACAGTCTTCCTGACCTTAGGATCATGAGACAGGACTTCATTGCTTGGCATGGCCATTTTAAAGGGTGAAATCACCCTTTAAAAAAGTGTGAAGATGAGGCACTTGTTTACAGGATGAGAGCTGAGAAAGAAGGTGGAGAGTCCCCCTGTAGCGCCTCAGCTAGGGATTTGTGTGTTGAATAACCTGGATCTCCCCAACTCTGCACATGGCCAGGGATGATCACTAAAGCACCCCAAGTATTTATTATTTGGGGTTACAAAAAATTTCAACACCAAATTCACAAATATGAAATCCCCAAATATTGAGAATTGACTGTATTTATCTCAAAGTCTGTTTCTCCTCTGTATCTCAAGGGCAGTGTCCCTCCTCACAGGGCCACTAGGAGCATTAAAAGATACAACACAGATGCAGCTTTCAACACAAAGTCTAGACAGGTGAGCACCCATCAGGAAAGGTTGCTATGGTGACTGCCCTTGTGGGTCTGGTAACCTGGCAGTGGAGCCAGGCAATCCAGAGGTGGCTGGCAGGTAATTGTACAAACCCAGAGGGCGCAGCTGCTGGGCCTGGGATGTGTTTCCAAGGATCCTTTTCTCCAGGGTATCAAAGGCCTGAGCCCAGCAAAAACTCTCCTCGGGAGTCCAGGCAGTTTGCAGAGAGATGTAAATGAAGGAGCAGAGTAAATGACAACTGGCCTGGATGGGATTCAAAATCAGTGAGCTGGTCCTCTGGCAAGACCTCACTGCCTCGAACAAAAGATGGGGTGCATGTTAACCAGTGGGGGAGCCCTGGGCAGGGCCCCACAAGATTATTCTACAGTGTCAAATTAGGAGTGAAGGTAGAGGAGGTGGGTGAAAGGCTTCTCTTCCACCCCCACCTCCCCTCACCACCCCACAAGATCATTTTCAGGGGTCTGTGCTCAGGTTTTGGCTCAAGACCTTCACACAGACTGGTTCAGCTCCAATTTCAAAGGTTTCATTGAGCCAAGTCTTGCTTTAAACTTTGGTGCCTTGGCCTCCTTCGTGGTTGAAAATCTGGGCTAAGTCACGTCTGCGAAATAAAAAAGGCCCAGCCAGCTTAACACAGGTCCCTAATTACTGGAGTTCTGGCTGACTGAGGCACGAAACAGCGTCAGCAGCACACGTTAACAAAGGCTGTTCCTCCTCCCTGTATTCGCGGAGCGGGGCCACGCGAGCTGGCTTCTCTCTCTCACTGCCACAGGAGGCAAAGCCCACAAACAGAGGGACCAGCGTGAGCCCAAGCAGGTGCAAGCCTGCAGCCGAAGCTCCCGCATCCCAGACACGGGTGAGACAAGCTCGGCCGCAGACAGGCGGCTCGAGAAGGAGCCTTCTCCCCCTCCTGGGGACCCAGAGGATTCAGATGACTGTATTCCATCCAGAACCAGCACTAATGAAGCAGAACGGCGGCGCGTGCAGGATGCTCTGCACCCCGCCCCCACCCCATCACCAGGCCAGGCACATCTGCAAATTGATGCTGCTGTTCCCTAGACTCTGAATACTTGAAATTCTTCTTCAAATTTCCTTTTCACAAAATATTGAGCTCCAATATAAAAAAAAAAAGTTAAAAAAATTTTAAAAAGAAATTTCCTTTTCACACTCTATGGAGATACTTCCTGATCTGCCAAGCCTCCAGCAGAATCACAGAGAACAACTGGACTCTCTTCCTTAACAGGCCCAAGGTCTATCTGCTGGTTTCCTTATTTTTATTTTTTGATATGGACCATTTTTAAAGTTTTACTGACTTGGTTTTAATATTGTTTCTGTTTTGGTTTTTTGGTTGGGAGGTACATGGGACCTCAGCTTCCTGACCAGTGATCAAACCAGCACCCCCTGCATTGGAAGGCGAAGGCTTAACCACTGGACTGCCAGGGAAGTCCCTCCTTATGGTTTAGATTTCAGATGAAATGAACACCACTGCCTTCTAACGTTCTCTGGGAATGTTGAATTTTCTGCACTGTTCTTCAGAATTGGCTAACTCTACATTATTACAGGAGGTCTTACAATCCAAGCTGCACATCACAGTCATGAATCTAAAAAACCAAACCCCTTGATCCAGAAGTTCTGATCTAGTGGCAGACCTTGCGCCAAGTGGCCCCCTTGGGCCACATCACTTTCTACCCCATGGGCAAGAAGGATTAAAAGCCTGTCCCACCAGGCTTGTTCCTCCTCAAAATGAAGAGGTCAGCTGTCTCTTGACAGTGAAGGAGCCCAGGTCCAGCCCCAGGAGGCAGGGGAGAGTAACTGATATACCTGAACATAAGAAAATGTTTAGGGTGGAAGCAGAGGGATGATTCAAAGATCATTTTCTCAGGTCCACTGGGTCAGCAGTAGCAAAGAACTTCCTAAAGGCACCTCCACCCCCCCTTTGACTTTCAAGGAGCTCAAATTTACATCCCTTCATTGGATGGGTACAGATCCTGGGCTCTGGGCTGCCAGTGATGACCAGGCTGACCACATTCAGCTCACTCTTTCCTCCACCGAATACGTGCATACAAATCACACTGCACCATGTCCTGGGCCAGGCAGAGTGAACTCACCGAGCATTTCCAGGAAATGACCCTCCTCTGGGAGGCGGCCGAGGGGACAGGACTTCTCAAGCCACTGGGCTGCCAGCCAGGACCGCCCGGCCGGCACAGGGCGGGGGAGCGGGAGGCGGGGGTGGGACCTACCTTCACCGCGTAGGTGCTGCCGGGATCCTCGGAGCAGGTGGCACAATAGTAAATGGCATCCCCTGAGTCACAGCAGGGCTTGTTACAAGTCAGCTTGAACAGGGACCAGTTATTCTCGCTGAAGTGCAGCTCCTTCTTCTGGCCGCCCATGAAGAGGTCCTCGCACCTGGCCACGAGGCGGACCAGGGACTGGGCGTAGAGCCCCCCCAGCTTGGCGTAGGTGCCCTCCTTGCTGCTGATGCTATTCAGGAGGCTGTGGAGCTGCAGCTGGGTGCTGCCTGCTGAGGCCTGGCTGGACACGCTCAGCTGGGAGGACGAGGCGGAGGAGACCCCTTTGCCCTGCAGGCCTTTGCTGCCCCCCAGCCCCGGCGTGGGGCCCCGGTGGCCACTGCCTTTGGACGTTTTCTCCAGCGGCTCGGAAGCGGCGAAGACGTGCTGGTGGCGGCCGCCGGGAGCTGAGGCGTAGCTAAAGTGGGAGTCCTCATGGACACACACATTAGTCTCCGAGTGGCTGAGGTTCAGCTTGGGACTTGCTGTTCTGGGCTTGGGGGAGCCCTGGGTCCAGAAGAAGCCATCCGGGGAAGAGGCTGCCCGACTCACGAGCTTCTTCTGGGGAAGAGGCGGGGGCTGCAGGGGGTCTCCGGGGGACACATCCTCAGTGGAGCCCGAAGGGAAGGGGACAGGGGCGAAGAGCTTCTTCCTGCTGTTGGTGGGCGAGTGAGCTGGCTCAGACGATGGACCTGAGAGAGAGAAACAGAAATTCTCAGGCTAGAAGTCCATGTTGCTCAGTTCCAGGGTCCTGTGGGCTTTTTTTTTTTTCCCCCCATCAAAATAATTTATTTTATATTGTTTTTATCTATTTCTTAAAGAGACAACACATGCATATGAACAAATTAAAAGTGCAAAAAAGGTATACAATGCCAATGAGTCTTCCTCCTATCCGGTCCCTCAGCATTCAGTCCCTCTAATGTAAAGGAAACCACTGCTGGCCATTTCTCACGCATCCTTCTGGAGATTCGCCAAACAACCAAAATACACACACACGCAACATACACAGGTTTACACAAAGGAGAGCAAACAGTGCCCAGTGATCCCAATATTCCTTTTCTTCATTTGCCACTATGGCTTGGAGATAGTCCACATGAGATAATGTCCAGATGTATTTAATTCTTTTTAATAGGTGCCCCACACTGTATCATCATACGCAAGTATCATAATTTGTTAACCAGATCCCGCTGGAGGGACACTTAGGTCGCTTCTAATATGTAGCAAACAATGCTGCAACAGCAACAACAAACTTGAACATGTGTGGCTTGGCTGGATTTTTTCAAAAAGTCAGTTTATAGAGGGTAGTGTTTAGCTGCAGTATAATGCCTCCTTTTTAGTGTGTAATTCTAAGAGTTTTGACAAACTCCCTGATGGCCTGGGGGACAGGGCAGGCCCACAGACATTTTAGAAGGCAAACAATGGTGGTGGTGGTTTAGTCATTAAGCTGTGTGCATCTCTTATGACCCCATGGACTGCAGCCTGCCAGGCTCCTCTGTCCATGGAAGTTTCCACGCAAGAATGCTGGAGTGGGTTGCCATTTTCTTCTCTGGGGATCTTCCCAACCCAGGGATTGAACACAAGTCTCCTCCATTGTGGGCAGATTTTTTTTTTTTTTTAACCACTGAGCCACCAGGGAAGCCCAGAGGGCAAAGGAAGGTGATTTTATAAAAGAAGCAGCAGAAAAGTGAGAGGTTCCTAGGCCCCTGAGTTCCCAGAGTGGTGCACATGGATACTGATATGGTTCTGGGAAAGTTCCATCACTGCCCCAGGTCTCCACAGTGCACAGGTACATCCAGAAACATCACAGAAGATGAGATGGACAGCCAATCTAGACAGAGCGAAGACTGAACTTAGTCTTTGTATCACTGCATGAAATGGAGAGTTCACAATGAAACAAGATTTCAGGTCAAAAAAAAAAACATTTAAGAAAAGATATTGACATTGGAGACAAGAAAGTGCCAAGTGAAATGATACTCATTTATTTCATTCTAAGAACTGATTCAAAGATGTACCCACTATTTTAATAAAAGCTTTTAGGGGGATTTAAAAAAAAACCCATTAACTGTATCCATATGTGGTAAAATGCATGCTGTTATCCTGAAGGTTAAAATGTGAAAGAAACAGGGGTCTCAGATTTAAGGAAATGGACAGTTATGATGTGCACCCATCATTTTCAGGGGGCCACCGACCTCTGGGATCTAATGGCTGATGACCTGAGGTGAAGCTGATGTAATAATAATACAGTGCACAATAAATGTAATTTGCTTGAATCATCCCAAAACCATCTCACCCCCTGCCACCCACAGTCTGTGGAAAAACTGTCTTGCAGGAAACCAGTCCCTGGTGCCAAAACAGTTGGGGACCACTGTGACTGTGCATGTCACCTAAGGGCAGGGCATGCAGTGCCTCTCTGAACCCCTCCCCTCTCAGCAGGACGACGAGAAGGAACGATGTACAACTCAGAGGCCTGAGACAAGCGGAGAGAGGCCCCAAAGGAAGGCCACTGTTAGTTTTGCGCCACTCCACTCAAGGCCTTTGTAGGGCTGCTCGTGAATACGCGATCACTGTTCATGCCTGAGTCTCTCTCTGCTTTCTCCAGCCGAAGTGGGACAGAAGCGGCCGGCAGCAAGCCTGTCACATCCACATGGGCAGGGCGTGGTGTGGGGGTGGTCTCCTCACTTAAGATGCTCCTCCACAGGCAGGAGAGAGCAAAGTGGACAACCACGTCCTCAGGCGTTGACATCCGTGCCCCAGCCCCACTGACCAGCCTCAGTGAGCAACAGCAGAGCAAGCCCAGTGCGAAGGCCCCAGAAGGACAGAATGAGTACACACAGCTCGTTGAACCCAGGAGCTGGGAACCAGGTTCAGGCAGAGATGTATTATCAACACGCAGAAGGTAAGGGTGGGGGAGGAGTGGAGTGTGATCAGAATTCTGGTCAATCAGCCCTGAACGTTCACTGGCAGGACTGATGCTGAGGCTGAAGCTCCAATACTCTGGCCACCTGATGCAAAGAGCTGACTCATTGGAAAAGACCCTGATGCTGGGAAAGATTGAGGGCAGGAGGAGAAAGGGATGACAGAGGATGAGATGGTTGGATGGCATCACTGACTCAGTGGACATGAGTTTGTGCAAACTCTGGGAGATGGTGAAGGACAGGGAGGCCTGGTGTGCTGCAGTCAGTCCACGGGGTCACAAAGAGTCGGACACGACTGAGCGACTGAACGACAACCAGCAACAGGGACACCCTGCCTGTGACTCCTGGCCCAGTTCAACTGGCCGGGGAGGCCTGTGACAAATCAGCTTGTGGACCAGCCCCCTCTTTTAGCCTCATGCTTATACCCACCCCCTGTTTGGTGTGCTTTTCTTGCCTTCCTTGTCTGGCTCTCACCACATCCCTTTCTGCCTCTACCCTGATCTGAGGGTGCACAGAGAGATGTCAGCTGTCAATCTTACTCAGCTGAGTTTCCTCATTTAAAACTGACCAGACTGCATCTCCACAAAGGCCCCTTCCAAAACTAATAGTCTACAGTTTCAGCCACTCTTTCCATTTTCAACAGCTCCTCAAGTATATTCTGTCTCAAAGCTGCCCCTGAAAGAAAATACCTCTAGGCTGATGGTTATCTGGCTTCCTCTGTTCCTCTAGCTCTAGCTCTCACAAGCTGTGGCTGGTAAACTTTTCAGTCTTTAAGAATAGCAGGAATCTTAAAAAAAAAAAATATATATATATATATATATATATAAATCAGCGACACTTCTTATTTCTGGATTACCAAAGAAAACCAAGAGGCTGTGCTTTAGCACAAAAAATAATGTGTCTGTTCAGGCAGTTGGAAGGAAGTGATTTTTCTCCTTTGCCCTGTAGGTGTTCTCTTGCTTTCTTATGGGAACTGTGAGTCAGTGGCTTTGATGAGATCTATATCCTGCAACCTCTGAACTAAGTCGAGCCAGGAGTACTGGATATTAGAAGGAGGCGTGGCTTCAAGGATTAGCGTGTAGGCTGGTTCCTTTTTATTTCTTAGATGTTAGGTGTTTGTCACCCAACAAGCACCGCCTAAAGCACAGAGCAGTCAGACAACGGCATTGCACAGGAGGCTCCCAGCCAGGCGCCTGCCCGGCAGATGGGAAGGACTACAGGACACAGACCTTACCCAGTGGAGTGAGGCTCATCGGAAATGTTCCCTTTCCCTGTATGACTGGGCATTATACACATTCTCTCTGATGACTCCCAGGCAACAAAGGACCGAATTACATCTCAGCTGTTAATATTCTTAGGGCTTCTCAGAAAGAGATGTTCACATGTAACCCTTCTCGATGAAACTTTGTGATTTCTCCACCACAAGACAGGCAGCAGCCGTCTTCTACCCAATCGCAGGCACCCCCGAAAGCCCACTCTGGCTCGGTTGTGTTCTTGACTCTTCCGTGGGGCACCTCCTCGGAAACATGGCTGTGACCTTGCAGAGGCTAGACTCTTACTATGAGTAGCAGCTGCCATCCTCTGCATTTAGAAGAGCCAGAAAAAAGAGGGAACAAACATGCCTTGACACCTAAAATAGTCTCAAAACTCACAGGCAAGCCACTGGTTTAGAAAAATGTGCCTAAAAAAATCATGAAACACTTTGGCCAACAGCCCATATTCTCAGGACTTGGATCCAAGGGCGCACGAGACAGAGTCAGATATATCCTGGGGTTTTAGGCCGGTGTTAGGTCACTCTGTTTCCAAATTCTGGCTTATAATTAAGGGTATAAAAGGGGTAAGAATGGAAAATACTTTCCTGGGAAGTCTGCCTACATCACAGTTACATCATTGGTAGTTTTTTTAAAATGACTTTGCGTACTAATAGGGCCAGAGAGCTACAAACCCCATTTCCTAAGTTTTCCCTCCAATTTTCAATTCTGCATATCAAGCCCATAGCTAGCTATACAGCAGAACAGCCCTGCATCTCTTTAGTGGCTGTGCTTCAGAGAAAAGTCTTTCCTCGGACGAAACTAACTATCACATGGTGCATGGGGTGGGATCTTAGAACAACCGACGGGAAGGTGAACTCATTTGGTGCCATCCTATTTAGAAAGCAGAGACGAGGAACCAGGATTTCAACGGTCCGGAAAAAGAGCTTAACTCCTATGCAGAAACGCAGGCCAAAAGTTCAACCCCAGCACTGTGAGGTTTTCTTATTATAGAGTCCTCTCTTCTGGCTGGTTTTTTAATAGGTACTTTCATTGTTCTCTACAGCCAAAATGAGAGCTGGGCTTCAGGAGGAAGTGGTCAGTCCAGTTTTGAAATGTATAAATAAGCTGGTGTGGCTCCCTCGGCGCCCGGCTCTGCCTTCTGACAGCAGATGTAAAGGACGAAATGACACAGACCCTGACAGCAGGGAGGCCAGAGCAAATGTGGGGACAAAGGGCCGGGTCCCAGCTCAGAGGCCCCCAGCCCAGCTCCAAACTTCAGCTTTGGCATCTGACTGCTCTCCACCCTTTAAAGGAAAGTAAATGGAATTTTCTTTTGTTTGAAACACTTAAGTGTTTTGTGGATCTTTTTAAAAAATGAGGGTAAGAGGAAATGACTGACTGGCTGGAAATGACTGTATAGATTAATCCATTCATTTACTCAGTATTTCTTGAGCACCTACTACAGGCAAGGCAGAGGGAACAGAGTAGATGGAGAAAACCTTGTCTGCACTATGGCCTGCTTCAATCCCTACATGTTCAGGGTGAAAAAACTGAAGCCATCGATGGAGGCCAGCGTCACACAGGAAGTGGTAGTCTTGCAGATTTTGGCCAAAACCCCTTCCCCGCCCACCCCCCCACCCCCCCCCCCCCTCAGAAAATGTTAAGGGTGGAGGATATGTTTTAGACTCACAGAGAGTAACTTTTTCCTCCAAAGGAAAACTGTACAAGCTCTTGTTTGGTTCCACAATCAAAATAGACTAAGCTCTATTTTTTTTTTTTTGTTAAAGGAAGGCACATGACATTCCTTCAAGAGGAATGCTTACTTTTTCAAGAAGGCAAACACGGTCTGAAAATGGAAGCATATTATTAGCATTTTACAATTATATGGAAAATGCGGCATTTGTGAGATGCCTCTCTGGACTGCTTAAGCATCCCAGTGATCAAGATGGGCAGGCCATTGACACGCAAAATGGGGAAGCACTGTCTCAGTTTGGAAAACAGGCTCATGTAAAATATTTCACGTCTACAGCCTGTGTGTGCTTCCAGAATCATGATTCTTCCCATTATAACACAATCATTAAGGGTTTGCTTCCAAATTAACAGTAGAATGTTCAAGGCACTTTTGCGTGCCACTGATGGAAGCATAAGTTGACATTTTTAGAGGTTAATTTGGTAACATCTATTTTAAAATGCATATATGTTTTGACATATCAATTCCACTTCTAAGAAGTTATCTTACAGATACGCTCACCAAATTATCTCAGTGTATGTCCCAGGATGTTACTGTAGACTTGTAAAGAAAGGAACCTACATATGCATTGACAAGAGAAGGGTTTAACTAGTTCATACAATGAAAAAATATGCAGCATGAAAAGAAAATGAGGTTGACCTAGAGGTTCTGATTTGAAGGACTTCAAGATACAGTAAGTACAAAAGTGTGTAGAACTAAAGCTTATGATATTTGGAATATGGATACAAATTTGCGGGATGATATAGAAAAAATGTTCCAAGTGGAGGTGAGAGCTGGGGTGGGAGTGTCTGAAGACTGGCTTTTCATTTTATATCTTTCTTCATTGTTTAGATTTGTACCATAGACATATATAGACTTTACTGAAATAATAATCTATATATGTTTTTAAATTTAGTTTAAAGGGAAAGGCTCAATCTAAGGTGAAGCTTTAAGTCTGGTGATATTGTGAGGGCTCAGGCCACACTTACACTTAAAAATCAGTATCTTTTCTTTAGGATAATTTCTCCAACCTTTAGTAATAGATTTTCCAGAACAGAACCCATGACTCAGTCTGTCTCCATGGAGGGTTGGGAGGAGAGATACAGTGTTAGAGCAAAACATGGATGGAATATATTAGACTGAAGCCATCCATTTAGGATCAAGCGTTCTAACAAGCCTGCTTAATTAATTGAAAACATACTATTTTTGGCTTGAAAGTTTTAGATGTCTTTTTCAGGACCACCGTTTTTTTTTTTTTTTTTTTTTTATTGCTTCATGTAGCTTGCAGGATCTCAGTTCCCTGAAGCATGGATTAAACCCAGGCCACAGCAAAGCCCAGAATCCTAACTACTAGGCCACCGGGGAACTCCCAGGACCACCTTTTTGAAAATATTGTTTCTTCTTAGAGAGGCTCAGATAATAGCCTGAGTGGGTGAGCAAGGACTCAGTGAGGGTCAGGCTGACGTCTGCTCTTTGTGGACTTTCTCTCTCCCCTTGACAGGTGCGCCCCGCCCCCTTCCTGCATGACTTTTCCCGATAGCACTTATTGCCATCTGATACACTGGCGACCTGAGTTCTTCATCTTCCTCACTGTCCATGTCTCCTCACTAGAATGTGAGCTCTATGAAAGAAGGGACATGCCACTTTCTGTCCCTGCTGTGTCTTCAACATCTAAAATTGTATTCAATCCATAGTAGCGTGGGACTTCCCAGGTGGCTCAGTGGTAAAGAATCTGCCTGTCAATGCAAGAGATGCAGGGGACCCAGGTTAGATCCCTGGGTCAGGAAGATCCCCCTGGGGAAGGAAATGGCAACCCTCCTCCAGTATTCTTGCCTGGGAAATCCCGTGGACAGAGGAGCTGGGCAGGCTACAGTCCATGGGGTCGCAGAGTCTGACACAACTGAGCACATCGTTTGTATTCAATGAATACCTATCAAACTAATGACTGCATTAACGTCTATATTTTAAAAAATCTCTCGGCATTATTACTGAGAAATACAAGCTCACTACTGTCAAGGTAGTTAATGAACTTTCTATGTCTCTGGTTTGCCAGCGACAAAAATCAGAACAGAAACACTGCCTGGGTATATTTCTTCATGGGAGTTTATAGTCACTACTGTCTAGTTATTTAGACCTCTCATCTATCCCTTGTGACCACATTTTCAGTTCAATGGGAGATGGGAGCCTGACATCCATGATGTTTGTTTAACTGTGGAACTCTTAATTGAAATGTTATCCTACATCAAAAGGGAAAATGATCTTAATGCAATTATGAGGTTTGCAATATTTAAAAGTAACCATTTAAAAGCACATGAGTCTCCTGATGACCGTTTCTCCCACCCCCATCCAACCATTCACTCCAGATGACCTTCCCCTTGGCAGCATTCATAGATCTGTCCTTACACATGCAGTTTGTCCCTCCCTAACCAAGCATAAACCTGACAACTGCTTAGATGGATTTTTCCTTTCACCGAGTTGACCCACTGTTCAATGGAACTGCCCACATGGACAAATGGGATAACAGATGTGCTCAGAGGAGTAAGAAATGCGACACAAGCACAAAGAGCTGAATTAACATTGATACAAAAATATTTTGTCAAGTTTAGACAAACTTGTTTTTTTAAAAAAATGCAACAAAGTTACAGCTTGCAATTATGTTTATTTTTCTTATAAAATTAAAAACTTTTGCAGGGGGTGGGCCACAAAACCTGGATAGAAGAAAACGTTCACCATGAACCCAGATGAGTTTCCAAGAAGTTTCTAAAAACTACTATGCTACATACCCTGGAATGACTTTGTCCTCAACTCACTCAGGCTTGTTCATACCGCAGACTCGGAGTCCACAAAATGTGTCATTTTCATGAGTGAATTCTTACTGACAAAATCAGTAATCAAATGGTCTCTTTTGATTTGATCTATAATATTAAAGAGGTCAATGCTACATTCTTGAATTAACTCTACCTCTCCTATCTTGGTTCCCTGTCTCAGCTTCAGTACTAGATGCCAAATAGTAACAAAAGGCATGATGGGTAAGTATTTCTGCTCCAAGGTAAAAGTGAGTAAGGATCCATGGGACGAAAAGCTCACTGTTCAACAACAGATTGAAGCCAGCTGCCTTGGCTAATGATGAGTGGCTAAATGAAGGGTTTCTTACATTTCATGACTGGCGGTTCTGGATAGCCTCCAGATTAATGTTTAAGAGACATTAAAAAGGAGAAAAGCGAGCATTCCTGTGGTCTCTTGCCAGTTTCAAAGCAGGGTTCTCGGTACAGAGCCATACGTAGGAGCAGCAGATAGAAACTGGTTTGCTCTGACGAGCCAGAGTCTGGTTAAGAAGGTACTGGGTTGGCCAAAAAGTTCGTTTGGGTTTTTCCATAACGTGTTACAGAAAAACTTGAATGAACTTTTCGGCCAGTGCAATATATACCTTTGTGTTATTCCAGAAATCTAGATTTTGAGGGACATTTCCATTGAATAGCTCACAGTAAAAGGATAACCATGAAAATGTATCCTTTCTAAAAAAAATCAAAGCATAGCTGGTTTACAATGTCATCTCAGTGTCAGATGGACAAGTGTTCATTTTAATTCTAAAAGTCTGGGTTAGGGGTCACCAACGTACTCATAAACCTCCAAGTAGCTCCCTACTTCCAAACTCCACAGACTGGTGTGGAGAGCTCTGCACCAGCCCGCCCCCGGCCGCCCGCCCCCGGCCTCCCACCACCGCGTAGACTAGCGCCCCTCATTCGCTTCCACTCTAGTGTGTCAGGCTGGTCTCACCATTTCACCCTGTGCCTCGCTAACCTGTGCCTTTTTTCCTCCTGAACTGATTCCGTAACCTGAAAAACCCCCTCTTCCTCCCACTACCTCCTCAAGTTTAACCACTCTTGACACAAGAGTCCCATCTCTTCAGGAACCCTTCTCTGAACCCTCCACCAGCCCTCACTGATTCCTCTCTCTCTGGACGCTTTCATAAGCACTCTTGTTCTGAGCAGCCCAAGTTGCTTGCTTACTCCATCCACCCATGGGTCAGGAATTTTAATCTTACCTTCCTGGCTAGACGGTAAGAGCCCAAGAGCAAACGTCATGATTTGCTGGTTCCAAGAAGAAAAGTGCTGGAGCAATTTAGTCCAGTTCTCACCAACACGAGCTGGTGGGTGGCAGATGGAAGACCCTCCCACAGAATGGCTCACAATCCCGAAAGGGCAAGTCCCCACGGACCAGCACAGGGTCTAATGGTTCATGTGCCCAGCCCAGCCCTCCACAAAAAAATGTGCTTTGTAGAAATTTCTGCACAATCCAAGGGGGAAAGGAAAAAGATAGACGCCCAGGACAACCTGCAGAGAAAGAAAATGTTCTTTTGCCACATCCCACCCAAATCAAGGCTAAGATATTTCCTGTTTTTAAGTCAGATCTATCGGAAGTTTCCCATCAGAACACATCACAGACCGACTGACTTCTATGCTTCTGTCTGAGTGGCACTAATCTTTTAGATAGAAAAATGTTGGTGACAGTAAATTCACACCAGAACTTTCTACTCTAAAAACGCCAACAGAGAAGAAATATTTGCTTAGGACTGAGAGGGTCATGATAGCACACGTTCAAACCTATCGTGCTAGGGCAAGTCGATGAGAAATACAGGAGTCAACACACACACACACTCACACAAATGTTAAAGGCTGAAGGTTCTAATACTACCCATCAAAACTACAGGAAAGCGAGAGTTCTTTTTTTTAGGAATATAGTCATCCCTCATTATCCCTGGGGGAACTGGCTCCAGGAATCCCCTGGGATACCAAAATCCATAGATGTTCAAGTGCCTTATACAAAGCAGCAGCAGAGTACCGTCAGCCTGCTGTATCCGCAGGTTCTGCATCCATTGATTTAACCAAAGATTTAACCTTGGGAACCTGTTCGAATCTGTGAATTCAGAGCCTGCAGATATGGGCGGGGGGAGGGGGGGGAGGCAACTGTATACCCAACCAGGACACGTGTACATGTGTGATAAATTGCTTCCGACTCTTTGCAACCCTAGGGACTGCAGCCCGCCAGGCTCCTCTGTCCATGGGATCCTCCAGGCAAGAACACTAGAGTGGGTTGCTGTGCCCTCCTCCAAGGGATCTTCCCGACCTAGGGATCGAACCCACATCTCCTGCTTCTCGTGCACTGGCAGGTGTCACCTGGGAAGCCCAATCAGGACACACCCACATATGAAGCCTTGGAGCTTTATCCAAAAGCTCTGGGATTGGTGGTGGTCTGATGAAGCCTCCATGCTTTAACTCAACAAACACCGATAAAAACACCTGCTGTGTATCCAAGTAAGTGTGTGCATATGTGTGTGCATGCCTGTGAAAGAAAAGGAGAGACAGAGGGTGGAGGGAGAGGGAACTTGGGATTGCCATTGTGAACCAATCCTGAGGAGAGAAATCAAGCGCAGACCTATATATGTAATGACTCATTACCCAGGAGTCAGGAGTCTTTTGATATGCTTCCGACCTCCCGCCGTATTGCCATGTGGATGTACTATGTGTAATTGGAGAGGGAGATATGGGGTGAAGCACCTTGCCATAAATTCAATAGGGAATAAGAATGTCTCTGGTGGTCCAGTGGTTAAGACTCCACCTTCCAATGCGGGGGTGAGGGTTCCATTCCTGGTTGAGGAATTAAGATCCCACATGCCATGCAGTGGGCTTCCTTGGTAGCTCAGCTGGTAAAGAATCCACCTGCAATGCAGGAGACCCTAGTTCGATTCCTAGATCAGGAAGACCCCATGGAGAAGGGATAGGCTACCCACTCCAGTATTCTTGGACTGCCCTAGTGGCTGAGACAGTAAAAAAAATCTGCCTGCAATGCAGGAGACCTAGGTTGGGAAGATCCCCTGGAGGAGGGCATGGCAACCCAGTCCAGTATTCTTGCCTGGAGAATCCCCATGGACAGAGGAGCCTGGTGGGCTATAGTCCATGGGGTTGCAAAGAGTTGGACACGACTGAGTGACTAAGCACAGCATAGCACGTGCTGTGCAGTGCAGCCAAACAAATAAATAAATAAAAATAAAGAGAACTCTTAAAAAAAAAAAAAAAACTCCTTGTTAGAGTCTATTTTGTGGGGAAAGTGGGACCAAGACAGTAGGTCTAGCTCAATGCTTCTGAATCTTGGCAATTAACCCAGGCCTGGCCTTCCAGGCTCAGGAGAATCTAAGCCTCTCCATCAAGGTCAAGTGTGTTACCTCCATCGCTGCAGGTCCTGGAGTCGGAGGCCAGGCTGTCCGTGGAGCCTGTGGTGAAGCTGACGTGGACGCCCCTGAAGGACGGGCTGAGGCTCTCAGCGGAGCCCTGGCTCACTTTCTCCAAATCAGAGCTGCTCTTGTTCATTTTTAAAAGGTGCCTGGAAAATGTAGAAACAAATGATACAAATAATTAATTTGGTCTCTGTTCAAAAAAACCAGCCAATGGAGTATGAACCTACTATGCTCTTGAAGCCTGACCAGTGCTGCCAAGTTCTGAAAAAATGATTTGGGGGAAGACAGAACAGGGGCTCTTCTGAAACCTTATACACACGAATGGCAGGTGATTTCTTGAGTGTGATTAAAGACAAGTGAGTCTATTAAATTTGGAAAAGCCCCCAAATCATGATTTGGGAGGAACTGCCTTCATACTCCGGAGAAGGCAATGGCACCCCACTCCAGTAGTCTTGCCTGGAAAATCCCATGGACGGAGGAGCCTGGTAGGCTGCAGTCGATGGGGTCGCTATGAGTCGGGCACGACTGAGCAACTTCACTTTCACTTTTCACTTTCATGCATTGGAGAAGGAAATGGCAACCCACTCCAGTGTTCTTGCCTGGAGAATCCCAGGGACGGGGGAGCCTGGTGGGCTGCCGTCTATGGGGTCGCACAGAGTCGGACACGGCTGAAGTGACTTAGCGGCAGCAGCAGCAGCAGCCCTCATACTCTGGCCCCCTCTGCCAAAACATGTATGTCAGCTATTATACTATGTCATCTCTACAAAGAAAAATTGAACATTATCACACAAGCCAATGTACAGAGATATACAGAGATTGCGGAGGTTTTGCAAGATCACAGGACAAGTGAACTGTGGACCAAAAACAAAAGATTTCTTCTGTGCTTGGTACTCTCTTGATATAGCTTCAAAGGGTCTAGCTTGTTCCATGGAATTAAAGGAAACGCTATTTCAATTTTAACTAGACGTGTAGTGCAATGCTTAGATAGAACCATATTAAACCGTATACCAAAAGTAAGGAATGAATCTGCCCTTAGGCTTTCTATGAAATCTTTGATTGTGTCTCTAAGATAGAATGACTGATGCGTTGGGGACAGGAATATCAAGTTCAAGAAAAGGACCTCGCCTTGGAGAAAACGGTTCCCTTATTAAGTAGAAGGTTTAGCTGATTGATTTCCTTCTTTCTGAGGACCACATGAATATTCACTCTGACCTGACATTTTCCCCACGCAGTGGGACAGACCACAATCAATCCAGCCCACTCCCTGTTGGTGGTAACCTAGATTTGTCCGACTGATATCTCCTGATGACACTCCTCTCCCACCACGGTGGATCTATATCTCAATAACTGCTGTAGGAAATACACAAAACAGTATTGATTTGGTATCAGAACTGCCTTATTTAATGCATATGACCTTACAGCCAAGAATGTATTGATTGTTCTTTGTGTTCAGCATTGCCCAGCCCTGTATGGTCCTCACAGGCAGTGGAATCTCTTGTTCATTAACAGAAAAGTTTAGAGAGAGTTTGCTTCCATGAAACATGTTCTCCAGAAATATGTCTCTCTCCCTACCTCCCACCCTTAGGACCACATTTTTAAAAGTTTTAAAGCTATTACACCTAAATATGACAGTGATGACAATGTTACAATTAATAATATTCTTTACATTCCAATGTCACTCTAGGAGCCTTGGGGATATCAAATCTTAGGAAGTGCTATGGTAGTAGATTGTCTTTATTTTACCCTCTGCCAAAATATCATCATAGAAAGTTTCATAAAATATTTTTATTTTAGGACTTTTATTTTATGATCCAACAACAGATCCAACAACAATGGCTTTTGCAGATGAGGCCAAGATATGCAGTTGTGAATAATGACAAGTCCTCAGTCTAGGTAAAAAAAAAAAAGCTAGGTCTCTCTGGCAATGCAACCACATCAGAGTGGCCCTGCAGTCTCCTGGTCTACAGGCTCAGAAAACTGCCATGGGAGAAATTCCAGCACCACAGCTGCTGAGCTGATGCAGAAAAACACCAGAAGAAATGTATATAAATAGAGAAAACAAAACAAAAAGTAAATGTGGTATGTGTGAGAACATAGACACGATTATTTAGTATAAAGTAAAGCATTAAAAGAAAGAAAAATGTCCAGTTGCCATATGCAAAAGGAACAAAGATATTAAATGACTAGTAGTGAATGAATGGCCAGCTCAATTTTGTGTGTCAAGGCAGTTTAACAAAATAGAATAGACCAGAAATAAAAATGAAAAGAGTAAGTATTTGTGAAACTTCTGTTTCAGAGGTGTGTGTGTATGTGTGTGTGTGTGTGTATATTGGATCACAGTATTAAATATAATTCTTAAAATATATTTTAGAAACTTAGTTTTAAAAAGGTTAAAAGTCATCACTCTAGAATAGGGATAGACAAACCTTTCCTTAAAGGACAGGTGGTAAATATTTTAGGCTCATGGATCATATAGTCTCTGTTGCAAGTATCAGCTCTGCTTTTGTAGCAGGGAAGGAGCCACTGACAATATGTAAACAAATGGGCATGTTTTCTAGTAAAACTTTTTTTACAACACAGATAGCTGACCTGTGGGTGGTAGATGATGACTCCCGATCCAGAACAGTCTTGTTCAATAGAAATATAATGCAAGTCATGTACATATATACAAAATTAAAAAAATTTAGTAGCTAAATTAAAGGTAAAATTAATTTTTACAATGTATTTTACTTCACAAAATACATAAAATATGTCATTTCACTATGCAACAAATATAAAATTAATGAGATATTTTATATTTTTTTCATTCCAAGTCTTCAAAATCTGGTTTATATTTTATATTTATAGCACATTGCAATTTAGGCTCCCACATTTTAGCTAGTGGCTACTGCACTGTGTAGGGCAGATCTAGAGAAACTCACATATGGGGAAGACTATTCACAGTGTTACTAACAGCAGAAACAAAATCATAGGCAGTCCAGTGGCCATCAGTAAAGGAATGGAAGACTATACACTGTGGTATATAGTCTTGTATCAGAGTACCATAGCATTCAAAAATAAATAAACTTGATTTAAATGTACTAGTATGAAAAGAATTCTTAAAATGCTAACTATTAAAAGTAGCTTGCAAAAGGCTCAAGTGTGACACCATTTGTATACAATTATAAGACACATTACAATTCTATGTATTTTTTACACATTTTACCACATACACGTGGTAAAATGGAAATGACACTCAACTTCAAGACAGTGATGACTCTGGGTAGCAAGTGGAAATTGAAATGGAAATTGTATAGGGAGGGATATTCCACAGTATCTGTAATATTCCCTTTAAAAAAAAAACAACCCAAAACAGAGAACACAATGGTAATTATTTGAAAAACCTTGGACACGTGTGTGTGTGAAAGTCACTCAGTTGTGTCTGACTCTTTGCGACCCCATGGACTATACAGTCCATGGAATCCTCCAGGCCAGAATACTGTAGTAGGAAGCCTTTCCCTTCTCCAGGGGAATCTTCCCAAGCCAAGGATCAAACCCAGGTCTCCCTCATTGGAGGTGAATTCTTTACCAGCTGAGCCACAAGGGAAGCCCCTGGACACGTGAAAGTTTCTCTACCAAAAAACCCTCAAGAAGCCCAGGTTCCTGACCAGTAACTAAAACCCCACAGGCAGTTGGGATGCTTAGATGTAAATAAGGAGGAAAGGGGTGACCCTTTTATAGTCTTTCATATGAACTGCATCAAATCTCATCCACCTTGGAAACCTATATGATCTGTTGTCTTAGAGAATGGCGAGTTCAATTATCGAAGGAACACAACCACACCAGACTTGAAAATGAAAAGGGGGAAGCTGGCCATCAAAGCGGGGACAGACAATCACGTTGTTTTTGTGTCTCCAGTCTGTGTGTGCAATAGATTTCTCAAGCATCCTTGCAAAAGGCTTAAGATTCCAAAGGTGACTTTTCTGGGCCCTAATAGATTGTTCCATCAGATGCGAGGCTGGATGAGAATCCAAAGGCACTCAGCAATACACAGCCAGACTGTACTTATTCTCTTTTAAAGGCTCTTTTCCTTCATTAATGATAGTTTGACTTGCCTTTCATAAAACTGGTGCAAACCATCTATGCGGTGAACTCTGATGTCATGTGATTTAAGGAAGTGGCTTCATGAGGCCAAAGCCACATGCTCTAGTCTTTCCTCTCCGGGTGGCGAATAACACTCTTATCAGCTGCAGTGAGGAGCAGTGCCGGCACAGATGTCATTGCTCGGCACTGTGATAAATGACTTGTTCTTGCTCAGACTTCCTTCCCTACCTCCCCCCGTGATTAGACACGGTCACAGGAGAGCAGCGTGAGATACACAGCCAGTGGCACAGCGTCCTTAGAGATCTGAACCCTGCAGCTGCTGCCCAGTGTTTGCAGAATGGCTTTTCCCCCCATTGTCCTTAGAGAAAGAAGCCTTGCCAGAGTTTTCTCCCTACCGTATTGGTAGAAAGCTGCAAAAAAATAATAATAATCCAGCCGGAAGAGCCATCTGCCAGACTTCCTCATTCGTAGGAAAAAAAAAAAAACCAAGTCTAAAAATAGCCCCAAGTTTTCAGAATGCCCAAAATTCTGAACAGATACCAGACCCTAGTGGAGGCAGAGACTGTATCTCAGACACGGCGGCTAGAATCCTCATACGCAGCACAACTGAAAGTGTGACCGAGGCAAACGTTCATTCTCAAAGCTCTGAGTCTGGGTTAGTTCTCATCTATTTGGTTGAGAAATGTTTGCCCCTGGAGCGAAAGGTAAGAGAAGTCGCACAGTGCCAGTGTGCGGTTTTACACTAGCTCTCCAGACCCCTGGACACAGTTATCCCACCCAGTCTTTGGATGGGTCAAGTTCGCTGCCGTGTCTAATGTTTTGGGGAAGCCCTTTCAGGTAGCTCAGAAAGCACAAACATGTTGGAAAACTCATTTAAACCTTGTTGAAGTTACCAAGAAGGGGAAATAAACTGGCTTAGATGCAACTAAATCAAGTCATGCCTTAATCAAAGAATGAGAGCCTCTTACCATCCCAGACTCCAGCCCTCGGTGCTGTGATCATCCGCATGGCCTCCCAGAGCCTGGGGGTGTGCTGGGCTGGTGACGGCGGGGCCCCGCGGAGCAGCCCTGAGGATGAAGGGCCAGCTTCAAAGGCGGCCGAGTGTGCCCTGTCCGCCTGCTGTGAGTTCACCAGCTCAGAGCTCTCCGTTTCCCCTCAGTTCCTCTCTGACTTTTCTATAAAATGCACTTCCTGCGAAAGAACAGGAAAGTAGGGACGGCTCTGCCTCTGTGACCTGCGGCTTTCAATCTCCAATTGTCCTGTTGGGCTGCATCATCAGAAGCAATTCAAATACCCTCTCAAATACACTCAATTTCACCCTATTTCATTCTCTACTATTTGGCCAGATCCTAAAGTCAGAATCATTCAATGATTGGAGCTGAAACACTGGGGTTGCTTGGTGAATACAAGCACCCCATTTTTATTTATCTTATGCCTATATGACCAGCAGTGCATTCCCCAATCCTGTCTTTTTTGAATACCATTCTCAGATTTTCCAGTAAATAAATACTGTCTGTCTGCTCTGTGCCAGGCACTGTGTCAGGTTTTGTGGCTGCAACAGCGAGGAGAGGTGACACCATCCTTGCTTCAACAACCTGGGAGATAAATATTGATCAATCTCCTCTAAAAAAGTATGCCGAGGGTTCAAGCCATGGTCGTCAGAAAACATCTGCAGATTTGGTCATTCTGACTCCAAATCTCTCCAAAATTCTTCTCTCATAATGATGGGCAACCTTCAAGAACCCTACACAGAGCCCGTGCAAGTATTCTTGACCTCTGCCACCAAACTGAATCAGCTCTGGTCTCGCATGGTAACAGAAACACACCTCCAGATTTTCTTTGATTTCAAATATCCCCCTCACCCCACCCCCGCACTGTGTATACATTAGAACACATGCCTAGCATTCTGTTTGGAAAAAAAATTATCACCATTTTGGTTAATCGATATCCACTACTTCTGCTCATATATACTCTGCTCCAGTGGGGCTAGCCTCTCATTGTCCCCAAAGCACCCTGCATTCCTGTCCCTGCCCCACCTCGGCAGAGAGGGAAACATTCTCTCTCCCCTTCAAACCTTTTCCGTACCCAAGACCTAGCAGCAGCAGCATCACTTACCTACAAACCCTTCCCCAGCCATCTGTCTCCTCTGACTGGTCTGTCCGCTCTGGAACTCATACCAAACCGAGTCTGATTCACATCACTGAGCATTTGGTTATAATCCTGGTTAGATGATTCTGTTTCATGTGAAACAGGCTTGTTACCACCACAATTATAAACTGTTTTGAGGAGCTGTGTCCTAGTCAGGACATGCTGGAACACAGAGTCATTATTAAATACTTCTTGATTAAGTTTATCTGCCTCTGTTTCAATAACTGGGAGGCATCTAGGAGGATAAATGTTTCCTTTAAGAAAAGAATCACACTTGCCCGGCTACACTTGCCCAGCAAAACTTGCAAAAGGCAGGAACGCTGAGTAAACAACAGCCCTCCGGAAAGTTGGACTCAATAGCTGAGGCTTTTTCATATCTACAAAATACCACAGTTCCCAAATATCCTGAATTTATACAATCTAACAATCTTATAGTTTAAAAAAAAATTTTTTTTTCAAGAGATGGGATGAGAAAGTTATACAGCTAAGCTGGAAAGGTTTTTATTGTTTTTATCCTTAGTGCTCTTTGAAGAAGATGCTATGGGAGTTATTCTGCAAAGTGTCTAAGTGCCAAATGAAGGAACTAATGGATCCAGTCTGCTCTGGTGGCAGGCTTCCCCACTGACTTATTAGCACATATAAAGATAGGAAATCAGTTTCATTTTGGGTCAGATGACCTTTACAGTCCCCATGGTGCAGGCTTTTTAATTTGCATTTGCAGTTAATTCACTGGTGACTGCTGGGGCACCTCAAGTTGAAAAAACCCTTTGGTTTAAGCCCAAAACGAGAACACTTTGCATTCAGTGGAAACCATTTAAAAACAGGAATAAGGACATGCTTATTTTTAAAGACAGCAGTATGCGCATGCATGCACGCACACCTGCACCTACATACACGTCTTTAGGTTACTAGTTATCTGGTATAAAAATGGATAAAAACATTTCAATCGGTCAAATGGGAATTTGCAGCCATTTGTCCTAACTATACACAGATGTACTTTGGCACTGAGAGATACAAATGGCTTTTAAAAGATGACCTTTGCTGTCTCAGAAAATCAAAGTCTCTTATTTGTGGCCCCCAGTCTGCATGGCTATGTCCTTTCCCAAAGAATTTCTGGTGCAAGAGAGAGGAAGGCAGCAAGTACCTAGTGTGGGAAGGTTTAAGCCCAGGTTGAGGACAGGAGACCAGCTATGGAAAGCAGGTAAGAGGGTGCAGAGCAACTCAGGGGCTGGGCCCCATCACCTGGTCCACTACACTTGCATCTCCAATAATGAATCTCCAACTCCTGGCCTGTTAAGGAAGAAACGCTACATGTTCAAGAGCTTGATCATCTGTTCACACAGAGGCAGACGGGAAGAGAAGGTGAAAAGAAGGCAATGAATGACCAATGGAAAGTAAAGCCTGAACAACTACAATCCACAGACGGGGCCCTCCCACCAGCTGCCCTGCCCACAGGTCAGCGCAGTGTGGAAGGAACCTCTGGAGCCTTTGGGAACAACAGCAACAAACACATTTGAAAAGCTTCCCACATGAGTTTCACTCTTAGGAGCATCGACCCTGGGGCTTCCCATGCACAAAATGGAGACACTACTACTACTTACCTCACTGGGGGTGGGGGTGGGGTGCGGGGCGGTGGTTAGGAAGAGTTGATGAGTTACTATTTAATAAGTGCTAAAAATAGTACCAGCTACAAAGAAAGTACTAGTTATACAGAAAGATGGGTGGATGGATGATGGATAGATGGGGACAGACAGACAGAAGACTTCAGCAGCCTCCAGCAAATCCAGTATTTTGCTATGTGGACAGAAAATACCTAGATATTTTTTAATAGATAGGCTAGAGATTTTACTTTCATATTTTAAAGAGACCCAAAGATGAAACAAACATCTCCCATCTGACTCCTGCGGTAGGTAGCCCAGTGCTTCTCTAGAAAAGCACACAGCCATGCAGGCTGGTACCACGACGAACTCAAACTTCCTGACCGCTAGCTCTTGCGGCTCCCTGGCCATCCTTTCACGGGACCTCGCGTTCTCCAAAGCAGCTATTCCAACCTTTCATCCCATTATTTGGTATTCTGAGCCACTATCTTCACCTCTCTCAAGTAAGCCTGGGTTTGCGCCAACTCCCAGCTACTACAAACAATACTGTACTGATCTTCATTGTGTTTTACTCGAAGGCATCACTCAGGAATGGAGCAGGAACAGCATATTCTTATATTTTATTTTCCTGGGTAATTCATTTTAGCTTCCCTTACACCTAGACCTCAACAGTTAGCGATTAAATGACTGTCACAAGCAGGAGGAAAGGCAAATCAGTGTTGAAGGAGGCAAAGGAAAAGGACCAAGGGGCGGGATTTGGGATTTACTATTTACTGTGCAGACAATCCCGTGTCAAGCTCTGGAGAGGACACAAATATCAAGGAGGCATTTTGAAAGATCTGAAGGGAAGTCACCAAGTAAATGTAACAGATCAGCAAATATTCCTGTCTGGGTTTTCTTCTACTTTCTCCCAGGGAGATGCGTTCCGTCCTCATGTTGAATATTTTCATAAAAACAGATGCCCTCACTTACCACCAGAAAAAGGACTTGGAAAAATTATATGTAAGTAATTATGAAAACAATAGTTTTCAATTTCTAAAGTATAAATTTACATCATAATATTTAATATTTATATAATATTGATATTATATAAATATTTAATATTTCCCATTTCAAACTACTCCTCTGAAAGATTCTGACATACCTCCTGTCTCGACACCCTTACCCCACCACCTGGGGCACAGAAAGTCAGTGCTACAAGTTAAAGAGGGTGAGGCTAACATTCCTTGTTTAACATGGTTTAAGGACTGAAAACATAAATTTAAGGTCTTTAAAGAGAAATAATACCTTATATATTGGATACTAGAATTAATGGTAACTATTGTTTACTAAAATACAAACTTCCAAAAGTTCATGGAATATTTATAATCACTCATAATTCACAAAATATTCAGTCACTCATTAAAAGTCAGAAAATATTCATAATCGCTCATTAAAAGGAAACAAAACATTTTGCTACAACAGTCTGAAGGTGGAGATTGTAATCAGAAGACCCTCTTCTGCAAACACTTCGCTTAGGGCTACATGGGCTAGACGGCCCACAGATCCTCTCCCAGGTGTGGAACTTTCAAATTAGTATAGTGAAGTGTTAAGTCGCTCAGTAGTGTCCAGCTCTTTGTGACCCCATGGACTGTAGCCCGCCAGGCTACTCTGTCCATGGGATTTCCCAGGCAAGGATATTGGAGTGGGTTGCCATTTCTTCCTCCAGGGGACCTTCCCAACCCAGGTATCGAACCTGAGTCTCCTGCATTGTTGGCAGATTCTTTCCATTCTTTACCATCTGATAGGAAACAGTTGTTGGTCCCCAATGATTCTGCAATTACTGACGGTAAATTTTGGATGCTTAAGCTGGACTGGCAAACAGCAGGCACCTGTGGCTGTACACTGTTCCCCCCCCATAACCTGCAGACAGTATTGATGGAGTTTGGCAAGCTCTCAGTTTTCCATGTGACACTCCAGACTGCTACTCCAACTGACTGAGGCTGGTGCGGAGGGTGCAAGCTAATTGCCCTAATTGGTGGTGCAAGAACGTGCACTCACAAAACCCTCCTTTTGATCATACATTCATAAGTATTATTTTAAGTGACCTCCCCATTATGACTGATTTTAAAATTCCAAAGATTCTTCTTCCCTTTCTTCCTAATCTTCAAAGTCTCATTACTACTTAATGTGTCAATTTACCTCAACTATTCTTGTCTTTATCCAGGGTATCTGAATTTTCATTCATTTTTAATGTCTACAGAGCTCCTGGAATCAGGAGCCATTGTGAAGGGACATACAGTGGAAACATTGCCAATCATTTGCCTAAAAGACAAGTTTTAAACTTTGGGGAAATTTTTTATAGCACATGTATAAATGGGCATGAAATGGCTAAAACAAAACTGCCAGGAAGTCAGGGGGATCATCTGGTAGAGACAGATATTAAAATTAACTGGAGAGCAAAATATCTGAGTAAGAAGGGAAGGGTTTTTCGGTTTTTTTTTTTTTAAAGCAGTCTTTAATCTGGAAGTTCCCCTTTTCCCCCAGCGGAGGACACTTGTTTACTTAAGTCTGCCTATTAGAAAAGTACAGAGAATAAATATCCAGAGTACCAGACAAAAGCTGATGGAAGCAGAGGATTTTACAGAGCTGTATGGGGACAGAACAAACACCCTTTAATGCCCAACATTTTTAGGGATCTGCCCAAAAGCCAATAGAAAGAAACAAGTGAGCGATTTAGCACAGAGGCTGAAGATGTTGATCTTAAAGTGAAAATTATTAGTTGGAGAAATGGTTGCTAATGATTCTTTGTAGTTGGTCTATCTACCCTGATAAAGGGAAATGCAAGTCTTGTGAGCACATTGATAACCAAACAGCAGATTTCCCGCACTACAAATAGAGAAAATGTCTCAGCAGTTGGTGAGTTCCACACCTCAAAGGTAGGCTGGCTATTCTAGGAACAAAGTGCTTTTGATCATGTGATGGCAGAGGGGGCTTGATCATGCGGCCTATGCCTGTATCTCCCAACCCACCTCAGAAAGCATGGAAAGTCTATTCTCAGAAAAATGAAACCACACCCTAGAATTCCTTGCAATTTATGGGTGGGGAAAAAAAGTCCTTAGGTGATTACTGCCTGAAAAGAACATTCTTGTGGCAAGAGGGCTGGGCTCCAAACACCTGCTCAGCTTAAAAAAAAAAAGGCAAATGCACAATCGTTGGAGAGTAATTAATCCATGAAAGGGTGCATTGTGCTCTCATAGTGTTTGCCCACCTTGAAGCATTAATAGCATTAATAATTATTAACTTCAGTTTCTTTAACTCAAGCCACAGAATTATAATGGGGTGCCCAGTGAAAAATAAGGCCAAGATCTGTAGTTCCTTCTGGCCTTTTTTCCCCCCTAATTCAATAATCTTTTAATGAATACCTACTGTCTTAAGGCATCCTATGGAAAAGTCAAAGAAAAGTATATAAAATGTTTCCTGTACTCTCAAGAGTTTACAAGCTCTTAGAAAGATATGACTTATGAATGAAGTTTAATTCAAAATACTATGTTAACTGCCAAAAGAGAGGCAAGAACAGAGCACAGGGGCAATCTGAAACTTGGGTATCAGACACTTTGATACAAGTATTCAATGATGCTACTTGCTCCTTTCTCAGTATTTCTTCGTGTACAAAATATAGTTAGGTGCTTCTGGCCAAAATGGAATAGGGTAGGGTCTCTGCCTACTACTGTCTACTGAATGAAAGTTTCTTGAGCATCTACATATGCCAGGCATTAAACAGGATATTTTGAAATTATAGATGGCTAAGCATGTCTTTTCCCACTCCAGTGTTCTTGCCTTGAGAATCCCAGGGACAGGGGAGCCTGGTGGGCTGCCGTCTATGGGGTCGCACAGAGCCGGACATGACTGAAGCGACTTAGCAGCAGCAGCAGCATGTCTTTTACCTTCAAGGAAATTTTTTTTTTTTTTAATTTAAATAGATGGCTATCTACATGCCTGTACTAAGTGTGATTTGTATTAGGTCAAAAGACCTTAAATGGAAGGATTGTTATTTCACTACTCCTGGACACCAAGCTGAGTTTACCTTGGCTTTACTGGGCAGAACAAGAAATTCAGTGAGAATCCAGATGCTGTGATAACCAGTCTCAACAAAAGCAATCAAAGCAGGGGTGAACTTTTGGCAGTCCTTTTGCACATCTGCTGATTTAATTCCTACAAAGTCAACCCTCAGGGGCCTTAAGGGGTGGAACCCCAGTAACTGGCTTTTTTTTAGCACCTTGCACAGAAATTAGGCAATTAGTAGGTATCTGATGAATTAAAGAATCTCTAACCCCTAAGCCTTCACCATGGATGCCTTCTCAAAAATGGAGAGAATACTGTAAATACTTTATATATGCAACTGTTACAATTAGTGATTCTTTTTTAAAAAAATTATAGAATAAGAAGATAGGAATCAATGTTAGTTCTCCCTGCTTCAGCATTACTAGATGTCCCATGTCAGATTCTATCCACTAACTCATGCAAAGAGGCCAACTATAAATTTCCTGGCACGGAGGAGGATATAAAACTGTAGTGTTGATATGTGTGCTTTATTCTGTTTGCCAAACTGTGTGTGTGTATGTGGGAGGGGGTGAATTTCTCCCCTGAAGTATGCCCAGTATTCAGTCTTCACCGAACCGACTCCATCTCCAGCCGACTTATTCCAGTTTTGTCAAAAAGGTAAACATAAAGAGAAGATTCCTGAAGTGCGTATAATGCTTTCTGATACAAACTGTGATTTTCAAAATGCCACTGAGAAAAGTATGTTATACATGAAGACTGTGGGATTTCCTGGTCAATTGTTGCCATCCCATCACAATCCACTACAGTAAGAGGTGCCTCAAGAATAGAGCATTTGAAAGGTGTTATTTTTTTTTCTTTTTTCTCATGCGGACCATTTTTAAAGTCTTGATTGAATTTGTTACAGTATTGCTTCTGTTTAATGTTTTGGCTTTTTGGCCACAAGGCATGTGGGATCTTAGCTTCCCGACCAGGGATTGAACCTGCAGCCCCTGCTTTGGAAGGGGAAATTGTAACCACTGGACCGCCAAGGAAGTCCCTAGAGATTTAATCAGATTGGCTATAGGATCTAGAGACAGTGACCCATCTCACTCATCCAATTCCAATCCTCGAAGTCATGCTAAGAGAGCTTGTGATTGAGAGATCGTACAATGAAGTTCTTTTGGTTCCTCTGGGGAGCAATGTGGCCACTTCTGTGTGCAGAAAAGACGTCCATCTCTGACACCATCACCAACTGTCTGCTGAGAAGCCATGTAAGAAGGATGAGAATTAAGAATGAACAAAAGCTTAGGACAGACTCAATCTCTGCTCCCCAGAATCCTTGCAAATGAAGAGGAGAACTTAGTATAAGTATTGGGTTAAAATTATAAGCATGAGCGATAAATTTAAAACAAAGTCATCCCTCGCTTTTCTTGGGGAAATGTTTCTTTCTTTTTGATTAGTCTCATCTGGGGCCAGATCATCTGGAAACTAAAACCATATAAATCTGTCTTATTTCTCATTCACCTGTTGTCCTCTAATTCTACCTCTGAGTTCAGGTCTACCAGTCTAATTCCTATTTTGGGGTTTCTTTGTGAAATGCCTGTTTGGCACTAATCAGATGATTTTCCCTTAACTGACCTTGTCACTGAAAAACCATAAGTCATTTAAAACCAGGTTTGCATCTGTGAGGAAATAAAAGGCAGAAATAAATTTGAATTTTTTCACACCTTAATTACTCCCCCAGGCACTGGCTGCTCTCACTGAACTGCCTTAAGTCTCGGATGTGACATTTAAACTAAGAAGTGCACATCTCTTTCCTGTAGGTTTTTGTTTTCTAACCAGCAGTATGTGTTGCTCCTTACCTTCTAAGTCTGCCCTAAATTGGAGCAGGGGTGATCCAGAGACTCAGTGGGACTGGTCAGGTTGAGCAGGTGTGAGCTTACACAGGTAGGAGGCTGCCTTGGCAGCAGCAGGTAAAGGACCCAGACCTCCTCACCTGCCTGGGAGGAAGGCTGAACATGGACTTGAACACCTCTACATGGCTTTCAGGCATTAAATGAGTATTGAGAATCTTCATCCTACATGGTATTGCAGCAAGAGTTTTCTCAGGAACCCTGATGGGAGTTTGCAGAGGACAGTATCTCAGAAAACAGAAAAGCTACTGCCAAACATTCAAAACAAGACCACAGGAAAGCCAGGTCACTCTCAACATCTATTTTTTTCCCCTCCAAGTCGGTCAGTTTTGTAAAATGGGACCATAGGAAATCCAGCATATGATTTCTTTGTTCTATAGTGGCCTGAGAAAGCACGCACTCACCTGCTTAAGTGCCTGTTAGTAAAAAGTAACACTACCCTGCATGGAACAGCCCCTCTCTCTGGAGTCCTGAGTGGACCTCATACCCATCATGACAGTTGTTATCTTTGTTCACAGGTGAGGTTGAGCTGTAGAAATAAAACCCATTGAACAGACGACCCATGTGAAGAAATAGTTAACCTTGGATGTTGCTCAAAGACCTTCCAACATTTTCCCATCTTGGAAAACTGACATCAGCCTGTCACAGCCACCTGTGCGGTGCTGGATCAACCGTGGGCTATTACTCTGGTCAATACTCTGATTTACCATCACCCAGACTGACTAGGTTTGAAGGTTGTGGGTTCCTGGCACCCACCTCAGTAAGTACAGTACCAAGTTCTACAATTAAAAGTCAGTTTATGGTCACATATGGATGTGAGAGTTGAACTACAAAGAAAGCTGAGCGCCGAAGAATTGATGCTTTTGAACTGTGGTGTTGGAGAAGACTCTTGAGAGTCCCTTGGACTGCAAAGAGATTCAACCAGTCCATCCTAAAGGAGATCAGTCCTGAATATTAGTTGGAAGGACTGATGTTGAAGCTGAAACTCCAATACTTTGGCCACCTGATGCAAAGAGCTGACTCATTTGAAAAGACCCTGATGCTGGGAAAGGTTGAAGGCAGGAGGAGAAGGGGATAACAGAGGATGAGATGGTTGGATGGCATCACCGACTCAATGGACATGAGTTTGAGTAAACTCAGGGAGCTGGTGATGGACAGGGAGGCCTGGCGTGCTGCAGTCCATGGGGTCGCAAAGAGTCGGACACGACTGAGCGACTGAACTGAACTTATGGTCCTGAGCCTGCCCTCTTATATACTCATGGGAGATGTGCAATGATTCAAAAGAGAATGCTGGTAATGCTTGAAAAAAATCTTCCCCAAATGAATATATATATATATATATATATATATATATATATATATATACACACACACACTAGTTCAATTTATTTTAAATAGTACCAGATGCTCTTTCCTTTTTTTCTGTGTTCTCTTAAGCTAGTTAATTTTATTTCCTAGATTTTTCTTCCAAAAATTCTGAAAATAACTTTTTTTTTTTTTTAAATTTTTTAAAGAGCTGGCACCTAGAACCTCTGAGCTTCCCACCTGGTGTGAATTGTATATAATTCAATGGTTTTGTTTTTTAATAAACTGGCCTCCAAAACTCTGATCTCACCCTAGATGCTAGCGAAGATTCTACTTGAGTCACATTGCTATGGTGACTGGTGTTATTCCAAACCCTGTGATTCTTACCCAAGAAAGTTTTAGTTCCTTCTCCAAGGCTCAGGTGGTGTTCCTCAGCCAGTCCCATTTCTATAGGGTGTGGGTATTCCTGCTACTACTGACAGCTCGGGGTGGCTTTTGCCTACAGAACTAATCTCTGCATTAGATTCTGTTCATCTATTTGAGCCTTCCAACAACAGGGTGTTACAAATGTATTGTTATTATTAGCCCATTTTGGAGAGTAACTTGAAGTTGCTCTGTCACAATGAGTGGCGTGCTCAAGATCACTTAATATGTAGGTGAGACAGATGCAACATGAACTCAGTTTTCTGGCTCCAAAGCCCAGGCTTCCCACTAAGCCCTCCAGGCCTGAGGCAGACAGACATGATGCCCATGTTTTATTTGAATGCCCTGCCCACTCCTCCATACACTGATGTGTCTAAGGTGTTTGGAAGCACAAACTTTGGAGGCAGACTGCCAAGTATGCCGTGTGATCCTGGCACAGGTTACTCAGTTCTCTTTCTGTTTTGTCATCTGTAACTGGGGATGGTAATTCCTACTTCCTAGATCTGCTCTGAGCATCAAATGAGTTAATACGTCTAAGTCCCTCAGCTCCATGCCTGGCCCATAGTTAGTGCCGTATAAAGTGGGAGCTCTTCTGAGCTGTGGAACCCCCCATTCAGTCAGCGAGCGAAAACAGAAAACTCTGTAGCCCAGAGTCTATGCTCATCCAAAGATCTGGAGGATGGCTGTCTACTACACATGGCAGGAGGCCAACTGAACACCAGAACAAAGCAGTGGTCCCAGAAAAAGCCCACGTTAGGACGCGTCACAGCCTGAGACGCCTTGATGTTCAAAGTCAAGTGTCACAGCCGCTCCCCTCTGTGGTCAATTCCCTGCTTCTGACATCAACCTGGAGGCACATGAGCTGAAACAGAACCAGTGGAGATGACAAGACTAAAGAAAGTCTTCGGAAGGGCTGTCATCTTTTGAAAAACAGCAGGCCGTTCCTTTCCCTGAGAGGAATCAGTTTTGCTCTAATTGAGGGCCATACCCCCCTCCCCCCTCAGAATCTGAATTCCATGCACAACTCAATACTTCAAAAAAAAAAAAAAAAGCATTTATTTTTCTCAAGCCTTTGAGAGGAGCTTTAAACTGGCAGGAGAAAACAGTGAGAAAGCTGTGAGTTTCAGCACGCTACCATGAAACTATATATCTGTATTTGTTTTCTTTTAAAACCCACATCTGAGAGTTCTAAAGCATGTGCAGCGCCTCCTACAACCTGCTTTTGCCCCCAAAGTCTAATCGCCATCACGGCTACAATTTATGGAGCGCACTGGTATTGCTCCTTTGCCTGCCCATCTCTTTGCCTCGTGAGATTTTGTAGCATAGCCTCCTGGAGCCTTCTTCTGCATGTTTAAATGAGGAACTTCAGGATTTGGATGGAGTGGGGAAAGCCTGCTGAAGACACTTCAGAGAAATGGAGAAAACAAAGGCACCCTATTGTAAGAGGATGGGCACCAGCCAAGAGGGACAGCCTCTCAGTGCTTCTCAGAAAGATGCCTTCCTCATAGCCAGTCCCAAGCAGGGCACTGCTCGTGTTTGTGTGCTGAGCACCAAGCAGAAGTTTACACAAAGGCACAAGTGCCTGCAGGCCGACACAGGTGTCCCGCATTAGGACACCAAACCTTGGCTTGATGTCTTGGTGGAGGCAGCAAAGACCTAGGTTTCTGGAAGACGCCTCCATCTTGCTGGATGAACACCCCCTCCAGGGCCACCCCAACACCAAGTTGCATGCACACACAGTCGTACTTACCGTGACTTTGGAGGTGGCGGGGGAGGCGAGAACGCCTCAATCCTGCTTCTGTCCTTGGGGAACTCGAAGGCAAATGAGGCAGACTTGCTCATCCCAGTCCCAGCTTTGCTGTTCTGCCCAGAGGAGCCATCTGTAGGGCGGAGACGGTGCCAGGCGGAGGAGCTGGCCGAGTCCGAGGGGCCATTTTCCACCTCTCTCCCCCAACTTTGACTCAGCAAGTCCTGCTCCACCTCATCCTCCTCCTCGATCCGGCACTGGCGACTCCAGGCACCGGCCTGGGGCCGGGGCCGCCTCTGCTCCAAGGCTGACGTGCTGGTGGCAGGCAGGGAACCCCTGGCAGAGTCGCTGGTGGGGATGCCGTTGGCCCGGCAGGAAGAAGCAGGGTCAGCGGGGCCTCTGGATGGAGGCTGGGGTCCTGGGACGCCCGAGTTCCCTTCACTGAGGTCGTATAGCGGGGAGGTGGAGGGGGACACCGGGGACCCCCCGGGGCTGCTCCTGGACATCTTGGGGGGGATGGCAGGTCTCCCCTTGGCCGTGGTCTCGCTGGCACCACGATGGCGGCTTTCCCTGGAGCCGAGCCCCTGCCCAGCTGAAGGCTCCTCTCCGCCTGCCTCAGGAGCCTGCTGGCTCGGGGCCCCCTGTGGCCACTGCACCCCCACCGAGGAGTCAGGGCTGCTCAGGTAGATTGTCCGGTGATCCTCTTCTGGGTGGGCCGCCATGACTGTGATGGTGGCCGCCATCTGGGGGGCCACATCCAGGCCTTCCCTGTCCTGGCCCCAGCCAGAGGCGGTTTTCTGAGCCCAGGTGTTAACCGTCCGCACCTGGGCCTGGCCCGGGGTGCCTGCCCCCTGTTCCGCCTTGGCCTGCGGCCTGGAAGGCACAGGAACAGCCTTCTTCCTCTTGGTACTCTCAGCATAGATGGGTTCAGGCTGTGCAGCCTCCCTGGAGTGGGCTGGGGGCTGGGGCTCCCCAGTCTGCCCAAGGCACCTGCTGGAGGCCACGCCGTGGCAGCCGGAGTCCTGCTGCTTCCCCGGGCCAGGCTCCTTCCGGAGGGAGCAGTAATTGCTCTCAAGATGGGGGGCCAGGGGGCTGCTGGCACGGCTGTTGGCGCTCCCACAGGAGAGGCCATCCGAAGAGCTGGCAGCCTCTGAAGCGAGGGGCTGTTTCTTGGGGCCCAGGCGGGGCGGGCTCTCGGTCGGGCCCTGGCCGCAGCACTCCCTGGGGAAACTCAAAGCCCGCTTCTCCTCCTCAGGCGGCCTCGCACACACCCGCGGCTCCCAGCAGGCGGCCGAGCAGTTCCCACGGCCCTGTCTGTGTCGGGAACCCCCGGCCGGGGCCGCGTCCTCCGCACCTGGGCTCCCGGGGCAGCAGTCCAGGATGGAGCAGTATTCTCCCCCTTCGCTGTCCCCCGAGGGCGAGCACCTTTGATCGCTGTCATCCTCCGAGGGCAGGGACTCCCGCAGGGGCTGAGCAGACGGGTAGGGCCCCGGGCCCTTGTGGCAGCCAGAAGTCATCCCGGAGAAGGCAGCCAGCTTCTGGCGGAAGCTCTCCTGCGGGGAGTTTAGCTCTTGGTAGGGGATCACTGGTTTATCCTCTCGTCCAAGCTTCTCGTCTGGGAAGCTCACTGGGTGGAAGGCGGCACTCCGGTCCCCACGGGGCTCTAGGCTGTGCAGGCCAACCATGGCATAGGCGGGGGGGCTACGGGGGTGACCCCCATCTGTGGGACCCGAGGGCCCGGCAGGCTTCTGGATGCCTCGGAAGCTGCCCAGATAAACTATTGGCACGTCTTCCTGCTTCGGGAGGGGGAGCTTGCCGGGGGCTCGTCTCCAGATGACCTACACAGCCCCAAGGTTAAAAGACTTACATTAGACCTTGCCAGAGAAAAAAGGAAGAGAGAGAAAGTGAGAGGGCAGGGCCATGACACTGGAAACCGTCTTCCGAGCCACAGTGAAGGAGCCAGGCTGCCCGCCTACCCTCTGATCTCCCCATGGCCTTCTCATCATCACGGGGGCCCCCTGGAGCCATTGGTCTTCCCAGACACTGCGCTTCCCGCCCATGTCTGTTATTCTTTTGGCTGAGCGGAAAAAACACTAAAGAAGAACATTTTGCCTTTTCCCTCGAAACTGCCGGATGAGATGAATTCTCCCATGAGCTTTGAAAATAAGAGTTTGAATTTTTGCTTAGTGTTCATTAGTCTTTCCATAACGGTTTCAGGGCAGGAAGAAAACAAAGTCATAAGGCTTTTAAAAACACCTTGGGGGGCGGGGGGCAGTTAGAGGGCAGAAGGGTGAGGGGCCCCTTCTGAACTGGGCCCTGGTTCCCTCGCATCACTCACTCTGAGCTACAATCCTTCTCCCAGTGACAGGCAGTGACCTCAGCCCAAACCTGCATAAGTGGCTGGACTAGTTGAGCCTGAGACAGTAATGTAGGCTAGTCATTCCCGTCACTGAAATCACAGTCCTCTTCTCCTTCCCCTCTAAAATCTCCCCTACCCCCACTTTCAAAGAAGCCTGAAGGCAGGGCTGGCCTCTGGCTCCTTTCCAAGATGATCCAAACTAGAAAGAGTTCCTGGTTTACATATGTGAAGGTTGAAGGTACCAAGAAAAGCCTGGGGAATGAGTGTAACCAGCTTCTGGAAAATGGAGCAGCTTTGCAGGGGACTTGAAGCTGAGAGCAACCCCAGGAGGTGGCTTGCCTCATTCAAGCCTCCCTTGATTTAAAACTGACTTTTGATTTCACATAAGCTCACAAAGCCTTCCTGACCCACTCACCGTGACAGTTTAAGAAAACGAGAACGGGTAAAGAGGAGAAGTCCTAAGAATATGTTTTAGACATGCAGCTTCTTAGAAGACATGTCTAGGGGCAGCAGGCTTCATGTGCCCTCTAAATAGACCTTGGTCAGGGTCAACAGTGGGGGTAGGGGGGTTGGGCAAGGGATGAGCAGAATGGTCTACTCTCTAAGGATGTAATTGTCTTTAGTAATCCCAGATCAAAGGTGGAAAAATCCAAGCTTCCAAATTAGAAATATGAACACTGGCTGGGAATTGGAGGATATACAGAATTACTGTTGACATTTTTAAGTGTGATAATGATATTTTGTATAAAGACTTCATTTTTTTAAGGAGGTACTATCATGATGCAATATCTGGGGTTTGCTTTAGGGGAAAAGAGGGGGAGGGAGGGTAGGGGCGGGGATAAAAATGGAAGGAGAGTGATCATGAGTTGATGACTGTTCAAGCTCTTGAGGCAGGGTGGTGGATGCATGGGGTTTGTTAGGCAGTTCTTCCTAGTTTTGTATATACTTAAGATGATCTCTAAAAACAAAATTTTTTCTTAAACTTTTTAGAAAAATGCTTCATTTTGGTGGGTGTGTCCTGATACAATCTCCAAATAAACTTGGAGGGACTGCATTCATGGTTCTTAGCCTGAAGGGACCGAGAGAAAGGAGGGCAGAGAGAGGAGAGAGCGCAGCCGTCAGGAGGGAGCAGTCCAGGGCGAGCTGCCCGGGAAGCCGGCCCGCAGGAGTCCTGCCGGGACAGCTCGCCCTGGCTGCCCGCCAGTCACCGCGGCCTTACAGCAGGAGCAGCCCCTGTGAAAACGCCGCGGGGCTGAGTCGGCCTCACCTGCGCGACGTCGGCACTCACGCCGGCACTCCCGGCGGCCTCTGCCCACCCATCCGAGGCCTCGGAGCTCATCATGGTGGGCTTCACGGCGATGGTGGGCTTGGAGTAGGGCGAGCCGCTCAGGCCGTCATCTTCCGGGCGGCCGCTCTCGGGCCTGGGTGGCAGGCGAGGCGGAGCGGGCAGGCAGCCAACTCGGGGCTGGGGGCGGCCGGGCACCAGCTGGTGGTCGCTGCGCGGGCAGAAGCAGTTTTTGCAGGACCCGGGCTTCCAGATGTGCTCCACAAAGCCGCTGCACGCAGACATCTTCGGGCTCTCGGGGTTCAGCGGGGTGGTCTCGAGCATCTTGAGCAGCGGACGGGGTGCTGGTTCATCTTGCACTCGGCTTGCTGGTGTGGTCTCCGGAAAGACAGAAGGGGCTCCACGGGCGACTTCCTGGAAAAGCAGAACACTCGCCTGATCAGTGATCTTCCCTGCCAGAGGATCGCTTAGTGTATGCTCAGTCCTATCTGACTCTTTGCGACCCCATAAACTGTAGCCTGCCACGCTCCTCTGTCCATGGGATTTTTCAGGCAAGAATACTGGGGTGGGTTGCCACTTCCTATTCCAGGGGATCTTCTCCACCCAGGGATCAAATGCCTGTCTCCTGGGTCTTCTGCATTGCAGGCAGATTCTTTAACCGCTGAGCCCCAGGGGAAGATGGGGCATGATCAATCAGAGTCTGATGATATGACTACAGAGCAGAAGGGAAAGAAGAAAAGAGGTGAAGATGACTATTTTATTTATTCCAAGGCCCTCACCCACTTGTGATGAGGATCTTAACCCCTTTCTAGTGGGGTGGTCTTAAAAAGCTGTAAAATCTAAACACAGCTCTGTTGCATGTTTGTGTGTGTGTGTGTGTGTGTGTGTGTGTGTGTGTGAGTTGCTCAGCTGTATCTAACCCTTTGTGACTCCATGGACTGTAGCCCACCAGGCTCCTCTATCCATGAGATTCTTTAGACAAGAATACTGGAGTGGGGTTCCATTTTCTTCTCCAGGGGATCTTCCTGACCCAGGGGTTGAACCTTGGTCTCCCACATTGCAGGAAGATTCTATATCACCTGAACCACCAGGGAAGCCCCTGATGCATGAGTAGAGAGTGCAAAAGATACTTCAGTCCCCTAAAATCCTGAGCACCAGGAGGTTCTGCGGGCAGGTCACGGGAAGAAATCACACAGGGCTGGAGATGAGAAGCTTGTGGCTGATCTGTGCATCCCCTGCTGCTATGGGGTCTAGAGCCTGGGACTCGGCCTCAGAGAAATGAGAACTTCCAAATAGGACAGCAGGTAGAAATCGTGGCTTCTGGAAAATAAGCCACAATTTTTAACCAAGAATGATATGAGTGGAGAGGCAAGCCTGGGCTCAGAGATCAGCACTGCAACCCATACTTGTCAGAAGGTGGAGACAGAAGGGGTGAGAAAGTGGAGAGATGTGGTCTTAGCTGCTCCCCAGGGGGTCCTGGTTGGGAGGTCTGGCATTTTGGAATTCTCCAACCCTTCTACTTAATATGCCTTTTCAACCCAGGGCTTAGTGAGATCAATAGACCTAGAGCTTCAGGCCTGGGGGAAACAGAAAAAGAGATTCATGGTCATGTCAGCCCTGTGGTCTGGTCTGGATAGACCATGCTAGAAGAAGTAGTTGTACAGTAGGCTGTACTAGAAGAGTCATGGCTCACAATGATTTTCCCCATGAGAACCCTAAGGAATCCTAAAGGAAATTAGTCCTGAATATTCACTGGATGGACTGACGCTGGAGCTGAAGCTCTAATACTTGGCTACCTGATACAAAGAGCCGACTCACTAGAGAAGACCCTGATGCTGGGAAAGATTGAAGGCAGGAGGAGAAGGGGATGACACAGGCTCAATGGACATGAGTTTGAGCAAATTCCGGGAGCTGGTGATGGACAGGGAAGCCTGGCGTGCTGCAGTCCATGGGGTCGCAAAGAGTAGGACACGAGGGAACAACAAGAACCCTGGAGGGGAGGCAGTCAGCTTGCTGAAAGAGTTTATTTCCTCTGAGAGTAAAACTGAAGGTGGAGAGTTTGCACCACAGAATTCACTCAGTAAATTCACCACTGAGGGGGAAACCTCGAAGGATTGCAGACTTTAACCAGTTCACCCGAATAAGACCCATCAGGTAGCTGTCACCTCCATCTTACAAATGGGAAAACAAAGCCAAGAACATAAACTGAGACATGTCCATAGGCACAGAGTGCTCAGGGGTTCCTCAGAAAGAAGCCAACTTTGCTGGTAGCCCCTCATGTCATCACCTCACACGTTACACTGAGTCGATTGCTGCTTTTTATTCTCCTTTCCTCACTTAAATGAACTGACGTCTCAGAAGGACAGTGTTCAGGAGAAAATCATCCTGAAGAATCTACAGTGAACAGACTCATTAAATAGAGAGGGTTTGGCCCCAGGGTCTGCTTTCCGCTTTCCTCCCGTGAGAACTGGCTCTGAGGTTGCTGCTCTCCCACCATCAACAGGACTAACCAGGTGGAATGAGCCAGGAGCCCCAAAGATCATTCCAGAATCTCTGTGGGAAGAGCTCTCTTTCTGATCTCCCACACTCCCAGACCGGGGTGCCTATTCAATGAGAGCTGAAGCTACATTGAGCCTCTTTTTTCCTCCAAAGTTAACCAGGAAGCCCACTGCATCTTTAAGCTAAATGAACTCTCTGAAATAAAGACAAGTATCTGTCTTTCGTGACCATTGTTAGGATCTTCTTCATCAACATGATTACAAGTTGGGTTCTTCTACTCCTATAAATATACCCAAGTGGCAGGTTTGTTCCTTGCCAAGTTCCCCAGAAGAGGTCACTAAGCTTCAACAAGCAGAGGATGAAAGCAAAGGTTTTTCTTTCTCTCACAATCCCATGCCAGGGAGGATTTTGGAAAGAGGAAAAAGTAGAGGGGGTATTTTGTTGTTCAATAAGGCAAAGCTCCATACCCTTGCCCTGAGGCGGGGAGAGGTCCTTTCCTGGGAATCCTGGCCCCCTCTACTGCAGGCAGAGGCTTCTGCACCCCAGACGGGATGGAGGGAGAGGGCTGGAGAATCGCTTCTGAGTGGGCTCACCTCCTTCCTGCAGCTCCTTACAGGGCTGGGCTGTCTGAGGAGTGAGGCATCCACAGAGGGGGGCAAAGAAAGCCACGTGGGGTGGCCACACCTCATTTCCTGCTCAGATAACCGACCCAAACGTGTCACGGTTGCTTGGTGCCAAAGGTCCCCTCCTGTGCGCAGATGGCCCACTCCAGCCCTGGGACTTCTGGTCGGATTACCAACATTCAGGAAGCTTCCTTCAGAACCCCTCACCAGTTCCTGAACACCCTCCTCACTCCCATCCTCAGCTCTGAAATTCTCCGACGGTGGGTACAACTTTCACCATGTCAACCGCTCAGAGACTGGAAAAGGTTTTTCGGGGAAAAAGAATGAAGACGGGAACAGAATGAAGCCCTGGGCTCCTTACCATCACTGACTCACTACACATCCTGTTAAAACTGGTTCCTCAGTCACAGCAAACAGAATTTATCACTACACCAAGCCAGAAAGGATTCTGTCTAGAGAGGTTCTGGGCTTGGAACTATCTATTTATTTTAAGTCAAAAGACAGTGGAAAAACTCAAGTGGCGCTCACCAAGCATGAGCGCTGCCTGCCTCGCAGTGCCAGCTCTCCACCGCCTGGGAATGGCACCTTCCCAGCCCACATTCCTTACCTCCGAGGGCAGGCAGCCCTCAGAATTATGCAAATTCCCCCATTTAAGTGGGAGGCAGCAGTGTAAGATTAGAAAAAGATCTCAGCATTCTTTCTGATCCAAGTCATGATAAAATATCTTTGCCTCTGCAAACTTCTGCACCAGAGTTGTGGCTAAAATGTGCAAGACTGAAGCTGTCAGATACACACCCACCTCATAGGAAAAAGAATCCAAACAATGGTGA
Source organism: Cervus elaphus (assembly GCF_910594005.1). Classification (NCBI taxonomy): domain Eukaryota; kingdom Metazoa; phylum Chordata; class Mammalia; order Artiodactyla; family Cervidae; genus Cervus; species Cervus elaphus. Next base: position 31,823,575 of record NC_057846.1, read on the forward strand.
CCAGATCCACAAAATCAAACCTCTGGGCTCCAAATGCCCTTCACACCTTGCATTGAAAGTTGCTCATGCCTTACCCTGAAGTGAGAGAATTCCAGAAAACAGTCATCTAAAAAAATTTATTTATTTTTTACAATTAAATACAGTTAAATGAATGCAAAAGAGGCATATTTATGGAAATTTGTCTGGATTTCAACACTCCATTGACAGGGGTTGCCCAGGCAGAAAGGAGAAAGTAAGCCTAACCTCCTGCCTTCTGCCTCCCCCCACCACCCACACGCACAGAGGGTAAGTCATGCTACTCACCCAACTTTTTATGTTCTTTTTTCCTTCTCCAGCGCTATGTAATCTAATCTCAGCAGCAGGAATGTGGTTTTTGTGGGTTAGACCCACTACAATCTAAACCAGTGAGGAAGATACCCGCATTCCACAAGACCCCAAGATAGTGAAATAACCGCATAATTCCCCAGTGCTTCCTGTCAAATTTCCGGCTCAAAAGGGGAAGGGGCTTTTCAGGCCAGTGATCAATAGGGCCTTCCCAACCTGACTCTGGGCTGGATGCCCTGCAAAACTCCTCCCTTCTAGACCTTTGGGCTTTGCTGTGGGCTCTGCAAAGCCATGTGCTCGCTGGCTGAGCTTCACCTGAGAGAAATAGAGAGTCAGCCGGCCCTGCCTCCTCGCGTTCTCACTGAGGACCGGAAAGTGGAGAGATTCTATTTTCTGTGTGTGTGTGATTCTATTTTGTGTGTTTGTGTGTGTGTGTGTGTGTGTGTGTGTGTGTGTGTGTGGCGGGGGAGGAGGAGGCAACACAAGCAAAGGTTAACAGCGTGCTCACGATAGCCTCTCAGAGGGCTCCGCCACCGCTCAGGAAGAAGGTATCGTCTAGTTCCCCCTGGAGACCCCCAGGCTGGCATCCAACTGCGGGCTGCCCAACAGGCAGCAACTAACCTGGCGTCCCAAAGCATCACGCCCGGGGTCCCGATCCGAGCCACCGAGCGGTCTCTCCCTCTCTGTTCCTGTGACAATCCTGCGGCCGCGGAACGGCAGTCTCCACAATAGCAATCCCCAAAGCGCTCCGGTCTCCTGCCCTAAGTCCAGCAGCCAGACCAGCGAGACCAGCGAGACCAGAGCAATCGGTTCCGCTGCCGGAACTCGAGGAAAGTTTCCCCTTCCCAAAGAGCGCGATTCTCGAATGAATCGAAAACATACCTCTGGCTCCCCGGTCCTCCCCCTCACCCCTCACCCCCCAGCCCGGGCTCGGCACTTCTACCTCGGGCGCAACCCGGGGCGCACGCGGTCCGAACGCTCCACCCTCCTCCAGCGACCGCCTGTCACCCCCAGGGGACGCCGACGGGGGTCGCCTGCTCTGCAATCGCCGCGCTCCCCCGGAGCTCCCCTCTGCGGCCACGTTTGCCAGACAAAAAAAGAGGCCGACTTGGGAGAAGGCGCCGCGGGCTCACCTCGGGGCCGCGCTCCCCCGGCCTCGCCGCGGGTCTCCGAGCCGCCAGCCGCCCCGCCGGGCGCCTCGGAGCATTGTTTGGAGAGTGTGCGCGCGGTGCGTGCCCGGCCGCGGGCGGCGTCTTCTGCCCGGGCCCGGCGGCCGGGTAGCAGCTGCGAGCGCGGCTCCGCCCCCTCCCGCCTCCGGTGGCGCCGCCCGCCCGGCCCCGCCGCACCTCCGCGGTCCCGGCCGCCGCCCCGCGCCCCCCGCCGGCAGGCTCGCTCTCCTGCCCCCGACACCTCCCGGCGATCCTCGCCCCGCCCCTCCCTCCGGCTCCGACGGAGGCTCCGCCCCCAGCCCGAGACTTGGCGCCGTCCGACCCGGGAGCGAGCGCCCCTTTGCACCCTTCTCCAAGGATGGCCCCGCGGGGCTCTGCAGGGGCGAGTTTCGGTGTCTGTAGCCTTCCCTTTCCCATAACATGCGCGTAGGTAGGTATGTAGGTGTCCTGCATCCCTTCGTCCAGCCTGCTCTGCGAGACCCGGAGAGGACGAGGGAGAGGCGGTGGAGGGTACAGCCCCAGATCTGGGGGTGCGCAGGGGAATGATAAGATCAGGACCCAGACGCGTACCGAAAGTTGCGTGGGCCCCGAAATTGTCAATGACTTGTTGCGGGTAGAACGAGACTGACGCACCACCCAGCCTAACTGGGAGTCCTCAGTCCCTCGACTGAGGCCTCAGGCACCTGGCGTAGCCCCTTGAACTTAAGTTTTCTGAAAGTGGAAGGCAAGGGTTGTAGGAAGAGCTGGTCTTCCTCCAAGCTCGGAGAGCCAGGGCTTCCGCAGGCCAGTATTACACCTGTGTTTACACCGTTTCCGGTAAGTGACTCATTCACTGAGATAGAATGAGTTCGAGATAGTCCTCGGGCTAGAAATCGTTTAACAGAGAGTATGACAGCCTATGACCCAGTCAGTCCTCTCCCTTCCTACTGCCGCCTGCAACAGGCTTGAACCTTGACCTGGGTGTTTCTTCAGGGAACTAGCATCCAGGTCACCACCTTGTGCCTGCCTGGTAGGGAGAAATTGGGAAATGGAATAGGAAGAAAAGACCTCGAAGAACACCTGTGGCTTTCTGGGTGCTCCTTCCTCCTCCCCAGAGAGGCAGTGAGTCCAGTAACTCCAGCAGGTCCTCCTCCTCCAGGGAGCCCATCAGAATTCGCCCGTGAGCCTCCACCCAGCCCAGCACAGAGAAGGAGGCTGGTTCTCCTTGAGATTCCTGGGCTCACCTAGTTGACATGGCAGGACTGGGCTGGTGGGGTGAGGGTGGGGAGAAGACATGTGTTTGAGATTTGGCTTCTGTGTGAGAAATGGAGAATGTTAACAGGGATATTAAAAAATAAATAAGCAAAGCCTTCCTTTGCTCCAATGTCACTAATTTCTCCTGAGTATGAATAGAACTGGGGGTTTAAGGTTTAGTGAAGTAGAACTAACATTTGTCAGATACCTACCCTATGCCAAGCAACCCCATGAGAGGGACATCATCCCCATTTCACAGAGAAGACTAAGGTGCACAGGGCCACGTAATTTGCCAGGACCCGTGGGCTGACAGGTCTTGGTCCTGGGATTTGAGCCAAGGGCAGTCTGGCTCCTCTGATGGGCAGTTCCACTCTGCCACACTACCCTCCCCTAGTACTGGTCATCCAGCTCTGGTTTTCTTTCTTCTCGAAATGATGGGAAACCATTTGAACAAACATGGAAGGAAAACTCAGTTTAGGCTCCAAGAACAGCCAGCAAAATCGAAGGGTCAGTCCCACTCATTTACAGAGAAACCAGGAGGGGAAGGTGTTGAAAAGCAGGTAGAGACAAAGTGGTCGTCGCTGGAGAAATATAAAAATGACATCAGGAGGTGCCTGCAGTTCTGTGAGAAGGTGTGCATGTGTGCATGCTCAGTCGTGTCCGACTCTGCAACCCCATGGACTACAGCCCACCAGGCTCCTCAGTCCGTGGGATTTCCCAGACAAGAATACTGGAGTGGGTTGCCATTTTCTACTCCAGGGGACCTTCCCCACCTAGCGATCAAACTCACATCTCTTGAATCTCCTGCATTGGCAGGTGGATTCTTTACCAGTGTGCCATCTGGGAAGCTTCCATTCTGTTAAAATGGAAGAGGGAAAACCCCTGTGTTTGAGAAGTTCCTAGTCCCCATGATTCAGGTTGGATATTTCCTCTGTAATGTAAAGGTTTTACATTCTTCCTCTGTAAAGCCCCATTGAGGACACCCACCCCAAGAAGGGAACACACAGGAGGACCTCTTGTTCCCACTTTTTTCCTTCTCTTTACTTAATTTGCCTCTAGGATATTAACAGGTTAAAATACGTAATTATAAGAAGTAAAGGCTTCCCTGATAGCTCAGTTAGTAAAGAATCCGCCTGCAATGCAGAAGACCCCAGTTCAATTCCTGGATCAGGAAGATCCGTTGGAGAAGGGATAGGCTACCCACTCCCGTATTCTTGGGCTTCCCTTATAGCTCAGCTGGCAAAGAATTCGCCTGCAATGTGGGAAAACTGGGTTTGAACCCTGGGTTAGGAAGATCCCCTGGAGAAGGAAACAGCTACCCACTCCAGTATTCTGACCTGGAAAATTCCATGGACTGTATAGTCCATGGGGTTGCAAAGAGTTGGACATGACTGAGTGACTTTCACTTCACTGCAAAGGTTATATAGTGTGGCAGAATTGGCAGTTCTGTGGCATGGGACAGCAAGTGAAGGATTAATTCAGTCTCTCTGCAAAATAAACTGTGTTTTCAAGCCTCTTGCTGTGCTCACATGAAGTAAATGCTCTAGTTGCTGATGTATAATGTGCCTCTTTTAATGCCAGTGACATGGCCTTAAAGCTGGCTTCTTCTAGCCTAATGAAAAGAATTAAAAAAATACTTCAAGAGTTGCTTAGATCCACACAAAATACCCATTCTCTTATGCAATGCTCCACCAGTAACTGTTGAGTATGTTATCGCCTTCTCGGTGAAGCTACGGTAAGCTCATGCATTTTAATAAACAATTCTTGCTTGAACTTCCAAACTGCGCTCTGCAGTGCAGTGGAATTTGTGTATACTCAGCATTTTGCTTCTAGCTACTTATCAGTTCGTTTTCACGACATTTTTAACTGCAGGGTTTGGCTTCCCTGATACACATCAGACCTCAAAGAAGAGCGATTCCCTTCAGGGCGTTCATCCTGGAGCACCAGTCTGCACAAGAGAGCAGTTAAATTTGGGGAGATTAGGACAAAGGCTGGGGCAGGTGGTGTGCTTTGGGGTGGATAAGGTAAAGTAATTTGGAATTAGAAAGGTGAAAAGGTAAGATGAGGAAAACAATACTAGCAGGGGTACTGGGGGGTTTAGTGTCAAGATTGGACCAAAGCAATCCAAACCTGTATCTCCCCAACTGGAGAAGTGACCTCAAATATTAGAAACATTTACTGAGTGCCTTCTCCTTATGTACCACAGGATGAGGGCATATAGGGGAAAAAAGAAAGATGAAAGAGAAACAAATAAAAGCGCTATGGGAGGAAGATAAGCTAGGGGCGGTGAGAATTCAAAGGAGGAAAAGACAAAAACACAAAGTGGCTTCAGGGAGCAAGGGGCTTTGCAGGATGAGAAGGATTCCAATTTGTGGACAGTGGGGACTTTCCAGACTGAGAGAATGGTATCTGCAAAGGAATGGATGTGGGCGAGGCAGAAGACTTTGAGAGATTTCTTATCCAATCTGACTGGAGCATAATTATTGGAGACAAGCCTGGAGATGGCGTGGGGCACTGGACAGGAAAGACTTGCTTTTCAAGTAAACCCGCGGGAGAGGATTGACATTTCTGAACAGCTGAATGACGCTATCCAAGTTAATTTTTCATTAGCTCTATCTGGATCTTGTATCTCAAGTGGATCAGAAGTGGAAGAAGAAATTGGAGACAAGGAAACAGGCTTAGAGTGTCTAACCCTGGTCCAGGTGGGAGGTCAGGGCTTGATAGGGGATGTGGCAGGGGGAATGGAAAGTGTGGATGTAGGATGGATGGTTTGGAAAGACATTGAGAGGGAGATACGGGGACTGGACGCTTCCTGATCAGTGCTGTTACTGAGGGAGAGCAGGGAAAGCAAAGAAAACCAACAGAACTTCTGCCTCAAGAGACTGGTAGAAGGTTGGTGTCATTAGTACAAATAAGGAAGTCAAAGGACTTCATTAGTGGTCTCTGGAGTCTGAAGCATGGGATGGTCATCTGATGAATGAAGTTCTCCTGGTGGAGTGGTGTCTGGAGCCACAGGAGAAATGAAAGAGCTTGGAGGGGCGTGGTGAGGAAGGAGCAAAGATGAGACAAAGAGGGGAAGGATTGGAAACATGGTGGTCTAGGGGAGGCCATGAAACTGAGGAACTCTCTTCCAGACCGTGTGTAACCCAGAGCCATGTGAAAAGAGGTCTCTTGGAGGGAAGGGAGAAGCATTAGCAAGAGAATTCCAGGTTTCTGCTAATTGCACATGGTGGGGCATTGCACGTGGGGCATTGCATTGCATATTTGAGACCAGCTTAAACTCTTCATTAATTTGCTTCTAACAGCAGAAGTTTCCAGCGGATCCCATGGAAGAACTAAATCAAATGGGAGCACAGATGGGGTGGGAAAGATAGGCTTATAGGGGTGCGGGGAGGGAAAAGGTGAATTTAAAAGGGGGAGGAGGGTGATGGCCGGTGAGACAGGATGAAATTCCTGAAAGCCATGGGCTGTGCTGGGTCTGCCTGGGAGGCAGCTGGAGTCCCCAAGCCCTCATGGAGGGGACTGCGAGTGTAAGGGGAGAAGGGAAGAAGGTCTTTTGAAAGTCCTCTGTGAGGAGCCCTTCTGGATTCTCTCTGTCTCTCTGCTAGAAGATGATACTCTCCACAAGCCAATTAAGGTTCACTCTGGCAAATGAACCCGGCCCCACACCTGTCTTTCTTTACTCCTGAGTGATAATCAGCTCTTTCAATTGCCAACCTGACATTCTCTCTTCCTTCTTGAAGGTGTGGAAATTCAAGTTAATCCCCGTCCTGTGATTATGGAATCACATCCTTGTGTCCCAACTTTTAAAAAAAAACATTCCCAACATCCCATTCTTCCCTGTCTTTAGTCCTAGGAAGCACTACTCAGGATAAGCCATGTTAAATAATTTACAGTATTTTATCCCAAGCACTGAATAGATCCTCTCCCTCCCCAGACTGAAGACAGTTGTTTAAATGACTGCAGATGTCAGAATCTCAACCCACATGGGACTGAGAGTCAAGGGCTCAGGATTGTTATGTTTCTTTGTGCTCAAGTGCTATAGAACTCATGTCAGGTGTTGAAGAAGAAAAACACTTCCCCCCCCCCCCCTTTTATAATATAATTACAGTTAGATGTGCTTTCAGTGACAGAGACCTTATTGTAAACCTCCTTTTTTCCCCAATTGTTACTGTTATGAGTTGAACTTGTTTCCTTACTGACCCCCACCCCCCGCAAAATATGTTGAAATCTTAACCCCCAGTACTTCAGATGTGAGCTTATTTGGAAGTAGGCTCTTTACAGACGTGACCAAATTTAAATGAGGTCGTTAGGGTGGGTCCTGATGGCGTCACTGACTCAATGGACATGAGTTTGAACAAGTTCCGGGAGACAGTGAAGAACAGGGAAGCCTGGTGCAGCTGCAGTCCGTGGGGCTGCAGAGAGTCGGACACGACTGAACAGCGCAGCACCCCAAGATGACTGGTGTCCTTTTACAAGGGGGAAATTTGGACCAAGAGACAGACTCACAGAGGGCAGACAGTGTGAAGACACAAGGGGAGAAAGGCCATGTAAGTCAACTGATGCATTTACTAGTCAGGGAAGGCCAAGCATTGCCAGTGCGTGCCAGGAGTTTTAAGACAGGAGGGAAGATCCTTCCCTGGAGCCGTCGGAGAGAGCATGTTCCCTGCAATGCCTGGTTTGGGGCTTACAGTCTCCAGCACTGTGAGATGATAAATTTCTGTTGTTTCAAGCTACCCAGTTTTTGGTATAGCCAACCTTCTGTTTCCAGGACTTTCTATCTACAGTTTGGTTGAATCCAAGGATGTGAAACCTAGGGATACAGAGGGCCAAATGTATTTGTTGAACTATGTCATTTTATAAGGGACTTGAGCATCTGTGGGTTTGAGTATGTGGGGCACTCCTGGAACCAGCCCCCCTAAGAATGACTGTACTTTATTAGAGCAGCCCTAGGAAATTAATACAGTTCCTAAGATACACATGTTCCAATGAGTAATATACGCTACCACTTCCAGACAGACGATCAAGATTTTTAAAAGTCAACTCAAAAGAAACATGACCTCAGAGGCATGTTAATTAATGTCCACCATGCATGTTATGTCGGGCAGTTCACTGGAATAAGAAGGTCATAGTGTCGCTTCATTCAGCTCGCCTTAGGAAGAGAAGGGTCATTCTTTTATCTGTTGTTCCCTGTTTCTCCAATTTTAGGGTCCACAGTTAGGGGAAAGTCCCAGTTCCCTTACTGAGTTTGCATATGCATGGTTGAGAAACTCTTCACCTCCACACCCAGGCAGTGTAAACTAAGTATCTCAAAGCCAACAAAGGATTGTTGTGGGTCGGTAGATACCTCCCTAGGTGCCATTAATGGACATTAGAAATCATCTTGGTCTCATCTTCTCTGACAAGTGGGACCCTGAGGCCCTAAATGACCAACATAACTTGCCAGAGGTCTCATAGAATGTTTTATAACTCTTCTTCTGAGCTTTAAAGGTTGTTTAGTTTTAATGTGAACTCAGCTGTGAGTTAAGGATGTGAAAATGAGAACTATTTGAAGAATTAATTCATCCTGCCCACTGCTTGACTTTCTGACTGAGGTGGGGTCAGAGTTGAAAAGCAGCAGAAAATTTTACACTGGGAACGGTCACAAAATAAAAACAAACCCATTGGAAAGATCTGTTTAGTTACCCTAAAGAAAACCTCCTATTGGCACATCCACTTTGGAAGACAGTAGACAATTTCTTAAACCGTTAACTGTAAATTTGTCATAAGGCCCAGCAAATCCATTTCCAGATATCTAACCAGGAGGAATGAAAGTATGTCCATACAACAACTTGCACACCAATATTCATACAACATTATTTGTAATAGTGAAAAGGTGGAAACAACCCAAATATCCATTAGCAGGTCAATGGATAAATAATAGGTGACATATCCATACAATGGAATACTGTTCAGTAATAAAAAAAGAGTGAAATACCGATACATATGGCAATATGGATGGACATTATGCAAAGTGTTCAGTGAAAGAAGCCAGACACAAAAGAAGACTAAACGTATGATTCCAGATATATGAAATGTCCAAAGAAGGCAACTTTTCAGAGACAGAAAGTAGTGATTGCCCATGGTGGAAAGTGGAAAAAGATTTTAGAGTGAGGATGTACATGGGCAGGGAGGTGATCTTACTGAGATGATGAAAATGTTCTAAAACTGGATTGTGATGATGATTGGACAACTTGATAAATTTACTAAAAAGTAACTGAATCACATAAAGTTCAAAATGGTTGAACTTTATGCTCAGTAAATTATACTCAATAAAGCTGTTTATAAAAAGAGAAAGATGAAATAATATTTAGTCTTCAAAAGGAAGGAAATACTGATACATGCTACCTCAAGGGCATTATGCCAAGTAAAGTAAGCCAGTCAATAAAGGACAGTTGCTATATGATTTCACCTACACGAGGTACCTAAAGTAGTCAGATTCATAGGGACAGAAACGAGAATGGTGGTTGCCAGGGCATTTGGGAAGGGGGAGTGGGGAATTATTGTTCAATGGGTACAGTTTCAGTTTGGGAAGATGAAGTTCTGGAGATGGATGGTGGTGTTGGATGTACAGCAATGTGAATGTGCTTAATGCCACAGAACTGCACACTAAAAAAAGTTAAAACAGTCAATTTTATGTTATATATATTTTATCACACTTAGAGAGATCACCTGTGTCACTCTGAGAGAACTGCCAGTGTGTGAAAGATGAAGCAGGTCTGAGAAATCTCATGTATCTTTAGGTCAGTGAGCTTAGTCATTCAAAAGGCCATCGGTTTTTAAACTCCCGTAGGAGGTACATGGATCCATAATTCTATAACATCACAGAAACTCCAGGCTGTTTGCTGCCAGATAAATCAGGGTTGAGAAAACATCGTGTGCTTTACCGTGGTTCAATAGCCCCATCACTGCGACTTTCCCCTCGTCTTCCCCAAGGCAGATTCAGTTTCGGTTTCACTAGGTCAGTAGACTTCTGAGTGTCTGACCTCTGTGGTGCTGACTTTTACAGAAAGCCTTCTGTGGAACGTTACCTCTGAAACCTAGTTATCAGTTGCCAAAACCCAACCATAAGGATGTCATCCCATGAACCATATCTTAGAGGTTTTTACTTACAAGGTAAGCCAGTGCTCTAAATCAAGTTTCCCTGAGTATTTTTCAATGATAGGGGGAAAAAGAGGGGGAAAAGGGGTTTTCCATTTATTTAAAAAGAACATGACATTTGCCATCTAAACCTGTTGAAAAAGTGTTTCCTTCGCATATTCACCCCTGAAGTGAGGTGGACTTGTTCCTTGTCCCTTTTCCTTTTTTTTTTTTTTTTTCCATTTTTCTTAGATTCCCATAGGAAATATATCACAAAAGGATCTCAGGACAATTATCTGGGTACAAAGCACTTTACCAATAACCAGCTTTGGCACTTTGCAGGAGTAAAATCCTGTTTTGATACAACACAAGGGACTCTGAGGAGAGGTCTTATTTCTCTCCTTGGTACACCACATGGTGAAACCGAAAAAAAAAAAAACCAACCACAAACCTAACTTGCTTCCTCCTTTCAGGTTTCTGAGTGCATGCACTGAGTCAAGAGACAGATGTTGCTTGATTTCTGCATGGGGTGGTGTGGGGTGATGTGGGGGAGTAAATAAACCTTCCCATCTAGGGCCTTCAGGTTGCCTGCAGCTTCCTTCTATTTCAGGTCCAGAGTATGTAATTGACACAGAGTATCTGTCTATGCTAACCTTGCACCTTCTACAAACACTGAATCTTACTAGTAAATTACTTCTTCCCAAGTCATAATGTCACAGAATGAACATTCTCATTTTGCATCTCAGTCAAGTAGTGGGGGAAAGACTTGCCTTGGCAGACCAGTTAATAATCAAGTATGGAAGACTGGAGGGAAAAAAAAAACACAACTTATTTGTCTTCCAGATCCTTGGTATTAAAACTACCAGTTAGCGTCACACACAGTGTCACCAGTGCTGCATTTGATGGAGTCAGGATGACCTGTGTGTGGATTTACATTCCTGACTGGGGCTGGCATATAAGAGTGGTGGCCGTGAGGCTCCTGGAGGGACACTGGTGGAGTGCCCAGGGACCACAGAATGTAGCAGAGTCAACAAGCTTTGCAGTGACTAGTGACTGAGGGAAGGGGGACCCCATGGCTAGAAGAGACAGCAGAGCAAAAGCTTGAACTAGTTTTCTAGAAAGCCCCAGGCCTTGTTAAGGAATCTTTAAGATAATACCTCTTTTGACTGGCCATTGGTTTTTTCCCTTTTAGAAGCAGCAGCGGTGGTTGGCTGGGAGAGATGTGGAGAGAGCAGGGTAGGAAGGGGGTCAGAAGACACGTGATGGCGCTGATTACAAGTGGGCTTTGTGAGCCGTGGCCAGGGACACCTGCGGCTCTCCCAGACATGCCTGCCCAGTAGGGGTGGTTTGAATGAGAAAACAGCTTCCAAAAAGATGTAACACAAGAGCATAAAAGGAAAAGAAAACTGTGCATTTGTGAGATGAGGGAATTGTAGAGTTTTATCTCTGATTCTCCTTTAAATAAACCTTTTATTATCTCATATTCTCACTCATAGGTCAGGGCTCACCAGATGACAAGAGAGAGAGAGGACTCATTACCAGGGCTCCAAGCTGGTGTTTTGCTCAAAAAGGAATTTGCTTTCAAACAGACATGTATTCACTAATCTCTTTTCTTTAAAAAAATAAATAAATAAAACAAACACAAAATCTCTTCCAACTCAGCTGACTAAGTCTGAGTGGGGATGACAGCAGCATTCACTGGTGTGATCCTGCAGAGCAAGTGTCCAGAATGAAAATAAATGTGACTTTTCATATCAGGACATAGTGTTGCTTTGTTCGTAATTCAATTAAAGAACAGGCATTACAATGCTCTTGTATGATAGAGGAGATAATAAAGAGATTCCACGTCTTCCAGGCTGAAATTCAGCTAAACCTGTACTTGACAGGTTGGAATCAGTTATCTTAAGAGAGCCAGAGCGGACAGTCCTTGGTGTCCAAAGAGCTATACTTTGGGGAGTAAGGAGAAGCAAAAGAAAAAAATCCGCATGCCTTATATGGTCAACAAGCTTAGCCCAGATCTATTCCAGATGGTTATTTCTCATATTTGTTGACATTTTCCATAGCTAATTGAGCCTTGATAAATACCAATTGTGTGATCATATATGTGAGATATCACTCATCTGTCAATCTATCTGTCTCTCCCTATTAAAATGCTCAGTCATCCAATAAGGTCATCCACTTAAAACTGATTTTAGCAGGACTTGGAAGGAATTAAGTCAGGTGTCATCACTGTCATTTTTGGAAAAACCTTCCCTGACTGTGGAAGCTGAGTTGGATTGTCCCTTCTTGGCTTCAATTTCCTTATCTGTAAAACACAATTAGTGATATCTTTCCTGGAAGGTTGTTTTGAAAATTAAATAAGCTAAGTTATGTGAAATGCCTAGCTGAGAACCTGGTGTCTCAGTCCATTCAGGTTGCTGTCACAAAGTACCATAGACCAGTGACTTGTAAATATTTCTCACTGTTCTGAAGACTGGGAAATCCATGAGCAAGACACCAGCAGATCCAGGGTCTGGTGAGAGCCCACTTCCTGGGTTATAGAAGGCTGTGTCTTTGCTGTAGCCTCACATGGTGGAAGGGGTTAAGGAGCTCTCTGGGGTTCTGTTTTATAAAGGCAATAATTCCTGCTCATGAGGGCTCCACCTTCATGACCTAACTGTCCCCTCAAAGCCCCCATCTCCTGCACTATCACTCTGTGGCTTAGGTTTTAATACACGAATTTGGCGGGGGGACCCAAACAATCAACCTATAGCACCTGGCATACACTCTCAGTAATTGACAGGTAATATTACAGCCTGTACGTGTGTGTGTGTGAAGTTGCTTCAGTTGTATCTGACTCTTTGCAACCCTATGGACCATAGCCCACAGGGCTCCTCTCTCCATGGGTTTCTCCAGGCAAGGATACTGGAGTGGGTTACCATGCTCTTCTCCAGAGGATCTTCCCAACCCAGGGACTGAACCTGCGTCTCTTGTGTCTCCTACATTGACAGGCAGGTTCTTTACCACTAGTGCCACCTGGGAAGTCCATCAGAAGCTAAATCCATTCATTTATCCATTTGGCACTTTGTTTGAGGACACCCCCTATGCTAAACTCTAAGCGAGGCCTTGATGATGCAGTGTTGAGCCAAACAGATCTGCTTCCTGACTTTCTGAATCAGACAGTATAAATGGAGGGGAGGTGGGGAGGAGATGACAGAGCGAAACAGGATCATGTACTTATATTGTGACAGGTACTCCAAAGGTACCATGCTTTGTAAGTTCCCAGTGCAGGAAAATGCTATCATCTAGGAAGTAAAACAAGTCTTCCTTTTGAATTGACATTGTTACTGAGTTTGCAAGGATAAATGTGGATATGGGAGGTGGGATGTGAGACAGAAGCAGGATGTGGGAAAGGATGTCTGTTCTGTTGTGGTTTAATTTCACACTCTTGGAGGAACAGGAGATGTGCTGGTGTGAACTTAGCAGAGTAAGTTCCTCCAGTGCCTTTTCTGGCATCAGTTGCCATCCTCTGGTGACTCAGGGATGGGCATGGAGGGAACACAGACAATGCAAGGGAGAGGTGGTTTAGGGGTCTGTGGGGAAGCCATGTGGGTGGGGATTATGGAGGCAAATAGGAAGGAACCAAGGCGATCGTGGAGCTAACACAAAGAGCCGCAGACTAAGAGGCCGTGCAGCTCCATCTTGGCCCCAGCTAGCAGTCCTAGTTTACAGATGAGGAAACTGGACTTCAAGAATGTTGTGTATTTACCAGGAAATAACACCTGGTAGGCGGTAAAGTGAAGTGACAGTTGCTCAGTCATGTCCAGCTCTATGCAACCCCATAGACTGGAGCCCATCAGGCTCCTCTGTCCCTGTGGTTTTCCAGGCAAGAGTACTGGAGTGGATAGCCATTCCCTTCTCCGGATCTTCCCAACCCGGGGATCAAACCCTGGTCTCCCACACTGTAGACAGATTCTTTACTGTCTGAGCCACTAAGACTTAGACTAAAATCCAGACCTTTTTATTCCAGGTCTCTTGCCTATACCACAAATGGAAGGATTTGAGAAAATAATTGCTGAGGTCCCTTCCATATCTTAATTTCACTATTATGAATGATCCTCACGGTGCCTCTTTAATGATAAAAAGGAAAAGAAAGAAAAGAAGGAAAGGTAAGGTAAAGAAGGATTGAAGGAATGAAAGCGAGAGAGAAGCAATAAAGACACACAGAGATAGAAAGAAAAAAGAGAGAGGATAAGAGAAAAGAAAAAAAAATCATAAATTTTATCTGCGACTTTTCTACTTTGGAGTATGTCCAACTTAATCATTTATAGAGCCGTTAAAATCCACATCAGAGCGCTCACCAGTTGAATATTCTATCTCCAGCCCTCTGTCAGGGCACTCACTAGGAGAGAAGCTGGAGTCCCTGCTGTATTATCCTAATGGTTATTCCAGCCAGTGCTTCATTATCAGTGCCAAATGCGGGGCAAGCCGTGGAGGCACGAACCCCTGAGAGAGTTCATCACGGTTCTGAGTCATTACCTCCAATATCCTTGAAGCTCCAAAAGCAGCCAGGGTGGAGGTTTCTGCTGTGTTTCATTTCATTAACCGCTTCTGTGCTATTGTGTTGAGCCTGTAGGTTCAGAAATGAAACATAACACATGGCAAAGAAACAGTTTACTTTGCACTGGGGCAGATAATCACCTGGCCAATATTAGCGTCTTGAGTGTAGGTGATGCCTTGTCCTTTTATTTTTTTTTTTAATTTTAATTGGAGGATAATTACTTTATGTTGGGATAGTTTCTGCCATACATCAATATGAATCGGTCATAGGTATACATGTCCTATGTTGTTTATTTCTGTTTCTCTGTTAGAAGAAAGGAATCATGATAAAAATTGTACTCTATGGTTCTAATGGAATTTAAGTATTTTTTAAAATGTTATGCCAGTTATTATATATATGTCCATAGGTATACATGTGTCCCCTCCATTCTGAACACCCCTCCTACGTCCCTCCCCACCCTCTTTGTCCTTTTATTTTTGGCAGCAAACCTCCTTTTGGCTACTCTTGGTAGAAGTCAAATATGCTTCTCCTCAAAACCTTGTCGGCATTTCCCTTTTCCCAAAGCCACGGCTACCAGACACTGCTCTTCAGGCCAGTGTCTGCCTCACTGCCCTCCCCTGTCACCCACACACATACTTTTCCGTTTATACTTTTATAAAAAATTTGAATGTGTTGCCCATTAAATACAAAATCAAGGGCCCCAAGTTGTTTATTTCTGTTTCTCTGTTAGAAGAAAGGAGTCATGATAAAAATTGTGCTTTGCGGTTGTAATGGAATTTAAATATTTTTTTGAATGTTATGCCAGCTGTTTTATTCTGTTTATTATTTATTTTTCGGCTGTGCGGCGCGACACTTGGGTCTTAGTTTCCCGACCAGGGACTGAACCCATGCCCCTGCAGTGGAAGCATGGCATCTCAACCACTGGACTGCCAGGGAAGTCCGAATTTAAATATTTTTTTAAACAAAATGTTGAGAAGAGGCGTCTATCTCTTCCTCACCAAAAACAAACAAACAAAAAAAAACCCCTCATTTTATAAAACAAATGTTTAAAAAAGTTGAATCTGTTTTTTTTTTCCTGGGTATAGAGACTCAAGAATGACATTGAAACTTGTTGTTTGTAATACATAGCAACAGCTCCCAGGCTCTCTGTGGTGTAGAAAGAGCAAGCTAATAACTAAAATTGAGATATTCTGACATGATACTACATACAAAAATAAATTGTCTCTAAAAACAGCATATTAATAGTGCACTTATTTTTAACTAAAGTTACAGTAAAACAGAAGGATCTTCTCAACACTTATCCCAAATTCCATCATTTAAATATTTCCAAGTGCTGGAGGAATATCTAGAAATGTACAGATCAGAAAGTATAGTGGGTTTATAAGACAGTTAAGAGAGAAAACAAGGTCGGTTTTTACTAGAATACCAACTACTTCAAAGGAAACTGAACATCTTTTAAGAAGCAGGAGACTGCTTCTCTTCTTAGCTTATTAGAATATGGTTCTATTCAGAAATGTCATCTGTGTCATGGAATCCCTAGTCTAAGATATGACTCAAGACTGGGTACATTGGGTCATGTCGGTTATGTTGGTAGGGAGTAACCTCCTTTACTTTAGAAAAGATACTGTTTTAAGAAGAGGCATTACTGCCATTTGCGATGCTAACCCCTTGTTCAGAATACAGACACATCCTTAGTTCCTCTTAATAACCTATGATGTGTGTATAGACTGTGCATTTAGATTCACATTTCTGAATATATATATATATATATATATATATATATATATATATATATACACACACACACACATACACATAGTCTGTATCCTTCAAGGTTAGCAAATTCTGTACAGTTTCCAACTACTTTGCGAAGTAAAATTTTATTTTACTTTCTCCAAATGCTGACATTTTCTGTCTCCAAAGGGTGAGCATAGGTCCCCTTTGGGCTCCAGGGGTGCTGTTGATATTCTTTCACTACTCTTGGAAGTTTTCCTTAAATCTCTCTTTGTCTCCCCCTAAGATTCAGTACACAAATTTATCTTAGACACACTCCCTTAAATCTGTCATCATTGACAAAATGTGTTTACCCTTCCAACAAATTTTTCCTTCCATATTTTCTTTTCTAATCAGTTCTACCTATAAAGCTCTTTCTCACCCCATCCCCACCAACTACATTCTATTCATTCTCCAGGTTAATTTTTAGGTCATTCCCCTACTCCCCCCACCATGTCCTTTCTCTCTTAATCCAATCCACATGCAGCTTCTATACCATTCCTATAGTTCCCCTTTCATGCCCCTTCATTGTTCTTAATTATTTTAGGGTTTTCTCTCTTGCTGTTGCCACAACAGTGAGAGATTAAAACCCAGATACCCTGATTTACACTTGCTCTGTACCCTCTCTTAACCTGTAGGAGTGAGCTTTGCATCTAAGAAGAGCCATAAACCATATTTTAGAGTCTTTGATGGTTTCCCTGTCAATGTCTGTCAAAAAAATATTTAGTCTGTCTGTCCTCTTACCTAGTTTATTCTCCGCCTGGATCACTTTTGTTACATTATTCACACAAGGGCACCTATTATAACCGTGGACACTGGTTATCTCAATATGGAAAAATGGAAACGGGATTCAGGGGCTTCAGTGGATTATCATGCTGGCGGATGAAGACCATGCAGCATCTACAGACTTCATGCAGGTGTTTGACTAAAAATATTATGGTATTTTTGGGTGAAAGAAGGGAAGTAAATTGTGTTGAATCTGAGCCATATCTGGATCCTAGAAGCAATTGTTACTCATTCTGAATTAACTCACTGGCCTCCTGAGTTTTATATACTATACAGTCTCACAAGCTTGTCCTGTCACAAGCAACAGGACTGATCTCCATGGTGCTGATGGGGTCTGAGTTCTCTGCCCTGGTCAAACCCACCATGCATACCCAGGTCTCATCACCACTTTTCTGAGCCAGGGACATCATCTTTTCCTTATGCAATTTCTATCATTACAAGCTGAAGGGAAGCCAACAACAAGGTGATGTGTTACCAAAAAAAGTCAGTACAGTCATAGCCTCATTGCAACTTTGGGTGATGGCATGCTGGGCAGAGCTAAGTTCTAGCAGAGCCAAGAGCCTGGACACTGTTGATAAGAAACAGCTTAAAAGACTGGAAGCTGTATCACCCAGAAGAGAGGATGTGATGCAGAGAGGGAGCAACAGGATTCTATTTTTATTTATGTGAGTCGGGAGGTGATGTGGAAGTGGGGCTTTGCTTATATGAAAGCTATGACTAGTGAGGTTAACTTATAGGGAAGCTCTCTGCATTTAAAAGTGGAAGGAATTGCTTTGTAACTGGTGAGCACACTCTTAACACTTGTCAGATTTAAGGATGTATTCAGATGATTAATCGAGTTATAATGAAAGAGATGCCTGCATTACATGGACATAAGAGACACAAATCAATTGCAACTCCAGTCTTCTTTTAATCTATGATGGTTTCCAATTTACTTAAGACTTTCAAGAGATATAGCACCTAAAAAACAAGTAAGATTCTGGTTTCAGATGTACAGATGAAAAGGTTTTATGCAAGGGGAGGGTTGGGAGGGGTAGAATGGAAAGGGGGAAGATTTGTCCAATATCAATCTTGATGGTATCATTTTAGTAGGTCTATCTTGAAAACAACTGTGTCTTTCACAAGGCAGTACGAGTTTTGTTCCCTCCTTCACAACTGGTACACAACTCAGCACATTCCCCCTTCACTATTGGGATTGATTCCAGGACCCCCCCAGATAGGAAAATTCATGGATGCTCAAGTCTTCTTTGTAAAACCCAGTAGTACTGTCAGCGTTCTGTATCCACGTGTTCTGCCTTTGTGAATTCAGCCAGCCTTGGTTGAATTTTGACTATAAGTACACCAGGATTTCAGGCATTCTAAAACCTTCAAAAGTTTGAAAAATGATGTTTGGTTGTTTTTTCATGTTAATTGACAATGACTTGGAATACCAAATAATTATGTCTCTAGCCTTATCTGAAAAATGGGAGTGCTAACAGTACCTTCCTCATAGGGCTGTTTTTAACAGAAAATGAAATAATACTTGGAAAGCACCCAGCACAGTGTGGCCATGGTGAGTTTCAGGGAATATACAGTTGGCCCTTGAATGTACAAGTTTAAACAGCACTGGTCCACTTTTAGGTGAACTTCCTTCGATAAACATATAGGAAAAATTTTTGGAGATTTGCAACAACTTGAAAAAACTTGTAGATGAACCGTGTAGCCTAGAAATAGCAATAAATATGATACAGTATTGTAATCACTATGTATAAACACTCTTCCTTATGAGGAATTTTCTTAACATTTCAAGATATAATAGTTCCATCACTCCCAGAAGTTCTCTGATGCCCCTTTGTGGCCATTCTGTCATCTCTAGCCCCTGGCAATCACTGGTCTAATTTCTGTTCCTATCATGTTGCCTTTTCCAGAAAATTATATTGGACTCAAATTGGGGCTTCCCTTGTAGCTCAGTTGGTAAAGAATCTTCCTGCAATGCAGGAGACCCAGGTTCGATCCCTGGGTTGGGAAGATCCCCTGGAGAAGGAAATGACAACCCACTCCAGTATTCTTGCCTGGAGAATCTCATAGACAGAGGAGCCTGGTGGGCTACAGTCCATGGGGTTGCAAGAGTTAGACACGACTTAACAACTAAACCACCACCACCATAAAAGATGTCACATTTTGAATCTGGCTTCTTTCATCTAGCATAATGCTTTTGATATTCATCCATGTTGCTCCATATAGTTATATGTACTTTTTTATTGCTGAATAGTATTCCATTATATGGATATACCACATTTGATGACCCACTCATCAATTGATGGACATTTCATTTCTTTCTGAGTTTTGGTGATTTTGAATAAAAATTCACTTTGAAAGGTTTTTTTTTAAACCTTTAATCATCTCCAGTATTTAGTTACCCAAGCTATTGATTGATTGATTGATTTTTAGCCATGCCACATGGCATGTGGGTTCTGACCAGGAATCAAACCCACACCCCCTGCATTGGAACCCCTGAGTTGAAACCACCAGACAACCAGGGAAGTCCTCTGTACTTTTAATTTGATTTGATATTAAGGGATTATCTTTTGCCTTATCAACTGAAGCATTCATTCTGAAATATAATGGTAACTAGGGCAGGCTGGCCATGGCAACTTAGCATAGATGCTCCAAAAGGTAGCCTTTTTCCTGTACTTGTCATTCCACGCCTTTGACTTTCCATGTGGAGAAAACACCACTTCTCTGTATCTGAACAGGCGAGTACCCCGTTCTCAGAATGAAGGGACTCAGAAGGTCATGGCTGTAGCTGCCTGAGATCCAATAGTTCCCCTTTTGCAATAAGGTTATGATGTAAATAATCATATGTGAATGGGTTTTCAACATTACCCGTGGGAAATTAGGAGCTGAACTTCAATTCTTCAAACTCTGTTCCATTTTGAAAATTACTTATCTGAGGAGTAAAAAAGAAAAAGTACATATAAAGACATCAAGGTTCTAAGATAGGTGAGTGCTGATTTATTATACAGTATATTCACTTAAAATGGAATTTGTCTTTTAGATTCATTTGCCTCAGGCATCACAGTGTTGTAACACGCCATGGCATCACATTGCAAAACTCTGACTGTTAAAACGTCTCTTTCTTTCTCAACTTCTCTTCCCAGACAAATAGGAGAAGGGGGGAGGAGGAGATGAAGGAGGGAAAAGGGGGTAAGGGATGAGAAGAAGGAAGTGGAAACCTTGGGTAATTATATAGCACCTTTGATGTTAGAATTTCAGAAGTTGTTTCCAAAATCAAGTCACTTGACACTACCTGACTGTCAGGATCAGGGAAACCAGGCAAGAACTGGAATGGGTTTTTGCAGAGAACCTCTGGGGAATGGTGAATTTCATGTGTCAACTTGGCTGGGCCATGGGCACCCGGATATTTGGTTCAACCTTACTCTGGATGTTTCTGGTGAAAGTGTTTTTTAGAGGAGATAGACATTTAAATCTGTAAATTTGAGTAAAGCAGATTATTTCCATAATAGGAGTGGGCCTCATCTAGTCAGTTGAAGGGCTGAATAGAATAAATATTTGACCTCTGGAGCAAGAGGGAATTCTGCCAGTCCACTGCCTTGGGACTTGAATTTCAATTCTTCATTGGGTCTCCAGACAGCCTACCCTGCCAACTTGGGATTTATCAAGTGTCCATGATTACATGAACCAATTTTTAAAAATAAATAGATACAGATATATAGATACACTCACACATCCTCTTGATTCTATTTCTCCAAAGAACCTTTAAGATTTATACAAGTCAGTGGCAGAATGAGAACAGTCATCTGGATGGAGACAGGAGAGTCCAGTGGGTTAATGGTGGAGGCCCTGGAGCCAATTAACCAACTTCAAATCAAGGCTCTGCCAATCATTAACTGGGCTTCTCAGTGGAGCTAGTGGTAAAGAACCCACATGCCAATGCAAGAAATGTAAGAGACCTGAGTTCAATCCCTGGGTTGGGAAGATCACCTGGAGGAGGGCATGGTAACCCACTCCACTATTCTTGCCTGGAGAATCTGCATGGACAGAGGAGCCTGGCGGGCAACAGTCCATAGGTTCACAAAGAGTCAGACATGACTAAAGCAACTGAGCATGCATGCAGGTAAGCATTAGCTGTTTGCTCAGTCTCCTTATCTGGGGAGCAATTCTGCCTACCATAGCTCTGACTATGAAGGAGTCAGGGCTCTGGAAACTCAGCTGCAATTATCATTTCAATTAATATCTGAGTCCTTCTGGCAGCTGGTTTCTAGATCTGCTTCCTTATTCCAGTGGCAGAGTTGAACAAGACACTGTATGGCCTGCAAAGCTGAAAATGTTTACTATCCTGCCCATTCTTGAAAAAGTGTGCTGACCTCTGAAGTATGATATGGGAAAATCTGACAGAAATACTTCACAAGTAATTTGACTAGATAATGTTCTTTTTAATTAGGAACCACGTTCTTGCAAATATATCTTGAAGCTGGTCTTTTTATATTCGATTTAAAAAAAAAATCTTAGAGGCATCAGACTATCTTGTTAAGTCTGTGCCATGCAGTTTATCATGTTTGAGCAGAAATTAGTCATCCTTATGTTTTCTTGAGTAGGCTCCTTCTGAATCTGTTAAAAGTGCCAATATCATGAGTAACAGACTTCTCAAAGATCTCATTTTTGATTAGTTTGGGAATTAGTAATTTGGCCTAACCACCTTAGAGAAAAGGACAGAAATAATTACTTTAAAACGTGGAACATTAGCTGGGTTTGGGAGTGACAAGGTAAGGGATTCTGTTGGGATTATCTCATCTGAATGAGTGTCAGTCAAGGCATGTCAAGAACATTTCTCTTAAGAGCAAAAGGATAGGTGTCTAGGGTGACTGGTACACTCATTTACTAAATGATGGATAGCTATAGATATAGACATGCATCCACACATATGTCACAAATACACACAAGCACATGTATGTGTTTCAGGCACACCAATCTTCTTCCTGTTGGGATTTATTTTGTTATAATTTTTCTATTGCTTCCAGGAGACAGAGGTAGCCCTGTGTTCATTCTGTGCCTCTTTTGGTCCTAGACTGACTGTGTTACTGACTGCAATGGTGACCACACTGGTGATGTCAAAATAGGTTGCATTCAGCCTTGCAGGTCCTCTTCACGGGCAATTTCCCATCACCCTTCATTATCACTATGCTCACTTCTCTTTAAATTTCTTCCCAGGGCAAATGCCTAAGCAGTGACTGGGAGAATCTTGCACTGCTTGGAGAATGACATCATAAGGAAGAGTCAGGGGGTACCCATCCACCCAAGAAGGGTACCAGCCACAGGTTGTGATGAGAACAGGGTGATAGGGATGGTGAAAACTAGTTATCCTGACATAAGGGGTGTTTCCTGGCAGATGTGATTTCTGATTAGAATCTTAAAAGGTGAGCAATGGCTATTCCCAAGAAAGTAAAGAAGAACATCAGGGAAGAGAAGGAAAGAGTTTGAGCCAAAGGGTGCAAATGGTCAGAAGTCCCCGGCAGGCACTGGTCATCGGCTCTGTAAAACATAGCCTCCCCCCGTTTAAACTCCTGCCTCTGTCTACTGCTCACTGCCACCCTGGATGTTTCCAGGGGAAGATAAATGAAATCAACCCTGTAATTGAGGAAGTGAGTGCCTTCTGACCTCTGGTCTCTGTTAAACCCTAACTTCTCTCTGTTTTTCCCTCTGTAATAGTCTCATGGTAGGAAGCACCACTACCAGTTCACTTCTCCACACGCCTTGCATGGCAGGCTTGCTTCCATTGTAGCTTTTCCATGTGGTGTGGTATGGTGGAGTTGCTCAGTCGTGTCCGACTCTTTGCAACCCCATGGGCTGTAGCCCACCAGGCTCCTCCATCCATGGGATTTTCCAGGCAAGAGTACTGAAGTGGGCTGCCATTTCCTTCTCCAGGGGATCTTCCTGACCCAGAGATTGAACCCGGGTCTCCCACATTGTAGACAGATGCTTTACCGTCTGAGCCACCAGGGAGAATACTCTTTATCTGGATTAGATGAAAGGCTTGATCTGCTAGGGGCTTCCCTGGGGGCTCAGAGGGTAAAGTGTCTGCCTGCAATGCAGGAGACCCGGGTTTGATCCCTGGGTCAGGAAGATCTGCTGGAGAAGGAAATGGCAACCCACTCCAGATTCCTGGTGGCTCAGACGGTAAAGCGTCTGTCCACAATGCTGGAGACCCGGGTTCATTCCCTGGGGCAGAAGATCCCCTGGAGAAGGAAATAGCAACCCACTCCAGTACTCTTGCCTAGAAAATTCCATGGATGGAGGAGCCTGGTGGGCTACCGTCGATGGGGTCGCAAAGAGTCGGACACGACTGAGTGATTTCACTTCACTTCACTTCCAGTACTCTTGCCTGGAAAATCCCATGGATGGAGAAGCCTGATAGACTACAGTCCATGGTGTCGCAAAGAGTTGGACATGACTGAGCAATTTCACTTTCACTTTTGATCTGCCAGTAATGCTGTTTAACCAAAGAACTACCTTCAGGACTTTCCTTATTTACTGAAACTATTGTTGACTAACCAAAAATGCATGCAGAGTCACACCCATGGTTTATTCAAGCCAGGTAGTATGCTAAGTGCATTGTGTAAGTAACAGATTCTTTCTTGACAGAAGTCGTGGGCTCAGATGTCAGTCTGGTGGGTTTTATAAACATCTTCTGTTAAGATTCAGTGTTAGTAAAGTGTCTGCAGGATCTGCTTTAAACTTTCAATGAAACACAGTAGGGCTTGTGAAATTTACATGTTTAATTCTTTACTGAATTTTTTCCTCTAATGTTCACAAATGTAGACATATCTCTTTTCTGAATTAAATAGTAAGACTTTTAATAAAGCGCTCCCTGAATAAAAACTTTAGAAAATCTACTGCTGACTTTAATGGTTGGAAGATGGAACTGGTATGTCAGTGTTGATATTTGCTGGTGGTCCGTGTCTTGCCCACATAATATGGTTTTATGTAGTGATGTGGGCACTGCCTTATACAGTAATATGACATGATCCTTGATATCCAGCACATTTTGGAGAAAAAGCGTGACACTAAGACCCTTCTGACAGGCTGCCACTTTGCCCTGTGCAACATTACAATGGGGACATTCTTTTTCCAAGACAGTCACTGAGACCAGCACTATCAGATTATGCTTTGATAGCTATTTATCGCTTTGGTTTGATGTAGAAACCATGAATCCCTAATTACTCACAACTTAAAAAGACCAAAATGTTATCAGAAAAGAAAGTTTTGAAGAAATATTTTAAACATTAAGTCACAAACTTTCCAAACCCTTAAAGAAATCTGAGTTTCCATGCAAATATTTAAATAATACACAAAGCAGTTAAATTTGATCACTTTTTAAAGTGACCCCTTCTATTTTATGTATTTAATGTGAAGAGGACTGGAGGACAGAAAGAATTTCGTGGCTCCTTCTAGGATTTAATCACAAACACCTTGTTTTTTACTTCTAGGAGGCATTATAAAGACAAGTTGGGACATGATAAGAAGGGCCTGGCTGATACCATTACGGCTGATGAATTTGTCAATTGATTGAAAAGATCAGATTTCAGAAGTACCTAAGACATAGGAAGCAATTTCCTGAAACTGATAGCCTAGTGCTGGGTGAGGGAGGGGTTTGCACAGACAGGCCTTCCCCCAACCCCCATCTGAGTAACAGCCTTCTGCTCTCTGTTCCCATCACAAGCATCCTTTGCACATGCCTAGTCTAATATTTATATCAGGAAGTCTCACGATATGCCCATTCATCTGCTGTTACTGGACTGTGAGCCCCCTTGCTACCACGCATATGTTCTTTATATTGTTTTCCTAAATCCTGGGCAGAGTAGATGCTCAATGAGCATTTTGGATGAAAGAAAGGAAGGAAAGTAGGAAGTGAGGGAGAGAGGGAGGAAGAGGCAAAAGTTTACCTATAATGTTTACAAAGATATTGAACAAAGTAGAACATGTACTTAATTTGATGAATCATTTTACTAATAATAACGTATGATTTATTTAAGATTCAAATACAAGTTATAATTTAACAGGTACTCTGGGCCTGACATAATGCAAAATAAGTGCAATACATTTTAAAAAGCTTTCAAGTCCTAAATATAAACTGAACGGATGAGATTTTTCATCCTCAAGAATTACCTGGATATTAGCTTTGGAAAGTGTAAAAGGCAAAAAGAAAGAGGTAAAGTACTGAAATGAGGTTAGGTGGATTCTTGGCCTAAACATGTACAGTCGCTATAAACTTCCAAAGGAATTTAAAAAGCACCTAAGGAAATATTGCTAAAAGAAAGTAGCTCAACTTATTGTCTGTACATCTTAAATCAAAATATTTTAGTAAGTCCTACTGATAAGTGGTTGATTTAATTCTTTGTATATAAAGTCTTTTTTTTTTAACCTGGGTAATGTAAATATATTGGTTAATCATTGGAGGACTGCCAGTCTTCTTCTTTATTCTACTTCTTAAACCACCAGCAGATTGTAAATCCTTGAAGTTTCCTTGGAGTTATCTTAGGTAAAGTCCAAAGTTTAAGGTAGTGTTCAACAAACCATAAACCTCACCACCAAAGTCCCCTAATGCAGAGAAGGGCCGAAGGACACTCAGCATTCTGGCTTAGTCCTTACAGCCTGCCTTCAACCTGTTTCTCTAAAGACTGATCATACTTGGCCTTTCATTCATGACTTATCCAGATTTTCTTTAAAATAAACTTTTTTATTTTAAAACAGTTCTGATTTATAGAAAAATCACAATAGTATGGAGAATTCCCATATATTCTGTACCAAATTTCCCCTATTATTAGCGTCTTACATTAGTAAGTTACACTTGTTACAATTAATGAACCAATATTGACACATTCTTATTTATTATCACCATAGTTTATGCAGATTTCCTTAGTTTTAACCTAATATTCTTTTTCTGTTCCAGGATCCTGTCCTGGGTACCACCCTTCTTTTTGCTGTCAAGTTTTCTCAGGCTCCTCTTGACTGTAACAGTTATCCGACTTGCCATGTCTTTGATGAAGTTGACAGTTTTGAAGAACTTATTATTTTTCAGTCGCTAAGTCATGTCCAATCCTTTAGGACCCCATGGACTACAGCATGCCAGGCTTTCCTGTCTTTTACTGTTTCTTGGAGTTTACTCAAACTCATGTCCATTGAGTCAGTGATGATGTCCAACCATCTCATCCTCTGTTGCCCTCTTCTCTTTCTGTGCTCAATCTTTCCCAGCATCAGGGTCTTTTCCAATGAGTTGAATGAGTTGGCTCTTCACATCAGGTGGCTAATTGTTCGGACTAGTAGTTAGGTATTTTGTAGAATGCCCCTCAGTTGGGGTGTTTTTCTCACAATTAGACTGGGGTTATAGGTTTTTGGGAGGAAGACCCCACATGAAGGGCACCTCTCATCCCATCATATCTAAAGAACATACTAACAATGTGACCTGTCACTGATGGTGTTGACCTTGAGCGCCTGGCTGAGGTAGTATCCGTCAGTTTTCCCTACGGCAGAGTCACTCCTCTTCTCCTAGTTCCATAGGAGGAAGGAAGTCACTAGACACAACCCACACTTAAGAAGTGGAGGGTAATCCCGTTTCAGTTGCTTTGTTTGCAAGTATTTTCTCTGAAAATAGATTCTGAAGGTTATCTTTTAGCTTTGTTTATGGTTTCTTTTGCTGTGCAAATCTTTTAAGTTTAGTTAGGTCCCATTTGTTTATTTTTATTTTTATATTTTCATTACTCTAGGATCAAAAAAGATCTTGCTGTGATTTATGTCAGAACGTGTTCTGCCTGTTTTCCTCCAAAAGTTTTATAGTATTCAGCCTTAGATTTAGGTCTTTAATCCATTATGAGTTCATTTTTTAGTATGGTGTCAGGGAGTGTTCTCATTTCATTCTTTTACATGTAGCTATCTATGTTTGGAAAAGAATCTAAAAAAGAACGGATATATGTATATGTATAACTGATTCACTTTGCTGTGTGAAACTAACACAATGTTGTAAATCAACTATACTCCAATACAAATTTTTACAAAAGAAGTGGACAGTTATCCTCCACCTCCTGGAGGGCAGAGTACAGAAATTATTTGGAATTTTTCTGCACAAGCACTTTGTCTCTCCTTTGCCATTTATTTATTTATTCAGTCACTTATTTATATACACACAGACTTGTGGATATTTATTTTTACTTTCAAATAGTATCACCAATTCAATGGACATGAATTTGAGCAAACTCTGGGAGTTAGTGGAGGACAGAGGAGCCTGGGGAACAGTCCATGGGGTCACAAAGAGTCACAAAGAGTCAGACACGACTTAGTGATTGAACAACAACAACAATAATCTAATTCTACTTTTTTTTTTTTTGCTCAAATTGTTCCAGTTTTGTCTATTAGGAGCTCTTTTATTTGACTTTCGAATCCCTTTGATATACTTCAGTCATTGTGGAGTTTTCTTTCTCTTTTTTTTTAAGCCACTAAAAAAGAAAAAAACTTTCTGGCACTGTAAGATACTCCAGACTCAACTTGGGTGTTTCCTGCCCCAGTTCTAGAATCAGCCATGTCTCCAATTGTCCTGGTTCCTTTTATTGGAGGGTGCTATAAGAAACCTCAGATGGTAAAGCATCTGCCTGCAATGTGGGAGACCCAGGTTCGATCCCTGGGTCGGGAAGATCCCCTGGAGAAGGAAATGACAACCCACTCCAGTACTCTTTCCTGGAAAATTCCATGGAGGGAGGAGCCTGGTAGGCTACAGTCCATGAGGTTGCAAAGAGTCAGACATGACTTAGAGACTTCACTTCTTCATAAGAAACCAAGATCTGAGGCCTAGGTATGTTTGGTGTCCTTGCCTCCAGGTCCTGACACAGCAAGGAAATTCACCTGTGTATATTAACTTATATTTCTTTGCATGTTCATAAATATTCATATATGTAACTAAAGTGTATACAGATGCATAGATACTGATATTCAGCTAAACATACAATGTTCCCAATGTGGATTCATTAACACATGGCTCATTCTAGCCTTCTCCCTTTGCTTATCTATAAATTCTCATACCAACAATAGGAGATCTGACTCCCACTGTTGGTCATTCATTTATTTTAGCATAAAGGTATAGCAAATCTAAGTTTTTTCATCTGTATCCCCGTTAGAAACAACTTTATCAACTCAAGCACAAAGCTTGCTCATGGTTTCTTTTTATTTTTTTAACCCATTCCTCCTTCTCACAGCTGATGGATCTGTACCATCACCTCTGCTCATACCCACACATACATCTTCTCAAGGGAAAACATGTATAAATATTGCTTACAGTTTCTTTTGTCTTTGGCCTTACAGACTCCACTCATTTCCAAGGTTACCAGGCTCAACACCAATTTTCCCCAAGCCCCCAAAACCCCTTGATAGATTGTTTAATTCATTAACGATATGGTTAACTTGTTTCACCACATCCTCATTCCATCCCTGGGATCCCAAATCTCCTAGATGATTTTTATTTCAATTTGTATACATCAAGGTTCATGCTTTAATAATAATGTTTTAAATTATTTAACATCTAGCAAAACTAGTAAACTATGGCCTACCTTGTGTCAGGCCCCATAACAATGTCATTCTGTGGGGTTTTATCTTGTAGTTTTCTTGGAACAGCCTTGGTATGTCCCTACTTAATCAAGCCATAAGCATCCCAGTTTCAGAAGCACAGACTACAGAAACTGACTTGTGATACTTATGGCCCTATCTCTAAAATTCTGGAATTCTTTAGATTTGTGTAACCATATCTCTCTTAATGATTTCAAAATCTGCAAAACATGATCTATTTGGAGAACTGCATTTGCATAAGGTTAGAATTGTTTTTTTTTTCCCCTTACTGCTTTTTTGCTCTTAGTAAAAAAAAGTAAACTGCAGGGGAGAATAATAACTACTAAAGTCAATACTATCTTTTGTCTAGAACAAATGCCATCATCACAACTTAAATACAATCCCCTTTGTCAATCAGGGTTTGCTTAAAACAACAATTAAGCTGCTCGACACCAGCAAGTGATCTGCTATGTTGTTTTTTTATGGGCTTTATTTGTTGCACCAACCACATTATCTAAACAGCTAGTGAAATCACAGTGCAAAATCAAGCCAGTAAAGGAAGGAAAGGCAATGGTTGTTTGTTGCTGTTATTGTTGGGTGTGGGTGGGGGAAAGGACTGGCTGGAATTAGCAAATAAACAAATTCTCTTCCTTAAGGACATTTGTGCTTTGTAAATCTTTCCAACTTCATTTTGCCTAACTCCCAGGATGATCACCTACCACATGGTGGTATAAGGTAGTCCCCAGTGGGGACTATTTATTTCTACTGCTGCCATGACAGGTTGACAGGTGGGAATTATGCTCTGGAGTTGTATGAGTTGAGAAGTTTAAGAAAAATATACTTAAAATCATAACATTTATGTAATAAGACACTGGACTGTATCTTTTGATGTGCAAAATACTGCCACATTGAGAGATGCAAGCATCCCTGGGGGTGGGATACTACCCACCTGTGGCAGGGGGTACTGCTGGGTGGGACTTTTCCGAATGTTAGTTATAGAGCAAACAGTCACCCCTTGTGCAAAGGGAAACCTGGAACCCAGAGAAAGAACCCAGGACTAGATACTTCAGGTTGAGTTGTCCTTTGACGCTTAGTGATGTTGACCAGGTGTAGTAACAGAACTGCCTGTTTGAAGAGACAGAGCATGATTTTCCCCCAAGTTTTCCAGAATGTTATTTTTGATCATGGGAGGTAGGCGTAGTGTGTCATACAAACATTTGCTTTTGAATAATTGAGAGGAAGAACCAGCTTTTTCAGAAATGACAAGATGACTTGAACTTCTGATCCCATCAGGCTGGAGGAAGCGCTGAGAAAAGGAATGGCTGGGCTGGGTCATGCAGCCTGGACTGTTGCCACTGCCCCCACGAGCGGTGATGGCAGGTGAAATGTGCCAGGCTTTGGGAGTTCTCAGGACTCGCGTGCCTGCCGTGCCTGAGCTCTGAGGGTCAAACTATTATCATCTTCAGAGAAGGGTGGGATTTCACCCAAAGGGAAGACATAGTGATCACTTATCCCAGGGAAAGGGCTTCCCTGACGGTTCAGATGGTAATGCAGGGTCTGCCTGTAATTCAGGAGCTCCAGATTCAATCCCTGGGTCAGGAAGATCCCCTGGAGAAGGGAATGGCTACCCACCGCACTATTCTTGCCTGGAGAATTCCATGGACGGAAGAGCCTGGCAGGCTCGCAAAGAATTGGACTCAACTGAATGACTAACACTTATCCCAGGGGAGGAGGAGGCTGGGTTTGAACCAGGCTGGAAGGATTCTTCACTTTTTTTCTGGGAACTGAGTTGGGCTTGGACTCTGAAGTGTGGGGAGCCCCATGGAACCTAGACCTGGATGCAGAGGTTGGGTCTGAGCCTGAAATCCTGAGTATCCAACCCTAGAAGCAGTTGTGAATTTCACTTAGTTTATGACCCTGTCTTCTGTAAAGTTTTATGGAAAGCCTGATCTCAGATGTACTATATGCCAGTGTACTTTGGGGGTTAATGAAAACCAGGGCCTTTCTTGGATGCTGGAGAAAAAGATGCTTATGACAACAGAGATGCCTGGCCCAGTAGAACTATACTCTGATGTAAGAAGGAGCAGCAGCAGTAACAAAGGCTGCAGTTGAAAAAAGCAAGAATAAAAGCCAACCCCCCAGAACTTGCCCCTGAGAACATATGTGATGACACCTTGAAAAACCTCAGATTATCTGAGAGGCATGGGGTGAAGGTATATGTGAATGTTGGGATGTGAGGGCCACATCCGATTAACTAAACCAGGAAGGGCTCATGCAAAAATATCTTGGGAGAGCAAAGATGATAACCTAATTTCAGTTGAAGGTCACAGCTTGGAAACACCAGGGACACAGAAGTCATACTCAGTTTTCTTCAGCTCCTAAGCTTGTGTCTATGAATTTTCTACCATGAAAGGAATGCTACTGCACATCAGAAACAAATTCAGTCGCTAATTTGAAAAACAGACATTTAAAAATAGAACAATGTAGGAGTCACGCTGCCCAATGTCTCTTCCCGTATCCCAGGATGTATGAGCTTTCCTATGCACACAAGTTCACTCTTCTCTCTCAAGCATCCTCAGTGCAAGTGGAGGATTTAACACTCTTTACAATCTTAAAACCTTCGATTATAACCCACACTAAAATAACAAAGGTAATAAAACGTGGAAGCTTGCCAAACATTTGTATAGTACCATGCCATTCACAAAGAACTTCAAAAAATTATTCTTGTTGGAACAACACTTTCTTGCCAGTGTAGCTGTGTAGGTGTCTTTTATTTTCTTTCAGTTCATTTTTTTTTTTTTTAAGCAACACCTCATTTTTAAAGACTGAGCAGACAGAGGCTCCCACTAGCTTTCTAGATTCACCACACAGGAGAACAATGTTCAGTTTCCTTTTTTTGTTGTTATCACATCCCTGATTTCTAAACAAATACATGAAGTGGGTCTCTAAACTCTGAATGGAAGTAAGCTAATCATTGACATTTGAGACACTTTACTACTTGACACTCTTAAGCAAAAAATGCTCAGCCACTCTGCAAACTAAGTTTCTATTCTTGTGAAGCATTTTCCCCTTAAGGGGCCCACAAAGCCCTGCTGACGTTCCTGGTAGACTGTGACCTGTCTGCTTTTTTTTTTTTTTTTGGGCACCCTCATAGTGCTCCACTCAGAGATGGGCACAAAGGGCGTGGGCACCATTATTGAGCAGAAAAAAATAAGATAATTGCCACCAAGGGAACACTCCTTCAGTCCCAGGCATTTGCTAACAAATGACAGATTGAATCCTCTTAACTACCATGTGATGTATTTATTATAATCCTATTTCACAGGTTAAAAAAAAAATGAGGCTGTGATACTGTTATATAATAAGAAATATATATTTGGTCTTTGTCCTCAATTATCACAATCCTTGTAATTTCTTGAGAAATAGGGTAGAGGTAGTAAAAGCATCTTTTGTTATCATACGTGTTCTTAGTCCTTGGTTCCTGACACAGAAGCTTCTAAACGTTTGGGATCTCTGGAGTGTAAGAATGTTGTTCTGTATGCTAATGAATTGACTGGAGGCTAGGGTCCCCTAGAGAGTTCAGGGTAGGGGCTGGTCACCAGAAAGTCCATGATTAGAGGCTAGGAAATTTCATCCCCACCCCCTGACTGCTGGGTGGAGGGGAGGAAGTAGAGATTGAGGTAATCACCAATGACTATGATTTAATCACTCATGCCTACGTAATGAAACTGCCATAACATGCCCTAAACGATGGCAGGGGGTGGTTGGGAGTAATTTAAAGAGCTTCCTGGTTGGTAAACACATCAAGGTGCTGGGAGGTGGTATGCCCGCATACCTAGCCCTGAGCATCCCTTCTACTGGCTATTCCTGAGATGTATCCTTTATAAGAAGCTGATAATACTAAATAAAGTGTCTTCCTGAGTTCTGTGAGTTGATCTAGCAAATTAGCAAATCCCTGATTTATAGTCAGTATGAGAGGTCCAGAACCTACACTGGGTGTCTGAAGCAGGGGCAGTTTTGTGAGACCAAACCTCAACTTGTGGAGTCTGATGCTAACTCTGGGAAGCCAGTGTCATAACTGAGTTAAGTTGTAGGACACAGTTGGTGTCCAGAGAGTTGGAGAATTGCTTGGGTGGAAAACCCACACTTGGTATCACAAACTGTTATGAGTAAAAATGGTTTATAGAGACTCTGAGAGACTAACTTGTCTAACTTCACACATCCTAAGAATGTGAGAGCTGGGATTCGAACTGAATTCCCCAGATTTTAATTCTGTAATACTGGGTTGTCTATTGTTTTGTCTGGTTAACTTCTGGAGCATTCTTATTAATCCTGGTGCTGATAAAAAATAAATGTATTTCATGAGAAACCCACAGTGGCACTTGAAAATGAACTTGAAATGATTTTTTAATCTTTACAAGAAAAAAACAAAGCATAAATACACCACTGAATGTCACAGTGAGTGACTGAAGGGCTGTGATTTGGAAATTAAGTCTCTGGTCCCAGGTTTACTATGGATTGAAAATAATTCTGATACAATAAATGGTCTCTCACTTTCTTCTACTCTTTCAAAACATAAGCAACTCCGTTATCTGTGTTTTTGCTTATGAGTTAATATGAAACTTCAGGAAACCACGTTATTCATTCAGTGGAGCCACTTGGGGAAAAGGTGTGATAAAAATGAGAGGATCACTCCCACTAATCATAATTCCACCACCAGCAGCAAAACCAACAACATAATCATCACCACCACCCCACCAGCAAGATCACCACCACTGTAACCATCCCCTCCATCACCAGATTTTCTTAGGGCAGAAGGGGTCGATGTCTCCTCCTCATGTGAATATCACATTTATTATTTTCCTTTCACTAAAGAGCTATAACCCATCACCATCCAAGCCTTTTCAGACCTCAAACATTTAAACATGGCTTTGGCAGGATACAGACTTTTATTCAGTAAAAGCAAATATTCAATCTGCATTGATGGCAGAGGTAGTTTACAAATTTCTCTCTTTGATCAAATTCTTCTCATCATTTATTGGGAAGCGGTCAGCGTTCAAAAATGTCTTTGAAGTAAGTTTGAATATATGCTTTTCCTGACTCATTCTCC
The DNA here is from genome assembly GCF_910594005.1 of Cervus elaphus. Classification (NCBI taxonomy): domain Eukaryota; kingdom Metazoa; phylum Chordata; class Mammalia; order Artiodactyla; family Cervidae; genus Cervus; species Cervus elaphus. Next base: position 31,857,218 of record NC_057846.1, read on the forward strand.
TCACACATCCCAACACACACACACACACACACACACACACACACACACTCATGTAATTCTATGATAATATTTCGTTCTTCCTTATGAACTTGTGTTATACAAATATGAATGTCCCTCTCACCCCCTGTCTTTTGAGGTCCTAGATTAACACACTTCATGACTAATAAACTGGGAATCAGACTTTGCTCTCTGTACATGTAGCCTCTAATCTATAGTGACCTGTGTTATGAGCAGAATCCCTGTTTAAAAACTATAACAAGTAGATAAGACTAAGGTTAATTTTCTTAATCAACCAATTAGATATTGTGTACACAAACAGATATCGTCCTTTTCTAGATGTCAAATCTGTTAAGAATCCATCTGAAACTGTTGTCAAAATCTGTGACATCTCTTATTTTATGACAGCAAATTCTCCCTGTTCAAAATGGATTTGAATTTTGAAAAAGGCCTCATTCAGAGGCAAGCTGTTGAATAAAGGGAATAATCACACTGGGGTATGACAGATTGTGTTTTGTTTTTGGTTAAAAACAAGCTTTTACTAAAATGTAATACAGTGATTCTGAGTGCGTAAGTAAAAATTCTGGGGATGGTGATTTTTATGAAAAAAAAATAGAAAAAGGAAGTCATGATTTCATTAAGTAAACAACAAAAATAAATTTTAACTTAAACATTCTTGAATAGCATGATCAGTGTAATGGGGTTTAGGACAAAGAATAGCTAACAGTCTTCAAAATTTTTATTCATATGTCCAAAAAGATGTATGAAAAGTTTAAAAATGCTGTAATAGGACTTCTTTTGTGTGGTTTCCAACTTGACTTCAAAAACAATTCACAAAATAGGACACCAAAATATTTTGAGAAATAGCCTCTGCACTGAAGTACAGGTATAGCCTTCTTTGGCTGAATTTTGAAGGTTAATGATATTTTAATAAAGTTCTAGTAAGCTCACTTAAAAATTAGATTAATGCCTGATAATCATCTTTCTTATTCATCTGTCTCCCCCAAGAGTTGAAGGGCTTTGCAGATTTGAGACACAATTTTCCACAATCCTTATGAAAAAATAGAAAATTATATAATGTCTCTTTATATAGGTTCTCAGATTCTGTGAAATTTCAAGTTTCAGAGAAATACCAAATGTAATTTACCACAGTTTAGCTGCTTTTTTTAACTGTACATGACCAGTAGTCATGTACGGATGTGAGAGTTGGGCTATAAAGAAAGCTGAGTGCCGAAGAATTGATGCTTTTGAACTGTGGTATTGGAGAAGACTCTTGAGAGTCCCTTGGACTGCAAGGAGATACAGCCAGTCCATCCTAAAATAAATAAGTCCTGAATATTCATTGGAAGGACTGATGCTGAAGCTGAAACTCCAATACTTAGGCCACCTGATGCAAAGAACTGACTCATTGGAAAAGACCCTAATGCTGGGAAAGATTGAAGGCAGGAGGAGACAGGGACGACAGAGGATGAGATGGTTGGATGGCATCACCAACTCAATTGACATGAGTTTGAGTAAACTCCGGGAGTTGGTGATGGACAGGGAGGCCTGACTTGCTGCAGTCGATGGAGTTGCGAAGAGCTGGACACGACTGAGTGACTGAACTGAACTGAACTGAGCTGTTTTTAGTATTTTTAGCCAATATATGGTCCCAGGAGCTATAAGACTGTGATTCTGGAACTTCTAGTGACATATCTAAGTGAGCTCATGATTTCTTCTCTCGGAACCCCTCCTGCAGGCTTTTCCTGCTCTGATGGAATCAGCTAGTGTTATCAACCACACTAAAGAACATTGCGATAGAATGTGGATAGAGAAAGACACATCTGCCAACTCCTACTCTGTAGTTTTTCTACTGTCTAATCTGAGAGGCAGGATGGGCACCCAAGTGTGACGTGTTACCACGCCCCAAACAGAAAGAGCAATTTTTTTCTGCCCAGTACACCACTGCTGTTCTGGAATACAGATTTCACCAATGTCCAATTTCTTAGACAAGAAAATAGCGGGTCCAATGTAGGGTAACTAGTGGCCAGTGTTTCTAAAAATCTAAGACCCTTTGTTTCAGCCCTGAGTGGCAGTTTTGCATCCCCCAGGCAGCTGTGCATTCATGGGAATCCATTGAAGTCATTTGTCGGGAAGGAATTCCCTGATAGGGCTCGGATCATGATTCGGCTATTTTTAGGGTTTCAGCTGGTGTCCTACCAAGTTCCATGTGATCTAGGCTTCACGTCCTTCTATTGAGATCATTTGGGAGATGAGTATTAGGTAGAATTTCAATCTCTGCATCTATCATTATTGCTGCTTTAAAATAAACAAGTTCTTAGAATTCATTCCACCAGTCAGAGAAAATCTGGTTGCTGCCTCAGGTTTGAGCAGCTTAGGAAATTATGGGAAAAATCAGCTACAGTGAGTTGAGAATCTTGGGCTTCTATCACCACTTTGTAAGTGAGTCAAAGACGGCGCCTCACTCAGGAGAGACTTGCCAAGTAGTTTTCACACAGGTCTCTGCTGAGCATCTCTGTAAAGGATGAGGGATTGTGAGATATAGTAGGGCAGGTCACAGCCTCTACATGTCCTGGGGTGCTTGTTAAGATTTAAACTCTCAGACTCCACCCAGATCTTCTGATCAAACTCTTCAGGAGTTAGATCCAATAACCTGCATATTTTATGAACTCCCAGGTGACTCTTAAACACATGCAAAAACTTGAGAACCACTGCCGACTAAGAGTTCATAGATTTAAGAGCCGGAAATTGGGGTCCTGGGCTGCCCCACCCCTATTTCTCATCCATCTACTTTAAGCACTGGAAGTAACACTCCTGTGGCCAAAAATTTTTTAAGTTAGAAGCAACTATTTCAGCATGAACTTCTGAAAAAGACTTTCTCATGGCTTATCTTCACTGATGATTTCTTTCTAGTGAGAATACAAATGAATGCATAAAAAAGTGATTTTGTCCAGATAACTTCAGGATACAGAAAGCCATTTACTTTGTCTACCAAGAGGACCCAATTCTGCATCTCCAGCTGCAACTGATCTGTAAGATTTGGAAGACTCCCAGGAGTGTTGACTGGGGTATCTGGGATTAATGGTTGACCCCCATTACACATCCAGAACCCTACTCCCCCATCCACTTCTCAGATTTGGCCTTCAGCCCAAGAGCTCCTCATTGCAAAGTTTAAGAATGTGACATATACAAACATGATCACAGAATGCATTCCATATGCTGGCTTTTGGGTCACACAGAATGGAGATGTTAAGAACATGTTAATATGGTTGCTTTTAAGACAATTTTGTATTGTGGGTTTTGCTTTCCTAAATGCCTGAAGTCTTTCTTATTGTGCCAAATTTAGCAAGAAATCTAGAAAGTGAAAAGAGGTAGTGGAACTGAAACATTCAAATTTTAACTCATATACCATTGATTTTCACATGTTATAAAAACTTATTAATATGATTCAGATAAGTCTAATAGTGTCAAAACCTTCAAATCCATAAAATACAGTACATAGTAACTCAGATGTTTATTAAGCATCTACTCTATACAAAGCTCCATTCTATGTATTTTGTGAGAACTACAAAGGGAATAATATATTGATTCAGGCCTTCAAGGAGTGTACAATTGAACTGGGTATAAAGAGGAGGAGGAATGCTCATATAAGACTGTAGTGAATGCAAGGATTAGAGCTCTGTTATTACATATGAGAGAAGGGAAAGTCTGAGTGCTTCTTTGAAGCTGTTTTACTCTCACAAAGGTGAGGTATATTTTTAAAATATGGTACATTTTGCCATGGGTTCCTTGCTATATTTGTGTATTTATGTGTGTGTGCCTTCTTCTTAGTATTTGTTTCTATGATTTGATTATAATGTGTATAGTTATATATTTTTAAAACTTTAATCTTTGAATGTATTGATCTTTCAGATAAGATAATTTGAGTGTTTTGGCAGTAACAGAAAATTCTTAGCCATTTTCAATTTGAATATTGCCTCTTCTCCATTCTCTTTATTGCATCCCTCATAAAACCTGGTTGTGATCTGCGAATTCTGAAATTCACTCTATACAACAAGATTCTTAATGTCTTTCTAATTTTTTGCATTTCATTTTCTCTCTATGTTACATTGCTGGTAATTTCTGCCTAAGCATTCTTTATTTCAGTAAATCAAGTCTTAAACTGTGCCTGTTGTACAGCCTGAATATTGAGCTTTGACTTTCAATCATTGTATTTTTGTTTTGGGCATCCTTTTGGGTTCTTTTTTGAATGTTCTTGATTGATTTTATAATCTCGCATTCATGATGTGTTTTGTTTATGTGTTTCTTGTAATATTTACTGTGGACTCATGTTCCTTGAAACATTACTTGTAATTTTTGAGGCCTAAGTTGAAAGTAATTTCCTTCAATGATAATACACATTTACTTCTACCTGGGACAGCAGGGACTGTTTTAAAATCAGTTCCAGGTTTGAAGGAGTGTGAATTTGGGTTGAAAATTCCCATGAAAATTATATTACACTATGCATTCTCAGGAGAGATATTTTCCCCTTCAACACAGCTCCACAGTTGAGAGAAACTAGCACTTTTTAATGGTCTCTACTGAGGGTTCTTAGCTTTGTCTGATGTTCCTAGGAACATCAGGAAAACTCATGGGTTTTCCTTTCAGACTCCTGCTTTGGTTGAGCGTGAGGATTTGTCATATGCCTCACACTTTGTACAGTTGTCAAAAACAGGAGCTCAAAGTAATCAAGATTTAAAAGATTCCCCCAGAGCAAAAGCCAGATTCAGGGCTTAGTTACCTACATATATCTCTGCTTTTAATTAACTTTTACCCTCCACTGATTTTCTTCTCTTGCTTGTTCATGGATGCATTTTTAAAGAGTTTTTTTTGTTTGTTTTGTTTTGTTTCAATAAATAAGCAAAAGCAGAGTCTATCTTTGTTGTTTTCAGTGGAAGAGCAGATCATGCTATCTTTCCTAAATTATGTCCAGGAACAGCAGCCCATAAAAGACCTGAGCTTCAGTCTCTAATCGCTTCCCACAGACACTTCAATCCTTGTCTCTCTAAGGCACACACTGAGAGCGTGGCAATGGGGGCAGTTACAGCGCGCAGCAGTGGGGGAGCTGCTGCCTTTCTGGTGGAAAGGTGAGGCTCCACCTCTGCTGTAACAGCAGGACTGCACAGGCCCTACATTCCTCTGCTCACTCCGGCCAAAGGGATGTTGTGGGAGTTCCTCATACCTTCCACAAACATTGCTGGCACCACTGAAGTTTCTCACCTAATACTAATTGTGTGACCAATTTCAAAGAAAATATTAACCTGAAGTGGAATGAATATATCTGTGTTTACAGGAATAATCTAGTGAGTTTTCTGAGAGTAGATTTCTCTGCTCTGATGCCATGACAAAATGCCAAGTGGCTTAAACAACCAGACGTCTATTTTCTCATGGTTCTGGAGACTGGAAGTCCCAGATCAAGGTCTGGCAGGGTTGGGAGCTCTTTCCCCCGTTTTCAGATGGCTGCCATCTTGCTGTGTGATCACATGGTCTTTCCTAGACGCAAGCTTACTGGGAGAGAGAGACCGACATATATATATATGCAGGGGGAGGTCTCAGTCTATTTGTATAAGGCCACTGAACCTACCTAATCCAATTGGATTAGGGCCCCACTTTTATGACCTCATTTAACCTTAATTACTTCCTTAGCCAAATATGTCACTCTAGGGAGTTAGGGCTTCAGCATAGGAATTGAGAAGGGAACACATTCAGTCCATAACAGAGCATCTCTTATGAACTCACTTATATGAATGACAGATGTAAGGAGATTATTACAGGTACAACCCAAGGCTGAACAGGTTATAACTGACAGCCAGTTTTAGTTTTAGCCCTTGGAGGGCTTTCCCCTGATGTTTACCTGCCTGATGGTACGTTTGATCTGTGTTTCAAAGCAGGATGTTCAAATCTCAAAGGGGAATGGACAATCCATTAGGAGAAAGAATAAAATGTTAGAGCCTTATTTATAATTATTTCATCTTATCTGTTTACAATTTATTTTTGTGCTTTATGTATATGTGGAATTTTACTACACTTTTACGTGTATGTAATTTATATAGTCATAAATGTACTCATAACAAGGAATAGTCTAGAATAATTACTGAGTGGTATGGCGCCGCAAAGGCTTTAGGAGTCACTTGTACGGAAGGAAGATGGCCCTTTTCAAGGTATAGGAATCCATGAACACAGTTAAGATATAAAACTTGATAACAAGAATAGATCACACAAAATAATCATCAAAGAAGTAAAGACTATTGATAGAAGGGATAGAAAGGATAAACCATGTCACCCCAACATAGGAGGAAGAGAAAAGAAAAATGAAAAGGAACAAAGTATTGTTATTTCTCAGGAGCTTTTAACTGTCTCTGCCATGTTTGATCTACTTGTTTTTTATAATCTCCTTGGTGGTGTGACTCCAGTTAACCACAAATGGTAATCATGTAAGTGTTTGCCCTCACAGAGAACCATGATTTCTTGCAGAGGGCTGTGAGCTGCTGACAGAATTTATCTGAACCATCTCTGTTTTCTTCATAGAAAAAATAGTATTTGGCCTTGACCCAAACATCCTCTCTGCTGCTTGATTTGAGACTTGAAAAGCAGAGTTAACTGCACTTCCCTGATACTCTTGAGGTGCAGGAAAACCCATTAAATTGTTTTCTTTGAAAAGGTATTTTAAAACTTGATGTGTTGAATTCCCTTCTGAAAAGGGAAAAACTAGTCAGGGAATTGGCTACCCTGCTGTAATGGGTGAGGAATCCTCTGTGGGCTTGTAAAGAGGCCTAAAGCTTTGGTCTTTTCCTTCCTAGCCTCCAAGAGGGTATAGAATTTTATGTACAACCCCCAAATTGCCTGAAAATCAGAGTGGCCACTTCCACTCAGATCCCACAGTCAGCGTTTGTCTCTTGGAGGCAGAAACACAGGCATCAATGCACAAAGAACAAATGCCCTTGTTGGCACCAGGCATTTGCAGAGAATCTGGGCTGGATAAAGGGGAGGGGAAGATTTTCTGTCTCTCATGGTACCACAGAGAGTCGGCGTGCATGCTTGGGCCAGCGTGGAGACAGGATGCGTGTAACTCGGTGAGTTTATTCTCTGCTAGGTGTTGAAGGTTGCAGAAATGAATAAAACAACTTCCCTTCTAGGAATAATTCGCACACAGTATAGAGCTCAGTAATTTGCCTAAAATTTTATGCCAAATTATATGTGCTTTTGGATATAAGCAGTTGTTTTTCCTGGGGAGGTAACTTCATAGATTGCAAAAAGGTCTGTGACTCCTCAAAATGTTAAGAATGATTGTTCTACACAAATGTTTTTTCTTGAGCATCTTTTCATCAAAAGGGATGTTAGTGCTTAGAATTAGGTAGAAGCATTCAGGGCACACAGAGGAACACATATAGAGTTGGCAGCACCTTTTCGGAGATCATGCCTTTCTAATTCCTACTCTGCTGCTGAGGGGCCTGATAAAACACTTCTAGGAAGCTGGAGCTAAAAGTGTTGGTTGATGGCAGTAGTGGTGGGAGATTCTATTTTTTAAGGACTTCTAGGCTTTTATATATATTTTTTAGACTCACATGGATGATGAAAAGATTTCTCATCAAAATAAAAATTTGCTAGATCTCAGCATAAGCACTTTGAGTATAAGGAGAAGCGTTCATTATAATATTTTTTAAACTTTTCTTTTCCTATATATCTTCAAGGAGTTCAAATCTACAATAAGAATAATGTGTGTGGCAGGGTGTTGATTAGTGAGAAGCTATCATTTTAGTGGTTAAGGGCACAGACTCAGGAGCCAGACTGCCTGGGTTCAAGTCCCAGCTCCTCCAAGTTGTCATTCAAAGTGAAAGTGTTAGTTGCTCAGTCGTGTCTGACTCTTTGCAACCCATGGACTGTAGCCCACCAGGCTCCTCTGTCCACGGAATTTCCCAGGCAAGAATACTGGAGTGGGTTGCCATTTCCTACTCCAGGGGATTTTTCAAACCCAGGGATCAAACCTCAGTCCCCTGCTTTTCGGGCAGATTCTTTACTGAGTCACCTGGGAAGCCCAACTTGTCGCTACTTAACATTAATTTCCTCATCTGTAAACTGGGAATAATAGTATCTGCTTCACTGAGTGGCAGTGATTTGATGAGCTAACGTATATAAAGGCTTTAGAGCAGTGCCTGACTGACTGTAAATGCTACCTTAGTGTTTGCTCACACTCTTAATGACACCCACCCCAATCCCCCTAGACCCTACCCCTGTTCTCCATTCAGTAACTAGATGCTGGTAGGTGATCACTGTCATAGGGAAATGATGTGAAAGGAAAGAAGAAAAATTCTCCTTGTGAGTTTCAAAAGAACAGGCTTTGAGGAAATGGAAACAGGACAAAGGTAATAGACTGTGGACTCAGGCGAGTAGTTGGAAGTGTTCTCTCCTCCACCTCCCCACACACTGGCTAGAAAAGGATGCTGCAGATTGGAGGGAGAGTGAATTGAAATGAGGGTTATGAGAGCTTAGATGCTGGTAGATCCCTAAAAAAGGAGGCCTTGAACTCTGGTACCATGTCAGGTGTGAGGGATCCCGGAACCTAAAACCAACCCCACAGGAAGAGAACAACAGAGTGAACTGTGTCATATTTCTTTAAGGTTCTGGGGAAGTAACAATGACTCTATAGTGGGACTTGGCAGATGTGACCTTGTTACTGAGCCCAGTTCATTCTGCACACTGCCCAACAGACCAATAAATTAAAAGTCAAGTTGTTAGAACAAGGAATAACCATTTTCATGGGAAAGCTAGCAGACCAAGAAGATGGCAGGCTAGCATCTCAGAGAACCATTTAACTCTCTGTCCCAAATTGGGATCCTTTTATAGAGAAGAGGAGGGGGAGGAGCTCAATATAGCATTGACCAATGGCTGACTAACGTCACTGGTTGACAGTTGCTCTCTAACAGTCACTTGCCTGGGGGAGGGGCCCACTGAGGCACCAACCAATAGGTGAGCAGGACCACTAACGGTTGCTGGTTGACAGTTATTCCCTAATCGGCTGCTGGCTTGTGGGAGGGGCCTTCTAACTAGGACTGCTACAGCTGAAGCCTTCCCTTGCTGCTATTACAGCCTCCCAGAGTTCTCCAGGCCCCATTACAACCTCAGCACGGTTTCTTGGTCTCCAACCATGGCAGAAAGGACAGGAATGAGGAAGCCTCAGCGACCACGGGGGGCAGACTGTATTAGATGAGATGGGGCTTCCCAACAGGAACCAGGATGAAAAGAAGACGCTGAGGATGAAGACCAGGTCTGCCCTCACCTGGACACCACCTTAACCCTCCCAGGTGCTCAGATGCTACGCTAGAGAAAAGGGAAAGGAAGGGAGACTGACCTCGCATTCTTAGGGAAAAAATGGGACTTGAAATAGAAATTAAATCGAGTTGTGAAAAGTTCAAGGTACCTTTTCTGCACATTTGTATTTTCAGACATAGATTCATACCTGCTGTACCTAGTTCCTTCCTGACTCAGTTATTGCCCTTATTCAGGGAAAGTGAACTAAGTTTTGGCTCGAAAGTTTCGGCTCACAGCTGGCAATACCTGAGTCACCAGGGTGCGTCTCCACTGCCTGTCAAGGTTGCATAATGATGACAAGAACTAAGAACTTGGGAGCAGCGCACCCTCTGAGATGACGATCACAGCACGTCAGGCTGGAGGTGGGGGTATCTGAGAAGCGGGCGCTGGGAGCTCTCCATGGAGAGGGATGGGAAGCGGAGCATGGCTCAGAAGGCAGGACCTCTGTTGAAGACAGGGACTGTGGGAACGTCCGTTCTTGTAAGATGGGAGCCCTGCGATCCTAGCTTCCTGTTCTGTTCTAGCCAGGATTCTCTGCACAAGCATTAATACGTGTCTACTGTATTCCAGGCATCATGCAGGGAGCATTCCTGGGTGAATGGGACAGAGTCTCTGCCTCCAGAATGTCTTCTGTAATAGGGGCGGGGTAGGTACATAGCTGATGGCGAGCCTCTATTAGTGTTCCAGTTCAGCCATTGGTCCCCCTGGCAGTGGACCCCTCCCCCAAGCAAGCAACCGTTAGTGAGAGACCGTTAGTGAGAGACCATTAGGAAGCAACTGTCAGTGAGCAACCGTTAACCATCCTGCCTAGCCATTGGTCAGCAGTGGGACCCTCGCCTAAGTTAGCGACCTTTGGGAGCTGCTGTCAAGAAGCAACCCTTAGGAGTCATGCTTCAGCCACTGGTTGGCATCGCACTGGGCCACTACCCCTCTTCCTCTGTATAAAAGGAACTGAATTTTGGACTGAGGGAAGATGGGTTTTTGAGACACTAGTCTGCTGTCTTATGGGTCTGCTAGCTTTCCCCTCGCCCCAACAACTCCTCTCCTGATTTACTGGCCTGTTATGCAATGAGCAGAAGGATTTTGGGCTGGGTAACACATTTCCCGCTCACAAAGAGATCCTTCCCGTATTAAGTAGTAGACCGAAGATAAGATGGGAATACAAGGGGAGGAGAGTTCCTCTGATAAGAGAGCTCCAGATGAATTCCTAGCAAGCAGGGCTCCTACACTGGGTCTTGGGAGGATAAATGGGTGTTCATGCAGGAGATAGGGATGCTGGGGACACAGGCTGAGCACAGATGTGCAGGTAAAGAGCAGCAGAGGTCACAAAGCAGAAAGCTCTGCAGCAGCTCTGGGCTGTATGGAGACAAGAGTTGGGAGATGGAAGTTTGGGTCAAGTCACAGACAGCCTTGGATGCTATGATCAGGAATTTAGCCTTCATTCTGGAGCCCATGAGTAGCCGCTAACAGGTTTCTAGGTAGATAGTCCAATAACCAGGTTTATATTTCACAAAGATGCGTCTGGCAGCATTTGGAGGGCAAATGGGAAAGGACTCAAGGGGTGGTCAGAATGTTAATGAAGATTGTCTGGAGGCCCTCATTCACTAACCAGTTCCAGCAAGTCCCCAGATTGAATCACAGACTCCATAGACTCATCCATCAAGTCTTGCTTGTAAAGAGAAGGTCCAAAGGAGGTTTCTGACTAAATGGAAACAGTAGAGGATCGGACATAGGAGAGCTGAGGGCTGGTACTTAGGCCGGTTTCTAATGAGTTAGAAGAGCAGCAGACGACTCTGCCTATACCCATCCTGGCAACCTCAAGTTCCAGATTTCTCCACTTCCCTGACCTTACAACCAGATGGAGTTTCCAGCACCAGCCCCTCTCGCCATCCTGTCCAGCTGCACTGGACTCAGGGTAGTGATGCTATTCTTGGAATGAGGAAGCAGGCCATCCTGCCAGTGATTGCACTAGTCCCTCAGTCCAATGGGGTCAGCAAGTGTTGCCATACCTTTCACAGCTCTCACTTCAGCCCAAAGCAGGGTATGACGCTTCCATCAGCCTTGGAACTTCCATCAGACTCGTACTTTGTCAAAACTGCATTTTCATAATTACCATTGTGTCCAGGACTTCCAGGGATTGCAATAACTCCATATCGCCTCTTGCTAAATCATTTGGCTGCATTTCAGAAATAGTGTTCTCAGTTCCGACTGGCTTCAGTCTGCCGCTCCCAATTCATTATTCATGCCTGTGGCTCAGATTTTCACATCCTCATAGCCACCGGTGGCCCAGCAATCTTGGCTGGGAAATGGGGAAGTGGGAAAGGAGGGCCAGAGCATACAAAGTAGGGTGAATGGGAAATGACTAAAAAAAACACATTATGTGGAGGGTTGGGGTGGGGGGCTGCACAAGGCAGTGGGCAGATCTTTAGAGGATGGGAAGCGGGGATGGATGGGTTAAATGGGAGCCAGTGGGAAAGAAAACTCTGAGAGGCAAGAGAACAGAACAGAGAGAAGTGAGGGGCTGTCCTGGAAAAGGAAATTATGTGACTTGATTGCAAGATCAAAATGCAGCTCTTGCTACTGATTAAATTAGTTTATCTCTGCAGCACAGTGCTGGGCAGCAAAAGAGATGTCGTAGCTGGAGGTGAACAGGGAAATGAGCTCGCCATGCAGAGTTCCCTGCAGCTTCAGTGCTGTCCTGCAGTTTTCCTAGGAACCACAATGATGCCCCTTAAACAATGGATCCTTCCCCTCCTCCCTCCAACTCCTCACTCTTTAGGTTGGTTAGTAAAACTAATGACATTGACTGTTTTCACAGATCCTCAAGGAGCTCTGGCCCTGGTGTCTTATAAATATGGAAAGTTCCATTGGACAGAGAACGACTGGGCAGTGTGGCCTGCTGAGGAGAGAGAGCTGACCCAACAGACACTTGATCTGACCGGAGCAAGTCCTGTAGAGCCTGCACTGGAGAGACTTTGGCGATCACCCAGCCACCACCCTGGCTGTGCCTAGATGCACCTGGGAGCTTAAAAGAAAATAATCATGTCTGGGTTCCATCCTTGAAGGTTTAATTCAAGTTGTCTGGGGTAAGGCCCTTTATCATTATTAAAAACAAGAAAATCAAATGAGGCTACTGTGTGGCCAGAGTGGAAGATCCCTGACTTAGTTCAAGCTTTTCATTTTATAGATAAAAAACGGAGGCTCCTGAAGGCAATGTCAGGTACCCTGCTTTTTCACAGTTAAGGTGTCATGGTTCTCCTGGCCTCCTAGGTCAGTGCTGGCTCTGCCAGTCTAGAGGCCTCTCAGCACGAGCACCTTTCTGGGGACTCCCGAGCCTTCCAATGAAGAGGTGACTGAGTACTTACTCCCTAACATGTCCATCTGGGGCTTAGCACCCTCTAGAGAGGTTCCTTCCAGCCTGCTGAATATCTTATAAGCATCTGAAGACTGATTCAACACAGCAAATAACTCTTGTGCAGGAACACATTGAATGTCCCCTGTCCCATCCCAGCATGCACGTGCACACGCACACACACACACACACACACACACACACTTGTGTGCAAGCACACACAGACTTAGCCTTTCCTCATTTCTGTTTGAAAGCAGGTGACCTTTTTTCTGAATTGCAGTCACTGCTAACAATAAAAAAAACATGGGGGAAAAAGGTGAACAAAGGGAGTTCTGCTGATGTTCCATTCCAGAAGCATTTTGTTTGATCCTGGATGGAGGGGGGCGTTTCTTAGACACCTTGGGACTTCATACACATTTGACTGAACAAGAGGTGCTGGGGATGGTAAAAGTGGACACTGAGGTGGAAAAATCAGACTTTTGCATGTCTCTCTTTACAGGAAAAACCCAGTTTATCAACAGTTCGTGGAATTTCAAATACAGAGCACACTGTATGGTTTTTTAAACACCAATGCCAAATGTTTTTTTCCTTTTTCTTTTTCTTTTTTTATTTAAATAAAAACAATAGCTCTGCTGCTCCCTAATAGTTAGGACAAATATCCTCTGGTAGATTACAAATAAGAGAAATCAATTTGATTTCATACAAGACTGCATTTCATTTTAGAAGATCTTGTGGTCACATTTAAGTGCAAGAGGAAGAGATAACAGATGAAATAGCTTCATGTAGAAACAGAACATTCTTGAACATTTGTTCTAATTCATTCCCAAGTCCAACTGAGCATGATGCAGAATAATGGCTTTCACAACAATGACTCAGACAATCCCCTCCCCCTGCTTCCAAGAATGCTTCCAGTTACATCCAAAACCTTAGATGATGGGGAATGAAAATAGCATTTTATTACACACCTGTCATTGGTTCTTGGGAGAAATATCTTCCCCGAATGTTGCAGTGGGAGGCTTAATTTATACACATCACAAATTCATATTCATGTGTGCTCCATTTAGGCTTTATTATGTTTACAAATCTTCTGATGTATGAGAAATCAATAATCCGAGGAATTGTAGGTGTAGAAATAGAAGAAAAATAGAGTTTACCGTGCATGACAGTAAGTGCCAGCCCATAAATGCAGTGTTTGGGGTTTGAAACAATGATGAATGTCAAGTTACCTCAGGATAAATTTTCCAACTATTTATCTTAAAAAGTTAAATTACAGATACATTGTGGAGATTCTTCTGTAAGAAGTCATCAATTTCAGTGGTCAATTTCAATACTCTTTCTGGAAATTTTTCAGGTAGAACTCTTTGTGAAGTTCTTTGAGAAAGAACAGCAAAATGTCACCCATGACCACAGACCTCCCTGGGGCCTCAAAGTCAGTGCAAGAGATGAAACAGCACCTGCAGGCTGAACAGGTAACATTATACAAAGGCATGCCATTCTGTCTCATCATTATACTTTTTATCTTACAACCACTATTATTTAGAAGTTTGAGAGTTTTTTTTTTAAGATATTCTATGCTTTCAGAGGCTAGGAACTCTTGGCATACATTTTTGATCTCTGATGACCCTTTATTTATGTTTTTAGTGTATTGTTAAAACTGTCTTTTGAGGAATGTCATGGTTTTCTTCTGTACATTTTCTTCTGTACATAGGCGAGACGTCTATTCAGATACAATTCCTGATGGGTTTCTCAGTTTTCAAAAGGTGATAAAAAGACCCATGAACTTGAAGCAGGGGGAGGGGATTGTCTGAGTGGGTCTAGAACCACAGCAGGTGGGAAAACATGCAGGGTTAGACTTCAAGGCAAGAAATGGAAATGCAGAAACTGTGGTTCATCAGACTTCCTCCTACTTAAATCACTCAAGCTAAGGGGCTGGTGGATGGTCCAAACCCTGCAGTTACTCTACTTCATGGTTCTAGACCCAGTGATTGTTTCAGCAGGTGGATACGTGACCCAAGCTGGCTCAATTTAGAGCTTGTCTATGGATTTTCTAAATTTGAAGTGGAGAGCATGTTCTCTCTTTCTTCTTGCCTCACAGGCTCTGAAGTGCCTAGAATTGTGCCTGATACAGGTTAAGTGTCTCTTCTCATTATTGTTAACAGGGTGTGCCTTTGGGGCTGCTAGTAGCCATGGCCCCCTCCACATGAAGGAACCTGGAAAAATGAGGGCAAACAAAACAAAAGCTGAGGTGAAAGGTGGAGAGAGAAATCTGATACAATTCGCACAAATCCATCCTTGTTTATGGTTTGGTTCCATGAGCTAATACATTTCTTTTTCTTGTTTAATTTGAGTTGGGATTCTGCCATTTGTAATAAAAAAAGTTCTGATGATGAACGCAACTTGGTGTTATTTAGCAGACGCTTGGAAGTTTGGACTAGAAAAAAAGTGAGGATTGATGCAGGCGTTTCTAGTAGTATGGACTCAGGGACTAAGACAGAAAATGCAGGCAGACAGGTTTGAGGGATGGTCATGAACTTAATTTTGGATGTATTAGGTTTGAAGATCTTTGAATTTTGCCACGTGGAGCTGCTCATTAGGTGTTTGGAAATAAGGATAGAAAGCTCAGGAGAGAGTTCAGAGGTGGGTCAGAATGGAGCTGAAACTGGAGCCCATGACCCTGAATGGGTCCAGTGAGTGAGTGAGTGAAGTTGCTCAGTTGTGTCTGACTCTTTGTGACCCCCTGGACTGTAGCCCACCATGCTCCTCCATCTATGGGATTTTGCAGGCAAGAATACTGGAGTGGGTTGCCATTTCCTTCTCCAGAGGATCTTCCCAACCCAGGGATTGAACCTGGGTCTCCCACATTGTAGGCAGATGCTTAACTGTCTGAGCCACCAGGGAAGAACGAGTAGGTCCAGAGCAAGACTGAAAGAGGCAGGCACGGGAGAAGGAACAGACAATGGGAGGTGATGTGGTCCAGTGAGAGGACAGGAGAGATGTCAAAGAGGATAATTCTAACAACACCCTCACATGATGCCAAGAGGCTTGGATGGATGAAAACTCAGAAGAGGCATCACAGGCTATAGGGAACTTATTGGTACCACTTGAGAGAAATTTCAGTTTAGTAGGAGCACAGGATTGAGAAATGGGTGGGATAAATGGGTGGGGGAGGTCAGAAGAGGGAAAGGTATGGGAATTCCATAGTTTTAGTGTAGTCAGATCACCCCCGTTTTTCTTAAGAGTAATTGTGATTTAAACACATTTACAGGCTGGGAGGGATTGGGGGCAGGAGGAGAAGGGGACAACAGAGGATGGGATGGCTGGATGGCATCACTGACTCGATGGGCATGAGTTTGAGTAAACTCCGGGAGTTGGTGATGGACAGGGAGGCCTGGCATGCTGCGATTCATGGGTTCGCAAGGAATCGGACATGACTGAGCGACTGAACTGAACTGAACTGAACAGGTTGAAGAGAAATCAAAGGGCAGAAAAAATACATCAGATGGGTACAGATGGAAAAAGCACATTAAAAGAAGAAAGGGTAGAGGGTAAAAGAAGAAGTCTCAGAAAAAACTGGATTTCTTTATTTAAGACAGCAGGGCAAGAGAAAAAGACCACAATGAGCTTGGAAGAATTTAAGGTAGGAGGTAAATGCTAGGTAGAACTCCATCCCAGGATGTTGAAGCCAGCAAGGTAATGTGCTACTTGACTGGTGGGTGAAGTCACTTCAGTGTGGACAGAATTTAGAACCACTATAAGAAATTAATTGAGTTTACTATAATTATTTTAGGGTATCACTGAGATTAGGGAGAATAATTTGGCAGTGTACTGTATTCAGTCAATTTCCACTAGCAGCCCAAGATAAGGAATGGCAAAAACCAAAGATGCATTTGCCTGGTTCAATGGAAAGTCAAGGAACAAGGAAATCTAGGATACCAGGGAGCCTTACTTAGTGAAGAGAGCAGGTTTGTCTCACTTACTAGCTTACTGACAGGGACTTGTCTTACTGTGTATGCCGTGCAGCACAGTATCCGGCACCTAAGGGAGATGCAATAAAGATTTATGCTATTGAATAAAAAGGCACTCATTAACTTTTATGCTGCACTCTTTCATCTAGTTTCAGCTCTGAAACACAGGAATCACCTTCCTTTCTTCTCCACATTTGTTCTGGCAGTTTGATTAGAAAGAACAAGATGTTTTTGGAATCATCCCTGTGGAGAGAGAGGGTGGTGATGGGGCCATGAGAAAAATGGGAAGTAGAAATTTGAGAAAAATAAGTGAATGTATTTGCATTCCTATTGTGAGGAAGGAACTGGGTGTGATTGTGTATGTTCCAAGCACAAGTACTGATGGTTTGAGATGAGGTGGTACATGAGTCACACAGAAGAGGAGGTTTTGTAAAGAAATTGATGAGCAAGGAGATCTGGGCAGGATACAGGGTGACCAACTGTCCCAATTGCCCAGGATGAAACATGACCCTGAGAGTTTTTATACTAAAATGGGAAAGTTCCAGAGTGATAGGGATATTTGGTCGGCCTATTGTGTGCAGAGAAACATGAAAAAAATATATTAAATATCCATTTCTCTTTAAAATAGAATAGTTTCAGAATTCCTGGAGTGGTCACCCTAGGGAACCCCCCGAGAAGGAACATTTGATTTGTATTGGCAGACTAAAGAGTGTTAACTCCATGAACTGAACACGTTTCTAAATTGGGCTTCCTGAAGATTTCTAAAACTTCCAAGTAATTGATCTGAAGCTAAAAGTGTAAGCCCAGGCTTTATGATGACATCTTAGATAAACTGTCTTATTGCCTCATTTTAAAACATAGTATTTTTTATTAGAACCTGAAAGTGTCATTTAAGGTTACTCACCAGCTTTCTTGCAGTACAGTTTGCAGGATACTGGGGGAAAGAATAGATTCTTTTTTCCTCTCCACCCTCGCCTAGCTGAAGAAACACCATGCTGTCTCCAATGTTAAGTAGCAGGTGAGATGCTTGCATGTTTCAAAGGCCAAACAAAACATAAACCAGATGGGACCTGCTTTGGTGCTGATCTGAACCAAAAGCTGAATAAAATGAATAAACACACCAAGAATACTCTAGACAATTCCCAACAGAGAAGAAACACACATATGACAAAAACATAATTGTCTTTAATTCGCAAATTGATTTTGGATACTAAGAACCTGGAATGAATGGGGCTTTTTCTTGGGTCTTACCTTTAGTCAGTGATTTCAGCAACGTTAACAACTGTATGGCGGTAGCAGTAGATGAATGGGTATGAGGGACAAGTGTGTTCAGAACTTCTCTTGAGGTAGCAGAACCTACAGAGGACAATTGAGGAAGTAGTTGTGGGAAAAACAACACAAAAGCTTTGAACAAAGGAAAATGTAGAAACTCCCAGCATTCCAAGTTGATTGATACTCTCATGCACAAATGCTATGAATGACTTACTGCTTCATTCAAATTCTTGCTCCAAATCAGTGGGTCTCAGGCTTGGCTGCACGTTGAAATTACCTGGGGATCCTTAAAATACCTGATCCCTGGGTCCAGTCCTAGAGATTCTGATTTAAATGCTCTGAGTTGTAGGCTTGGCACTGGACTACATCTGTGTAACCAAGATTGATAGCCACTATGCAATCACAATGGTGTGATCACTCACCTAGAGCCAGACATCCTGGAATGTGAAGTCAAGTGGGCCTTAGAAAGCATCACTATGAACAAAGCTAGTGGATGTGATGGAATTCTAGTTAAGCTATTTCAAATCCTGAAAGATAATGCTGTGAAAGTGCTGCACTCAATATGCCAGCAAATTTGGAAAACTCAGCAGTGGCCACAGGACTGGGAGAGGTCAGTTTTCATTCCAATCCCTAAGAAAGGCAATCCAAAAGAATGCTCAAACTACCGCACAATTGCACTCACCTCACACGATAGTAAAGTAATGCTCAAAATTCTCCAAGGCAGACTTCAGCAATACGTGAACTGTGAAGTTCCAGATGTTCAAGCTGGTTTTAGAAAAGGCAGAGGAACCAGAGATCAAATTGCCAATATTCGCTGGATCATCGAAAAAGTGAGAGAGTTCCAGAAAACCATCTATTTCTGCTTTATTGACTACGCCAAAGCCTTCGACTGTGTGGATCATAATAAACTGTGGAAAATTCTGAAAGAGATGGGAATACCAGACCACCTGATCTGCCTCTTGAGAAACCTGTATGCAGGTCAGGAAGCAACAGTTAGAACTGGACATGGAACAACAGACTGGTTCCAAATAGGAAAAGGAGTACGTCAAGGCTGTATATTGTCACCCCGCTTATTTAGCTTATATGCAGAGTACATCATGAGAAATGCTGGGCTGGAAGAAGCATAAGCTGGAATCAAGATTGCCGGAAGAAATATCAATAACCTCAGATATGCAGATGACACCACCCTTATGGCAGAAAGTGAAGAGGAACTAAAAAGCCTCTTGATGAAAGTGAAAGAGGAGAGTGAAAAAGTTGGCTTAAAGCTTAACATTCAGAAAACTAAGATCATGGCATCTGGTCCCATCACCTCATGGGAAATAGATGGGGAGACAGTGGAAATAGTGGCTGACTTTATTTTTCTGGGCTCCAAAATCACTGCAGATGGTGATTGCAGCCATGAAATTAAAAGACACTTACTTCTTGGAAGGAAAGTTATGAACAACCTAGACAGCATATTGAAAAGCAGAGACATTACTTTGCCAACAAAGGTCCATCTGGTCAAGGCTATGGTTTTCCCAGTGGTCGTGTATGGATGTGAGAGTTGGACTATGAAGAAAACTGAGTGCCGAAAAATTGATGCTTTTGAACTGTGGTGTTGGAGAAGACTCTTGAGAGTCCCTTGGACTGCTAGGAGATCCAACCAGTCCATCCTAAAGGAGATCAGTCCTGGGTGTTCATTGGAAGGACTGATGCTGAAGCTGAAACTCCAGTACTTTGGCCACCTCATGCAAAGAGTTGACTTATTGGAAAAGACCCTGATGCTGGGAGGGATTGGGGGCAGGAGGAGAAGGGGACGACAGAGGATGAGATGGCTGGATGGTATCACTGACTTGATGGGCATGAGTTTGAGTAAACTCCTGGAGTTGGTGATGGACAGGGAGGCCTGGAGTGCTGTGATTCATGGGGTCGCAAAGAGTCAGACATGACTGAGCGACTGAACTGAACTGAACTGATGCCGTCAATCAGGAAATCAGGAGAAAAGGCCCAAGCCAGTAGTTTCCAAATTGTACATGCCTAAGAATAGCCTGGAGGGATTGGTAAAATCTCCTGGAGCCCATCTTCAGAGGATTCAGTAGGTCAGAGTAGGGCCTGGAGATACACATTTCTAACAAGTTCCCCAGGGTTGCTGCTGCTTCTGGGTCAACGATCACACTGTGAGGACCGCTGGCCTGAGTGGATCTTCTGTTATCATGTCTGGAGACAATTAACCATTCATAATTCCTTGCGGTACCCCTGTGAGTTCTGTGGACCCTCATTTCAGTGTGTTTAGAGGGCACATCTGAATTGATTTGCCCCATTCCCTCCAGCCAATGGGAGGAAGCCCCTCCCTTTTCAAGCCTGGAAGTGTAAGGGCTTTGTTCTTTGCTGATCTTGTTGATTTGAGGGGATGCCATATAATTATCATCATGGGTGTCTGGTAATCCTAGGGAACACAGTGTCCTGGGCATTTGCCAGCCAGCTCCATGGAGTCATTCCGATCTAATGGCACCCCAACTAGCCAGGCAGTCCTCCTTCTGTGCACCCCTCCATTCTACCTTGGAACCCCCACTCTGTGCCTGCCCTCATCCAATAAGCAGGACCCACAGTGCATTTGGAACCCTGGCCCATTGTGCCCAGAGAACCATGGTGGACCAAAGAATAGTATGAGATCATAGGTACTGTTTGTGGGGGGCACTTGTTCTGCCAAAAACTGCTTGCACTTCATACACATCCCTTAACTTAACCTTCATGTCAACCTTGAAAAACAAGAATTATTATGACCATTTTATAGATGAGGAAACTGAGGCTCAAAGAGTATGACTTGCCCAAAGCCTTAGGGCCGTTGAAGGAGAGATGAGATGTATGGTTGGTCTGGCTCCAAAGCCCGTGCTTTCCCCCTACTCTTCTGCCTGCCCGGCACAGGGAGACTAGGGTGACAGAAAGAGCAGGGCCCTGGCCGGTAAATGGTCTGGCCTCCACTCCCAGGTGCTGCTAAGCAGCCGGGCAGCCTTGGGCAGGTTGTAGCCCCACCCCCAGTGCCTCTGTCCTCAGATCCTTATCTGTGAAATAAGGGGTTTAACCAGATGGCTACTGTTCCTCCCACTCTTACTTTCTAACCTTGTCTCTGAGACTAATGGAATTGTGCATCCTTTCCTGGGGCTCTGCCCTGCTTGACGACCACATCGTATATTCAGCAGATCTGTTTCTAGAGAGAGCACCTTCTAAAGGTCCAGGTTGAATTACTGCGGCACCACTCAGCCAAGGTAGTGGGAGGTATGTCAATCTGTCCGAGAGCCCCCGATGACAGTTTATAACCCACTCACTGAATGTCCCATCTACTCTCTGGTGACACTTGGCATTCAGTTATCTGAGTTGGTACTAGATTGAAAGCTGGTAACCTAAAACCTGAGGGAGAGGAGGACAGGAATCAGACACACTCCATTGTGTGTCCCCTTGCCTGTTGGCCCTGGAGTGGTGGCCCTCCTCACCCACAGGAGGCCAGGCAGGTGCACGCTGGGCTCCACTTTCTGTAGCCCTTCTTCCAGGGCCTGCAAAGGCAAGCGTGTGGAAGGATATTGGTCTTACAGTTTTTTATTATGATATTATTAATTGCTACTAATATTACGGCTATTGCTACTAATAATCCATAGAATGATGTGCTACTTTCCTCCTGGAAAATGAAATGTGACCTAAAATTAGGAACCCTAAATTATTCATTCATATATTTTTATTAAAGTATAGTTGATTTACAGTGTTGTGTTAATTACTGCTGTATAGCAAAGTGATTCAGTTATACATATATATGCATCTTTTTTCTAATATATTCTGTTCCATTATGGTTTGTCACAGGATATTGAATATAGTTTCCTATGCTATACAGGAATACCTTGTTGTTTATCTTTTCTACTTATAGAAGCTTATATCTGCTAACCCCAATCTCCTACTCCATCCCTCCCCTAACCTCCTGCATCTTGACAACCATAGTCTGTTCTCTGTATCTGTCAGTCTATTTTTGTTTCATAGATAAGTTCATTTGTATCATATTTTAGATTTCACATATAAGTGATATCATATGGTATTTGTATTTTTCTTTCTTACTTTCTTCACTTAATATGATAATCTCTAGTTGCATCCATGTTGCTGAAAAGAGCATTATTTTGTTCTTTCTATGGCCGAGTAGTGTTCTGTTATATATATGTGTTACACACCCTCTTTATCAATTCATCTGTCAATGGACATTTAGTTTGTTTGTTTCCATATCTTGTCTATTGTTAATAATGCTGTATGGACATAGGGGTGCATGTATCTTTTTGATTTATAGTTTTGTCCGGATACACGCTCAAGAGTGGGATTGCTGGGTCATATAGTAGTTCTGTTTTTCATTTTCTGAGGTACCTCTGTACTGTTTTCCATAGTGGCTACACCGACTTATGTTCCTAGCAACACTGTAGGAGGGAGGAACCTTAATTAGAGTTGATCATTTCATTCAAATGAGTCTCATCTTTTATCTGTAATGTGCGAGAAAGCAGTGAGATGGACCACTGATCTTCAAGTGCCCTGCCAGGCTCCGTGAGATTCCATCACAAATTGGAGGGTACAGAGTAGGTAGATGTCAGGAAACCTGCTTTCTAAACAGGCAAATAATGCAAAAATTTTGTTGTTGTTGTTGACTCTTTATATATTTATTGTTAAAATGTGGTCAAATACTCATAACATAAAATTTACCATCTTAATCACTATAAAGTACATTAAGTACATTCACATTTTGTGCCACTAGCACCACCATCCAGCCAGGAACTCTATTTATCTATAAAAATATGTTAACAGTCTTCACACAACACTAAAAATAGCATCGCCAAAAGCAATACTGTTTTGAATTTGTAAACCTCCATTGTAGAAATTTAAGGCATTTCACAAACATTGCCTTGTCCATCCTTGTGATGACCTTATATAGAAGTAGAGAGATAGGAGAGCAGACAAATCAGACAGAAAGAAGGAAAAAGACCCAGGGGATATGCAAGTTTGCTCAATTTCACTTTGACTCTCAGACTCAGTGGATCACCCGGGTTCTCCTAGTTTTCAGGTAGCTGAGGATCTTAGAACTTGGATATGTGCCTTTCAGTCTGTTTTCAGTTTTCTAAGACTGTGGTGGTTTAGTCACTACGTCATGTCCGACTCTTGTGATCCCATGGACTGTAGCCTGCCAGGCTCCTCTGTCTATGGGATTCTCCAGGCAAGAATACTGGAGCGAGTTGCCATTTCCTTCTTCAGAGGATCTACCCCACCCAGGAATCAAACCCAGGTCTCCTGCACTGCAGGCAGATTCTTTACCGACTGAGCTATGAGGGAAGCCCCACAAACGAGTGCTTGTTTTCACAAAGTGTGTTTACTTAACAGGCCAGAATACGGGAGTAGGTAGCCTTTCCCTTTTCCAGGGGATCTTTCCAACCCAGGGATTGAACCCAGGTCTCCCGCATTGCAGGCAGATTCTTTACCAGCTGAGCCACAAGGGAAACCCAAGAATATTGCAGTGGGTAGCATATCCCTTCTCCAGGGGATCCTCCTGACCTAGGAATTGAACTGGGGTCTCCTGCATTGCAGGCAGATTCTTTACCAACTGAGCTATCAAGGAAGTCTAAGACTGGGATGATAGCATTAACTAGAGAGGGAAGTTAGACGATAGTGTGGGCTCGCCCTGCCTCAAGGGAAAGTATTTCTTCATGGACAAGTTGTTGGGATAGGTGTATCATTGTGGGAGTGGGAACTGGGGTCAGGAATACTCTGGCAGAGGTGGGGCATAGGGGGAGGTTCTCAGGTTCTGTTGGTTTCTGGGCAGCTGCTAACAGGGAACTGTGGGTGCAAAGAGCTGACCTGATTGTAAGGCTGAGAGAGGAATGCTTGCAGGCACAAAAGGTTTTTCCTGGTCTGGGAATGAAACCTCCATGATCCAGGCTGCATGTGTGTGTGTTTGTGTGTGACAGAGAGACACACAAAGAGAGAAAGCCAGGTGGAATTCAAATACAAAAGATGAAAAGAAAAAGTACGTCATTTTTCCTGGCTGTGAATGAGGGATCAGATGATGAAGTTAGTCATCAAAGTTAGTAAATTGCATTCTTTTTTTCAATTTGGTGATTTTTTTTTTTTAATGATATTTTGGTTGGAGAAGAAAACAGAGGAAAATTGTATTCATAGAAAGTTGTGTTTCAGTTAGATTCAACTTTTTGGCGGCTGGAAAATTTCCAGTGAATTTCCAGGAACAAGAAAATGGCAGCATTCCTGGTGCAAAGTCTGAATCCTCAAAGTCCAGGAATAGTCATGCATAAACTGTGATTAAAAGACAGAGAATTAACTTAAGAAACAATCTAACGATAGAGCCCAGCAAGCAGGATACCGTCATTTAGCTGGATGTGTGTAGGGAGAAAGGGCTGCTTCTTCATGAACAGAGTAGGCAATTAATAGGTGTTGTGGTCTCCACTCAACCAGTTATGTATCACTGGTTTCTTACTGAAAGCACATGGAATAAATATTAACTTTGCTACTGGCCACAGATCCTTATAAGAGAAGATAAAGGTGAAACTGAATACTGGAAAGAAGGGACATGAAAGAGTACATGAGGAAAATCAAATGGGAAAGAACTAAAGAAAAGAGAAAAAGATTTTAAAAAATCATATATTAAACTCCAAATGAAAAATGACAGAGTGGTTTGAATTGGAGCAGGTGATCAAGAGATAGACTTTTCCAGTTTAAAGCTGAGATGACACAGTCTGCATTGGATGGAAGACCTCCTAAACAGAACTAGGAGAAGATGGTGCCAGTTGGTGACACATTCTCTGAAGACCAGAAGCCTGGTCCCCGTGTCTGGTGGAGCTGAACCCACCCAACAGTGGGAGCCCCCAGATGGCACCACAGAGCGGCAGCGAGGCCATTGTCCCCTGGGCCTGAAATCGTCTTCACCTTTTCCCCAAGAGCTGGGTTGGCTCTCGCTGCTTCCAGAGTGCGGATGCGCCCTGAGTCTCAGGCAGCAGAAAGGCCACTGGAATCTGGCTGCCCCGACAAACAGTTGTCTGCTTTCATCTCCTTCACGGGGTCTACCGAGGTGGAGTTTGTCCTAGGACCTAAGACCACGGAACCACAGAATTTCAGTGTGAGGAAAGAGCCTAAGCGTCTCCTCATTTAATCATTTCTGAACTCTTTTGCTTGAGCATGTTACATACTTTGAGCATGTAGCTTCAATTTAAGCATACTCATTCATTTTTAAATGCTATATTAGCCTTTTGTACTAATAGATTTATTTTAAAACCTACACAGACATTATATTTATAAATAAATATATAAAAGTTATACTATTTTCTTCCTGTCCTCTAACATATTGTCTTCATTTTCCCCAGGGGACGTGAAATCTATTTTTAAGACAATTAATCAGATTCAACCAGATGGTTTCATCTATTCTGTAACTCTCTTCCAAAAAAACAATCTCTCTCTTGAATACCTAGAGGGGAGGCCATTCCATTTTGGGGAAACTTCTATATGTTCTCTGGTTGCTGTGTCCTTGGTGGCTCAGATGGTTAAGAATTTGCCTGCTATGCAGGAGACACGAATTTGATCCCTGGGTTGGGAAATATCCCCTGGAGAAGGAAATGGCAACCCACTTCAGTATTCTTGCCTGGAGAATCCCATGGACAGAGGAGCCTGGTGGGCTACAGTCCATGGGATTGCAGAGTCAGAGATGACTTAGCAACTAAATAATAACAATACTGTGTCCCAGGTGGCCAAGGTGGGAGCTTCCATACAGAATCACACAATGAGTTTCGGTCAGAGCTCAACACTTTTCTGGGAAAGAGCCCTTGTTCCACACTTGGCTCTCTCTGGATCTGGCTGCAGTGTGAGCTGTGCGGACAGCAGAAGGCTCTCATGGCCATGGTAAATATTATGGTTGCCTCTGGTATGCAGAAGAGCAAGAGTGGCTGTGTTTGCGGCTTCCAGGTGGCAGACGCACAAGAATGAAAGCAGGCGAGGAGGAGCTGGAGGGGTGTCTGGGAAAAAAGAGATCAAGGAAGCCTCACTAGTGTGTGATATTTACTGTAAACAGCCCAAGGTTGTTTGGGGTAAGCAAAATCATTGACATAGATCAGTTCTTTCTCAGCGACTGTGGGAGCAGGTGTTCGCGAGGAAGGATGAGTGAGCCCAGTAGCCGTGGTAGGTTCCCTGACTGCTCCGAGGTCCCCGGATGTTAATGTGGCCAGCACGCAGGGCCCCCTGCTGTCTGTAAAACTCACTTTTCAAGATCCTGCAATGAACTGTTTCCTCAGTTCTTCAGCAGAGTTTTTCCAAAGCACACAAATGCTAGTGGTGGAGCTGGTTTGGCGCCAAGAATCCTTAGCCAAGCAAGGGTGCAGAAAGGCCTGGGGGAGAAAAAAAAATGCAGGCTGAGTTGGTTCTAAAACATCTCAGGATGCTCAGAGAGCCGAATGGAAACACTTATCCAGGCAGCTTTTTGCAAAAACATTTGAAAGAAAATCTCTTTCAATAATTAAACTGGGTGTGTGTGGGTAGAATCAAACATCTTTCTGACAATTCAAGATGAACTTTCTCTCTTCCCCCTCCCCTATTCACCTGCTTTTGAAAGACAAACTAAATCAGATACTGAGACCAGATTTAAAATTATTGTGACTTTTGAGTTCTTACCATTTGATATTGAAAGAAAAATATTTATTTTGTAGTAGGTGTCCAAGATTGGAAGCTTCTCTGAGTTTAGGGGAGGCAGAGTCTTCAGGGTCCATAGGAATTGGATAAAACTCAAACGAAGTATAATTTGGGTTTTAGTTGGCAGTCCGGGGCGGGGGAGGTTAGACTGTGGTAACAGTTGGCTTTTGTTTGTCTGGAAAGTTTTTCTAACTCCTCAATTCTAGTAATTCTCCCTGCTGCCCTGGTGATCAGGTAAGTGTATATCCCAGGCCTGGACAATCATTATATGCTGCCTTCCTGACAACAGTGATTGGTGCAAAAATTGGATCCATGACTCAGACAGGGCTTTGCTGAGGTCTGATATGTAAATATGAAGTAGCTTCCATGGTCACTGAATGGGAAGGTGTAGATTTGGGGCTCTTGGACATCATGTTATCACCTGCCATGTGGAGAATTAGAGTGAAGCCAAGAGACAGGCAGAGATAGAAGATGGATGAATGGACATGTGAGGATGGCTGGGGAAGGAGAGAGCCCTGGTAGCAAGGCATCAAACATGACTCTCTAGAATCTTGCAGCCCAGGTGGGATCCATCAGCATGTCCTTTCATCCTCACCTTTATATATATATATATATATACACACACACACACACACACACACATATATATACTGGACATATATAATTTAATTAATTATTTATGTTTGGCTGTGCTGGGTCTTTGTCGCTTTTCTCTAGATGCAGCGAATGGGGACTACTCTCTAGTCATGGTGTTTCTCGTTGCAGTAGCTTCTCTTGCTATGGAACACCAGCTCTCAAACGTGTGCTTTGGTAGTTTTTGCAGCACATGGGCTCAGTGTTTGCAGTTCCCAGGCTCTAGAGCACAGGCTCAGGAGTTGGGGC
This sequence comes from Cervus elaphus, assembly GCF_910594005.1. NCBI lineage: Eukaryota > Metazoa > Chordata > Mammalia > Artiodactyla > Cervidae > Cervus > Cervus elaphus. The sequence goes on from NC_057846.1 coordinate 31,884,719, forward strand.
ACACAGACTTAGTTGCTCCGAAGCATGTGGGATCTTCCCAGATCGGGGATGGAACCCATATCTCCTACATTTACAGGTGGATTCTTTACCACTGAGTTACCAGGAGAGCCCTCATTCCCACCTTTGAACTAGAACCTGGTCCTGATAATGTAACAAGGTCTTATCTCCATCGTGATGGCTTTAGGTTCAACCTCGGTGTGTCTCCCCTGGAAAATGACAGTAACCTTTTCCCTGTCCTCGTACTCCTGCTTTGCTTTGATGCAGTCCATTTTCCATACAGCACGGAGGTCATTTGGTTGTCTGCTTGCACAGAGTTTTGAAACATTAATTACAGCCTGTCACTCCTCTGCTCAATCCCTTCAAATGATTTTCACCTCACTCTGAGGAAAGCCAGTGGTTTTTCCTGCAACCTCTGTCCTCTCCTCCTTAGAGCTTCTCAGCCTCCTCTGCTTCTGATCGATTCTCCGTTCTCTGACTCTATCTTTTAATTTTTGTGCACTATATATTTATCTCTCTGGTTTTTATTGTTGCTTTCATTGCCGTATCCTCTATGTCCAATGGATCCTGGAATACTGTGAGTACCATGAATTCCAGGGCTGGTCTCCAAAGCGCTGGTTCCCTCTGCTCTTGCCTTCATTCTGTCCCCAAACTCTTCCCAGCCTCCTGAGCCTACACATTTCCTTTTTTTGTTTAAGCTAGTTTGAGTTATATTGGAAATTTTTAAACCTTGAGATTTGGGGGAGACCTGTACGTTGCTAAAGATGAAATAAATGGAGCTTTTTGCAAGTTTTTGACATTGGTTCAAACTAAGTGCTCTAAAGATGCCATTTGTTGAACCACCTCCCCACAGAACCATTCTGTATACCTTGGCTACGCCCCAGACAAAACTTAAATCATGTATCTAGGGCTGAGAAAGCAACAATAATGGAAGCAATAGTAGGTAACATTTATTGAACACATACGACATGCCAGATTCCATGCTACATGGCTTCACACACATTACCTCATTTCACCCCAATAATAGTTCTATCAGGTAGTCCTGCTGCAATCTCCTCTAAACATTTGAGGAAATAAATTGAGGTACAAAGAGCTTGAATAGATTACCCAGTATCTTACAGGGAGCCAGTGATAAGAACCAGTTACTAATCCAGGCAATCTGATGCCAGAGCCTAAGATTTTTTATAGTTTGGTTTTTATTTTTATAAAACCTCAATACACACAATTTTGAATCAAATAGTTCTCAAATCTCATTACGAAAAATATCAGCCTATCAATCCCCTAGCACCACAACCCCCTGTCCTACTTCCTCATTCGCAATGCTGTCACTTTCAGCTATTTTACTTTTTCTTTTCATATTTATGCATGGGTCTCTCGTTACTATTGATCACTGGTGGCTCAGAGGTAAAAACCGGCCTGCAGTGCCGGAGATGCAGGTTCAGTCCCTGGGTCGAGAAGATCCCTTGGAGAAGGAAATGTAATACACTCCAGTGTTCTTGCCTGGAGAATTCCAGAAACAGGGGAGCCTGGTGGGCTACACAGTCCATGGAGTCGCAAAAGAGTCAGACATAACTGAGAAACTAAACAACAACAACACTATGTGATCTTATGCTTTTTTCAGTTTTAAGCATTAACTTTTACCCTCCCACATGGAAGATGAAGGCAGAGATTTTACTGCACATCACCTCTCACTTCTAGTGTAGTTGCATCATACTTTGATAATATAATAGCAGATTACCTCATTTGGATTACATAACTACTATGTAGTACACTTACTACATTGTTATCTTTTCATTTCTTAAACAATTCTATTCTTGTTCTAAGTTGTAATCTCTGTTGCTACCTCTCTGAGAGTAACAATGACAGTTTTCTATTTGTTTTTGACACGGGTAGGGAGTAATTTTCACGTCCTTGCATAGTTTCTGTTTACTTCATGTCACTTTTTTCTGTTTGACTGTTCTGAAGCTTGCCTTTCATATCTGAGACTCGGCTCAGATGACCTATGATCCTTGGCTGTTTGTATCCAGGTGTTAAAAGGGAGCTAAAAATCAGACTGGGAACCATGTGTACAAGGCATCTATGGTACGTCATTGGGCATTTGAATCTCAGGCTGAGCATATCTCCCAGAGAAGAATCTTCCAGTCTCATGTCTGAAGAGTGTTACACTGGATGCCAGCATTTAGGAATAGAGTCAGGGAGGGAGGCTGGGATATTTTAGTTATTCCTTCTGTTTTCAACCAAGCACTCTGGCCTGAGTACACAACTCGTCTGGGGTCTGTAGATCCTCTTTAGAGAATAAGACTCCAGTCTATTGGGAAGGAGTGTGGCCAGAAGAGACATCCATCCATCTGTGTCTAGCTGGGGAGGAGATCTGTACACATTACTGCCTTGGAAATAGACTTTTAACCAACTACCTTCTTTTCTGTCCCTTATATATCCTCACTTCTAAAGGAGCCTGTGCTACCATTTCCTCAGGCTTTTGAAGGTTCTGGATGCAAACTGAGTTGTTTCTCAGATTCCCTACTGCTGACTTAGGGTGATTCTGCCCAGAAAACCTGACCCAGTTATCATCTGTCCTTCTGCTTTTAATAAGCATTGACCATGTGCACATACACCCACAGATGTTTGTGCATGTATTTGTTATATTAGTTTCTGCCTCATCTCTTGTGCTAGTAACCTTATGCCAAATTCTCATTTTGCTGAGGATACGGACAGGAGTAGAGTTAGATGAGTGTGTTCAACCATCATATTTATGGAGGGGCCAGAGCCCTTAATCACCAGCTCCACTGAATGATAGACAATCAGCTATCTTCATGCTCCTGAGTAATGTCTTAGCACTTTCACGATTTTTGTTTTTCTCAGCCTAATCAGACAGGTCATAAGGCTGTCATATGCCCATAGCACAGATAAAGGATGACGTGGAAACAGTAAGGGACTGTGCCAGGATCACACTGCAGGCCTTCTGACTTCTATCCAATGCCATTTCCGCATTTTCATATTGTATCCTGGCCTATATTGAGGAGACCATCTGCCATTAGAAAGGATGATGCTCTCAGGTCCCACCAATGATCCTGGGAAAACATGATTCCTTTTATCACCTTGATTCAAGTTTCAGGTTCATTGCCTGAGTCTACAAAGAAGAGAAATAGGAGAGGGAAGCAGGTTATAGAACTCTTTTATTCCATGCTTGCCTTTCTTTATTCCATTCTTGCCTTTCTTTATCTGCTCCAACTGCTCAGGCTGCTTGTTATTTAGGAGCAGATAAATGCAGAGATGACCACATTTGGAAGAGCTACAAAGGATGCTAAAAAGGCATGGGGCTTCCCAGGCACCGGAAGAATGAGTCAAACAGTGAATTTGTTCCCAGGCTGAAGAAGGATACTGTACCAAAACTGAAATTGGCCCTCCAGATGACGTTTGGAAGCCAAATGAACTGTAGCACTTTAAGTGGTGAGGTCAATGGCTCAGCTAATTGTGGAAATGTGGGGATTCCCCACTGATCCAGCAATCCTTGTGATCCATGGCTGAAGACATACATTGTGAAGGCAATATGTGCCGGTTGATCTATGAAAACAGGAAGACTTGGGCAGCCCCAGCTAATGCACTTGCCTACGCTGGCCTTCTCCTGAAGCTAAAGATCACTGGCAAAATCCAGCTGTCTGGCCTAAAAAATAAAAGTGGACTAAATGATATTAATAAAAAGAAATCTAAATATTATGATGAGTGGGCTAGGCTTCATAAGGTGCAAACAGAAAGCTGCATTATTTTATCTTTTTCTGGTGTGTTTGAATCCCTTCTGTAATTCTGTAGGCAAGTTCATCCCTATTGCTTGGGAAAAAACTCAGGCAGGTTCACTGATCTTGTCAGTGCTAATAGTAAAATGTCTCTGGGTCCTCTAGATCTCAAGATAAGTCTCATTTCAGAAATTAAGCATTTCAACAATTGAATGTACACATCAAAACTCAAAACTTCATCCAAAGTTAAAGCTTTTCTCCTTCTTTGTGTCTGGTTTGGGTTCAAGATCTGACATTGGGATTTTCCCTCGTATTTCTTCTTCCTGGCACTGCTCCTGGCTTCTCTGAAGCTAGAGTTGACAGAGGGAGGTGTGGGGAGAGACCAGAGGTCTTTCTTGACAGGCCCAGGTGTAGTCAGACAGCGGATCAGACTTGATCTTAGGTGACTGTTTCTCTCTCATGGAGGCCCTTTCTGACTGGACAACATGGTGAGGACAGAGCTGTTCCACTGGATGGTCCCTATGATGACTCCTCCTTCGGTCCTGGGACGTCTGCACGGCGATCCTTCTGTGGAACGGCCGTGCTCCTCCAGGAAGCCCTATGGTGGGAAGGGGATCTTTCATGGCCTGTGAGCAGCACCTCCCCACTTAGCCCAGACCCACTTCCTTTTCCCTCAGCTCTTCCTGCCCAAGCCTGTGGTCACAACTTCTGCCCTAAGGTTTCCCAGGCAGGTATAAGGGGCCAGTGTCTGTGTTCTGCACACACTCCAGGCGGATGCAGTCACATTAAAAACTCTGTCACCATGCTCCATTCTACTCTGGAGAACCTTCCATGGCCTTGAAGAGGGGAAGGTCCTCTCTCCTCCACTGGGGTGGGAGGAAGTGAGCAGTGTCTACAGCATCCACCTCTCTGGATTCTACAACATCTCTCTGGCCTCTACAGCATCCATCTCTGGATATCGAGGTGGGTGATGGTATTTGCCTTTTTTGGATGCTTTCTGAGTCTTACATTGGCCTGACACCTACTGGTTTGTTCTTGGCCCATGGAAGCTGTCAGAGCTGAAAAATGTCCCCCAAAGATATCAAGTCCCGAGCCCCACCACCTGAGAATATCACCTTACATGCCAAAAGACATGGTTAAACTAAGAATCCTCAGATGATACTATCTTGGATTATCTGGGTGGGCTCAATGCAATCAGAAGCATTCATCTACAAGGGAGGCAGAGGGAGATTTGACACATAGAAGATTAGAAGGCAGTATGATCATGGAGGCAGAGAGGAGAGAGCTGTAGCCACAAGCCAAGGAGTGCCAGTGACCCCCAGGAACTGGAGCGGCAAGGAGCCCATCCTCCTCAGAGCCTCCTGAGGGAGCGTAGCCCTGCGGGTGCCTTGATCTCACCCCAGTGATACGGATTTGGGACTTTTGGCCTCTAGAACTTGCAGAGTAAATTTCTGCGTTTTAAGCTACCCAACTTGGGGTAATTTGTTACAGCAGCCACAGTGTCAGGCAGAAGAAAAGCAGGAAGAATTCCACTTTAAATTATACTGTAAAAGAAATAATTTTAAAAATGATCTCAATGACCTTGAGACCCAGGTCTCCTCCTCCCTCCACAGGGAGTATACCTGGCATGTTGCTACCTGTTATCCCTGGGAGCTCCCCTGGGGAAAAATTAATACTAAACCTCTCAAGGAAAGCTACAGATGTGTATTAACAGTGATTTTTTCAAGCATACGTGGATCAGGGATGCTGCCTAAGAATGGGACCCTTAAGAAGATTTTATCCCCAGAGATTATGTCAAATAAAGAATGACAGAGGTCAGAAAGTGACAAGCACCTGCAGAAAGCTGCCCCAGCCCCTTGGTCAGAGGCAACAACAATTGCGGAGACATCCCCAGTCCAACCATTGAAACCTGGTTCAATCTGGGTCTCGATGCCTCTGAGACATGAGTTTCCTGCATTGCAGGTGGACTGCTGCACTGCAGGCAGATTCTTTACCAACTGAGCTACAAAGGGGATGCTTATCACTTTTGCTGGTCATGTTGATATATTTGACTTTTAATGAATGTGAATCAGCCTGAGGAATATGATTGGACCAGGGATGTCTCTGCATTTGTTGTTGCCTCTGACCAAGGGGCAGGGGCAGCTTTCTGCAGGTGCTTTGTTACTTTCTGACCTCTCTCATTCTTTCTTTGACATAATTTCTGTGGATAAAACCTTCTTAAGGGTCCCATTCTTAGGCAGCATCCTTGATCCACATATGCTTAAAAAATCACTGTTTATACACATCTGTGTCTTTCCTTGAGAGGTTTGGTATTAATTTTTCCCCAGAGGAGCTCCCAGTGATAACATGGAGCAACATGCCAGGGGCACTCCCTATGGAGGGAGGAGGATTCCCTTGCTGAAGATAAGAGATGTGATTGACATTTCTGATGCATGACTGGCTTCCAGTTTTGGCATCCTTACTGTTGACTCATAGATCTGCGGTAGAAACTGAAATTGTATAGTCCAGCTCTTAGGGCTTTCAGAAAACAGAGTTTTCAGTTTTCAGCCCTCAAGAGCTCTGAGTTCCCCCATGGGTGGCAAAGTCAGTGTCACTCCCAGGCCAGGCTTGTGGCCCTGGAGAACTGGGTCACACAGTTCCCCTCCTGTGCTCGTTTCCTCATCTTCAAAGAGGAAAGAGGGAGTGGGAAGCATCCTTTGCTCATTCAACAAACAGCTGTTGGGCACTTGCCACAAGCCAGATCTCCTGCCAGGTGCTGGACACCAACCAATTTGCCCCAGACCAATGGGACTCAGCCTGGTGAGTTACGTACTCCTTTCAGACCCCTCCTTTCAAGCTAAGACTACCAGTCCACTGTATATAACAAAGAAAAGCAGAAGGAAGGCAGGTGGGGTGGGAAGAGGGGTGGAGACTGAGAAACTAAATGAACCCTGATCTAGGTACCTTCCAACCCCTGATAATTCCCCAGGGTGACCAGGAACCCCAAGACCCAACTATTGAGCTTGAAAAAGGCTATTTTAGAGCCCAGTTTAGTACAGAGGCCACAAGTCCTGACTCTGAGGACATTCTGCTTGGCTTCTAAACCTGACATTGCTGCTTCCTAGGGTTGGTCTCCTATTCAAATTGCTTAATCCCTTTGTGTTTCAATATCCTCATCAATAAAATCAGAGTGGTACCTAATTCTAACAATTCCTAACTCCTGGGGTAGAGAGAAGATTAAATGAATTCTTTCATTCACGAAAGTGTCTAACACAGTACTCAGAAATGTCAGGTGATAGAATTTATGAGTTTGTGAATTACCCTTGGACTCTCCACTGTCCTACATACTCTTCTCGTTCATCAATCAGAGTGGACGATGTCAGTGGAATGCACTTGGAAGTTTAGGAAAATTCCACTTGACTTCAAAGCACTTTGATGAACAATCATGTAATTCCTGCCTTCTGATGGACAGGACTGAACTTCAGCAAACCCTGGACCCTGATTGAAGTGAAACCCAGTCAAGGGGAACAGAAGGGAAACCATGTGGGGCTTCATCTCACTCTGCCAGGGAATGGACGTCTCTTTGCAAGTTAACAACCAAAGAGACAGAGGGAAATTGCTTTTGTTGGAGGATTATGCCTTTGCCACTGAAAAGTTTTTCCTTCTTGCCGAACCCTTAACCAAGATCCAGCAAAAATATGCATGACAAAAACTGGGAGTGTTCCAGAGCAGACCAGAGAGGAATTTTCATTTTGGAGACAGAGTGAGAGTTGGAGGAGAGGGCAGAAAGGAACAGGAAAAGGAGACAGGCTTGGGCAAAATGTTAGGGATGGGAGGGGAGGAGGTGACAGAGGCTGCATGGGTCTGCTCAGTAAGGACGCTCATTTTGCAATATAAAGTCAGTGCTCAGGGCCCCGGGAGCCTGCATCCTGGACAGTAGCAAACAGATGGGATCTGGCGGGCCTGCAGATGACTCTGGGGGAAACTTCAGCTGGTGGCAGATGCAGGTGGGGCAGTGGCCACCTGTGCTCTGGCGCCCACGCTACCCACCTGGTCCGTCTGCATTTACTCAATCCACCAATTACAGGGGCAAAGCCCCAGGGCTCCAGATCAAGTTCCGAACGAAGGCTGACATCAGACCCAAGGAAGCAGTGCTTCCTTTCTGGTGTGCATTGTAACTGACCACGCAGCTTGTGGCAGGCTTCCCTGAGTTGCAGAAACTCTGAGGAAAGTGAGCCTGGGCTGAGTGTCCCCAGTTGTCACCTGGATGCCCTAGCATCTGTTTTTCCCTAGTCAGTGGGAGGAGGAGGAGGAAGAAGAGGCGGGGGTGGGGGTTGCCTCAAATTCCCGACCCTGCCGGAAAATAACCCCGTGCTTCCTAGGAGAGTGTCACTTTCATGTATAAAAAGAGCATGGGCACAGCGATTGAGGATGAACCAGCAAGAAGGAAGGTCAGCCTGTCAGATATTGAATAGCTACAACATCACAGACACTGGATCTGGAAATTTATGTGTATTCTCTGGCTTATCCTCAGCAATGATGCTTTAAGGTTATAATTATATCTTTAGAGGTGAAGAAACCCAGGCTCACTGATTTCAATCACTCCCCAAGACCATGTATCTGGATTCGAACCCAAGCCTATCCTAGTCCAAGGGAGCAGTTCACCTGAGCGACTCCTAAATATTAGACTGGTTTGAGGAACTGCTTAAGTCTACACATGTCCACTCTCACCCCCAGAAACTCTGATTCAGAAATTCAGAGCTGAGGCTGGGGAATCTGCCTCTGCAGATGTTTGGAGGCCCTCCTGGTGATTCTGATGCTCAGCTCCACCAGGCATCAGACCACTGGACAGCACTGCTTCCCACAGCAGCACTGGCGCTTGTAATGGGCCTTGTGGCTGGGGGAGTTCCATCACCAAACCTGCCTTGATCCATTAAAAATCCCTTTATCCCGACCCCTGACTTTCTTTGGGAAGACTTTGCCAGCACCTGGTTGACCTGCTTCATACCTGTCCCTCATAGAGCCTCTCTGAAGTTGGAATCTGGCTTCTCTGCAAACTTAGACAGAGATTTCTTTATTTCAGAAACATCTCTGTATCAGTAACTCTGTGCCAGGTGTGCTTTATATTTTGCTTTTTTTTTTATTATTTAGCAATATGGTTTTTATTTTAGGATTTCATTCACAATTTAAATATTAAACTCAGTGCTAATTCAGCCACAGAATTACAAGCTGCAATTCTTTTTGGTATGTATATTTGTGCACAGGTCTTTTAAAGAACAATTGTTTCAGGTTTATCAAATAATTGAGATTCAGATGCTTTCACTATAACATAAAATACATTATAAATGGCAAGTGCTATACAAGATGTCTGTATATGGATGGATGTATAGTATAAAATGTTATCACTCAAATAAGCCCCAGAGATAGCCTGAGTATTTCGATGAGCTTTCAGATAAAGATTGGTCTTGTTTACAGAATTATGTAGGACAATAAGAAAATTGCTCTTTTCTACTTCCTCGCCGAACTTCCTCTGCTTCATACAGTTCTCTTAAGGCAGGAAATGGGCACAGCTCCCACGGAAGCTCCAGTTAAAACCTGAGGCACTGGCTTCAGTGGAAATTTTGTTGGATGAAGTGTTCTACCAGGTCATTTTTGATCAAAGGCGCTTCCACAGCCTTCGTTGCTCCTATAGTCTGTATTCCTTTTAATTGTGTCTCTCTACATTGTTGTTGTTTAGTTGCTAAGTTGTGTCTCTCTATACCTGAGTGTATACCTTGCAGGTTGCATTTCTGAAGGGTCTCTGCCATGTTGCCTTATTTTTCCGTGTGCCAGGTGTGCTAGAATCCTTTACATATGCAATCTATTCTCATTTTTGCAGTAATTGTGGTGTTTAAAGTCACAGTGGACACTGAATTAGAGAATACTGTACCCATATTCCCAGAGGAAAGTCAGGGTTACGTTCCTTCAAGCCTCTAACCGCAACATTTTCATCAACTGATCAGTACATAACTTGTTTTATCTGAGTTTCTGTTTAAAGACACCTTGTTTAATAGATATTGTGGACTCATTAACATTGAGCTCACAGCCAACAGCACACTCACACGTGCCTGGACAAAGCTTATCTAATGCATGTATTTTCTCTGAAAGATCCTTCCACAGCTTTCTGCAACTACAAACACCAGTCAGCACTTCTCAGCACTTCGCTTAGGGGCCACTATGTGCAACAGAATTATTAACAAAAAAGCACAAAAATGCAAAAAACATAACCCTGAGTAGACTTCAGAAAGGACACTTGTTTAACAGTCTGAAGGTGAAACAAGAAGGCAGAGCATTGTCTTGCTCCACACCACCTGGGAACATGACATGGGGAGGACTAAAATTCTTCATCACATGTGCCAGAATGACCACAAAAGTGCCCTGAGTATTGATTTTGGGGTTTTACAAATGAATTTAGCAAGTTGGAAAATTCTCAAATTGTGAGGATGATCTGTGTTAATATGTCTAATCTTCACAACAAAAGCACAAGGTAGGCACAATCATCCCCAATCCTGATGGCCTTTAGAAAAGTTACCAGCAAATTCCAAAAATGTCACTCCCATTATAACAGATGACAAACCTGAGTCGTAAAGAGGGCAAGGTGACAGCTAGTAAGTGTCAAAAATCCAACTTAAACCTAGTGTATCTGGCTACACAGTTAACCAGATAACCATGATACTCTCTGGGGAGTGCAAACTCCTCTGTGAACTATACAACTAACCCAGCCCAGAATTTGCCCACCAGAGGGATGCCGATATAATTTAAGAGGAAAAAAATGAACAATTCTGCATAGTTTTAGGCATAGTGGTTAGTCATTATACCTGTTGCCTGAGTTCCCTTAAATCTGGATTTCTCAAAGTGTGTTCCAGGACTCCTGTCTTCAGAACAATTTTTGTAATGCAGATTCTTGGAGATTCTGGTTGAACTGGTGTGAGGTGAGGGCTACATTTTCAGTAGATTCTTCAAGGAAGTCTGATGTTTTAGGATTTTGAAAGCACTGTCTGAAATTCAGTACCATCTTGAATAAAAATGACAAATTAAAAATAATATTTATTTGTGAAATCTGTAGCATTCAAAGTCCTTCAAACTTCTTTTTAAGGTTCTCTTTTTTGTTTATTTCCTTAATAGGATGGTGGGAGGAAATGGGTCCAATAAAGACTATTGGAAATGCAATTACAAATTAGAAAGAATATTTTTTCAATGAGTTGCTTGAAGATTTCCATAATAGCAAAAATTAAAGAAAATTCACCCAGAGATCTTATTTCTTTTAGAAGAATGGATTTTTACCTAGCTCAAACTCATCAAACACTTTGGCCTAGGGAGAAGAAAGTTTTTAACCTTCTCTGCTTATCAACTTCCCCAACTTTACAAGAAAAGAAATTACAAGTTTACTTGAAAACAAGGGAGAAACAAGATTAGCTTATTGATATTTTTAGAAATCTGAGGACTTAAAAATAGTGAGTAACTCAGTGATTGTTATATCAGTGTGTGCATTTGTTAAAATGCACTTATACACTTGTGACTTATATACCAGTTCATTAGTAAATTATAGTTCAATAAAAAACAAATCTGCAGAAATAAAAAATTAGACTGCTTTTGCATGATTCTACTTGATTTCTCTCCTTTCTGACATATCATAGAGGAGAAGATTTGTGTGTGCACCAACTTTCTTTGGAAATTTTGTTCTTACTTGTTTAGCCCTGTGCAGAAGTCAAAGGAGTAATACCCAGAGGGGTTGCAGAAACATTCAGCTTAATGTTACCTCTGGTGAGTAGGGATGGGTATGGACTTGCCGTGCCTTCTACGTATTCCTCTTTAAAAATGGAATGCACTATAGCTGTTTCAAAGAAACAGTTATTTACCACATCAAAGAATCTAACTGTAAAACCAACTACCATCCCAGGTTCCAGGCAACTCAGTGGTCACAGAGCCTTCACAAAGGGGAGTCTCGCTTCCGTGAGATTTTCTGTCCAGGCACCAACTCACTGATCTCGTCTTCCCCTTATACCAGCTCACCATCATCCAGGAACTTGGAAGATGAGCATCTTGCAATCATTCATGACTATAAACTCTGAACTATGGTCCCAGATGGAGCTCTTTTCCATATACATACTGTTTATCTTTGAACAACACAGGTTTGAATTGTACATGTTCACTTACAGGCAGATTTTTTTTTTTTTCCCAGTAGTAAGTACAGTACTATGCGATGCATGGTTGCTTGGATCCTTGATTGTGGAACCACGGAGATGGACTATGGGGCTTGAGCATCCAGTGATGGTGGTTGTCCATGGTGGGTCCTGGAAAATGCCCCCACCTGAGGACATCAAGGGATGACTATACTTCTCTCTTTAGCAACAACAGCTTTAGAGATTAAAAGATGGAACAGATTGCTTTTCAAGTAGAAAAGGAAGTCCACTGACCCTGACTGGCTTATGAGGCAAAATACTGATGCTCACTGTGTTCCTTCCCTTGACCAGCTTCCAGGGAGGAAGCAGACACAGTGGCTGGGTGACCCACCAATCGTTCGGGGATGAGGACAGAACTTGGGTTTTGTGACAGGATAATATATTTCCCAATCAATGCTGCTGCTGCTGCTAAGTCACTTCAGTCGTGTCCAACTCTGTGCAACCCCATAGATGGCAGCCCACCAGGCTCCCCCATCCACGGGATTTTCCAGGCAAGAGTACTGGAGTGGGGTGCCATTGCCTTTTCCGTCCCAACCAATGAGCTGCTTCTAATTGTAATGTTTTTCTTGGACTAAGAGATTTGTTCTCTGGCATTTTTGGCTATGTGTGTAACAAGGCTGGCCTTGTGGCAATCGTCAGCATAATTATCATTTCACACTTGTGTTTGCCTACATCTCTGAATTTATGCTCCCAGTCAGAGTTAAGAGGCTCAGCCCTCCAATAGCGATAGCCACAGCTGGCCTTTCAGAATCTAAAACTGATTACTATGAATCATCTTCAAGTTTCTTCCTTCAGGTTTCTTCTTTCCTTCCTGGTACCTGGAAAGCAGTATGAGATTTTGATTCATAAACTATTCACACATTTGTTTTCACGAGGACAGTGACCTCCTTTTGAACTCAGGTGTTGTGCACACCTGGATGATAATATGTTTCAGAGTCTCAAAGAAGTTGCCTGATCTGACAGCTTTGAGGGAATTAAAAATGACTCAAACAAAAGTAGATAATTAGCAATTGTATCAGTAGATGTCAAAATACCTGAAAGGCTCTCAGTTGGATGCCCAAGAAGAAATCAGATTGAAACTCTTTCCTTAGCACATTTGTAAAATGTGGATGTGAGTGTGACTATTTTTTTCTGTTTTTGCTTGTTACTACATTGCAAGTTAAGCAAGTTCAGTTCAGTTCAGTCACTCAGTCGTGTCCGACTCTTTGTGACCCCATGAATAGCAGCACGCCAGGCCTCCCTGTCCATCACCAGCTCCCGGAGTTTACTCAAACTCATGCCCATCAAGTCAGTGATGCCATCCAGCCATCTCATCCTCTGTCGTCCCCTTCTCCTCCTGCCCCCAATCCCTCCCAGCATCAGGGTCTTTTCCAATGAGTCAACTCTTCGCATGAGGTGGCCAAAGTATTGGAGTTTCAGCTTCAGCATCAGTCCTTCCAATGAACTCCTTGGAAGGAGAGATCAGTCCAGGACTGATCTCCTTTAGGATGGACTGGTTGGATCTCCTTGCCAAAAAGCAAAAAAAAAAAAAAAAAAAAAAAAAGAAAAAGAAAAATATCGTTACACTCATGTCCACATTTTTTTTTTGCTAGTTACTATGCTGCAAGTTGGGTTGGGATCTGCTGGAGTAGGAAATGGCAACTCACTCCAGTATTCTTGCTTGGGAAATCCCACGGACAGAGGAGCGTAGCGGGCTACAGTCCATGGGGCTGCAAAGAGTCAGACACAGCTGAGTGAGTGACACACATTACAAGTTGGTTGAGACCTGAATCAATGTGTTAAACAGTGGGCTGTAAGGAGAAGGATGGCCTTCCCTGGTGGGAAGAATCTGCCTGCAATGCAGGAGACCCAGGTTCAATCCCTGGGTCAGGAAGATCCCATAGAGAAGGAAATGGCTACCCACACCAGTATTTTTGCCTGAAGAATTCCATGGACAGAAGAGCCAGGTAGGCTATAGGCCATGGGGTTGCAGAGTCGGACACAACTGAGCAACTAAGACAACGAAAAAGATGTCTTTCTGCTGCATTTCAGGGCCACTCCTTGGTTTTGAGGACAGGTGGCCCCTGGGTTAGCAGACAGTGAGAAAGAAAACATACCCAGAGCACAAGCTGGAGCTCGTCTGACAGCAGCCTGGCAGTCCTGACACAGAGGAGCTGTCTGTCTCCATGGAACACTCCCTTCTGAGAGATGCAGGTGCCACACAAGCCCTCAGCTTCAAGAAAATTAACCAGCACTCATGTTAAGAAAGAAGGGATGAACGCTCAAATTATCAGTTCAAAAACTGAGCATATTAAATGACTACACACAGCACTGAGCTAGATGGTACACATAATGTATAAAAAAGCAGAATTTTTACCTTCCAGGGACTTGTGATCTAATATTTCTCGTATAAGTCATACATGAAAGCATAGTGCAGTCTTTCTTCTCCCGAAATGAGACATCAAATGTTGAGGGGGAAGTATAAGCGAGGGAAAATAGCAGGTTGAAATGTAGAAATTTACATCTTGCCTCTATCATGGTAATACAGAACTCTGGATGCCCGTGTTCTACCTAAAACTCGAGGAAGGTCATTACATGCCTTTTCAGCCTCCCTTCCAGCTTCTGTGGCTCTGATTCTGCTGCCTCCAATTTCCTATACTGGCAACAGAATTCAGGAGAAATGTTGGATAAAGAATATTCAGTGATATGGCTAAGTCTTTGCCATCAAAGACATCCATCTCATCAGAGGAGGGTGGCCAGTGACAGAATGTAGCATGCATGTGTACATGCTAAGTCACTTCAGTTGTGTTTGACTCTTTGCAACCCCATGGACTTTAGCCTGCCAGGCTCCTCTGTCCATGAGATTTTCCAGGCAAGAAAACCGGAGTGGGTGACCACTTCCTTCTCCAGGGGATCTTTCTGACCCAGGGACGAATCTGCGTCTCATTACGTTTCCTGCATTGACAGATGGGTTCTTTACCACTAATGCCACCTGGGAAGCCAGAATCTAGCATAGTGTGTTAGAAAAATATCTGTAAGAGTTTGAGGGCTTTAGAAAGAAAACCTATAGAGGTACCTCTGGTGGATTTCCTGGTAAATGGCTTCACCAACAGGCAAAGGAATACAGATAGGGCCTCTGAGACATCTCTTACCCTTTTAATTGGGTCCTGAGGAGTTTTATCACTAATATTTTTTTGATGGTCCCTCTGGTCCTTCATCTCTTCACCCAGTGGCCTGCTGCAAACTTCTGCAGTTGATAAGACAATAAACAAACGTAGTAGGTAAAGTAAGAACTGTCAGTGCCAAATCAACATTTACCAAAGATCTACCGTGTGTCAGTCCTTGTGTTAGAAACTAGGAGGATATGTGTCCACATTCCATAGAAGGAAGCTAGGGTTCTCCTCAAAGTAAATCAGTCATAAAATATGAGGTTTCACGAAAGAAATAGCCTCACTTTCTGCCAGACCACTTTGTTAAATAGAGCTAGACCTCAGCTCACTCTGACAGCACCTTCACAGCTATACAAGGCTATTTTAGTCCATTTCTATAGGACTAGAAACCCTGGATAAATATCTTACCAGTCATGAATCAATTAAACCGGGACTAAACAGCCTCTGAGTGAATTTTCTTCATATAATCACATATCCTAATGTATTTATAAGTGAAACTATTAATTTAAATTAAAATGAGTAAATAAGTTTTGTCTGGTACATGGTATTTTGGATTAGAAGAAAAACACTAAAAGCCCTTGGAGCCCTCAGTTTCTATACTTTCATTTTGTTTGTTGTGGTTTTAAAAATATTTATAACTCACTTTTAAAATTAAGCTTGTTATTTCAAAGTAATTATAGATTCACATGCAGTTGTAATAAATAATACAGCTGCTGCTGCTAAGTCGCTTCAGTCGTGTCCGACTCTGTGCGACCCCATAGACGGCAGCCCACCGGGCTCTCCTGTCCCTGGGATTCTCAAGGCAAGAACACTGGAGTGGGTTGCCATTTCCTTCTCCAATGCAGGAAAGTGAAAAGTGAAAGTGAAGTAGCTCAGTCGTTTCCGACTCTTAGCGACCCCATGGACTGCAGCCTACCAGGCTCCTCCATCCATGGGATTTTCCAGACAAGAGTACTGGAGTGGGTTGCCATTGCCTTCTCCAAAATAATAGAGACATCCCATATTTCCATTACCCAGTTTCCCCCAATGATAACGTCTTGGGAACTGTAGTGCAATGTTACAGCCAGGATATTGATATGGATACAGGCAAGATGGGAAACATTCCATCACCACAAGCATCCCTCAGAACCATACTCACTGTCCTCCCACCCCATCACCTGTTTAAACCCTGGGAACCACTAATCTGTTTTCCACTCTCATAGTTATGCCACCTCAAGAATTATGTAAATAGAATCATACAGTAAGCAACCTTTCAGTTACTTCTTAACTGAGCATAATTCTCTAGAAATTCATCCAGTTTTTGGCCTGTATCAATATTTCATTCTTTTTATTGCTGTGTAGTAGTCCATGGAGAAGGCAATGGCACCCCACTCCAGCACTCTTGCCTGGAAAATCCCATGGACGGAGGAGCCTGGTAGGCTGCAGTCCGTGGGGTCGCTAAGAGTCGGACACGACTAAGCGACTTCACTTTCACTTTTCACTTTCATGCACTGGAGAAGGAAATGGCAACCCACTCCAGTGTTCTTACCTGGAGAATCCCAGGGACGGGGGAGCCTGGTGGGCTGCCGTCTATGGGGTCGCACAGAGTTGGACACGACTGAAGCGACTTAGCAGCAGCAGCAGAGCAGTAGTCCATAGTGAGAATGTAGTGTAGTTGATTTAACCATTCACCTGTTGAAGGGTATATCTATTTCCAGTTTTTTATTTCTTATAAACAGCTATAAAACATCCACATATAGGCTTTTATGTGAACATAAATCTTTATATCTCTGGGATAAATGCCCAGGGAATATAATTGTTAGATAGTATGGTAATTGCATGTTTATGTTTTTAGGAAACTGCCAAACTGTTTTCCAGAGTAGCTGGACCATTTTACATTTCTATCAGCAATGCATGAGTGATTCAGTTTCTTCACATTCTTGTCAGTATTTGATGTTGTCACTATTTTTTTTTAATTTTAACCATTCTAGGAGGTGTGAAGTGGTATCTCACTATGGTTTTAGTTTCCATTTCCTGAATGGCTAGTGCTGATGAACATACTTTCATGTGCTTATTTACTATCTGTATCTCTTCTTTGGAGAAATGCCTGTTCACACATTTTGCCCATTTTCTAATTAAATTGTTTTAGTTGTTCTTTTTTTAAATGATGGACCCTAAGAGTCGTTTATATAGTCTAGACACTAATCCTTTGCCAGATATGTGACTTGCAAATATTTTCTCCCAGTCTGTAGCTTGACTTTCACAGGACAAAGTTTTAAATTTTGATAAAGTCCAATTTATCAATTTTTCTTTGTATAAATTGTGCTTTTGCTGTCAAAGCCAAGAATCTTTTTCTTTTTTTTTTAATTTATTTTTTTTTGGAAGGATAATTGCTTTACAGAATTTTGTTGTTTTCTGTCAAACCTCAGCATGAATCAGCCATAGGTATACATATATCCCCTCCCTTTTGAACCTCCCTCCCGTCTCCCTCCCCATCCCACCCCTCTAGGCTGACACAGAGCCCCCGTTTGAGTTTCCTGAGCCATACCGCAATTCCCGTTGGCTATCTATTTTATATATGGCAATGTAAGTTTCCATGTTACTCTTTCCATACATCTCACCCTCTCCTCCCCTCTCCCCATGTCTGTAAGTCTATTCTCTATGTCTGTTTCTCCATTGCTGCCCTGAAAATAAATTCTTCAGTAACATTTTTCTAGATTCCATAGAATCTAGAATACGTTAGAATACGACATTTATCTTTCTCTTTCTGACTCACTTCACTCTGTATAATAGGTTCTGGGTTCATCCACCTCATCAGAACTGACTCAAATGTGTTCCTTTCTATGGCTGAGTAATATTCCACTGTGTATATGTACCACAACTTCTTTATCCATTCATCTGTCAGTGGATATCTAGGTTGCCTCCATGTTCAAGCTATTGTAAATAGTGCTGCAATGAACAATGGGATACATGTGTCTTTTTCAATTTTGGTTTCCTCAGGGTATATGCCTAGGAGTGGGATTGCTGGGTCATATGGTGATTTTATTCCTAGTTTTTTAAGGAATCTCCATACCATCTTCCATAGTGGCTGTATCAATTTATATTCCCACCCAGAGTGCAAGAATGTTCCCTTTTCTTCGCACCCTCTCTAGCATTTATTGTTTGTAGACTTTTTGATGAGGGCCATTCTGACTGGTGTGAAGTGATATCTCATAGTTTTGATTTGTATTTCTCTAATAATGAGCGATGTTGAACATCTTTTCATGTGCTTATTAGCCATCTGTATGTCTTCTTTGGAGAAATGTCTGTTTAAGTCTTTTTCCCACTTTTTGATTCGGTTGTTTGTTTTTCTGGCATTGAACTGTATGAGCTGTTTGTATATTTTGGAAGTTAATCCTTTGTAAGTTGTTTCATTTGCTATTATTTTCTCCCATCTGAGGGTTGTCTTTTCACCTTGCTTATAGTTTCCTTTGCTGTGCAAAAGCTTTTAAGTTAATCAGGCCCCACTTGTTTACTTTTGCCTTTATTTTCATTACTCTAGGAGGTGGGTCACAGAGGATCTTGCTTTGATTTATGTCATTGAGTGTTCTGCCTGTTTTCCTCTAAGAGTTTTATAGTTTCTGGTCTTACATTTAGGTCTTTAACCCATTTTGAGTTTATCTTTGTGTATGTTGTTAGGAAGTGTTCTAATTTCATTCTTTTACATGTAGCTGTCCAGTTTTCCCAGCACCATTTATTGAAGAGGCTGTCTTTGCCCCATTGTATATTCCTGTCTCTTTTGCCAATGATAAGGTACCCATGGGTTTATTTCTGGGCTTTCTATCTTGTTCCATTAGTCTATATTTCTGTTTTTGTGCCAGTACCATACTGTCTTGATGACTGTAGCTTTGTAGTATAATCTGAAGTCAGTAAGGTTGATTCCTCCAGCTCCATTCTTCTTTCTCAAGACTGCTTTGGCTATTCAGAGTCTTTTGTGTTTCCATATAAACTGAAATTTTTTGTTCTAGTTCTGTGAAAAATGCCATTGGGAATTTGATAGGGGTCACATTGAATCTGTAGATTTTATTTGGTAGTAGAGTCATTTTCACAATATTGATTCTTCCTACCCAGGAACATGGAATATCTCTCCATCTGTTTATGTTGTCTTTGATTTCTTTCATTAGTGTCTTATAATTTTCTGTGTACAGTTCTTTTGTCTCCTTAGGTAAGTTTATTCCTATATATTTAATTCTTTTTGTTGCAATGGTGAATGGGATTGATTCCTTAATTTCTCCTTCTGATTTTTCACTGTCAGTATATAGAAATGCAAGTAATTTCTGTGTATTGATTTTGTACCCTGAAACTTTACAAATTCACTGATTAGCTCTAGTAATTTTCTGATACTATCTTTAGGGTTTTCTATGTACAGTATCATGTCATCTGCAAACAGTGAGAGCTTTACTTCTTTTCCGATCTGGATTCCTTTTATTTCTTTTTCTTCTCTGATTGCTATCACTAGGACTTCCAGAACTGTGTTGAATAGCAGCAGTGAAAGTGAACACCTTTGTCTTGTTCCTGATCTTAGAGGGAATGCTCTCCTTTTTTCACCATTGAGAATAATGTTTGCTGTAGGCTTATCATATGTGGCCTTTACTATTTTGAGGTAGGTTCCTTCTATGCCCATTTTTTGAAGAGTTTTAATTGTAAATGGGTGCTGAATTTTGTCAAAGGCCTTTTCTACATCTATTGAGATTATCTTATGGCTTTTATCTTTCAATTTGTTAATATAGTGTATCACATAGATTGATTTGCATATATTGAAAAACCCTTGCATTTCTGGAATAAACCCAACTTGATCATGGTGTATGAGCTTTTTGAAGTGTTTCTGAATTCTGTTTGCTAAACTTTTGTTGATGATTTTTGCATCTATGTTCATCAGTGATATTGGCCTGTAGTTTTCTTTTTTTGTGTTGTCTTTGTCTGGTTTTGGTATCAGGGTGACAGTGGTCTCATAGAGTGAGTTTGGAAGTGTTCCTTCCTCTGCAGTTTTTTTGAAAGAGTTTTAGAAGGATAGGCATTAGCTCTTTTCTAAATGTTTGATAGAATTCTCCTGTGAAGCCATCTGGTCCTGGGCTTTTGTTTTTTGGAAGATTTTTTATCATAGTTTCAATTTCAGTGCTTGTAATTGGGTTGTTCATAATTTCTATTTCTTCCTGGTTCAGTCTTGGAAGATTGAACTTTTCTGAGAATCTGTCCATTTCTTCCAGGTTATCCATTTTATTGCCATATAGTTGTTCATAATGTCTCTTATAATCCTTTGTATTTCTGCATTGTTTGTTGTAACCTCTCCTTTTTCATTTCTAATTTTGTTGATTTGATTCTTCTCTCTTTTTTCCTTGATGAGTCTGGCTAAAGGCTTGTCAATTTCGTTTTATCTTCTCAAAGAACCAGCTTTTAATTTTATTAATCTTTACTATTATTTCTTTCATTTCTTTTTCATTTATTTCTGCTTGGATCTTTTTTATTTCTTTCCTTATACTAATTTTGGGGAATTTTTGTTCTTCTTTTTCTAGTTGTTTTAGGTGTAAAGTTAGGTTCTCTATTCGATGTTTTTCTTGTGTCTTGAGGTAGGATTGTATTGCTATAAACTTCCCTCTTAGAACTGCTTTTGCTGTATCCCATAGGTTTTGAGTTATCATGTTTTCATTGTCATTTGTTTCTAGGAATTTTTTTATTTCCCTTTTGATTTCTTCAGTAACCTGTTGATTATTTAGAAATGTGTTGTTTAGTAATCTCTATGTGTTTGTATTTCTTACAGTTTTTTCTTGATATCTAGTCCACAGTGTTGTGGTCAGAGAAAGATGTTTGACATGATTTCAGTTTTCTTAAATTTACTGAGGTTTTATTTGTAACCCAAGATGTGATCTATCCTGGAGAATGTTCCATGTGCACTTGAGAAGAAGGTATATTCTTCTGATTTAGATGGAATGTCCTGAAGATATCAGTGAGATCCATCTCATCTAATGTATCTCATCTAATGTATCATTTAGGAATTGTGTTTCCTTATTAATTTTCTGTTTTGATAATCTGTCCATTGGTGTGAGTGGGGTGTTAAAGTCTATTATTATTGTGTTACTGTCAATTTCTCCTTTTATGTCTGATAGTGTTTGTCTTATGTATTGAGGTGCTCCTATGTTGGATGCATAGATATTTACAATTGTTATGTCTTCCTTTTGGATTGATCCTTTGATCATTATGTAGTGTCCTTCCTTATCTCTTGTAATCTTCTTAGTTTAAGGGCTATTTTGTCTGATACAAGGATTGCTACTCCAGCTTTCTTTTGCTTCCCGTTTGCATGGAATACATTTTCCCATCCTTTCACTTTCAGTCTATATGTCGTTAGGTCTGAAGTGGGTTTCTTGTAGGCAGCATATATATGGGTCTTGTTTTTGTATCCATTCAGTCAGTCTGTGTCTTTTGGTTGGAGCATTTAATCCATTTACATTTAAAGTAATTATTGATATATATGTTCCTATTGCCATTTTCTTAATTCTTTGGGGTGAATTTTGTAGATCAGTTTTCTTCTCTTGTATTTCTTGACTATATAAGTCCGTTTAACATTTGTTGTAAAGCTGGTTTGGTGGTACTGAATTCTCTTAACTTTTGCTTGTCTGATTTTTTTTTTTTTTTTTTAATTTTTCCATCAATTTTGAATGAGATCCTTGCCAGGTACAGAAATCTTGGTTGTAGATTTTTCCATTTCAGTACTTTAAATATATCCTGCCATTCCCTTCTGGCCTGAAGAGTTTCTGCTGAAAGATCAGCTGTTAAGCATATGGGGTTTCCCTTGTATGTTACTTTTTGCTTCTCCCTTGCTACTTTTAGTATTCTTTCTTTGTGTTTAGTCTTTGTTAGTTTGATAAGTATGTGTCTTGGCATGTTTCTCCTTGGGTTTATCCTGTATGGGACTCTTTGTGCCTCTTGGACTTGATTGACTATTTACTTTTCCCTGTTGGGGAAATTTTCAACTATAATCTCTTCAAAAATTTTCTCATACCCTTTCTTTTTTTCTTCTTCTTCTGGGACCCCTAAAATTAGAATGTTAGTACATTTGATATTGTCCCGGAGGTCTCTAAGACTATCTTCAGTTCTTTTCATTCTTTTTTTTTTTTTTTCCTGCTCTTCAGAAGTTATTTCCACCACTTTATCTTCCAGCTCACTGATTTGTTCTTCTGCTCCAGATATTCTGCTATTGATTCCTTCTAGAGTATTTTTGATTTCAGTAATTATGTTCTTTGTCTCTGTATGTTTATTCTTTAATTCTTCTGGGCCTTTGTTAATTGATTCTTGCATTTTTTCCATTTTCTTTTCAAAGTTTTTGATCATCTTTACTATCATTATTCTGAATTCTTTTTCAGGTAGTTTGCCTATTTCCTCTTCATTTATTTGGACTTTTGTGTTTCTAGTTTGTTCTTTCATTTGTGTAGTATTTCTCTGCCTTTTCATTATTATTATTTTTTTTAAATTTAATGTGTTTGATGTCTCCTTTTCCCAGGTTTCAAGGTTGAATTCTTTCTTCCTATTGGTTTCTTCCTTCCTAAGGTTGGTCCAGTGGTTGTGTAAGTTTATAGGGTGAGATTTGTGCTGAGTTTTTCTTTGTTTGTTTTTCCTCTGATGAGCAAGGCTGAGTGAGGTGGTAATCCTGTCTGCTGATGATTGGGTTTGTATTTTTGTTTTGTTTGTTGTTTAGATGAGGCATCCTGCACAGGATGCTACTGGTGGTTGGGTGATGCTGGGTTTTGTATTCAAGTGGTTTCCTTTGGGTGAGTTCTCACTGTTTGATACTCCCTAGGGTTAGTTCCCTGGTAGTCTAGGGTTTTTGAGTCAGTGCTCCCACTCCAAAGGCTCAGGGCTTGATCCCTCTCCAAAAACCAGCCTAGGTCCAATCTAGCAAGAGGAATTTCACCCAAAATGAAAGGGCCTTCAAATCCAAGAATCTTTTTCTTAGCCTTAGAATCAGAAGATTTTCTCCAATTTTTTTCTAAAAGTTTTATAGTTCTACATTAAGTCCATAGTCCATTTTGAGTTAATTTTTGTGTAAGGTGTCAGTTTTGATATTTATATTTTTGCCTGTTGATGTCCAGTTGCTCTAGGGCCATTTGAACTGTTTTTGCACCTCTATGTCAAAAGTCAGTTAGACATGCCTGTGTGGTTTTATTTCTGGATTGTCTACTGTATTTGTTTGCTAAGGCACTAAGTATTTAATTCTTTTTTAAGAGAACCCAAATGGTATTGTATTTCTAATTTCAGTGTTTGCATGTTCATTACTAGTATATGGAAATACAATTAATTTGTATATACTTATCTTGTATCCTGTGTCCCTGTACAAGGGGCAATTCTCCACAAAGGTCCATCTAGTCAAAGCTATGGTTTTTCCAGTAGTCATGCATGGATGTGAGAGTTGGACTATAAAGAAAGCTGAGCACCGAAGAATTGATGCTTTTGAACTGTGGTGTTGGAGGAGCCTCTTGAGAGTCACTTGGACTGCAAGGAGATCAAACCTGTCAATCCTAAAGGAAATCAGTCCTGAATATTCATTGGAAGGACTGATGCTAAAGCTGAAACTCCAATTCTTTGGCCACCTAATGCAAAGAACTGGCTCCTTTGAAAAGACCCTGATACTGGAAAGATTGAAGGCAGGAGGAGAAGGGGATGACAGAGAATGAGATGGTTGGATGGCATCACCGACTCGATAGACGTGAGTTTGAGCAAACTCTGGGAGTTGGTGATAGACAGGGAAGCCTGACATGCTGCAGTTCATGGGGTCAAAAAGAGTCGGACACAACTGAGTGACTGAACTTAACTGAACTGGGATTTCCTACATTGACAGGTTATTTGCAAGCAGGAATAATTTTATTTCTTCCTTTCCAATTTGTATGCCTTTCATTTCCTTTTTTAATTGGTTAGAACTTCCAGACTATGTTGAATTAGAGTGTTGATCAGACATCTTTGCCTTGTTCTTGATCTAGGAGAAATATGTGCAGTATTCATCATTAAATATGTGTTAGATAATCTTTATCAAGTTGAGGAAGTTCCTCTGAACTGTTCTTTTTTCTGAGAGTTTTTATCATGAATGGATGTTGAATTATGTGAAAGGCTTCCTTTTGCTTTGCTTAATATAATCAATGTAATTTTTCTTCTTTAGCTTGTTAATATAGTACATTATTGGAGATATGTCTGTATATTGGAGAAATGTATATTATCTTGATTGATTTTCAAATAGTGAATCAGCCTTGCATCCTTGGGATAGATTCCACTAAGTCATAATACATAATTCTTTTTATATTTTTCTTTTTAAAAAATATCTATTTATTTGACTGTGCCAGGTCTTTAGTTACATCACACAGGATCTTCAGTCTTTGTTGTGGCATGTGGGGTCTTCAGCTGTGGCATGTGGGATCTAGTTCCCTGAATAGGAGTAGAAAGAACCCCAGGCCCCCTGCATTGGGAGCACAGAGTTTTAGCCACTAGACCACCAGGGAAGTCCCCTTTTTATATTTTTCTGAGTTCTTTATCTTAATATTTTGTTAAGGACTTCTGTATCTGTAACTATGAGTAATAATGGTCTGTAGGTTTTTTTCTTTTTTGGTACTGATTTTGCTATCAGGGTAATATTAACTTTATACAATGAATCATGACATATTCACTCCTGTTCTGTTTCCTGGAAGAGCCTGTATAGAATTGATGTTAATTTTTTAGACCTTGATATTTCTTTTTAAAATTATGAATTCAATTTACTTGATGGTTGTAGGGCTATTCAAATTTGGGTGGAATTTGAAGTCCAGGCTCTCAATTCATACTCCATGGACACCCAAGAAGGTAGTGGTGGAGGGTCTTGTTACTGCTGTGGGATTCCAGCTCCCTTTGTGGTCTTCACCAACTCTGAGGCAGGGGCGGCCTCATTACTTCTGGTAAATCTGGAAAGTCCTGCTATCTCCCCACCCATCTTCCCTAAGGGATAGATGCCTTATCACTGTGGGTGAGGAGGAAAGGCCAGGCTCCCCATGTGGTCTCCATCTGATGCCACAGACAGACCTCATTGCAGGCGCTCTATTTAGCGTTTACTGACACTGCCTCTAAGACGGGTATTAGGGCAACTTGTATCAGCCTTGCATGGGTGGAAATCCAGGCTTTCCACTCAACTATATTGCCATGGGTGGGGAGGAGGCAGGTCATAGCTTTTTCTGAATTATTTAGCTAAGGAATAATAGTTATTATATGCAAATTTTCTGTCTTACAAAGTTTCACCTTTCCTTTGGGGAAAAGGAAAGGAGACACCTTCTCCTAGTCCCTGGGCTGAAGAGAGTAGGCTTTTGTTCAGTTTCTTTTATCTACATTCTTGGGCATTTCTGGGTTATTCGCATCTTCAGCTCCTTGTCTGTGATATATGAGGACAAAAGAGAACTCACCACTGTGTTGTTCCTTATGCCCTGGGTCTCCCTAACTTCTCTGCCTTCATTTCCCCACCTTCAGAGTCTTCTTATGCTTGTTTTAATTGCACTTAGCAGAAGCAATAAGGAAGAGATATCTATTTCCTATTCCTGAAAGTGGAATTCTCTGTGCTACCTTACTTTTTAAAAGGTTAAAAAAAAATTTTATTGAAATATGATTGATTTACAATGGTTTGTTAGTTTCAAGTGCACATCAAAGTGCTTAAGTTTTATGTGTGTGTATAGATATATACAGGTCTTCCCTTACCTCAAACAGTAAAGAATCTGCCTGCAACGCAGGAGACCTGGGTTCAATCCCTGGGTCAGGAAGATCCTCTGGAGAAGGGAATTGCAATCTACTCCAGTATTCTTGCCTGGAGAATCCCATGGACAGAGGATCCTGGCAGGCTACAATCTGTGGGGTCTCAAAGAGTTGGGCATGATTGAGCGACTTAATACTATATACTATGTATGTATATATATATATGTATATATATATATATTCTTCTATAGGTTCTTTTCCATTTTAAGTTATCACAGGGTATTGAGAATAATTCCTGTGCTGTGCAATAGGTCTTTTTGGTTATATATTTTATATATAGTCATATACATATTTTAATCCCAAACTCCTAATTTATCCCTCCACACCATCCCCCTTTGGTAATCATGTTTGTTTTCTATGTCCATGAATCTATTTCTGCTTTGTAAATAAGTTTGCTTGTATCATATTTTTAGATTCCACAGATAAATGATAACATGTGATATTTGTCTTTCTCTGTCTGATTTACTTCACTTAGTATGATAATCTCTAGGTCCATCCATGTAGCTGCCTTTCTTAATAGTCAAAACCAGAATACCTCTTTGAAGATATTTTAAGCTTTTATTCATTTATTTATTTAACAAATATTTACTGAGCATCCACAATGTGCCAAGCAAGTCCCTGCTTCTGAGGAGTGTACATTCTGATGATGGAGACAGCCATTAAACCAGTAATTTTACAATTATTCTGATGTGGTTTGGAGGATAAAAATCAGCTTGCCTCATGTGAATTATCATCATTGCTATCCTGAAAGGACATTCATTTAGGGCTTTGTTGAACGTAGGCTGTACAAAGGAAAGAAAATCCAACCAAATCTCTGATTCTACTAACTTAGTTAAGAAGCAATTTTAGTCTTGGTCATGTTCAAAAAAGCTATTGGAAAAGTGATTGTTTTCCACCGAGGAAACCAGAATTGAAAGAGACACTTGTACCCCAATGTTCATCACAGCACTGTTTACAATAGCCTGGACATGGAAGCAACCTAGATGCCCATTGATAGACGAATGGATAGGAAAGCTGTGGTACATATACACAATGGAATATTACTCAGCTATTAAAAAGAATGCATTTGAATCAGTTCTAATGAGGTAGATGAAACTGGAGCCTATTATACAGAGTGAAGTAAGTCAGAAAGAAAAACACCATAGTGTTTTAACGCATATATATGGAATTTAGAAAGATGGTAACAATGACCCTATATGTGAGACAGCAAAAAAGACACAGATGTAGAGGACAGTCTTTTGGGCTCTGTGGGAGAAGGCAAGGGTGGGATGATTTGAAAGAATAGAATTGAAACATGTATGTTGCCATATGTGAAACAGATCACCAGTCCAGGTTCCATGCATAAGACAGGGTGTTCAGGGCTGGTGCACTGGGATGACCCTGAGGGATAGGATGGGGAGGGAGGCGGGAGGGGGGTTCAGGATGGGGAACACATGTACACCCATGGCTGATTCATGTCAATGTATGGCAAAAACCACTACAATTTGTAAAGTCATTAGCCTCCAATTAAAAGAAATAAATTAATTTTAAAAAAAGAAAAGTGATTGTTTTCTTTATGCATCTAAATATAATGTCAACGAAAGAAGCTGCTACCCACATTTGATGACAAAACTGTGGTTAGTTCCTTGGTATTAACCACTTAGAGCATACAGATGACTTCCACGCCCACTCCCTCAACCCACCCAAATGCTAAAAAAGTCTGGTTTCCCTTCAGTCTTCCCATTTGAAAACAGCATCTCCATACACCCCAATGTTTAAATTCCAAATCTAAAAATTGTTCTTCTTTCCTCACCAGCCCCCAACCTCCATCCGGGCCACCAGCAAAACTTGTTGGCTCCACTCACCAAATATCCTGGGTCTGCTCCCTTCTCACCATCTCATTGCTGAGGTCCTGACCTTCCCTCATCAGGACTGAAGCAAGAGCTCCCAGATGGGTCTGCCTGCATTCACTCTTGCCCCATGATCACTCTCTCGGGGCAACAGAGTGTTGCTTCACATCTTCAGCCAAGTCGTGCTGCTTCTCTGCAGTGAACCCTCCTAATGTTTTTCTCACACACTTGGAATACAAGTCAAGCGTCCTAACCAGGATTTCTAAGTCTGCCTTGAATGGTCCTCTGCCTCTGTTTCTCTTGTTCTGCTTTCATCTTGAGCCTCCATCTCCTTTGCCCCCAGCCTCATCATAACAGCCGTCTTTCTGGTTTTCAAACACCACCATGCTTGCTCTGCCTTAGGGCCTTTGTACTGCCTGATCTTTCTGCCTGGAATGTTCTTCCTGCTAACCTTTGATGGCAGACTGCCCTTTGATTTTAGACCTCAACTTAAATGTTACCGCCTCTAGAATATTTTTCCTGACCATCTAATTGTATTGATGGATAACCCGTCTGTTATTCTTTATAAGGTTACCTTTAAGAAATTCTCAAGCATAACATCTGTTATGCATATCATCTGCTCTGCTTGCATATCATCTGTTCCCTCTTTTGCTTATTTCTTTGAACTCAGTTTTGCAAATATCAATTCCATGACAGAAGAGGGGCTTTCTTTCTCTTAGTTCTTCACCATCCCTAATAGTTCCTCAATAAATATTTACAGAATGGCTGAGTGAGGGATCACGGGTCCTCTTCTCATTGCCATGGACTACCAGATGAAGACTAGAACCAAGTGGCCATGGAAGATAGGAGAATAAGTTATAGGAAGTAGTTACTAAAAGCAAATGTTTTGAGACAATAAAGTACATTGTCTTGTGTGAATGTAAACTGACGAGTCACTATGGAAAACAGCACGAAGTTTCCTCAAAAAATTAAAAGCAGAACTACCATATAATCCAGCAATCTTATTACTGAATATTTATTCAAAAGAAATAAAATCAGAATATTGAAAACATATCTGCACGCATATTCATTGCCACATTATTCACAATAGGCAAGACATAGAAAGAACCCAAGAGTCCATCAACAGATGAATTGATAAAGATGTGGCATTTATGTACACGGGAATATAATTCAGCTATGAGGAAGAAGGAAATGTTGCCATTTGCAAAAACATGGATGGACCTTGAGGACATTATGCTAAGTGAATAAGCTAAACAGAGCAAAACAAAAATGATCTCACTTCACGTAGAATCTTTTTTATTTAAAGTCAAATTCATAGAAACAAAATAGAGAAGTGGCTGGTGGGTGAGGGAAACAGGGAGAGGTTGGTAAGTAGGTACAAACTTTCAGTTATAAAATAAATCAGTTCTGAGGTTTTAACATAAAACATGGTGACTGTAGTTGATAACACTGTATTTACCAAGAGAATAGAACTTTAATTTCCACCCCCCTACCCCCGCCAATACACACACACAAAGATAAATATGTGAGGTGATAGATGTGTTTGAAGTAAATGGGGGAATCTTTCACAATGTATACATATTTTACAATTTTGTATGTCCATTGTACCTCAATAAAGCAGAATATTTTAAAAAGTAGAGAAACCAGTAAAACAAAGTCCTATACACATGTCACCCAATCTTAAGTCAGCAATCTACATCCAGTCTTATTTCATATCCCCACTCACTCTTGTCCTTAGCCTTGTGACTATCTTGAAGCAATCTCAGACACCTAATTATTTCACCAGTATACTAGAAATCTACTTTCTCCAAAATTGTTTTACTTATTTATTGTATAAAGAGATATACTACTGAAGAAGTTAAAACATGGATTTGAACCAAACTGTTCAGATTCAAATCCTGGCTTTGTCACTTATTAATTGTAAAACCTAAGCAAGTTACTTACAGTGAGCCTGTTTCCTCATCTGTAAAATGGAGATAGTTAATAGTGCCTACCCCATAGGGCAACTGTGAGGATTAAATATGTTAGTATATGCTATGCGTCTAGGACAATCCTTAAGCCATGGTGAGTACTTATTCGTGTTCAGTTCAGTTCAGTAGCTCAGTCGTGTCTGACTCTTTGCTACCCCATGGACCACAGCACACCAGGCCTCCCTGTCCATCACCAACTCCCGGAGTTTACTTAAACTCATGTCCATTGAGTCAGTGATGCCATCCAACCATCTCACCCTCTGTCATCCCCTTCTCCTCCTGCCTTCAATCTTTCTCAGCATCAGGGTCTTTTCAAATGAATCAGTTCTTCGCACCAGGTGGCCAAAGTATTGGAGTTTCAGCTTCAACATCAGTCCTTCCAATGAATATTCAGGACTGATTTCCTTTAGGATGGACTGGTTGGATCTTCTTGCAGTCCAAGGGACTCTCAAGAGTCTTCTCCAACACCACAGGTCAAAAGCATCAAATCTTTGGTGCTCAGCTTTCTTTGTAGTCCAACTCTCACATCCATACATGACTACTGGAAAAACCATAGCCTTGACTAGATGGACCTTTGTTGGAAAAAGAATGTCTCTGCTTTTTAATATGCTGTCTAGGTTGGTCATAACTTTCCTTCCAAGGAGTAAGTGTCTTTTAATTTCATGGCTGCAGTCACCATCCACAGTGATTTTGGACACCAAGAAAAAAAGTCTGTCACTTTTTCCACTGTTTTCCCATCTATTTGCCATGAAGTGATGGGACCAGATGCCATGATCTTAGTTTTCTGAATGTTGAGCTTTAAGCCTACTTTTTTACTCTCATCTTTCACTTTCATCAAGAGGCTTTTTAGTTCTTCTTCACTTTCTGCCATAAGGGTGGTGTCATCTGCATATCTGAGGTTATTGATATTTCCCCTGGCAATCTTGATTTCAGCTTCTGCTTCATGCAGCCCAGCGTTTCTCATGATCTACTCTGCATAGAAGTTAAATAGACAGGGTGACAATATACAGCCTTACATGTTTTAGCTATTATTATTTTCAGAGGCAGGGGAATGGGTAATTGTTCAGTCACTAAGTCGTTGTCTGACTCTTTGTGACCCCATGGACTGCAGCATGCCAGGCTTCCATGTCCTTCACTATCTCCCAGAGTTTGTTCAAACTCAGGTCCTTCAAGTCCGTGATGCCATCCAACCATCTCATCCTTTGTTGTCCCCTTGTCCTCCTGCCTTTAATCTTTCCCAACATCAGAGTCTTTTCCAATGAGTCAGCTCTTCGCATCAGGTGGCCAAAATATTGGAGCTTCAGCTTCACCTTCAGCATCAGTCCTTCCAATAAATATTCAGGATTGATTTCCTTTAGGATTGACTGGTTTGATCTCCTTGCAGTCCAAGGACTCTCAAGAGCCTTCTCCAGCACAATTCAAAAGCATCAATTCAGCATCATCCAGCTCTCACATCTGTACCTGACTACTGGAAAAACCATAGCTTTGCCTATACAGACCTTTGTTGGCTAAGTGATGTCTCTCCTTTTTAATATGATGTGTAGGTTTGTCATTGGAGAAGGCAATGGCACCCCACTCCAGTACTCTTGCCTGGAAAATCCCATGGACGGAGGAGCCTGGTAGGCTGCAGTCCATGGGGGTTGCAAAGAGTCGGACAAGACTGAGCGACTTCACTTTCACTTTTCACTTTCATGCATTGGAGAAGGAAATGGCAACCCACTCCAGTGTTCTTGCCTGGAGAATCCCAGGGATGGGGTCGCACAGAGTCGGACATGACTGAAGTGACTTAGCAGTAGCAGGTTTGTCATAGCTTTTCTTTCAAGGAGCAAGTGTCTTTTAATTTCATGGCTGCAGTCACCATCCACAGTGATTTTGGAGACCAAGAAAAAAAAGTCTGTCACTGTTTCCATTTTTTCCCCATATATTTGCCATGAACTAATGGAATCAGATGCCATAGTCTTAGTTTTTTGAATATGGAGTTTTAAGCCAGCTTTTTCACTCTCCTTTTTCATCCTCATCAAGAGACTCTTTTGTTCCTCTCCACTTTTTGCCATTTCAGCGGTATCATCTGCATATCTGAGGTTATTGATATTTCTTTTGATAATCTTGATTCTAGCTAAATGAAACTTGAATTTAAATTTTACTACAACTGGGTGAAAATTGAAATTTAATGAAAACAGACCTTGCCTCTTCTTCCTCTTCTGTACAGTGGGATGAAGAATATCAGAATTTTTACTATAAAACTTTGGGCTATGCTATGACTGCATTTTATAGCCTTGAGAACATCACTAAATTACTCTAAGCCATTTCTGAGATGGAAACAGCATCTGTCACCCTTCTCCCTGTGAGCAGGCTGATTCTAAGACTATTACTGCAGATACTCATCTAATCCCCTTGCCCTAGCTGAGCTCTGCCTTCATCCTTCACCACCATGTTCCCCATTCAAAGGTGCTCTCAGGAAAGTACTGGAGGGACTCCAGTTGATGTCAGTGACTGGGGTGGTTTCACACAGTAACACTACCAACAACATTTGTGTGTGAACAGTTTTAAGCTTTCTTATTGCAGCGCCTCAGTCATTAATAAGCCAAATAAGTCTTTTGAGCATCCTCCAATCCACTATCTGTGTGCAGCTGCCCACAGGGACACTTGCCTCAATTGTGGAAGCTGTTGTCACAGATAACCCAGATGAGCATTCTACAAGGCAGACCTCCTCTCTCACACACCTGTACTTCTAGGGATTTATCCACAGCCGTGCGTGCAGGAGCCGGGGTGACTGCGTTGAGAAAGGAGAAGGGGTGCAAGGGGAGTGACACCTTGCAGGGAGGTCCTCAGCTGTGGTTTGCAAGTGTTTGAAAACGCCGGAGAAATTTTAGATGTAACTGTCTGAGTCATGAGCGCAACTGGCTTCCCAACATTTGGAATAATTACATAAAGGTAACATGGAAATCTTTTAAAATGAGCAGAAAGAAAAATTGAAGTGTATGGTGTGGAAGTCAAAGTAAGAGTTAGATCTCTCCCAGCTTTTATTTACTGCTCTTTACTGAATATTAAGAGGCTCATGGGATAGAAACTGAGCTTGGACAGCTCCATATATCAGAAGAGAACATTAGACAGGAGAAGGTTTTGCAAGGACTTGTCAAATTTTCTCTGAACAGAAAGGAAACAGCCTATCTCCTAAGAATGGCCTGTCTGCCATCACAAAATCCAGTGCCAAGAACTTACCCCAAATTACCCTCAAAATTAGTCGCATCAAGGGGCTGAGCCTTGTTATATCATGAATCATATCTTCAACAATGAAGATAGCAAAACCCTCTTTTTACAAATCAACACTCTTTGGGGACTTTGATGGTCTAATAATAATAATAATAGCAGTAACATGAATAACAATAATATCTGACTTTCAACAAGCACTTATTTGTGCTAGGTACTCTTTCTGAGGACTTCACTATTAATAGTAATGTAAGTTAGTATTTATATTAATAATGATATGTGAGTATTAGCTAGAGGGACAGTAATTCACTTGAGCATTCAGGTGTTATAGGTACTCTCAGTCCAGTGAAAGTAGTGGATTTTGTTGGTTGCATTTTATAAACAGCGCTGTGCTAGGCTGTGTGAAAAGAGAAAACTAAAACCTCTGACCTACTCTAGATCTACTCCACAGTGAGACCCCTCCAGGGGCTTAGACAGAAAGGAATGCTTTGTGAGGATCCGGGGACCTTGTTTGGGCTCAACCAGAAAGGGGCCTTGGTTACTCCTTTCCTGTGTTGGCCGTGGGAAAGGAAGGGGGAGTGGGAACCAGCAGTTGTGCCAGGCACGTGCCACAAACTTGCCACTTCCACCTCAAGACATCTCTAACTGTTTGAAATAGTGTCTTCTGCCCACTTCTAAGGAAGGAGTGGCTATTTCCATGGGAAGCAAAATTCCACAGTGGCAAGAGCACAAGGTCTAATCTGGTTCTAAAATTAGAACAGCACCAATAGAACAAAGATTTTTGTGTGTATGTTCTGGTCATCATCCGAAACACTCACACACAGTGCTCATATTGTTCAAAGCAAATTTCATTACCCACAGTCCCAGCCATGGGATGCTTTTTAAAAACCTTCTTTGTTTCAGATTTGCTGAGTTATTCAGACTGTTAAAAAGCTAAGTGCATGTAAGAGCTCTAAATCAAGTCATCTGTCTAGAATATTTCCTTTGAGGAAAGTTCCCTTTTTCATTCTATCTCTCACCCTCACTACCCACCCACCCAACCCCACCCCCCCATCCCCACTGCCTTTTTTTAGAATAAAAAGACTTCAAAGGGTAAATTGCTTTATTTTTCCTCTAATGGTATCCTGGAAAGAAGAGGCAGCCTTTTGAAATACATGTCTCTCTGTGAATGCCAGGAAAAAAAAAAAAAGTGTGTAGCTGTTATCAGCTCCTGCCATCAAAATTCTTTTAATTTAAAGAAGTATTCAGTTGTCTAAAATTAGGTTGCAGACTCTAGGGTTGCATATCTTGTGAATGGAATTTCTTGGTGATATAAAACAGCATTTAAGAACTGATATGCAACTTGGGAAGGGAAAAGTATGGACGATGAAGAGTAGGAGACACAATGAGTTGGGAGAGAAGGGAGGGTGTGTGCATGTATAGATGACGTGGATTAGAAGGGGGAGGGAGCTGCCTACAGAGCAGAAATTCAGTGACTTCCATTTCAGACAGGTCAGAGAGCTGTTGCTGCTCTGTCCATAGGTTTTGCTAGCGGTGTCTGAAATGAACATGCCTTTAAGCTTTCTCAACCAAGAGATGAACTTCTGAAAAAATATTCACTCCTTCTACTCAGGCCATCATTCCAATTTTCTCTTGTCATCATTGTTTTATAAAAATCATGTCCTCCAACACAGGAGTCCTCCACCTTGGTGCTACTGACATTTTGGACTGGATAATTCTCTGCTGAGGGGGCTAGACTGTGCACCACAGGATGTTTTTCTCTCTCACGCAGATAGCACCTCCCCTCACCCAGGGCAACCAGAAGTGTCTCCAGATCTACTGAGTATCTTTTTGGAGACAAAACTACCCCCAGCTGAGAATCCCAACTCTAACCCAATGAACTACAAACTGCTGAGAAAAACACAAATTGCTGAAAAAATCTAATCAGCAGATAGAAATCATTGCCATTACTTTTTTAAAAACCTACCCTAGGAAGGAAAATGACCTCTAATTTTTAACTGGAAACAGATCATTCTTTCCACTTAAATACAAGGATGATAACAAGGCAGAGCTTAGCTCTGTACAAAGTGCTATGAATTTTTTAAAATTAATTTATTTATTTGGCTGGACCAGATCTTAGTGGCAGTATGTGGGATCTTCGATCTTGGGTGAACTCTTAGTTGTGGCATGTGGGATCTAGTTCCCACACCAGGAATTGAACCCTGGCCCCTGCATTGGGGGCATGGAGTCTTAACCACTGGACTACCAGGGAAGTCCCAGAAGTGCTGGGAATTTTATTTGTGATTTTTGATGTAGAATAAGTGAACACGAGTCAGTCACAACAGGTTATTTTTAGTTATTGTTCAGTTGCTCAGTGGTGTCCGACTTTTTGTGACCCCATGGATGGCAGCACACCAGGCTTCCCTGTCCTTCACTGTCTCCTGGAATTTGCACAAACTCATGTCCATTGAAGCAGTGATGCCATCCAACCATCTCATCCTCTGTCACCCCCTTCTCCTCCTGCCCCCAATCCCTCCCAGCATCAGGGTCTTTTCCAATCAGTCGGCTCTTCACATGAGGTGGCCAAACTATTGGAGCTTCAGCTTCAGCATCAGTCCTTCCAATGAATAGTCAGGACTAATTTCCTTTAGGATTGACTGGTCTGATCTCCTAGCTGTCCAAAGGACTCTCAAGAATCTTCTCCAGCATCACAGGTCAAAAGCTTCAACTCTTCAGTGCTCAGCCTTCTTTATGGTCCAACTCTCATATCCATACATGACTACTGGAAAAACCATAGCCTTGACTAGACGGACCTTTGTTGGCAAAGTAATGTCTCTGCTTTTTAATATACTGTCTGGGTTTGTCATAGCTTTTCTTCCAAGGAACAAGCATCTTTTAATTTCACGGCTGCAGACAATATCTGCTGCGATTTTGGAGCCCAAGAAAATAAAGTCTGTCACTGTTTCCTCTGTTTCCCCATCTATTTGCCATGAAGTGATGGGACCGTATGCCATGATCTTAGTTTTCTGAATGTTGAGCTTTTAGTCAACTTTTTCACTCTTCTCTTTCACTTTCATCAAGAAGCTCTTTAGTTCTTCTTTGCTTTCTGCTATAAGGGTGGTATCATTTACATGTCTGAGGTTATTGATATTTCTCCCAGTAGTCTTGATTCCAGCTTGTGCTTCATCCAGCCTGGTATTTCTCATGATGTGCTCTGCATAGAAGTTAAATAAGCAGGGTGACAACATACAGTCTTGACGTACTCCTTTCCCAGTTTGGACCCAGTCTGTTGTTCCATGTCTGGTTCTAACTGTTGCTTCTTGACCTGCATACAGGTTTCTCAAGAGGCAGGTCAGGTGGTCTGGTATTCCTATCTCTTTAAGAATTTTTCACAGTTTTTTGTGATCCACACAGTCAAAGGCTTTAGGGTAGTCAATGAAGCAGAAGTAGATATTTTCCAGGAATTTCCTTGCTTTTTCTATTATCCAACGGATGTTGTCAGTTTGATCTCTGGTTCTTCTGCCTTTCCTAAATCCATTTTGTATTTCTGGAATTTCTCAGTTCACGTATTGTTCAAGCCTAACTTGAAGGATTTTGAGCATTACCTTGCTAGCATGTGAAATGAGCACAATTGTGCAGTAGTTTGAACATTCTTTGGCATTGCCCTTCTTTGAAATTGGAATGAAAACGACCTTTTCAAGTCCTGTGGTCACTGCTGAGTTTTCCAAATTTGTTGGTATATTGAGTGCAGCACTTTAACAGTATCATTGTGTAGGATTTGAAATAGTCCAGCTGAAATTCCATCACCTCCACTTTGTTCTAAAGCCCACTTGACTTCACATTCCAGGATGTCTGGCTCTAGGTGAGTGATCACACCATTGTGGTTATATGGTGTGGTTATATCTTTTTTGTATAGTTCTTCTGTGTATTCTTGCCACCTCCTCTTAATATCTTCTGCTTCTGGTAGGTCCATACCATTTCTGTCCTTTATTGTGCCCATCTTTGCATGAAATAGTCCCTCAGTATCTCTAATTTTCTTGAAAAGATCTCTAGTCTTTTCCATTCTACTGTTTTCCTCTATTTCTTTGCTTTCTTTACTTAAGAAGGGTTTCTTATCTCTCCTTGCTAATTTTGGAACTCTGAATTCAGATGAGTGTATCTGAATTTGCGTGTATTTCCTTTTCTCCTTTGTCTTTCAGTTCTTTTCTTTTCTCAGCTATTTGTAAGGCCTCCTCAGACAACCATTTTGCCTTGTTGCATTTCTTTTTCTTGGGGACAGTTTTTGTCACTGCCTCCTTCATAGTGTCACAAACCTCCATCCACAGTTCTTCAGGCACTCTGTCTATCAGATATAATCCCTTCAATCTGTCACTTCTACTGTATAATCGTAAGGGATTTGATTTAGGTCATACCTGAATGGGAGAAGGATATGGCAACCCACTCCAGTACTCGTGCCTGGAAAATCCCATGGATGGAGGAGCCTGGTAGGCTACAGTCCATGGGGTCGTGAAGAGTCGGAAATGACTTTCACTTTCACTTTTCACTTTCATGCATTGGAGAAGGAAATAGCAACCCACTCCAGTATTCTTGCCTGGAGAATCCCAGGGACAGAGGAGCCTGGTGGGCTGCCGTCTATGGGGTCACACAGAGTCGGACACAACTGAAGCGACTTAGCAGCAGCAGCATACCTGAATGGCCTAGTGGTTTTCCCTACTTCCTTCAACTTAAGTCATAATTTTGCAATAAGGAACTCATGATCTGAGCCACAGTCAGCTCCAGGCCTTGTTTTTTGTTGACTGTATAGAGCTTCTCCATCTTTGGCTGCAAAGAATATAATCAATCTGATTTCAGCATTGACCATCTGGTGATGTCTATGTGTAGAGTAACTTTTAGGAAGAGACACAATGATGGGAAGAGAATCAGGGCAGCAGCTGGAACCCAGTTCACTCATTTAACTCCTAGCATCACCATTCATTGTGTTACCCTTAAATTGTGGATCATAACGTCACCTTGTGAGACCACACAAGAGATTCACCCATGGACACAGCATGAGAGAGAATCTCCCTTTTTCACATTCTTGTAGACTAAGCCACTGTCACCTCTGTGGCCCCACTGTGCATGGCCCTGGTGTCAATCTCTTGTCAGTAACTAAAGCAGGTTATTGCCACTACTCTGTCCTTTTGTAACACATACTGTTCATCTCCAAAAGCACAGTATCCTCAAAACCTAGAGATTGTGTCTTATTTCATTAGGAC
Source organism: Cervus elaphus (assembly GCF_910594005.1). NCBI lineage: Eukaryota > Metazoa > Chordata > Mammalia > Artiodactyla > Cervidae > Cervus > Cervus elaphus. The sequence goes on from NC_057846.1 coordinate 31,922,813, forward strand.
AATGCTGGGTAGGCTCTTAATAAATAATAGATTAAGCCTTTGCAAAATCAGTCTAGGTAAATTCAAATGGCCGCAGAGTTTCATATTGTTTTATAAAATTACTTCCAACAGAAATTTAATACTCCAGAGCTGAAGTTCTCTAAAATTTGTTGGGACTTAAAGCACTGATAACATCTTTTCCTCTGTATATATTTTGTGAATAAACACAAAGCAAATAAAATGGCTTCCAAAATGTATCCATGTGCACACCTAAAATAATTACATAAATCACACATATATGTGTGATTTATGTGCCTACATATACACTGTGAATATATTTCATAGCTTGTGAGGGTAAGTTGTATTTGAGCATTATTCATTTGGGCTAATCAATATATATTGAAAGATATACTTATGAATAATGAGATGACAATTCACGTATAACTATCTTTTTATGCAAGACATTGTTGAAGCATCAAATAAATGTTCTTTGTAAAAACACACATCTCCCCCTCATATCTTGCATTTACTGACATCTCAAATAAACCCAGAGAAATAAAGTACTAGACTCCTGGGAAATCCCTGTCACTTTTTTAGAAATTTTAGTAGAAAAAACTCTGGTAAACTGTAGATATGACAGCAAATTTCAACAGAGACTGTCAAGTACTACACATGTTTCATTAACACAAGAGGCTGAATTGGGAATCCGCAAGACTGTGACTGAATTAATAAGCCCGGCTTCCTTTTGTGTTGCTAGTTCCTTCAGGGCATGCTAATAATGGGCCTCCCTGTTCTACTCCAAATAGGGACTATCAGAGCAACAGTTATAATAAGACGTGAGATGGGAAGTGGGCTCTGCACTTTTAGGTTTTTCAGCACGCCGTTAAGGATTTCATGGGCTGCATGGTCGGAGTGACCCTTTCTACTAAGGCATGCTTTCTGCCCCTCCAGGGGAGCTATGTACCCCACCCAAGTGACTAGGTGGAAAAGTGATAAAATTACCTCCGAAAGTAAATCATGTTTGTAAAATATTTCTTTTGGAGAATGGATTTAAAGCATGATGGCAGGAAAGCTCGGTTTGGTACTGGACTGGTATCTCATGATCTGTACTCAACCATGAGAGCTTCCATCATCCAGGTGGATGGTGAGTCAAGCACAGGACAGGGGTCCTCCTGCCCCACAGTGCGAAGCTGAAACAAAAGTGACTATTTGTTATGTGATGTATCACATTTCTTGATTTGTGGATACTGAAAAATCCTTGCATCCTTGACATAATGATCATGGTGCATGGTCATCGTGTATGATCCTCTTAATGCATTGTTGGATTCAGTTTGCTAAAAAAAATAAATAAATAACAAAGCAAAACCCAACAATCAATCTCCCCCCCCACCACCACCCCTGTGCAGAAACCATACAGTTGCAGTTATGCCTAGAAAGAATACACTGACTCTAAATGTAACACACAGCAGTAGGGATAAGGCATAGCAAGGAAACTCTAGAAATGCTGACTGCATGGATAGATGAGGGTATATCAGGAAATACCCCTGAATCTTGTTTCAGAATAAATTTATTACAGGAAAAATCAAGCTAACAAATCAAGCATCCACATTACACGGAATTCATCTTTATGCTTTTTAAAACTTTTATGTTCCCCTAGGACATTAAAAATGCAGTTGATTAAACAGCACAAGAAATTTTCTTCCTTTCTCTGAATTTTTTATATTTTTCTGAAATAAGCACATATTTCTTGTTTAGCAGGAAAAACAATAAAAATTATTTTAGGAACCCAGTTTGATTTACAAAAGTGGCATTTTCCATGTATACTTTTTGAAGTAAATTATTCTTGGAGTTTTAGAGCTAGTGCCAGCTCCACTTTTGGCACCAACTATGCTTTGCCTTGCCTGACTCTGCAGCCTTTTTGCAGGACAAGAAAGCTGAGGTCCAGGGAAGGTAAGCAATGTATCCACAGGACAGATGTGACTAGAACAGGTGGACTCACAACCTAGGACTCCTTTACTGAGAAGGACACAGTTAAATGAAAGAGACAGTGGGTTTGAATAGACAGTTTATGCTAAACTGAGTTACTGGACTCTGGAGTGTCTCTATTGTTATCAAATAAAGTTATGTCCCTCTTTAATGTCTTTGGATGTCCAGACATATGTGTGACTTCAAGCGGTAAATAGCAGTACTGTCTCCATCATATTCATTAGCAGGTACTTGACTTGAATGCCTGAAGAAGTTATAATTAAGCTTTTCCTTGGGAAAAATTTCAATACTGTGTTCAGCTTTCTGTATTGTGCTTGCCAAGCTGTGTCTGCAGCCATATTATGTGGTACAAATCAATTCACCAACACCTCCAGCCTGGAGTTTTCATGGGGAAGAAAGCAATTAAGATTTAGAGCAGGTGCTGCTTTGACTATTAATTATAAACCCTGTGGAACACATTGAAATGTGCAGTATAATTCTGAGAAATATCTCATTCTAAATTGGATTTTTTTTTTTAATTTTTTAAGGAGACAGCCTTAGGCAAATTCAAGGTGTAAATATTTTATTGAATGCAATAAAAATTTGAGACTTTCTGAAACTTAGTTTATGGAAGGGCTCAATTCTATTAAATGACTCTGGGAATACGTAGGAGGTTGTGACGGATTCTGATCCAGCAGAGTATTAAATATTAATATCAGCATTAAAAATTTTGTTAGTCATAATAAACTTGGGATAAAATAAATGTAGACCAAGGACACACAGAAGAGGTCTATTGTCCCTGGAGGGTGTAACTCTGGGGTGGTCACAGCCTTAGGGTTCAGGGAACAATAGAATGAGAGGTTGGGATACTACAGTGTGGCAGGTGGGACTGCTTCCTTTAATCCAATGTAGGAGTCGTGAACTTGAGCACTCTGGCCCCAGGAAGCAGCTTATAGCTGGAGAAACATGAGAAGCCCAGGCCCAGAAGACCAGTTATTAATGAACACAGTACCTTGAGAATATACTCTGCCTCTCCCCTACATCACTGGAAACAATTCTTGTTCAAAAGGCATAGTATTTACAAGGAAGTTAGGGAGTGTCTCAAACACAAATAAGAGTCCACACAAGAGTGATCCAACATGCTAGTTAAATAGACAAGCTGAGAGAGACAACCAAACTCATAAACAAAAGAACCAAAATAAGTGAAAACAAGAGTTGATGGAGGAAAGAGATGCAGGCATTAAAGGAAATGTTATTATGAATAGCATCTTCAGAGGGAATACAGAGATTGTGTGTATGCTAAGTTGCTTCAGCTGTGTCTGACTCTTTGTGACCCTATGAACTAAAGCCCGCCAGGCTCCCCTGTCCATGGGGATTCTCCAGGCGAGAATGCTGGAGTAGGTTGCCATGTCCTCCTCCAGGGATCTTCCCGACACAGGGTTCGAACCCATGTCTCTTTACATCTCCTGCATTGGCAGATGGGTTCTTTACCACTAGCGCCACCTGGCAAGCCCCACAGAGATTACATGTCTGCAAAACAAAATCAGATTATATGAACAACCACCAGGAAAACTGAAAATAAAAATCACCATTAGTGAAAGAACCATTTCAGTAGATAGACTGAGAGTGAAAGACAAAGCTTAAAAGCAACACTGTATGGAACTAAAAAAGTGAGAAGATCGTTCAAAGAACAAAAATATGAAAAATAGGAAAATGAATTAAAAGACTTAGAGAATATTTCTAAAATTATAGCCTCTATCTTTAGGAAGAGAATAGAAAGAAGAAAGGGAAGAAAATCATCTAAAAACTTTACAGGAATATTTCCCTGAGTAGAACTATAATACCACTTGGTTAGATTTTATTTCTACTCTATATATCTATATCAGTAATTACCATAAAATAATTCACTTGCTAAATACTCTCAGAATGGGTAAAAAACAAAATCAAGGTGATTCAACTATATGCTCTTACAAGAAATACAAACATGACATAGAAAGAAATCTTGGGGAAGAAAATCTTTGAAAAAGATTTATAAAGCAGATGGTAACAAAAAAACCTGCAGTGTGACAACATTATATTAGACAAAATGTAATTCAAAGCAAAAAAAAAAGCTTCACGAGAAACAAAGATGGTATATTTCATATTCTGAAGAGGTACAGTTGTCTAGGAAATTATAACATAGATCCTAATGGAGCCAACAAATTGCCTGAGTTACATAAAGCAAGAACTGGAACAAGTACAAAGAAAAATAAAATTCACAATGCTAAAGGGAGATTTTAAAATATTTCCCACTAAAATTGCATAAGAAACTTATGGGATTCAAATGACATAAGAAACTTAATTCAGTATGCATATATGACTGGTTTAAAAACATTTACAAAGACCCCCAAATTATACATGTCTATATATAAAATAGATAACATACTTTTAAAACATACGTAGAACATTCCTAAAACCGTCCATGTATTAACACAAAGAAACTCTTAACAAATTCTGAAATTCCTAATCTAGCAAACGTTATACAGACCACACTCATTGACTGTAATGCAATAAAATCAAAACATCAAAGAAACAGAAACAAAAAACAATCTAAAAGCAATCCAATAGGATTTTAAAATTTCTAAATCCTTTCAAGTGAAAGGAAAAATTTAAATAGAAATTGCTAGTTATCCAGAATGGAACCACAATAAGGAAAATATATCAAAACCTGCAGCATATTAACTTCTTGTTGCTAAATTCAGACTTAAATTGAAGAAAGTAGGGAAAACCACTAGGCCATTCAAGTATGACCTAAGTCAAATCCCTTTTGATTATACAATGGAAGTGACAGATTCAAGGGATTAAGTCTGATAGAGTGCCTGAAGGACTATGGACGGAAGTTCAGAGGTTCGTAATATTGTATAGGAGGCTGTGATCAAGACCATCCCTAAGAAAAAGAAATGCAACAAGGCAAAATGGTTGTCTGAGGAGGCTTTACAAATAGCTGAGAAAAGAAGAGAAGGGAAAGGCAAAGGAGAGAAGAAAAAGTATATCCATCTGAATGCAGAGTTCCAAAGAATAGAAAGGAGAGATAAGAAGCCTTCCTCAGTGATCAATGCAAAGAAATAGAGGAGAACAATAGAATGAGAAAGACTAGAGATCTCTTCAAGAAAATTAGCAATACCAAGAGAACATTTCATACAAAGATGGGCATAGTAAAGGACAGAAACAGTATGGACCTAACAGAAACAGAAGATATTAAGAAGAGGTGGCAAGAATACATAGAAGAACTATACAAAAAAAGTCTTAATGACCCAGATAGCCATGATGGTGTGATCACTCACCTACAGCCAGAATCTTGGAGTGCAAAGGCAAGTGGGCTTTAGGAAGCCTCACTAGGAACAAGCTAGTGGAGGTGATGGAACTATAGATGAGCCATTTCAAATCCTAAAAGATGATGCCGTTAAATTACTGCACTCAATGTGCCAGCAAATTTGGAAAACTAAGCAGTGGCCACAGGCATGGAAAAGGTCAATTTTCATTCCAATCCCAAAGAAAGGCAGTGACAAATAATGTTCAGACTACCACACAGTTGCACTCATTTCACATGCTAGCAAGGTAATGCTCATAATTCTCCAAGCTAGGCTTCAATAGTATGTGAACTGAGAACTTCCAGATGTTCACGGATTTAGAAAAAGCAGAGGAACCAGAGATCAAATTGACAACATCCATTGAATCATAGAAAAAGCAAGAGAGTTCCAGAAAAACACCTACTTCTGCTTCGTTGACCATGCTATAAAGCCGTTGACTGTATGAATCACAGCAAACTGGAAAATTCTTAAAGAGGTAGGAATACCAGACCGCCTTACTTGCCTTCTGAGAAACCTGTATGCAAGTCAAGAAGCAACAGTTAGAACCAGACATGGAACAACAGACTGTCTCAAAATTGGGAAAGGAGTACATCACCCTGCTTATTAACTTCTATGCAGAGTACATCATGTGAAATGCCAGGCTGGATGAAGCACAAGCTGGAATCAAGATTGCGGGGAGAAATACCAATAACCTCAGATATGCAGATGATACCACCCTTATGGCAAAAAGCAAAGAGGAACTAAAGAGCCTCTTGATGAAGGTGAAAGAGGAAAGTGTAAAAGCTGGCTTTAAAACTCAGCATTCAAAAAATGAAGATCATGGCATCTGGTTCCATCACTTCGTGGCAAATAGATGGGGAAACAATGGAAACAGTGACAGACTTTATTTTCCTGGGCTCCCAAATCACTGCAGATGGTGGCTGCAGCCATGAAATTAAGACACTTGTTCCTTGGAAGAAAAAATTATCAACCTAGACAGGATATTAAAAAGCAGAGATATGGGACTTCCCTGGTGGTCCAGTGGCTAAGACTCCACACTCCCAATGCAGGGGGCCCAGGTTCGTTCCCTGGTCAGGGAACTAGATCCCACATGCCACAACCAAGACTCATAGCAGCCAAATAAAATATATATATATATATATAAAATAAAAAGCAGAGATATTACTTTGCTGACAAAGGTCCTTCTAGTCAAAGCAAGCTACGGTTTTTCCAGTAGTCATGTATGAATGTGAGAGTTGGACCATAAAGAAAGCTGAGTACTGAAGAATTGATGCTTTTGAACTGTGGTGTTGGAGAAGACTCTTGAGAGTTTCTTGGACTGCAAGGAGATCCAACCAGTCCATCCTAAAGGAAATCAGTCCTGAATATTCACTGGAAGGACTGATGCTAGAGCTGAAGCTCCAATACTTTGGCCACCTGATGCAAAGAGCTGACTCATTAGAAAAGACCCTAATGCTGGGAAAGATTGAAGACAGGAGAAGAAGGGGACAACAGATGGTTGGATGGCATCACCAACTCACTGGACATGAGTCTGAGCAAGCTCCAGGAGATGGTGAAGGACAGGGAAGCCTGGTGTGCTGCAGTCCATGGGGTCACAAGGAGTTGGACATGACTGGGTGATTGAACAACAAAGGAAAATATACAGAATTCAGTACTCTTATTGAAAGATAGGGCAGGATTCCTTAATGTATAAAGGCCTGAAAGCCAACTAAACTGGCTTACGCAAATAGAAAAACCTAGTGGTTTATGTAATTAAAGAGTGCAGGGTAGGCTTCAGGTATGGTTAGATCCAGGTGCTCAAAAAAATATCATCATTTCACATTTCCTCAGTGTTGCTGTTTTATTCTCAGGTAAACTATCCCCATATGACTGCAAAATAATGGTCAACTGCAGGGCCTGGTATATATATTCTCAGTTCAGCAACCCCAAGAGGAAGAAAGCCTTTTGCCCAAGAGACAAGAGTCCTCAGACTCACTCCAATGTGTGATCACTTTGAATAAGGAGTGAATCTGCCCCACTCAAAACAGAAATACTAAGTAAGGATTGGTAAGAAAAAGAAACTAATTTTATAGGAAAGATTGAAAATAAACTAAGCTTGTACTCAGTTAAACAGATAAAGTAAATCCTGAGAAGTTAAAAAAAAAGCAACTAAGCAAAATGTTATAAAAAGATGAAAAAGTAACGGAATTTATGAATAAAACAAAAACTTACTCCTTTAAAAAGTAGACAAATCTTTGACAGATCTGGTCAAGAACAAGGGTGGAAGCAAACACAAGCAAAATTAGGATCGAGAAGAATCAGAACTCAGGACATGGATTTCTAAAACTGTAGAAGAATACTTTTTATGACTTTGTTTTAAACATAATTAAAAAAAATAAGCGAAAAAATGATTTTCTATGAAAATAAAGTTAATCAAAATAAGATATACATCTGACATGAGAAAATACACTCTCCCCACCACACACCCACATCCTGAAAAGGGCAAAGGTATATTCCCAATAAGTGCCACTAGGTTTGAAGTTTTGAGAAGTATAGTCTACCAAACTTTGAAGAAAATATACCTCCAATATTGTATAAACTGTTTCAAAGTTCAGAAAAGTAGATAATACCTCCCAATTCATTTTATGATTTTAGCATAATTCTGATGGCAAAACTAGGCAAAGAAAGGATGAGGAAATGGTATGCAAATCTCACATATAAACAAAGGCACAAAAGCTCTAAATAAAATATCTACAAATAGGCTTCTATATTTAGTAAGAAAGTTCCTCAAGGTATATAGATTCAAGATTTCCATATAAATGTACATAACATTATATTCACTGATAATGACCATTGAATATTTCATTGAAAAATGCCTACTTCCAATAGAAACAAAAGATAAATTGTTTAGTAACATCCTAGTAAGAACTATGCAAGACCTCAATGGAAAATTCTATAACAGTTCCAGAAAGGCATGAATGGACAGCTGAATAAGCAGAGGTAGTCCAAGGTCCTGAAAGAGAAGAGGAAGTTCCATCATCTCCCATTAACCCTCTGAGCTTCTAAAATCAGATGAGGAAGTTACCTTTGAACTTGAGGGGTGTCTTCTGCTGCCTCAGGCTCCTCTGGGTTCTTCTGGCAGGTTCTTGTTCAGCACATTGCCTCTTTTCTGTATCAAACTGCTTTGTTCTTCCCCAGAAAGTGAAGTCTGTCCTTTCTCCCCTCCTTTATTCAAGGCAGGTCTTATATAATAAAATTACCTTTCTCGGATTTTCTGCTTTCCAAAAGCTACATGCCCACTTAGGGGGAGGAGGGTATCCCAGAAGCTGCTTTCAGGGACAAAATGATTCTCCGTTCTTCACCCTGTCACTCCCTCACGCTTCTGAAGAGTATGGGAGGGAAGAGGATGAGGCCTCCTTACCCTGCCGAGATCTGTGCGACACGGTTGAGGCCACTTCTGGATCTCTCGGTCATCCTCTGTCAGCTCTGCCAGGCACACTCTGTGGAAGGAAGCACTGACAAGCATCAGCCATCCCGTGGACCTTAAGTCCCGTCTGCCACCCTTTAGGTCTCAAACCCAATTCTAGCACTGACCCCACCGTAGATAGAAAGGATGTCATCAGGAGTGGAAGAAAAGGATCTGGGCTCTGTCTGTATTTAGGTAACAATTTCTCAGCAACTCCTCAACAACCTGGGAATGATACTTTGGAGAAACTCTATCCACTGGGGTAAAAGTTTGTTTGTAATAGTCATTAATCGTCACCGTAATAGTCACTCCTTGGCTGCCCTGACTAGCTGACCCTCGTTCCTTTAAGTTTTCATTCACTTTCTCCGCTGCTTTCCTGAGCCTCTTTGACCCCAGCCACACACAATGCCCTTCCTGTTTTTTGTTTTCATTTTTGTTTGTGCTTAGGCTCCCACCCCCACCCTTTTATTCTGCATCACAGCCTAACTCAATTCACAATTTCTTAGCTTGGAGCCAGTAAAGATATTGGCTTTGGAATCATCTATCCTCCTTTCCTCCTACCTAACTCTTTTCTCCAGTTCCTGCCCCACTTCAGACCCAGTATTTTCTGGGGTCAAAGAGCCAGCACAGGGAGAGAGTTGCAGGGGAGGCATAGGGGTGGCAACTCAGATCCCCCTAGGGTCCAGGCAGGTGATAGGAGCTTGTGGATGGGCCAGATGGCAAGCTGGCAAGCACATGTCCAGTGAAGGGGAGCAGCTGCTGCTCAGCTCCCCTGATTACTGCCAGGTGGGAGAGCGGGCCTAGAGCTGCCAGGGTTCTCATTTTTAAGAAGCAAGAAATATCTTTGTTATCAGAAGCAAAGGCTGCCCAAATACTGTGTAATTCTTCAGTTAGACCTGGAAACCCTCTGTAGCACAAACATATAGCTTATTGAAGATTGTTATCTTCTACCTGGGGAATGGTACCAAACAAAGCAGAGAGCAGATGGGTGTCCAACAGGAGGGCTGGCCCCGCCTCCCTTTTCTCTCTTGGGACGGACTAGTCCAACTGCTAATATCAACTATGCAGTTATGGTGCCTGTCAGGCCCTGTGTTAAACTTTTTACATGTGTCATCCCAGGGAATCTTTATAATAACCATGGAAGCAGAGCTGCAGGATAGCAAATAAAACCACAGGACTCCATCACATTTGGAATTTTCATGGGACATACTTATACTGAACAGTTACTTGTTTTCCTGAAATTCAGATTGAACATCCTGCGTTTTATCTGGTGATCCTACAGGAGAGGTGTGTGTTTGTGTGTGTGTGCTCAGTCATCTCCGACTCTTTTTGACCCCATGGACTGTAGCCCATCAGGCTCGTCTGTCCATGGAATTTTCCAGGCAAGAATACTGGAGCAGGTTGCTATTTTCTACTCTAGAGGATCTTCCCAATCCAAGGATCAAACTGCATCTCTTGAGACTCCTACATTGGCAATCAGATTCTTTACCACTGGGCCACCTGGGGTTTGACTAAATTTTGTGCACCAAGTGTTTGTGGACACCAGTGTATCCTGCTGCATTTCTCAGACTTGTCAATTATATGTCAAAAATTATAACAGCAAATGCCCTTTTAAAAAGTATCCTACAAATAATTAGTATGAAGCCTATATACGAATAATTTATATACATACAAATACATATAGTAATATGTATACATACAAAAACATTGTACTTAATATAAGTATATGTGTGTGTATACACACACAAAGTTGTTCATTATTGTTGTTGTTTAGTCACAAAGTTGTGTCCTACTCTTTTGAGATCCCATGGACTGTAGCCTGCCAAACTCCTCTGTCCATGGGATTTCCCAGGAAAGAATACTGCAGTGGGTTGCCATTTCCATCTCCAGGAGATCTTCCCGACCCAGGGACTGAACACAAGTCTCTTACTATGCGGTGCTTAGTCACTCAGTTGTGTCTGACTTTTTGTGACCCTGTGGACTGTAGCCGTTCAGGTTCCTCTGTCCATGGGGATTCTCCAGGCAAGAATACTGGAGTGGGTTGCCTTGCCCTCCTCCAGGGGATCTTTCCAACCGAGGGATCAAACTCAGGTCTCCCACATTACAGGCATATTCTTTCTATCTGAGCCACCAGGGAAGCCTGAGTCTCATTAAGGTCTCTCTTAACATCATTTACAAAAGAGGCTGATCCCTTGTGAGTTGCTCAGGGTCACCCAGCTAGTAAAGAATGGAGTCAGAAATCAGGATTCAGACCCAGATTTGTTCATTTCCAAAGCCCACACTTACTCCCCATACTAGTATTTCAAACTTTGGTTCACCCATATAGTAAGCCCAGGGGTTAGGGAGTAATTCCCAAATTAATTAATTTAATTTCTTAAATTAATGACAATTTAAAATGCTAGTTATACAGATAAAAAGTTGGGTCCTGATTTGAATAAGCAATTACAATAAAACATTTATGAGACATTCTGAAAAATTTAAACATGGACTAGATATTTAGTTATATTGAGAGGTTAAATGTAATAATGGAATTGTGATTTAGTTTTTATTAACAAGTAGTACTTCTTTTTAAGAAATACATGTTGATATATTTCCAACTGAAATGACATGGTGTCTGGGATTGGCTTTTAAATAAGATATGGAGAATAAATTAAAGGTAAAACAAAACTGACCATAAATTGATGATTGTTGAAGCTGGGTGACAGGTGTATGTATGCACTACTTAACCACCTCTATCTCTGTCCTTTGGTATATGATTAAACATTTCCATTGTATAAAATAAAAATAAATTATAACCATTTTGTAACAATGATTGCAACCAAAAGCTGTGTTCATAAAATAGATTAGTTTCTCAGGTCAACATTTGAAGGTCCAAGTACTCTTTGGGATTCTTGGGAATTGTATTTTTTTTAAATAATTACATAGAGTTTTCAAATTTGAGAAATGCCAAATGCTATTTTATTGGTGTGTGCTGTGTTAAGTTGGAGAAGGAAATGGCAACCCACCCCAGTGTTCTTGCCTGGAGAATCCCAGGGACGGGGGAGCCTGGTGGGCTAACATCTATGGGGTCGCACAGAGTCGGACACGGCTGAAGTGACTCAGCAGCAGCAGCAGCAGTGTTAAGTTGCTTCAGTTGTGTCTGACTCTTTGCGACCCCTATAGACCATAGCTTGCCAGGCTCCTCTGTCCACAGGATTCTCCATGTAAGAATACTGGAGTGGGTTGCCATGCCCTCCTCCAGGGGATCTTCCCAACCCAGGGATCAAACCCACATCTCTTATGTCTCCTGATTTGGCAGGAGGATTCTTTACCACTAGCACCACCAATATATACAAATGTAACAGATATACTCCCAGGATTTTAAGGGTTATGGACATCTATTTTTTTGAAGTTAAAGAGAATTAAATCTTTTTTTTTTTGGGATTTTCACTTCTGTGGGTGGGTGGTAACATCCACTCTGTGCAGTCATGTAGCTAGTTTTACACACCTCTCACATACAATGGAGGGAATTCCAAGACCACTCTCAGTTTTATAAACTATGTCCTGGAAGTATCCACTGAACCAGTGTGGCAGACTGGGATATCTCCTCATCACCCAAAAATGTTGGGCAAAGTGACAATGACTGTGATGGGCTCTGACTTGTGTGTAAGCTCCGAGGAGGTTACTTCTTTACCTCCTTTACCATGGATGGATTCTTTTCCATCTGAGCCACCAAGGAAGCCTGAGGGTAGGCTGTTATGTATGATTATAATAACAAAAGCAATGAAAAGCAAGTCAAAGAAACAGTTCCAATATGGAGTCAGAATTGGCTTTTCCCTGCAACAGAGAGACTGGGGAAATAGTTTTGTAGCTGAAGCATTTAAAAATATTCAGTGGGGGAAATAGGTAGTCCCTTTAAACATTTATTTTATCACTGCCTTTGGATTGGAGGTCTTCGTTTCTTTTTTTTTTTTCCCCCTTTAAAATTATATGAACAATTTTTAAAAAGCCTAATCAGGTTGTTAAGAAGAAAATCATTTCAGTGCACAAACAGATAACCTGTAAATACCGTGAGGTGGGATGGCTGAAAGGAGAGGAAAAAATTATTTCAGTTGACCAGGGAAAGAAAGCTGGGCATGAGCCAGATAGCCTGAGATCCTATGTCTATAATATCGTGCTTCTTAGGGTTTATTTTTTGTTTTGTTTTCCTTTTGTTTGTTTTATTTTAAACACAGGGACTGTTGATGCTGAGTATAACAATAGCCTTCAGTAGCAAGAAGGAGGAGTTTGGAGGAGGGAGCTGGCCAGTGGCTGCTTGGCAAGGACTCAAGATCATGAGATTAGCAAATTTCCAAAAGGGATCTGTCGCAGTTAAACAAGTCTGCTTCACCACCGCCAGTTTCGGTGCCATGATTGCATTTGGCAATGGGCTAAAGGCCCTAGGCATTCATTCTGCAACAATTCAGGGAGGTAGACAGTGAGTGGACTCCAAATGGAGCCAGGGAGCCCCCAGTAAGCAGGAAGAGAGGTGCATGGAAGACACAAGCTTCTGGGGACTTGAGGGGAGGGACAGACCAGAGTGTGACAAGGAGTCTGCCCCACAACAGCGCCAGCATCCTGACCTGAGCACGGAGGTGAGCTGCTTCTACCTCACTCCTTGCCGGGTATGGGGAACCTAGAGTTGGTAGGTGTGTGCTGACACTAAGAGAGGGACAGGGCTTATTGTGAAGACAATGGGACAGGGCAGAGCTTGGGTCGCCAGGGAATAGAGGTGGTGTGTCTTTTAGCTGGAAGTTCCAAAGGACATATGGAGCCTTTCTTGCAAGATTCAGAGAGAAGCTTTCCTGTTAGAGCAGGACTAGATACCATCTACAGTGGTGCTTCTTAAATTTTAATATGTACATGAGTCACTTGGGGATCTTGTTAAAATATATTCTGGGGCAGGCCTGAGACTGCATTTCTAAAAAGTTCCCTGATGATGCTGGTGTTGCTGAAAAAAAAAAAATGCTCTGACCAAATTGCCAAAATCTAGAATACGCCCAAGGAAGATTTTTGAACTGAGAAGAAGTCAAAGAAAATCAGTAAACTAGTTTTACTTGGGGTCTGAGTATGACCAGAATTGGGTTAAGCAACAATCTTTGATTACGGTTGCGAAGGGTAACAAATTGGCCCTAAATGCTTGTATTTCTTTAGCATTTGCTCTAATGGCAATCAATTTGTAAACATAATATATATATATATATATATATTTTTTCATTTATTTTTATTAGTTGAAGGCTAATTACTTCACAACATTGCAGTGGGTTTTGTCATACATTGACATGAATCAGCCATGGAGTTACATGTATTCCCCATCCCGATCCCCCCTCCCACCTCCCTCTCCACCCGATTCCTCTGGGTCTTCCCAGTGCACCAGGCCCGAGCACTTGTCTCCTGCATCCCACCTGGGCTGGTGATCTGTTTCACTATAGATAATATACATGCTATTCTCTCGAAACATCCCACCCTTGCCTTCTCCCACAGAGTCCAAAAGTCTGTTCTGTACATCTGTGTCTCTTTTCCTGTTTTGCATATAGGGTTATCATTATCATCTTTCTAAATTCCATATAACATAATATATTTTTATGTCTGCATTTAGTTCATTTAGAAAAGAGTTAAGTTCTTTAAAAAAAAATCCATGCATACACGCTATAAATACATATATTTACTGAAGAGACACAAACAAGTGAATAGGCATTGTACGTTCTGACTTAGCCATTATAACGGGAAATACTTCATTTCAGGTTGAAATGCCATAACCTGTAGCTTCTCCTGGTTCCTCTCAGACTCTACATTCTGTTGTGGAGCTACCCGACAATGAAGCAGTGAGAGGGTATCTAGCTCCTTTCTGGGTCAAGGCCTCTTGCCTACAGCCTCTTGCCAGGATCAGGGAGGGGCCTTTGCCTCTGGAGCTGCAGGCACAACGGTCATCCTCTGCGCCCCCTGCATCCTCAGCTTCCTCTGCATCTCTGAACATAGAAGCCAGGCTGAGCTCTTCATCCAGAGGGGCGGGTGCATCCTCACTCCCTTGAGGCCTTTTTCCCTTTCCCTCCTGCCAACTCCACTTTTCACCTTAACATTTAGCTCTCTCTGACTTTCTAAGAATTTACCTGATGATCTATTATCTACCTTCCCCTGTAGGTTGTGAGCACAGGGACTTCTCCCACTGCTGTATCGCCAGCTCTGAGAGGAACACCCAGCGTACAGTGGTGCTGGATAATTATTGTCAAATGAATGAGTGAGTGAGAGAATGAAGGGGGCTCATCGTGAGGGTCTCACCTTCTCTTCCCTTCACATGGTTGTCTGAGATGACATCTCAGTACCCATTAAACACCCATTATCCATGCAGGCATCTCTCCCACCAGTACATTAGCCTTGCGCAGACTTTCTTCTGCTCCGGCTAGAACCTCCTCCTGGATCAAGCTGTTGTCTTCCACCCCCACCCTTTCACTCCACTTCTCACCTCTCCCACCCACCAAGCCTTCCCAGCTTTAGAGATGAGGATACCGTTTAGCTTAACCCTTTATCTGGCAAAAAAGAAATAAATAATAGTAACTTTGATTTCTAGTTTAATCTTTTGGAAAAAAATAAGGAAAAAGAATAAATGATCAGGGGAGAGCATTTTTCAAAATTTACTCTTCTCAGAGGAAACAGGATAGAAAAAAGTTGATGTGAAGGACACACAAGAAATGCAGTATTCATCTAAAGAAACCACTCTTTTATTTTCAAGGTAAATTATTATTTTATGACTTAAGTTTTAGAGCCTTCTCCTTAATTTTATTTCCTCAGCTGTGTTTGCTGAGTTGTTGTCCAGCTCAGTTTTCATGCCCCTCTGCCGTGCATAAAGCCATCTGTGTCTTCCTACAGTTCCTAGCATGTACATCTCAAAAAATGGAAATGTTCCGTGTCTCTCTATAAAAGCCTCTGTCTTTATAAGTCAAAAGCTGGAAGTGGCTGATATATAATACAACCAGGAAGAGTGATTTGTTAAAAAAAATTTATAATTCCCGTAACATTTAATTACCCCTTTCATGCTGCTGTTTCCACCACATCCCTCTGTCCCAATAAATATTTAGATATGGAAATGTGCCTTCACAGATGCCCTAGTTACATTTCCTCATAAATATGCATCTGTTAGCTTTGGGGATTTGGTTGGGGAAAGAGCATCTGTCTTGTGGAAGGAAAAAGTCTCCAAATGATTTCCCTAAATGAGCAGAAGTCATGATGAACTCTGTCACCTAGACCTCCTTGAACATCTCTCCTTGAAGAGCTAACTTTTGCCTTGGTGTCTAAGAGCATGAGGAGATGCAGTGGGAGCAGGGGTTGGCCACTCTTGCAAAGAGGAAGCTCAAGTTCAAGGAGAGAACAGCTCTGCTCCCCCAGTGCCTGCATGAGGTGCTTCACATGTATTTATTTGCTGACTTCTTAGAGGTGCTCCGATCTGAGAGTTACTTTCTAGGGGAACCATCCCATCAGCAATATCTGTGTTTAAACATGATTTCTTACACATGTATCCCCCCCGGGAATTGCTGGAGCCTTAACAAAGGCAGCACATCACCATGCTGCCATGGGTCCTTCATCAGCCACCTGCCTAATCCACAGATTTCAGTTAGACGAGTGAAAACCTTCCACCACCAGCAGCCAAGCAGACCACCAAGTCAAAATTAGCAAGACTTGATGGAAATTCAACTAAGCCAAGGAGAAATTCCCTCTGTGATCCTCCACCATTACATTTTAATCAGTAATATAATCATGTTATTTTTAAAAAAGAAAGAAAAAGTCAAAACTTTGTAAAAGCTATCTTTGCTTTTGTAAGAGATGGTACTGTTTGCACCTTTCTCAGTGCTGAAAGCAGCCTAAGTGTTGACTTTTCCTAAGGAATGGAAGCATTTGCATTAGAATCTTTTGGGAATAGAGTGCGAATACTCCAAAACTGTGGTCTAAGTGCACAGTCCTGGGTGTACGTCAAAGTCCCAGGTTCTACTGCAGCCTTACCATGGGATCTCAGGCTCAGACTGCCCTCCGCCAGTGGTCTCCAGAGGACAGGACAGGGGCTTCAGTAGATAATTCACTGCCGAGGAAATGAAAATGTTTAGAATTTCTATTTTTATTTGTTTCATCGCATCATCTAAAATAGTACTTATTATATTGTTGCTGTTCAACTCTTTGTGACCCCATGGACTGCAGCACACCAGACTCCTCTCCTCCACTGTCTCCGAGTTTGCTCA
Source organism: Cervus elaphus (assembly GCF_910594005.1). NCBI lineage: Eukaryota > Metazoa > Chordata > Mammalia > Artiodactyla > Cervidae > Cervus > Cervus elaphus. The sequence continues at coordinate 31,939,798 of NC_057846.1, forward strand.
AACTTGTGCCCATTGAGTCAATGATGCCATCCAATCATCTCATCCTCTGTTGCCCCCTTCTCCTCCTTCCCTCAGTCTTTCCCAACATCAGGGTCTTTTCCAATAAGTCGGCTCTTTGCATCAGGTGGCCTAAGTATTGGAGCTTTAGCATCAGTCCTCCCGATGAATATTCAAGACTGATTTCCTTTATGATTGACTGGTTTGATCTCCTTGTTAGTCCAAGGGACTCTCAAGAGTCTTCTCCAGCACCACAGTTTGAAAGCATCAACTCCTCAGCACTCAGCCTTCTTTATGATCCAACTCTTACATCCGTATATGACTACTGGAAAAACTATAGGTTTGACTATGGTTTTTGACTATGGTCTCTGCTTTTTAATATGCTGTCTAGTTTTGTCATAGCTTTTCTTCCAAGGAGCAAGCGTCTTTTAATTTCATGGCTACAGTCACCATCTGCAATGATTTTGGAGCCCGAGAAAATAAAGTCTGTCACTGTTTCCGTTGTTTCCCCATCTATTCGCTTTGAAGTGATGGGGCCAGATGCCATGGTCTTAGTTTTTTGAATGTTGAGTTTTAAGCCAGCTTTTTCACTCTCCTCCTTCACCTTCATCAAGAAGCTGTTTAGTTTCTCTTCACTTTCTGTCATTAGGGTGGTGTCATCTGTTTATCTGAGGTTATTGATATTTCTCCCAGCAATCTTTATTCCAGCTTGTGATTTACTATATATGCTAAAAATGTATGTAACATGTTTAAATATATATACATGTATTTGAAATATACATAAAATCCTTTATTTTATATGGTTAAAATATACACTTGACTCTATCATTTATAAATAAGTAAGTAGTCATGTTTTGGGGCCCATGCTCAAAAAATGTTAGACAGGGGTGTGTGATTAAAGTTTTGAAGGCCAGAGACCTAGCTCACAGGCAGAGCCTCTCAGTGGTCTGCTTCTGTCTGGCCTGTGTCAGTTAATTTCCTCTACTTGTCATCTGACTATATCACATGCTTCAGTGATTTCCCAGTTCCGTCGGGAAAACCACATGTCATGCACTCATCTTAGATCTGCAAGATTTGTTTTTTTCTTCCAAGTTCCTTTCCCTCCAGCATCCTCACTCTACTCTACACCCCAGCCTCTCTTTCCCAAGGATTTATCAATTTCCCCAGGGATTCTCCAGGCCAGAATACTGGAATGGGTAGCCTTTCATTTCTCCAGGGAATCTTCCCAACCCAGGGATCAAACCCAGGTCTCCCACATTGCAGGCGGATTCTTTACCAGCTGAGCCACCAGGGAAGCCCAAGAATACTGGGGTGGGCAGCCTATCCTTTCTCCAGCAGATCTTCCTAACCCAGGAACCAAACTGGGGTCTCCTGAATTGCAGGCAGATTCTTTAACCAACTGACCTATCAGGGAAGCCCCTCTTTCCCAAGGCTTTACACACGTTGCTTCTCCTGGGATGTCCTCTTCTCCCTCCTAATGTATAACCTGATCAATCTCTATGCAATATGTAGGACTCAGTTTAGATGTCATGGCCTTGGACCCTAAAGGCTAGCCTAGGTGTCCTATCCGGGTGCTGCCATAATGCATAACAACTCTTTTATCCAACTACATGGTAAACTCTTGGAAGACATGTTTATCTGGCTTATCATTGTAATGCTAATGACTAGCAGATGATAGATATGTCAAATATAAGTGGAAACCACTCCATTGTTATATTTCTAAACAATAAAAGTTAGTCCACTTTTAATGTTTAGTTCCCTTCTCCCCACCTTTTATGATTTCATAGGAAAAACAAAGGAATTCAGTTTCCATATTTTCAAATGCACAGTCCCAGCAAGTTAAATTGTATGATGGTGAGGGAATGTGTGAATGAATCTCTCATCCAGGCCACCACATCTCATCAAAGGACATTTTGACTATTGAAAGAAAAAGAAAAGGAGCAATGGAGGGACCACTTTCATCTACTTGGAAGTGAATCTTAGAACATGTTCTCTTCTCTCTTCAACCTCAAATACGAGACAGAAGTTATAATTGCTTGGTAACACTGAGTTGACCACTATTCACCGCATAGCCTTTAATAGAGAAAGGTCGTTTAAAAGGGGAACAATAGGGTCACTTCCCTGCCAACAACTTATAAGAACACAAGATAGACAGCCTCAGTGTCCACCCAGGGTGGAGACAGCTACTCTCATCCAAAGCATTGTCATGAGTTTCTAGTTTATATGGGAGACTGGAGTAGAGGTTATCAAGTGCCACAAATAACATATCACGTATCAGTCCTAGTTAATTCTGAATGTTATTCCATCCATGGTTTCCTGACATTAGAAATATAAATCCAGATGGGTCAAAATTCCCCCAGATAAGTTCACATGAGCTTAAAACCAGCCCACAATTTGAGACCAGCTCCAACCCAGGACTATTAGCTCTGCATTCCAACTCTATCACTGCCTGAGGGAGCAGAGGTTCTGGAATTTCCAAACCACTCTATGACATATTTGGAGTCACAACTAACATTGACTGTCCATCCATCTCCTCAAGGATATCATGCTTCACATTCCTCTTTAATTTAATCACTGCTGTAAATTTGAGTCTGGCTCTTTGCAGTCATTTTTAGCTCAGCCCTCATCCCCATACTGTCCCCTCATTCTGAACCAAAACTACATTCCTCCCTTCTCTCCAAACTTCCCCCGTGTTCTCTGAAGTCCAGAAAGCTCCACAATATCTTCAGTCATATTGGTGAACTTGCCCTTCAGGTCTTGGCCTTCGAAACCAGACTACCTTCATGGATTCTGCAAACACCACTTCCTCTGGTGGATCAGTCCATGTGGAGGTGATTCCGCCTCCCAGCCCCTTTTCTGCAGGTTAGGAGGGGGAGCTCACAATTTCCATCTTGAGCTGGCTGCTTCCAGACCACACTGTTCACTGGTTTCTTAGCAGTTAACAGCAGGGGCAGGCGATGTCCATTCTGAATCCAGTGGAACCTCCTAGGAATCTCTCCTTCTGGGTATAGCTACCAAGCATAGGAATGAAGTGTTTGCAGTGGGTCATTACATGTCCTAGTGGGGGGCATCATTCCTGCTCCTCAGCTCTGGTTCCCAGACTTATTCTGGCTCTGAGAGAAATAGCCCTGTATATGTGAAGTGATCACATTTCCCAGGTTTTACACCTGTCATACCGGAAAACTACTAATAGCACGCTTGTAACTCTGACACTGTTCTGTCCTTCAGCTGCTCAAACCTGAGCTCTTGACACCCACCCTCTGCTCTCACCTCATATATGTTCTTTTCTCCACATTGACCACCTCAACAAACAGCCCTTCATCCATCTAGTTACTCAAGCTTGAAACTGGGTATCATTCAGATTGTCTTCCTTGCTCCCATTCCCTATAATGTCAAAGTGTTAGCTGCTCAGTCATGTCCAACTCTCTGCAACCCCATAGACTTAGGTCACCAGGCTCCTCTGTTCTTGGAATTCTCCAGGCAAGAATTCTGGAATGGGTTGCCATTCCCTTCTCCAGGGGATTTTCCTGACCCAAGGATTGAACCTGTGTCTGTCTCGTTGCAGGCAGATTTTTTTCCATCTGAGCCACCAGGAAGCCCAATATTCATCAATAACAAGTTATAACCCGCCCCCTCTCAAATCTCTCACAAAACCCCCTCTTCTTACCTCCCTGGCCACCTACCCAAGCTGTTTCTTTCACTGTATTACTGCAGTGACCCACTCTTAGCTCTCTCTAATCCCTACATACCATTCTTTTTAATTATCATCATCATTATCTTTATTTCACATCCAAGTTATTTACTCTAGGCAACTGGAGAAATCTTCTTGAAAAGACCAATTGTATTGTTAGTCTAATGCCAAAAACTCTTCAAAGGCTCCTCACTGATTTTGAATAAAATCCATATTCCTACAAGAACCTGTAGATCTGGGCCCTGCCTGCCTCTCCATCTCTCGCCAGTATCCTCGCATCAAACAAGCTCACTCCACACTGGTCTTCTTTCCATTCCTGAATCAGGGGATGTGAGTTCTCTCTAACCTCAGGGTCTCATCACAGATGGTTCCTTTTCTGCAAGTCTCTGGCTACTTGAGGCACCATAACACACTCCTTCAGGGCTTACTTAGAGAGAAGCCAGCATTCTCTTTGACTGTACAATTTTTTTTTCCCTTTAGAGAAATAAGCACAATTTGTAATTTGTTTTTTTCAGAGTCTTATTATGATCTGTGTTCACATTTAAGGGCAAATTCCATGCCAGGGAATTTGTTTGTTGCACTCTCTAGTATTCCAATTATCTCCCCAGAGCCTGACACATAGTAAAGTTTTAATAAATGTCTTTTAAATTCATAAACACATTTAATAATTACATTAGCACTTGTTAAAAATATACTGTTCATTCAAAATCATCCCAGAAATGTCTACTGAAATCTGTTATGTGCGTAGTGCCATGTACTGTACTGGGCATTGGAGATGCAAGGAGACAAAAGCCTCAGAGGACTCTTGGTCAAAGAGGGCACTGGCCAGTGAGCTGGAAAGTCTCAGGAGAGGAAAAACTCAGGTTTTCAGCCAGCCCAGGGGAGCAGCCACCTCTCTCTTGGGGGCCCAGAAAAGGCTTCCCAGAAGAAAAAATATCTCAGGTTCATCCTCTCAGGCAGGAACGGGTACATAATTAGCAAGGTGCAGAGTTTCCCTGGTGGCTCAAATGGCAAAGAATCTGCCTGCAATGCAGGAGATCTGAGGTTCAATCCCTGGGTTGGGAAGATCCCCTGGAGAAGGGAATGGCAACCCACCCCAGTATTCTTCCCTGGAGAATTCCATGGACAGAGGAGCCTGGCGGGCCACAGTCCATGGGGTTGCAAAGAGTCAGACACGAATGAAGTGACTAACACTTGCACTTCAGTGTGAAATAAAGTGAGGCACCTTGTTCAAAAATTAAGAATTTCAAGATGGCGACTGAAGACTATTAAACTGACTGTGAGGGCTTTCTGAGCCCAGGCCCCATGTGACAGCACACATCAAATGCCCCTGAAGGTGGCCCGCTCAGCATCCTGAGGACAGGAGTGAGAGTGCTTATAAACAAGCTTCAAACAACAACACTGCCTAAGATTTTAGAGCAAGAAAGACCCTCATTGGTCCAACCTTTCATTTGAAAGAAGTAATACATTCCCTTCGCATTTTCAAGTTGTTTTCTGAAGCTCAGAAAAGGTAAAATTTCCACCGTCTCAAAAAACGGCACTAACATCAGGGTATTAGAGGCAGGATTCCACCAGGACAAAATATTTCTCAAGGGAAGGACAGATGGTACTCTCTCCGTTTCTCGTCCAAAGCCAGCACTTCATGAACAGTCACCTCACCTGACTGTTTTCAGCTGGGGCCAGCCAGGTGAGCAAGCACCAGGGCGCTGCCTATCTGGTGGCTGCTAGGAGGCATTTCCCAGGGACCGGTGAGAATAGCAGAATTTGCCTCCAGCAAAAGTGTTGGCAGCTTTTGCCTTTGTTCACTTGATGTTCTCCCTCTATCTCGAGGACCCTCAGCAAGACCTTGGATGGTAAGAGGCTCAGGGCCTTTGGTGAGGACCTTTGAGTGTTTTAAAGACCGAATGGAGTCCGTCATGGTGGACTGCAGGCATTTACAGGTTGGTGGAAAACACATCTGGTTCCAGAAGTCTTCCAGCACCCAATCCCACTTCAGAGGCAGCCTGCCACTGCCCACATCCCCAGGTGTACCTGCCTGCAGAGACCACACTGAGACCAACCCATCTCCTCGGAAGACTTGCCCTGAACTCTTTGGACACACCTGGACTCAGCTGAATAAGACCAACTAGTGTGAACAAAACAAGCCAGTACACGTCCCTCGAAAGACAGAGCTGGAGCTTAACCAGACCCTGCCAGGCAACTCAGGCTACCTCTTCCTCTGTGGGAGCAACATATGACTCTCAGAGGAAAAGCAGCTGCAGCCTGATTGCTGAGACTCTGAGCAGATGCCTGTGTTTGTCAGGCAGCTTTAGGATTCTTTGGGGTGTCAAGCAGGATGAGAATACGCTGTGACTCTGGTTTAGTTTAATGGAGACACAAGAGCTTTAAGCTTCAGGCATGTGTTAGGTATGTGTTTAAAGTTACTGTCACACCCAAAAGTTAGTGCCAGGAAGGAAGCTTCACATTTTCCATGCCCTGCAGCTTCTTTGCCTTATGATCATCCCTGACTCACTACTTCTTGCCAAGAAAAGCCAGCACCTTCTAAACTCATTTGTACAAGACAGAAGCTCACCTGTGACATGCTCAGTCATTCAGTTGTGTTTGACTCTTTGAGACCCTTGGACTGTAGCCTGCCAGGCTCCTCTGTCCGTGGGATTTTCCATGGACAAGAATATTCTTCCATGGCAAGAATACTGGAGCAAATTGCCATTTCCTCCTCCAGGGGATCTTCCTGACCCAGGGATCAAACCCTGTCTCCTGTGTCTCCTACTTTGGCGGGCAGATTCTTTACTACTGTGCCACCTGGAAAGCCTTCATCTGTGACAGAAGTTTGGTGAATGCATGGATAAATGAGTGAACTAACACATGAATTAATGAATTCACCACCACTGGGCTTGGCCACCACCAGATGGAAGCAGATTGAGGTGTTGACTATCAAAAAGCATGTTAGATTGCTCCAGTGTGGTACCATTCTGAGTACAGGAAGGTTCAACTCTTTTACAAGTGCTAACTAGATTGCTCACATTTTTCATAGTAGTAGACTTCTGAACTCTATAATGTAGTACATACATTTAGGAAGAGGAATGCTTTAATTAACATATTTATCTATTTTATTAACAATGATATAATGTGTAAAATGCCCTGGGATTCACTAAGATGAAAGCAAGCAATATAAACGTGAGATATTATTATGCTTCTTATAATTACAGCATGTGTATACACAGCTCATTATGAGTGCCTGTCAAACAAAGTACCCCGTCATGCTGCTGTCACAAAAGGCGATTGTTGGAAGGGTTCACCAAGGCCAGAGGATACCTTTGTAAGGGATTTCGGTTGGCTCACTGTTTATAGGAACATTTTGATGTGAGTCACATGCTTCAAATTCCATTGGCCCAGCCTTGAACATGGATTAATTTTTAACAAGTTCAAAGAATAAAAACCAGCTCTTCCTCAACTTCCCCACAATATATTCATCGCATCTCCTGATGCAGTGAGCACTCATAGCATGAGAAGGTTCTCCATCTTTCTTGTGTGCAGCCTGAGTCATTTCAAAGCTGGGGAATGAGGGTGGAGGTGGGGGCGATGGGGAGGGCAATAGGCCCTTTTCATTTCTTATGATTCTATGGACATAGTCTTGCGCTGACTCTTAACATGAATTTTCCATGAAGCCTATACATCCTCTAATAGAGCAAAAATTGATTTGTAGGGGAGCAAAGTAACTCTTAACCTTTTTATATATAAAGCACAGATATTCATATATTGCAATAAGAATAACTCTAATGTTTCTGCAATATGAAAATTTCATGGAGGAAATTAGGGAAAAGTGTCTAAAATGGTTCCTTCAGTTCAGTTCAGTCACTCAGTCATGTCTGACTCTTTGCAACCCCATGGACTGCAGCACACCAGGCTTCCCTGTCCATCTCCAACCCCTGGAGCTTGCTCTAACTCATGTCCATTGAGTTGGTGATGTCATCCAACCATCTGATCCTCTGTTGTCCCCTTCTCCTCCTGCCTTCAATCTTTCCCAGCATCAGGGTCTTTTCAAATGAGTCAGCTCTTCACATCAGGTAGCCAACGTATTGTAGCTTCAGCTTCAGCATCAGTCCTTTCAATAAATATTCAGGATTGATTTCCTTTAGGATTGACAGGTTTGATCTCCTTGTAGTCCAAGGGACTCTCAAGAATCTTCTCCAACACCACAGGTCAAAAGTATCAATTCTTCGGTGCTCAGCTTTCTTTGTAGTCCAACTCTCACATCCATACATGACTACTGGAAAAACCATAGCTTTGACTAGATGGACCTTTATTGGCAAAGTAATGTCTCTGCTTTTTCATATGCTGTCTAGGTTGGTCATAGCTTTTCTTCCAAGGAGCAAGCGTCTTTTAATTTCATGGCTGCAGTCACCATCCGCAGTGATTTTGGAGCCAAAGAAAATAGTCTGTCACTGTTTCCATTGTTTCCCCATCTGTTTGCCATGAAGTGATGGGACCAGATGCCGTGATCTTCGTTTTCTGATTGTTGAGTTTTAAGCCACTTTTTTCACTCCCCTCTTGCACTTTCATCCAAAGGCTCTTTAGTTCCTCTTCGCTTTCTACCATTAGGGTAGTGTCATCTGCATTTCTGAGGTTATTAATATTTCTCAATGGCTCCTTAGGGGACTAATAATGAAAAAAAAAAAAAAGAAAGCTAAGAAACACTGCTTTTGCTCTCTGAGAAGAGTTCAACAGGTGGGAGGCAATCTTCATGGTCACCTTGGAACTCTGGGAAGAGATAGAGCCTCCTAGGAAACCATCTTCCCACCTTTTAATGGAAACTTGGCATTGCACAGCTATGGACTTTCTCCTGTGACCTAAGTTTTGAATCCTTGCCAAAGTGCAGATATCTCTGGGTGAAGTAATACTTTAAATTTTATCATCTACTTATATCTTGGCATAAGGATCTAGTAATTTCTCCTCTGACATCAAATTTTAATAGGAGAGGCTATGGTACTTGATGGAATAAAAGCAGTACAGTTGAAGGATGTGAGTACATATGAAAAAGGAAAAGATTAAAATATAATTGGGCCAGTTACAGAGCTCAGTCTACCATCTCAGTGTTCAAGAAATACGTTTATTTTATAGAATACCATATAAGTTTTTAAAGATTTCGTTCTGCTGAGGTATCAAGAAAAAAGTCACAATAAATTCAGTGTTACCCTTCCTTTAGCTCAGATGGTAAAGAATCTGCCTGCAACGCAGGAGACCTGAATTTGATCCCTGTGTCAGGAAGATCCCTGGAGAAGGAAATGGCAATCCACTCAAGTATTCTTGCCTGGAGAATTCCATGGACAGAGGAGCCTGGCGGGCTACAGTCCATGGGGTTGCAAAAAGTCAGACGTGACTAAGTGACTAACACACACAGACTCCATTTCCTGGAGCTGGACTTGAGTTCCATGGTAGCGGTGGAGGCCTGGGTAATGGTGGATCATGCTGAGAGAGGTTTTCAACATGATCCATCATCTCATCTGGGCTTGGTCATCAGTAACTGAGGGTCACCCCTGTCGGGTCCTTCATGTTGACCACCTACATGCTGGGAACTTGGTGAGGTGCTCTGGCTCCATTGGTCCAGGCGTATCACAGTCTCTTGGATTTGCTTCCTCTCTAGCGTTCTACCCAGGAAAGGGCATAGGTCTTTTCTAATTCCCAGTACCATCCTGCAGGAGACTCGGTTTGTCAGGGATGGAGCAGGAGAGGTTTAAAAGCACCTAAGCTCTCATCACATCTGCTGCAACTTCCCTCCTTCCTGCAGCCCAGAGAGTGCCTGTCATGTCTCCAGGCTGAGGCACTCCCTCAGCAAATATTCTTCCAGATCCATTGCTAGTGCACAGCTGTCCTTTCTGGCTGCAAGAAGGCCTGGGCTGTTGTGACTCAAAAGCCCTGAGGTGACTCCTCTTTCCTCTGTTCTCTCACACCTGCCTTGAGGCCGTGTGTGCAGAAATGCCAAGCTGACAGGACAGGGACCAGCCAAGGGGAAAAAGGAAGTGCCGGGGGAGCAAAAATCAGTTACTATTGCAAAACATTTTACCACCTTAAAAAAAACACCATTTTAACAATTTGGAGGTTGATCTACCACTGAGCACTGTGGTAGATATTTCCATTCTAGGATATATTTAGAGAAATCGCTGTGCATTTCAGTCATACAAGTGTATCTTTCATGACACCAACCTAGTGAAAGCCATCTCACCTTTCTGCTCAAATGCACTCCTGAGATTTTCATAAGGTAGATTGTCCCATGTTTCAACTAGGGTAAAATAATAAAATTCTGAGTTTTGCTCCCAAGGTGACATTGGCATAAAAAAAATCATACAGGTGACAACACATAACAGTTTTAAAAGTCATAATTGTTTGGGTGTGAAATAAATGCTGTTGAAATGAATTATTTCAGGTCTGATAAGAACAAACTAACCTGAGATGTTGCTTTAACATCAAAGCAGGTTGAAAGTGAAAGTGTTAGTCGTTCAGTCACGTCCAACTCTTTGCGACACTATAGACTGTAGCCTGCCAGTCTCCTCTGTCCATGGGATTTTCCAAGCAAGAATATCGGAGCGGGTTGCCATTTCCTTCTTCAGGGGATCTTCCTAACCCAAGGATCGAACCTGAGTCTACTGCATTGCAGGCAGACTCTTTACTGTCTCACTTGCTTTGAAGTCAAAGCAGGTTAAAGAAATTACAAAGGTTTCCTAGTGGTCCAAGTATGAAGCATGTTGATCATTTTACCACAGAAGCTTCTGATGCTGCTTGTGCCGGGTCAAGAGACGAAGGGCAGAATCTGAAGAAGCAACAGCCATAAAACCAAAGTCTGCAACATATAAGCCGAGCTAGACTAAATTAGCATTATGCATGTGCAGGAGTGTTTGTTGTTGCTGCGTATATTGTCATCATGGGATAAATCTGACTTTCACATGGTACTCCCAGTTCACTTGGTGAATTTTTTTCCTCCTTGAAGTGATAACTCAGACGTGAACTTTATCCTTGTGCTTTCTATATCTATATCTATGTGCTCTCTCACATTCACAATCCACATGTGCGCCAGAGGAGTTCAAGGCAATTTCTGGCATGTCATCTCATTCCTCCTTTTGGAGACTTTGATGGGGAGATGGGAGGGGAACAGATAGAGTGATGAACATTGGATTTAAATAGAGGTACACATTAAGATGGGCTTCACAGACAGCTCAGTAGTAAAGAATCCACCTGCCAATGTAAGAGACACAAGAGACGTGGGTTCGATTCCTGGGTCGGGAAGATCCCCCGGAGGAGGAAATATGAACCCACTCCAGTGTTCTTGCCTAGGAAATCCCATGAAGAGAGGAGCCTGGCAGGCTACTGTCCACAGGATGGCAGAAAGTCGGACACGACTGAGCATGCATGCAAACATTGAGGTACATTTTTTTCCATGGTTGCATTAGGAATCAGAGCACAACCTTTTTTGGTTAATCTTCCTTTCCCTCTCACTCGTCATTCCCACAGTCCTAAATGGAGAGATTTTCTGAGTCTTTGTTTCTATCTTAGAGCTTATCTGGTTCCAAACAGAGAAACATAACAACCAAACTGAAAAACAAATCCAGGAGACAAAAAGAAACCCACCCATTTACCAGACAAATGATTTTCAAAGTTTAGCTTTCAGAATGTGTTGTCAAGCTCATTGTTCTTCCCACTAAGATGGAATGACAATGCAATGCTTGGAAATGCTGGCTAAAACAAGCATGTCATCCCGAGTTTCAAAGAAAGCAAAGACAGTAGAGAATCCTCACCAAGTTTTAACATGTGGAAACAGCAATGCCTTGAACCAGATCCTCAGAGGTTACAGGGAATAAAGCAACGGAACAGCTCATTTCCATGTGACAAACCAGCCCTGGGAACTCAGATAAGGCCTTAGTTTCATAAATGCTACAAATCCGTTTTCTGTTTTCCTGAAAGTCCTGGCAAAGATTCAAAGCCAACCCATGAAACAGACAGGAGGCCTGTTTCTGGCCAAAGTCTGTGACAGCAGAGCCTCTGACTCCAGGCAACATGAACAATAAGCATCTTCTTTCTGGGTGTTGACTGAGTTCTCCCAAGGAGCCATTGTATGTAAAATAATTTCTAGTAACTAGCTTCAAGCTGACTCCACTAGTGGGTATGATAATAGTAACATTTAGTAACATTAAATGTTAGTAATAGCTAACATTTATTATTTATTATATGCTAAGTATTGTTTAGGCATTTTACATCATCATCTCCCCTAATATTTGCAATAACCCTATGAGATGATATCATTACTGGCCCTGTTTCTTGATACAGCAAATGAGGCCCGAAGAAGTTAAGTAATTTTTGTTCAGGATCCTATGGCTACTAAATAGTATAGCTGAATTGGACTCCAGATCCCACACTCTCATCCCTACAGCATATTGCATTGATGGTGATAGCAGATATTATTATCCTCCTCTTTGTGTGTTTCAAAGATAACATAACTAAATAAGTTTTAAAAAAGTACATTACTGGTAGACTACCTAGGAATAATTATTCTTCCCTAGATGCAGTCTGAATGTGACATGCTAATAGGTAAGAAACAAAATGTCAAGTTGTGGCATATTTTGAGGATACCTTAAATATCTTTGAATCATTTTGAAAATCAATGTTAAAATTTGAGGGGGGAAAAGCAAGGTAAAACAGTTGCCAAACTTTTCTCTAGAGAATACAAGTGAAGTGAAAGTGAAAGTAGCTCAGTATCCCACTGCAACTGCATGGACTGTAGCCCACTAGGCTCCTCTGTCCATGGAATTCTCTAGGCAAGAATACTGGAGTGAGTAGCCGTTCCCTTCCCCAGGGAAGCTCACAACCCAGGGATCAAATCCAGGTCTCCCACATTGCAGACTGATTTTTTACCATCTGAGCCACCAGGAAAGCCCAGAGAATAAAATCATTCAGTCAAAGTATAATTTTCAAAGGGTTGAAAAATGTGACTCTCGTACAACTATAAAATGAAGATGTCAACTTAACTGACTAATGAATGAGGGAACCAGTAAGATATTAAAACTGATCCAAAGGGCATTCAGAAAGCTGTGTATACATTCAGAAATCATGTATACATGATTTAATAAATTACAGGGTTAGATATAAAGCTGGTTAATGTTCAGTTTAAATGTAATGTTTGGGGATATCAAAAAAGCAAGAGAGTTCCAGAAAAACATCTATTTCTGCTTTATTGACTATGCCAAAGCCTTTGACTCTGTGGATCACAACAAACTGTGGAAAATTCTGAAAGAGATGGGAATACCAGACCACCTGACCTGCCTCTTGAGAAACCTATATGCAGGTCAGGAAGCAACAGTTAGAACTGGACATGGAACAACAGACTGGTTCCAAATAGGAAAAGGAGTACGTCAAGGCTGTATATTGCCTCTGTTTATTTAACTTATATGCAGAGTACATCGTGAGAAACGCTGGGCTGGAAGAAGCACAAGCTGGAATCAAGATTGCCAGGAGAAATATCAATAACCTCAGATATGCAGATGACACCGCTTATGGCAGAAAGTGAAGAGGAACTAAAAAGCCTCTTGATGAAAGTGAAAGAGGAGAGTGAAAAAGTTTGCTTAAAGCTCAACATTCGGAAAACTAAGATCATGGCATCTGGTCCCATCACTTCATGGGAAATAGATGGGGAAACAGTGGAAACAGTGTCAAACTTTATTTTTTTGGACTCCAAAATCACTACAGATGATGATTGCAGCCATGAAATTAAAACATGCTTACTCCTTGGAAGGAAAGTTATGACCAACCTAGATAGCATATTAAAAAGCAGAGACATTGCTTTGCCAACAAAGGTCCGTCTAGTCAAGGCTGTGGTTTTTCCAGTGGTCATAAATGGATGTGAGAGTTGGACTGTGAAGAAAGCTGAGCGCCAAAAAATTGATGCTTTTGAACTGTGGTGTTGGAGAAGACTCTTGAGAGTCCCTTGGACTGCAAGGAGATCGAACCAGTCCATCTTAAAGGAGATCAGTCCTGGGTGTTCATTGGAAGGACTGATGCTAAAGCTGAAACTCCAATACTTTGGCCACCTCATGCGAAGAGTTGACTCATTGGAAAAGACCCTGATGCTGGGAGGGATTGCGGGCAGGAGGAGGAGGGGACGACAGAGGATGAGATGGCTGGATGGCATCACCGACTCTATGGGCATGAATTTGAGTAAACTCCAAGAGTTTGTGATGAACAGGGAGACCTGGTGTGCTGTGATTCAAGGGGTTGCAAAGCGTTGGACACGACTGAGCGACTGAACTAAACTGAACTGATTCCACTAGAGAGAAATTATTTACACCTTTACTCAGCCAAAATTTACAAGTTGATCTCTGTCCTTGTAAAGATATAAGTTAAATCAGCCAATAGAAAGCCAATCTTAGAACTGCAATGGAAAAAAGAGAAACCTACCTACTGTTCTTTTTTATCTATTTTTAAGTTCATATAATTTTTCTGAAAATCCTTAGTAAGTTAGGAGAACAAAACCTTGAGTCTAGCCAGCTCAAAATGCCCCAAAAAAGAAAAATCATGCAGAGTTGGTAGGAAATATGTTTTAAAATTTAATAATAAAAAAATACATTCTGTTCTCTAATGATAAAAAAAAAAGAAAGGAATTGCCCACTGGGACATGGGGAGGGGAGTAGGAAAACAGTAAAGAGAAAGGAAGAGCAAAAATCTTAGCTCTTACTTTTGCTTTCATACAAACTATAAAGGATAGTGAGCTCATTTTATAAGCAAAGTAGTCAGTAATCAAATTTTAAAATGCCATGGGGCAGATTATAAGAAGTCAGTATGCTGTCAGTATATGTCCTCTATCTTCTTTTTAAGTCTCTTAGTTACTCCTCAAATGCCATCCTATTCTTTGATCAAATTAACCCTGTGAGGGACTTCCCTGGTGGTCCAGTGGTTGAGAATCAGCCTTCCAATGCAGGGAATGAGGGTTCGAACCCTGGTCAGGAAAGATTCCACCTGCCTTGGGGCAATTAAGCCCTCATCCCAGGACTAGAAAGCCCTAGTACCACAACAAGAAAAGCCCACAGGTACCACAACTAGAAAGAGCCTGCACTGCAAAAATAAGCCCCCCAAAATTGTTTAAAAACCCACAGAAACACAAAGTTAAGTCTGAACATGAAATTAAATAGGTTAGTTTATCTGGAGCAGTGTAATCTGATAATGATCCAAATCTGTTTAACTTGAACTAGTTCTCACTGTTGTTTGTGTTACAGGTTAAGAAGAAATGTCAGGCTCTTCAGGAAGTAATTAAATATTTGCTAATTCTAAGGGCTTAACGTAACAGACTCCTGCAGTTGATACTTAATTTGTGTTCTGAGCATTCCAGGAGATTTTTGAAGCAGGACTTTTAAGATAACAGTTGCTTATTCCTATCCTCGTAACTGTGACTTATGTGCATTGGACTGTTTTTTATCCAAATTGATAAATACAGTAGTGTTCCTTTTTTTCCCCTCCTACATGAATGAAATGCCAACTCTTCCCTTCCAGGAAAATAAAAACCAAATATCCTACTTCAGAAAACTACAACTGGATTAATTTCCCACTGAACAAGGTTAACTGTATAATTTTTAGCCTATTCTAAAATAACTTGGTGACTTCCATGGTGGCTCAGCTGGTGAAGAATCTGCCTGCAATGCGGGAGGCCTGGGTTCAATCCCTGGATTGGGAAGATCCCCTGGAGAAGGGAACGGCTACCCACTCCAGTATTCTGGCCTGGAGAATTCCATGGACTGTATAGTCATGGGGTCGCAAAGAGTCAGACACAACTGAGCGACTTTCACTTTCATAATAACCTGACACCAAACCCTTGTCTTCGTTGTCTGTTACAAGCATCTGTCCCTCTCCCAATTCTATGAGATCTGGAAGATAAGCTTGGAAAAGAAACATGGCTTATCAAGTCAGCAGCATTTGTGCCATTTCAATAGGAAAGCATGAGTTAATAGTGTTTATCTGTATAAGATTTTAAGGCAGTTTTTTGTTTTTTATACTGAAATATTTGAAAAAGTTTTATAATGGATATTTAGCATTCCTATAATGGGAAAATAAGTCCATACAGCCATTTTCACTTATTTATTCTTTATTAACTTGAATTATTTTTTTATAATTGACTTTTTTCAGAGCAGTTTAAGATTCATGGGAACACTAAAGGTATTGCTATTTCTCATACAGCCCCTGCACAGCCTCTCCCATTATGAACATCTTCACCAGGGTGGTACATTTGTACAGTATAGTCACCCAAAGTCCATAGTTTACATTATGATTCACTGTTGATGTTGTACATTCTATAACTCTGCACAAATGTGTGATGACATGTATCCATCATTATGATATCACAGAGAGTATTTTTACTGCCTTAAAATTCTCTGTGCTCTGTCTATTCACATGTCACCACCCCGAATCCCTGGAAACCACTGATTTTTTTACTGTCTCCATAGCTTTGCCTTTTCCAAAATATCTTATGGGTGGTATCATACAACATGCAACCTATTCAGGTTGGCATCGTTCACTTAGTAAAATGTATTTAAGTTTCCTCCATGTTTTTTCATGACCTGAGAGCTCATGCTC
The DNA here is from genome assembly GCF_910594005.1 of Cervus elaphus. NCBI lineage: Eukaryota > Metazoa > Chordata > Mammalia > Artiodactyla > Cervidae > Cervus > Cervus elaphus. Next base: position 31,956,095 of record NC_057846.1, read on the forward strand.
CTCTGTCCACGGGGTTCTCCAGGCAAGAATACTGAAGTGGGTTGCCTTTCCCCCTCAAAGGGGTCTTCCTGACCCAGGGGTGGAACCCACATCTCTTCTGTCTTCTAGTATTGACAGGCGGGTTCTTTACCACTAGTGCCACTTGGGAAACTCCATCTCTTTTTAGCATTGAATATACTTCATTGTCTGGATGTACCAGTTTCTTTATACAGTCACCTACTGAAGTACGCCTTGATTACTTCCAAGTTCTGGAAGTTGCGAATAAAGTTGCTATAAAATCCATGTGCAAGTATTTGAATGGTCATACATGTTCAGTATGTTTGGGTAAAACCAAAGAGTGCCATTTCTGGGCCTTATTGTAAGAAAATGTGTAGTTTTCTAAGGAACCATCAAACTGTCTTCCAACTGTTTCTTCATACTGTTTTGCATTCCCACTGGCAATGAATGAGCGTTCCTCTTGCCTCTTGTCAACATTTGATACTGTCAGTGTTCCACTGACTGTGTTCCAGATTTTGGTCATTCTAACAGTCTCTCACTGTGGTTTTGATTTGTATTTATTTGATGGCATATGATATGCAACATCTTTTTATATGCTTATTTGCCATCTGTATATCTTCTTTGGTGAGCATCTTTGGCCCATTTCTTAATCAGGTTGTTTGTTTTCATATTGTTGAATTTTAAGTTTAAAAAAAAATATGTTTTTGGACAATAGTCCAAAATCAGATGGGTCTCTTGTAGATATTTTCTCCCAGTCAGTAGTTTGTATTCTCAATCTCTTGACATTCTCTTTTGCAGAGCAGATGTTTCATTTTTAATAAAGTTCAATTTATTGATTATTTCTTTCATGAATTGTAACTTTGATCTTATATTTGAAAATCCGTTGCCAAACCTAAGCTCATCTAGATTTTTTCCTATGTTATCTTGTAGGTGTTTTACAGTTTCATGTTTTCCATTTTGATCTGTGATCCATTTTGAACTAACTTTTGTAATGAGCAAGTGTAAGGTCTGTGTCTGGACTCATGTGGACATCCACCTGTTAACAGCACCACCAGTGAACAGACTTCTTCGCTCCGCTGTGTTGCCCTTGCTCCTTTGTCAAAGATCACTTGACTATATTTATATGGATCAGTTTCTGGGCTATCTATTGTGTTATATTCATCTATTTGTCTATACTTTCACCAATACCACATTATCTTGATTATTGTAGCTTTATAGTAAATCTTGAAGTCAGATAGTGCAGTCCTCCATCTTTGTTCTTCTTCAATATTGTGCTGGCTATTCTGGACTTTTTGTCTTTCTATGTAAAGTTTAGAATCAGTTTGTCAATATCTGCAATTACTTGTTGGGATTTTGATTGGGATTGCATTGAAGCTATAGATAAAGTAGCTACATTTCCCCCGGAATTTGTACTGTGCTGCAGCATTAGTGGAGGCTCTCGATTTTAGTGTAGATTGCTAATGTCACACAATGTCATTGGCTATTCAAGGTGTTGCTGCAGTTATTATTGTTGTTAATACTGATAATGATATTAATAATAGTAGGCATTACTGCCTCTTATGTGAGGAAGATATCCTTAATCCCATATGGAGAAACTGAGACACAAAGAAATTAAGCAATTTGCCCAAAGTCAGGCAGCAAGTATCTGAAGCAGATTTTTAATTCAAATTATTTGAAATCACCATCCTAGTTCTCCTTTTCTATTTCTACTTCTCTCAGCTAGTAGGGAGGGATCAAAGTGCTGTTTAGGGAGCTCACCCTGTCTGGCATGAAAGGGCAATCTGACACATTTACTGGCATCTGAAACTAACAAGGGAGAAGCAGCAAGTGTGAGTTTTCAGAATTCCTGTGCTTTATCCACAGATTCTCAAAGGCACCTGACCGTGAACTTTACCAACTGAATACTTAAGTCAATTTCTTATACTAGACTGAAAAGTAGGAATATACAAGATGAATATACAAAGATGGAATCCACTGCGGTCCCTAATGGTAGCGTAAGCTGTTCAAAAGTACCATCCCCTTCCCCCAGGCAAGGTTCCTCCTGGCCTAGGATTCTCAGTGAAATAGTAAACCCTGATCAAAGAGTTGGAATCAGAATTTTCACCATAGAAGCCTTGAAGCATTTAATCAATGAGCAGATACTTTAAATGAGTGTCTCTCTTAAATAGGAAGTTAAGCATTTTTCTTAGGTGGAAGTTGAGGAAAAATTCAAGAAATTAGCAATACCCAAGAGCTAATGAGGAATTTAAAGAGCCTTATCCATGGGACACCATACTTTTGAGAATCAGATTTTTTTAAAAGCAGAAGAGTCTGTTTTCTGTGGATAAGACATCTTCAGAGACTGCATGTGGACCTAGGACCAGTACTTAAGAGATACTTGGGTTTGAGAAAAGACCAACACACTCAGAGAAAAGTGGTATTGGTTATAAAAATATAGTCAAGGGGAGAGGAAGATAGTAAAGTAAGGCAAAATCTTGAGGAAGATAGAATTTAAGGTGTGTGTCTGTGTGTGTACATATGTGTGTACGTGTGTGTGTGTGTGTGTGTGTGTGTATGGAGAGAGAGAAAAAGAGAGAGAACAGGTAAGCTTACTGTGTGCTGGATACTATGCTAGGTGCTGGGAGATGAGAGAGTTCTAAGAGTCCAGGATGACACCCAGGTTTCTGAAAAAAGGATTGGATTAAGATGCCATCAGTGAGAGACTTCCCTGGCAGTCCAGTGGTTAAGACTCAGGGATTCCACTGCAGAGGCACAGGTATCAACCCTGGTCAGGGAACTGAGATCCCACATGCAGCATGGCACAGTAAAAAAATAAAAAAATAAATAAAAAATAATAAAGATGTCATCATTGACGTGAAGCAGTCTTGGGAAGCAGTTTCCAGAGGCAGCTCTTATTAAGAAAAATGTGGGGGTGATTTTTCAGATGCAAAGAGTAAAGAATACATATTTTGTTATTTTATTATATTTTAATTTTTTTTGCAATAGATCCTTGTTGGTTATATATTTTAAACATGGCAGTGAGTACACATAAATCCCAAACTCCCAAGAATATGTTTTTTTAAGAGAGGAAAATCTTAAGGATTTGACAGCTACTGAGTTAAGCTACCAGTCTATGCAGGAGACCTAGAGAGGAGCTCAAGAGGCAGAGATAAGATTTGGCATTGTGTTTAGGCCCTGACAATTTCTTGTGCTGAAATTGAACAAAACTGTTTTCTAAGCCATCACCCTCGATGTTTTTTACTTCAAAATGGCAGTCATTGATGTTTTTGATGACCACAACTAGCAGGGTTGACTGCAGAGGGTACCTACATTACTCCAATATCATAGATGAGACAACCAAGGCAGGAAAAGTCAAAGGATCATGAGGGCTGACAGCAGACCATGTAAGAGTCTATGGCTAGACAGTTAGAATCTCATCTCAGAGACATCCTTTCAGAAAACTTTGCACTAGAAATTGTCCAAGTTTGGTACGATGTGAAAAAGGCAAGCTACCCTGGTCATGTAAAGTTGCAGTACTAAGAGCTTCTATATAGTAGTGAATATATGACAACCAAAAATTCACCAACAGAGTGATGTTTTAAAAGCCTGATAAACCTTGATTATGTTCCTTACTCTGGAGTAATAGTCATCCCTTCCCTCTGGCCTTTTCTCTCCTTCCCTCTTCCACAATTTCTCACTCTCCTCCATTACTACTTTTATTCCTATGCTCATGCCCTCTCCATTTTGAAAGTTAAAGCTCATTTACTTCCATAGTGAATAAGCAGACATATTAAATATTCCCAGGGTAGCAATTCACTCCATTTGATCAGGTGTAAAATGTCTGGAATCCAGACTAGCCTTGCAGCTTTGGAAAAAAATTTCCAAGAAACCCTGACTCAGTGTTTAAAAGCTAATGCATTTGAGCATTCCTCTGGATTATTAAAATGGAAATAATCCTGTACCCCAGGGAGTAGAGAGGAGCCAGAAGATCCTCACCAATTCATGAAGCTATCTGCAAGGTACACTCACAATTATGCATGTGATCCTGTCGTTGATGGAATTTTGGGTGATTTTCTGAATGGAGGCTGAAGCCTTGCCTGGAAGCCTCTTGCTTTTATCCCTATGGATGAGCACCTGCAAATAAATAGCACAAGGCCTTCTTCCTCAGCACTAAAGCTCTAGTTTGAAACAAAGACTGGAAGATAGAGGTTTGTGCTCTCAGCCTGGGGGACTTCTAGGAGAGTGTTCTGTTTGGAGTGGTGCTAGTCTGGGGTCCAGCGGGGATGAAGTGCTCTATGGTGTATGTAGGTCAAGCATAGTGGGGACCTGTGGGCAAAGCTGCTGAAAGTCGGAGTGATCATATCAAGGGTCACGTCCAAAGGCAAGCTGGGGCTTGTTAAAGACTTGGGCAGTTTGAGACAGAAACTCAACAAGAAGCCATCCCAATCTGAAGGCAGGCTGAGACCGGGAAGACCAGGTCGGGGGCAAGTCACTTAGCTGATCTCAGAGACCATCTTCAGTGTTCTGCGCAGCGTGTGTGCCCGTGGTTTGGGTGCCTCCATGAAGTTTTTGTTTTCTAATTTAATTGCCTTTGTCTCACTCTTAGTGGAGCCAGCTATTCTTAAAGATTCAGGTCTATTTATGTATGCAGAAAGGATTGCCTGAGTGACCTTGACATTGATACTTCTTTCTATTTGGGTCTAAAGAAGAAAAAGGAGAAAGGAGGTGAACCTTTAAATTGCTTACTACATTTCAGGTTTCTTCTCAAGCATTTCCTCATAAATTCTTATCTTTAGAAACTGGAAAGTAAGTATTCTTATCCCTGCTTCAACACATGATGAAGCTAAGGATTACAGAGTTTAAATAAGTAGGCAAAAGTCAACAGCTTGTAAGTGGAAATTCCAGAATCTAAAAACAGCAATGTGTTCCAAAGGTCATGCTTTGTGACATGTGTCTACATCTTCTGGAACAGTGGTTTCAAACAGTATGGTCTCAGGACCCTTTTTACATTCTTAAAACTTTTTGAGAAAACCTTTTGTTTATGTGAGTTGTATATATACACATAAATATTTGTCATATTAGAAATTAAAATAGGGAATTTTAAAAATATTTTATTTATTTGCTTAAAATAATAAAGCTATTACATGTTAACAAACATTTTTGTGAAAAATGGTTATATTTTCTTAAGCAAAAAAAGGTGTAGCATTATGCATTTTTGCAAGTCGTTTTAATGTCTGGTTTATGGGAAGATGGCTGAAATTTAATATCTGCTTCTGCATTTATTCTGCTGTGATATGTTGTTCAGGTTGAAGATGTGCAGAAAATTCAGCTTCATGCAGATGTTTAGTTGTAAAGGAAAGAGTATTGAAATAGCCTTTTTAGAGAATTTGGGGTATTTTTCTTGATAAATATTGCAATGTACTCTCTGAAACTATATCAATGAAGGTTCCATACTCCATTTAAAATCTTTTTTTTTATTTTAAAATCTTTTTAAAAAGCCTCTTGTAGTGCTTTAGTCATTTGAAAGTACAGATTTAGTAATTCACACCGATGGCAACATTCCTAATGGCAGCACACTGTGTTACCCACCACCAGAAAGTCACAATGATTAATACCAATTCTGGTCTCTAGAAAAAGTGTTAATAATTGGAATGCTGTGAAGCTCAAGATGCCAGATACCAGTTTTCCAAAATTCAGTTTTGACTTGAAAGGTCAAATTTTACCACTGGCAATAAACACTGTCAGTTTTTCTTGCAGTGAGAGTTTCACTTCTTTCATTTTTGAGAACAAGCCAGATCTCCAAGTCTGAATAACCATTGTTTGTCTGTCAGTTTTTCCAAGGAAAAAAATGATGTCCCTCCCCTTAAAAAAAAAAAATCTAAGTCACCTCACAGCTCAGTCATGCAGGTGCTTTTCCTTAAAACAGCCATCACCCTCAAGCAAGACTGCAGAAGGTGTACTCCTTTACCTGAACTTCGGTCGTGTCACAGAGAGTATTAAAAAGCACATGCTGCCGAGTCAAGATCTTCAAAATGAATGATTTCTGTGGCTTTACGAAGGGCATTCTTGAGTGAAACTGGAATTTGATTTCCTTTTAATTTTACTATAAACAAAATAACCACTAGTTCAGTTTGTTGCACCATCCTTATTCATTGTAAAGCATGCTGTTGCTTTTGCCCTGTCAGTGCAAATGTTAATACAGTAAAAAGGCGTATAAAACCTCAGTATTATTATTATTACAATTGGTTAGATGTTGTGAACCCACTGAAATGGTCTTGGGGATCTCCAAAGGGTATGTAGACTATACTTGGAGAACCTTTATTTTAGAAGAACTGGATGAGGTCCTGTAGCATGTCAAGGTTCTTTCCTCCTTGGGGCCTGCAATCCGATGTGACCCAGAGGCAGGCTGGAAGCCTGAGCGAGACTCAGAATCTGAGCAGAATTCCCATCAGGCTTTGTCCCGAGAGACTTCCTCTTCTCAGGTTACATCCCTTTCTGCCCTTGTGGAATTTACATCTTAGTGAGGAAAGATAGCCAATGGGCAAAAATGAGTAAGTCAATTATATCATATAACTGAAGTGAAGAAAAATAAAATAGAGAAAGGGACTGAGGTGGGGAGAAGTTTTTGTACTTTAAATGGAGTCACCACAGACCTACTGCAGGGTCTAGTTTGACTCTAACCATGTGATAAGGCAACAATTATTCTAATTTTAGAAATGAGAAAATGTTACTCCAAAATAGGGTTCATATCTCATTGAGCATCAAGTTAATAGACATAAACAAGCCAAAGATCAGGAGAAGGAAGGATTTATTGTCACTTGCAATAAGTAAGGAGACTACCAGGGATCTTTCCCAAATAATGCCTCCCCAAACAGCAAAATTGGGTACGTTTTAAGCTAAGGGTACCTGCATATTCGTGAAAGGGCTTGAGCAGAGAATTCACCATAAAATTGGGGCCAAGGTTGACAGAGTCCAAGTCTTGATTGATTGAAGTCAGGAGAGTTAGTACCATCATTCAGTCCTCTACCTGGGGGTGGGGACATGGGGTGGGGCTTAGTTATTGCAGAACTCAAAGACGTATTATTATGTATAATATATCCCTTGAGGAGGAAATAGGACTCTGCTCTATCACTGCACTGTCTTTGCTCTTTTCTAGCTTTCCTTTGTTCCCTTAAGATCATTGCTTTCTGAGACCTGTTCAAGGGTGACCATTGTGAACAGGCTTAGATCCCAAAATGGCTTAGGCCAAAATAGCTTCTCGTATGTGAAGAAAGCCATTCCTGGCTCTCTTCCTCTAGGGATCCCCTAACTTATCTGCTTATAGAAATGGAGGCACACCTGGATTAAGTGATTAGTTCAGGATCTCATAGCAAGTAAACAGCAGATCCAGGATTCCAACTCTAAAGCCTAACTCTCTCCACTGGCACATTATCCTCACAGGTGTGTAACAGATCTCAGACACCCAGCAACACTTCTAATTTATTGACCCAACCTGAGACTCCTAAACCTATTTAGGGAAAGGAGATGACAACTTTCTAAATGAAAAAAGAGAAGTGAAAGTGTTAGTAGCTAGTCGTGTCTGATTTTTTTGACCTTATAGACTGGATCCCAGCAGGTTTGTCTGTCCATGGAATTCTCCAGGTAAGATTACTGGAATGGGGTGCCATTCCCTTCTCCAGGGGATCTTCCAGACTCAAGTCTCCTGCACTGCAGGCAGATTCTTAACTGCCTGAGCCAACTGTCTGAAAAAATTTAGTGAAAGGAGATAACAACTTTCCAAATGAGAAAAAAAAAAGGGGGGCGGGGGAAAGTAAAATAATCTCAGAGGGCGTTGAAATGCAAATCTTAGGTATAAAATGGGATTCGGTTCAGTTCAGTTCAGTTCAGTTCAGGGCTCAGTTGTGTCCAACTCTTTGCGACCCCGTGAATCACAGCACGCCAGGCCTCCCTGTCCATCACCAACTCCCAGAGTTTACTCAAACTCATGCCCATCGAGTCGGTGATGCCATCCAGCCATCTCATCCTCTGTCGTCCCCTTCTCTTCCTGCCCCCAATCTTTCCCAGCATCAAGGTCTTTTCCAATGAGTCAACTCTTCACATGAGGTGGCCAAAGTGTTGGAGTTTCAGCTTCAGCATCAGTCCTTCCAATGAACACCCAGGACTGATCTCCTTTAGGATGGACTGGTTGGATCTCCTTGCAGTCCAAGGGACTCTCAAGAGTCTTCTCCAACACCACAGTTCAGAAGCATCAATTCTTCAATGCTCAGCTTTCTTCACAGTCCAACTCTCACATCCATACATGACCACTGGAAAAACCATAGCCTTGAGTAGACAGACCTTTGTTGGCAAAGCAATGTCTCTGCTTTTTAATATGCTATCTAGGTTGGTCATAACTTTCCTTCCACTGAGTAAGCGTCTTTTAATTTCATGGCTGCAATCACCATCTGCAGTGATTTTGGAGCCCCCCAAAATAAAGTCTGACACTGTTTCCCCATCTATCTGCCATGAAGTGATGGGACCAGATGCCATGATTTTAGTTTTCTAAATGTTGAGCTTTAAGCAAACTTTTTCACTCTCCTCTTTCACTTTCATCAAGAGGCTTTTTAGTTCTTCTTCACTTTCTGCCATAAGGGTGGTGTCATCTGCATATCTGGGGTTATTGCTATTTCTCCCGGCAATCTTGATTCCAGTTTGTACTTCTCCCAGCCCAGCGTTTCTCATGATGTACTCTGCATGTAAGTTAGATAAGCAGGGTGACAATATACAGCCTTGACATACTCCTTTTCCTATTTGGAAACAGTCTGTTGTTCCATGTCCAGTTCTAACTGTTGCTTCCTGACCTGCATACAGGTTTCTCAAGAGGCAGGTCAGGTGGTCTGGTATTCCCATCTCTTTCAGAATTTTCCACAGTTTATTATGATCCACACAGTCAAAGGCTTTGGCATAGTCAATAAAGCAGAAATAGATGTTTTCTGGAACTCTCTTACTTTTTCAATGATCCAGCAGATGTTGGCAATTTGATCTCTGGTTCCTCTGCCTTTTCTAAAACCAGCTTGAACATCTGGAAGTTCATGGTTCACGTATTGCTGAGGCCTGGCTTGGAGAATTTTGAGCATTACTTTACTAGTGTGTGAGATGAGTGCAATTGTGCGGTAGTTTGAGCATTCCTTGGGATTGCCTTTCTTTGGGATCGGCACTGGACCTTTTCCAGTCCTATGGCCACTGCTGAGTTTTCCAAATTTGCTGGCATATTGAGTGCAGCACTTTAACAGCATCATCTTTCAGGATTTGAACTAGCTCAACTGGAATTCCATCACCTCCACTAGCTTTGTTCATAGTGATGCTTTCTAAGGCCCACTTGACTTCACATTAGGAAAATCCTTTTCTTTTTTTTTTTTTTACTGTTAGGCTTCTGAATGGGTTTGTTTCTGGACCCTGGATTTCTTCTCTTCATTTTTTCTGTAAGTGTTTAATAAGTGTTTCTTTTTGTCACGCACTGTGTTACATGCTGGGGGAGAAGACAGTTTCTGTGCCGAAGCAGTTCACATTTTTAGAGAAGAGAGAAAAATGGAAGAGAGGACATTCCAAAGGGAGGGAGAACTTCTCTCAACCTTAACCAGGAGCATAAGAATATGCATTTAATCGGGCTAAAGTTAAAACACAAGTGGACACACACACACAGAGCTGATTCCTTTGTCTGAGATTGAGGAGTTTCTACACAGATATTGGGTGAAATTTTTAAAAGGGCAGAAATGGTTTCCACCCCTCCATGACCCATATCCTTCCATTTCATGGGAACCATAATGATGGGAACCTTGTAAAATGGAGAAGCTGAAAACAATAATCCTTTTTAATTCTAACAGCCAGATAAGGAAGACATTATTTGTATTTTACAAATGAGGAAATTGAGGCTTAAGGAGTCTCTTTGCTCAATTTGTCATGTTGCTCAGGCCTAAGCAACCACACAGATGTCACCAAGTCTCATAAGGAGAGGTATCTGGTGTCTCAGTCTTGCCCACAGGACATCCTTGGGACAGTGCAGCCCATGCTCTCTTAACTCTTCCCTTTTGGCCTTCTTGTTGCAACATTGCTCTTACTCTCTGTGGCTGGGCCTTGAATTTCCCAAACACTTACTCACCTCTTCCAAGGGATGACAGATTTGGTTTCTCCACTTGAACCCTCTACCACATCCCTCAAACTTCATTTTGTTTTGTTTTGTTGCTTTCTTCTCAGCCTTCAACTTTTGACTGATTCTCTCTGATTCTGGTGAGCTGGGGTGAACCTCTGTTCATCCATCCACAGCTCTGACCCTGGAGTTGGGCTTTGTGTTCAGGTCCTGGATTCTCTGTCACTCTCAGGGTTGTGCAAGCATAGGGTGCCTCTGAGAGTGAGGCCTCCTTGAATTCTGCACCTATACATACCTCAGTCTTGTGTCAACCTGGCCTTGTGAAAATAGGATGCTTAACATCAAGAATTCCCAGGGCTTTTTTTTCCCCTTTGAGAACTGTTATCCTTGCAGTTATATACTCAGTAGAGGACTCATGGATATAAAATCAGTACAACCTTCTCTGAATCTGCCAGGATTCTCCAATATAGAGTTATTCTCTTCTCCTTTGTAATTAGTATTTGTGTGCGCACGTGCTAGGGCGCTTCAGTCGTTTCTGACTCTGTGACCCTGTGGACTAAAGCCCACCAGGCCCTTCTGTCCAGGAGATTCTCCAGGCAAGAATACTGGAATGGGTTGCCATGCCCTTCTCCAGGGAATCTTCCCAATCCAGGGATTGAACCCTATCTCTTTCATTTCCTGTATTGGCAGGCAGGTTCTTTACCGCTAGCACCACCTGTTCAGTTCAGTTCAGTTCAGTCACTCAGTCATGTCCGACTCTTTGCGACTGCATGAACCACAGCATGCCAGGCCTCCCTGTCCGTCACCAACTCCCAGAGTCCAACAAAACCCATGTCCATCAAGTTTGTGATGCCATCCAGCCATCTCATCCTCTGTCGTCCCCTTCTCCTCCTGCCCTCAATCTTTCCCAGCATCAGGGTCTTTTCCAATGGGTCAGCTCTTTGCATCAGGTGGCCAACATATTGGAGTTTCAGCTTCAATATCAGTCCCTCCAGTGAACACCCAGGACTGGTCTCCTTTAGAATGAACTGGTTGGATCTCCTTGCAGTCCAAGGGACTCTCAAGAGTCTTCTCCAACACCACAGTTCAGAAGCATCAATTCTTCGATGCTCAGCTTTCTTCACAGTCCAACTCTCACATCCTTACATGACCCCTGGAAAAACCATAGCCTTGACTGTCATGTATGGATGTGAGAGTTGGACTGTGAGGAAAGCTGAGCATTGAAGAATTGATGCTTCTGAACTGTGGTGTTGGAGAAGACTCTTGAGAGTCCCTTGGACTGCAAGGAGATCCAACCAGTCCATCCTAAAGGAGACCAGTCCTGGGTGTTCACTGGAGGGACTGATATTGAAGCTGAAACTCCAATATGTTGGCCACCTGATGCAAAGAGCTGACCCATTGGAAAAGACCCTGATGCTGGGAAAGATTGAGGGCAGGAGGAGAAGGGGACGACAGAGGATGAGATGGCTGGATGGCATCACCGACTCGATGGGCATGAGTTTGAGTAAACTCCGGGAGTTGGTGATGGACAGGGAGGCCTGGCGTACTGCGATTCATGGGGTCGCAAAGAGTTGGACACGACTGAGCGACTGAACTGAACTGAGCTGAACTGACTAGACGGACCTTTGTTGGCAAAGCAATGTCTCTGCTTTTTAATATGCTGTCTAGGTTGGTCATAACTTTCCTTCCGAGGAGTAAGAGTCTTTTAATTTCATGGCTGCAGTCACCATCTGCAGTGATTTTGGAGCCCCCAAAAATAAAGTCAGACACTGTTTCCACTGTCTCCCCATCTATTTGCCATGAAGTGATGGGACCAGATGCCATGATCTTAGTTTTCTGACTGTTGGGCTTTAAGCAAACTTTTTCACTCTCCTCTTTCATTTTCATCAAGAGGCTCTTTAGCTCTTCTTCACTCTCTGCCATAAGGGTGGTGCCATCTGCATATCTGAGGATATTGATATTTCTCCCAGCAATCTTGATTCCAGCTTGTGCTTCCTCCAGCCTATCATTTCTCATGATGTCCTCTGTATATAAGTTAAATAAGCAGGTTAGGGGTAAGGATTTTGAAACCATGTGAATATTCTGCTCTTTCTCCAATTTTCAGTGTATTTATACATTTACTTCATATGAACTCATTTCTTATTTTATTCAATCTGTTATAACCTATTATATAATTGATAATTTTGATGCTCAAATTGTCTCTCATGTGGCCAGTGGGAGCCTATTCAAGCTGGCCTCTGTGTTACTTTCATGACCTGTCATTGTCTCAATGTTTCCTTGCTACCTGGCACAACAAATTATTTCAATCTCAATTTGTACTTGGTTTGACAGGAATCAGCTCTTACTTGTTTTAAAATAGTGTCTTGAAGCCAAGATTTGGGCACTAGGTGTTGCTCATTGCCATAGGGGTATCATGTTCTTAGATCTTCCCAATGGACAGAGCTAGAGAACATACATATGCACATGTAATTATCACTATGGTAATTTCTATGCCTGTCTCATACATTGAAAACTGTAAATTCATTCTGATGCCTCTAATTCCAATCCAGTACCACTGGGTTCATTTTTTCTCTTTCTTTCCACATCTGTAATGTCTTTCTCTGATGGTGAGAAACCAAGCTCCCATTATTCTTAACAATAATGTTGAGCTCTCCTTGCATGTACACAATTTCCATCATTGCTGTTGTATCATCACTGAAGACAGTTTCCTCTCTCTGCCTGGGCCCTGACACCCTACACCAGGTTCCCCTTGCCCTTTGAAATGCCCTTCTCACTGTATTTATGCTCTGATATCTGGTGCTGGACCACCATCTCCCTGACTCCTCACCTTCTTGGTCTCCACTACCTTACTGGCTTGCCCCTGTCTCTATTTGGTTAGACACCCCACTCTAGGATATTGTGGCCTCTCTATTTCCTCTGCATATGGACTCCTGCCTGATAGCTTTAGGACTAAATTGTTCAAAAACAAGTGGAAAGGAGAAGGGGCCAAGAAAGATTTCTGACTGTATTTTATATTAACAAAAATCTCCTATTCTTTATGACCCAAATTGGAAATGTACTACCCAAATCAAGATATAAAGAAGCAACCCTTCTTAATCGATAGATAATATGAGAATCCTTAAGGCTATCCTTCAATACTCACTGCTTCTCATTTATTCCTCTTACTCTTGATTCACAATGTAATTTGTTAAATGAGGATCAGGGAGAAAGTTTAAATCCCCATGTGCCAATAACAGTAAAGGAGAGGAAATGTTCAAACCAAATGACATTAAAGAAAGGATAACAATAATACCCCAGCCTTGGGATATTCTGGTATATTCATTTGATTGTCAAGAAGTCAGGCACTGCCTTCTTTGCTCTAAGGCTGTACCAACTGGACTGTGCTTCCTGGGCTCTCCTTGACCTCAGTAGATGATTCTGTTATCTCACAGGCATGGGCAGGGGAAGACATTTTTGGATGTGTCAGAGTATTCAGAGATCCCTCTAGGCACTACCAATGCAGATATGTCACCCTCATCAAGGCCTTCAATAAAACCACCCTTCGCCCATCTGAGGCATTCCATCTCAAAGCTGAATTCAGAGGAGCTGGCCTGGAGCAGACAGTCAAACGGCTTCCCATTCCTGTGAGGTCAAAGTCTACACTGTGGAGCCCTTTAACATTGAGTTTGGTCAAATTTAGGCATCAATGGATACCAATCTGGGAACCTAAAAATAAACCCAACAGAAGAAGCATCAAAGACTTCCTGGAAGGTGGAAACATCTAGAGGTGACAGAGGGCAGCGGGATGACTTCTAATGGCCACATGGAAGCCATGAGGAGTTTTCAAATTGCCAGGAATGTCATCAAGTACTGTACCACATGGTCGTGAATGGGGACAGAATGGAGCTTAGTGAGTATGACAGCTCTTCAGTGTTCAGGAAAGAAGTGTGTGTGTGTCTGGGTGTGTGTGTGTGTAGAGGAGAGTGCCTCGTGAAGTCTGCCCTCCATTGAAAGTTTGATGTTCTCTGAGGCCAATGCCAGCAAGAAATGACTTATCAGTACTTCATATCAGTAAATAGTTGATGCCAGATTTTATGTGCAATTCTACCTGTCTATAAGGGTGTTCCTTTTATCCCATTATGTGAAATTCTGTATAGCTAAACCACGGTCATAGATTTTCTTCACAAAAACCATGTAAACTCTGGGCTTTTCTTTTGCCAATGACAGTCACACAGATTTTTAAAACTTGGTGTGTGTGTTTTAGTCACTCAGTCATGTTTGACTCTTTGCAACCCCATGGACTATAGCCTGCCAGGCTCCTCTGTCCATGGAATTTTCCAGGCAAGGATACTGGAGTGGGTTTCCATTTCCTTCTCCAGGGGATCTTCCTAACCCAAGGATCGAACCTAGGTCTCCTGCATTGCAGGCAGATGCTTTACCATCTGAGCTACTAGGGAAGCCCCTGGGGCTCATGTTACAGCCTTCCTTCCCTCTTATTTCTCCTTCTCTGCCAAGATGTCTCAGTCACCAAGTCTAGGAGATTCTTTTACAACATCTCTACCATCAACCCTTTAATTTTCTACCGCTTAGTTCCTAGTTCAGGCACTAATTGTCTCACACTGACTCCTTTAATTTAGCTTCACTTTTTAGTAAAATATCTTTTACTTAATGCCTAAACCTTTACATCTATTTATTAGAAAAGTTCTATAAATTGATAATATAACCAATGGGTCGTTATGGGTTAATTCTTTAAAGAGTTAGAGCCAATAATTAACATAAAATACCCTCTCCATTATATTGTGAAGTGTCGTGTGCAGTCCTATTCTATTGATGGAACCACAACTTATACAAATTAGAAGGAAATTATAAGACATACATGTATGCCAAGTATTCCTGTTCAGCAGTTTTATTCATCATCTCAGCCAGTCTGCCTGGGTGAACTGAGCCTTAAGAGGAGGTGGGAGGTGAGGAAGATTTCCAGTGATCACTGCTTTTTTTCACATGACCTTGACTCATATCTTCATACATGTATTTACAGTTAAAGGCTAGTGTTGTCTATTATAACCAAATGACCATAGTCTTGCTTGAAATTTTTGGCAATACTTATCATATGCAATTTTAAGATAATAAGTTTTCATTGTGAAATAACACCTTATCTTATAAAATCTGTGCTAACTTTATAAGCTAAGCAGCAGGTTTGGAAGAACATGCCAAGAGTGGATTCTTGGAGCCAAATGAGGCTATTTCTTCCTCCTTTTCACATAGTGCTGAGCATATCTACACTTAAGAAATATTTAACAGGCAGAATAAAATTTGCTGATGGATGACACAAAATAGAAGTAAGGGTTTTGCTTTGTTTGTATTATTTTTATTATGAAAATAATACTGAATCATCATTACAACAGAAACAAAATTGACTGGAAATAAATCAACCCATCAGGCACTTAAACTGTGTAATGAAAAGTCTTACTCCTAGTTCTGCCATTCCCAGTACCTTTGGAAAAATAACTAATTTACCTTTCCATTTGAACACCAGACTTGATCCTATTTGCCACCAAATATAGTTGCAAAATTCTTTATGACCTCTTTGAAAAGTTCTAGTTAGACACAAGAAATAAAACATCCCAGAGTACCTGAATAGGATGCTCAAATTACTAAAAAAAAAAGAAAGAAAGAAAGAAAAAGGGATCGTTTGATGCCTTTTAAATGTTGTCATCAATGCATTTATAAACAAATCATAATAAATATTTTATATGTCACAGTGGTATTTTGCCACTAGGTACCTAATATTAAAGAAATGTACCGATTTAGCTTCATTTAAAGTTAAAGACAATACAAAGTATATTGGAAATTTTACATAATCACTTTCATTCTTTTTGAAAAAGCTGTCTTTATAGGTTAGCTAAATGTTTTTGAAGCTTAATTAGTAATTTTAAACATCCAAAATAGAATTGCTTTGGCCTCTATGGTGTCTTTTGAGTTTAGTTATCACAGTGAGCACGGAGTATAATTTTATTTTCTATTTTCAAATACCTCTTTCTTTCAGCCTCAGAATAGAAAGTCACAACCCTTAGCTCCAATACCAAATAGAATAAATATAAGTTCACACAAAGGGTGAGTGGCAAGCTCAGATCTTATAAGCCATATGGAGATTTGATTGGTACCAATGAAACTGTGTGTGTATTATATTTAATTAAATAAAGTTAAATTATGTATGTAGTGTGTGCATAGCAATGGGTACTTCAGAGAAGTTGCTCTTGGTAGGAATCAGCTGTGATTGACTATGTTTGCAGAGTACAGCAAGTTTATTAAATAAATAACATAGTAACACGTTCCATTTAACACAGATTATATGTGAAATCAGTTGCAGGTTGTGAATGAGATGTGGAAGGCACAAACTGCAATTCTCTTTTCAAAAGTGTGGGAATAAAGAAAAGAGATATGTAATCCTTACTAATAAGCTTGCACTTTTTAGTTATGCTACAGTAAGAGGAGAAACTGTGTCATTCATTGCTCAAAGCACCCAAATTACAAGGTGTGCCTCTAAGCTTCCCTGCTGGTTATGGTTATAAAAGAGACAAGTTACCTTCCAGAGCTCTCCTTCCAGCAGGCAGCAGGGTCCATGCAGAGAGAATTATCACAGAGCAGAACAGACCACAGCACCCCTCATTAATGCATTCCTGTCTGGGACCATGTAAATGCTTTGGCAGACCAGTTCTACACTTCTGCACAACTCATTTACAGAATTTACACTGCAAGGGGATGGTTAAGGAGATGGGCCCTCTTTGCATGGGGGAATCTGATTATACCAAAGGGCGAAAGCATCTTAAAATTCTTTAGTTATCTGCTCACTTGGGAGGAGTTTGTCAAGATGGGCTCTAATGAAATCAGATTCTTTTGTTTGTGGAAAATAAAATGGAAGATCTTATTAAGTGACCCCTTAACTTTCCTGAAGCCTGGAAGCCTCAGTGATGGGGTAGGGGGACATCAGTGGAGGACAAAGGGATAGAGGAACTTCACAATCAGTTTTCTGATTGGTGTGCCTTTCTCTTTAATGAGGGAGTAAATAAACCTTATTAATCTTATTAAATAACACACTTGGTGCAAACCTAGGTTTTAGAGAAAAGCAGACTCTGTCAGGACCATATCACAGATATATCTAACATGAAGATCCAGGAGCAGAAGGTCAAGATTTATTCACAACCAGACATGCTCATGGCTGGCTTCAATTCTGATTGGACAGTATCCTGGCAAAAATCTGTTCTGATTGGTTGAGGCTCATGTACCAACTGTAATTATTTTGAACATCACTTCTATGGCATTCTTGCCCGTCCATGGCCCTTAAAGAGGCTGGGAAGTTCACAAAACTCTTAGCTGTAATTATTCTGATTTGAAGAGAGAAAGAGAGAGAAGAGAGAGACAGACAGAAATAGAGACAGAGAGCAAGTTGACCATACATTGTGGACCCAAATGCACAAACAATTTATCCATCACTTTTCTGAATAGAATATTAATCATTTTCCTTTAGCCGGAGCCAAAGGCAAGAGGGGAAAGACCTGGGAGAACCATTGTCTATGGATAGGTCCTTCTGAAATACACTTTAAAGAGAAGTGATTCTTGAGTGCTTACTTCTCCTCTCATCTGTAAAGCACTTTCCCTCAGTTTAGTTCTAGTTCTAATCTTTTGCCCCTTATCATAAGCTAATTTTTGCCTTTGGTCACAGTTTTACAATTGTGTATGATCTTTGAAGGCAGGGAGGAGCTGTTAGGTAAGTAGAATAGGAAAAAGAAGTACAAAATAGCAGTGGTTAGAAGACAAAGAAAGGGAAAAGCCTGAGAAAATAGAAACAAGGAAGGTCTGAGGACAGTAGTGAGAAGTTCAGGTGAAGCAAACAGCCCTCCTGGCTAGCCCAGTTTACATAGGGCATGCTCAGGGGGAGGAGAAAAAAGCAAATAAAAAGAGGAGCCAAAATTGAGCCTCGCTCTTCTCTTCACTTCTTTTGGGTTGGCCCACCCTCACACCTCAAGGATGCATTTTCCTTTGCTTGGCAAATAAAACTGAGCTGTAACAAAACTGTAACACTGGTCCACAGTTTAAACTGAGCTGTGACAGGAGTCCGTCCATCGCTTCAAATTTTTGCTGCGACGACATAGAACCAAGGAAATCACACACTCCCCTGACAGAACCATGTCATATTATTTGTTGCCTTTATATACAGTGCCTTGTATGTTGCATAGTATATTGTTGACTGATCAATTGATACAAAGAAGCATGGTCTTGCTCCATGGATTTTCTTTTAAGCTAAGTAAGACTCCAAGAGGAAAAAACTATCTCCTGTGTGCCACTCTTTTTCCCCCTACTGTTTCCTGAAAGATGAAGACTCTGCCAGTGGCTCTGGCAGGCTCCAGGTGCAGACCCATTGTGTGGTTGTGTAGTCCAGTGGTGGTCAACCACAGCACCTACTGTGGGGAGGGCGATGGGGATGACAACATAGTTGCTAACCCATAGATTCCAGCAGAATGACTTGCTTTCAGGCAGAGGAGTGGGTGGGTGATTATTCTTCACTGAAACATCTCCAGAGAAAGAACAAGGACTGACAATCTTCAGTGAGCTATTTCAGTTTCTAATTAATCATTTGGACAGGAAATTCTTGTTATGTATAACCAAAATCATTCTACCACAAATTAAGTCAAAGTTTCCTGGTTTTCTTCTTTCTAGAGGTGGATCAGAATTAGGCACTATCCTGCATTTGATAACCTATTATGGGTAAAAATACATAGGATATCAAGATTGTCTATTTAATAACATTTTATTAAAATGCCTTTGTGACTAGGAATCCCATTTGAAGCCTACTGGACCTAGAGGGAGAATGAGAGCTCACATCTTTTTTTTTTTTTTAAGCTCATTTTTTTTTTTTTTAGGTTTAGTCTCTCTTTTTTTAATTGAGATAGAATTGCTTTATAATGTTGTGTTAGTTTCTGTTGTACAGTGAAGTGAATCAGCTGTATGTATACATATATCCCCTCCCTCTTTTGCTTCCTTCCCACCCACCCCCTCATCCTACCCTTCTACATCATCAGAGTGCACTACCAAAGTTCAGCTAGACTTAGTCTTAACATTAAATATCTAGGCTGAGGAAACAGTAGTATTGTAGCACAGAGGATTAGCTGAGTTCAGTCCAGGAGATGGTGGCAAGGAGAACTGGCCAGGCCAGATGGCCCGTGTTGCCTAAAAGTGGATGACAAGTTAGGCAAAAAGAGTCTTGGAGCAAATCTAGCAGCTTCTCCCAAGTGTTGTTACAAGGGCTCCATCAGCCCTCCTGCGTTGTCATGAAGGTCTGCAGGAGCCCATCCAGGTGAATGCCATGAGCTCATAACAAGAGCCACGCTGCAACAACTGAGGCTCCTCAGCTCAGCCCAGTGAGAGCTCACATCTTGCTGTGAAAGTGTGTTGAATTTACAAAGTGGGGAAGGAGAGGTGTCTTGGGATGATCTTTTCTTTGACATGGCCTTGGGTGTTCTGTTTTATGTTGTTTGGGTAGGTTGTGTGGGAGGTGGGATGGCTTTGTTCAGCTGGCTTGGATGTTTGAGGTGGGGATGTGAAAGCGGTTATGAAGCTTCTATGTGATAAAGGACAAAGACTCTTACAGCTCTCTCTTCCTTACCTGCCTGTATTAGAAAAAGCATTCAATCAAACTCTGTCATCAAGGCAGTGACTGTTACAGAGACAGGAACTGTATGAGATATTTATACAAGATTGTCTGTTGTGTGGAATCTGTGGAAACCAGACCACCCTTCCTATGGGTCAGCTGCCAAAGTCTTGAAATAGCTTTTAGGGCCAGGACCTTTCCGTTATGGTATTTCTCTTTGTACATAAAACTGGGGTGGGGGGGATGATTTTACTCCCGTCATGCCTCTCCCACCCCCAATTTATTACCATCCTTTTATATCCTCTTACTTTCTTTCACCTGTTTAAACTTGGGAGAAAAACAGGACAAGAGGAGAGAGGAAGGGGGACCAGGACAAGCCT
The DNA here is from genome assembly GCF_910594005.1 of Cervus elaphus. Lineage (NCBI taxonomy): Eukaryota > Metazoa > Chordata > Mammalia > Artiodactyla > Cervidae > Cervus > Cervus elaphus. Next base: position 31,976,205 of record NC_057846.1, read on the forward strand.
TCAACTGAGAAGGCAGCTGCTTGCATTGTGTGCTGTTGGCAGCTCCCAGCCTTTCTGGAACATCTCCAAATACCTCTTCCAAATGCTGACTGATAGAGAAAATTCCATTTTGTTCTCCTTCCAAATTCAATCTCCATCAGGGACTTTGTCATTTTGCTTTATCTTTTCCCAGTTTTATCCCTCCGCCCCAAGCCCCCTTAAAGTAGTTTACCTGTAATTTAGAATTATAATAAAAACATACAACAATCAACAAATACTTGAGATTTTGACTACTAGACCAGAATTTAGAAATAATCATCTAAGTCAGCTCTCTTACTTTTCCATTGAGAAGCTCAGAGGGGTAGAATGATCTACCCCAAATCAGGCAAATAATAAATGGGAGAACCAATAGACATTAGCACAAATGCTTTGTGTAAGACTGTCTGTAGGCTCCTGCAGCAGATCAAGAACCAATAAAAATAACAGTGATGTGACCTTGAAACAAGATATTAAAACTCTTAGTAATTAAGAATGATGGGGACAAAGATGAGGAAGAGAAGAGTTGCCCCAGGCTCAGATATACTCTGAAACGTTAAATCTGTTAAAACCCAAAGGAATATTAATGAAGGAAGCTTTATTCTGGGAAGAAGGCACTGAGATGGCTATGGAAATAGTCAAGACAAACTTATGACCTTTCTGTCTGTTAAGTTTTGTTTCCATGATTTAAATATTATGGAGCTTGTGTGAGGCATTATCTGTATCTCTCTTTGTTATAAATTACACTGAGAATGTTCTGTAGCATTACAGGAAGAAAAAAGGTCCACTATCAGTAGGACATACAGAGTCTTGTTGGTGCCAAAGAGTTATTTAAAAATGGATAAAAATTCACTCCCTCCAACCACAGATATCCCCACTAGGATGCCCCATTAACTCCTGCCACCATGGGTTCAGTGGATGACCCACCAGTGACAATGATTAGTCAAATTCAAATATGACATGTTGCAAACCAGGGCACAAACTATCAGGAGTTTTAGAAAATTACATGTGATTTTGAAGATATGCAGGATGTTGGAGGAGAATCCTGTTAGTGGTGTTTCTTTCTATGGAACCCTCTTGAGAATATGTGTAGCTAACAATTTTTTAAAATTAAAGTTTTCCACTAATTAAAAAAAAAACAGCAATGGAAGTCAATGGTTTCTTCTGATACTGCATTATATTGAAATACAGTAAGATAAATTATGTTGGGCTTCTTTCATTTTTTAAAGAGTTCAGAAATCCTTGAACTTCAAATCAGTATATAAAAATGTCCCATTATCTTAATTATCAGTGGTCATGCATTTTCATGGACTGCCTTTCATTTCAGAGATGCTGCCTGCTTATTCAGCACCAGCAAATGTTAAGGGGCACATTTGAGCTAAATGACTATTAGCTAGTCTTCATGGACAATTAAAATATGCATTTTTTCCCAACTTTTATCTTGAGGTAATCAGGAGGTGTCATTGTTGTTGTTTAGTTGCTAGGTTGTGTCCAACTCCTTTGCAACCCCATGGCCTATAGCCTGCCAGGCTCCTCTGTCCATGGATCTCCAAGCAAGAATATTAGACTTGGGGTACCATTACTCGCCAGTCAGGATGGCTGCTATCCAAAAGTCTACAAGCAATAAATGCTGGAGAGGGTGTGGAGAAAAGGGAACCCTCTTACACTGTTGGTGGGAATGCAAACTAGTACAGCCGCTATGGAAAACAGTGTGGAGATTTCTTAAAAAACTGGAAATAGAACTGCCATATGACCCAGCAATCCCACTTCTGGGCATACACACTGAGGAAACCAGATCTGAAAGAGACACGTGCACCCCAATGTTCATCGCAGCACTGTTTATAATAGCCAGGACATGGAAGCAACCTAGATGCCCATCAGCAGATGAGTGGATAAGGAAGCTGTGGTACATATACACCATGGAATATTACTCAGCCGTTAAAAAGAATTCATTTGAATCAGTCCTAATGAGATGGATGAAACTGGAGCCCCTTATACAGAGTGAAGTAAGCCAGAAAGATAAAGAACATTACAGCATACTAACACATATATATGGAATTTAGAAAGATGGTAAAGATAACCCTATATGCAAAACGGAAAAAGAGACACAGAAATACAGAACAGACTTTTGAACTCTGTGGGAGAATGTGAGGGTGGGATATTTCAAAAGAACAGCATGTATACTATTTATGGTGAAACAGATCACCAGCCCAGGTGGGATGCATGAGACAAGTGCTCGGGCCTGGTGCACTGGGAAGACCCAGAGGAATCGGGTGGAGAGGGAGGTGGGAGGGGGGATCGGGATGGGGAATACGTGTAAATCTATGGCTGATTCATATCAATGTATGACAAAAAAATAAATAAATAAATAAATAAAAATTAAAAAAAAAAAAGATACATCTTAGGTTTTCACAATAATATAAAAAAAAAAAAAAGAATATTAGACTTGGTTGCCATTTCTTTCTCGAGGGGATCTTCCTGACCCAGGGATCAAATCCAAATCTCCTGCATTGCAGGCGGATTCTTTACTACTGAGCCACCAGGAAAGCCCCAATCAGGAGGTACTATCAATGAATTAATTTATCCCCTGACCAATCACATATTTTCCTATTGCTTCAATCAGTAAGTCTGACTGATGCAATTTTCATCTTCTTAACTCTTCTACCCACTTTTGGCAGGGGCATGATGTCATAAAGAAGACATCAGGTCAGAAGCCAGGGCATGTAAGTCCAAGTCTTATCCCTGAAATGTACTCTGGATCTCTGACAATGAATCTTGTTTTCTTCATCTGTAAAATGAAAGCATTGAATTAGATAAACTGTACATCATCTTCTAGTTTTAGCATTCATTGTGTCTGAAGTGGCAAAGAAGAAGGAGGATTGGGGAGAGAGCAGAGAAGGGGAGAAAGAAGGGGAGGGAGGGAAGAGAATGAAAAGGTCTGGGTAGGGTCACGTTACAGATATTTAATGCCTGCATAGTTGACAGTCAACAGGACCAGAGAAATCAAACCCTGCCTGCTGGAATCATTTTAACCCAGAGTGCGGGCACTTACTTCCTTACTTAGACAAGATCATATTTCATATCAAATATGACAGTTCCTTTAAAAACTAAATTTAAATTAGTCTTATGCAAGCATCCCAAAGTATACTTTAATTGGATCACAAGTCTGTGACAAAAGGAACGACTGTGTCTAACTTCTTCCAGTATCACCTTCTATATTAATTCATGAATTCTCATCTCTTTTTTTGTCCTTTTCTAGACCATCATTTTGTGGTTTCCCTGGTAGCTAAGCTGGTAAAGAATCGCTCTGCAATGCAGGAAGCCTGGGTTCAATCCCTGGGTCAGGAAGAAGGGATAGTCTACCCACTCCACTATTCTTGGACTTCCCTGGTGGCTCAGATGGTAAAGAATCCACCTGCAATAAGGGAGACCTGGGTTCAATCCCTGGTTGGGAAGATCCCCTGGAGAAGGGAACAGCTACCCACTCCACTATTCTGGTCTGGAGAATCCCCATGTACAGAGGAGCTGGCAGGCTACAGTCCATAGGGTCACAAAGAGTCAGATATGACTGAGTAACTAAGCACAGACCATCATTTAACCTGGTTTTACGATAAAAATGAACTAACATCCTGTCATTGTACACTATAGTACAAGGTACTGTTTAGCTAAGGGCCAACTTTCTAATCACTTAGCACTATAGTAAATTAGACTCATGCATATTTATATGGAAATGCTCAGTTGTTCTACACCAAGAGGTCCACACCTAGACATGTCCCTGGTGAATGGTTTGTGAAAGCAATTTTTCAAATTAACTGTATTTCTGGCAATCCAACCCAAAATAGGTTTCTTTGCAGGATATTAAGACAGAGCTTAGGGCAGGTGGCATCCAATAGGATCTCAGAATCAGAATTGTTTTGGAAAAACCTGAAAGAGAACTGGCATTCATGAAGAGGGAGCATGGCACATTTCTGTTAATGGCCCTGAGGCCTTTCTATCATGGAGCCCATGAGGTTCTTATTGAGGGGCTGTGACAATTAAAACAAAAAGAATTGTGGCTTCTTGACTCAGCTCCCTCGGATGAGATCTGAGACAGACCTAGCAGTTCATTTTGCTTGACAGCAAGTTTATTCGATCTTGAAGCCCCAGTGCATTTGCTATTAAGCTTCTCAGCAAACCATTTCTACACCATTGGCCATTACGTGTGTGCTCCTGATGGCAGCACAATGGAACCATAGATGTCTAGTGCACAAATCCAGCCCACTTATTAAATACCTGCTTTGTATCAGACAGCGTGTTAATGTCCTGAAAGCATTAATCGTATGTAATCCTCATCCCTCATGGATGTTTAGTTCAATCTGGGGTCCACAGGAACCTCTTTGGAGCAAGTGATGCCTGCACTAAGCCTTATGGGAGAAGGAAGAGTTAGCCATGTGGACAAACCTAAGGAAACCTCTCCTAGGGAAACCTAGGCAGGAGATGAGCCTCATCTCTTCAAGAAAAGGTAGGCAGGTTGATGTGAGCAGAGTGTGAGTCATGGGTGGGAATATTATCTCTGTAAAGGGCCGGAGAGTGACTATTTCAGGCTTGTGGCCCTACAATGCTCAGCTCTGTTGCTGTAGGATGAGAGCACCGTATATGATTGGACACAGCCGAGTTCTCATAAAATTTTACTTCCAACCGAGGTGTCTGGAGAAGTCTGGCCAAGGGGCCCTAGTTTGCTGGGCAGGGCAGAGTGAGTGCAGTGACAGGGACGGTCAGGGCCTGCTTTGGTGGGACTCCTTTACCTGGTCAGGCCACTGGGATTTGGAGAAATGAGAAATAGTTATGGCCTGAGCTGCCCACAGGAAGCCAAAGGACAGATGGTCTTAGTACCTCTTGCTGAAACTTAGAAAGGAAAATCTATGCCAAGCAAAGGCGCTGGCAATTTTCTCTCTCCTCACAGAACGCCCACACTTCCTCCAAAGTCTTGCCTGCTAGATTGACACAGCAAGAGCTTCCAACCTGGGCCAGGCTCTTTCCTGTGTGACTGTAGGCCCCAGGTTCTCTTTCCAGCCTCCCCTACACTCCTCAGGGCTCTGGAGATACCAACCTGATGAGGTGTTTGATGAGGTTTGTTCAAAAGCAGGGGAAGGAAAATAGGGATTCCTGATAGCACCAAAGATCCCAACAGAATACAAGTTGTTTGGTTTTTTTTTTCACTCCCCTAGAGATCTGGGAAATTATAAGCATTTATAAAATATATTTTCCATTACATTACCATTTCCTGTCTCCATTTATAGACTCCCACTCTAACCAGATTTGCTATGAACCCAACCGAGAATAATACAGTTTATTCCTTCCATCACGTGACAGTTTGTCTGGCTCCCTGTCACACATTCAAAATGTACCCTGAGTGAAATAATATCCATGTTTTACTTGTGGTTCCAGGTAAGAAAGGAAGTATATGGTTGCCAAGACTCAGAGAAGCACCATTTGATTAGACCCAACTAAGCAAAGAAGTAAGGGAGTTCTTTGGGGGATTAAGTTCTCTTTCTAAAACAAAGACACCTACAGTCAGAGCAAGGGGAAAGGGGAAACCAACACTATCCTCTAAGTCTTACCTGATTTTGTCTCATTCCCTGTAACTGTGGACTAGGCTTCAAAATAGGCACAATGAACTTTTCTTACATTTTTGCTTTTACAGATTAAAAGTTATTAAATTTGTGAGTCAGCATCATGAAAATTGGGATAATATGAAAAGGTTATTGGCATGCAGTTTCCACAGTATTATTAGAAGTCAACACTGAGTCATAGCCTCCCAGATATGAAGAAAGGGAAAGGCTTATTCTAGGTTTGATGACAAGGTAACTAGGATGAGGTTTTATTGTAGGTAGGGAGTGGATGGGGTTGGGACAAAGTACTGAGTTAGAGGCTTCATTATTTGAGATTCCTGGCTGCCAGCAGAGGGTTACAACACCCATGGGTCTTCTTTTTTATTTATTATTTTTTAATTTATTTTTGACTGTGCTTGTCTCTAGTCAAGGCTATGGTTTTTCCGGTAGTCTTGTATGGACTGGGCACTGAAGAATTGATGCTTTTGAACTGTGGTATTGGAAAAGATTATTGAGAGTCCCTTGGACTGCAAGGAGATCCAACCAGTCCATCCTAAAGCAAATCAGTCCTGATTGTTCATTGGAAGGACTGATGTTGAAGATGAAACTCCAATACTTTGGCTACCTGATGCAAAGAGCTGACTCATTGGAAAAGACCCTGATGCTGGGAAAGATTGAAGGTGAAAGGAGAAAGGGATGACAGAGGATGAGATGGTTGGATGGCATCACTGACTCGATGGACATGAATTTGAGTAAACTCTGGGAGCTGGTGATGGACAGGGAGGCCTGGTGTGCTTCAGTCCATGGGGCTGCAAAGAGTTGGACACGACTGAGCGACTGAACTGAACTGAACTGAACCGTACTGTGTCTTCATTACTGCATGGGATTTTCTCTAGTTGTGAGCAGGGGCTACTCTCTAGTTGCAGTGAATGGGCTTCACATTTTGGTGGCTTCTCTTGTGGAGTACAGACTCTAGGGCATGTGAGTTGAGCAGTTGCAGCTCCTAGACCCTAGGTCACAGGCTCAAAAGTTGTGGCGCATGGGCTTAGTTGCCCCACAGAATGTGGGATCTTCCCGGATCAGAGATTGAACCTGTGTCTCCTGCATTGTGAGGCAGATTCTTTACCACTGACACACTAGGAAAATCACCCATGAGCCCTCTTAACTTGGTTGCCCAGAGGTAGAGCCAGCAGGGAAGAAGGGTGGGAATCTGTAATGGTCAAACATCAAAAACAGACCAGCCTCTTCATTGTATGCCCTTTTTGTCCTCCTGGTTCTCAGTTCACAGAGATGATTTGTTGTTGTTGTTCAGTCACCAAGGCGTGTCTGACTCTTTGTGACCCCATGGACTGCAGCATGCCAAGGTCCCCCTGTCCCCCACCATCTCCCAGAATTTGCCCAAGTTCATGTCCATTGCTTCAACAGAGATGAATATGAGATATCAAAGAATCTTCCAATGGATTCCTTTTTATATTAAGTTAACCAGACTTGATTTCTGTTGCTTGCAATCAAGAATCTTGACTGATAACTTTAGAGCTGAAAACTTTATCATTTCAGGTTAAACAGACAAACAAGCTTTAAACTGTAAGCAGAGAACAACTGTAAGCACTATTTCAAAGCAACAAGAATATTGATGTTCAGATCAGTTCACTCAGTTGTGTCTGACTCTTTGCGACCCCAAGAACTGCAGCACGCCAGGCCTCCCTGTCCATCACCACCTCCTGGAGTCCACCCAAACTCATGTCCATCGAGTCGATGATGCCATTCAGCTACCTCATCCGCCATCGTCCCCTTCTCCTCCTGCCTCCAATCTTTCCCAGCATCAGGGGCTTTTCAGATGAGTCAGCTCTTCGCATCAGGTGGCCAAAGTTTTGGAGTTTCAGCTTCAGCATCAGTCCTTCCAATGAACACCCAGGACTGATCTCCTTTAGGATGGACTGGCTGGATCTCCTTGCAGTCCAAGGGACTCCCAAGAATCTTCTCCAACACCACAGTTCAAAAACATCAATTCTTTGGCACTCAGCTTTCTTTATAGTCCAACTCTCACATCCATACATGACAACTGGAAAAATCATAGCCTTGACTAGATGGACCTTTGTTGGCAAAGCAATGTCTCTGCTTTTTAATATGCTGTCTAGGTTGGTCATAACTTTCCTTCCAAGGAGTAAGAGTCTTTTAATTTCATGGCTGCAATCACCATCTGCAGTGATTTTGGAGCCCAGAAAAATAAAGTCAGCCACTGTTTCCACTGTTTCCCCATCTATCTGCCATGAAGTGATGGGACCAGATGCCATGATCTTAGTTTTCTGAATGTTGAGCTTTAAGCAAACGTTTTCACTCTCCTCTTTCACTTTCATCAAGAGGCTTTTTAGTTCCTCTTCACTTTCTGCCATAAGGGTGGTGTCATCTGCATATCTGAGGTTATTGCTATTTCTCCCGGCAATCTTGATTCCAGCTTGTGCTTCTCCCAGCCCAGCGTTTCTCATGATGTACTCTGCATAGAAGTTAGATAAGCAGGGTGACAATATACAGCCTTGACATACTCCTTTTCCTATTTGGAAACAGTCTGTTGTTCCATGTCCAGTTCTAACTGTTGCTTCCTGACTTGCATACAGGTTTCTCAAGAGGCAGGTCAGGTGGTCTGGTATTTCCATCTCTTTCAGAATTTTCCACAGTTTGTTGTGATCCACAGAGTCAAAGGCTTTGGCATAGTCAATAAAGCAGAAATAGATGTTTTTCTGGAACTCTCTTGCTTTTTCGAAGATCCAGCAGATGTTGGCAATTTGATCTCTGGTTCCTCTGCCTTTTCTAAAACCAGCTTGAACATCTGGAAGTTCACAGTTCACATATTGCTGAAGCGTGGCCTCGAGAATTTTAAGCATTACTTTACTAGCATGTGAGATGAGTGCAATTGTGCAGTAGTGTGAACATTCTTTGGCATTGCCTTTCTTTGGGATTGGGATGAAAACTGACCTTTTCCAGTCCTGTGGCCACTGCTGAGTTTTCCATATTTGCTGGCATATTGAGTGCAGCACTTTCACAGCATCATCTTTTAGGATTTGAACTAGCTCAACTGGAATTCCTTCACCTCCACTAGCTTTGTTCATAGTGATGCTTCCTAAGGCCCACTTGACTTCACATTCCAGGATGTCTGGCTCTAGGTCAGTGATCACACCATCGTGATTATCTGGGTCGTGAAGATCTTTTTTGTATAGTTCTTCTGTGTATTCTTGCCACCTCTTCTTAATATCTTCTGCTTCTGTTAGGTCCCTACCATTTCTGTCCTTTATTGAACCCATCTTTGCATGAAATGTTCTCTCTAATTTTCTTGAAGAGATCTCTAGTCTTTCCCATTCTATTGTTTTCCTCTATTTCTTTGCATTAATCCCCGAGGAAGGCTTTCGTATCTCTCCTTGCTATTCTTTGGAACTCTGCATTCAAATGGGAATATTTTTCCTTTTCTCCTTTGCTTTTCACTTCCCGTCTTTTCACAGCTATTTGTAAGGCCTCCTCAGACAGCCATTTTGCTTTTTTGCATTTCTTTTCCTTGGAGATGGTCTTGATTCCTGTCTCCTGTATGATGTCACGAACCTCCGTCCATAGTTCATCAGGCACTCTGTCTATCAGATCTAGTCCCTTAAATCTATTTCTCACTTCCCCTGTATAGTCATAAGGGATTTGATTTAGGTCATACCTGAATGGGCTAGTGGTTTTCTCTACTTTCTTCAATTTCAGTCTGAATTTGACAATAAGGAGTTCATGATCCTAACCACAGTCAGCTCCCGGTCTTGTTTTTGCTAACTGTATAAGGCTTCTCCATCTTTGGGGGCAAAGAATATAATCAATCTGATTTCAATGTTGACCATCTGGTGATGTCCATGTGTAGAGTCTTCTCTTGTGTTGTTGGAAGAGGGTGTTTGCTATGACCAGTGTGTTCTCTTGGCAAAACTGTATTAGCCTTTGCCCTGCTTCATTCTGTACTCCAAGGCCAAATTTGCCTGGTACCCCAGGTGTTTCTTGACTTCCTACTTTTGCATTCCAGTCCCCTATAATGAAAAGAACATCTTTTTTGGGTTTTAGTTCTAAAATGTCTTGAAGGTCTTCATAGAACTGTGTAGATTTCCACAAATGCATATTCTTCTCTCTGCAGTAGCCATTGCAGCAAGTCTCAGGGGTCATGATATTGGAAGGTCATTTGGTTCAGTCTTGGGCACCAAAATGATTCATATTTATGGAATTCTAGAGCTTAAAAATGCCCAAGAGATTATTAAAAAAAAAAAAGAAACCCTTTAGTTACTGATGAGGAAACCACCACTAAGAACAAAGCACTTTCCCCAGTCATATGAAGAATTAATAGAGGATCAGAGAGCAAGCATTGAAATTTGTAGTCAAGGGCCCCTTTGATCTTAGCTGGCAGATTCTTGGAATTCAACTCAAGAGGCTTTCTCATGCCTTGGTATTAAGAAGAACAGACTCTCTCTTTATAATATATGAAGGCATTATCTTATATCAATGTCACAGTGCTCTGTGGCTGCCTGGCTCATTCATGCAGGCTAGTGTATTGATGAAGCCAAGGTCATAGGCTTGAGTCAGGAATGAGCAGTCAGTCTGGCTCACGTCCCACAGCACAGTGTCCAGATGCTGGCTGGCTGTGCCATAATAACGGGACCCTGCTGCGGAGGACACCTGGGTAAGAGAGGAAGAATGGCTCCATAAGGTCCATGACCACACTGCTCAGAATGTGAGGCAGAAGCAGCTCCCAGAGGGGCTCAGAGGAAGATTAATGGCATAAGCTTTATATACAGAGGAGGTACTATTAGGCCCTTTACTTTAGAAAAGAAAGCATATGTGACAGGAAACAGTGAAGGATTCCATTTACTATATAAAGACTTGCCAATTAGGAACGTTCTTCTATCTTAGGATAAACGCCAGGTATCTCTCCCCTTGAGAAGTCTTCTATTCCTCCTCCACTCCCTACTCCAGACCATGCCTGCCCTATTAAAAGGAGAAGGGGAACAGCCCCCGGAGCATTCCATTGCCATGACCCTACAGTTGCCAGTGCCCACTCACCAATTTCTTATTGATGGGATAAGTTTGGAAAGAACCAGGACCACCAAAAGAATGCATATAAGAGACCTTAGCGAAGTCAAAACAATGAAAGATGTTGCTGTGGTCTGAATTAAGAATTAGTTAGAGAAAGAACTAGTTCTTAAAGAATGGGGAGGATTTTTATTCAGCAAGAGGAAAGTGTGGGAGGTGTCCCAGTATGGGAAGAGTCATTTATGAGCAAAAACACAGGGGAAAGGGTGGATGAGGCATGTGCTGGGCATCCTACAGAGAATTGAAGGGGAAGGAAGTTTCCTTCAGGAAAGACATTGGGAGATGGGTTTGAAGAAAGCAGGCTAAGGCCACATTGTGGGGGCTGAAGTGACAGGCTGAGCTGTGTTGTCTTTGCTCAGCAGGCAGGGGGACCCCTGGAAGCTTTTAGAGCAGGGGAGGAGAGCTGGTCACAGCCGTGGTTAACGAAGAGGAGTCTGACAGTGGTTGGAGGCAGCTGGTTGGAGGTGGTTGGCAGGCAGGCTGGAAATTGCATTCATGATGAAGAGTGACCTTAAATCAAATAAAAGGTTGATGATTCAAGGCCTGTGTTCCTGATGAGTCATGGACAGGGAGGGAGGAGGACTTATTCTTTCTTGTTAGGAAGTAGCTCTGGTGTCACCACTGAGTTCCAGAAAATGTACGTTTGCTTCAGACCAGAATACCAAAGACTAGATCTCTTCAATGAACCTGGCCCTGTAGATGCCCGGGCACGCAGCAGAGTGAGCCTGATCCGGGAGTGGATGGGCCACTCTGGACCACACAGAGCTTGGCAACAGCATGTGCTTAATGAGTCTTTACTGGGCGAGCAGTTCTGATTAAAAACAAAGTGTGTTTGACAGAAGACAGTGAAGAGTCCCACAGGGGCCTTCATCTGCCTTGTCCAGAACCTAATCAACCAGATAGGATCCATGAAAACTGAATCTCTGTCAAAGCAGGATGATGGACTGAAGGCCCCTGCGCCTGGCCCCACAGAGTCTGGCCTTCCAACCTACTGCTTCTCTACAGATGAGAAGCTGATTGGATTACACTGGTCACCAGGCCACTGGGCTGCAGGACACACACACAGCTGGATAGGGTAGGGATAGAAGAGGAATGAGACATTCACATCTTACTGTAAAATCTTGTAACTAGAGTACACGTAGTTAAGAACTTGGGTCCCTTCCCGTCTGTGTTCATTTGGTCTACTATCTAGACTGTTTTGCCTGAATTAAACAGTCTTCTGAGTCAAACAAATGGCCTAATAGATATTTTACAGAACTGACCAAATAGCTGACTGTTCCATCTCTTCAGTCCATGTTATTAAAAAGCATGAGCACTGTAACTTCCTCAAAGCCTGTAGGGAGATTTACAGCTCCTGGCATCCCAGTCCCACATTTTGAATAATAATCTTTTTAAAACATGTTACCACCACTATCCAACACATTTATGTGGAGCAAGTAAATTTTCCCTGTTACAGAGCTTTATAACCTCTGATACATTGGCCCATAGCCTAAAAAGGGAATATAGGTATCAGTCTTAAAAAAATCAGGAAAGGAAAATACATGAGATAAAGGGAATGAAAAGATGTTTGTGATGTGGGTATATAATTACAGTCAGTGAACCCTCTGTGCTCAGGGGATGGAGTATAGAGGTTGGGTCATTGGATCCCAGACCCCAGAGCAAAAGCCAAGAGACCAGGTGAGACAGGAGAGCTGTGGTCTGCTCTGCAAAGCCTGTGCTCTTGAACCAAAGGTGGGCCGAGAGCAACAGCCACCTCTGTCTGTTTCTCAGCCTCCCCACACCCCCACCGCCTCTCCGCTGAAAAGGGTCTGTCAACAGAGCAAGTTTTCCTCCTCAGCACTCTCTCCCCATCCCCCTACTCCTACCCGCCCCCCAGCCCCTTTGCTGAAAGATCCTGGGGCTCAGGTGGCAGGAGCATTCCTGGCTTGTGTGTGGAGTCAGGGGAAATCACCGGCTGCTTGAGCTTTGCTGGAGTGTTCAAGAGGCTGGTTTCACTTGATTAAAAGCTCCATCCTCCAGGAAAGAAGCCAGGTCAGTGGGGAGCCTGACTGCCAGCAGAATTCCACAGGGAAGCAGGAAGACAAGAGAAGGGTTTGGCTCGGCTGCTACCAAATATACAGCTGCACTTAACCACAGGGCACTCAGCCTTCCCACCCCAGCCAGTCCTGATTCTCCAGCTGTGCTGCGGGCACAGTCCTGTGATCCTCATGAAACGCCATGTACGGGGAGAGGCTGCGTGCGCTGTGCTCAGCCTTTCCATGTGTCTGACTCTTGACGACCCCACGGACTGGAGCCCGCCAGGCTCCTGTCCGTGGGATTTCCCAGGCAAGAATAGTGGAGTGGGTTGCCATTTCCTCTTCCAGGAGATCTTCCTGACCCAGGGATCAAACCTACATCTCCTTCATTGGCAGACAAATTCTTTACCACTCTGCCACCTGGGATGCCCCAAGAATAGATGGGTTAAAGCTAAACCCACAGTCAGGGAATGTAGCAGGTACATGCCCAAGAAAGAGCTGTGCCTGTTAGTCTATCATATTTCAGTCAGGTCCGTGCTTTGCTTCCTCTGTTCTGAAGAGTTGAGGGGTGCTGAGGGGAAGGGCATTTGGACAGGCTGCTATACCCTGCCTCGCCTCACAGAAGGGCTCCATTTGTGTCCCAGGTGTCCTCAGGGTGCTCTCAGCCTTCAAGAGCCAGGGCAAAGGAGTTTTCAATTCCAAAGCCTCTGACTCTGCAAAGTCATCCCCAGGATGCTCCCTGGAGGGGTGACAGCCTCCCTGTTCTCTTGGCACAGTGAGATCCTGCCTGCTTACGAAACTCTTCATCTCTTTGCTGAACCCAGGACACTAAGCCACATCTCTGATTTCCATCAGGAACAAAAATAAACAAAAACAAACCCCAAAAGCCTTAGCCATTAGAAGTACATGTGAGAATGACAGACTTTGAGAGAGGACAGGAAGCCACAAGGAGAGAGTGGTAGTGTACCCAAACTGGCAGGATGCAGTGTACCCAAAATGGCAGGAAACCCTCAAAGTCGCTATTAGACATTCCTGTTCTCTAACACCATTGCAGCCTGCCAGGGGCTGGGGTCTGCTCTCTTGCCCTTTACTGAACCAGAGTTAAATTAGTGGCACTTCTGACCAGTGGCTCCTCCTCTCTCCTTCCTCTCCTTTCCCTTTATTCCATCCCTATAGGAACCAGCTAATTTCTGCCCAGGCCCCTGGAGTTTCATCATATAACTTAAGCCATTATTCAGACATTTTCCCAAATATGTATTTGATTTTTGTTATTCCTGGTAGTTGTGAACTATGAAATCACAGCAAACACTGAAGTAGGGAATACTGAACCCCTGCTCCCATGAGAAATACAGGCTTAGGCTCCAGTGAAGCTCGGCTCACAACTCCTTTGTCAATCAGTCAATACATAACTTTGTTTCATGTGTCTTTCTATTTAAAGAAGCCTTATTTAAGAGATATTGTTGACTCATTAATGATTCATTAGTGACTAAACTCGTGGTCAACAGCACTGTAACTCATGCCAGGATGAAGATTATCAATTTTCTCTGTAAGGCACTTAGGAACAATAGACAGAACTTCAGTACTGTGCTTTGGGGCTATTTTAAACAGCAAAATTACCAACGAAAGGCACACAAATGCAAAAAAATAAAAAGTGGCACTAAATAGAGCTCCAAAAGGACACTTGATGGCAATAGAAGGGCCAAAGGAAAAAGAGCATCACCTTGTTCAGTCCCAGCTGGAAACATATACATTAAATGAATTAATTTTTTGCCGCTCTGCAGATGTCTATGAATAACTGCAAAAGTACTGCAAGTATTGATTGAGGGTGGGGTGGGGAGGGTGACAAAGAGGTTTTAGCGAGTACATAAATTAAGAAATATGGAATTGGCAGATAGGATCAACTGTATGCCCTTTCCTAAGAAGCATGATGGTGCCAACTGTTCAGATAACTGTTTTCCATTTTATCACTTTAAAATTAGCATAGAATTCATTTGAAAAATTGGTTCTCCTATTTAAAGGAGATTTGGAAACCAGTGTTTTGAAAACCTGATCCGTGGTTCATTCCAATTGCAATTATCAGTCTTGTCTAGTAACAGGGAACTGATGAAGTTTGTCAGCCTCGTGATGAGAACAGAGAGAAGAGTCTAAAAGTGGAGATATTACACAGAGTGGGGAGGTTGCATGTTCCTGTGAGATATCTGTTTGGTAGAGAAGATAACCTCAGGGTCATGATTTTATTGTCCTGTAGGACATTAGCCAGTTTTTATATCCAATCTACAAAATGTTATTCTAGAATTCCTTTTTCCAATTTGCCTAGAAGGTGAACCCTAAGAATCTAACCTTCTTCCCCTTTCATAAGTCTGAGAAGCATTCTTCAGAACTTTCAGGGTCTCTGGGTATATCCTGCAGCTTGTTGCAAACCTTGGGAATGTTTTTAGGAATGTTAATTGTTTCAATTAAAAGACAAGCACTGCTGTAACGAACTCAGATGTTTGTATCAAAAGTCAGCACCAGTTTCTTCTTCTTGTGCAAAGTTTACCTGGAGGCTCTGGGATCAGAGCTGGGTGAAATGCAGTAAACTCAGACTGATGATAGGTTTACTGCAAGAGATTTTATGTTTTTGGAGCTTCAGCAAGGTTCCCAGGTCTTTGCCATTAACTGCTTTCACAGTTCCCCTCTGTTTGCTTTTAGCCGTTGAGCATAATCAAAGGATGGATGGGTGTGTGTGTAAGCATGGGTGTTATTTTTGTTTTACTTATTTGAAAAGCACTTAGAAGCTTCAGGCTTTGTGGTCCACAGAGCTTGGTTCTTAGCTGTGGAAACCTGACACTGGCTGGCCCTCCAGCAGCCAGTGGGCGTGTGCAGCCATCGTACACCTTTCACAGATGGCATTTCAGTCACTTACCTTACACCTTCCTCCACACAGAAATGAGTTACATGTGCTCCATTTTGCAGAAGGCTGAAAGGTGGGAGTGACTCGCCAAGTTTACAAAAGTCAGTGACAGTGGTGTCCAGTTCAGCATCAGACAAAGAAACAATGCAGATGTGAATCAAAATAAAGCTTTGTTCATTTGAGAACTGTTTGATACTACCTTTTAGTTGTTAAGAAAATTATCCCAAACTTAAAAATAAAACATAGTCAAGAGCACATCCTCTCAATGCCCTGTTGGGCCACTGCTTAACAAGGTTGGCCCAAGATCCTTTTGTTATTTAGAGCAGTCGGTTTTAAACTTAGCTTCATGTTGGAAGTAGCTGGGGACCTTCAAATACAGATGCCTGACTCCTATGCCTAGACATTTTAATGTAATGGTATGGGGTGATGTAATGGGCTGAATAATGTTCCCCCCCAAAGATATCCTCAATCCAATCCTCAGAATCTGTGAATATGTTACCTTATGTGATACTGCTGCTGCTGCTGCTAAGTCACTTCAGTCATGTCCGACTCTGTGCGACCCTATCCCTGGGATTCTCCAGGCGTGTGATAAAAAAGATCTAAAAAGATGTGATTAAGTTAAGGACCTTGAGACGGAGAGATTAACCTATATTATCTCAAGGTGTGAGAGTGAATGAAAGCTGCTCAGTTGCGTCCTACTCTTTGCGACCCCATGGACTATACAGTCCATGGAATTCTCTAGGTCGGAATACTGGAGTGGGTAGCCTTTCCCTTCTCCAGGGGATCTTCCCAACCCTGGGATCGAACCCAGGTCTCCTGCATTGCAGGCAGATCCTTTACCAGCTGAGTCACAAGGGAAGCCCAAGAATACTGGACTGGATAGCCTATCCCTTCTCCATCGGATCTTCCCAGCCCAGAAATTGAACCGGGACTCTTGCATTGCAGGGGGATTCTTTACCGACTGAGCTATCAGGGAAGCCAGTTGGGAGGGGAGCAATATAATTACAATGAGCCTCATAAAAGGGTGGCAGGAGGACCAGCATCAGAGAGAGAAGGTGGGAGCAGAGGTCAGAGGACAGAGAGAAGATGGGTGCTGCTGGCTTTGAAAATGGAGGAAGGGGCCATATGGCAAGGAATGGATGCTCCCCTAGAGCCTCCAGAAGATGCACAGTCCTGTGAGCACATCTTAGACCTCTGACCTCCAGAACTGTAGGAGAAAAGAGTTGTTTGGCTTTCAGCCTCTATGTCTGGGGTAATTTGTTATAATAAGAAGCTGACACAGGTGGGTGGAACATTGGGTGTCAGGATTTTTAAAATCCCCCTATGTGATTCTAACATGTGGTGAAGTTTGGGAACCCACTGATCTAACAAAATATACCTGTGTTTGGCTTTGATATTAACTATTTGATCAGAGCCAAACACTGCTGTGAGGTTACAAGGTACTTTATAGATTTCTAGTTAGTAGAGAAGACAACCTCAAGGTCATAAATTGATTGTTCTATAGACTTTAACTACTCTTGTATCTAATCTAGGCATTTTATTCTAGAACTCCTGTTTACTGAAGTGCCTGTAAGTATCCAGTTCTTCAAAATGCTTTTGGAACCAAATTTACTATCATGTTCGTTCCCTCAATAATTAAAATACATTTTTGACACATGTCTTTTTTTCTTTTTAAATTATTTATTATTTATTTAGTTATATGGCTGTGCTGGGTCTTGGTTGCAGCACAAAGAATCTTTAGCTGCGGTATGTGAACCTTAGTTGCAGTATATGGGATCTGGTTCCCTGACCAGGGATTGAACCTGGGCTCCCTGCATCGGGAACGCAGAGTCTTAGCCACTGGACCACCAGTAAACTCCTTTGACATTTGTTTATTCTGTTTATGTGAATGTCTTGCTTTGAACTCTTGAAAATATACTTCTGTGTGTCCAATTATAAGTACTTGTGAGAAGGGAAAAGAAAAAATATGTGAGAATACCAGTTTTTGTCCTTTGGAAGAGCTGAAAGTAAGATTGGAGAGCTGCTTCTGAAGTTACAGATGGGAGGCCAGAGTAGTCACTGATGCTGGGGCCACAGAGGTCTGAGCTGGGAGAAGCCATTTCCTGTCATCACCTTTCTGGTGCTCAGTTGCTGCTGGTAGATTGGGCTGGCTTTAAATCCTCACTCTGTTGCTTCATAGCTCTATGATCTTGAGAATATTGGCTTAAAGTCTCAATTTCTTCACCTGAAAAAATTGTAATCATTTATATCATAGCATCATATTTGATAAAAGATTGCACGGAAAGCCTGTAGCCCAGTGCCTGACACCTGGGACATACTCAGTTTTAACATCACCCAGGCAGCTGAGCTATGCTAGCTATGACACCTACTTGCTTTACTCTTTCTTTACACCTACTTTCTTTACTTCATGCCAATGACAGTAACGATGCCACTGATGGTCACAGGGTTGAGTAGATTACATAAATGGCCAAAAGATTTAATTTTCTTCCCAGAAGATCTTACTGTAGGCATGGCAGAAATTTCAAGCCAAGGAAAAGCCTGAGTCTATTTTTTGTGTGCTCAGGTTACCTGTAGGACGTTTTAAACTGATGGGAAGGCGTCCCCTTATAGGTCAGCTTTCCCTTTGATATTTCTGCCTTTCAGGTATTTGCCTCTCACTGACATGCTGAACCTGGCTTCAAATTACATGTCATGGGGCGAGGAAACAGAAATTAATTGGCATTGCATTTCTTCCCCTAATTACCTGTCAATATGGCTGAAAACGTGGGACTTTGTGCAGATGAAAAGATTCCATGGAAATACACCAGAAACGCATACAGGACCTCATCAGGGCTGAAGACGCAGGCATCTCTCCATCCACGAACCTCTCCCCTGAGTGGCAGAGGCCCAAGTCCACATTATGAAGGCTTTTAAGGTGGAGCTGAAAGGAGTTCAGAACCATCAAAAGCAAATAGTTAGAATCTGGAGAGACTGAGTTCAGGGATTAAATATCTACTCTGTCAGTTGATCCAACTGAGAGTTGAGAGAGATAGGAATGATAACCATGCAAAGAATTTTGACCAGATAAAGTGCCAGAGAGGTCAGGTCTCATTTAGGGTCACCCTGAGGTTATGGGGAAAATAAGTGAAGAAAAGCCACATCCATCACTAGGTGGGAGAAAACAAAAATGAACACTTAGCATTACAGAACATAAATGAGAACAGCAGCCCCTCACTTGGGTAAATTATGTATATGGTCAGACAGGTTCATTTATAAGTCTGAACAGTAAATAATTCAGTTGGTCAGTTATTCAACAAGCAATTACTGACACTACAAATACCAGGCAACCTGCTGAGTAAAGATAAGAAAGAAGTAATGGCCAATCTCAAAGAGCCTGTGGTCTCAGCAATCAACATAGTAAATGCTACTGGGGAGGATATATCTGGTGTAATGGTGTCATAGGAAAGAGTGGTAGCATATGAGAGGTTTTTTCTGATTAGTTTATATAACTCAACATCTGCTTTTGCAGACTTAGGGGGCCCTACTTTCAGACATCTAGAAATAAACTCTTTTCTTTATTCCTTAGTAGACTCTGACAAATGACCGATTCATTGAGTTATTTCACCTGTGTAAGGGAGTATTTTCCACAGGTAAAATAGCACATCGGCTTCCCTGGTGGCTCAGCAGTAAAGAACCCACATGCCAATGCAGGAGACGCGGTTTGATCCCTGGGTCAGGAATATCCCCTAGAAAAGGAAATGGCAACCTACTCCAATATTCTTTCCTGGAGAATTCCATGGACAAAGGAGCCTGGCGGGCTACAGTCCATGAGGTGACAAAGAGTCGGACATGACTTAGTGATTGAGCACGCATGCACAAAATATCATATAGAGGAATTTTTCTCTGCTTCCCTTGAAAAATCCCTCACTCCTGTCTGAACCTTGACCAGGACTAGCTCAGGCCCTGGGAGTAGCCAGCCAGTCCCACAGTTACCACGAGCTGTGGGAAGTTGGGACATGAACGGGCTTCCCACCTGTGGGCTTGTCCCCTCTGGGTAGCGAGATCCACAGGTGAGGCTGCTAGAGCTATCACAGGTTAACAGGGGTGACGATGAGGCCTGAGCCACTTGGGAATGCAATACTTGCATCCAGTCATGGGGGAACCCACAGGAGTTGGACCTCAGAGGGGGAAAGGAAAAAGTTCTGAGCTTGCTATTCCCTTGTCAGGAACCAGCAGCTGGTTGACTGCAGCCAGGAGATACTTTCCAGTTAAGAAAGTAGGGCCACTGTGTGTAACAGTCTTGTTATGTCTCCAGATAGAAGGTGTGTTTATTGTATTATTTGAGGATGTTCAATTTTACTATAGACAATAAGCATATGTACAAGATGGATAAAACTCATAGGATGTGTTAGGTGTTGTCCTAGATTGAATAATGCCCACCCTGAAACTCATGTTCACCTGGTATGATAATGTGGTCTTATTTGGAAATAGGGTATTTGCAGATGCAGTTAGTCAAGATGTAATCCTACTATATTAGGGTGTGCCCTAAATACTACAGCTGGTATCCTTATGAGATGGCCATGTGAAATACAAGACAGAGAAGAAGGCCATGTGCAGACTATAAGTTCCTGAGAAATCTGTATGCAGGTCAAGAAGTAACAGAACCAGACATGGAACAACAGACTGATTCCAAATAGGAAAAGGGTTAGATCAAGGCTGTATATTGTCACCCTGCTTATTTTACTCCTTTGCAGAGTATATCATGTGAAATGTAGGGCTGGATAAAGAACAAGCTGGAATCAAGATTGCTGGGAGAAATACCAATAACCTCAGATATGCAGATGATACCACCCTTATGTCAGAAAGCAAAGAAGAACTAAAGAGCCTCTTGCTGAAAGTGAAAAAAGAGAGTGAAAAACCTGGCTTAAAACTCAATATTCAGAAAATGAAGATCATGGCATCTGGTTCCCATCACTTCATGGCAAATATTGGGGAAACAATGGAAACAGTGACAGACTTTATTTTGGGGGGCTCCAAAATCACTGCAGATGGTCACTGCAGCCATGAAATTAAAAGATGCTTGCTCCTTGGAAGAAGAACTATGGCCAACCTAGACAGCATATTAAAAAGCAGAGACATTACTTTGCTGACAAAGGTCCGTCTAGTCAAAGCTGTGATTTTTCCAATAGTCATCTATGCATGTGAGAGTTGGAACATAAAGAAAGCTGAGCACCAAACAATTGATGCTTTTGAATTGTGGTGTTGGAGAAGACTCTTCAGAGTCCCTTGGACTGCAAAGAGATTCAAGCAGTCAATCCTAAAGGAAATCAGTCCCGAATCCATTGGAAAGACTGATGCTGAAGCTGAAATTCTAATACTTCGGCCACCTGATGTGAAGAACTGACTCATTGGGAAAGACCCTGGTGCTGGGAAAGATTGAAGGCAGGAGAGTAATGGGATGATGTAGAATGAGATGGTTGGATGGCATCACTGACTCGATGGACATGAGTTTAAGCAAGCTCCAGGAGCTGGTGATGGACAAGGAAGACTGGCGTGCTGCAATCTGTGGTGTTACAAAGAGTCAGACACAACTGAGCGACTGACCTGAACTGAGCAATTTATAAGCCAAGCAACAGCCAGGGTCACCAGAAACCATGAGAACCTAGGAGAGGGGCATGAAACTGATTCTCCCTCAGAGCCCAAAAGGAACCAGCCCTGCTAAAACCTTGATTCCAGACTTCTGGCCTCCAGACATATGGAAGAATAAATTTCTATGGGACAATTTAGACACAGATAAAGTCAAGCATTTCATGCCAAACGTAGATGGAAACAGATGAGAGGGCCAAGAGGCACTGATATTAATGAACCTGGCACACATTAGACAATCAGTACTCATGAAGTCAGTGGCTGGTCACTGGTGACACTTATTCTGGCTCCATATATCCAGTGTTTAAAATGGGGAGACAAAAACCTGGGCTGCTTGGCGGGTCATCAGCGAGTTCCAGCTGTGACCAGGTGTAGTTGTGCTGCATCTTCCTGAGATAATGTGTGAGGTTGGTCCCAGGTGTCTCCATCTGTTGGTCCCTTTTCCTCATACCTTTTCCTCGTCAGCAAGAAAAGGGTGAGGGTGGAAAAGGGGAAGAGGGGAGAGAGAGAGAGAGAAAAAAAAAGTCTTCAAATATTGTGTGCAAGTATTCAGGTGGAGTGGTCCATCCTTCTTACACTCTATCCTAAGGCTGTTAACCAACTCATCTCTTTTCTCTTGTTTTGCTCTGTTTGTTTTAAATTGATTCCATAAACCAGGTGATTTTAGCATTGTAATTTGGCTGTGAGTCTTTCAGTTCCATGACTTCTAGTATACCTTCCCTAGTAGTATGGAGACAGCAAGGTGATTTCTCATTCACACCAAGGGGAACAGTTTACCTAGTGGTATTTCCTGGTATCTAGGTAGTTTTCTTTTTGTTTGTTTGTTTTTTTTGAGCAAATGTTTATTTAAAACCTACTCTGTGCTAGCCGCTGTTCTAGGTCCCTGCTATATAGTAATGGGCAATGCAGACTTGGCTCCTGACCTGGTGACCTCAGTCCTGCAAGAAGAGAGATAATCAGTATGTAATGCAGTTTGAGCATTTTCTGTGACCATGGAAGTGTCCAGTACAAAAAAGCACACATGAGGGATATATAACCCAGTCTAGAGCAGTCAGGGAACACTTCCTGGAGGAAAGATGGTCATACTGAGACCAGATGAGCAGATAAGAGGCAGAAGTCGTGGAAAAATGTTCTAGGCAGAAGGAATGGAATGAACAGGAGCCCAGAGGTCAGAGAGACAGCACGGCAAATTTGGGAAACTGAAAGAAATCCAGTATGGCCTTGAACATAGAGAATACACAGGAAAAGATGAATGATGAAACTGGACAACTGAGTGGAGACTTTTAAAATCACATACATAGATTAAACTTTATCCTAAGTTATCTAATGTCATGTGAGACTTTCCACAAAACACCTAGTTTGTGCCTCTTTTCGGAAGATGAAACAGTGTATTCAAATTCAGCCCCCCCCCCCACACTTTATTTTTTAGGATTGATATTTCCAGCGCTTTAGTATTGATTAAAAATGTTTATAATTATAGAGAGTTAATGACATTATCAAGCTTTCAGTGTTTGAGTTCAGATTAAAACCCACCCATCGTTGACTTGTTGGCTGATGTCTAGTTGACCGTCTTTCTTCCTTCCCACCTTTGTTATCCCATATCTGGAAAGCCTCTTTCTCTACTTTCTGCTTTGGTGCTCTAGATGTTAAACAGTTGTTCACTTATTCTTGGGAGGACATAATGAAAGCTAAGAGTGAAGAACATTTTGAATATGATAAAATTTAGTTACCTATTAAGGACTTTCCAACTGCAAGGATGGCAAAATGCTGCTTCTTTTCCCCAAAGCTTCTCACCCTAGACCCATTTCCTTTTCTAGAGACTATTAAACAAGAAATAGCTGTGATATGTGTGGAAGTGTAGGGTGCAGAGCTGCCCAAAATAAACGTAACTCAGATGACATTTTGAGTCCTGACTGAAACTTGAAACTATGATTTTATAGATGTGTCTTTTTTATGCCAAAGAATGTTCAAACTATCACACAACTGCACTCATTTCACAGGCTGGCAAGGTAATACTCAAAATTCTCCAAGCTAGACTTCAGCAGTATGTGAACTGAGAACTTTCAGATGTACAAGCTGGGTTTAGAGAAGGTGGAGGAACCAGAGATTAAAATGCCAACATTGATAGAGAAAACAAGGGAATTCCAGAAAAACATCTACTTCTGCTTCATTAACTATGCTAAAGCCTTTGACTGTGTGAATCACAACAAACTGGAAATTCTTAAAGAGATGGGAATACCAGACCACCTTACCTGTCTCCTGAGAAACCTGTGTACAGATCAAGAAGCAACAGTTAGAACTGGACATGGAACAAAGAACTGGTTCCAAACTGGCAAAGGGGTATGTCAAGACTGTATATTGTCACCCTGCTTATTTAACTCCTTTGCAGAGTATATCATGCCAAATGCTGGCTGGATGAAGTACAAGCTGGAATCAAGATTGCCAGGAAAAATATCAATAACCTCAGATATGTAGATGACACCACCTAATGGCAGAAAGTGAAGAGGAACTAAAGAACCTCCTGATTAAGATGAAAGAGGAGCGTGAAAAAGCTGGCTTAAAACTCAACATTCAAAAAATGAAGTTCATGGCATCCAATCCCATCACTTCATGGCAAATAGAAGGGGACAAAGTGGAAACAGTGACAGATTAAAATATTTTATTGGACTCCAAAGTCACTAAAGAAGGTGACTGCAGCCATGAAATTAAGAGATGCTTCCTCCTTGGAAGGAAAGCTATGACATACCTAGATAGCACATTAAAAAGCAGACACATCACTTTGCCAACAAAGGTCCTTATACGCAAAGCTATGGTTTTTCCAGTAGTAATGTACAGATGTGTGAGTTGGACCATGAAGAAGGCTGAGCATCAAAGAATTGACACTTTCAAATTGTGGTATTGGAGAAGACCCTTGAGAGTCCCTTGGACTGCACAGAGATCAAACCTTTCAATCCTAAAGGAAATCAACCCTAAGTATTCATTGGAAGGACTAATTCTGAAGCTGAAGCTCCAATACTTTGGCCCCCTGATGCGAAAGAGCTGACTCATTGGAAAAGACTCTTATACTGGGAAAGATTGAGGGCAGGAGGAGAAGGGGACAAAAGAGGTAGAGATGGTTGGATGGCATCACTGACTCGATGGACATGAGTTTGAACAAACTCCGGGAGATAGTGATGGACAGAGGAGCCTGGTGTGCTACAGTTCATGGAGTCACAAAGAGTTGGACAAGACTATGCGACTGAACAACAACAATAATCTTGTTTATATAATAAAATATTTCTAAAAAATTGTCTGGAAGTTGATTTTATAGATTGTCATGTTTCAGTTATACCTAATTAGCTTGCTTTTAATAAATTCCTGTAAAAAAAATTCCTGTAATAAATATTTTGACAAAATGAAGCATTCTCTAATTAATTTGCATTTTATTTATTTTATTTAGGGGCTTAGTTATGTTGTTAAATATAATAATCAGTGTGAAAGTATTTTGTAAATATAAAAAAACTGTTAATGCAACTGCTGAGGCAATATAGTAGTTATTTATTACTGCATAACAAATGAACCCAAAACCTACCAACTTTAAACAACAAACATTATATCTCATAATTTCTGAGGGTCCGGATTCTTAACTGGGTGGTTCTAGTTCAGCTCTCCCACTGAACTGCAGTCAAGATGTCAGCTGGGGTTGTAGTTCTTGGAAACTTCATGGGATGTGTGTTGTGGGGGTAGTGCTGGAGAATCTATTTCCAAGCTCACTTCCACAGCAGTTGGCAAGAGGCTTCCTTTCTCTGTGAGGCTCTTTATGGAGCCGCTTACAATAAGGCTTTCCCCAGAGGGAATATCAACACAAGTATCTCCATGAGAATCAGAGCAAGCAAGACAGTAGCCCAAGTGCTTGACAACCTCATCTTGGAAATAACATTCCATCCCTTCTCTGCATTCTGTCAGTTACACAGACCAACCCTAATGCAGTGGTACCACACAAGGTGTGCATACCTGGAGTCAGAGAGCCATTCTGGAGGCTGGCTACCACTGAAAGCAAACCAATGAAACTTTCCAAAATCCTCGTCTTGTGGCTTTTTATGCTTTCATATTCAGATTAATAATCCAGTTTCCCCATGGATCTCCAGCTAGCTGTAGAATCAGAGCCATCAACATGGACCAAAAACTGTCAATCAACCAGTATAAAAATAAATTAAATTGAAATATTTGACCAAGGCATGCAGAAAAGTATTCAGTACTAAAATGAGTTGTGAGACAAGCAAGCATCAGTTTTGCAAAGGAAATAACTGAAAACTGGTTACCCAAGTTTTGGGCTTCTCACTCAAGGGCTATTCCCACATATGGGGTATATAGAAAGGTCAAGAGAAGTGGAGGGACTGGAAAGAATACATGAAGAGAGTTTGTTGGGGAGAATGATTTATTGCTGTTAATCCCAGCTAAGGGAGACAAGTGAGAGTCGCTTCAATGGGATTGTTTTGAGACATTGAAATGCGTTCTCTGAGGCTGAAGGGCAAAACGGGTAGATGTTTTCCAGGAAATCGGGAAGTTAGGAAGCTGTGCAGATGAGCTGTCGGACACTTTGTAAGGAGTTTTGGGCTTGGGATTGCCCTGAACTTCCAGAGCCTGGACAGAGAATGTATACATGCCTCTCCTGTAGAACATGAAGAAGAGATTCTGGGGGGAAAAGGACTTATTCTGGATCCATTTAACATCCGGGCAGAGGTCTATCTGAAGGAGGAAGAGACCAACAGAGATTCTGCATAGCCTGAACTAAGAATAAAACAAGAACTGAGCAAGGAGGAGTCAGGAAATGAAGCATCTTTGCCCAAACTGCAGGAACTTCAGGCAGAGACACAAAGCAAGGGAATCTCCAAAATAACCCATCAAATAATACAGGTCCAGAGAGGGTGACCATCTTAGACTAGCACCAGAGGAGCAAGAACTTGCCGGCACCCCTTTCCTCTGGTCTTCTCCCTCCTGCTACCTGGTTGGCAAACTGGGGCAGGGGGTTAGGGGGTTGGGGAGTGGAAGGGGAAGGCCATCACCTGACAAGAAAAAAGAGGAAGAGAGCCTTTTCTTGCCACACTCCAGCAGCCAAGCAGCTCACAATAGGTCCCTGCTTGGGGGTGGGGTGTGGTGAGACGGGGGACAAGGTTTAGCAATAACTCCAATTTATTACTGGGAAAACAATCAGACATGACGAAGAAACTAAACACACACGCATATGCACACACACACACACACATCTAGAACTAGACACCTTAATTGTTGAAATTATACTGTGGATCTTATGTGATTGAAAGACTTTCTTTTCTCTAAGAATGACCGAAATAATTCAGAAAAGTAGTCAAGTCCCCTTACCTCCCCAAGGGCAGTGTTGTAATGGGATGTTGCTGTTTGTTGTTGTTTAGTCAATAAATCATATCTGACTGTTTGCAAGCCCATGGACTGTAGCCTGCCAGGCTCCTCTGTCCATGTGATTTCCCAGGCAAGAATACTGGAGTGGGTTGCCATTTCCTTCTCCAGGGGATCTTCCTGACCCAGGGATTGAACCTGCATCTCCTGCATTGACAGGCTGAGCCAATTCTTTACCACTGAGCCACCTGAGAGGCCCATAATGGGGTACATGGAGACAAAATTAAGTTGTTTATATGATTACATCCCATGATTTCTTCTTGTTCAATTTATAAGTTTCATTAGCAAGTGCCTTTTGAAATTAGGGTCATTTTCAATATGAAGCTTTAGTGACTCTTCCCTGTGAGTTTTAGGTAGCACAGACTACACTGTCGCAGGTAAGAGCTAGACAGAAAATTAAGTGAACCAGACAGTTCCGAAGCAAAATGTCCATCTTGTCACATGCCATGTGGGACTGAGGCTGTAATGGCAAGTTTTTCTTGAGGCCTTCTCAAAGGTCCTTATTCATCCTCTTAGACCAAAAGCTTAATAAGCCCTTCAACTCTTGACCCTTCATTCATTTGTTCATCCAGCTGCTATTCACTCAGAGCTCCTACCACATTCCTGTAATCTTTCCACCCCTCAGAAAACCTGTCTCACCATCTTAATATCTAGTTCTTTTGTCTACCTCCAAGACTGTCTCAAGTTCATCAGCTGCACTGAGTTAGATGGTAGCTTTCCCGTAAAAAATAATTTGCTAGAAAATGGATATTATATGTAAATATGATAAGACACAGAAACTCTGGTGGTCTCTGACACTTTTCTGTCATATGTATAATGAAACACACACACACATATATGTGTTTTATATATCTAAGGCTACATACATACAGACATCACATATTTATGTGCTAACTAGTAGCACAGTTAGAAAATGACTTGCAATCTGGAAAGTTTAACTAAAAGTAATATTTTATATACTTATAATACTTTATAGGAGGTTACATATATTTTTCTCCTAATGAAGTTATCCTCTGTTTTTATAACCCAACCCACTCACAAGCCAAAATCCATTTTCTGTCCTGGTGAGTACCAAGGAGGCTGGATCATTTAATGCTTACATAAACTAATGTTTTCTGTTGTACAGAGCATTTGAAATAACACCTTTGGTCTTATTTTTTTAATAAGAAGATTTGTCCCATAATTAAAATTGTCTTTTTTAATATATATGATATTTATGTAATATAATATTTTTATTTCTATAAAATTTATATGTTTAATATATCTGCAATTAATTTGGATATATAATAGCTAAGAATGCATTGAATCATCCTTTCAGACAAATGGATAGCCAATTTTTCTAAATATGAATAGTCCAGATTGCCTCATATACATAAGAGGAAATTTTAACATATACTTAATTTCCATGACTCTGTGTCTCCATTCTATATTTGGCTGTATATCCATGTTCATATGAAACTTTTATTTACTGTAGCATCGAAGTCCATTTTTATGTCTGGTAGCCACTCATGTTCCCTGGATGCCCAGATGGCCCAAGCTTCTCCCCTCCTCTCCAAAGCATCCATTCTTGACTTTCAGCTCAAGCAGGGAAAACCTGGCTTGGCAGCAAGCTTCAGTGGAAAAGACAAAAGGATTTTTTGTTGGATCACAAGTTTGTTACTAACCCGCAATGCAGTGTGGTGGCTGAAATCTAGGGCAACCTTAAGCTGTCTTAAGAGATGAATCATGTTCAGAGGATGATAAATTACAGTCACGAGATCTCTGACCCCAGCACATCTGGAGTGCTGGCTTCTGCGCTGGGCATTGCCTCTGGCAGGAGCCTTCCCTAGATAGAAGATGCGGCCAGAGGGTGGCTGGATCCTGAGTCATGGGGGAAGGGGGGAGAATGGTTGGTCTGGAGAGGAAAGACAGTGGCGCTGCTGCAGGTTGCCGTCAAGTCTGAGGAGGAGTTGGATGGAACTGTCTTTTGTCTGTGAGGATAAAAAGGAAAGCTAGATCTGAGCTCTGTGTTGAAGAGAATTTTCTAGAAAAAAAATACTCCTCAAAAAAAAAAGAAAGGAATATCCTCAAGCAAAATGGGCTGATTAATGAGGTTAATGGATGCCTGTTATCAAAAACACCTTAAAAGAAATTGTATGCTATGAAAAGATTTTCTGTCTGCGTCGGAAGATTAAACTAGTGCTTCTGTGGGCCTTTTCTATCTCCCTAACTTCCCTTTCCCTTCCCTGAAACTTTTCTTCACTTGTGCCCTCATCCCAACACACAGAATTCTAGCCTGTGCCACATGACTGTCTTGCAACATTTCTTGAGCTGACTTTTCTCGAAAATTGTGATTTAAATTTTTACTCTTCTTTTGAGCACAATGACTTCCGGAAAAGCCTTTTTTTCCTTTTCACAGCCTCTAGCCCAGTCTCTTGCATTTAAAAGTAGCTTTAAGGCATATATATATATATTGTTCAGCAATGTGCTGACAGATGGGCTGATTATCTTGACTCCAATCAGCAAGAAATTAATAATGCACTTTGTCAGGATTGATCCTGTTTCAGAAATAGCCACCTTTTTATGTAACCTCCTCTGCAGATTTCAGTCCTCATTCATTCCGCCCTCTCCATTCCCCTTCCCGTTTGTTTTTAAAGGAAGAATCATCTTTTGCTGAAATGAAACTCTTTTTTGTTGTGTGTGGTCAGAATTACAGACAGGAGGGGAACAGATGGCTCAGTTTTGAGGAGACAATTCCTGACTGTGGAGGCTTAACAAAGCTAATAAAAGGTAATTTACCAAAGACTTAGAGAGTCACGAGGCATCTGAGATTTTTTTTTTAAAGCCACAACCCCCCTGCCCTTGCCAACACCTCCCCACTGCTCTCCCTGCAACCCTTCCATCCTCCTGGGGAACGTGAGGTTGCCAAGCTGTCACTGATGTAGCCACTCGGAGGCTCCCTCTCCCAGGCACTTCTGCTGGGCTGTCTGGGTAACGGGCTGGGGCACCATTGTCTTCCAGCAAACGGCCTTGGCACCGTTCAGCGGCCCAGGCCGCGGCCCCGTGCACCTGGCTGGGATCCGGCCCCCCGGAGCTACAGCTGCACAGACTGTGTCAGGCGGCGCTGGCGTCTTTATTCCGCTGTGGGGGGGCTGCCTCGTTTGGGTTCTATTTCATTTCTTCGTCTCCCGAAAGACCCAGCTTGATGCTTCCTACATCTGCTCTGTTCCATTTAGCATTTGTGTCCAAAACCTCTTTTTTATTCTGCTCCTGATTTTCTTTGAATAGAAAGCTTACAAAATGGCCCCATCTGCTTCTCTGAGACTTTGTCCACAAAGGCAACCTGGGTCTCTGTCAGCCACCACGCGCTGTCCCTTTGCTGCTCCCCTTGGGCTGTGGGCTTGACGGCCGTCTGCTAACCCTGCCCGGGGCAGTCACTGGCAGCACCCAGAGAAGATGCTGTTGGTGCCTTTGTTTTCTTCAGCTCAGGAGACATACTCTAAAAGGGGTATGACTCATCACAGAACATTCAGGGTGCGGGTGGTACTGCTCGGAGCCCAGGTTGGCTGAGGTGATGCAGAGAGAAAAAGGGAGAAAGTCATTAGCTACGTGACGCACTCACTTCATGTGACCTCTTTGGTTTTCAGTGATGAAAGCTAATGTTGTGTCCTGAGATATGGCCAGGAGACCTGTGGACTGAGGTGGAATCTGGTTTATGCAAAGCCAGCCTTTGAGCTTTTGAATCAGATCAGCAAACACATAAGGAACTCTTATTGCTTTGGTGTCTGGTAATGTGCTAAGTACTTGCAGAGGAGGAGAGAGGAGCTTATGTGCTGTGCTGTGCTTAGTCGCTCAGTCGTGTCCAACTCTTTGTGACCCCCTGGACTGTAGCCTGCCAGGCTCATTTGTCCATGGGGATTCTCCAGGCAAGAATACTGGAGTGGGTAGCCATGCCCTCCTCCAGGGGATCTTCCCAACCCAGGGATCGAACCCAGGTCTCCTGCATTGCAGGCAGATTCTTTTACTATCTGAGCCATGAGGGAAGCCATTTCAGCAAGAGGTGATGACCCTCACAAGAGGATGTGCACAGGAAACCATGGGTACACATGCGAGGGCACTCAACTCACCTTCTAGAGGGATCATGTCTGAGTTTGGGCTGTCAAGTTCCCACCAATCAGGCAAATCAGTGGAGAAGGGAGTTTCAGAAGCAGAGTCCGAAGATATGAAACAGTGTTATCTAAGACCCAGCATCGTGAGTGCAGGTGCTCGAAGGTAGTTAGGAATAGTTGTCAGGTAGAGCAGCTGGAAATTATGACAGAAAATAAAGGCAGCACCATATCACAAAAGGACTCCTGTAGTAAATGAAGAGGATGTAGGTACAGGGGGAGCTGCTGGAGGTTTTCAATGAGGAGTGGCAGGATCGGGTTTGCAGTTTAGAAAGGTTTCTCTAGCAAGAGGGTGGATTTTGAGGCTGGGGTCCTGGCCAGGGAGCAGCTAGCAGCAGGCAAACCACTCATCTCCTTACTCCCTGTGCCTGACTCCTATACTTCTCTCACCATTACGCAGCAGTCCGTCCAGAAATTTCACTGCCTTTACTTTCAAAATATTTCCAGAATCATCCTTTTCTCACCATGTCTACTGCTGCCACCCTGTTCCAGCCACCCTCATCTCTCACAGGCATTATTGCTACAGCCCCCTACTTGGTCTCCATTTCGATCCTGGTTTCCCTCAGTCACTTCTCATGGTGACAGCCCAAATGATTCTTTTAAAACATAAAGCGAATACTGAAGTGGTTTGCCATTCCCTTCTCCAGTAGACCACGTTTTGTCAGAACTCTCCACCATGACCCATCTGTCTTGGGTGGCCCTACAAACTCTGGAAAATTCTTTAGGAGATGGGAGTATCAGACCACCTGACCTGCCTCTTGAGAAATCTGTATGCAGGTCAAGAAGCAACAGATAGAACTGGACATGGAACAACAGACTGGTTCCAAATAGGGAAAGGAGTACGTCAAGGCTGTATATTGTCACCCTGCTTATTTAACTTATACGCAGAGTACATCATGAGAAATGCTGGACTGGATAAAGCACAAGCTGGAATCAAGATTGCCAGGAGAAATATCAATAACCTCAGATATGCAGATGACACCACCCTTATGGCAGAAAGTGAAGAAGAACTAAAAAGCCTCTTGATGAAAGTGAAAGAGGAGAATGAAAAAGTTGGCTTGAGGCTCAACATTCAGAAAACTAAGATCATGGTATCTGGTCCCATCACTTCATGGCAAATAGATGGGGAAACAGTGTCAGACTTTATTTTGGGGGGCTCCAAAATCACTGTGGATGGTGACTGCAGCCATGAAATTAAAAGACACTTGCTCCTTGGAAGAAAAGTTATGACCAATCTAGACAGCAATACTAAAAAGCAGAGACATTACTTTACCAACAAAAGTCTGTCTAGTCAAAACTATGGTTTTTCCAGTAGTCATGTATGGATGTGAGAGTTGGACTATAAAGAAAATTGAGCGCCGAAGAATTGATGCTTTTGAACTGTGGTGTTGGAGAAGACTCTTGAGAGTCTCTTGGACTGCAAGGAGATCCAACCAGTCCACCCTAAAGGAAATCAGTCCTGAATATTCATTGGAAGGGCTGATGCTGAAGCTGAAACTCCAATACTTTAGCCACCTCATGCAAAGAACTGACTCCTTGGAAAAGACCCTGATGCTGGGAAAGATTGAAGGCGGGAGAAAGCGATGACAGAGGATGAGATGGCTGGATGGCATCACCGACTCAATGGACATGAAGTTTGAGTAAACTCCGGGAGTTGGTGATGGACAGGGAGGACTGGCGTGCTGCAGTCCATGGGGTCGCAAAGAGTTGGACACGATTGAGCGACTGAACTGAACTGAACTGACTGATGAAAACATACAGCAGAGCTGTGACTCCTGGTCCTGCTCAGAAAAGGCTGAACTTCATCTAATGAGCTCTGACCTTTCTCCTCGCCACCTCCCCTTGCTTCCCCCACTCCAGCTGGGCTGATCCTCTTGCTGCTTCTTGAACATACCAGCCATGCTCCCACACTAGGGGCTTTTCCCTCTGCCTGCATTGCTTCCCCCAGGTGACTACGCACATGGCTTCCTCTTTCACATCTTTGCGCAGATGTTATCTTCTCAAAGAGACTCACCCCAATCACTCTACTTAAAATGGCACTGTAGCCTTCCTGCCAAAAATTCTTCCTGACACTCCCTGCTCCAATTTTTATAGTAATTATTATTTTTAAAATTTTCTATGTAATTATCCATATATTATGATCTTATTACTCATCTTCTCTCCTCTACCACCATTGTGCATGCATGCTAAGTCGTTTCAGTCATGTCTGACTCTTTGCAACCCTGTGAACCATGGCCCACCAGGCTCCTCTGTCCGTGGAGGATTCTTCAGGCAAGAATACTGGAGTGGGTTGCCATGACCTCCTCCAGTGGATCTTCTAGACCCAGGGATCAAATCCTGCACTCTTTTGTCTCCTGCATTGGCAGGCAGGTTCTTTACCACTAGCACCACTTAGGAAGCCTGCCATCCCCCCTCCCCACTAGAATATAAACTCTTTAAGGGCAAGAATTTTTTTTCTATTTTGTTTGCTATTTGTATCCCAAGTCCCTGGACTAGTGCCTGGCCTACAATATAGCCTTTAAAAAAAAAAAAACAGTGTTTCTTTGGCTGCATCAGGTCTTCATTTTGGTACTTGGGATCTTTGTTGCATCATGTGGGATCCTTTGCCGTGGCACACAGACTCTCTACTTGTGGCTTCAGAGCACACAGGCTCATAAGTTGTGACATGCAGGCTTAATTGCCCCATGGCGTGTGGGATCGAACCTGCGTCCCTTGCACTGCAAGGCAGATTCTTAACCACTGGACCACCAGGGAAGTTTCTATAACATATCCTTAACAAATATTTGTTGGATCAATAATCAGCAATAGTACAAATGAGAGCTGATTAAGGCCTTAACTAGGACAGGGATGTAGGGAAGAAGAGACAGGCTTTAGCGATATTGATGAAAGCTCTTGGTTAATTGAAAATGCTGGGCAAGAAAGATGGAATGATCTGGAATGAATGTCAGGCTTGGATGGACGACTGGGACAGAGGGTATAGGGGAGAGAGGATGGTAATAATGAGCCCCATCCAGAACATATTGAGATGGAGTTGGCTGCAGAATACTGAAATGAAAACCCAGCAGGCAGTTAGAACTCAGGCAAAAAAAAAAAAACCTCAGAGAGATCAGAACCGAGGTGTGGAATTTGGAGGTACTGGTATTTGCATATTGATTTGTAAATAAGCTAGTGATACCCTGAGTCACTTGTAGGACTAGGTATCAGTAGCCAGAAGACCTGTTCATTCCATGACACACACCAGAGGCGAGAGGGGGTCCATGCACACTTCAGAACTGTTGCAAAGGAAATGGTTAAATTATTATTATGACTATGTCATTATTAGTATTTCAAATTTCCTTCTCCAAGGGCAGTTTTTCCTGTGAGGCATGATCTTTAATGTTCCAGGATAAAACAAAGTTAAAGGTAAAAGAATTCTTGGGGCAGTTACACGTTGTTTGACTGAAAAGTACTGAACACACACACACAAAATAAACTTAATTGAATCGTTTATCTCAGATAATTATCTAAACATTGCTGCAGGAGCAGGGTATCATTTTTCCCTCTAGACAAAAAACCCAGCTTTCCTCTGGGAATCTCAGATTTTTTTTTTTTTAATGCATTGTATTAAGGCCAAGTAATATTATCGCCATTTACAGAGAAGATCAGGTCACAAAAAGGTTAAGGTAATTCCCAAGTATTGCTTAGAAAGTCAGAGGGCAACTCCTGGAACAAATCTTCAGAATCTCGGATCCCAGGCCAGAGCCCCCCAAATTGGGGTCATCTTTCTGGTCACAAAAGCTTAGGCAGATTGATGAGGTAATCAGCAGAAAAGTTACATCAAGAATATTGGACTTCTTGGTTTGAACGCTAATACTCTTCTCTTTTCTCTCGTATTTAAGGACTAGAAAATAAAAATCACCTTTTATTTTTGCTTGTTTTTTAAAGCCTCTTTCTTCCATGTACATCTTCTAGTCCTGGATCTTTCTGACCCAGAAAGATTGGGGCAGGAAAGAGGGGGCTTCCTGCTCTCTCTGCAGTGGGAAAAGGCCCCCAATTTTTTTTTTTTTTTTCTATTCCTAACAAAGTGAAGCAGTAGGATCAGCAGCCAGAAACCTGGAATTCTAGGCAAGGGTCTGGAACTAAGGTGCTGAATATTGGCCCTGGAGACCCATTTTCTCACACTGGAAAGCAAGAGAGCTGAACATCATCCTTGGAAGCTGTTTCTTACTCTAAAAGTCTATAAGTCTCTCTTAAGTGAAAAAGTCTATATAAATGGTATATCGAAATATAACCAGCTCCATTCAAATCAACCAAAATGAGTCAGGGTACTTACACATCTGTGCTATTTGATCCCCCAGAATGCTGACTCTACTGGGCAGCCTGACCACATGGCATTGCTCCCCATCTGGAGGAAGGGTGGGAATTGAGGGCAGGTGTCAGCAGTTAAGGCAAGGTCAACACAAGCAGGACTTGGGGTTCATTGGGCAAATGGGCTTCAGGAAGTGCTGGCAGAGCAGGGAGACTGTGTGGTCCGTGATGGGTTTCTCAGCGACACTTCAACTCTTCGTTTAAACAAAGAGGGAAATTGTAGTGCTTGTGAGAAAGAGAGAAAAGGATCTATGTTTAGTTTTACATCCAGATTTGACCCAAAGTGGCTCCAGGAAGAATTTGTGGGCTCAGAAATGGAAACGGAGGAAAGCAAAGGGAAGAGGTAGCAGCTGTGGGGAGGACCATGGACTCCTCCAGCCCGAGAAGGAAAGTGAGAGTCCAGCTAGACCTAAATCCATGAGCGGCAAGGTGGGCCAAAGGGTGTGGAATGATATCTGGGTTACATTAAGAAATATTTCAGGCCAGAAGTCAGAACTCTTTGTCCAAAATATTAATATAAATATTGCACCCAAGGCACCTTCAGTTCTAATTTCAGGCTAAAATAAGGCAAAAAAATTAATACTAATGATGGCAACTTTGTTCACATCCAGTACTGAAACCATGACATGTACATACTATAAAACACCCCTAAAATCAAATCCATGAAGTCATTACAAATGTTTATGTGTATCTCTATTTATTGACAGGCAAGAACTACACTAGCTAGTGTTGAGAAAAGAAAACCAAACCAAAACAAAACCCAGATGGCAGAGCAATTAGTGTGAATCTATTTTAAAAATACATGTGTGTGTGTATATATTTGCTTGGGGAGAATATATATATAAAACATCCTTCTCAATATTTCCCCCGAGCAAATATAAACATGGCATCTATCTCTGCATGATGGGATTGCAAATTTTATCTTTAAAGTGTTTATCAATACATTCTAGCCTTTTTACTATGTTTGTATTTCGTTTCAAAAAGTTTCTTACAATCTGAAATCAGAGAAGAGAAGCCCAGCTGAGGGTGATTCCTCATCATTAGCTTCTTCTCAAGGAGGCATGAAAAATCTTATCTTAAAAACAATTTGCCCCAGCACCACTGTCCTCATCAGAGCCCAGACTTGATTCTTGAGGCCAAAACACTAGGACCTGCAGCCCTGTCTCTGGCCTGGCTCCTCCTGCTGCTCTCTCCCCTAAGACCGCCGTGCCTCCCGAGGACTCAGTAGAATCTGCTGCCCCTCAGAGTCTCCAGTGAGCATCTTGGTTTGAGCACACTCCTACCTCAGAATCTGTTCTTCACAATGGAAGGAAGGGAAGCCAAGCAAAGCGGGAAAATTGGAAGACAATTGTGGATAAAGGAAGGATGCATCTTTGGAGGTCTGTAGAAACATGAAAATTGGCATCAGGTTTAGAGTCCCCTCACATTTAAATGAAGTGTTTAATGTGCAGTCCAGGAAGCCAAGATTCGGGCTTCAAAGATGTTGGAAGCCCATGTTTCATCAAAGCAAAAAAAAGAACAACTGTGATTTAGGATTGTTTCCGGGCTGACAGGAGGGCCAGTAGTCATCTTGGATGGAAGTTCCATATGGCTTTCACTTCAAGCAGAGTCATCCATTTGGAATAGTCAAGGGCGTTTATCGGCAATCAATCAGTGAGTATTTATTGAACATCTTGGACAGGAACCAGCTTTCTTGTTTGGAACAGTCACGAAACACTCCATAGCTTCATCAGAGAAGAATTCCAAAAGGATATCTCCACATAAACAGAGGGAGACATACCCGACTCTCTCTTCCTCTCCGCCTACAGAAGCTAATTTTTTCCCTTAAAAGTTTTAATTCCTCCCACTATCATAAAACCCAGTTCTTCTTCCGTTCACCCTCCAGTTCAAACTTAAACAAAAATGCCCTTTCCTGGTCCTCTCCATAAAGCCTAGACAGCCGGACATTGGACAAGAACAGCTACCAGATATTAACACACAGCTAAAACAATGTTTTATGGAAAGTGCACCAGAGAAAAAGTGATCATGACTCCAAAGTGGGTTAGTGAGGCCTTGATAACTTCTCCAGCTGCAGACCAGCTCTGGAGTCACCTTGCAGAAGCCTTCTCCCACCCTCTACCCCCAAGCCCCACCCTACCCCACCACCGCTCCTGTTGGCGGCTTCCTGTTGCTAAAGTCCCCAGTTCTCTTAGTTTCTGTATTCTAGTCCCTAGGGAAGTACGTGACAAGTGTCTAATAATCTGAAGAGTATTAAAGAACATCTGTCTTGCCTCCTGGCCTTTCTCTTCACTTTTCATTTGTTACACAAGCTGAAGATAGAGCCCAATTATCCGAAAGAGGTCAGTTGATACTTTTCAAAATCTCAGTCCAGACTAAATTATAGTAACCAATCCTAACCTCAAATAGTATGAGTACAGTTTTTAAATCACTGGAATTGAATTTAAGTCAACAAATACTTATTTAATAACCACTTGGCACTAGTAAAGAATCCTCCTGTCAATGCAGAAGACATAAGAGACGTGGGTTCGACCCCTGGGTTGGGAAGATCCCCTGGAGAAGGAAATGGCAACCCACTCCAGTATTCTTGCCTGGAGAATCCCATGGACAGAGGAACCTAGTGGGTTGTAGTCTATATGGTCAAAAAGAGTCAGACATGACTGAAGCAACTTAGCATGCCCACATGGACTAAATAATACATAAAATATAGAAAGGCTTACAAAGATAAGTAAAACTTGGTTTTGTCCTTCAAGAAGCTTACAGTCTCTTAGTGGGAATAAGATATGTATAGGCTCCACTATAATATCAAACAGTAAAAGAGGGCCATAAAAAACTTGTTTCTTGTGTTAAGGGTGGCTTACTGGAGAAGGGAATGGCAGCCCACTCCAATATTCTTGCCTGGAGAATCCCATGGACAGAGGAGCCTGGCAGGCTTCAGTCCATGGGGTCACAGAGCCAGATACGACTGTGTGAAGAACACACAACACACTGGAGGAAGAGAACATACTTAACCGGAAATGGAGGAAGGACTTCTTAAGAGTTAGCATCGGAATGGGCATTGAAGTAAACAGAATGAATCTTTCTCGAAAAGTGTGTGGGAGGGGGTGGGGGTGGGGATATTATTAACTAAGGCCCAGAGTTCAACAAGCATGGCAGTTAGTCAGGTCATGGAACATGTATGGGAGATTAACCAAAGAAGAAGCTGGAAAGCAGATTCAGAGAAAAGTTTGTGCTTAATTCCATGAGTGACAGTAAACTGCTGAAGATTTTTGAGCATAAGGATGCAGTGATTTGAGCTGTACATTAGGTGAAATAATTGGACATAAATATACAGGATAGATGAGATGAGCAAAGGGAAATCAATTAAGGTCAACTATAACATTCTAGGTGAGAAGAAATAAAGGTCTAAACAAGGGAGGTGTTACCATCATATGTGGAAGGCAAGGAAGAGTGAGCAACAACATGACTCCCAGGTGATCAGTCCAAGAGGCTGGCAGGGTGGTGTAAACATCAACCTTGACTTTAGAGTATCAAAACTATAAAAAAACAACCAAATGAAGCAAGTTGAGGAAGACTTCGTAAAAGGAACAAGAGTTCTCAGACAGTTGACTGGTTGCTTTTCTCTTTTTCATTCTATTCAGTGTTCACACACCCCAAGAAGTCTCTTCTTTGTAGAGAGGGAAGATAGAATGAGTACTTGATGTTGGTAGTTCCCAAGCATCTTTTCCATCTATGAACCAGGTTTGAGGCTTTTGGGAGATATGATTCTCTCTGTTCAGCCCCAAGGATCCACCAATTGATGAAAAAAGTGAAATGTAACCTAGAGATTAGATAAATGAAGTATATTAAAGAAGTCATTGTTTCAGAATCTCTTATAAAAACAAATCTGCTGGGCAGAAATCTAACTTTGCAAATAGAATTCTTAAGATAAGCATCCCAGCAGAGAAGGGGGCGGCATGCAGGATGCTTCAGATTATAGACAAGCTCTCTTCAAAATCTCTGATCTGGAAAATCAGCCCCAGTGCCAATATTACAGAGAAAAACTGTCCTCCCAGCCCTCCTTCCTGCTTCCAATGACAAGCAAGATAGCAGATGGTCAGGCATTTGGGGACCTCTTATTTTTGCAATTACAGTGGAGAAAATAGAAAATTGCACTGACTGGGCAGACCCAAGTCAGTGCAGGTCTGTGTCATGAACATTTTCTGCTTCAGAATTGCCCTCTGATTACAACCGCTCTTCCTTGGACCTTGGGGATCTGTGAAGAGGCTAAAAGAAAAAGTAGCGATAATACCAAATGCTGGTGAGGATGAGAAGAAATTGGATTTCTCATATATTGTTAATGGGAATGTAAAATGGTACACTTCGGAAATCAGTTTGGCTGTTTCCTTAAAAACTAAATACACCACTTATCATTTAACCCAGCAATCACACCCTGGGCATTTATTCAAGAGACATGAATATGTATGTCCATGTACATGTATGTTGATAGCAGTTTTATCTTTATGGCTAAAACCTGGAATGAACCAAAATGTCCTTTAAAAAGTTAAACTGTGGCGCAACTACACTATGAAATATTACCAAGAATGAAATATTGATGCACGTAACAACTTGAATGGATTTCAAGGACGTTGTGCTGAGTAAAAAAAAATCCAGTTTCAAAAGGTCACATACTTTATGATTTGATTTATATAGCATTTTCAACATGAAAAATGTATAAAGATGGAGAACAAATTAGTGGTTTCTAAGTATTAGGGATGGAGTAGGGGAGGCGAAGGATGTGCCCAAAGGGGATCTTTGTGGTGATGCAATAATTCTGTATCTTGATTGTCAAGGTGATTACAGGAATGTACACTTGGGATAAAAAGTGGTATAGAACTCACTCAGCACATTGTAGCAATGTCAGTTTCCTATTTTATGGCACTGTGATGGAAACATGTCACAAAGTATCTCATTGAACCTTGACAACATCCCTATGAAATTGGTTCTATGACCCCAGGAAAGTAATACTCAGACAGGTTACCTTGCCCAAGGCAGATGGGCTGAGATTCAAATCTAGGCAATCTGACCCTCAGACGTTTGTTTTTAATCTTGATGCTCAGCAACCCATGTCCTGGCTTGGAAAGTAGATAGGCAGAAAAAAATGTAAGCTTTTCATAGAATCACAATCACAGGGATGCAGGTAGAGGACCTGTCTAAAATTCATTACTTTAACCACTCAGCTCACAGCTACCATTTGAGTGCTTGCAGTCTAAGAATTTCCCTGAAATGCTTTATATGTGTTTCTGTTTTTACTCCTAAAACCGGCTTTTCCTATTGTCTAGTTCTACCTTACTAGCTCTGAAACATTGCCTCTGACCTTGGAGTGGATGCTGGGTCCACTGATGCTCAGTTACTTAGGATTCAGCACATTACAAAGTTTGCCTGCTTGGATCACTCCTGGGTTTCTGCAAACCCATTCCCTTTACTGAGGACAATCCACTCCAGTCTTTGGTCCCAGGAATTCTGACCACTTTACTGGTCAACACCCAGTCCTCATTGGTGGTAGGTGAGGAATATGATTAGAGAGCCTGCACTGGCATATGCAGGAGTGTACAATAGTGTATTTTTAACCCTGCACTAAGCATTCTGAACTATGTGCAAAGAATTTGTGCTTCCTCTCGAGTCAGCTATAGAGTGGAATTCAGTGAAAACCTGCCTAGGTCACTACCAGGTGTAGCAGCAGCTAAACATCAAAGCCAGCCTGAGAACAGAGACACAAGAATGATATTGTGTGCCAGGGTCAGGACAACTAGTCAGGTGCCAGGTGGAATGATAGAGCCTGAGGTGAGAACCAGAATTCGGGTCTTGAGTTCAAGTCATGGCAGATTAAATTTTATCTTGGCAGACAGTGTCATTACGTGAAAGCTCAGAGCCAGAAGTTTAGTGACATAGGAGTCCAGGCAACAGCTCTGACCAGGGAATATAATAACCATAGTTTTTTTTTTAATTGAAGTATAGTTGACATGTAATATTATATTAGTTTCAGATATTGAACTATTGTACAACATAGTAGTTCAATATTTTTAGATTATGCTCCATACAAAGTTGTTATAAAATATTGACTATATTCCCTGTGCTGTACATTATATCTGTGTAGCCTATTTATTTGATACCTACTAGTTTAGGCCTCTTAAACCCCTTCACTTATTTCCCCCCCTCCACCCCTTTCCCTACAGTAACCATTGGTTTGCTCTATCTGTGAGTCTGTTTCTGTTTAATTGAAAGAAAGAACATGAAATCACTCTGTGCACTTGAGATGTAAATCTGGACTGGGAATTTGGCACCTTTTTGTCCCTGATGTGTGGACTTCCCTTGTGGCTTAGACGGTAAAGTGTCTGCCTACAATGCAGGAGACCTGGGTTCAATCTCTGGGTCAGTAAGATCTCCTGGAGAAGAAAATGGCAACCTACTCCAGTATTCTTGCCTGGAAAATCCCATCGACAGAGGAGCCTGGTAGGCTACATACAGTCCATGGGGTCGCAAAGAGTCGGACATGACTGAGTAACTTCACTTTCACTTGTTCCTGATGTGAAAGTTAGGATCATGCCACAACATGTAATTATGGATTCTTGAAGGTCTCCAATAATGATCGGCAAACACTTTGTAAGCTAAAGCCATGGGTGGAATACTACCTCAGAAGCGGCCAATATTACGATTTCTACAGGGTATTTTGGGATTCTTCAGACTCTGGTTTCTTGAAGCAGCATACCTGAGTCTCATTTCCACAGGAAATTCTCTCCACACTGTTCATGCACTCCTTGGAAACTGAGAGCACAGAAATGGTGTGACAAACCAGTCCAATTGCTCGGGCATCTTCAGATCTGGAGTTCGTGGAAATGTCTCACTTCCTGGGACTAGGAGGGGCCATGTGGGGAACAGCAGATCCGCCCCAATCCTCTGGACAGAATCCGGTTATTTCCCACAGCCTCCTGGCCCAGACACAAGGCCTTTAGAACAGAGCCAGGAATGTTTCCTGGAGTTTAATGCAGCCCAGAGGTCATGCGTGCGACATTACACAATGATTAATGACAGGGAATGCTTGGTCAGGATTGTATTTAATTTATACTTAGGTGTTGGCAATTTCTTGTAGACAATCATTTCTCCAGGACATCTCCTCGTCAGCCCAAACCATGTGACTGTTACTGTTAGGTGTGTCCTTGGGACCGCAGACCTTCATGAATACTTGATGGAAGGCACATAGCCCTGCCTGGGTCCCCATCTGGCACCTGTCCCCTATTGTTCCTATGTTCATTTCTATTGTATTTCCTAAAACGGTGCCACTTTCCTCTATTTATAGAACAGTTCAGCTAATTGAATAGTGTCAAAAAAGAGAACAAGGCAGGAAATGAGTATTCTCCTGTTCTGCCTTAATTGTGATACCAAGTCCATGAATGAAATGTGTTCAATGATTCTGTTACTTTATCTTTCATAGTCATATTTAATCTCATTCCTTGACAATTTTAGACTCAGCTCC
Source organism: Cervus elaphus (assembly GCF_910594005.1). Taxonomy (NCBI): domain Eukaryota; kingdom Metazoa; phylum Chordata; class Mammalia; order Artiodactyla; family Cervidae; genus Cervus; species Cervus elaphus. The sequence continues at coordinate 32,018,861 of NC_057846.1, forward strand.
AAATGTAGATAATAATGCCAATTCCTAAGGTTTAAAAAAAATTTTGATATGAAATCTGAATCTCTGGACTTGCTTTCTAGAAGAAATAAGGTTTCTAGTAATTAGCTAAGGAAACTGAAAATTTCCTAAAGTTACTTACTAAGGTTGATTTATTTACTTAAGTAAATAAGCAGCAAGCAAACAAAAAATGATCATGGAGGAAAGTCACTCTAACGTGATCATATTGCTTTCAAGGTAGAAATCCTGGGATCGCTATGAAGATATCTGGTTAGTACGTGAAAGTGTTTCATCAGCCTTCATCACCACAGTGCTGTTATTCTCATGTGGGGAGTCAAGTTTAGCACTTACTCAGTGGCTTGGTCCTGGTTTATCACGTCCCCAAGAAGACCAGACTTCTTTCTGTATCTGTGTGGGTTGATCAGATACGTGATCTAGTCCTTCCTCTCAACACTGTGTCTGGACAATGTCCTCAAGAATTTAGTCCCAATACATCCTCTCTTTTATCTACAAAGCTGATGCCATCACTTTATTCTCTTAACATAATGAGGATAATTTAGTGCTAAACTCTGATTGACTTAACTGTTTTCTTGTCAACTGAACTTTGAGTTGAGGGAAGAAACCAATCTCAAGAAATATAACTCTATTGTAACTTCTCAAAAGTTAGGCTTGATCCAAAGCCCTCTGACATGTGTACCATATCTGCAGAAAGCAAGACCAACTGTGTAGAAATCAGTGTTTTTAAATAGCTGCTATTTTATACTTGAGAAGAATTAATAGTCCAAATATTTGCAGCCTAAGTTTAATTAAGAAATAAGATCCATTATCATTATTTTCTTTTTAATTTTGTTTATTCATTTATTTATTTTTGGCTGTGCTGGGTCTTCACTGCTGTAAGAGCTTCCTTTAGCTGTGGTGCACGGCAGTGACTTCCCTTGTTATGAAGCGTGGGCTTCAGTAATCATGGTACTTGGGCTCAGTAGTTGCAGCTTCCAGGCTCTAGAGCACAAGCTCAATAGTTGTGGTACATGGGCTTAGTTGCTCTGCAACGTGTGGGATCTTCTTGGACCAGGAATTGAACCTGTGTCTCCTGCATTGGCAGGCAGATTCTTCACCACTGAGCCACTAGGGAAGCCCTCATTATCGTTATTGAAGCTGAACTTCTGGTTTAATTTCAATGAACATTACTTTAGAGTACCTAGTGCTATGAAAAGATAGACTTTGCCTAATTTAGGAAAGTGGAATGAATCTTGCTTGCATTCAGAAACTATCAGAACTGGGCAGGAAATTCACGGACACATGAATGTGAGCAAGAATGACAGGATAGTTGGAGAACAAAGGACTGTTTTTGTTCGTGATTGTTTTTATTTGTGGCCTTGTAAAACATATTTGGGTAATTTAATTAACCTCTCTGAACCTCATTTATTCAGCTGTAAGGTGAAAAAAAATAATAGAACCTAACATTGATTTATTTTGAGATTTACATAGGAAGATGCTTGTGCTGGACACATGATAAGGACTCAAAAATATCAGCCATTAATTTTTTAAAAAATTAAGACAGAATGATTACAGCCTCTGAATAGAGTCCCTCCCTCCATTCCAAAGTGTCATGTACCACTTGACTCAAGTTGCACCATTTCACCTGAAGATGAGGGTAACAGGCTTTTATTCTAGAACTGCTCTAAAGCCCCATAATACTGAAGTCCAAGTTGATATAAATAAAGTAATAGTTGGAAAAAAATTTCCAAAAGATTTTGACCCTACTGAAATGATTCAGAGTGAGCTTTCTAGTGGGTCCTGGTAAAGAAAAACAAATACAAGTTAAGCAGTGATCCCTTGCATTTTAAAGCTGACTTGGTACTTCATTCTAAAGTATACTTTTTAAAAGTTAGCATTTTATAAGTCCATTTGCCTTAGTCAGTATTGCCTTTAATCAGTCTGGCCTTTAATCAATTTCTACATGTAATCTAGTTTTTATGTTCTGCTCAACTCCACTTTTGAACTGATGGTCTGTCTTAGAATTAATATAGATGTAAAATTAAGTACAGGATGGGCATATGACTTCTAAGCTTCTTTATAATTTTTATAATTTCTTTACAAGTACCAATTTCTTTTATAACAATTCATGGATTATTAGTGTTTTCCAGGATATCTGTAGTGATACAGAGTTGATTCTTATGGAAATACTTGATTGATTATACTTTGGGTCCATCTCTGGTCTTGTTCTTAGTTATCCATGGAAGTCTCACATGGATGAGCCACATCAGTGCTTCTCTGAATCTAAGGAGTTATATTGGAGGAAACTTCTGGAATGAAGCCTGGCAATCCCTGGCATGGTCCTCAGTCAACTCAGGTGATGACCTGTTGTGACCCCGCTGTGTACTCATGCCAACACCTGCCAGGAAACAGCCCACACCTATTCATCTCTCTGGACTCTGCTTCTGCTCCCCCCATAATGCTGGAGCCCAAGAGGAGTGGGGATGATTGTCTATAAACAGCAGCATGCAAGGACAGAACAAGACTCCTCTGACTTAGAATATTTACCATTCCCTTTTTTGGCATTAGGAACTTTTGGGTTTAGATGATGATGGTAATAAGTATAAATAAGAAATGTGTTATCAATATAAAGTGTTGGTCACTCAGTTGTGTCCTACTCTTTGCGACCCTGTGGATTGTAGCCCGCCAGGCTCCTCTGTCTATGGAATTCTCCAGGCAAGAATACTGGAGTGGGTAGTCAGTCATTCCCTTCTCCAGGGAATCTTCCTGACCCAGGGATTGAACCCGGGTCTCCTACATTGGAGGCAAATTTTTTACCTTCTGAGCTACCAGGGAAATCCATTATCAATATAAACATATCAATAAATGTTAAATATATAGATTCTATAAAATATATCTCTATATATATAACAATAATAGACTTCTGCTAATATTATAGTAATCACATATATTTATTTTTGTAATACCACCATCAGCAAATTCTACACCAGAATCCAGATTGTACATTGACAAATGCCATGTTAGAATTATCGAATGTTGGATTGACTCCTGTTGATCTATATACATCTTCTATAATTTATCAATTAAATGAGAGTCTGGCTTAGATTTTTATTAATTTGAATTCATTCAATTTTGAAAGTTGAAGAAGGCTCAGAAAATTGCACATTTTATCCTTTTTTCATGTTAGCCATTTCCTCTGGAGATGTGATTCACGAACACCTCCCATCACTTTTGGAATTCATTTCTATTTCCTATGTGTCTTCATTCTTCAGAGAAATGTATTGCTTATGATGAGTCTACCCTATTTATTCTAAAATTGCCTAGTTCCAGTGTCAAGGGGTAGAGATTAGTTGTATAAGTATATATAACGAATAGTTAGAAATAAGGTATGATAAGGGCAAGCACAACTGGACCAACCACCAGCAGCAGCAAACCTGTTTACAACCCTCTTTCTAAAGAAAAGTAAGAAGGGAGGCAGGAAAAACAGCATTCATGAAAGAAACCCTGGAGAAGGTTTTAGGAGAGTACTGGGAATCAAGAGTCATTGTGAAGATCTGCCAGCTAAACAAGACCCTCACATGGCCTTCCTTATGAAGCCAAAAGGAGGTATTTCCCCAGGCATCAATATCCTGTTCCACCCCATGGCTCTCTAGTTCAGGCTTCTCAGACTTTAAGGTGAGATGAATCACTTGGAGGATCTTGATGAAGTGCAGAATCTACTTCAGTAGGTCTGCGGTGGGGTTGAGATTTTGCATTTCCGGCAAGCTTCCAGGTGATTCTGCTGTGGCTGATCCAGACCAAACTCTAAGGAGTGGGATCTAGATGACCAGCATGGGGTGGGTTGGTACAGAGACTCCACTTGATTCTCATTTCATAGTTGCTTTCCTATAGTTAAGTCTGTGACAACTCTCACCCCTCTCTTTCTTCATTAGAAATTGTTCTATGTTATCTCCCATATAGGGACTCTCTGTCTTGGCTCTACATTATCATTTCTTGGAAAGCTTTTAAAAATTTTGATTCCCATATTATACACATCATTAAAACCAGATCAGAATCTCTGGGAGATGTAATCAGAATGTTTAAAGATACCCGAGTGATTCAGATGCAGCTGAGAACCACTCACTAAGAGGATGTGAAAGTCAGGAAGAACCTCATAAATTTGGTTCCAAGCTCTGCTGCCAACGTGTTTAAGTCTGGGCATTTTCTTTGCCATAAATATTAACCTGAAAGTTGGCTGGAAGTAATTCTCTCAGAAGCCTGTTTGCAAATAGAAGCTGTCTTCTTGGGAAACTGAGAGGTTGAACACCAGTGGAGGAAAGCTGTAGGGGAGCTAGAAGATTACGCTTTCCCCTTATTTCTCTGAGTTGGAATTATATTATAAGTTTATTCAGGACTTTATTTTTCACTTCTGTATCTTACAGACCTATTCTTTGAACCATTTTGGAAGAAATAAATAGTTTTTTTATTCAAGAAGATGCAAGTACCTTAAGAGAAAACTCCAACTAATTATCCAAATAATTAAATACTCACAGCCCTCAACAGGTACCCAGGGAGTTGACAGCACTGTGAGACAGGGATTTCAAATAAAAGAACCATTAAAAAGAGAAAACCCTTTTTTTGCTGAGGTTTAAACAAACTAAAACAACTGATACCATATAATTTTAAAACCAAAATTGAGATGAGAAAGAGTTTAAAGAAATATAAAACATGATCTTCATCATAATTTTATAGTTTTCCATCTATCTTTTCAAGTATCTAATGATTCCCCAATTATTATGACTGCTTGCAAAAGAAAGAAGAAAGAAAACTCCTTTTCTACAAGTCAGTCCTTATGTAATACATGCTTTAAATGCCTACAGTTTGTTTAAAACTTTTTATTCCTAGGATCCCCCGATTTTTCCTTTCACAATGTCCTCCAGGTACAGGTGGCCTAGTGCATCTGGAAGGAAACTTAACAGGAAGGAAAACAAGACATTGGTTGGGAAACAACCACACCCAGGCTGATGAAAACAGCCTCATCTCTCAGGAAACTAGAGGAGAGTTCACAGTTCTGAGTCAATGTATTGTTCAGCCCATTGGACATCTTAAGCAGTGATATTCACTAGATACCTGAAAATTATGTTTTCAGAAAAGCCCCAAAGCAAACTCATCCATTCATCCATCCATTTAGTAGGTAAGTGTTTATTGAGGCCCCTTATGTTCTAGGCACTAGTCTTAGATGCAAGATACAGAAGTCATGACACTCATCCTCAGGAATCTAGAAGCCCCTGGGGGAAGCCAACTTATGGGCAAAAAAGAGACATATAAAGATGACAAGGACATATAGAAATGAAGAACTTAGGCACAGAAGTCAGACAGGTAGATATTTGTGTGTGAGGGGTGGGGTGGGGGTGGGTTCCAGTTTTATTGAGAAATAATTGACGTTCATCATTGTATATGTTTAAGGCATTCAGCATGATTTACACATATTGTGAAATGATGACCACAATAGGTTCAACTAATATCCATCTTTTCAAGTATACACAATGAAAAGGAAAAAGAAAAGAAAAGAAAAATGACGAAAACATTTCTCCTGATAAGAATTCTTAGGATTTACTCTCTTAACTTTCCTGTTTGTTCTTGTTGTTCACTTGCTAAGTCCTGTCCAACTCTTTTGCGACCCCATGGACTGTAGCCCACCAGGCTCCTCTGTCCATGTAATTTCCCAGGCAAGAATACTGGAGTGGATTGCCATTTTCTTCGCCAGGGGATCTTCCTGACCCAGAGATTGAACTCGGATCTCTTGCATTACAGGCGAATTCTTTACCACTGAGCCGCCAGGGGAGCCCTAATTTCCTGTTTGAAATTGAAAGTGAAAGTCGCTGAGTCGTGTCCAACTCTTTGCTGTGACCCCATGGACTGTATAATCCATGGAATTCTCCAGGCCAGAATACTAGAGTGGGTAGCCTTTCCCTTCTCCAGGGAATCTTCCCAACCCAGGGATCAAACCCAAGTTTCCCACACTGCAGGCGGATTCTTTACCAGTTGATCCACAAGGGAAGCCCACTTTATTGCTTAGAGATGGATATTTGAATTCCAGCCCTACCCCTTTCTTAGCTGTATGATCTTAAATTATTTTCATCCTCAGTTTCCACATCTGTAAAATCTAGATGAGAGTGGTACTTATGCTACAGAGTTATACAGTTATAGAAGTTATGAAATCTTCCATGTAAACCTTTTAGCCAGTACTAGGCATACACTAAGTAAGTCAGCCTTGCTGACTTCATAGTTCAGCAGTAACACACAGAAAGGGCAGAGACTGATGTGACTGAGGGGACAGAGGCTTTTTTTTTTTTTTTTTTAATGAATACAAATAAACTGGCTTGAGGCCAGCTAGCCAAGAACTGGGGGGAGGTGGGGGGAGTGGCGGGGAGAATGTCTGGAGTATCTCTGCAGTCATAGAACATGCAATTTAGGAAAGATGGAGATACCTAATTCACTGTGGGGCTGAAATCATCAGAGAAGATCTTGATAAGGCACAGGCTGTGCAAAAAGATTGGATTTTTCCTCTCTCCTTTTAAGTATTTAAATTCTGAGAGCATATACTTCTTACATATGCATATCCTGTTAGAAAATAGATATCATAATAAGGGTCTTATCACAGTGTTACTGTTATGTAAGAGAATGTATGTGAAATTCTAAACATACAGCTAAGATAATGTCAGGACTGGAATTCAAAGCATTCCATGAAATAAATGATTGCATTAATTATGCAAGAAATACACCAGGCAAACCCCGTGATTTCCATGAGAATTTTTCCAGAGCCACCCAGCTGACCTCTGCTCTTCCCTGCCCCCAATTCCCCATCCCACCCCAATGTGAGTTTAAAAAGTCAAAGTCTTCCCACCTTGGGAACCTGGGTAAGGCTGATAAAGGAAAGCCCTGAGAATAATAAGAAAGTTGAGTAAAAATGAATCAGTCAAGAAAATTCCACAGAGTGGTCAGAAGTTAGAAAGCATTTATGATTCCAGAACCCATTCACCTGGAGGGAAAGAGAAAGCATGAAAAGAATGAGTGGCATCTCTAGTTGCCCCAGGAGTCTAAGTCAAAGATCAGAAGATTAAAAAAATACACTTGCCTTATGGACAAACACTAGCCAGAACGACAATGAGCTAGGACGGAGGGGAACCCAAATCAAAGAGCATGCAACATTAAACATGAAGCTTCAAAGCTAGTGCTGTCCTGGGGCTCAAGCAGAACTTGAAATCACAGCATTGACAGTTCCCCACATGTGGGCACTGTCATTTCTGCCTGCCTGCCGGAACATCTGTGGGGAATCTACTGATGAATGAGTCTTGGGAGGACCAGAGAGCCTAGGATACTTAGGTTGGAGCGAATAAAACAAAGCAACAGGAATTTGCTTCCTGCCCCAGCGTTGGGGCATCCAGTGACCAGTGGCAATAATGGCATATTTCTGTAGTTTGGCCTAAGGCTACAGCTGTCCTCTGATCTGATCTGGGGGTCTAGCCTGTGTATAGACACATAGAGTCAGAGTTGCCTGCTTCCTTCTTATAAACTTTTTACCTCCCAACCCCCAACTGTGTCTCTACGGGGCCTTTTCAGACTTGTGTTTCCTGACCACCTCCCTGCCCCAACCCCCACTCCCACCACTTGGGCCATAAAGTTTTACTAAGGTAGAGAGTATTCAGTATATCTGTTTAAATACAATGGCCCTTTAGAGAGCTGTAGACCATTGTATTATCTAAGTTCTTATTAGCTCTGCCCAAAACAATGTTCACCTATTTTCTGGGTGAGATTACTCCCACATGAATGAATGCATATAATCAGTTCCCCCTTCTGCTTCTGTGGACCAGAGTTGGTTTCTCTGGTTTACAATTATGAACCTAGAGAAGTAAACCCATTCTGTGTCCTGGCACATTAAGGCAGAGGAATGGGGAAGTTTTATAAAGGAAAAAAGGGAAGGCAATTGGAGGCTGCCTGCATGAAGAAGCTATAAGGCAGACTGACTAGTAGCATATCCAGGATGATTGACTAACCATGGATGTTTGGCTTTCTCTGGCTGGTCCCAGGTTAGAAGACAGATAGGGAAGCTGTCAGTTATCACTCAAGTTCTGGCCATTTGGGGTTGATTATTGTGGAAGTTACTGTTTGGTTTCCTGGACTGTTGCTAGAGATAGCAGTCTGACCTTCTGTGCCTCCCACATCCTGGGCCCGTTATGGTAGCTAAGGAGGCGATTTCCTGGGCAGTTGCTGCAGGTGATGGGTCAGAGCCTAGTTTTACATATATCCTAGTCATTGTCCCTTTGTTCAGTCTCTCAACCTCAACCCAGGAGGTCACACAGGACCAGAAATAGCTCAGTGGCCATGAGTTTGGATGAGGATCAGTCTAGCCTCCCCACATCAGAGATCAGTGAGGGTGCAGTGGATCTGCATGAATCTGAGAACACGCCTCCTCAGCCGATACGCTGACTATACCTGGAAAGATGACCTTTCAGAAAGGGAAGCGCCAGGGGTTGGCAGAGTCATTGCAAAGATGCTGCGGTCTTTCCTTGTCCTCCTTGTAGGCACCTGGAGTCTGCTGCTCAGTGGCCTCTTTATCTCAAAGCAAAGACTCTGATGTTGCTCATTTGTACTTTATTTCAAGTTATGATATGCATTGTTCTCATTGATCTATATACTGTTTACTGTTTATTATTTTATAATTATTAAGTTATTTACTCATGAAACAGGAAGTTTTATCTAATTTTAAGATTATAGGTCCTTTGTACAAGTCTTAAAAATCACAGCACACAAGCAGTCACCAGGCTTTTAACTGACTTTTAGGTTGACACTTAGGAAATTGTCAATATTCAGTAGTTTTTGCTCCACAATTTGGTGATTTCAAAGAGTCCAACCAAAAAACAACCTAGCCTCATGAGCTTTATTCTCGGAACCAACTGGACAACCGAAAAGCACTTGTAAAAACTTGTAAGGCCAATTTAAAATTCTTGTTTTTATTTAAGAATCCGACCCCCCCCAACACACACACACACACACACACGCACACACAGAGCTAAATCCTGCTATTAATTTTTTTAGAGTGTATTGGAAGAAATTTTAAAAGCATGTGCATGCCTGCTCAGTTGCTTTAGTCGCGTCTGACTCTCTGCAACCCTTTGGACTACAGCCGGCCAAGCTCGTCTGTCCATGGGATTCTCCAGGCAGGGATACTGGAGTGGGTTGCTGTGCTCTCCTCTTTAAAAGCACATTTCTCTCTAATTAGCAGAGGGACTTAACTAAAACTGGGGAGCAAATTTGTGAACCATACTTTACATCTTCTTTCATTTTTCTACTCTTGAGTTGAGACTTTTTTTTAGACCTCAAAGTCATGCATTTTGAATTCCCCGTCAAGATAGAGTGATAATTAAGAAAATTAAATTTAATCTCCTCTGCAGAGACTTGGCCTAGGAAAGGCAGAGGGAGATTGGAAACAATGTTGTTAGACTCTGTAAAGAGATATAGAAGCCAATATTAGGTAAACCGCAACTAGTTACAGGTTTCTCCCTGGCTGTCAAATTTAGGGGCAGCCATCACAACCGCCTGATGTTGAAGAGTGTTTGCCATTGATTTTCTAATGTGCGAGTGGAAATCTTGTCAACCACTGTCAATTTAAAGCCCCCTGTAATTACACTTTTAACGAGAGAGATTCTAATCGTATTTTCTATGCCAAAGCCTTGTCCCCAAATACTGTTTCCTGGTAAATCAGAAGGGAGGCTGCAGCAATTGCTCTCACAAGGAGTGTGTAAGGCTCCCTGAAGAATTCTCCTTTAATTAATGAATTACATGCTACATCCCTCTGATGGAGGTCATCTCCATCATTTTCGTTTCCTACTGAAGTGAAAACCTTTCAAGTGCAAGACAAGTTCAAGGTTTGGGAATGTTATCAGTGGAGTTACTAAATTCCAAACTGTGCTGTCTACCAGATGACATCACATTTTTGAGGTTATAGAGGTAAGGATACTCTACAGACATAACCATGAAAGATTTTGTTTTTAAAAAATATTTACTTATTTACTTGTCTGTGCTGGGTCTTAGTTGTGGCACATGGCATCTAGTTCCCTGACCAGGGATGGAACCCGGGCCCCCTGCATTGGGAGCCCGAAGCCTTAGCCACTGGACCACTAGGGAAGTCCCAACCATGAAGTTCTGATTCCCCTTGATTCAGATTTTCTTAGACATCTCACTTAGCATCTACCACTACTTCTTCCACTCTCTTGGCACTTAGTCAGAAGCAGTCTCGTGATACCTGTTACACCTGTGATATCTGTTAATGTTTCTTATTTCTTTCACATTGTTAATCCAGTGAGAGAAAAAACCATGTGTTCTACCCTAGAGCAGCTATTTCAGTGCTGGCTGTAAATACATGTCTGTTGGGTAGTAAGTGAGCCTTCATCTACACTCCTAGGACTACATACTGTCAACTGGAAAAAAAGAACAACCTAAAAGTTGAGAATTATGGGGTTCTTTGGAGGACAAAACTGAGGACTTAAGCCTGTGACATGGCATCTCAGATAGTTCTGAGGGACTGTTCTAAAGAGGTAGGGAGGAACCAGGATACATAGTGGTTTTTGCGACAAAGACCAGGTAGTTGGAACATCAAAAGATTACTATTCATTAAAGAAAAACAGACATCTCAAGTTAAAGAATTTAGCCAGTTTCTATGTATGGGAAGATGCAAGAGTCTGGGCTCACTGAAATCATTCCTTTCATAGGCACCTCAGCTATCTGGGGCCAGTTTCCTGTGTTTTCTCATCCTGAGTCTCCTCAAGGTGCATCTTTGGTGGGTTGGTTGATGGCTTGATGGTGGGCATCCTGTTTCCATCCTGAGTTCCCTCAGGGCTCACCATCAGGGTGGTTGTATTGTGATGGCTGCAGCATCCTTTGTTTACTGATATGGCAGGCAATATTTTTCATTCACAATATGATGCCAAGAACACAGCATTGATCTCAAGTTGACATTACTGCTAAGAGGTATTGACTTGAATCCTGGATTCAAAGTTCAGGTGTTAAGTTTGATATTTTTCTCAAAATAATGAGGGATTTTTGAGAAGCAAGTGGAAAGAAAACTGTTTTATGCACAAACATTTAGAAAAGCACATGGGCCCTTAACCAAGGATAGATGATTGTCAGATGGAAGAGTGAAGGGAAAGCAGAGGGCGAACACAGGCAGCGTCCTGTGTCCTCCCTTGGAAGGAAGCCCTGGGGTCCTGGCCTTTTGGCATCCCTCCTGCTCACAATGCCTGCTGTGTGCCACAAAGCAGATTTTGCTCTGGCCCCTTGGCACAATCTCTTCCTGTGAATTCTCTTATAATGTCTCTATAATGTTCCTGTACACCAAAGAAATATAAAACCCAAGATATCCCAGGACAAGTCAGAAAGAAACCTCACCCTCTGCTTCACCCCTGAGGGCCAAACATTCAATTTCAGAGTTTGGCGCTGAAAAAAGGAAAAGGTCATGTAAAGAAAAACAAACCAAACAAAACAGCTCACTGGTTCTTTGTCCCTTTTTGTTCCTTCTTTGTTCAAAATGAAAATTTTGCTTTGGAAATAAAAAACAAATAAAATCTCCAGAAAACATATAAAACCCTTCTCAGTTTGCTTCCAGCCCTGAGCCTCCCTTCACTGCCCATTATAGGAGTAAAAACCTCCAAACCCTGACAAATAAATCATTCTGAAAGCTGGGGCTTCCCAAGGGTACCATCAGAGATTATCAGTCAGGCAGAAATGTTAACATCCATTTTCCCAACATTGTGAGGCCTTTTGTTAGTCCCTTTTTTTCTTTCTTTCTTTGCAGAAAAGGCACAGTGCCCTGCATTATTGGGACATTTTATGCAAATAGCAGTTAACCGTGTGAAAGTGCTCCATCAGTCTCTGTGACCCAGGCAAAGGCCCCTTGGAAGGCTTTTCAGCCCACTGCTGAACCAAAAGCATGGATGCACGATATGTCCACTCCCAGGTGAAAATGGCAGGCTTTGAACAGGCTGAGCTCTCAGTGGTGGCCCAGGGAAGGGAAGACTCTACCAACGGCAGAGGAGGGACTCTTCCCTCCCTTCTCCATTCCTGAGGCTGAAAATCATGTCAGATCCCGGGTCGGTCTACCCCTGGGATCCTGGGATTTCAGAGCTCGAAGCACCTCTCCTTTTAGCTACTTATATCAGTAGGGAAACTGAAGCCTGGAAAGGGATGGGACTTGCCCAAAGTCAGAGGGTCCATTCATAGTGAATCAAGACCAGAATCTATGTTTGCTGGGCCATATATGGCCTGTATTCATTCATTTCTTTAATAAGTAAACATATCAAGGTTGGAGCACTGTGCAGGGTTCTGGAGAGAGAACCATGAATGAGATGCAGTCCACACCTCTGGAAGGTGCTTGCAGTTCACAAGTGGAAGCCAGAGCAAAAACTAGATGTAATGACAACACACTGAAACTCACTGCCTATCCCTGGGGGCCTGGTTAAATAATTTGTGGTGCATCTAAATTGCGGAATAGCGAGCAGGGGTTCAAACATTCCTGGGCAGACCTATCGGACTGATGTGTAAAGATTTTCAAGTTATATCCATGGGTTAAAAAAAGCAAAGTATTTCTCAAATGTAAAATGAGGGATTAAATTTGATCAGTGGCTTTCCAGCTTTTTTAACACAAAGTACTGTTGTTGTGGTTGTTCAGTCTCTCAGCCATGTCTGACTTTTTGTGACTCCACCGACTGTAGCCCACCAGGCCCCTCTGTCCATGGGATTTCCCAGCACTAATGGGTTGCCATTTCCTTCTCCAGGGGATCTTTCTGACCCAGGAATTGAACCTGTATCTCTTGCATCTCTTGCATTGGCAAGTGGATTCTTTACCACTGAGCAAGTGTAAAACAAATTGTAATATAATGTATATAACATAAAATTTACCATTTTAACCATTTCAAGTGTACAATTCAATGGTACCAAGTATATTCACATTGTTGAGCAACCATTACCACTATCTGTCTCCAGAACTTTTTCATCTCTCCAAACTGAAACTCTGTATCCATTAAACATTAACCTTCCATTCTTCCTCCACCCCTTGCAGCCCCTGGCAACCACTATTCTACTTCCATGTCTATGAAGTCAACTGCTCTAGGTGCTTCCTGTAAGTAGGATCATGCAGTATTTGTCCATTTGTGACTGGCTTATTTCACTCAGCATGATGTCTTCAGGTTTATCTATGTTGTAGCATTCGCAGAATTTCATTCCTTTTTCAGGCTGCATAATATTCTCTTATACAACTGGACCATATTTTGTTTCTCTAGTCATCTCTCAACAGACAGTTTGGGTTGCTTCCACGTTTTGGCTGTTGTGAATGATGTTGTTATAAGCCTGGGTATGCAAATATTTCTTCTTCTTCCTTTCAATTATTTTGGTTATATTCCAGAAGTGGAATTGCTGAATCATATAGTAATTCTATTTTTAACTTTTTAAGAATCCTCCATACTGTTTTTCATAGTGTTTTCATTTTACATTCTCACCAACAATACACAAGAGTTCTAATTTCAGAAATTAGAAATTAGTATTGTTGTCAATACTTATTATTTTCTGCTTTTCTTTTTTAAGCAACCATCCTGTCCTAATGGCTGTGAAGTGATATCTCATTGTGGTTTTGATCTGCATTTCCCTAGTGATTAGTGATGTTGAGCATCTATTCGCGTGCATATTGGCCATTTGTATATCTTCTTTGGAGAAATGTCTATTCAAATTCTTTGCCCATATTTTAATTAGGTTATCAGGATTTTTGTTGTTGAAAAAGCTTTGGAAGCTGCTACCTTTAATGAAATTGTATGTCAAAGCCCAATATACGAAATAAGAAGATTCATGTGGAGGGCCTAGGGCTCTGACCCAGACCCATTCAAGGGCTTCACAACTCTGTCCCCTCTGTTTGTCCTGCGCATTCCCCCAATAGGAGGCGCCTATGGAACACCTCCATGAAAGCCTCAGGGCCCACGGAACTAAGCAGGTTTGAAAACCATTAGACAAGATAACTTTTAGACTACCTCCCTGGTAATACGTGCACTGATGTGAAAAACCACAGACGTTTAATCTGCAAAAAGGTGAATCTACTTAGAGAAAAAGAACTTTCATCAATACTTATTTTCAAAAGGCTCATTGTGATCTTCACTTCCTTCCAAAGAGACTCTTTGGTTTAACCTGTGAGTCAGATTCAGGCAATATTCTGAAACACTATGAAGATTTTGTCTTGGTCATGCTACCAGATTCTTGTAGTTACCACATTCTTTTTCTCCTTTATCTCAGCATAGTCTTTGACATAGGTGCTTGGTTAAGTCTGTTTGCAAAGTTTTTAAAAATAATAATCTATAAGAAATATCCCTGTAATACATGTATTGCAAACTTTTTCTTAATTCTCCTTCCTTCCGTGTATCTACCTCAACTCCTTTGGCACTGTGACTTAGTGGCTCCTCCCATCAAGAAGTGGAAGCTCTTGTTCCATCCTTGAGTCTGGCCTTTGATTATTGGCTTTGATCAATAGGATATGGTAAAGATGGTGTTGGGCCAGTTCTGAGCCTAATTTCTGCTCTCATTCTTGAAATCCTATCCAGCCACAGTGAAAACAAGCCTGACCTAGCTTGCTGATCATGGAAATCAAGTGGTTCCATCACCTTGTTGCCCTGGCTCACAAGCAACCAACAGCCAAATGGGTCACTGAAGCTATCCTAGCTCATCCAGCCCCTGCCTCCCTATCCACAGATTATGGAGGAGCTCAGTGAAGATCCACAGAATCGCCCAACTGGCCCATAAATTCAGGAGCAAGGATGAATACTTCTTGTCAATGAAATTTTGTATGGTTTGTACTAGTGATAAATAACTGGTGTCAAAAACCATGGAAGGGCCTAGAAAGAATGTCTCATTTAATAAAACTCAGAAATGGATAGAAACAAGTATTGGGAGTCCACCATGGAAACATACCTTAGTGGAGTTTGGTCCCCTAACCTCATGTGCTTGCATTTGGTAACTCACGTTTCTATACGGCATCTTCAAGTTTCACCAGCAATATTTCACATAAAATATCATCTGAAGTCATTTCAGAGAGTTTATGCTTTTTTCCTATTTGACTATAAACTGTAGTTAAAAACAAAAGCAGTCAGAAGCAACATTATATATGATGCCCTTTCCAAATCAGAGAGCAGAGGTCTATAGTTGATTAAGCTTTCAGCATCCCCAAATATGTGCTGTTCCTGCAACGATCTCAATATATGTTCTTTCTGTGGAACAAGCAAGGGTCTGGCCTCGTTGGTGTCAATAGTTCAATTTATCCCCCCCGCAGTCATTACCATGGTTAATTATAGGCCAGCACTCCCCAGTGTCAGATGGTCACCGTGGCTCAGCCTTCTGGCTCCCATCTTCCCAAAGGCTGGGAGGTCTTTCTTTAGAGAGAGTTAAGCAGGAAAAAGAAAAGTGAGACTAATTTATGCAAATGTGTGCGACATCAATCAGATTGTGTCTGCCAGATAGCACAAATAGCTGGACTGATTTAGTGCTTTCCCACTCCTCAGAAAGAGTAACAGACACCAGCTCTTTAGTTTGGTGGCTGTGTACCTGAGTCATCAAGTAGATTTCATCACAGTAGTTTGTTTCTTCACCCTTAAAAATAAACATGCATGATTCAATCTAATAAATTGAACAAGTAAACCCATGATGGGAGCTTCAGTGCTTGGAATAAATTAACCAACCATGAAGAAAGTTAGAATCAGGAAAATTTTAACTTAAGATAGACTAGAATTAAAAATAATTTTATAATGAAAAAAAGAAAGTAAGAGCTTGGTTAACATTGATACATATCACAGAAGATGGGAGAATGGGGTGGGCAGGGGTTTACCTGAAAGGAAGCAATCAATTTTTGTGAACTTTATAAGCTCAATGGCAGTAGAATAATGGTGATTGAAACCAAATAAGAGTGGCTTTAAGAAATGAGTGGAAGTTGATTAAAGACAGTAAGAATGTTTATAGGAAACTTAGGTAGGAAAGATAAGAAATGCAGATGTAGCTGAAAGGGCATGGCAGGTCAAGAAAAGGATTTTTTAGTTGTTGAGCAGAGTAATGAATCACAGAAGCATGACTAACTCGGATCAGTGTGTAGAGACCGAAGATTTCAGAGAGAAAGGGAGCAAAGGATAGTTCTAAAACAGGCAGTGGGGGAAAGGGGATTCAGAACGTGTATATACAAAAGGTTAAAACTTATGCCCCAGGTGTTTAAATGTGTAACTTTAACTCCTTTTCTGTAATAGAACCTAGATTAGTTTATAAGCCCCATTTCAACTCAGAACCTGTGTCACTTTTGGATTAGAGTCAATTCAAGATTTAAACTCAGGCAGGTGAATATTAAAGACTGTCCTCTTCGCTCCTCTCCCCTCTTCCCCTGGAGGGACCAGAGTTTCCCACAGGCCTGTCTGCTGTCCAGGCACCTTGTCTCCACTGCAGGGCAGGTGGATGCACCTGGCCAGGGGCATCATCATGCCACACCGGATGCTACTGACGTCTGTGGTCCCACCACAGTTTCTGGTCTCACGTTCCATCTGCTCTGCACTCTCCCCAACTAGACCTTGCTGCTCAATCACATTCTGGAAATCAGAGGACCCTCACTTGCCCTACATCATGCCCTCAGGCCCACTCATCTACTCACCACAATACTGGCATTGCCTATCCATTGTACGCAAATGGATGGGTAACTTACCTATGAGGCTTCTAGAGTCCCCCGCTAAATCCTGTAAACCAACAATAGTCCCCTTTGTCTTGAATCTCTTGAACTTTTCTGGGGGTTTATGATGCTTCCCCATGAGCCAGCTGGGAGACCCTCCTCCCAAGGAGCTTCTAGCTATTAAACTCCAGCTGCTTGCCTCCATCCTCCCCATTGGACCAGCTGCAGGAATATTCATAGTCATTCCCAGTGGGCAGATGCTGCTCATTGCATTTGGAGGAAGAAGTAATCTAGTCTTAATTCTTTAATTATTTAAAAATTATTGAAAGTGGCTAAGTCTGAAATCCACTCAAGAATCTAGAATAGAACCATCTAAATAGACTAAAAGTTGGAAATAGGCATAGGTTTTTTTTTTTTTTTTTTTCAAGCAGTCAATATGATCACTACGATCCCAATGGACTTTCCTCAAATTCCATTCATTAGCCCTGGATGCCCTTGTCCTTCCTGTTATAGAAAGCCATGTCTCAGTTGGCATCTTACCCATGTCAACAAAACTATCAAGAATCAAGAGAGGTCTGAGATTTTACTCTACCTGCAAACTAACAATTCACTTATGATCATGGATGTTGACATAAGACACGAGACTCCTGGGCCAGAGACAATGAACTTTATTACAGCAACGGCAGTGGCTAGAGCATTGGCATTGTCTTGCACTGATTCTCTAAGTCTCAAATCCCGCTGAGTGGCATGAGGAGGGTCGGCTGTCTCCTTCAGATGAAGTGGATTGGGTTACAAGAGAGGAACAAGTGTTTATTACTATAGATGTAGGGAGGGGTTGAAAGAGGCTGCTCTTGAACAGAACTGTGGCATGGATGAGTTTGAGTAAACTCCGGGAGTTGGTGATAGACAAGAAGGCCTGGTGTGCTGCAGTCCCTGGGGTCACAAAGAGTCGGACATGACTGAGTGACTGAACTGTCTCAGTCATGCCATGGCACTTTATGCATCTGACGTCCATATCTGAACCAAAGTCCTATAGGAGGAGAAAAGTCTCCCTAAGGCAGTAGACAAAGCACTTGTTTCCAGAGACAGAGACCAGGGAAAGTTGAATCTCTGATCTGGCTAAACTAGTTCTTAGAAACAGTTTGATTTAAAGAGAAAAAGTGGTCCCTCTTTCATCATCGTTCTAAATCACCCTTAATGGTTTTTCCTCCAAAGTCCCTGGAATATTAGTTTCTCTACATTCCCATACCTAGCCCTCTTTCCTTTTCACTTTGTCTGATTTTAGTTGGCCTTATCTATTCCAAGGAAGTCAGTTACCTTGTGTAGATTGCTACTATATCAATGCAGTTTATTGGCATACCGAATTCACAGTCACTCCTAGTTCAGGTTGGTTTTATGATTTGCTAAAGGCTGTGTCATATGACATATCCTCTCTAGAAAAGAAGAATTAACCTTCCAACTATGAACTTTGGCACACGATGAGCTGTTCATAAATATTTATTGAATGAATGAGTGAATAAGCTAGATAAGAAACTAAGGGACCTATGCTGATAGTGGTTAATGATAATATGTCTTTATTTGTAAACAGGGCTTTTATAGACTAGAGTTGGAGATGAACTATCCTTCATACCATAAATGCGCTGATGCTCTACTGTCAACGCTGTTTCCTCCCATGCTGGTGATGAATTTGTAGTGAGTGACCTACCATTATTCTTTTAGCTGGTCTTCCTTGTGAAATGAACGACATACGTTAGTGGGTAAACAGATGCTTCTGCCTCCAGGCTTCCTCCTTCCCAGGGTCTACCTACTCCCACTCTCCTCAAACACCACACATCAATCCAGTGGAATCTGGGGTAGTCTGATTATGAAACAGTATACAATTCACAGTGTCATGGGGACTGAAATTGTGACTTCATTTGTATAATGCTTGTAACCAGTGAAGGGATGACAAATTTTTGCATTGATAGAAATTGAAAAAACATACAGCCTTTACATGAATGCCTCAGGAAAGGGCTTCAAGAGTAAAGTAAATACTCTATCTTCTTACTCACAACTAAATTTCTGAGATTTATACTCACTAGTAGTAAGGGAAATCTTGAAATATCATTGAAGTCACCTACATTTCCTACTTGTATGTATATCATACATCAGACAGAAGAGACAGGGTGGGAGAAAGAAAGGAAAGAAAATATAACTGAATTGAAAATGCCTGCAATGTTTACATCTTCTGCCTCAAAAGTCTGTGTCTTTTTTGGCTAAAATTACTTTCAGAAAGTATTAGTTTCCTGTGCTTAAAGGTTCTTGGAATGTCATGGCTAAAAATGAATCAAACTCCTGGCTAATATCCTTCAAGACAAGACAATACAAGATGATATTACATTGCTTGCTTAGGCCCAGAGCTTCTCCCATCTAAAAATAAAGAAGTATATTTAACATGAAAGAAATGTTAAGCCTTTAAAGAAATCTTGGTTTTACTTGTTACGTGAAACTCTTGGGTGCATAGAGTCAGCTATATTTGTCCCGGCTTTGTCATAGTTTTAGGCACTTGTAGACATACCAATGAGACATCTTGTTTAAATTAACAAGGCTCTGTGCTTTTCAGAGACCCTGGACTAGGAACAAGGCGCCTCAACCCGGCACAACCTCCCGACAAGCTGGCAACTCCAAATGAATGTCAAGTATTTGCGAAGCAAGGTTGGTTGAATGCCACTGCCTCACTGTTTTATCACTTAAACCTTAAAACTGAGGTATACTTTTTAAACTGCATTTTTATACTCTATGTGAAGAAAATGTGTTTTCTATATGTTTTATTTATTTTTTCTATATTTCTATATATCAATGGACCTCCATTCAGTTCATTTGTACATCATTTTGGAAAGCAAGTTGGTAAATGTATCAAGTCTCCAATGTTCATAGCTTTCCTCTGAGTAAATCCAGACCTTGGATTCTTTCCTAAACAAAGCATCCTAAACGTCCAAAATGTTACTGCAGCATTATAATCCTAAAAAGACCTAAGTGTCTGACAAGAAGGTGTAGTTAAACACAGTATAATTGTATTTACAAAGGGTTTTTAGTAATATAGGCAAATGTTTGTTTTCTCTATTAACTGAAAAATTGGGAGCAAAATTATTTATATAATCACAGTATACATAGTGTGAGCACAATTCTGGCAGATAGTAAGCGTTTTATAAATATTTGTTAAATGAATCAAGGAATGAATTACAACTATGCTAAAAAGAAGACTCTTGCATAGAAAAAAGATGCTGAAAGTTTCTTATATATGGATATGGTTGTCTCCAGATAATAAAACTAGGCATAATTTTTTTCTGTATTTTATGAATTATTATAATTAACACCTAACATTATCATAACAAGAAAAATAAAATGTATTTTGTAAAAGAATTATGTTCAGGAGCATATTCTAGAGACTAACATATAAGAGAAATTCAATTGAATATTTAAGCCTTCATTGTTTGATAACTTTTTAAAAATATGGCCTATAAGACTAAACTACATTTTTTGAGAAATGTCATGTGTGGCAATAAAATATTATTTATTATTATAATCATACCTACTCTTTATTGAGTAGTTA
Source organism: Cervus elaphus (assembly GCF_910594005.1). Taxonomy (NCBI): domain Eukaryota; kingdom Metazoa; phylum Chordata; class Mammalia; order Artiodactyla; family Cervidae; genus Cervus; species Cervus elaphus. The sequence goes on from NC_057846.1 coordinate 32,039,161, forward strand.
ATTTATGTTGGGTTACAAAATAACATTTTATTTCATTGCTGTGTGAATCTCAGCCTGTTAATAGTGGGGTTATTGGTTAGGAATAGCCTAAGACACTTGCCTGGACCTTACAACTTATAATAGTCCCCACAGATGTTTCCCCAACCTGTACCAATGTTGTGGTTTTTATCGTGGTTTGTGGGTTTTATCGTGATTGCAGCACACATCTCAGCAATAAACATCAGGGAACTTTGAAGAACAAGGTCCTAGGGGGTACACCGCATGCCCAAGGGCCATGTACCCATGTTACACTGAGGTCACAGTGGAAGGAAATGCAGACCAGGAGCTCTGTCTTTATTAGGGTCCAAGGGTTGGGTATCTAGCGTTTTGAGAGTTCACTCTTTATTGGTGAATTTAAAGTTCAGAGCTGGAATGAGGGTGTGGGTAGGGAGAAGTGGAGTCACTCAAGTGATGCGTTTTCTAGGTTACTCAGGGCTTTCTGAAAGGAGACTTTCATGACTGGGGGCAGCCTAGTTTCTTATCTAGATGTTTTGATGGTATCTGTGTCATGCATCTTGCAATATGTTTATTCGAGATGAATGTCTTCAAAATGATTGTCTTGGCAACCAAAAGCATAAGGTCAGGCACTTACACTACAGTCACTTCATTTAAATTTTATTTCATTCATTCACTTAATATATATTTTGAGCACTAAAAAAATGCAAGGCAATGTTTTAAACATAGAAGTATAAAGATAGATAACAAAGAGTCTTTACCATGAAGGAAATTGTAAGGAAATTGGATATTGTAAAAATTAATCAACAGAAATCTCAATTCAAATAGAATGAGGAAACCAGAAGGGGGAGTACTCCTGAGCTCATGAAGGGAAAAAAAAGACTGTCTGCCTGGCAAGAGCTTAGCCACTGAGAGACTGCAGATCTCAGCCAATGAGAAACCGCTATGCTTAGAACTTTGAATTCCTCCAATGTTTACTGTAGCCCTCCTAACTTTCTCCCCTACCCCCACCCCGCCTTTTTTTTTGGTGTTCAGCCACTAAGTCATGTCCATCTCTTTTTCATCCCATGGACTGCAGCACACCAGGCTTCCCTGTCCTTCACTATCTCCAGGAATTTGCTCAAATCCAGATCCATTGAATCAGTGATGGTATCTAACCATCTCATCCTCTGCCACCCTCTTCTCCTTTTGCCTTCAGTCTTTCCCAGCATTAGGGTCTTTTCCAATGAGCCGACTCTTCACTTCAGGTGGCCAAAGTATCGGAGCTTCAGCTTCAGCATCAGTCCTTGCAATGAATATTCAGGATTGATTTCCTTTAGGATGGACTGGTTTGATTTCCTTGCTGTCCAAGGGACTCTCAAGAGTCTTTTCCAGGTTCTTTCCTTATTTGGGGTCTTGCACATGGCTTGCCATGGTTATAAACCCTGAATTGCATTTGTTTGTTGATACCAATTAAGCCCACTTTTGCTGGAGAAATAGCTGGCAGTCTCTTTGTTTTAGGTCAACAGCCTTAATTGGGCTTCCCTGATAGATCAGCTGGTAAAGAATCCGCCTGCAATGAGGGAGACCTGGGTTCAATCCCTGAGGTGGGAAGATACCCTGGAGAAGGGAACGGCTACCCACTCCAGTATTCTGGCCTGGAGAATTCCATGAATTTTATAGTCCGTGGGGTTACAAAGAGTTGGACATGACTGAGTGACTTTCATTTTCAATAGTGTTTTGGGTGCTGACAGACATTTGTGGGTGCACGAAAGAGGGATGAGAAATATGTAGGCACAGGAAGGGCTAAAGATTGAGCTAAAACTATAGAATTCAAGTCCCCTGTTGCCTGATCCACTGGGTTGGAGTGAGGGAGGAAAGGCCAGCCGGGGACTCAGGTCAAGGTTACAAGACCTTGGCCTGGCTCCTTCTTCAGAAACCTCAGGTCAGGAAATGGGCTTCCTCCAGCTTCCTGAAGCCTCCCAAGGCAGACATTTGAGACGTTTCTCATTTATATATATTTTTGTAGGTTCACATACCATTTTACCAACAGCACGCTTTTTTACAATCCTTTCTCTTCTATCAGTCCTCTAAGTTTCAATGCAGATTTTTTAATGCTTATAAAGCACATGGCTTTTTTGTTTGTTTAGGTTTGGTTTTTTGTTTTGCTTTTTTTGAGGAAAATGGCCAGAGAAACCTGTTTCCATAATGATAGAAAACTTTGACTTTAGATCTTGCTGCCAGACTCCTGTCAGATATTTAAACCAAATGGTTTCCTTAAATTAAGGGCTAAAAGAGAAAAAAATGGAAGGTAGTATTTCTTCAGATATAAAACTTTAGAGTATAGTGGACAGTGGTAATTTTTTGAAATCTAAGTTCATATTGACTACTAAATATATCTAGACTGATCATAGATTCAAAACAAAAGCGAATGGGAATGTTGATCAGTTGTGTCCTACTCTTTGCAACCGCATGGACTATAGTCTGCCAGACTCCTCTGTCCATGGAATTCTCCAGGCAAAAATACTGGGGTGAGTAGCTATTCCCTTCTCCAGGGGATCTTCATGACCTAGGGATCAGACCCAGGTCTCCTGTATTGTAGGCAGATTCTTTACCTTCTGAGCCACCAGAGAAGCTATTTATCGATGATGACAATAATGCTACCTAAGATTTTTTGAGAACCAGCTATACACCAGGCACTCTTGAAAATTCTTTACACAGATTTACCTCCATTAACCATTATGCCAATGCTCTGAGGCAGAAAAATCCTCTAATCTTCATTTTACCAATGGCTAATTGTGAAAACTTTGTGTTAACTATTTTCAGAAGCCATTTGATATCTCCAGAAAACAAAATCAGACATACTCTTAAGGGTGAAGCAGTTTCTAAAGAAGTGATTTAGTTGCAAGTTGGCCCAAATATTCTGTTTAAACGTTATGGATTTTTCTCAAATTAACAGAATCCAGTAACTTTTAGTTAAGCGCTTATACACCATGCCCTGGGCTAGGGGCAAATTAATTGTACCTTTATATATCTGTGAAACAATCTGCCCTCAAACATGCTGTAATAAAAATATCCTTACAGTGATCCATCTTAAATGGACATGGCCCTAAGGAAGTGACTTGAATGTAGATAATTAAGTGAAGGAGGAGGGGTAAGCATTCCAGAGGCGTCCTCACCTCCTGTTTGCACAGATTTTACCAGGGGCCATCCACTTACTAACCCTGGGCTGTTTTCAGGAACTGCCAAGTACACTAAGTTCAGGGACCTCCCTCTTCCTATTCACTTTATTATAATGGTTTCCAGGGTTTAATAAACAAACACAGGGCTTAGCAAAGGAATCAGCTATCACATTATAATAGCCACAAAACTTTACCATCTAAATTAATGGTATTCAAGTCAAGTATTTCAATGAGATGGATTTTAATAGTCTTCGCAGAATTTTTTAAAAATAGAATCCATTTGCCCAAATCCTGAATACCTCCTCCAGTTTTTTCTGCTGGTAAATAAAAAAAAAATAGTACAACTCTTTAGGGTGCTTAAGCCTCCTCCACTGAAGTGCAAGGTCTTCAATAGACAGATGGGAAATTGAAACCAAGGATTGTAGGGGTCAGGCTGCTATGGAATGAATAGCTGACCAGCTTTGCTTCCTCTTTGATTCTCTTCACAAAATACTAAGTGACAGAGGGAGAATTAGAATTTGTTACTTCCACAGTAGTGTCCTTCTGTGACACAACAATAACTCGTGAGAGACAGACGATGGAAGGAGTGTGAAGGCTTCAGACCTGGGTGTGGGAAGAACTTGGACACAGTTATCCAGAATACGGTCTGGGCTCAGTAGTTGTGGCACACGGGCTGCAGCATATGGGATCTTCCTGGACCAGGTTGAACCTGTGTTTTCTGCATTGGCAGGTGTATTCTTAACCACTGGACCACCAGGGAAGTCCCTAACTACTTTAAATAATATTTAATAAAAGCACGTCCCAATATAATTAGAAAAGTCACATACTCATATACTCTTTGGGGCTTCCGAGGTGACACTAGCAGTAAAGAACCCACTTGCCAATGCAGGAGACTTAAGAGACATGGGTTCCATCCCTGGGTCAGGAAGGTCCCCTGGAGGAGGGCATGGCAACCCACTCTAGTATTCTTGCCTGGAGAATCCCATGGACAGAGAGGCCTGGCAGGAAACAGTCCATGGTTTGCACAGAGTCAGACACAACTGAATTGACTTAGCACACACACATATATATACTCTTTGGACGTTCCTAATAATGGAATTTGAATTATGGTCCAACTACTAATATTGATAATATGTTAAAGAACTAAGTGTGATTTACTTGCTCCCTGGACAACCAAGGTAATCTGATAAAGTAAAACCCTCCAAACTACAAGTCAAGATGTTTGACAGCCTTTTCCTGGTTCCTCTAAAATGAAATTTTGGCAGCAAATTTTGACAGGACCTCATTTCAAATATGCAAATAGAAGGACATGGATTATCACAAAAAGGACAATCCTGAGCTCAAGTATTTCCTATGTACATCTAAAATAACTTCTAAAAAGTTGTTATTACCCTGAAAATGTGTGCACCTTAGGCTCTTAATTTCTTTTCTTTCTTTTTTTTTTTTTGATGCTTTTTTTATGGCATAATAAGATAATATTTACAGCATAATAAGATAATACAGAATAGTGATCCCCAAATATTCTTTTTTTTTTCCCATTTATTTTTATTAGTTGGAGGCTAATCTTAATTTCTTTTTGGAGCTCCCTCCATAAGATAACAAATAGCAAGGGACCTAACCTAGAGCAGGAGTTGGGAAACCCGTCTCCAGGAAGCAACATTCAAATTTCTCAACTTGAAGGACTAAAAGTGGGAAAGGAGGGAGGAGGGAGGAGTATTTCTAGAAGGAAGAGCAGTGGACACAAAGGGTTGAGAACAGAAAAATGTCTGTGAGGCTAGAAGTTTAGTGTAACTGGAGGTCAGTGCTTGAGAAAGAATTCAGAGGGTAGAATCAGAGACTGCTGTGGAAGAATTTATCCCTTGAGAGAGAGGAAGCTATTGAGAGATTTTAGAAGGTGTTAAGCATATCTACTATTTCCCAGGCTTGGTTTAAGGATTTATGAAATGATGATTATTAAGTACATTTGCAGCCTTTAAAAATGAGTATGAAGGAAATACGAAGGTGTTTCTATCTTTCCCCCCAGATGGCAAATGCAAAACATCATCCATGAAGTCTTCAGGAAAGGAACTCATGGATCTCCTTTTAATCGTAAGAAGGTTCCCAGACATTTCTTCATGGCTCACCTGTGTAGTCCAAGTCATAGATCGAGAATCTACAGGATTTAAGTGGCAAATGTCAGCATATTTATAAATGGCTTTGGTAGAATCATGTTTTCAAACATGCTTTTGCTCATAATTCTCTGTTAAGTGACAAGACCATCACCTTCCTGTAAATTAGTTCTTCCAGACCATCTCAGTTTAGCCAGGTAACAACCACTGAATGTTCACAAAACATCCTTTGTGATTGACTTCTGAAGTATACACCAAACAAGGAAGAGCATCCATGATCCATGGAGCCCCTGTAACCAGGCAAATCTGTGCCAGCTACTAAGCACTTGAGAGAAACGTGGGAAAATCTACTGTTGGGAAAGACAGAAGAAGAAAACCCAATTCCAGGATCCACTGGTTCATGCTTCAACATGTCTAGGTAATCACCAGTTCTCCAAAAAGTACAGACAATGGGCACAAATGAATCTTCATCTCCCTTTATCCTTTTCTAGCCTGAGGACAATGGATGATTATGACCACTTCTGTCTGGAACTTATAATCACTATGACTTTTCATCCATTCAACAAATTTTATTGAGCTTCTGCTCTGTTCTGGGTACTATGTGGGGCACCAGAAAAGAGCATTTAAATAAGACCTAGTCCCTGACTTTGGATTTCTCACAGTGAGATGAAAGAGGTAGGCAGGTTATATTTAAAGTCAGGGCTAACAGAGCTTTGGGCCCTCTTTGAAACTATGGGATATATGTTGTCCCCAGAACCAGGGTCAGAATGAAAAATAAACAGGAATTCCCAGCTGCAAGGTTTTACCAAACAATCCTCTTTACCCAGGACAACAGTTAATCTTTAATAGGAAAAACAGGAAGCATCCTATTCAGATTCCTGGATGAAGGATGCAGGCTGAATATTCATTAGGGTGGAGGGGGAGGGGAGCCCAAGGGAGAAAAGAGCAGGAAGCCAGAAACACCCATGGCATGAGAATTTCTCCAGTGGTTGAGATGCGTTTCCTAGACAGCTTCCATGGAGGAGGGATGTCAGGGTTTTCCTATTGTGAGACTAAATACGACAGTGATAATTAGTTTAGAGAGTAAAATATTCTTTAGTTCCTAATAATTGTCAGCTCACAAATTCTGTATACATTTTAACATTAAGCAAATGAAAGTAAAAGCATCATTTGCTTTAGGACTGTCACCTAAAGTCAGATTAAAGGAATATAGAGACAATACAAAATTATAATTATAATATAGTGCCACCGTGGGAGCCAGCAAAAAAGAATACACTCTCTTCTTGCTCTTTTTGTGGCTGTTATTAAGCTGCTGCTTTCCCACTTCTGATAAATACCATGCTTGGGCTTGGCGGAGTGGTTGGTGGACAGGTAAGCCCAGAGGCAGACTGCCAGAGATGGGATCATATGTATACAGCAGTTCTATAAACACATCACAATAAAATAACTGTGTGGAGTGAATGTCTGCCTTTTTTCTCTCTACTCTTTGAAAAAGGAAGGAACAAGTGCATATTGGCCGCATAATTAACAGTCAGATGTCTTGCCTGATTGAGACATCATCGCTGAATGCAGCTCCTCAAAGGGACAGCTAGGAAATTTTAAAGGTGACCTAAAAACGGAATTTGAATATAAGAGCAGAAACATTCTTGCTAGCAATGTTTAAAAGTAGAAGTTAAATGTACTTGGCTGTGCTGCACAAAGGAAATCAATGTTCTCTATTAGCTAAATTTGAGGTCATTTGCGTTTGCTTTCCCAGCCCCTGAGAAACCACAATTCTTTTGGAGTGAGTCACAGCCCTCTCACCTTCCTTCCCTCCTCCTTCCCCTGCTCACTCCACCTCCAGCCTACATCCTCCTGACAAACACCCAAAGCTTGGCAGGAGCCACTCTTTGTTCTCAGATGTCTTCCTGGGGGAACGGGACAGGGCAGCGGCAGTCTGACTCCCTCACAGCGCCCTCTGACACCACAGCCTCTTACGGGTACAAGAGGACACCCAGCTCTAGTCTAAAGCGAAGGGGACTTAGACACAAATGACACTCCATTAAACACCTGACCCCGCTGTCACCTCCCCTTCCTCCCAGAAAGACACAGGCTAAGCCTTCAGGGGGTAAAAAAGAGTCACAGAAAGGTGGCCTGCTGGAGAGAAGGCTGAGTATGGTAGGGTGTTAGGTAAGGTGGAGAAGGCTAGGAGAGGAGATTATTGATCATTTGATTTGATGGATACAGGTCTCCAGACTTTTTTCTGTACTTCTTTCAAGGTGCCCCAGCTCCTTTCCTCCCTACTGTTCTATCTGTGTGCCCCATCCTACCCGGTACACCCTTTCCAAAGAAGCCTTCGGGAGGAAAGATGAAGATGGTCACATACTCTTATACCCCTGAGTTCTCTCCCCAGAAAGTGAACATGCACACATTTGCAAAACATTTTGGTTTTTAATCTCCCCAAATCTTTCCCATAGTTCACGTCTCCAAGTCAGAGATCAGTGTGCACTCAGTGGTCTGTGCCAGGATACTCCCAGGTGCAGGGCTGCCTGGGAATTCTGAACTGTCCTCCTTGCACACCTAGGACCCAACTGCTTGTGCTGCTTAGTAACTTTGCCCTTTATAAATCATTTCCACCTGCATCACTCCTTTCAGATCCTCTGGAACTTGGTGGTGTTGGTTGGCCTGTTTATAGACGAGACTCAAAAATGTTAAGGCATCATGCCTAATGTCGGTCCTCCAGTGAGAATGGAGCTCAAACTCCAGCTGCATGTCTTGACCCCAGAGCCTGCTTGGTCCTCCTTATCTTGCAGCCTTCTTTTAGAATCTTTTATGTTTAATCCCTCATGACTGGGCACTTAAAACATGGTTCTGATCCAGATGCTTGCTGAAGAATTTGGGAACCTGGGAAGTTCCACCTTCAGGGTAAAAAATACTTAAAAAAAAAAAAATTCAAGGCATTCTTTGGCATTTTATGGCATGAACATATATACTTTAGGTGTATACACCCTTTTATATTGGCGGGTTTTAGTGACCCAAATGGGTCCTTCTATGTTCTAGCAAGACTTGGCTTGGTGTAACTCTTCGACACCCCTGACCTGCTACTCATTTGTGGCCATTCCACCCATGAGCACAGGCCTCCCCGAGGCCAGCCTTAAGGTGGGTCAGGAGCCTTGCATGTGAGGTAAGTAGCTGGCAGACATTAGCATGTTGGCAGAGTTAACTTTTCTTGGCTTTGTTCTTTTAAAGAATTTTATAAGAAAGCAATTTCAAATGAATCATTTCATCTCTCTTGAGACACAGTCTCCCTGTCTCTACATCAGGCCTGACTCTGGTTGGTCTTTCTGGACAAAGCAGAGCTGTGAAGAGGCCAGGAGTCCTTCCAAGGTTAGCAGGCTTCTGAGCTCCTGGGGGAAGGTGAGTGCATTAGCATCCTGTGTGCTTCAGACACACTTCAGTTGTGTCTGACTCTTTGCAACCCCATGAACTGTAGCCCACCAGGTTCCTCGGTCCATGGGGTTCTCCAGGCAAGAATACTGGAGTGAGTTGCCATGCCCTCCTCCAGGGGATCTTCCCGACCCAGGGATCAAACCTGTGTCTTTTGTGTTTCCTGCATTGGCAGGTGGGTTCTATACCACTAGCGCAGTCCTGGGGCTGCCTTAACAGAGGATCACAGACGGAGTGGCTTAAACAGCAGAAGTGTATCCTCTCACAGTTCTGGAGGCTAGAAATTCAAGATCAGGGTGTCAGCAGGGCCTGCTCCCTCTCGCGGTGCTAGGGAAAGGGCTGTTCCAGGCCCCTCCCCTGGCTTCTGGTAGTTTCTTGGCTCGTGGCAACACAACACCCGTTCATAGGGAGTTCTGTGTGTGTTTGTGTGTATGTATGTGCGTGTTAATCTCTTCACATGGTATTTGTAAAAACACAGTCATATTGAATTAGGAGTCCACCTGAAACAGCTCAGGTGAACACTCTCCCCTCCTAGAATTCTCACACATGCTTGTGTGCACTCATTAACATGTGCATGTATGCATGTGCACATTCACACAGACACACAGACACACACACACACACACACTCACACTCAAGTGAGCCAGAGAAGACCTTTGGTATATGAGCTGCCATCTGTCGCAACCCTGAGATGCTGGAGCCCCCTATGTGTAACGGTGAGACTGTTCTTCACAGAATTTCCACAGCTAGGGAATTTAATTTGATGATTCTACTCTCATGAACATACTTCTAGAAAATAATTCTATTTTATTCTATTCGTATATTCATACATTCTATGATATTCTACTATACGTGTGTGTGTGTGTTTACTGGAGCTTTTCTATCATAACAGAAAAAAGAAAAACCTAAGTGCTAACATTATGAAATGCTTTTTTAAAAACTTACATTTTATCCATATAAAGAATTATGAATCAACTAATTTAAAAACAATTTTTGGAGATTTTGCGATGTCTTTGGGAAATGCCCATAAAATGATTTAAAAGAAAACAGTAGGCCATTAAATATTTAATGATTATTAAAAGAAAAATGTATACTAAAATGATAAAGTTCTCCAAAAGGTTAATGGTGTTTACCCTTGAGTTTTAGTATTGTTAATGTTTTAATTTCCCTTTTTAGACTCCTTCGTGTGTTTTCTAAGCTTTGTATACTGAATGTGTGTTATATTTACAAACAGAAAAAAACAGCAATAATGGAAGCATAAAAAAGAATTCTTGTCTGTTCTTTCCTGTATACCTTCCCATCCCTCCCTTGTCCATCCCTGGGGAAATTCAGGCTTCTTTCTTTTGTGTTCATTTAAGAAGTAAACAATGTGGGATCCCAGGTCAGACTTGCTTTGATACAATGAGAAGACCCTCTGGCTAAATTCCTCTTCTTTTTCCTCCCACCGCCCTTCACGCTCCTAACTGCAAAACAGGGCATCTTGACAAACGCTGCAAACAGCAACCTGGTCTTTGCACTGTGGCCGCTAAGGTTCAGATTGCTTAGCCAGAGTTAAACCCCACCAAAGAGAAGGGGAGAAGAGCGGGGCAGAGGGGAGGGGAGGGGAGAGGAATAGGTGGATCTGAGATTGAGGCTGATTCTGGCTTCCTGGATGGAATCTGTCAGATTCTGGCAGAGATGAACGAGAAACTCAGGCCCCTTCCCACATGTTTGGAACCCTGGCCCTGAGCCCTGAGCTGTGCATTTTCTTTATCTTCTTTGTGGGCTGAAAAGATGAAATTGCTTTCGCTGAAAGAAGTGGCACAGATTTACTTATGTATTAGTTTAACAGGATGCACCCATCAGACTGACCTCTGGACCACCCAACTCAGGAGACAAGCCCGCCCTGGTGCTCACAGACAGGGCCAGGCGCCCAGGTGTCCATCTGCAGTGCGTCTGGCTGGTGGGCTGCTGGGCTAGGGGCTGAGCAGGCTCCCCTTTGTGAGGGAGGTACAGCTGATTGTTCAGTGACGTGCAGGAGATCACACAACTGGAGAGAGGAAAGGCTGGTTATTAGACTCAAATTTCCATCTCCCCACCGCTGTGAGACTATGACGTGAGGCTCTGCCAAGAGCTCTAGCATCTTCACATCTCCAGCCAAGTGTACCGTGCAAGATCCACTCAAATAAACCTTTCTGATGGCGATAGTTCATCTTTCTCTTTCTCTTACCCTCCTCCCCAGCCCCGCCTCCCTCCCTTCCCTGCCTCCCACAGACCATCGACCACGGAACAGAAAACACGCTTTGTTTCATCTCTCACCTGTTCTAATATATCTTAGGCTGAAACACCACGGGGCCCATCTGTGATGAATATTAAGATTAAACTTCCCCACCTCCCAGCTTCAGTCTCTCCCCCAGTGCTCAGGAGTCGCCACCCCTCCCCTGCCACAAGGCTTTCCCCAGTTCCTCTTTCTCATACCCCCAGGATGGTTTCGTTCCTCTTTGGCCTACATGCTTTCCCAGACAGAGGCAATGTGTTAACGTGTCCCCACCTGAGACACAAAGAAAGGGGCCTTTGTTATACCTGCAGGATCCTAAATATTATCATCATTTAATTACTGCCATTCTCCCAGGCTGACTTCTTGGCAGCAGGCTCTCCTTTCGTTAAATAGGCTTTTAAGTTTTCCCAGGGAGGCAGCATCAGAGATACTTTGTGAATGGAGACTAATTTGGGGGTGTTAGTGCCGGTAAAAAGAGGTGACTGCAAGGTAATCGACCCCTAAAAGACAAACTGGGAGAAAGGTTACGCATTTCCTCCAGGCACAGATCATCTTATGGAAATGACTGCAACTCTCAGAATCAGCATCTTGGGCACAAACCAGTGGACTGCATTATTACCTGGCCCAGATTCAATTCTTTTTTTCTTTTTCTTTTCCTCCAAGGAGAAAAGGAGAACTAGGTCGCACTCGCTGTGCGTTGGTTGCCTGGAATTGTTCTCCTGGCTGTGCTCAGGGGAAAGGACAACTTGACTTCAGTCTTCTGGAACGCGCATCAGCTGGGAGCGTCTGCTTGACCCCAAAAGGTCATGTCAGAAACTTTCAAGTTGTGGAATGTTGCTTGCTCTGTAGAAACACCAGAGGATTTCACACCTGAAAGGACAACATTGCAGACAAAAATGTTCCAGATCCTGGCCTTTAGAAACGGGAACATTAATTTGCCGCATGTGTTAAGAGGACTGTAGGAACACAGATAGTTCTCATGCTGCCGGACACTTCTGATTTTATTTGGTCAAAGTTATAACCTTTGTGTTTCCTTATGGTATTCTCTTGGGAAAGCTCTGGTGATGGGTTCCTTTAGTGCTCCAGCTGGAGTGATCCTTCAACTGCACTCATTTGTAGCCACCTAGACTGCAAAAAAAAAAAAAAAAGCAAAAATCAGATCTCATTGACTGTTCCTGATATTGGAGAACTGGAGAGAGTTATTATTAGCATGCCCAGATTGTCTCAGGTTTCTCTGGTAACTCAGATGGTAAAGAATCCACTTGCAATGCAAGTGACCTTGATTTGATTCCTGGGTTGGAAAGATCCCCTGGAGATGGGATAGGCTACCAACTCCAGTATTCTTGGGCTTCCCTGGTAGCTCAGCTGATAAAGAATCTGCCTGCAATGCAGGTGACCTGGATTTGATCCCTGGGTTGGGAAGATCTGCGGGAGAAGGAAAAGGCTACCCACTCCAGCATTCTGGCCTGGAGAATTCAGGTCTGAAGGACAGAATATAGGCCTGGAGGACTATACAACCCATGGGGTCACAAAGAGTTGCTCACGACTGAGCGACTTTCACTTTCAGATTGTCTCTGTCTGTCCTAATCTTTTTTTCTTAGTGTTATTACAGAGATATAATTGATATAACATTGTGCAGCCATAAACTGTATAACACGTGGACTTAATACATTTACAAATATTGTAGAGCGTTAACCATCATATTATTAGCTAAATCTCTGCCACGTCACATAATTAACATTCTTTTTTTGTGGTGGGAATGATTAAGATCCAGTCTCTTAGCAACTTTGAAGGTTATAATACAGTACTGTCGATTTTAATCTCTGTGCTGTGTGTTAGATCTCTAACACTTATTTATTGACTGGCTGCAAGTTTGTTGCCTTAAATGGCATCTCTCTAAATCGCCCTCTTCCCAGCACCTGGTAACCTCCACTCTATTCTCTGTTTTTAAAAGTTCAGCTCCTTTTAGATGTCGCTTATAAGTGATATCATATAGTATTTGTCTTTCTCTCTGACTTATCTCACTCACCATAATGCCCTTGAATTCCATCCATGTTGTCATAAATGACTGATATAGTGAGTGGATTTGGAGGAGCATCAAAAACATGCTTTTCCTACATTTCTTCCTGCAGTAACAGATTCCTAAGGAATCTAGAAGATAATTCAGCAAATGGTACCATATCTTGAAAATATTTTAAAAACCCAGGATGCTAATCCACCCTATAAGCACAGGAAACAAAATTTATCAGGCCAACCTAGAAGAAAGGGTGAATAAGCACATAAATATTAACAAAAGTAAATAGTTATAAATGTTGGCGCAAGTACCACTTCCTCTTTGGGTCCTGGAGCCTTTTTTCAAAATCAGAATGCTGGAGAGTTGAGTTCAAAAAATTATCAGACCAGAATTTTGGGTGAAAATCAAGCACTGAGCACACCTTCTTGATTCCACCTCTTCCTAAAGCCCTGCAAAATAATGGTACAAAGATTTTCAAAGACATAAATGCAAAGGACAATGAGAGAGGAGACAAGAACAAAAACCTTTGGAAGCCAGAGAGCAAGTGAAAATTCACAGCCATGAAAATCCTGTCTTACTTTGTAGAAGCCTCCCCAAATCAGAAGCTGGTATCACCAGATACTTCTGAAAATGGAGGTGGAGACAGAGCTAAAGCAGAAAATCAGTTGTTAGTTTGGCCCCCAGGTGGCCTCCCCAAATCCAAGCAGCAGGCAAAATCTCTTACCCTCACCAGGAGAACACTCAAGGTGTATTCTCCAAACAGGGACAAACAGAAAAACAGTCTTGGATGGGAGATGAGGGTGGGAGGGTGGGAGGCATACTGAAAATGGGGTCGCATACCAATGAAGAGGTTCCCCCAAATTCTCCCTCGAGCTGGCTCCCAAAGTGCTGGGAGTCAGGATTAGATTTTGGCTGAAAATGATGAATGATAAAAAAGAACATGAGCAGCTCAAGAGAAGGAGAGAAAAACTAAAGGTACTACATTAGGAATCACCCCCAAGAAAACAGTGTAGCAAATTAACCCTACAGTGAAGACCACCCATGGGCACAGCGTCCTAAAGCCATCAGTCTTTTAGCATCTCATGCATAAATGAGCAAGATGCCAAGGATTATCAGACTATGTGAGGAAATCATATAAAATAAATAAAAGACTATATGGGAGTGAGGAAAAAGTATTTCATTAATATTAATATGGAGATAAGGCAATATATTGCATCCATAAAGCAAAAATAGATGATATACAAAATGAACACTTGGGATGCATAAGTGGTATTTTATTGGCACAGCAGAACTTCATACATTAATGTGACTGAATAATTACTGCTAGGTATTGTGATGGATCTCACAAACACAATGTTGAGTAAAAGAAGCCAGATACAAAAAAGCACATATCCTGTGACTCTATCTACAATATGTTCACAATAAAAGCTACCGTGTTAGAGCTCAGCACGTTGGTTACTTTTTAAAGGGAATGTTTGGAGAAAATCTTGCAAATTTCCAATATGAAAATAAAAATAAAATGGGTTTTACACAAAGGATCACGAATCAGAATGGCATCAAATTTCTCAGTAGCAACTGGAAACTACAAGATGATGAAGCAATGCCTTCAAATTTCTGAGGAAGAATGATTTGTATATCCAGCAAAATTATCAATTAATTGTGAAGGTACACTCAAGGTATTTTCAGACATACAAGGCCTTTAGAGAGGTACCTTTCTACCTCTCCTCAGCAAGCTACTGGAAGCTCTAGGAAGCTAGGCACACCAGAAATAGATACAGAAAAAGGAAACAAGAGATCCAGGTAACAGAGGAACCAGTAAAGAGAGAAGCAATAGTAAGTCCCAAGATGATGGCCAAGGGAAAGCCTAAGATGAATTCACAGAATATACTGATTAGAAAGGAAATTCACACAATTAGGGAAAGGTTAGGACTATATATATGTACTGTACTATATATATATCCTATGACATGTGTATATATTTTAGTTGCATATGTGTACTATTATAATTAGTACATTATGCACATTATATAAAAAGTGAGTCACTCAGTTGTGTCTGACTCTGTGACCCCATGGACTGTATGTGGCCCATCAAACTCCGCTGTTCACGGAATTCTCCAGGCAAGAATACTAGAGTTGATAGCAATTCCTTTCTCCAATGGATCTTCCAGACCCAGAGATCAAACCCAGGTCTCCTGCATTGCAGGTGGGTTCTTAACCATCTGGAACAAAATATAAATTACAAAAAGATGAAGTAATAATAAATATATATAAGAATTATATTGTTTTTCCCTCATCCAGTGAATATCGGATGCACCTCCTGCTTGCACTCTACCGAACACCTCTAATACAAGGGATAACTTCCTGGTGTTAGTTGATCCGATCAACCGGGGGAAATCATGCCTTAAGGAAACAGGCCTGAGAGAAGGTAAATGTCGACCCTAGGAGAGAAGCTGGAACACTGGCTGGAGCCAGTCTCCTCTGTGATGGGTTTTGCAAGGCACCACGTGGTAGGTTCTGGGAACCCAGGCCAGCATGAAGTCCTGAGCCTTAGAAGGCTGAGCTTGGGGACCAGAGAGTCATAAACTCTCAGGAAAAGCAAGTACCTTCAAGACCCTGTCAGTTACAGCTCTCATTTTACCAAGGAGAGTAAGTTACACTTCAGAATCTTGCCTAAAGCTAGTTCTAAATCCACTGAACATATCTGCATTTTATGGGTATCCAAATAAACATATGAAAAGTAAATATAAAGGATCTCATGTATGTTTAATTTCCTGCCCTAACTGTCTTCCTAGCTACCTGTGCCACCAACTGTCCAGAATATAAGGTTTCTCTCACTCAAGGCCTCCACAGTTCCTTTACTGCTCTGAGCTGGAGCTGGGCATGTTTCTTCAGAAAACATTCTTTGAAATATTTTTGAAGAGCTTCACAGAGTCCTTGTTATCTAATAGATAGGCCAAAAATCTGACTCCAGGCATGTTTTCCTTTTCTGTTCTATCAAAGGAAAATAAAGATGAAAAGCCTTTTTGTATCTTATTAGGATATTTTTAAAGTAAATAGTTTTAGTCAAAAATGTTAGAGGCAGTCTCCTAAAACAGAGGAGTATTTAAGTTGCTAGATTTAATAAATTCCAGCTTACAAACTGAGCTCATTGACCATAATTGCTTGCAACAGTAGAACTAGACACAGAGGTTAGCATAATTGTGATTTGACTCCTATTAGCATTTATAAATATAACGAGAGCCAAGTATTGGGCTGTATTCGAAAGATTTCACTAAAATTTCTCTTGTGAGGACAGGAGGCGGCCTCATGATTAGGGCGTGGACTGGCTTTGTGACCTTTAACCTCTCAGTGTCTCACTTTCCTCATCAGTAAAACATTGATTACTCAGTGAAAGTGAAAGTCGCTCAGTCATGCCCGACTCTTTGCGACCACATGGACTATACAGTCCATGGAATTCTCCAGGCCAGAATACTGGAGTGGGTAGCCTTTCCCTTCTGCAGGGGATCTTCCCAACCCAGGGATGGAACCTGTCTTATTCATGTTAAAGAGGCACCGGTTGAGGGATTTTGCTTCCGCTTAAAGTGGAGAAACGATGTCAGATTTGGCTACTGCCTGAAACAAACATACACGCAAACAAAATCAGCAAAATGTATGACAGAACAGTTTTTGAGACACTGGTCTTCAGACAATGGAAGACAGTGATCTCTGAAGAATAAGGAAAAATTATGAGCCGTACCTTTGCTCCAGCTTGCTGCCTTGGGAGACCTTCTGCTCTGTAGTATAGCAAGAGAGAGACCCGGGCAGAGCCTGGAGGACTCTCCAGGGTAGGCAGATGGGGATGAGAGTCATAAATTACCACTAACAGGAAGACGGTGATAAGTTAGAGCTACATACTATATACTGCACACAGTATATGCTATGTTTTAGTCACTTCTGTGTTTGGGATAATTTGTTACATTGCAAAAAATCTAACATACTTAATCCTTCCTGGAACAGTGTTGAAAGCAAAGTCTATGTCTGAGCAAATGTGATCTTCAACGTGTTGATTTTTTTTCTCAGTATGTTTTCTAACAAAACTTTGTTGGTTTTGTCTTCTTCCAGCATCCCCAATACGGCATTAGAGGAATATCTCAAAGTTACCAATCTGCTCAACATCAACTCCCCAGCAGTGCTAAATGCATCTATGCAACTCTGTACAATTATAAGCTGCTTCCTTACTTTTATTTTCCTTGCCCTCTTGGTCAATCAAACTTACTGAGTTTTAGGGAAGTTAATCTCATTGTATACTGCTTTAATTATTGCTACATGAATCATTCAAGAGGGGGGAAAAAAGCAAGTCTGGTATAATAAGAAACTACAAGAACTGACCATGTATATAGCCTTCCATCTGCTAGCCAAGCTAAAGTCACCATGAATTGACAGGTTGTTTGCCCCAAAATATAACAGTTGTCTTAAAAAGTATGATTTCAAGGTAAGCCATGTGTGGTGTCTTATCCATCTAATGCACAGGAGGGAATACATGAAAACAGCACATCTCTTGGGATATTCCTTGAGGAAAAAAAAATCATAATCAAATTGTTTGCAAAACACTAAGTACAAATGGGCCCCTTTTAGAGTTTAATAAAGATGACCCAGGTTTCAAAATATATAGAAATCATTATTGTTAATCCTATCCTAGTGCATCATTTGTCACTGTGAAGGCATCCCCTTTTTACCTCAAATATCTATTTGATTCTAGTTTGCCAAATATTAAGGTAAAAAAAGATGATCCAGGTTTGTGCGGTAAAGAAACCTATTTAATTAACTTGGTTTATCCCCAAATTTCCCAAACGTATTTGATTTGTGCTCTGTCCAAGTTTTATAGCTGAGGTCAGTGGGAGGTAAGTGGAGGTGTGTGTTTACTTCACATGGTTGGGGAAGTCATTTTTTGGCACACCTATTCATCTCTGGAAACGCAAATGTTTTTGCATGGAAAATATTTGAGGGAAATGTGGATCTAGAGATTAAATTCATCACATGTTTACTTACCCTATCCCTTCTTTCTGATGCTATTCCATTCTAGGTCAGGGGTGGATAACATGTGAATTTGTGAGAAAAATTCCTAGCATAACTGCTCACAAATGGAAATTGCCACCCCTACCTCACCTCAAGCTGACTAACGCAGTCCATAATCTCCTGTAATAAAATGAATCCTCCGTAACTCAAGATGTTCAAGCATCACAGATCAGGCAGGGCTTATCACTCTAAAGCGTTCACAGACATTTCCAAGCATCTATCTTGTGTGAAGCTCAGTGCATTCCTAGCCTGTCAGCAGGACACTGGTCTTTGAAGCTCAGAGAAGGTAGGGCCATGCCAAGAAGGTATCCAGGAGGGATGATGACTCATGGACCCCCAGAGGCTTCCAAGGAAGAGAATGAGTGGCCAGGCTGGAAGGTGACAGAGACCCTCAAACAAGGTCATGGGGTGGCACTGCCCTGACCACGTGCGTAGAACCTTAAATGGGTCTGGATGGGGTAGAGAACTCACCCCCCAAAAGCAAAACCAACTGAGCACAGAGATTCTGTGAAATCAATCACTGATGGAAATTTCAAGCTAAGAGCAAAGAAGGAGTAGAAAAGAAACAAACAAAAAGAGTAGTTTCCATTTGGCATTGATTCTAAGATGCACATTTTTTTCACATTTTGACATCTCTGAACTCTCTGAAATTGGCATACATCCTATATGATCTTACGATCGCTGGCCTGCAGGCAACAACGTGACCTAGTTGTCACTGCCCGCATGTGCAAACTTGCTCACAGCCATTGCAGTTGTCATCACTTTAGCGGGATTATGTGCGTTGCTGGTATTACATGTACCAGGTTTAATTGCCGTGTAAAATGTCTTCAGAAAGATTATACCATGATTCAGTATTGAAAAGAAAACTTACAGTGTCTTCAGAAAGGCAGGAAGACAAAGCAGCGGGGCATAAATTTGATATTAGTGAACTGAATGTTCATTAGAAGAGAAGTGATTGTAATCCATTTTCTCTTGTGAAAAAAAACAAAAGCCCAAGTGCTTTACACCTGCTGCTCAAAGTGTGGTCCATGGACCAACAGCATCACCTGGGAGATTGTTGCTGCTGCTGCTAAGTCACTTCAGTCGTGTCCGACTCTGTGCGACCCCATAGACGGCAGCCCACCAGGCTCCGCCGTCCCTGGGGTTCTCCAGGCAAGAACACTGGAGTGGGTTGCCACTTCCTTCTCCATGGGAGATTGTTAGAAATGCATAATTTCTCAGGCTCTACCACAAACCCCCCAAGTCAGGAAGAAGCAAGGAATGAATTCTCCCTGAATTTCCGAATGGAAACTATTTCAGACCTCTAGTTTTCAAACTGTGTGAGTAAATTTCCTTGCTCATTTGTTACGGCAGCTACAAGAAACTATTAACCCCCACCCCTTGACTCAGACTCCCATAGAACTGGATACCATCACAAGAACTCACTGGCCCCAGGCAGAACGCAAATTTGAATCCAGTTTCTCACCAAAAATGTTTTACTAATGCCCTACTTCTAGAGGGTGCCACAGGTGTGTGATAAGGAGCTTCAGTCATGTCCGATTCTTTACTACCCCATGGACTGTAGCCCACCAGGCTCTTCTGTCCATGGGATTTTCTAAACAAGAATACTTATCTTCCTGACTTAGGGATCGAAGCTGCGTCTCTTATGTCTCCTGCTGGCAGGCAGGTTCTTTACCACTAGCGCCACCTGGGAAGCCCAGAGGGTACCATAGTTAACTTTATTTGTGTGTTTGATTTGGCTGCTCTGTGAGGCTTGTGGAATCTTAGTTTCCCAACCTGGGACTGAACCCAGGCCTCTGCGGTGAAAGCTCAGAGTCCTAACCACTGGACAGCCAGAGAATTCCCTATAGTTGACTTTAAAAAGAAGCTCACACATTCTGTGGTACTTCATCCTGAAAGGCAGGTCAAGGCTTTGTTCTCATTTTCACAGCTGAGTAAGCCGTGGCCTGGAAAGTGTACACAACTTAAGAACCAAAAGTGACAGAGTCCCCGAAAGACATAGCTGGTATTTTGAACCCAAAGGTATTTCTGAAGAATGACACTCCGCCTGTTTCAAGGAAGCCTTAGCAAACTCTGATAAAGGCACCCTGATTTATCGTTTATAAATCACTATCTGTTGTCTTTATCCCTCTCCCTCATCCCCAGTTTAGTGACAAAAGGCCACATCTAGGAACCGTGTATTTTACTTCCTGAGATTTGCTGACACCTGCTGACAAGTGGAAGGATAACACCGAATAAAGAAGTTTTGTAAAACAGACTGTCGTTCCGCTGTGCAAAGTGAAGCCGACCGAGGTAAGCATCACACAGGAGAAGACGGAGGTAAAAGATGCAAGAGCCTCCAGGTCTCTGACCAGGTGGGTGGAGCCAGAGGACCCCCCAGCCATGCCACATCAACACCCTAATGCCCCGTCGGTGGTCTGACAGGACCCATTGCAAGTCCTGCCCTGTGTTCTGGATGATGTGTAATAGGGATTAATTTCTAACAATGCAAGCAGTAAAACTCACTGGTGTAGCCTGAAGAAATTATTGCAAGTCAATTCCTCACTTTCCTATAGCACTCAGGTGGGACACATTTTAGAGTTAACCTAACTAAACTCTTATTAATACAAGGTGTGTTTGCATTAATAACGACAGACAAAAACGCCACCCAGTAACAGCTGGGTCTAAAGACAACGGTGATAGCTGAACTTTTAAAAGCATGAAGTACCACTTTATTCCAGTAGGTGGAACCAGAGATCAGCTGATATACGTTGCAGGTCTGTCATCCTGGGCCTTGACAGGTGTTTTCCAGGGGTTTTGTTCCAGCTCTTGCCAAGCTTTACACTTACGGGAATCAGTGAATAAGGTAGTTGGGAGCTCCTATCTCTGCCTGAGAAGGCCACCTGGGCTGAAGCGGGCAGATGGCAGCGGTCCTGCCCTGCAGGGAGTCAGGTGGGTAGCGGTCAGAGGGGCCAAGATTGAAATGAGAGCTGGCTGTGCCCAGTGGCGTCTTCAAGATCCCCGCAAAAAGGCTCCTGGGGATAAGCAGCCAGTGTTTGGCCATCTGCCACACTTGAGGGGGCAGATTATAACTGTCTGAGTCAGATCCAACACGTGTGGCCCCTCAGCTCTTCTCGTTCTTCCCTTGAATCCCGAATGGGCACGGTGAGTAGGGGGCACGGAGCGGACAGGAGGGAACAGAGCCGTGCTCACCCTCTCCTGGCCACACTGCCCGCGTCCCAGCCTGAGCCGGGACAGGCCTGGGGAGGGGAACGGCTGTGAGCTAAGTGTGTGGCTAGCATTTTGCTATCGGTCTGTTTAATATCTGAAAGGGACAAGGAGTGCTGTGACTCAGAAATCCATCCGGAGGCAGGAAGAACAGCGCTATAGAAAAGTGTCACAACCCAGTGTTGAGAAAGAATGGAGCTGGCCTCTGCTCTGTCCGTGGAGTCCAGTGTGGATGTGGGGCTTTGGGAGGTGGGCGCGCCACTGTCTCTGAAGGAATACTCTCTCCTAGAAAGTCTTCGTGGGTTTTTTCTGTTGTGTAGCTTGGAGGTGGTCGATGGGTTATGGTGGCAGAACTTGTTCTGCAGAGATAGTCTGGCTTTTATTGTTCTCTAGCTTTGAAGCACCTGCCAAGCACATGGAGAACACAGGAAAAGTCACATTTCACATCCTGTCACAAAAGGATAAAATGAGTTGACGTGAACTAAGTATTTTGCACCTTGCCTTGTACACTGTAGGCACCCAAGAAACGGCAGCCGCCATTGTCTCTTTATTGTTTGGTGGTGGTGTTCTGTTGCTGACTCCTGTCTGACTGTTTGTGAGCTCATAGACTGCAGCACACCAAGCTCTTCAGTCCCCCACTATCTCTGGAGTTGGCTCAAATTCATGTCCATTGAGTTGGTGATGCTATCTAATCATCTCATCCTCTGCCTCCCTCTTCTCCTTTTGCCTTCAAGCTTTCCCATCATCAGGATCTTTTCCAGTGATTTGGCTCTTCGCATTAGGTGGCCAAAGTATTAGAGCTTCAGCTTCAGCATCAAGTCCTTCAAATGAAATTCAGGGTTGATTTCCTTTAGGATTGACTGGTTTGATCTCCTTGCAATCCAAGGGACTTTCAAGAGTCTTCTCCAGCACTACAATTCTTTATGGAAGATACCATAAAGATACATAATCTCAATTTTATAGTAGGCAGAATAGTTCCTAAAATTCACTAACATCTTTAACTTTACCTGTAATTTGAAATTCCTCTCTCTGTATAATAACACTTTTTTAGAAAGTGGTTTTTCACTATGAGGATAAAAGTGCCAAATAATTGCCTATAAATTTAAAATGTGTCACCTTAAGCATTACAATAAGTAGCCTCTTATCTCATCCCACTTCTCCCAGTTCTCTATTCTACTCCAGAGTGATGGCTCAAAAACAGACCAGAACATGACATTGCCTTGCTTTAAAAACTGCTGATACCTCTGTTTCCTGAAGAATGAAGACCGCACATCTCAGCAGGCATGCGATCTCATTCAGAACTGCCTTAACGGTGTCGTAGCGCTGGTGATGATGTCTTCACAAACACACACACTTACACACGGAAAGAATCACTCCTCTGTGCTTTTCCTCCTACGGCTTCTCTCGCCTGCATGCTTTATCTGCCTGGGAAAGTCTCATCTTTCAAGCACCAGCTCATCTGTATCCCTCCAGCTGCTTTCTGCAAGTCGTCCCCTGTCCCTGTGTTCCGGGGAGAGGGTTCGTCACACCCTGTGATAGTTATATGTTCTTCTTCCTAAGAACCCAGCACAATACCTGACAGAATAACAGTGTGTGTCTAGAATGGCAGGCACTGAGAGTGGATTGCACTACTCAAGAAAATTTACAAAAAAATAAAAAACATATTTTTTAAATGAAAAACATGAAAGCAAACTAAATGAATTTTAAAAGTCGTTGAAATGAGAAGAATGAAGCATGTTTGACAGTGTGTACATATTTTAAACTCACAAAATAAGGAGACAAGATGATATGTCCTTCTTTATTGACAAGTAGTTTGATGTGCTATTCTATCCAATTTAACTTAAACACTGGAATAGTATAATCCAGCCTTAAAATAAGAGCTATTTATTTCCATATTCACCAGGAACAAGTAATTTGTCAAGTGTTTAGGAAAGAACCTGATTTCCTTATTATTGTCAACAGCACAACCTCTGAATAAGGATGTGGGCTAGTGAAAATAAAAACAATGTTTGATACATTTTTTTCCTATTTATCTACAGGGATAAAAAGATTAACTAGACTATAGACTGGAATTTAAAAACTCCCAGAAAACACATTTCCCTAGTTACAAAGAGGACAATGTAGACAATGAGGAACACTGGGTCAAATTCCAGTAAATGGTACTCAGATTCACAGCATGGAAGTTAAAGGTCATGTTTTGATGACAAAAATGGGACATGGTGAAGCAGAGTATTTGTGAATTAGTGGGGTTCTCCTCTTCCATCTTCTGCCCAGGAGGAAATCAATCAGTTCATTTTACGAGTGCAGATTATCCTCAAAAGTCACACTGGGAATTATGTTCACCTATCTATTAGGATAAAATTAATCAGCAGTGAAACACATGTCACATTAAAAGCAGAACAGCAGAGAGGAGGCAAAGTATAAATTCTGAACCCTCTAGCAAAATATTGCAAGACGTGACCTTTTAAATTTACAGATGCTTTTTAAAATTTTACAGGAACTTTTTGCAAAAAGGTTGGTGATGAGTTAGCTGCAATTAGGATTCTCTGGGGGAAGGCTAGAATGGGAAAGACTAAAGATCTCTTCAAGAAAATTAAAGATATCAAGGGAACATTTCAGGCAAAGATGGGTTCTATAAAGGACAGAAATGGTATGGACCTAACAGAAGCAGAAGATATTAAGAAGAGGTGGCAAGAATACACAGAAGAATTGTACAAAAAAGATCTTCACGATCCAGATAATCACGATGGTGTGATCACTCACCTAGAGCCAGACATCCTGGAATGTGAAGTCAAGTGGGCCTTAGAAAGCATCACTACAAACAAAGCTAGAGGAGGTGATGGAATTCCAGTTGAGCTATTTCAAATCCTGAAAGATGATGCTGTGAAAGTGCTGCACTCAATATGCCAGCAAATATGGAAAACTCAGCAGTGGCCACAGGACTGGAAAAGGTCAGTTTTCATTCCAATCCCGAAGAAAGGCAATGCCAAAGAATGCTCAAACTACCGCACAATTGCACTCATCTCACACGCTCATAAAGTAACGCTCAAAATTCTCCAAGCCAGGCTTCAGAAATATGTGAACCATGAACTTCCAGATGTTCAAGCTGATTTTAGAAAAGGCAGAGGAACCAGAGATCAAATTGCCAATATCTGCTGGATCATCAAAAAAGCGAGAGAGTTCCAGAAAAACATCTATTTCTGCTTTATTGACTATGCCAAAGCCTTTGACTGTGTGGATCACAATAAACTGCAGAAAATTCTGAAAGAGATGGGAATACCAGACCACCTGACCTGCCTCTTGAGAAACCTGTATGCAGGTCAGGAAGCAACAGTTAGAACTGGACATGGAACAACAGACTGTTTCCAAATAGGAAAAGGAGTACGTCAAGGCTGTATATTGTCACCCTGCTTATTTAACTTATATGCAGAGTATATCATGAGAAATGCTGGGCTGGAAGAAGCACAGGCTGGAATCAAGATTGCCGGGAGAAATATCAATAACCTCAGATATGCAGATGACACCACCCTTATGGCAGAGAGTGAAGAGGAACTAAAAAGCCTCTTGATGAAAGTGAAAGAGGAGAGTGAAAACGTTTGCTTAAAGCTTAACATTCAGAAAACTAAAATCATGGCATCTGGTCCCATCACCTCATGGGAAATAGATGGGGAAACGGTGGAAACAGTGTCAGACTTTATTTTTTGGGGCTCCAAGATCACTACAGATGGTGATTGCAGCCATGAAATTAAAAGACGCTTATTCCTTGGAAGGAAACTTATGACCAACCTAGACAGCATATTAAAAAGGAGAGACATTACTTTGCCAACAAAGGTCCGTCTGGTCAAGGCTATGGTTTTTCCAGTGGTCATGTATGGATGTGAGAGTTGGACTGTGAAGAAAGCTGAGCGCCGAAAAATTGATGTTTTTGAACTGTGGTGTTGGAGAAGACTCTTGAGAGTCCCTTGGACTGCAAGGAGATCCAACCAGTCCATCCTAAAGGAGATCAGTCCTGGGTGTTCATTGGAAGGACTGATGCTGAAGCTGAAACTCCAATACTTTGGCCACCTCATGTGAAGAGTTGACTCATTGGAAAAGACCCTGATGCTGGGAGGGATTGGGAGCAGGAGGAGGAGGGGACGACAGAGGATGAGATGGCTGGATGGCATCACCGACTCGATGGGCATGAGTTTGAGTAAACTCTGGGAGTTGGTGATGGACAGGGAGGCCTGGCATGCTGCGATTCATGGGGTCGCCAAGAGTCGGACACGACTGAGCAACTGGACTGAACTGGGGGAAGGCAATCACAAATGGATTGGAAGAACTAGGCCCACAATGGGCAAAGGGCAAACCAAATCAAGTCCTCCTATAACTAGGCTGCACAGTGCTCATGATCTCCCAGAGCAGGCTTCACTTAGATGTTTCTTGGCTCTCAGTCCCTCTGTCTCTGCCTGGACTGTCCTTTCCCAACCTTCTCTGACTCACAACATATTACTAATCGTTTATGGCCCAGTGCAAACGACACTTCTGTGACCATCCCACCCCGACCCTGGGTTCTCCGGAAATGACACTTCACACATTCCTTTCTTTCAGTATCTATCTCTGAATCGTGACTGTTCATTTATAATTCTTCTTGCCTTCTAAACAGATCTGGTTTGATCTTTCTCTTGCTAGCACCAGGCTCAGCATGAGCACTCAATGAAAGCCTGGTAAAAAAAAAAAAAAAACAGATAAATTAATAAATTGATGGAAACTAGATTCCTGGACCAAGCCTGCCAATGTCATTCCTTGTTGAAACTCTCTAATCCTAGTTTCCAGTATCCTTTTGTTACAAGGAAATGCAATTCAATGCTTTCTAAAATAATTACAACTGTAGGATACGAAGGCAGTGTTCTTTATCAGATAAATACTCTGCCTAACAAACTACTCTAAGACTTAATGGTTCATTATTTATTATTTCTCTAGAGTTTGGTGAGTGTCTTTTCCTCTGGTCTTATTTGGTCTCACTCCTCCAACTGCATTCAGCTGGCTGAGAAGAAAGGTCCAAGATGAACTCACTTGTCAGGGGGCTTCGATGCTAACTGTGCACTGGATGCCTTGGTTCGCCTCCAGGCTTCCTCCATCCATCCATACAAGTAGTAAGACTAGCTTACTTACTTGGACAACTTCCATTCCATAAGCCTCTGTTCAGTTATGCATGGTGGTCTCATTGGCCATGGCAAGCCCAGCCAATGTGGGAGGGAAATTACTTAGACTTTACCTATTCATGGACAAAGTGGCAAAGAATTTGCAGTCATTTTTAATCCTCCATGTCATAGAAATCCTACTAAATTAATTGTGTTGTTATATGCTGTTATGAATGAACCTGCCCCCAGCCCCAGCCATTTTGCTTCTTCCTTCCAATATTTCTACTCTTCAACTTAGGTTTTCTCCAGTTTCATTTGTTAGCCTTCCAGGTCATTGTTGTAAATGACTTCTGAACTTACCAGGAATGTGCCTGCTATTTCAGCACTTACAATGTTGGCTACTGATTTAGGTATTCTTTACCACTGAGAGAATTCTCTCTCTCTCTCTCATTTCACTAGGGTTCTTGCTGTTGTTGATTTAATTAGTAATTCATATTGAGTTTTATCAAAAAGAATCTTTTAGTATGGTTATTTGTTTTCTTCTAAGTTAATAACATGATGGATTATATTATGGGCTTTCATTCTTATACAGAGTCTCGCTCCCCCACCTCCCACCCTTCACTGCTAGGTTGTGTGCATGGCTGGGAGGGAGACGATTGCCCTGCATACAGACTGTTCATCAGTCCTAGTCTTAAAATCCCCCTTCTCCCACTTGCCCCATCTGTCAACATCTCCATCTGTGCTCAGCAATGCAACAGTAACCAGCCACAGGCAGCCATGAAGCACTTGGTATGGATGTATTTATATATATGTGCTTAGTCACTCAGTCATGTCTGACTCTTTGCAACCCCAGTGACTGTTGCCTGCCAGGCTCCTCTGTCCATGGGGTGTCTCCAAGCAAGAATACTGGACTGGGTTATCATGCCCTCCCCAGGGGATCTTCCCAACCCAGGGCTCAAACCCAGGTCTCCCTCATTGCAGATGGATTCTTTCCCAGCTGAGCCACCAGGGAAGCCCAAGAATACTGGAGTGGGTAGTCTATCCCTTCTCCAGCAGATCTTCCAGACCCAGGAATCGAACTCGGGGTCTCCTGCATTGCAGGCAGATTCTTTACCAGCTGAGCTACCAGGGAAGCCCCATTTATATATATATATATATATACATACATACACACACCTAATGACATGTATCTGTATTAGACAGCACTGATCTAGCTGAATTCTACTCTCTGATTGCCAACATTTCTCAGATATCTTGACATTCCTATTGAGAGATGGTTGAACATATCTGTGATAGATAGTGGCATTAATGGCCTGGATTTGCTCTCATCACCCTTTATGCGGACCCCGGAAGACCCCTTCTCCACTTACTCTGAGCTTGTTCATGTGACTTGGCAAATGTGAGCAGAGGTGTGCCGAGCACCTGTGAGTTAGGCTTGCCCTCTGTTGCTGCTAGAACCCTGAAGTCACACGTGAAACAGCCCCAGGCGGTCTCCCGGAGGATGACTCTGAGGACAGAGAACGTGCTGTGCAAGGGGACCTAGCTGTCCTAGCAGAGCCCAGCTCCCAGCCGTGTGACTAAGCCCAGACCAGACCTACAGAAGCATCTCCCAGCCAAGCCATAGAATCAAAAGAAATAATGAAAAAGCATTGTTTCAAATCATGAAATTTTGATATCATTTTTAATGCAGCAAAGGCCAAATGATTCAGTACTCTCAGTCTTTGAGAGATCAGCTGTATTGTGAGGATTAGTCTTAATTCACTTTAATCAAAATAATCTCATCTCTTGCAAATAGATTTTAAATTAGCTAAACCTGTCACCAGTATGTCATTTCTTACCAACGCCCTGTCTCTTCATTTGCCTTATCATGCAGTTCAAAACAGTATCTAACTTATAGTTTTCTCTCAAGAAACTTCCTTCTTGCCCAGCCTTTTACGGACAAACACTCTTGCCTCTGTGACATAGGTTTTATTGCCCCTACAATAAGTAACTTTTCACAAGTGATGTGACTAACAATTCAGCGCTTCTGAATTAGGTCATTACTTCTCCAGGGAGTCTTCCAGCTGACTAATCCTCCAAAGCCAGCCTCCTCCCCATGGGACCAGCAGGTGTCCCCCAGGCAAAAGATGGAAGCGTGCATCCTTCAATTAATTGAATCTGTTATTTAGAGCTGAGCAACCAAATAACTTGGCTAGCAGCCCAGTAACATCATGACCAGAACTGTTCATGAATTGTACTCTAATGAAATAAATTGTCCACGAAATTTAAAACATATTCAAAGCAAAACCATAAGTACCATGTGGCTGGGATCTGATAATAGAAGAGAGTATCTATTGACTGACCATCCTTCTACATTTCTTAGAGATTCCAACTCCAGTGTGTTCACTTTCTTTTGATTCTGTCATCTTCATTATACTGGTTGTATTTTGCATCCCCTTAACAAAGTATTATTCCAATTTGGAATTTATATTTGAATTGTGTTGTTCCAATTTGGAATTTTGCATTCACATTGTCCAATTATATATGAACATTCTACTTTCAGAAATGCCCCATTACATTTTCAATGACTGTGAAAAAATAGTTTCAATTAGCTTTAGACTTCTGTATTGGCCAGAATTGGAAATTTCTTGGCCATCCAGCAGCTAGGACTTGGTCCTTTCACTGTGGTGTCCCAGGGTTCAATCTCTGAGTCTCCTGCATTGGCAGGCAGCTTGTTCACCGCTGAGCCACCAGGGAAGTCTTACAGAATGAATACCTTGGTCTAAAGGCAAAAGGAATGCTAGCCTAGGGTTCAGGTTACTGTAAATGGTCCATGTTCTTACTGGTTTGCAGACTGGACACAATTGTTATAATGCCACCACCTCGACGGTTGCCTCTTTATCTTATATTCTATAGCCACAGAAAACTACACGGACCAAAACATTGCCTTTTATTTCAAGTCACTACCACATCACCCATATGAACACACTACTCTCCACTATGCTCTTGAGATTTCTAGATTCCCATTTTCATTATAAATTTTAGAAATACTAGGTAAAGAGTATAATGAGGTTTAAGGTGATATCATTCAAATACATATTAATTGTGTTGTCACTGTTAATAAAATGCCATTTTAAGTGCCTATTTTATAAAGATTATTTCATTCATCCTTATACCAATCCTGTTGAGTAGAAACTAACTGCTCCATTTTGACTTGAAGAGAAAAGGTCAGCTTCGGAGAGCTCAACTTGGCCCAGCAATAAGCAATGTATGGCAGAACCAGTTGACACGGAAGGTCTGCTCTATGTCAAAGCTGGTGCCAGTGGCCTTCACTCCATCATTCTGAAGTCACCTCTCCTCTCTGCACCTCTGAATTTACATCAGGGAAATAAGAGTCTATGCTCTATCCTTCCAGCCCCAAGGTTAGCTGATTTGCACATACCATAATGGTTTTGCCCATTTCTCCATTACTAGGCTTTGTCCAGGTCTTTCTTACCCGTAACTGGGTCAGGAAATGAAGTATGCCTGTCTGGTTGTAAACATTATGGTTGTTATTGATTCAGGTGAACTGAAAAACTGATAAAATGCCTGACTGATGGCATCAAGCTTCACACGGACAAGTTTTGCAAGTTTAACAGGTTCTGTTCTGAAGTGCTTCTACAAGATTGAGGTGGAAAGGAATGCTGAACTGAGGAGAAAATGATCCTTCTCAAAAGCTTATGCTTAGAAAGGTCTCTATTTTTAAACATTTGCTTTCTAGATACTAAACAAATCTCACACCAACCATAAAGTGAATATAATACACTTCTGCATGTTTCGATAGTCTTCTAGATGTTAGTGATGTATATAACTCCTTTATCTCTCATATTATAGTTATTTCAGTGAAATTCACCCCATTTCTGTCTGCTGATGTGAAACATAGCTGTCCACAGGAATGAAACAGGACAAATAATTCTCCAGAACAATTCTACAGATTTCTACCTGTCAGAGAACAAATATGTTCTGCAAATGTCCAGGCAAAGGGGTTATTTTGTCCTCCAATCAGGAGGGAGACACCTTTTATGCCCCTTTTTTCATTTCCAAGTCTGGAAGATCTTTCAGTCAAAACAACTTCTTGTTAAATTTACTCACTTTTACTTCATCCAAATATAATTAAATCTTATGGGATGTAGCAAAAGTTCCCTATACAGCCACTATAATTCTATCTGGTATCTTTAAGCTGAAATTTCCCCTTTAATCTAAACTTTCTAACTTAAGTTTATGGGCTAGCAGAGTATGGTCTTTGCCTGTGCTATTAGATTCAATGCATTCTTCACATGTGTTTAGAATTCACATAGCATGACATTATAAACATAACACTGGGTAAATCATAGGGTTGTCCTATCTGCTTAGCAACCACAGGAAAGTCTATTCAGAGTTCCAGGAAGAAAAAGGGAAAATATGTTTCTTACTACTTTTAAATATACCATCCTCACTGTTTTTATGAACGACATTAATAAAAATGATCTTCCAAAAGAAGAAATAATGCAAAAATGAGAAAATTGGATGTATGGCTTCTCTGCTTACCAGTCCACAACATATTTCCCAAATATTGATGTAAGTTTGAAGTTCAAAGTCAAAGCCAAATGTGAATTATGAAACTCATGACTGATTTATATGCTGAATTTTGCCCTTGCTGTTTGTTGCTGGGTAAAGAGTATTTCTGGACTTCCCTGTGGCTCAGACAGTAAAGAATCCACCCGCAATGCGGGAGACCTGGTTTCGATCCCTGGGTTGGGAAGATCCTCTAGAGGAGGAAACAGCTACCCGCTCCAGTATTTTTGCTTGGAGAATTCCATGGACAGAGGGGCCTGGGAAGGTTATAGTCCATGGGGCCACAAAGAGTCAGACACAACTGAGTGACTTTCACTTCACTTCAAAGAGGGTTTCTATTTCATGTATAAACATGAAAAATACTTGGAAAAATACCACCCAATTTTCTTTCTGGTGTATGTTCATATTGTTCATTGTATGTACATTTCTGTGGATGACGATGTGACAGAACTCTGCTCTCTCCCATTTTTCACATATGGCCTAATTATAGCCATAAAAGACTGTGCACTCACAACTATGGAAGAAAAATTTGTGTCATAAGAATGTGGGACTGGACTTCAAAGTTAGAGAAATTGTGAAACTTAGTTGGCCATGAATTTTTAAAAGTCATTTTCAAATTTAAAAAAGCCTAGTGGTAGGAGGGTTCAGGATGGAGGGAAAACATGTATACCCATGGCTGACTGATACAGATGTATCACAAAAACCATCACAATATTGTAAAGTAATTATCTTCCAATTAAAATAAATAAATGCTTTTAAAAACCTAGAATAAGAAAATTTTGAAAATGTATAAAAGTTCAAAGAAAATAAAGAATGGTTGTGAAATCTATCACTCCAAATACAGCTAACATTTTGGTATATCTTCTTCTAGTATTTTTCTATGCACAAACTTTCTTTTTAACCTAATTGGTTTCATGCTACAGTACTATTTTGTAATCTGCTTATTATAAATGGCACTACAGTGAATATGCTTATAGTTAAACGTTTCCACATACTGTTTATTTCCTTGGAGAAAAATACCTGAAAAGCTAATTGAAAAATCAAAGAGAAGGCACATAATCAAAGCTTTCAAAACAAACTGCAGTGTTATTTGTGAAATATAATACTACATTTCCTCTAGTGACTTTTCCAAATCTAGCCAAAACTGATAGCATCTTTTCCCCTTAATTTGTCAAATTTGTTTATTTATTTAATGTTTTATTTGGCTGCTTGGGGTCTTAGTTGTGGTCCTTTTTTTTTTTTTAGGTTTCAGTATGTGGAATCTTTCTACCTGTGGCATGTGGGAACGTGTCCAATTTAAAAGGAGAAAAAATGGTCATGCACATTTTATTTTGCATTTATGTGAATAAAAGGGTCATTTAGTTTATCACTTTAAATGTGCTTAATAGATATTTATTCTCTTCTGTGATTGTACATTTTCTTTGCCCATTTTTCATTGCAATATTGTGTTCTTATTGATTCACCAGAGAGATATGAAATATTAACCTCTTTTCTGCCACAAGAACAGAAAGAATTGTCCTAATGAAACAGAGCAGGACCCTATGATCCTTTGCCTCATGTCTTCAACCTACCTTTTGCCTGTAGAAAACTTTAGCCAAATGAAAAATTTAATCAGAGAAATGAAAAAATGTAGAAATAGAGGGAAACAGTCAAATGAGACCAAATAATAATAGTTTAGTCATTAAGTAAATTCAAGGACCTTTAGTTCCTCTTCAAGGGCTGTAGATCATATCCTAAGCCATGTCTTTTGAGCTGTTTTGTAGATATTGAAACCCCTACCAGGCTGAAGAAGTTAACCTCATGATACCCAGACTGCAGCCATGTCATAAGCTGTCGTAATTTACAGAAATGGGAATGGCCTCAGAGAAACGGGAATAAACCGACCCTGAAACTAAAGATTAACTGTACTTAAAACAATCAAAATGAAACTGCTCAGATGACCACATGGCCAATTTCAAGATGACTGTGCTGTTTCTGCATGTAGCCTCTCTCCTCTGTCTATAAAATCTCTTTTCGAAAAAAAAAAAAAATCTCTTTTCGACTGACTGTGAATGGTAGGGTGAGGTGAGGGAAGTCCGCCTTTGGACAGGAGTTTGCCGTTCCAACCAGGTTGCTGGCCCGCAAAATAAAGCAAACTTTCCTTTCCATCAGTCTTGGCTCTTTATTGGCTTTTAAGTGGAGAGCAGCTGGACCCACTTTGGCTAATAGACTCTGGCGCCCAACGTGAGGCTGTACTCTCGCGATACTGGTCTCCCAGCATTTTCCCCTATCAGAACGTGGCCATGATGGCCAGGATGGCTGCAAGGAACTCACTGTTCAAGGCCCACTGGCCCCAAGAGGGGGCTTTGGGGGATATCATTTGTTTCAAGGATCCAGATCAGTCTCCTGTGCTTGGCACCGGCTGCAAACATACACATTTCCGTGGTGGAGTGGAAACATGCGCCTGGACAAGCTGACAAGCTCCACACCCAAGTAAGTCCATCTGTGTGTACTTGGGCAAACTTCTCTTTTGAGCATAAGGTGCTTTTTGAGCATTTTACAGTTGGTTCTGATGGGTGTCTACCACTGAGAACTGTTCGTAAGCACTGAATGTCATTTGAGCATTTTGCCAATTGGTTCTGATGGGTATCTATTGTTGATGATTGTGAGCACAAAGTGTTATTATTGGTCATTTTGGCCAGTTGGTTCTGATGTATGTCTGATGTGGAGGGCCATTTTTGTGGAGGAGGTGTCTGTTTGGGACTCAATATTGTTTATTCTCTTGGCAGATTTGTGATGGTTCTATCTTCTGGTGTGTGAACATGTATTCCATTTGTGTGATCAGTATCTTTGTTGTCTTTTGTAAAATGGGAATTTCAGGCTCAATTCATTAGAAAAGCTTTAGCTATGAAATTACAATTAAAGAAATAGAAAGATTTTGTAAACAATGTATGGCAACAGTATTCTTGAAACTCCAGAGAAGATTGTTTAAGATGAAACTCTTTTGAAATTCCAACACTGGTTCTTTTTGTATATATAGTTAGAGGAAGCTAGCTTGATAAAATGCTGTTTTCAGGATTCTCACCAGCAAAAATAAGCCTAGAAGAAAGCTTGACGTTAACTCTTATCATATCCTTGTAATACAGACTATCCCACTTTGCCTGGGACTTTAGGTTTGAGTTAAATAGTAGAATTTCAAAAGATGTTTGGGATTATTAAACACATCTTGTTTCACATTAAAGAGAAATTATGCTATGAGAAAAAAATGCAAGTTTTTAGAGGTTATGAAATATGTTCTAAGTTTGCCAATCAGTAAATTCTGGTATAACAGTTTAATTACTTGTTTCTTGGTTTTGTTAAGGCTTTTAAATGTTAAAATTTTTTATATGTAATTAAAGCTACTAAAAATGACAAGGAAAGCATTTCAGTGAGTAAAGCAAGTAGGATATGTGTTGTTGGTCAGAGAAGATACAAAGAATGGAGATATTTTTGTGAGGAAAAATGATGATAATTTTGTCCTAGAGCTGCTTGTTTTGGGATGGGGAATACTTAGCTGCTTTTGTAAGATTGTAAGTTTCTTTCTCTAGCTTTGAGTATTCCAAAGGGCCCCTAGGCATCTCAAAAGAATCATTAAGGCAACTAGGATTATTTAATACGATAAATTATATGGAAAGCATAAAAGAATTCTAATGGATAAGAAATTTAAAGAATTCTAGTGGAAAGTGATTGCTTTGCTTCAAACCATATTTTTGACCCCAATGTTTAGGATGGAAAAAATTGTCTAGGGAAGTTGTCACAGGGTATAACTACTCATGATGTGTATTACTGCTGGCTTTAAATTTACTGCTAAAAGCACATGTACCATTCTTCAAATGGGACCTAATGAAACTTAAAAGCTTTTGCACTACAAAGGAAACTATAAGTAAGGTGAAAAGACAGCCCTCAGATTGGGAGAAAATGATAGCAAATGAAGCAACAGACAAAGGATTAATCTCAAAAATATACAAGCAACTCCTGCAACTCAATTCCAGAAAAATAAATGACCCAATCAAAAAATGGGCCAAAGAACTAAACAGACATTTCTCCAAAGAAGACATCCAGATGGCTAACAAACACATGAAAAGATGCTCAACATCACTCATCATCAGAAAAATGCAAATCAAAACCACAATGAGGTACCATTACACGCCAGTCAGGATGGCTGCTATCCAAAAGTCTACAAGCAATAAATGCTGGAGAGGGTGTGGAGAAAAGGGAACCCTCTTACACTGTTGGTGGGAATGCAAACTAGTACAGCCACTATGGAAAACAGTGTGGAGATTTCTTAAAAAACTGGAAATAGAACTGCCATATGACCCAGCAATCCCACTTCTGGGCATACACACTGAGGAAACCAGATCTGAAAGAGACACATGCACCCCAATGTTCATCGCAGCACTGTTTATAATAGCCAGGACATGGAAGCAACCTAGATGCCCATCAGCAGATGAATGGATAAGGAAGCTGTGGTACATATACACCATGGAATATTACTCAGCCGTTAAAGAGAATTCATTTGAATCAGTTCTAATGAGATGGATGAAACTGGAGCCCATTATACAGAGTGAAGTAAGCCAGAAAGATAAAGAACATTATAGCATACTAGCACGTATATATGGAATTTAGAAAGATGTTAAAGATAACCCTATATGCAAAACAGAAAAAGAGACACAGAAGTACAGAACAGACTTTTGAACTCTGTGGGAGAAGGTGAGGGTGGGATGTTTCAAAAGAACAACATGTATATTATCTATAGTGAAACAGATCACCAGCCCAGGTGGGATGCATGAGACAAGTGCTCTGGCCTGGTGCACTGGGAAGTCCCAGAGGAATCGGGTGGAGAGGGAGGTGGGAGGGGGGATCGGGATGGGGAATACATGTAACTCCATGGCTGATTCATGTCAGTGTATGACAAAACCCACTGAAATGTTGTGAAGTAATTAGCCTCCAACTAATAAAAATAAATTAAAAAAAAAAAAGCACATGTACCATTCTTGTGTGATAATTTGGTATAAGTGATCAAAAGTATAAGCTATAAAATTTCTCCATCAGAATACCTCTGTACTTGTTTGTCATGTCTGATTAGTTTCCCCCCAATATGGATAACTAGGCCAGGGTATAGACAAAAATAGGCCTAGCACCAAGGGACATGAATGGACCCTGAGCAGGCAACTGAGCCACTCTGGCAATGCTAGAAAAATGTACTGATTATCAGTGCTTCCTATGGAGAGATTTGCAGTTTAGAGGGGAAAGTGGTGGAAGAAATTTTCACATGTTGAGGTACGGGGAAGTCATTCTGGTTTATACATGATTTAATTTGAACTTCAGCATAACCAAAACAGCCTGTTTGTGGTCTATTAAACATACATTGTACATCTGCTTTAACCATTAAGGGGAAAAAACATTCTGAGAATAATGTAAAGATGAATTTTGATTATCATCTTCATTGTAATATGTCTAAAATTTTCAAATGTTTGTCTATGTACTATGACAAAGTAATCAAGGTTTCATAATATGAAATATTGACCTAAGTGAACCTAGTCCATGGTGTGGTAAATCTTTTTTTGCCCTACAGTAGATAGAAATGGACAGAGTTGAAGGAAAGCAGGCTATGTAAGCACAGCTGCTGATTCCTGGGACCAGCCCTACCCGCACCACACATCGGCAACTTTGTAAAGGAAGCAACCTTCATGCTAGACCAAAAAAGATTAGAAGCCTCTAGAAGATATAACTTAAGCAGATTTTTTTTTCCTTTTTAAGTGTCATAATATCCTGTGATATCTTCTTATATGTAAAAGAGGAATGGCAAGTAGATGCTTGCTTTAGATGATCAATGACCACACAGAAATGATATAGAATAAATTTAAACTTATTTACTGGCAATTTCCCTGGCAGTTCAGTGGTTCTGAATCACTTTGCTCTACACCTGAAACTAACACAGCATTGTAAATCAGCTACACTTCAGTCTTAAAAAAAAGGTTAACCATCAATTATACTTCATGTCACTGGTGGAAATTTTGCAACAATTTGTTGGTTTAGTTGATGTAATGAAAACATTTTAGGGACTTCCCTGGTGCTACTTTCTTCCGCTACAGGAAGATGATACCACATGCTGAATAAAATAAGTAATAAATACATTGATTTACTATTAGCATCATTACTCACAAGAGACAAAAGGTGGAAACAACCCATGTCCATCGATTAATAAGTGAAGTGCCATCACTTCATGGGAAATAAATGGGGAAACAGTGGAAACAGTGTCAGACTTTATTTTGGGGGGCTCCAAGATCACTACAGATGGTGATTGCAGCCATGAAATTAAAAGACGCTTATTCCTTGGAAGGAAACTTATGACCAACCTAGACAGCATATTAAAAAGCAGAGACATTACTTTGCCAACAAAGGTCCGTCTGGTCAAGGCTATGGTTTTTCCAGTGGTCATGTATGGATGTGAGAGTTGGACTGTGAAGAAAGCTGAGCGCCGAAAAATTGATGCTTTTGAACTGTGGTGTTGGAGAAGACTCTTGACAGTCCCTTGAACAGCAAGGAGATCCAACCAGTCTATCCTAAAGGAGATCAGTCCTGGGTGTTCATTGGAAGGACTGATGCTGAAGCTGAAACTCCAGTACTTTGGCCACCTCATGTGAAGAGTTGACTCATTGGAAAAGACCCTGATGCTGGGAGGGATTGGGGGCAGGAGGAGGAGGGGACGACAGAGGATGAGATGGCTGGATGGCATCACCGACTCGATGGGCATGAGTTTGAGTATACTCTGGGAGTTGGTGATGGACAGGGAGGCCCGGCATGCTGTGATTCATGAGGTCGCCAAGAGTCGGACACGACTGACTGACTGAACTGAACTGAACTGAAGCGAACTTTGGTCTATACATACAGTAGAATATTACTAAACCTTAAAAAGGAAGAAAATTCTGATACATGCTACAACATGGATGAAACTTAAGGACACTGTGATCAAAGAAATGTCAGTTACTAAAGGATAAATATTGTGTAATTCCACTTCTATAACTTGGATACAGTAGTCAAAGTCAGAGACACAAAGTAGAATGATGGTTGTCAGGGACTGGGAGGACAGGAGAGTTGTTTGATAGGTAGAAAATTTCAGTCTTGCAAGATGAAAAGTTTTCTGGAGATTCAGTGATGTGAATGCCCTTAACATTACTGAACTGTACACTTAAATAAGTAAGAGGATACATTTCATGTTCTGTGTATTTTACTATGATTTTTTAAATGATGTGTGCTGTATCTTCCTTTTACTGGATAGGATTTTACAAAATTTCTTTCACTTATTTAACTAAGAATATTTATTGAGTACCACCTATAAGCTAGGTACCATTCCAGGTGCTGAGATATAGCCAGCAGGGTACCAAGCACTTATTTGTAACTTAACAATGCAGTGGTAGAAAAAGAATATAAATAGGTTAATATGCAATTAATAAGAAAATATTTGGTAGTGATAAGTTCTATATAGAAAATAAACTAGGGTGATATGATACTGGGCTAACTGGGGGGCTACTTTAAATTGTATATCCAAGGTTATCTATTCTCTACAATATTTTGCACACAAAGCTTGAAACCAGTTGTCAGGCTAGAGGTCATCAAGGAAAACTAATGCCACATGAGTGGTCTTCATTCACTTCAGGCGCTATTTAAAACTAGAGGATGATCAGAGTTTAATTTTTTTTCATAGAATTTTTATTCTATGACCTACTGAACTGGAATTGCCATTGGAAGACTAACATATTAACAGGGTCTTAATATGTGGATAGAGTGAAACATAAAGACCTGATAAAGGAACTCTGAGGATACCTCATAATAGCATACTGATCTTTGCTCCCCAAATTTGCAACGAGACCCAGCCTGTGTAGGCTAACAGGGGACCAACTTTAGAATTAGTCTCTGGGAGCCCCCTATTTATCTGGGGATCTTTGTTGTTGCTATTTAGTTGCTAATTGTGTCTGACTCTTTTTTGACCCCATGGACTGTAGCCCACCAGGCTTCTCTGTCCACAGGGCACTGTAAACAGATTCCTATCTTACCATAGGCCCCTTTGCAGAGAAGAAAGCTATTCTAGGGCCTGAGGATCGTCTTACACAGCAGGTACTAATCTCAGAAATAATTCATCCTTGCCGCACTGTGATTCATGCTTTCTCTTTCACTCAGCCTTGCGATGAACTCAGAGGCACAGGGAACAAAGAGCCCAGGTCTAGAATCAGATGCTGCATTTAATGCAATCATCTTTTATTACTACAGAAAATCACCCACACAGGCTACACTTTTTGTGTGTGTCATAAATTTTGGAGCTACCCTAAATCTCATTGTTTTCTATGCTGGGGGAAAAAAATTCAAATAATAAACAACTTTACTAAAATGCATTAACAGTTTATTGTGACCACGCACCCATCTGTAAGAGAATTGTGTGGATACTGTGTGAAAGGACACACAGGGGAAAGAGAGAAAATGAGTTTGTGGAATGACTGCTTCAGGCCAGGCAATCAAGATAGATTTTAGGGTGGAACCAAACAACA
Source organism: Cervus elaphus (assembly GCF_910594005.1). NCBI lineage: Eukaryota > Metazoa > Chordata > Mammalia > Artiodactyla > Cervidae > Cervus > Cervus elaphus. The sequence goes on from NC_057846.1 coordinate 32,078,642, forward strand.
ATACCCATGCCCTCAAAGAATTTATCCTTGCTCTGGACAACTAGATGATTCAAGTAATAAAGAATTGTGACAAGTGTTACAATAGAAGAGGGTGTGTATGGAAGTCCAATAGGAAGAGTTAATCCATGGGATAGAGAAGCTCTCCCAGAGAAAATGGCATTTAAGCAAAGATCTGAGAGATGCACTGGATTTGGGAAGTGGCAGGCAGGACTCTAGGAAAAGAAATGAGCATATACCCAAGTCTAGAGGCAAAAGGGAGCACAACACGCCAGAAAAAAAAATGAGAAATCCAGGCTTCCTGAGTTGTGGTATGAGGAAGTGTGTGTGTGGGGGTAGTTGGAGAAATTGTAACCCTTGTGTACTGTTGGTGGGAATGTAAAATGATGCAGCGACTGTGGAAAACAGCAAAGTATTTCTTCAAAAAAATTGAAAATAAAATTACCATATGATCCAGCAATTCCACTTCTGGAGAACTGAAAGCAGGGATTCTAAGAGATACTACTATACCCTTATTCATAGCAGGATCATTTGCAGGAGCCAAACAATGGAAGCAACCAACGTGTGTGTCACAGGCTGAATGGATAAACAAAATGTGGTCTATACCTGCAGTGGACCTTAAAGAACCTTAAGGACCTTCAGCCTTAAAAAGATAAGGAATTCTGACACATGCTTATGAACATGGGTGAACCATGAAACCATTATGCTAAGAGAAATAAGCCAGTCATAAATACTGCATGATTCCACTTGCATGAAATACCTAGAGGATTCAAACTCATCAAGACAGAAAGTAAAATGGCAGTTGCCCCAGGCTAGGGGTAGGAGGGTTGGTTGTTGGTAATTTATTGGCTGGGTTGGGGAGTTACTGACAAATGAATAGTTTCAGTTTGGAGAAATGAAAAAATTCAAGAGATGGCTGATGGGGATGGTAGAATAATATAAGTATACTTAATTCCAATGAATTGTATGCTTAAAATGGTTAAGATGGTAAATTCCTTGTTTTTGTGTATCTTACCACAATTTTTTGAATTTAAAAATTTTCAAAAAAAAAAGGGACCCATCCTTGGTATTGTCCACTCCTAGAATGTTCAAAATTACTTCAAACCAATGCTTAACTTTGCTTTTTTAGAAATAATTTTAACCAGTTGTAAAGGTTAACACACTTCCATTGTAAGAAATACAGAAAATGAGGAAAACATTGTTAAAGGATAATTTTTAGGAAAATGTAAAATCATGATTCTCACACAAATATAAAATGAATGAGTGTCAAAGATTTTATTTAACTTATTAAGGAAACCAGTATGATGTTACAGCCGATCTGAAGGTCAGTGCAAGGAGTACACATGTATATAGGCAAGCTGGCCTGCTAAAGTGAATTTACAAATCACTGCCAAACAGGTCTATATTCATTGGGTAATAATCATTAACATTCTACTGACAAATTAATTTGCACTACTACAGACAAAAATCACCTGTGACACTACAGGTTTTCTGCAAATTACAGAGTTGTAAACAGCTCAAACTCTCAGGACCCTATAGACTTAAGTGAAAGTGAAGTCAGTCAGTCAGTCGTGTCTGACTCTTTGCAACCCCATGGACTGTAGCCTACCAGGCTTCTCTATCCACGGGATTTTCCAGGCAAGAATACTGGAGTGGTTTGCCATTTCCTTCTCCAGGGGATCTTTCTGACCCAGGGATCGAAGCCGGGTCTCCCACATTGCAGGCAGACGCTTTACCCTCTGAGCCACCAGGGAAGCCTCTTTGTCTATAGAATTAGACAAACCAAAAAACTGTGCGCTAGGCAGGACACACACACCCCTCTCTTTTTTTGGTCAGTTTCAAAATCTTTCAAGAGACTAAAAAAAGAAAGTAAAATCCTCAGGAACTCTTCATCCCAGAAACACTCGCTTTGATTCTTTTGCATCAAGGTTAATTCGGAGTATGACATGTTTTTTAAGCAAATGAAACAAAATACACAAGTGCAACCCTCTGGGACACACTGCTCGACCGAGTGGACCCTTGGTGCACACCTGCCCAGCGCACCCTGGGAGGTTCCATCCATTTGGCCACGAGTGGCTGCAAGCTAACAGCGCAAAACTTCGGGGGAACTCTCTTGGAGGGAGTGGAGGGAAGACAGGCTACAGGTGAACGGTCGACCGTCAGGGACCGGAGAAAAGCTTTAGCCGCTGAGAAGCAGGAGCCTGCTCAGCGCCGGGCCAGGTGCGCCGGGCCGTCGGGGTGGCACCGCCCCTTTGCTTCCCCGCCCACGGCCGGCGGGCCCAGCGGAGGGACGGGGCGGGGCGACCTTTGCTCGGTTAGGCCGGAGGGGCCCTAGCAATTTCCTGCTCGCCACTCCCGGCCCTCCCGCCCCTCCCACCCGGACGGGCTGGGCCGGCGGCTGCTGCTGCGTCCACACCTCTGGCTGCGGTTTCGATCAGACTCGCCCGCGAACTGGTTTCGATCAGCCGGCCGGGCGGGAGGCAGGGCGGAGCGGCTGGGACGCTCGGAGCAAACTAAGGACGCGCGGCCGAGAGCGGACAGTCCTGCGCTGGAGACAAAGAGCGGCCGGAGGAGAACCGAGTGCGGGAGCGCGGGCGTGGCGGCGGTGGCGAGCGTGCGGACCTCAGGGAGCCGGAGCCCGGGGCGCTCTCTGAGGGCGCGAGGGCCAGAGATCACCAGCCTGCGGCAGGTGCGCCACCCAAGATGCGGACGCCGGTGGTGATGACGCTGGGCATGGTGCTCGCGCCCTGTGGGCTGTTACTCACCCTGACCAGCACGCTGACGCCCGGCTGGAGGCTGGTGAAGGGCTTCCTCGACCAGCCGCTGGACCTGGTGCTGTACCAGGGCCTGTGGGACATGTGCCGCGAGCAGAGCAGTCGCGAGCGCCAGTGCGGCCAGCGGGACGACCTGGGCTACTTCGCCGCCGAGCCGGTGCGCGTGGCGCGGGGACTGACGGTCACGTCGCTGGCCGTCACGGGCCTGGGGCTGCTGCTGGCGACGCTCGGCGTGCGCTGCTGGAGGGACGAGCCCCACTTCGCGCTGGCCGGCCTCTCGGGCGTCGTGCTCTTCGCCGCGGGCCTCTTGAGCCTCATCCCAGTCTCCTGGTACAACCACTTCTTGGCGGATCGCACCGTCCTGCCGGCCCAGGCCAGCCCGGTCACGGTGCACGTCGGCTACAGCCTGGTGCTGGGCTACCTGGGCAGCTGCCTGCTGCTGCTGGGCGGCTTCTCGCTGGCGCTCAGCTTCGCGCCCTGGTGCGCCGAGCGCTGTGACAGCTGCCGCAAGGCGCCCCCCAGCAGCGCGCGCCGCAGCAGCATCAGCACCGTGTACATCGACGGGCCGGAGCCGGCTCTCACGCCGGCCATCAAGTACTACAGTGAGGGCCAGCACCGGCCGCGGCCTGATCAGCTGGGCGCCGCCAGCCAGCGCAAGGCCGGCTTCCCGATGCCCCGGCCCCCACCCAGAGCCTACAGCAACCCGGTGGACGTGCTCGACGGGGAGAAGGCTCCAAACTCCGAACCCGGCGGGTCTTCCCGCAGCACTCGGCCCTGCGGCAGCGCGCTGCCCTGCGACTCGGATGTGTAGGTGGCAGCCCCAGCCTGCTCTGACCCAGCTCTGTCTCACCAGGATCCGACCTTCCCTTTCCGCTGAAAACCCCTGACTCGGAGTCGGACCCTGGGACACATTCCTGTAACTGGTTTGGAGGGCGATCTTCCTTTCCTGTGGCCAAACTAGATTCCTTGAACTCTTGGTTCAGGTTGGGTTTGATTTTCTTTAAAGAGTTTAGTGTTCCTCCCCAGAGGAATCAAGGCCCTCTTCTGGAGCGACAGGCATTTCATACTTTTAGCTGGAGACGTAGATAGAGTGACTTTGCATCCTGTTAATAATAATGTCAAAATAAGCAAATGGAGGCTCAGAACCGTTTTAACACCTTGAAACAACAATATTCTGAAATGCCTGTGGACCCTGGATCAGTATAATTATTAATTTTTCCCCACTGTATAATTCATTTTCATGCAAACTCTCAAGAGACTAGTATGTTTCTGGTTATATTTGAAGGAGGCTCTTAAACATAGAGCCATGCAAATACCAGCAGCTTTAGTGACTCTTATGGAACGAGGTAACCCGATTAACTCATATTTACATTTCTTCAGGTATAAAGAGGATTTATCCTTTTATCAGTCACTCCAGAGTTTCTCTTCTAGACGCCAGAAGGAGAATGAAGGGACTAATGCTGTATTGTTCTATTCCTTGGCTACCTCACACTGGCCATAAAGAGCTATATATTAAATATTTGGAACAAAATGGAACCTGTTAATCACATTAGGCTATTGTACATGTGTATATATCTCTTATTTATAAATAAAATTTGAGAGCAAGAGTTTCACTATACTCACAGAAGCATTTCTGTCTCCAGCACAACCTTTGGAAGTTTAAGCATTCATTACTAACAATTTCCTGGCTGCCTACACAGTTTCTGAAATCTAGCACTCAGATCTTTGCACCTCTTAGCGTAAGATTACTAAAAGTAGCCAATGGGCCCCTTCAGTTTTTGATTGCTTTATTTTCAGGCTCATGCTGTTTTCTGTGCAAAGCCAGGTCTATTGTTGAAAAAACTAGAAGCACCAGTTTCCACATGAGGTGAGACTAGAAATCTTTTCCTCTTGTAACAGTGCTGCCTAAAATCACAGGTAGACAGCTATGTGTACAATGAGCTGGACTAAATCTCCAGCAGGGCTGGCTCCAATTCCAAGTGGTTGATTGAAGGGCTGCCTTGAACTGAACTGAATGGTAGCCAATTCAGAGGTAGGAGCTCAGCAAACACTGACAACACAGCTATAATAGAACTAACTCAGCAGCACATGCAGAGTGTTAGCAGTGGAAGGGATAATACAGATTCATTTTCTTTGCCATTTTGTACTGGAGTCACCGGTTTCTTTTTGCAACCAAGCTTGAGTGTGCTGGTATATCCCTGGGGGATCTTTTTCAAATGCAAATTCTGATTCTGTAGGTCTGGAGAGAGGCCTGAAACTGATTTCCTAACTAGCTCCCAGGAGACGCCAGTGCTGCCCACTTCACAGGCCCCCCTTTGGGGTGCATGTCTTTCCTTGGGACTGCGCCTCACTCAAATTTCAATCCCGACTGGCCGCATGTAATCAGATCTTTGAAAACTATTGCCTAGATGAGTTTGGGGACTTGATTTAGGGAACCAAGCCAGACTAGAGAAATGGCAACCCTACTTTTTTCAGCTGACAGCTCAAAAGGTAGTAATTGGGCACCTGAGAAGTCAGCACCAGGCAGACAACATAAAGATATTGAGTTTCTGGCAAGTACCGAATCTGACTCTTGCCTGCATCATAATTCCGGTGTTCCTAGAGAAGCCTTGGTAAAAACAGTCAATACTAGTAGTATGGTTTTACTTTTCCCTGCCTGGTCACTCTCCTCTGGCTTATATCCAAAACACTTCTTTGTGATTAGGATTTGCTGCTGAGTTAGAACTCCATTTTTGCTTCATCCAGAGGAATAAAATGAAAACTGTCTTTAAGAAAACCAAATTTCTCTTTTACTATTAAATACTCAAGACAACATGGAAAGAGCCTCCCTGCATTGGGGCAGGATTTGGGTTTGACCTGAGAGTCATGCTGTGTTAAAGCAGTAAAAAATGACAAGAGACTTGAGACTCAAGATGTTGGAGGAGGCTGAAGCCTCAGGACTTGCTCTCATGGACAAGTCCTTTCCCTAAACCTAATATCCACCTAACCTAGCAGCTACGCCACAGTGAGACTCTAACGTGAAATAACACTGCCTCCTGGCCTCAAGCCCGTCACACCTCTGACACACCATCACAACTCACTTTTTTCTTAGACTCTTTTTTAAAAATTGAAGTATAGTTGCTTTACATTGTTGTGTTGTTTTTAGTCGCTTAGTCCTGTCCAACTCCTTGAGACCCCATGGACTGCAGCCTGCCAGGCTTCCCCATCTTTCACTGTCTCCTGGAGTTTGCTCACACTCATGTCCATTGAGTCATTGATGCCATCCAACCGCCTCATCCTCTGTTATCCCCTTCTCCTCTTACCCTCAGTCTTTCCCAGCATCAGGGTCTTTTCCAATGAGTTGGAACTTCACATCAGGTGGCCAAAGTATTGGGGCTTCAGTTTCAGCGTCAGACCTTCCAGTGAATGTTCAGGGTTGATTTCCTTTGGGACTGACTGGTTTGATTTCCTTGCAGTCCAAGGGACTCTCAAGAGCCTTCTCCAGCACCCCAGTTCAAAGCATCTATCTTTGGTGCTCAGACTTCTTAATGGTCCAATTTTCACATCCATATATGACCACTGGAAAAACCATAGCTTTGACTATGTGGACTTTGTTGTGAGGATTCACTTTTAATAATCCTAATGACATACAGAGTATGTGTCCCCATTTAATGGGCGAAGTCTTTCCAAGATTACTCAAGCTCTGCCTGGAGGAGTGAGGAATCTGAAAATAGAGCACACCCTGTGTTAACACAGCTCCTGCTCTGCCCCTTTGCCAATCAGCTCTGATTCAGACACCCACCCTCACTAGGGAGGGGCGGGGTTTGGGGCACACAGGCTGCTGATCCCTTGTTGAGGCTCTGGGAGGTGCATGAAAGATACCTCAACAACCACCCTCATTTTCATGGTCTAGATCATTTGTAAGTTTGGGGGTACCTGTCATCCTGTCAGCACATCTTTGAGTGCCTTGGAAAGCAAATTTATTCCAGGCTTGGCCTTTGTAGAACTTTCATACTCTAGCATGAGAAAGATGTGCAAGGAAAATGTGCAGGGTCAAAGTCTGGAGAAAAAAATGCCATATTTTAAGAAAGGTGATTGGGAAGAAGGGGGGCTTGAGCAGAGAACTGAGAGAAAAGATCGGGCGTCAGAGAGAACAGCAAACTCCAAGTTCCCAGGAAAGAAATGTTAGTGAAAACAGGTTGCCATAGTGGTCACAGTATCAGTTTGCTTTACTTTTTCTTCACCCTAGATGGGGGTGGTAAGGACAGGACAAAGTTGGGGGGACCAACTGAGAGAACCCAAGGACCTCTTCTGGTCTAGTAGCTTTTTAAAAGAGGGAACACAGTCTGGATTCAATCTGTAGCATAGAATGTTTTCAGAGTCAAGTATAAACAATTTGATATTTGAATAGCAGGTGAAGAACTTTTTGTTCTGCCAATGTGTAGACAAGCCCACAGTGCAACAGGCAGAAGAAGGTCTTTTAGCCTCAGAGCCTCATCACATCCCTGAAGTGACGGGAATAGTTAATAAGCAGGCTGTTTCTCCCAACACTCATCTCACTGTGTCTCATATCTTCACTCTGATCTTCCTAAAATGAAGAACCGTAATTCATCTTTAAGAGTCCCAGCGTCTTCCTTACCTATCCTTCACTCTTAAATTCCATTCATGACTTGGCCAAGGCTTAGGCTTTCACCCTTATCACTTTCTCCCACACACATACTCTAAACTACTTTCCCCCATCAGCTTAAAGGTGTCATCTTTGAACATACCATTTAAATGTTCAGATGTGTGCTTTTCTTGATGTACTTTCTCATCTCATCTCTAAATTGAAGGTTGGGCATGGATGGCTTCTATTTATATTTGTAATCCTAGAATGGGTACTAACAGTTCTTCAGAGCCTGTTAGCAAATAATTAAATTATAAATGAATTTAAAAGTTGCCTCTAAAAGCCCTTTCTGTACCCAAGTGCTTTCCTCAAGTTGTCATACACAACTTATCATGTATGTGGAAAGTAATTAATGGCCCGAGGCCACTAGCCCAAAACCCAAGGGAAGGGCCATGAGAGCAGCCTTGTGAATCTTTATCTTTATGATTGGCTTACAAAGATCAGCCCATCACAACCCATGTCTGCTCTATTCCCAAGACACTACAGATGAGATCTTTCTCCCTTTGGGAAAGGAGGAGAATAAGGAACTCAATCAATTGTTCTTCCTTTTAAGTTTGGCTGTACCCAGCCTTACCTTAGTTCCCTGGCCAGGGATTGAACCTGGGCCCTCAGCAGTGAGAGCACAGAGTCCTAACCACTGGACCACCAGGATCTCCTCCGACCAATATTTTAAGTAAAAACTTACGTAGAAGTCTTACCCCATCTCCCCCCCTCCCCCAAATGCTGCCCAAATTCTGCTGCTTTTTTCACTGAAGACAATAAAATGACCTCCTCCAGCAAGTCTTTATGAAGTAGAACTGAGCACAAAGCCGGACTGAGCACAGGAAAACAAGGTTTTAATCTGTACAAATAAAAGATAATATGAACAAGGCTGGGCGGGGGTTTGGGGTGGGGTGAGGGGAGACAGTATTGACCAGAGGGCTTGATTCACCCGTGGGACTGAGGGGGGAGAGAGTTAAGTGCAGCTCTACCGCGTTCTTGTCCAGGATGCCACACACCCTGGCCATCCACGTGACAGATGGCCCTTGCACTCCTCGCCCACCACCGTGGTTGCCTCCCGAATTGCTGCCACTCACCACTCGGCTGAGGAAACTGAACAAGTCACTGCCATTTTTCCAGAGTGTGGGTAATAATATGTTCCCTAATGATAGCCTCAGTCTTGTCCTCGCTGGATTTCAGTTTCATCAGCTGCATAACCGGGAAGACTGGATTTGATGTTATCAGAAGGTCTTCCCAAATCTAAATATTTTGAGAGTGAAGGTTGGAAGAAGAGATGTGAGGCTGGAAGAGGAGATGTGAAATTTGATGTGAATTTTGAAGAGATATGAGGCTGGAAGAAGAGATGTGAAATTTGAACAGTGAAAGTTGGGGAAGCTGACTGACATAAAATTAGTATCTGGCCTGAAAGCAACAAACTCCATATTCTGGTTTTCAGTTTCTCTGAATTTCCAAAGCCTGTCAACAATTAAAATGGTAGGAACTTAGAACAGCACACTCATCATTGTTCATGGTGGTGGTGGTTTAGTTGCTAAGTCATGTCTGACTCTTCCAACCCATGGACTGTAGCCCGCCAGGTTCCTCTGCCCTGGGATTCTCCAGGCAAGAACACTGGAGTGGGTTGCCATTTCCTTCTCCAGGGGATCTTCCCAACCCAGGGATTGAAGCCAGGTCTCTGGCACTGCAGGCAGACTCTTTATCAACAGAACTTTGAGGGAAGCCCATTGTCCACTAATTTGTTTGTTTCCTAAAGAAAATAAGCACTGTCTACTTTCTGTATCTGTAGGTTCTCCATCCATGGATTCAGCCAAATGCAAATGGAATATTTTCAATGCAGAACCTGTGGATACAGAGGGCTGGCTCTAATGGCCTTGAGCATCCATGGATTTTGGTATCCATGAGGAAGTAAAGTCGCTCAGTCGTGTCCGACTCTTGCGACCCCATGGACTGTAGCCCACCAGGCTCCTCTGTCCATGGGATTTTTCCAGGCAAGAATACTGGAGTGGGTTGCCATTTCCTTGAGGATCCTGGAAACAATTCTTCATGGATACCAAGGAACAGCAGTATAAATTCTTAATTTAATTCTCTAATTGCTAGCAGTAGATACAAGAGGTCAAGTTTTGTGTAGGGCCCTTGGGGCCTAAAGCATAAAAACATGAACTTTTCTAAAGCTCTTTTTTTCTTCCAGAAGAAAACTCAAACCTATTTACCAGGTTATAGAAGTTGAGTTTCTATAATGAAATGCAGAATTTCCTTCTATAGGTTTACCGCTCCATTTGTCAGCTGTAGAGGAATTGAGAAATTAATGAGGAGATGATCACACTAGAAGGCTTTTATGCTTCATAACATGCCCACTGCTGCAAATAGATAAGGTCGTGAAATGGACATATTACAATCAGTTTAGGTGATGGGATGGTTAGAAATTAAGTATAAAGTTTTAAATATTGTTCATAAAATTAAGCTTTTCTGGTGAAAAGGACATTCAGATATTTTGTGAATTCTTGAATAGAGAAAGTGCAATTGGATGTGTTATAGTACATTCAGATGAGATAATAGGCACACATTCATAAAGGACCAAAGACAAGAAAGATATAAATAAGAGCGGTCAGGATGGAAAGAGTGCATATGAGACAGTTCAGCTGCAGTCAGCTCCCTTTTTCCCAGGAAGAGCAAACAGGGGGTGTTCCTGGGGCCCAAACACGAAACAGGTCTGCAGAGCAGGAGGGAGGCTGGGAGTACCATTCCAACAGAGCCCGCAGAAGCAGACTGAGCCACCCAGGACACAACCCTGCGAGTCTGCTGGAGGCCTAAGGTCTAAGGAGCCAAGAGAGCGGCCTCAGCATGTTCAGAAAGGGGTAATTCCATCATACCTCGTCTCTGCAGGCTTTCAGTCTGGATGCTTCTGTGTCATAGGTTTTGTATCTGGATGCTTTTGAGTCCCTTTTGCACAGGTAGAGGCAGAACCTTGCCAAGGGCAGACTTAGCAGTGAAGAGGGCTCTTGGGCAAGATGGCAAGAGCAGTGCGAGACTGACCCTGTGGGTAAGAGGGGTCTAGTACTATGGGGTGAAGATGGGTTCTCTCAAGGACAGCTGAGCCCCAGAGGCAATCTGATGATGCTCCATGTGTCTCCTGGCCTTGAGCAAGGTGAGCCCCCAGCGAGTGTTCTCCAGGTCAGGTCAGGTTGATCTGTACTTGGGAATTTTTACACTTGACTGCAAAACACAGTTTGTTTTATGCACTACACTCCTAGTAATAAGCCTAGGACTTCTCTTTGTGCTTAGCATCCTATACAAGTTCATGCTGCAAGAAACTAAGGATAAATAGTCTAGAAAAGATACAAGCAAGAAATCTTCCAAGTCAAGTTGTGTTTATTATGATTTCGGCTCATGTTACCAGTCTCAGGTACTAGGCTAAGCAGGCATTTTTGTGTTTTAATTCAGTACCCAAATGGCCTGATGTAGGTTCTGTTAATCCTTCCTATTTTTTATCTCTGGGGTAACAGTTTCATGATTAAGTGATTTGCCCAAGGTTTCTGCTGTTGAACTTTAGACCATATTCCTGCTTTGTTACCTGTGTCCCATCACAGATTTAATTCCTTTGATTCCTTATGTGGGTATGAATAAAACAGTGATCCAGGAAGACACGCAGAGGTATTGGCACAAACGGGTGTTGGGATCTAAGTAGCATTTACTTGTTTCCCTAGCAGACATGAGCTAGTTGAGATGACTTCCAGTCCAAAGACTCTTTGTGTCAATACCTCCGCATGTCTAGCTTTAGAATCCAACGTGGATAACTGGGCCAATATATAAACAAAATGTAGGCCTAGCACCAAGGGACATGAATGGACCCAGAGCAGCAACTAAGGCATTCTGGCAATGCTGGAAAAATATATTATCAGTGCTTTCTGTGAAGAGATTTTCAATTAAAAGGGGGAAATGATGGAAGAAATTTTCACATATTGAGGTATAGGGAAGTCATTCTGGCTTATATATGATTTAATTTGAACTTTAGGTTAACTGAAACAGCCTGCTTGTAGCCTACTAAACATACATTGTATATTTGCTTTAACCGCACAAGTCTGCCTAGTCAAAGCTATGGTTTTTCCAATAGTCATTTATGCATGTGTGAATTGGACCATAAAGAAAGCTGAGCACCAAAGAATTGATGCTTTTGAACTGTGGTATTGGAGAAGACTCTTGAGAGTCCCTTGGACAGCAAGGAGATCCAACCAGTCAGTCTGAAAGGAAATCAGTCCTGAATATTCATTGAAAGGACCAATGCTAAAGCTGAAACTCCAATATTTTGGCCACCTGATACAAAGAACTGACTCATTTAAAAAGACCTTGATGCTGGGAAGTATTGAAGGTAGGAGAAGGGGATGACAGAGGATGAGATGGTTGAATGGCATCACCTACTCAATGGACATGAGTTTGAGTAAACTCTGGGAGTCAGTGATGGACAGGGAAGCCTGGCGTGATGCAGGCCATGGGGTCGCAAAGAGTCAGACACAACTGAGCAACTGAACTGAACTGATTAAGGAAAAATGTGTTAGTATTTAATATTATAGACACTAAAACTCCCACCAGGTGGAAGAAGTTAAGTACGTGATGACAAGACTGTAAGCCATGACATAAGCTGCCACAGTTTCAAGAGCTGGCCTCAAAAAAATGGGAACAAAATGACTCTGGAACTGAAGATTAACTGTACCTAAATAAAATCAAGATGATGCCGGTCAGACCACAGCATAACCAATTTCAAGAGGGCTGTCACAGCTGACTGTGCTGTTTGCATGTAGCCCTGTCCCTTCACCAATAAAAGCTCTTGTCCACTGATTGCCAATGGGCGGTAGTTGGCCTTTGGCAACTGACTCCACTCTCCGTGGCCAGCCTCAGAAATAAAGCAAACTTTTTCTTTTCCATCCACCTTGCCTCTTTATTGGCTTTTGGGCAGCAAACAGCTGGACGGACCCTACTTTTGGTAACAATCTCACTTCTGGGCGTATATCCAGACAAAACTATAATTCAAGAAGATAAATGCACCCCCTATGCTTATACCTGCATTATTCACAATAGCCAAGATATGGAAAAAATCTTTTTTTTTTCCTTTATTTATTTATTTATTTATTTTTCAGTGGGTTTTGTCATACATTGATATGAATCAGCCATAGATTTACACGTATTCCCCATCCCGATCCCCCCTCCCACCTCCCTCTCCACCCGATTCCTCTGGGTCTTCCCAGTGCACCAGGCCTGAGCACTTGTCTCATGCATCCCACCTGGGCTGGTGATCTGTTTCACCATAGATAATATACATGTTGTTCTTTTGAAACATCCCACCCTCACCTTCTCCCACAGAGTTCAAAAGTCTGTTCTATACTTCTGTGTCTCTTTTTCTGTTTTGCATATAGGGTTATCTTTACCATCTTTCTAAATTCCATATATATGTGTTAGTATGCTGTAATGTTCTTTATCTTTCTGGCTTACTTCACTCTGTATAAGGGGCTCCAGTTTCATCCATCTCATTAGAACTGATTCAAATGAATTCTTTTTAACGGCTGAGTAATATTCCATGGTGTATATGTACCACAGCTTCCTTATCCATTCATCTGCTGATGGGCATCTAGGTTGCTTCCATGTCCTGGCTATTATAAACAGTGCTGCGATGAACATTGGGGTGCACGTGTCTCTTTCAGATCTGGTTTCCTCAGTGTGTACGCCCAGAAGTGGGACTGCTGGGTCATATGGCAGTTCTATTTCCAGTTTTTTAAGGAATCTCCACACTGTTTTCCATAGTGGCTGTACTAGTTTGCATTCCCACCAACAGTGTAAGAGGGTTCCCTTTTCTCCACACCCTCTCCAGCATTTATTGCTTGTAGACTTTTGGATAGCAGCCATCCTGACTGGCGTGTAATGGTACCTCATTGTGGTTTTGATTTGCATTTCTCTGATAATGAGTGATGTTGAGCATCTTTTCATGTGTTTGTTAGCCATCTGGATGTCTTCTTTGGAGAAATGTCTGTTTAGTTCTTTGGCCCATTTTTTGATTGGGTCATTTATTTTTCTGGAATTGAGCTTCAAGAGTTGCTTGTATATTTTTGAGATTAATCCTTTGTCTGTTTCTTCATTTGCTATTATTTTCTCCCAATCTGAGGGCTGTCTTTTCACCTTACTTATAGTTTCCTTTGTAGTGCAAAAGCTTTTAAGTTTCATTAGGTCCCATTTGTTTATTTTTGCTTTTATTTCCAATATTCTGGGAGGTGGGTCATAGAGGATCTTGCTGTGATTTATGTCGGAGAGTGTTTTGCCTATGTTCTCCTCTAGGAGTTTTATAGTTTCTGGTCTTACATTTAGATCTTTAATCCATTTTGAGTTTATTTTTGTGTATGGTGTTAGAAAGTGTTCTAGTTTCATTCTTTTACAAGTGGTTGATGAGTTATCCCAGCACCACTTGTTAAAGAGGTTGTCTTTTTTCCATTGTATATCCTTGCCTCCTTTGTCAAAGATAAGGTGTCCATAGGTTCGTGGATTTATCTCTGGGCTTTCTATTCTGTTCCATTGATCTATATTTCTGTCTTTGTGCCAGTACCATACTGTCTTGATGACTGTGGCTTTGTAGTATAGTCTGAAGTCAGGCAGGTTGATTCCTCCAGTTCCATTCTTCTTTCTTAAGATTACTTTGGCTATTTGAGGTTTTTTGTATTTCCATACAAATTGTGAAATTCTTTGGTCTAGTTCTGTGAAAAATACCGTTGGTAGCTTGATAGGGATTGCATTGAATCTATAGATTGCTTTGGGTAGAATAGCCATTTTGACAATATTGATTCTTCCAATCCATGAACACAGTATGTTTCTCCATCTGTTTGTGTCCTCTTTGATTTCTTTCATCAGTGTTTTATAGTTTTCTATGTATAGGTCTTTTGTTTCTTTAGGTAGATATACTCCTAAGTATTTTATTCTTTTTGTTGCAATGGTGAATGGTATTGTTTGCTTAATTTCTCTTTCTGCTTTTTCATTGTTAGTATATAGGAATGCAAGGGATTTCTGTGTGTTAATTTTATATCCTGCAACTTTACTATATTCATTGATTAGCTCTAGTAATTTTCTGGAAGAGTCTTTAGGGTTTTCTATGTAGAGGATCATGTCATCTGCAAACAGTGAGAGTTTCACTTCTTCCTTTCCTATCTGGATTCCTTTTACTTCTTTTTCTGCTCTGATTGCTGTGGCCAAAACTTCCAACACTATGTTGAATAGTAGTGGTGAGAGTGGGCACCCTTGTCTTGTTCCTGATTTCAGGGGAAATGCTTTCAATTTTTCACCATTGAGGGTGATGCTTGCTGTGGGTTTGTCATATATAGCTTTTATTATGTTGAGATATGTTCCTTCTATTCCTGCTTTCTGGAGAGTTTTAATCATAAATGAGTGTTGAATTTTGTCAAAGGCTTTCTCTGCATCTATTGAGATAATCATATGGTTTTTATCTTTCAATCTGTTAATGTGATGTACTACATTGATTGATTTGCAGATATTAAAGAATCCTTGCATTCCTGGGATAAAGCCCACTTGGTCATGGTGTATGATTTTTTTAATATGTTGTTGGATTCTGTTTGCTAGAATTTTGTTAAGGATTTTTGCATCTATGTTCATCAGTGATATTGGCCTGTAGTTTTCTTTTTTTTGTGGCATCTTTGTCTGGTTTTGGAATTAGGGTGATGGTGGCCTCATAGAATGAGTTTGGAAGTTTACCTTCATCAATTTTCTGGAAGAGTTTGAGTAAGATAGGTGTTAGCTCTTCTCTAAATTTTTGGTAGAATTCAGCTGTGAAGCCATCTGGTCCTGGGCTTTTGTTTGCTGGAAGATTTTTGATTACAGTTTCGATTTCCTTGCTTGTGATGGGTCTGTTAAGATCTTCTATTTCTTCCTGGTTCAGTTTTGGAAAGTTATACTTTTCTAAGAATTTGTCCATTTCATCCAAGTTGTCCATTTTATTGGCATAGAGCTGCTGGTAGTAGTCTCTTATGATCCTTTGTATTTCAGTGTTGTCTGTTGTGATCTCTCCATTTTCACTTCTAATTTTGTTAATTTGGTTCTTCTCTCTTTGTTTCTTAATGAGTCTTGCTAATGGTTTGTCAATTTTGTTTATTTTTTAAAAAAACCAGCTTTTAGCTTTGTTGGTTTTTGCTATGGTCTCTTTAGTTTCTATTGCATTTATTTCTGCCTTAATTTTTAAGATTTCTTTCCTTCTGCTAACCCTGGGGTTCTTCATTTCTTCCTTCTCTAATTGCTTTAGGTGTAGAGTTAGGTTATTTATTTGGCTTTTTTCTTGTTTCTTGATGTAAGTCTGTAATGCTATGAACCTTCCCCTTAGCACTGCTTTTACAGTGTCCCATAGATTTTGGGTTGTTGTGTTTTCATTTTCATTCATTTCTATGCATGTTTTGATTTCTTTTTTGATTTCTTCTGTGATTTGTTGGTTATTCAGAAGCATGTTATTTAGCCTCCATATGTTTGAATTTTTAACAATTTTTTTCCTGTAATTGAGATCTAATCTTACTGCACTGTGGTCAGAAAAGATGACTGGAATGATTTCAATTTTTTTGAATTTTCCAAGACCAGATTTATGGCCCAGGATGTGATCTATTCTGGAGAAGGTTCCGTGTGCACTTGAGAAAAAGATGAAGTTGATTGTTTTGGGGTGAAATGTCCTATAGATATCAATTAGGTCTAGCTGGTCCATTGTGTCATTTAAGGTTTGTGTTTCCTTGTTAATTTTCTGTTTAGTTGATCTATCCATAGTTGTGAGTGGGGTATTAAAGTCTCCCACTATTATTTTGTTACTATTAATTTCCTCTTTCATACTCGTTAGTGTTTGCCGTACATATTGCGGTGCTCCTATGTTGGGTGCATATATAATTGTTATATCTTCTTCTTGGATTGATCCTTTGATCATTATGTAGTGTCCTTCTTTGTCTCTTTCACATCCTTTATTTGAAAGTCTATTTTATCTGATATGAGTATTGCGACTCCTGCTTTCTTTTGGTCTCCGTTTGCGTGAAATATTTTTTTCCAGCCCTTCACTTTTAGTCTGTATGTGTCTCTTGTTTTGAGGTGGGTCTCTTGTAGACAGCATATATAGGGGTCTTGTTTTTGTATCCATTCAGCCAATCTTTGTCTTTTGGTTGGGGCATTCAACCCATTTACATTTAAGGTAATTATTGATAGGTGTGGTCCCGTTGCCATTTACTTTGTTGTTTTGGGTTCACGTTTATACAACCTTTCTGTGTTTCCTGTCTAGAGAAGATCCTTTAGCATTTGTTGAAGAGCTGGTTTGGTGGTGCTGAATTCTCTCAGCTTTTGCTTGTCTGTAAAGCTTTTGGATTCTCCTTCATATCTGAATGAGATCCTTGCTGGGTATAGTAATCTAGGTTGTAGGTTATTCTCTTTCATTACTTTCAGTATGTCTTGCCATTCCCTTCTGGCCTGGAGGGTTTCTATTGATAGATCAGCTGTTATCCTTATGGGAATCCCTTTGTGTATTATTTGTTGTTTCTCCCTTGCTGCTTTTAGTATTTGTTCTTTGTGTTTGATCTTTGTTAATTTGATTAATATGTGTCTTGGGGTGTTTCGCCTTGGGTTTATCCTGTTTGGGACTCTCTGGGTTTCTTGGACTTGGGTGGCTATTTCCTTCCCCATTTTAGGGAAGTTTTCAGCTATTATCTCCTCGAGTATTTTCTCATGGCCTTTCTTTTTGTCTTCTTCTTCTGGGACTCCTATGATTCGAATGTTGGGGCGTTTCACATTGTCCCAGAGGTCCCTGAGGTTGTCCTCATTTGATCCTTTTTTCTTTTTTCCTCTCTGCTTCGTTTATTTCCACCATTTTATCTTCTACCTCACTTATCCTATCTTCTGTCTCCGTTATTCTACTCTTGGTTCCCTCCAGAGTGTTTTTTATCTCACTCATTGCATTATTCATTTTTAATTGACTCTTTTTTATTTCTTCTAGGTCTTTATTAAACATTTCTTGCATCTTTTCAATCTTTGTTCCCAGGCTATATATCTGTAACTCCATTTTGTTTTCAAGATTTTGGATCATTTTTATTATCATTATTCTAAATTCTTTTTCAGGTAGATTCCCTATCTCCTCCTCTTTTGTTTGATTTGGTGGGCATTTTTCATGTTCCTTTACCTGTTGGGTATTTCTGTGCCTTTTCATCTTGTTTAGATTGCTGTGTCTGGAGTGGGCTTTCTGTATTCTGGAGGTCTGTGGTTCCTTTTTATTGTGGAGCTTTTACCCAGTGGGTGGGGTTAGACGACTGGCTTGTCAAGGTTTCCTGGTTAGAGAAGCTTGCGTCAGTGTTCTGGTGTGTGGAACTTGATTTCTTCTCTTTGGAGAGCAATGGAGTGCCCAGTCATGAGTTTTGAGATGGGTCTATGTGTTAGGTGTGACCTTGGGCAGCCTGTATGTTGACGTTCAGGGCTATGTTCCTGCGTTGCTGGAGAATTTGTGTGGTATGTCTTGCTCTAAAACTTATTGGCTCTTGGGTGGTGGTTGGTTTCAGTGTAGGTATGGAGGCTTTTGGACGGTCACTTATTACTTAAAGTTCCATGTAGGCAGGAGTTTTCTGGTGTTCTCAGGTTTTGGGCTTAAGTCTCCTGCCTCTGGATTTCAGTTTTATTCTTCTTGTAGTCTCAGGACTTCTCCAACTATACAGCACTGATAATAAAACCTCTAGGTTAATGGCAAAAAGATTCTCCCCCGTTAGGGACACCCAGAGAGGTTCACAGAGTTACAAGAAGAAGAGGAGAGGGAGGAGGGAGATAGAGATGAGCAGGAGGAGAAAAAGGGGGACTCAAGAGGAGAGAGACAGATCTACGCAGTTGTCTGTTCCCAGAGTGTTCTCCGTAGCCCAGACACCCACCAAGATTCACAGAATTGGATTGGGAAGAGAAGGGGAAAGGAGGAAATAGAGGTATTCTGAGGTAGAAAACAGAGAGTCAAGATTGGGAGAGAATAATCAACACACTTCTGAATAAAAATGGGAACTGAATATTGGATTCTTAAATGTTCACAATTTATATCACATACTGAAAAACAAAAATTAAAAATCTAGAGTAGAGTTTAGACTCTTAAAAATACTATATTAAAAACAAAACCAAAAACACACACACACAAAATTTTATAAATATATATGAAGTTCAGTTTAAAAATAGGGCTTCTCTTTTTTTTTTTGTAAGGTTATAGTGTATTGAAAATGAAAATTAAGGAGTAGTAGAGGAGTACTAGAGGACTTTAAAAGAAATAAGAGAAAAGAAAAATAGAAAATAGAAGAGAAAAAGGAAAAAAAAGAAAGGAAAAAATAATTTTTCCTAATTAAAAAAAATCATAAAAATCTATGAAAATGAAAGTTAAGGAGTAATGGGGGAATAATAGGGAATTTTAAAGGAAAATAAAAGAGAAAAAATAAAAAATAAATAAATAAAAAATTTTTTTTTCTTACTTAAAAAAAAAAAGTAAAAATATATTTAGGAGTTTCTCTGGAGCTGTTGCGGTCAGTGTGGGTTCGGCTCAGTTTCAGATAGCTCCTCGTTCCAGCTTACACTTCTCGATATCTACAGGCCCCTTCCGGTGTAGTCGGTGTTTTCTACAGGGATTTTAATCTGTTGCACCGGTCCCTTCTGAAGCGGTTCCCTTTGTTTATTTGGCTTCTGTTTGCCGGTCTCTTCAGAGCCTCATTTCCGCCCTGACACAGGCGGGCGCAGGTGGACTCTTATTCAGGTAGCTAGTTCTGTCGCGCTGCGGGGAGGGGCTGGCGCTGTGGGGAGGGGCTGGCGCTGCGGGGAGGGGCCGGCGCTGCGGGGAGAGGCTGGTGCTGCTTTCTCTGTCTGCGCTGCTCAGGCTCCCGGCTGTTCTATATGGAGCGCCTCCCGCGCTGCGCGAGGATCCAGCCCTCGGGTGTTCCACAAAAGCGCGGAACAGAAAGCTGTGCGTGCTCTTTGTGCCTTCCCCATCAGAGCGGTCCAGGCAGCCAGGGGCTTAAGGGGCACACTTTCCCCGGGTGCAGCGCGCCTACTCCCTTCCGCGGTCCCAGTCTCAGTTTCCGCTGGCGCCAGTCCGGTGCCTGCGCCTTCCGCCCTCCGCGTCCCCAGCCCCAGTCCCCGCCCGCACCTGTCGGGTGCCTGCGCCCTGTGTCTCGCCGCGACCTGCTCCTGCCTCCGGCGGGGCTGGGCTGGTCCGCAGTCTGCGAGCTCTTCTCTGGACTTGCTCGGTCCCTTTGTTCTGCGAACGGCCGGCAGTGTGTTCGGGCAGGTTAATTATCTCTCTCTCTCTTGCTATCCCACAGTTTAAGTTGATAACTCACAAAAGCTCCCTCCGATTGTCCTCAGGGCTCTCAGGCCCGGACCCTACCCCAAGCAATGCCGCTCAATCCTCTCGGTGCTGCCCCCACTTGCTGGCGGCGGATGCGGGTGTCTGGGGTACTTTTCTGCTGGGAGTTGCTTTTAGGCTAGTAATCTGTGGGTTTTATTTATTGTTTCCCTCCCAGTCAGGTTGCCCTCAGAGATTCAAACACTTCCCCCAGGCCCGCCAGTGCAAGGGTTTCCTGGTGTCTGGAAACGTCCTCTAAAGACTCCCTTCCCGGGACGGATCTCCGTCCTTAGCTCTTTTGTCTCACTTTTTATCTTTTATATTTTGTCCTACCTCCTTTTGAAGACAATGGGCTGCTTTTCCGGGCGCCTGATGACCTTAGCTAGCGATCAGAAGTTGTTTTGTGAAGTTTGCTCTGCCCTCAGTTATTCTTTTGATGAATTTGTAGGAGAGAAAGTGGTCTCCCCGTCCTACTCCTCCGCCATCTTGGCTCCTCCCTCTCTACATGGAAACAATCTAAATGTCCTTAAACATGTGAATGAATAAAGAAGATGTGGTACATACAAACAATGGAATGTTACTTAGCCATAAGAAATAAATGAAATAATGCCATATTTTCAGCAACATGGATGGACCTAGAGATTATCATACTAAGTGAAGTCAGAAGGAGACAGACAAATGCCATATGATATCACTTACATGGGGAAACTAAAATATGACACAAATGAACTTATCTACAAAACATACAGACGCACAGACATAGAGAACAAACTTGTAGTTGCCGAGGTGGGGGTGGGTGGGTAGGGAGAGGGGTGGATTGGGAGTTTGGGGTTGGGAGATGCAAACTATTATATAGAGAATGGACAGACAAGGCCCTACTGTATAGCACAGGGAACTCAATATAATGACAAAATATAAAGACAAAAAAGACAAAATATAATGGTAAAGAATATGAAAAAGAATGTATATAAAAGTATAACTTAAACGCTTTGCTTCATAGGCAAAAATTAACACAACACTGTAAATCAACTACAATAAAATAAAAAATAAAAAGCAGTTATTTTAATAGGAAGTTATCATTTACCACAAATTGTTACAGAAGTTAAAACAGTACACAGTGAAATATATAAACAGTTTTTATTGAGATGTTTCAGCTTCCTTATGTCAAGTTAGTCAGTTTGTAAAGACGTTAACAATTCCTGTAGGAAAAGAGACTTGAAATTAGAGAATATGCGTTACATTAAAACAAAGCAAAAACACAGAGATGGTTGAGCTACACAGAAGTGAGCAGAGATTGCAGGATTGGGGGGCGGGGGACATAAATTTTAGGGGTAATGTTAACTAACCCTAATTACACCTCATTTCACCCCAAGTAGTATTGAGCCCCTTTTGGAAGTCTACCAAAAACTGAATTTCTTGATTACATGTATGTTTCAGTTTGGTGTGAACAACTTGAGACTAAACAGAATCAGCAATCAAAAAAGTTACTGAGCATTCATTTGGTCTACATAATAACATCATTTTCCAATAACAAAAAGCTCTTTAAGTTAACTTTCACTCTGCCAGGAGTTTTTGGTAAGGGCATTCTGTGACTGGATCTCACCACCTGTTTTCCTCAAAGACACTTCCCAGACATACCTGTTCATCATAAGCCTCATTGACAAAAGTCTCACTATTCATTAGATTCTCCTCTTCTTGGTCATTTTCTTTATGGCAGGTCAAATTTCTTGATGATGCTGTACTGTTTCTAGAAATCAGAAAAAGTCAAAAGAGTTATTCCTTAAGGTAGAAGCTGGGAATGGGGCATGGTTCGAAGACGTTAACTTGTCCCCTATGAAAAGTTATTGTTATGGGAACGAGGTTGTGTTTTTATTGTCTCTATAACAAAGAACTGACCTAGAATGGCCAACACTTGAGTCAGTTATGATTTGTTACTAGGCAATCACTGAACTTCCAAAATGTATCTTCTCAGTTGAGAGAAAACTAGGAAATTAGTCAGTGAGAATTGGAAAACAGGTAAGTAGCAACTGGACATAGATGAGTTAAGAAAGCAGGTTAATGTAGAAGATAGACCCGATTGACAGTCAAAAGCACAAAGGAAGCACCTCAGTTCATCTTAACATTAACCAGTGTTACTTTAGGCAAAGATATACCATTTCTCCTGGCCTTTTATCCAGTCTGTAAAGTGAAGGCTGTCCAGAGGAGATGTTACTTTAAAGGGTTTTAGTTATCTCCATAATGTTTCTAGATATGTATTCTGTACTGTTGCAGGTACTGTGTGTTAGTCACTCAGTAAAGTCTGACTCTGTGCAACTACATGGACTGTAGCCCATCAGGCTCCTCTTCTGTCCGTGGGATTCCCAGGCAAGATTACTAGAGTGGGTTGCCATTCCCTTCTCCACGGGATCTTCCCGACCCAGAATTGAACCTGGGTTGCCTGAATTGCTGGCTGATTCTTTACCATCTGAACCACCAGGGAAGCCCCAGTGTTTCTTGATATATAGGCTGCTTAATATCCCTTCCCAATATGTTTCATCAGTTCCCTTCAGTTACTATATCTTCCTAAAGCTTATTTTGTCATCATTCTTAATCATTTGGGTCATTCTTTTTTGTTTCTTTTGTCTCTTTAATCCAGTGACTCTTGCTCTTAGATAAAACTTTATGCTTTTGCCTTAAATCTCTCTTATGAGCTTATCACACTTCTTGTCATGGGCTATGTTTTGTCCCCCGAAAATTCATATATTGACATCTAACCCCTAGTACCTCCAAATGTGACCATTTTAGGAATAGGGTCCTCAAAGTGGTAATTTATGTTAAAAGGAGGTCATTAGGGTGGGGTCCTAATCCAACAGGACTAGTGTCCTTATAAGAAGAGGAAGATTAGGGCATCAACATGTACAGAGGGAAGACTACATGAAGACACAGGAGAAGTCTGTATCTACAATCCAAGGAGAAAAGCAACCCTCTGCCTCAGAAGAAGCCAACCATACTGACACATTGATTTCAGACCTCCAGCTCCAGGACTGTGAGAAAATAAATTTCTGTTGTCTAAGACACCCACTAGGGGGTGTTTGTTATAGCAGCACTAGCAAACTAATACACCCAAGAAATTTTCCCTCCAAACAGTCATTGGCACTGACTCTGCCTCACTGGGGGCTTCCCAGGTGGCGCTAGTGGTAAAGAACTTGCTTGCCAATGCAGGAGATACAGGTTTGATCCCTGGGTAAGGAAGATCCCTTGGAGAAGGAAATGGCAACCCACTCCAGTATTCTTGTCTGGGAAATCCTATGGACAGAGGAGACTGGTGGGCTACAGTCCATGGGGTCACAAAGGGTCAGACACAACTTAACGATTCAGCATGCATGCACACACACTTCCTCATTAGAGAGGACTCTCCTCACTTTATCCCTGAGACTATGCCCCTGACTGCCCCTTACATTACAGTTTGCTACAGGTCTCACACAAAGATGGTCCCAATTATGATTTTTCTAGGTCATCTAACAGATAAGGCTGCTTCATTGCACAAATCTTTTCTCAGAGAACAAATTTCTACAGTGGATTCATACCTCTGATCTCATTAATCTTGTTTTAGTTTTATTTAACAAGCTGCCTTTAGAATAAAATTCTCCCACGAGGACAAAAGTGGCTGCTCACCGCTTTAACTTGTGTTCTCTTCTGAAATATACAAATGCTCCCAGAATGACCAGAACAACCAGTAGGGCTATGGTTAGGCTGAGGGCGATGTGGCCAGGGGCAGGTCCCTGGGCTGCTTCTTCACAGAAGTCTCCGCCGTAGCCCATCAGACAGTTGCATTTTCTCAGCTCTCCTTGCATCGTACAGATTCCCCTCCCATTGCAGAAATCGCTGCTACAGAGCAGAAGTTTTTCCCTGTGTGAATCCTTGGGCTGACCTCCTTCCTTGGTTTCTGGAGCCTTGCTCTCTAGAGCAGGAATCGGAGGGGTTAGCATCTTTCTGACAGGGTAATTCATTCCTTCTGGACCTGGAGATCTAGTCTTGGTGGACCTGGCACCCTGGAGCGGTTGGACAGCTTTTGGTGTTGGTCTCTTTCCAGACTCTGACGTCTTAGGTGTTGGTGTTGAATGGGTTGTATCTGGAGAAGTACCTGCAAAAACAGTAGGTGTGAGTACGAGTGTATATGCAGGTTTGTTATTGCCAATTAGTAACTATTTCAGAAGAACAAGAATTCCAGTGAACTTAACTGGATAAGTTTGAATTTTTGAAATCACAATCACTACCATTACTTTGGGCTTCCCTGGTGGCTCAGATGATAAAAAATCCACCTGCAATGCAGGAGACTTGGGTTCGATCTCTGGGTTGGGACGATCCCCTGGAGGAGGGCATGACAATCCACTTCAGTATTCTTACCTGGAGAATCCCCATGGACAGAGGGGCCTAAGAGGCTACAGTCCACGGGGTCGCAAAGAGTTGGACATGACTAAGCGACTAAGTACAGCACAGCACCATACTTTTGACAAAACAAAAAACTATCAAAAGCTGATTTAAAAAATACATATCTAAAGGCACTTAAAATATTTGGTTTCAGGACCGGTGTAGTCTATCATACCAATCCATTTTCAAATGATGGTATGCAGAATTTTAGCCAAGGTAGATGCCACCAGTTTCAAAAGTGTTCTCTCTATAAGGATGAGTGTAGTAGATCAAAATAGTATATATCTAGACTATAAGGATTAAGTTTATCTGTAAATATTTCACATTTTTTTGAGTCCAAGTAAACTGTAGGTTTAGCAAGATGTACAAGTTGCAAATATTGAACCAAATTTGGTGGCAGTGTGGGAGGGACACTCATAAAGCAGGGAGCAGACAACAGGGTTCTATCCAAAGAGCAATCCAAGAGCTAAGTTTATGTTTAAGGCATTTCACCATGTTCTCTGTCATTGTTGACACACGTGTTACTCCTCAAATGGAAGACCAAAGTACCAGGAGTGAAAAGAGAAGAATTAGCAATAAAAATGCGTCTTGCTTCTGTCCTAAGCTGGCCTCACAGGAGCATTTCCAATCCTGGGCATTTGGGGTCCTTGATAGCAGGTTACATCCAAGGGAATTCAGCTTAATTTTATATACCCAGTACCATTTCCCTCAAAAAAGTTTTATATGTAGTCAGGGTGAAATCATCAAGAAGCAAAGTCAGCTCTTGGGCCCAGCACATCAGGAATGGGAGGGCAAAAGAAGGTTAGGTTAGATTTTAAACCAGAAACCTAACCTAACCTCAAGGTGGTAAAGGTGATAAATTTCTCACTCATTTACCCCCATCCTTGAGTCATTGCCAACACAGGACTAGCAACAAAAGCACCCTTAATTGCTGAAAAATAGAATCAACGATGGGAATCAAAATCCCTTATCTTTCCCATTTAAGATGAAGTGTTTAGAGGTAATAAACAGTCTTCCAGCCAGTCAGGTTTTATAGAAATAAGAATTTACATTGAGAAGTCAGTGAGAACTCTTCACTGTAAGGCTTCTTTTCTTTTTCTCTTCCTTTGCTGGTTATGACTAAGCCCACTGTCTCTTTGATTCTACCGTGAAGGGGACTTAGATACCAATGGAGCTATAGCTGATGATTCTAGCAGAATTAGGTATTATGATTACTCATCTGTCTGGCCATGAAAACACCTTCCCATGAAGGCATGATTTGGAACAATATTTCTATAACAACCTCCTACAGCTAGCATTTAAGAATTAACTTGACAGTGTTATAATAATGTGACAGCTTTCTATATGTCCTCTTTAATTCCTTAATAACTCTGAGCTAGAATATGCTCTTTCCACATTCAAAAGGGGGAACCAGGAGAAGTCAACTAGTTTGCCAACCTCTTACTTTCCAGGTGATGCTATTGTGATCAGTTTCCATGGGCTGAATCGGATCTGGGTTGGATGAGTGCTCTTTCAGGCAACATACACTGTCGAGCCCCATGGAGTGAACTATCATATGGCCTACTCTAAAATCGAATCGAGGGGACATTAGCTTTTTACAAAGAGTCCCCATAATCTAGATACAATTGCCCATAGTTAGTTTCATATTGTTCAGTTTAAGGAGTACACAGTGAGAAGGAAGTAACAGTTTAAAGGATAAAATCTTGAGGAACACTGTGGAATTAAATATTATTAAAGGTAAATCACCAAGGTGACCAATGGTGGGTCTTGGGTAGGAGTTACTCACAGTCCATTTCATCAGATCCATCCAGACAGTCAGCATGACCATCACAAACCTGTGTGGCGGAAATGCATT
The DNA here is from genome assembly GCF_910594005.1 of Cervus elaphus. Taxonomy (NCBI): domain Eukaryota; kingdom Metazoa; phylum Chordata; class Mammalia; order Artiodactyla; family Cervidae; genus Cervus; species Cervus elaphus. The sequence continues at coordinate 32,104,681 of NC_057846.1, forward strand.
TCTGACCATCCTTACAGGACTGTGATGGTGCAGAGCATTGGACAGCTTCAAGGCACTTCTTTATGTCATCCAAGTAGTACCCACTGGGACATTTACAAGTCTGTCCTTCTGGCTTTGGTAAACAGATATGGCTACATCCTCCGTTGTCTTTTGAGCAATGGTTACTACCTGTGGATCCCCACCCCCCAAAAAATATTGATTTAGACTATTTCAGAAGGCTCTTCTGTAAACTTTTTGCAAATAGACTATCAGGTAGAGGACCCATTTTTTTTCCCCTAGAGTAGATGGCTTTTCAGTTTAATTCCTTTTAGACAACTGAGAACCAAGTGATTGGTGATTCTTCTTCATGGATAAGGATGGCTTTAGAATATCAGGAGTTCACATCTGTAACTGTAATTAAGCTAAACATGAGTTTATATTGATGTCTCCAACTCTAATCTATTACTATATGGATCATTCTAGCTTCCTTTGCTTGCTTATCTGTAAATTCTCAATAGTGAGAAAACTGTCTCCTATCACCTGCTATCTATTTACTTCATTGCTCAATTCCAGTAAACATATATAGTGGTATCAGAATTGTTAGTCTGTACCCCAGTGGGAAACAAATTTATCAATGAGAGTACAGGGCTTATATACAGTTTGTTTTGCTTCAGTGTTAGAGACTCCACTCATTTCCAGAGTTACTTTGCTTAGCACCTTTTCTATCTTTTCAGTAACGTCATTTCATACATTTGTAGAACAATTAGATTGTTTTGTCACAGTTTGTGTTCCATCCTAGAATCCCCTGACCTTCTAAATGATTTCTTAAAATTTGCATGTCTTAAGGTTTACTCTTTGTGCTGTGAAGTTCCATGGGTAAATGCATAATTTAATGTATCCACAATTACATAATCATACAGAATGCAAGCCTTAAAAATATCCTCTGTGCTTCACCTATTCAACTTCCCTTTTCCCCCCTCCTTCCTGGAAAACACTGATCTTTTTTTACAGGGTCTATAATTACACTATTCCAGAATGTCACATAAGTATATAGCCTTTTCAGACTGGCTTCTTTCACTTTGTATTATGCACTTAAATTTAATCCATGTTTCCTGGTTTGAGAGCTTGTTTCTTTTTTGTGGCTGGCTAATATTCCATTTGTACCACAGCTTGTCTGTCCATTCATACCACAGCTTGTTTATCCATTCACTTATTTAGGAACATCCTGATTGTCTTCAGTTTTTTGTGATTGTGAATAAATTTGCAATAAACATACACATGCACAAAACAAAACAAGCCAATAGTTCATATAAAGGGGCAGTTTAAGAAAAATTGAGGTAAACTTGGCTCATCGAAAATCTCCTATAAGTTCTCCTTTCCCTTCACATCATGTAGCCAAGATCTTAACCAGAAGGGCCTTAGAAATAAAGCTCTCTTTAGATGAGAGCTCAAAGGCTGTGGTCTCTCTCATCCCTCTAAGAGTCACAGATACAGAGAACAGATTGGTGGGCGCAAGAGGTGGGGGTTGGACGGTGGGGAACAAGAGTCTGATTAAGTCAGCCACGTATATCTTCCCATAGTTCTCCAAGGCTTCTATCTCAAGCTTTGACTTCTGGTGAGGCTTTATCTCTTGGCATATTCCAGGAATTCTGGAATAGATTATGGATATAATGAAGATAAAGTGTACTTCAGAAATGACAGGGACCCTCAATTAGGCATTTGTGTCTATAAGAAAGATAGAGAAACACATGCAAGCACCCTCAAGTTGATATTTGAAAGATAAGTTAACATCAAAAGTAGATGTAAGTGACAATGAGTAGAATGAAGACCAGTTTCACTCTAGAACTGAAAGGGGATTTTGGTTATATCGCAGCTGTAATTCAGTCTTCAATAAGAGAACTTAAAATAGGACCCAAGTATACCAAACCCAAGCCCAATATCCTTACCACCATGTGTCTCCTAGCTACGCAACAGGACTAGCTATTAACAGAAGCAGACCATACATAACTGCATGAAGATAACAGAGTTATATAGATCTACAGGAATGTGTCAGAGAAATATTTTAATGGGAAACACAGAGATATTCCAAGGAGATACTATAGGATGGAACAACTCCTTCACAAGGAAATTCAGTAGACTTCAGTGTTGTTATAATCACTGCAAGGTTGCTTACCCTGTTGGCTAAGTTTACTATAAACTTTTAAATCCACAATCTTCTGGTCTACTTGGAACCACCGGTTTTCTGAAAGTTCTGCTTTGCTGTACCAAACTTTACTGATCTGGGCTAAAACAAAAGGCAGTGGACAATCATTAACAAAAGTGAAATTTATCTTACAATTTCCTGGGCAAAGAACACTGCTCAGTATGAAAACTGTCACTCATCTGCAAAAACTCCAGTTTAATAACAAGAGTTTTACAGAAGAGACATGCATTTTTCTAAACCTAGTTCCTGGGAAGAAACTTAAAGATCAGTAAAAGCAGTTTTATGCTTTTGCTGAAAATAAAGTCCAGTGAACTTATGTCCAGCATGTTCATATACATCTGCATACACAGTGAGAAAAGTAGGATATGATACATGAAAATTCGGCTCAAGCAATTGATGGGTAATGATTTTAGGCATTCTTCCAGAACAGCATTTCTAAAAATGGCTTATTTGTAACAAGAGTCACCAGGGGATCTTAAATGGCAAAGGTCTCACCACATACCTAACAGTTTAGCATCTTTGCGGTAGGATCTGATAACTTATTTTTGCAGTTCTCATGAGGCCAGCCCAACTGGTCAAGGGACCAGCACTGGGAAATACAAAAAGACAGATTTACTTTAAACAGCCTTTTCCAGTTTTACCAGACCTAGACTCTAGTCAGAAATAACATACTAGAAAGAGTACTGTGGTTTAGACAATCTCTTTGAATACTAGAAATATCCAGCAAGTATAGAATGCTCTAGAAGTCACCTAATACTTTCATGTGTACTCAGTCGATCGGGATAGGTACACTTCCCTCATGTTACAGGTAAGGTATTATAGCTACTAACTGACAAAGCCACCTGGTCCCAATTCCTGGCCCAGTTCTCTCTGTGCCATACCCTGGTGTCCTCCAAAGCCAAAAGCCTCCTACAAAAGCCAGAAATTTCAGGCAGAATGAGATAAAGCACATTCACATGTAAAGAAAAACCAAATAAGTAAAAGCTCCCCCAAATCACAGAGTCACTGTTGACATTTATACATGTTAAATTAGGGAAACTGCTTAGCTATTCCTCCGCAAGAAACACATTGCCAAAGATCAGTACTAAGCAGTAGCACATTCACTTTAGATATCCAGGCATAAATTCAGCTCACAAAGACAATCGGATGTAGAATTAAGACCTACCATCATCGACGGTGGTCCAGAACATCATGCCTTGGCCATATGTAAACAGGTTAAGGCCCTGAATTCCTCTGCGGTCTACTCTGTATCTAGAGCCGTCTTGTTGAATACTTTCTATGAGTCCTCTCCCTAGAAGGAGAGGTTCAGTTAATTTCTGTTTGGAGCCCAAACAGCTGTACTCCATCCTGGGGCTCTTTATGTCCTGTCCTGCCTCCCCTCCAGAAGGATACATGCATTTCCTGAAAACTAGTTCTTATTCATTCTAAGAGTACTACACAAAGATTTGCTCATGCATATTTGTTAGGTTCTTGATTTCGCCCCTTCACCAAGAGGCAACTGCATGACTCTCTGGGCTAATATATGCTGCCCAGGATGGGGACTGATTGTATTTGTTTAGAAAGTGGTGCAGAAAATGTAAACTCAGACCTAAAAGCCATTTGAAGTTACAGCTGAAGACCAGAAACCATCACTATTTCTCTGGCCAAGGTCCCTCACCCTCACACTTAGGGTGGAGAAGATAACTGCTCACCAGGATCGGCCCAGTACAGACGAGTCCCTGCATCTGAAAAGCTCAGGCCCACAGGGACCTGGGGTTTCCGCCAGAGCACCTTCCTCCTGCTGCCGTCCATGGAGGCGCATTCGATGCTGGAGCCATGCCTACCATCATCCTGGGGACCCAGGTCCACAAAACACATGACTGCAGTCGGCGGGTGGAGCACGACAGAGGTCGGGCGGTGGAGACTTCCGCTGAGCAAGACGGTGGAGTACTGGCCTCGGGGGGAGGCTATGTTGATGTGAGCATTCTCACTGCCAATCCAGTATATGTTTCCACTCAACCAGTCCACAGCAAGGTCAGTCACCGTGCCCGCCACGGATATGATTTTCCTCCAAGAGAGCTTTCCAGAGTCTTTGAGCCTCAGTAGCCAGATATCACCCGTATTCCACTCTGTCAGGTAGAGCACCTTCTCCTGGACGACGTAGTCCATTGATGCAAGCTGGTTGACATTGGTAAAGGGAAGAATCCTATGTCCTGGTAAAGTTGCTTGTCCTCGTGAAGCATCTAGATTTTTCAGATAGATCTGTGGGGAAAAGTTAATGGAATGACACCAGTTGAGACTTGTCAAATTCTTCATCTTGAATTTGAATTCATGTTCAGATACATACATTCAGATTTTCACACAGTCTATTGCCTAAAAGCAAATTGCATTTCTCTCCCTTCCTGGAGTTTCAGGCCCTTAAAATTCCTTGAATTCATATGCTTGAAATATTTACTCCTCTGTGAAAGGCCTCCCCCCTTAACTTTTTAAATTTATTTTTACTGAGATAAAACTGACATACAATACTCCGTAAGTTTAAGTTGTACAATGTGTGAATTTGATACACTTATATATATGAAAGGCCCTCCTCTTTAAATGAGACTTCAGTCTGAATATCTTACTGAAACTGAAGTTGGTCTTCCAACCCCAAAATTTGCTTTGTCATTTTAAAATGCCAAAGTCATCAAGTCCTCTGGATATGAGAAGTTAGGGGTGACTTGCTTGTTAGTACCTTTTCTCCTCCTATGATTTAAGAAAAGTGTCCTCACAAAATGTACTTACCTCTCAGGCTAGAACCCAGACAAGTTGCTTGTATTTGGAATCACTCTCCATCATCAGCTAGGTGCCTGGACAATTTGACTGAGTTAAACACTATGTCAGATCCCTAGCCTCACTATGTTCTGAGGTGCTAAGTGTTTCTTAAGGAATCTGAGTATGAGTGGTCTTCATTTCATAGCTACTTTTTTTTTTTTTTTTGGTCATCATAGCTCCCAATACATAGTGAATATTCAAATTTAAATTGTATTTGAAGAATATTCCAAAGGGAAGAAATTCAAGGAATTCAAATTACCCAAAGTCTGAAATAGACTGTGGCCCAAGCATGTGACAGAATAGCATAATACCTGCATGATAACTGTGGGCAACCCAAGGAACAGAAATGCAGATTCCTTGAGGGGAACACAGTTGACACCATCTTCTGCAAGCAGGAGTCCAGCTGGACAGCGACAGCTTCCCTTAGATTGTGGGCTCAGAAGGCACAAGTGAGAACATCCAGTATCCAGACAAGGATTTGAAGACCTGGGCTGTAGCACTTCATGCATTACCTGGAAGAAAACACCTAGATGTCACTACATGTTGTTGCATCCTTAAAAACAGCAAGTAACTCAACCCTGCCTTTCAATCACTATAGATGGAAGTCCCTGCAGTTTGTCCTTGGGCAGCTCATACACATAGCCTTCCCAGGGAGGATCAGAGGATATTCTGAAGCATCGACTATAGACCTTTAGTCCGTAAGGCTGTTCCAAACGCTTGATGAGGACAGCCCGGTTCTTGCCAGTCATCTTTTTCATGCGTTGTACTGTTCTCGTCTTCATTTCAGACCAGAAGACTTCATCCTCGAACACAGCCACTGAGAAGGGGCTCTTGATTTGTGTTAGCTGCAACATCTAAAATGGTGATGGTGAGGTTCCTGGGATGAGTTTTACACAAGGCACACGACATTTCACACAAGCCTATTACCAAAAGAACACTTACGCTAATACCAGTACCATCTAGGTTGGCAGAGCCAATGCAGTGAAATTTGTCATCAGACCAGAATATCTTCCAACTCAATTGGTCGAGAACTATGCTAGTTGGCCAGCCAAGACCTTGACTGAGGAGTAGTTTTCTGCTGCTCCCATCCATTCCAGCTTGTTCTATTTGAGGCTGTCCTCCAATTTCAGACCAGTACATTAGCCTATGTGGATAAAAGTCAGCTTTAAGATAAAGAATTAGCTCGCAGAAAATAACACCAGTTCATTCCTCAAAACTCTGATTTACAGCCCAATTATTTCTTTCCTTCAAACTTGGTCTATGCCTTAAACATAATTTGTGAAGTAGTAAAAGAAGGTTTTCTTTGAAATTTTATGGTGATTGTTCATTATTTAGGGATATAATATCTATTATGACCACTGTATAAGAAGTCTAAAAAATACATTAGACCCTAGCCTGGAAAACATCCAGGGAAACTGCCAGTCTTTTCTGGGCTAGAAAGTCCACTAGTTCCATGGGCAATGGGTGCTTCAGATCACATTCTTGGTCATAACCCATTAGATCCGTTGGAAAACTCCTGCCAGTCTCCTGAGGACCATGTTACCAGATTCCTGGTTGGAGGTATTGAAAAGATGAGAAAAAAAGAGGGAAGATATCTGACCTAGGTCACCTCTGGATCCTGAGTTTTGCTCTATCTTATTCTTACATTTGATACACACATGGCCATCCCAATTAGGGCTTTGCCTGGACAAGTAGGAAATGCTGCCTCTAAGCTCCTGGCCCTTTGCAGAGAGAAAGGGCTCTGGACAGAAGAGCTCAACCCCCACACCCAACTCCTCTGCCCCCATCACCACCCCCAAATCATATTACTATAAATTAAACACCAGCTCTAGTTCCATTCTCCCCCTCCTGCCATTTTAAAGCCATACAAATTCTCGACTCAGAGGTACCTCTGTTTTAGCCAAAGAAAGTATAGGTGGGCTACCATGTGAGCAAGCCTACATCTCACTTTTCTAAAATAAAGGTCTTTTTGCAGGAGCTTTCACAACTACTATGTGTATGGTTGACTCACATCATAAGATCCAAAGTCAAGTCAAATAAGATTTCTATTCACTCATTCTGTGTTGAGGGAACACAACCAAAGGAGAACTAAAGAGGAACAGACCTGACAGACTTGACCAGGCATTGTGACACCCGGACTCACCCATTTAGGGGATCTAAAGCCAAAGACCGTGGTTGGTTCAAATCATTGTCCAGGACAACCGTGTACTCAGATTTTCCTTTCCAAATTGCCGTCAACTGAATTGCCAAAATCTGACCAGCTGTCCCATCTGTCCAATAGAGATTCCTCCCGATCCAGTCAACCGCTATGCAGTCTGCCTTTATCCCTGAGGAGAGGAAACTATTCATCATGTGTACTTAAATTACAGCTTTTCAGAACGTTGAAGTTCACAGGCCTCAGACTTGCATGCCACGTTAGTTCATTTTCCAACTGATATATGCATCTCTATCAGAGCAGTCTTTTAAATGCTCCAAAATACTATTTGCAGAACAAGATGACCATTATGAGTAATGGTCACTGGCTGATAGTTTGACTGACTCTGTATCAACAGAGATGGCAACTTCTCATTTCTAGCTAACTATTGGTGATAGCAAGACTTGACCACTTGTAGTTAAGGAGATATAAACCAATGTTTAGAAAGTTCATGGCCACTCATCCTATCTTTCATGCTATGTGTAATTAGTAAGGGCAAGATGAGAGCCTCTTATAAGGGGACAAACCTTTCACCATAGTCCCTTTCTTCTTCATGTCCATGCTTATCCACTGAATACTTTGGGCCCCGAGATCAGTCCAGAAGACTTTCTGATCCACTAAGTCATAGTCAATAGAGAAAATAATCAGGTTCTTGTCTGTAGTTGCCAGAATATCTTCTTTCAAGCTCCGCATCCCATAGAGGAGTAGCTTAAACTGGATTGCCACAAGCAGGACTGGTTCAGTACCTGTCAAAAAAGAACTGCTTTCAACATGGTCTTAAGGAGTTTGAATTGTGAGCCCAACACTGGCTAAGGAATCAGAGGACAAAGTAGTTTTTGCTTTCTCATTGACAGGGCTGTGGTACCAGCTCACTGGCATCTAAGTAGTTCTTCCCTTGATGTAATGGTTAAGCTAAAACATGGTTTGAAGACACTTAGAATAAAGGCATAATTAGCCTAAATTGAAAACCACATTTATAAGTAAATATTTGGTGTTAGGTGGACAGGAAAGAAGGGCTTGTCTGGTCTTTAGATATTTATTCGAACTTCAGGTAAGGCTGACCCATGGTTACAGAGGTTTAATTTATGGGTTTGTTATAATAATGCCTTATTTGTAGATACTTTCAGACTCAAATTCAAGGTATAAAATACAAAGTATAAACAGGAGGCTTTGGAACTGTGCTTGTCTTGTTCTGAAGACAAATAAAGCAGGCAGGAACACTTAAGGCCTGAGAAAGAGATTTGCATTGGTATTCCTGGATGTCCTAGGACCTCAAGCTCTCAACCTACAGTTGAGATATTCCCAGCTCCACTTACCTGTTGCTTTACAGGTATGGCCATCAGGCTCCAGTGAGTAGCCAGGATGACAGGTGCAGGTGTAGGAGCCTTTCGTGTTGACACAGGTCTGACTGCAAGGGTGACCACCCAGCCTCCGGCATTCATCCACATCCTCGCAGATCTGGCCACTGCTTTTCAGCTCAAAGCCTCGCTCACAAGCACATACCTGACAGAGGTTGGAAAACATGAAGACTTTCTAAAGGCAAGGTACACAGTTGATAAAAAAGACCTCAGCCTTGATATAAAAAGCACATGGCGATATGCTCCATGTCAGCAACTCAAACTGTGCTTTGAACCAACTTCATTCTGAATGCAGTCACTCTCTCCATCTCCTGCCGCTCACCCCACACCCTTGCCACCCCCAGGGGTCCTAGGTTAACAAAGGTGTCCAGTTCAGCCCAGGCCACCTAGGACCCCATCAGAATCTGTAAGTGAAGAGACCCCTAGACTTCACTGAACTGGCTGTCTGCCAACAGGACCAGACATCAGCATGGTTTTCTTCCCCTTGCCTGTCAGAATCAAGTTCACCATGTTCAGCCAACCAATAATGCCAGACCAGAACACGGACAGTTCTTGACTGAAGGGCAAGTCATATTCTAAATACTCACACAGAAAGGACTTCCTCACAGGCAGGTACTTCGTTTCCTGAGCTGCGGCATGGCGGGGAGTTACCTGACTCTTGGGACAAATCCCCCCAAACCTACTGCCTCACCGTGAATGTCGCAGTAGGGGACTTTCTGGAGCTGGGTGGCAGGGTTCCAGAAGACGGGAGAGGGGAAAGAGACTAGACAGGACTCAGCAGAAAGCCTCCAGCACGGGGACGTGGGAGGAGGGCTCCGGGCAGCTCCCCCGTGGACGACCCGGCGTGGGGAGCAGACAGCCCGGCTGAGGGTGACCGCCTCGCCCCACACCGCGTCTCCCAGCAGCCGGAGCAGAGAAGCAGAAAGCACTCACAGGTCCGTGTGGGGACGGGTAGCAGGCGTGGAAACACTGTCCCTGGAGGCAGGCGGACGACGAGCACTGCCCGCCCTCGTCGGCGCCATCGGCACAGTCTGGCTTCCCGTCACACACCAGGCTGAGGTCCAGGCAGGCGGAGGGCTGACACTGGAACTCGGAGCTCCCACACTTCTCCGGGGGGCCTGGAGAACGACCTTCTGCCTTTAGAGTCAAACCCTCCGCCGCACACCCCTCCCACAGCAAGGCTCTCTCGCCTACAATCCAGACACCTCCATCCCGGCAGAGGGATGGATTTCGGGCCCCGTAGCATTTGCCCAGTGAGCTGGGTTCCCCCGCAGCCGCGCCCCTCCGAGGCCGGCGGCCCCCGCGCCCTGCGCTTACATCCCGTCTCGTCGCTGCCGTCCCCACAGTCACGCTGCCCATCACAGCGCCAGGGCTCGGGCACGCACTGCTCCCCGCTGGCACACGGCCACTGCCTGGAGCCACAGCGCAGCTCCTTGGGGTCACAGTCCTGAGGAGACAGTGAGCGACTCCGTCAACAACACCCAGGTTCAGGGCCCAGGAAGGGGCGTGGGTTATGAGAGAACCCTCAAGTCCCCTCTGCAGTGAGGCCAGAGATGTGGGTGATAAGCAACGCCTTCCTCAGCTGGAGTTTAGCCGAGGAATTGTGGGTGATACCAACGTGGATGGGAAAGTGGGAAGGAGATGCCTTATTCTGTAAACTGACCAGCCAGGAAGTCTTAATTCATTTAACCTACCGCTTGTTTAAAAACAACTAGATACAATATGATGATCGTGTACCTAGTTTGTTTCACTTTTTCTATTTCATATTCAATGGCCCCATTTCATTTAGTTTATGTTTTTCAATTTCTCTTTTCTCTTTTTTTTTAAACATTCTTTCTCAAGACTTTATCAAGCATAGTAGAAAAGCTTTTGTATACATATATATATATAGTATGTATAAAAGTGAAAGTGCTAGTTGCTCAGTCTGGTTGTGTCTGACTCTTTGTGACCCCATGGACTGTAGCCCGCCAGGCTCCTCTGTCCATGGAATTTTCCAGGCAAGAATACTGGAGTGGGTTGCCATTTCCTTCTCCAGGGGATCTTCCTGACCCAGGGATCGAATTTGAGTCTTCTGCATTGCAGGCAGATTCTTTACTGTCTGAGCCATTTTATATATATATATAAATATATTTTAGAAAATATATATTTTATATATATATATATTTTAGAAAACTTATGAATTTTTGCCTAACTAAAAAATTCATGACATTTTGATTCCACTTGTTTGACTTAATATGAATAGAATGCTGTATTTCTAATGGAAAAAACAGATATGCAACAAGCAACAAAGATTAACTATATAGCACAGGGAACTGTAGTCAATATCTTATAATAACCTATAATGGAAAATAATCTCAAAAATAATATATGGGTATATGTATAACTGAATCACCTTGCTTTGCATCTGAAACACTGTAAGTCAACCATACTTCAATAAAATATATATATTAAGAAAAAACTATATAAAAAAAAACCCATGACTGATTCACATTGATATATGGCAGAAACCAATACAACACTGTAAAGCAATCATCCTCCAATTAAAAATAAAAAAATTTTTGAAAAGCATAAGCAAAAGAATCTGCTCTAGAAACTCTTCTTTGAATTCCCACCATTTCTAACGCACACTCCAGCATTTGTACCTATTCTGACTGGGATTCTCAGAACTGGTGCAGGGAGAAGGATATTTCAGATCTGTGCCCCTATGATACAGCAGCACCTTGAGATACAGTTTCAGCCCAGCAGACACTACCCATTCTATTGATGAGAAAACAGAACATCACAGCAGAGCTGCTTTCTTAAGGTCAAATGTGAGCAATAGGTTCAAAATTGGGCTGCATCTCGCACAATGCAGAAGCAACGGTGTATGTCATGGGAACTGGTTAGGCAGAGCTTCAAAGCATCTCTCTAAACAAGACAGTCAAACTATGACCATCAAGACCTAACATTTGCAAAGCTCCTCCAATAAAGATCTTACAAGTTTGACTTTCAACCAGAGGATCTTAACACTTTGGAGACTTTGATGCAGTTACAAGTGGCTTTCTGGGCAAAGATTGTGGGAGACCTCTGTTCGTACATTTTCCCAAGTTTTCTAGTGAGGAAGTACATGTTACTGTTGTGATTAGAAGTCTACTGTGTTTTTTTTTTTTTTTGAACGGAAGTGTGGGCTACCTTCTCGTCAGTTCCATCTTTGCAGTCTAAGTCATGGTCACATATCCACTCTGCCAACACACACTCCCCGCTCCTCGGGCACTTCACCTCCCCTGATGGGCATGGCAGGGGCCAGGCAGGACAGCCCTCTTCATCCGAGTGGTCCAGGCAATCCCGGTTCCCATCGCAACGCAGGGAAGAAGATACACATTGGCCATTCTCACATTTAAATTCAGATGGGCTGCATTTTTCGTGAACTGAAAAACAAAGCTTTAGGTAACAACTCAGCCAGATGGAGAAGAAGCAATCTGATGGCAAATAAAATGGTTTGAAGACTCCCAGTCTTCTCCTGTCACCTTAGGAATTAAGCCCCAGCTTAATTAGGGCAGGAAGGTGGGTTAGGGCAGGAAGGTGGTTCATACAGACTGTTAGGGCAGAAAAGGTCTATCAGCTAGCCCAGAAAATCCTCCTTTCCTGGAGGACGAGAGCTGGGGGACAGGGACGGGAAGACACGTAGGAGGATGCTCGGACAGGCAGGGGAGCGAGATTCCTGCCTGGGACCCTAATGTGAGTTGCCTGCAACACACCTTTCCAACCGGGGCTGAAAAGGCACCATTTTGACCTTAAGTTTCCATTCTCAGACTAAAAGAAGTATCCTTTTGGTAATCCTTTTTGTTGTCCGCCAAGTCGTGTCTGATTCTTTGTGACCCCCATGGATTGTAATCCACCAGGTTCCTCTGTCCATGGAATTTTCCAGGCAAGAATACTAGAGTGGGTTGCCATTTCCTCCTCTCAGGGATCCCCCCAACCCAAGGATCAAACCTGCATCTCCTGCATTGGCAGGCTGATTCTTTACCACTAAGCCATCAGGGATGTCTTGCAGTCATTTAGGACCATGTTTTTCATGGTTTTTTTTTTTAACTTTCTAGTGATTTTTCTATTTAAAATGACTCCAAATGTAGTGCTGAAGTGCTGTTTGGTGCTCCTAAGGGTAAGGAGTCTACAGTGTATCTTATGGGAAAATATACATGCATTCAATAAGCTCTGTTCAGCATGAGTTTCGGTACTGCCAGGTATTACTGAGTCAACAATACATGTTAAGTCATCTTTAAACAGAAACACATATTTTAAAAAGGTTCTATATTGATCAGTTGACAAAAATCTGACCAGAGACTCTAAGAAACCTCACCCTGTATATTTTCCAGGAGCAGTGATCCAATATCCTCTAATTCAGTGTTCATGGCAGCTTTATAGAATGTAACTCCCACAAATAAGGAGAACTGACTACAATGTAGTTGGAAAAACTCCAAATAACTTCCATGGAACTTACTACATCCTTGTTCGTCTTTTCCATCAGAACAGTCGGGGTGGCCATCACACAGCCAGCTCTTGGGGATACAGCGGGTCTTGTTGTCACAGCGCAGAGAGCAGTCTTCAACGGGCTTCCAGCAGCCCAGCTCATCGGAGCCGTCCAAGCACTGCTGGGCTCCGTCACAGTGATATTTCTCCTCGATGCACTTGTTTCCATCCATACACTGGAAGACCCCTTCCATGGAACAAGTCAAAAGCAAGGCCCATATATGTTCATCAAACTGAAGTTTTATTACTGGATTAAACTCACCCTCATTCTGGAGTTCGAGGGGTAGTTAGACTGATCTTATTTGAGTTGTGTGTGCATGCTAAGTTGCTTCAGTCATATCTGCCTCTTTGTGACCCTATGGACTGCAGCCCGCCTGTCTTCTCAATCCATGAGATTCTCCAGGCAAGAATACTGGAGTGAGTTGCCATACACTCCTCCAAGGGATCTTCTCAACCCAGGGATTGATTGAACCCACGTCTCTTATGTCTCCTGCATTGGCAGGGGGATTCTTTACTACTAGTGCCACCTAGAAAGCCCGTTGAGTTCTAGATATACATATTTTTAAATTTTTTATTTATTTGACTGTGCCGGGTTTTAGTTGTAGCACATTGGATCTTTAATCTTTGTTGAGGCAAGAGGAATCTTTAACTGCATCATGCTAATTCTCAGTTGTGGCATGTGGGATCTAGTTCCCTGACCAGAGATTGAACCCGAATCTTCTGCATTGGAAGGTGGAGGCTTAACCACTGGACCACCAGAGAAGTCCCCTGACTTCTATATCTTAACTGATCCATAAGTGAGCTTTAATAAAGTGCTAGGGTTAATTAAGCTGAACTAGGTCCTTGAAATACTAAGGCTTCATATTGGTTTGGTTACTTTAACAACTTGTTAAAATATGACCAAGTCAGTTATAAGTGGTCCATTTAGGTCACTCTGTGCCAATATAAAGGCAGCTATTGGAGTACTTAGGCAAATTTGAGGAAGCAAGGAAACATAGTCAAATTATACCTGGTAAAACACTGGGACTTAAATGTGATAAAATGAGCAATCAGACAGTCTGTGTCTGACAGGCTATGTAATCTATGAAAATTTATAGGGAAAGCAAGTGTGATTATAATGAACACTCCGGCAATTCATCGCATGCACCCGAGGCAGAATTAGCACACCTGGGACAAGAGACCAGGAGGTGGTGACACACCTGGTCTGTTGCAGAAGCGGGAGCAGTTCTCTTCATCCGAGCCGTCCCCGCAGTCCTGCTTGCCATCACAGAGGTACCCCCGGGAGATGCACTCCAGCCCATCCCGACAGGGCACAGAGGATCGGGTGCAGAGGACAGGGGCTGGCGGGGGTGGGGGAGGAGGGCTGGGGGCTGCCTCTCCTTTGACCTCAGGATCTAGAATCACCAATGTGTCAGCAGGTCAGTCCATCAGGTGTCAGCAGTGGAGACAGGCTTCTACCACCCGGCTCCCCAAAAACCCGCGTCATGGCCAGGTAGCTATGTCTGTCTACCTTGTAGAAAGAAAGAGTAAAGACCCTGGATCTTTAGACCATGTATGTGGTGTGTTGGCCCATTATCTCATGGTTTTGAGTTGGGGGAAATTGTTTTTTCCTTTCAGGCCTATAAATTTAATTTTTTCCACTACCCGATGCTATATTCTAGGCATGCAGAATAAAGTAAGTTTCTGAAGAAGGGACTTCAGTTTCACAGTGAGATGTCTGAGTTAGGCACTTCCAGAAGTTACCAGTTAGTATTCTTCAGCACCTGTCACAGAAACCTAACGGGTATGCTAGAAGAATAATCAAAACTGGATTTTTTTTTAAACCAAGAGTTAACCTCCTGTTAACATATTTTACCACCTAGGAAACATATGCCTACATCTAATACTTCTTAACCTTGAAAAATCAAGTCAAACCAGTGAATCAGAAAACAATAGTTAAGACTGCAGGGGGAGATGAAAGACCTCTAGGGGGCAGGTACATGGGAGAAGGAACATGTCTGGGCATCTCTGTTTCTACTCTTCCTTGGAGTTTTCAGCTGCTTCCGCCAAGGAAGCTCCCTAAATCCTGTGATAAGACTTTTTCTTCTGCCTCAAGATCTGAAATCAGATTTTTTGGCAAGGTTTATATGAAAATAGTTAAACCAGCTTTAAGCAGATTAATCTGAATGATCAAGGCACAGCTTTAACAGAAGAGCTGCTTCCCCTGGTAACCAGGACCCAGAGCAGCTTCACAGAAGATCCCCTGCAAGATGTCACTGCTATGAGAAAGGGGATTCCTCAGTTTAATTAAAAAAAAAAAAAAAGCCAGCTTGGGAAGCCAGCTTGGGAAACTGGTTTGCATGCATCGGTGCTCTGTTGTGTCCCATTCTTTGCGACCCCATGGACTGTAGCCCACCACGCTCCACTGTTCGTGGAATTTTCCAGGCCACAATACAAGAATGGATTGTCATTTCTTTCTCCAAGGGATCCTCCCGACTCAGGAATTAAACTTGGGTCTCACAAATTGGTAGGCAGATTCTTTATTGCTGTGCCCCCTGGGAAGCCCGGGAAACCTGTTTAGAGCAAGTTAAATAGATCTCTTTACTGCCAAACTAAGAGCTTCAACATGCTAACGTGAAAGATGATTCCCAAAAGGGGCTAGGGTGTGCACCCTCCTTGGGGTATTACTCGGGAACTGGTGTTGTTTAGCAACTTTGAGAAATGTGTTAGATTCTTACTTGAACAAGCTTCAGTACAAGGACAAGTTCGGCAGAAGGCGTGCTGAACACTGAGGAGAGCAGGGTAACATGGATCTCTAAGAAAACCCCCCAGGGGAAGACTTGCCTGGAACCTCCAGGTTCTCGGCCAAGATGATCATCTTCTGGATGTAGGCCTCTTTTGACACTGGGAAAGGCTCTGGCTTCCTCCTGTTCCACAGCACGAGAGCGGTTCTGTTCAGAGTCAGCAGGTAGGGCTCATGGGCCGCAATCATGCCATCACTCCAAGTCTCATTCAAAGTGTAGGTTCTATTTTTTAGGAGACTCAGACTTTGCAACCCTAAGAAAGAGTCAAGTCTTTATAAGCTGATACAGAACAAGTAACCTGTGACAGCAAGGAGGCAAGGGCACCATTGGATTGAAAGTTTCAATGACCTCGCACTGAAAATATGCACAGATTTGTCTATGAAGTTTTGTAAGTTTTAGTTCTATAGTTAAAGATAATCCAAAGAAGTGTTTAAAGCTCCAGAAAAGTGAGGGGTACTGCATGGAAACATCAGATGTGACTTGACCACCAGTCCTACAACCCCAGTCATTAGCACAGTGCCATCAGGTCATCCTTGAGACTTCTGGGTGAGGAGATTATCATATTCAGCTACAAAGGTGTAATATGTACCTGCTGTCAAGTTATAACCAAAGTATCTGTATTTTGTTTATAATGGAAGTTTCATTCCATTACTTCTACTTACAGAAGTAGAAACAAATAGCTTTTTGCAATGTTAAAAATTAAGTACACTATTTCTGAAGTTTTCTATCTCTTCAATCATAAATTTAGACTCATAGATGAGAATAGTTTGAGATCAGTGACTTGTGCCCAAGCTTTAACTATGAAAATCAGAGTTTGACGCTATATCTAATTAGTTCTAAAAATGGTGTCATTACTACTAAAAAGAAGACTCTCATTCAGCCCCTCAAGCCTCTTCCAACCTCACTGGTTATGCAGCACTTACCTAACCCTTTGGTGGTCCAGAGGATGCTGGAAGAGCCGAGATCTAAGGTCACGTGGGTGTCTGCCGTCCAAGTGCCTCTCCAGACTGTCTGTATGCTTTTGCCCTCAAGGGTCATACTTTGCAAGGGTTCCCCACTCTCCACCCAGTAGAGCAGCCTCCTCGGCCAGTCGAGAAGGAGATGCAGTATAACGCTGCCCGTTTTGTACAGGGTATGGGTGTCTGGGCCAGCAAGTCTCGTCCTCTGAATAGCACTCCTGTCACAGGGCAGCCAGTACAAGTTCCCAGTTGGAATGTCCACATTTGCTGAGCAGACTGTAAGGAGGACAAGTCGCTCCCATTAGGAAGGACATTCAAATGTGTTCTCATTCTGTCTTAAACTCTGGGCCAGGGATGAAGTCAGACAGCTGCAGGATGCAAAGATCATGCCCTAGAAACCTACACACCTTGTTTGCATGAGGGTCCCATCATGCCTACTCTGGTTTCTTGTCTGTCAGTATGAGCTCCCCTGATCCTTGACAACCTCTAGGCAAGGTAGACACTTACTGCATTTTATAAGTTGGATAGCTAGGTGGAAGACTGGCAACTTCCTAAGAACACACTGGCCCCATGGGGTAGTGTTTCTCTGGACCTCACTGGGCTCTGCCCTCTGCAGAAAATACATGCTTTCCTCTGGAGTCAGATGTAACCACAAAAATCCCACATGCGAGCATCACAGAATGCCCTCAGAGTGACTCTACACCAGTTCTTAAAAACGTGCACTCTTTCCTAAAGTGGAATTTTGAAGCCCTCCCATTTTTGATTCAGAACTTAATTTGTTTTTTCTAGCCTCAAGTTTCAGTCTGAAGACAAGATTAACACACCCAAGAGAAAACAACACAGATGTCAGTACAGTTCAGTTCAATTCAGTCGCTCAGGCATGTCCGGCTGTTTGCGACCCCATGGCCTCTAGCACGCCAGGCACCCCTGTCCATCGCCAACTCCCAGAGTTTACTCAAACTCATGTCCATTGAGTTGGAATCCATGTTCCTGAGATACTCTTCAGATCAGTGGCTGATGTCTTGATCCTTATAGAACTGGAATTGCTTCAGGCAATGTTTCTTTCCTTTGTTTAGGACACCCAGTTTATGTTACAGAATTGCTTGGTGTGTGGGGGGACACATACTGGTGTCACAGGCACTGAGGTGTAGTAAAGGGCTTCCCAGGTGGCACAGTGGTAAAGAATCCACCTGCCGATGAGGAGACACAAGAGACGTGTACACGCTGATATAAAAATAAGGTGAAAGCTGCAGACCCAAGAGTTGTAAGGAGGCCCTGAGATCCTGCAAACTGGCCTTGGGAGCAGAGGTCAAGCTGATTACTACCCAGAAAAGGCCTGCCTGGCTTTGTCAAGCTTTCCAGTTAACTGTGTAGGAAAAACATCTGTGTGTCTCCTTTGTGTATTTATGTGCTCAGCCACTCAGTCATGTCTGACTCTTTGTGACCCCACAGCCTGTGGCCTGCCAGGCTCCTCTGTCCATGGGATTTCCAAGGCAAGAATACGGGAGTGGGTTGCCATCTGGGGGGTCTTCCCAGGAGATCTTTACAACCCAGGGATGGCACTCACGTCTCTTGTGCCTCCTGCATTGGCAGGTGCATTCTTTAACACTGTGCCACCTTTACTATACCTCAATACTTGTAATACCAGACATGTGCTTCTTCCCCACCCCACCCCCCCCACCAAGCAATTCTGCAACAAAAACTGGGTGTCCTAAACAAAGAAAATAAAAATTGTCTGATGTCATTCCAGTTCCGTAAGGATTAAGACATCAGCCACTGATCTGAAGGGTGTCTTGGGAACATGGATTCCAATACAGCACTTCATATAGTAAAGCAGTTCCTTGGCACTTAGAATACCCACAGTACAGGCATTCAGAAATCAGATTACTCACCCTGGAACTCACCTCTCAGTTTTCTTTTATAAAGCAGATATTTTCATTTAGGCTGAGTACAGGGAGCTAAGGGTGGGGTATGCCATGTAGGAGTGTGGGAGGGGAGAGAAAGTATATATTATCAAATTAAAAAAATATCTTGCTGGTTCTCTCTGAAATCTGCATTGCAAATTGCTTCTAAATTAGTGTAAGAAAAATCTGCAATGCAAAGTTGAAGTATTTAAGGTCTGTTTCCATCCTATCCAGATGTAAGGCCAGAAAAGTAGAATTTTAAAACCCTTATCGCTGACCTCAGTATTTCCCAAATCATGGTAGCCTTTTAAGAGTCTACACACCCTTCATAAGAACAAGGGTAAATCACAGACACTTAATATTTAAATTAGTTAAGAACCACTCTTTGGTATTAAGCTTGATTCAGATCAGAGACAGGTAGGGGTTTGGAGATGTTTGGGAGCCTACTTAAATCTAGAGCCAGAGAATAAAGGAAAAAATTCAAAATAACCAACCCAAGCTACCTGTATGTTCTGTCCAAATCTCTTGCTTGTCCCCCAGGTAGCCAGTTGAGCGAAACAGATGTCCCTGGCTATCTGTCCAGTAGATGAGGTTTCTTTTCCAGTCAATATCCAGCAAGTAGATGTTCCTTGGATGCTCTTGAACTAGGCTTCTCTCTATAGCAGTTCCCATAAAACCAACTTTCAACAAGTAGAGACGTTTGCCAGAGGAAAACACTAGTTTTAACTCTACCGAAGAAAAAGAGAGATGTACTGTTGGAGCATTTGTCAGGGACCCCCACGTTCCCCTCTGAAATAACACTGCTCTCTCAAGTTGAGTTTCCCCAAGAATTCTAGGATCTTATAAAGTTTGCTTCTGAAGCACATATACACAACATGAATGCCTTGGCTTCCTTAGAGAGGGAAGTCATTTGGGCAAATGAAAGCGCTGCTCAGCTTCCCCAAGGCACCAAGTCCTCTAAATTTCTGCAAAAAGATTAACATAGAATCCTGAGGATTAGGGCCTCAGCGTTGCTGTTTGATTCAGTAAGGTCATCAAATCCTTGCCTGTAGCACACACATTTCAACACAAAGAATTTTAAGCTAGGCTGCCTATCTAAAGAAAAGTTACCTGGGTGCTTAACTGTGTATATAAGGTTCAGAAACATTTTAAGCTAAAGACTTGTGTTTGGCGCAACGGCTTATTACACCATAATCATGCTCCATGGCTACCTATTGTGAATTGCCTTCTACAAAGGCAGTTAGAGCATCAACATATTTATATCATTTATTCTTCTTACAACCTCACTGTTCTATAGGAAAAATTCAAGGAGTTGGGCAGTGATGTTCAACCAATTATGTAGCCCTTATAGTTTCAGAGATGGAACAGTGACATGAGGAATTATGTTAACAATGTTAACGTAGACACTCTGCTTACAAGCATGAGTCAGTACATACTATAGTCATAAGACTGTAGAGGGTTTCTTTCTTATACCAACTTAGTCATTAGTCTTTCATGTAAAACTGAGTAGTATAAGCTATTTTTTCTTGTTTTAAAAGTTACTGAACCCAAATATCCATTGATAGATGAATGGATAAACAAAATGTAGTATCTACATACAATGGAATATTATCCCACCTTAAAAAGGAAATTCTGTCACGTGTTATAACATAGACAAACTTTGAAGATATGATGTTAAGTCAAAAAAGCCAGTCACAAAATGACAAATACTGTACCATTTTACTTAGATGTGGTACCTGGAGTAGTCAGATTCACAGAGACAGGAAGTAGAATGGTGATTGCCAGGGGTAGGGGGAGAGGGGAATGAGGAGTTATTGTTTAACAGGAATAGAATTTCAGTTTGGGGAGATGAAAAAGTTCTGGAGACCAAGGGGGGCTGATGGTTGCCCAAAAATATGAATATACTTAATGCCACTGAATACTACACTTACAAATAAAGTGGTACAATTTGTTATGTCTATTTTAACACAATAAAAAACCTAATCAAGGTCTTTAGACAACAAAACTTGTGCTTTCAGGACAAAAGTGATTAATTCAAAAATAGAAGTGATATTATTTCCAGACCTACCACAGAATGTGGCTTCTTGAGCCAAACCCACTTCACCCAGCATCCTTACCACTACACGTGCCGGAAGGTAAAAGAAACATCCCCTCTGGACAAACACACTTATAGCCCTTGGGATGGACGGGGGACAGGAGACACAAGTGGCTGCAAGAACCTGGAACATATGCTGGGTATTTACCTGTTTTAAAGTAAAAACAGATGGATTTATCCAAACCAATTCAAAACTTAAGACTCAAAGGAGTGAAGGCATTTTTGCTTTAAAAGGAATCCCAATATATTTGTCACCCTCTAAGTTAGGCATGCTGACTTTAAGCTCCTGGGGTCCCCTGTCTTTCAGATGGTGACAATGACCTCTCTACAGTAAGCTCAGGCTAAGAAAGCTTCAACTAACAGTATCTTCCCCCTCCAAGTTAAGGCAAAATAACTGTCTAGCTTGCTGATAGGAAGTAAATAGTGGTTGCAGTTCTCCACTTTGATTAGTTACTTGGACCAAGAAGAAGTATAATCTGAGTTGAAGCTGACAATTTCAGATTAACAAGCTTTTAACTCCTAGTCAACAAACATGTGACTTCCCCCTATAAGCAGGATGCCAAGCTTGGTTCAATTTTCTGTTATCAATTGACGTGTCAGTGAGAAAGCTACTCTGGTCCTTTGGTGAACAGCGCAACCCCCGTTTTGTGTATTAAAACTCAGATGTTTTGTGTATTAAAACTCTGGTTGCTAAAAAACAAACAAACAAAAAAAAAACTCTGGTTGCTATGTTAGATAAAAGCCAGGTATGTGCCTGGAACAAATTTTCCAGCAGATAGTTTCATTCTGTTCATCTTACTCAAAAGTCCTGGGTTACGTCTGGAACGATACCCAGAACATTTCCCCGGCCCCAAAATAGCAAGTTCCAACAACAGATGGAGGTAGTAATTTAGGGGGGGTTTCCATTTAGTGCGAGTTCTGATTCATAAGTGTTTTGAAAGCAAGTGATGAGACTTACTTTTAGGCTGTTGGGATTGGTGGAGTACCAAGAAGGCAGATATGGAAGCGTTTAGCAGCACCACTCTCTCCTTTGTGGTGTGGGGTGAAGTGTGAAACAGCTGTAGTTTATTTGCCCAGAAGAAAGAGTTCTCAAATACGGCCAGTCCCACTGGATCATCCTCTTCCCGGAAGACCTTCGGAAAGGTGTGCCTCCCAGAGCCGTCCACATTCACCGTCTCTATGGACTGAAAGGGTGACAGGGTCTCTTGAGAGCGAGGCAGCAAGAGGGGTGACCACCTCAGTGCACCTCAGTTTCTTGGACACCAATTAAACATGTTTTGATATCAATTTGATAGAGATGAAGTGATCTTGGGATCCGCAGAGGCTAATGCCAAAGGCAGAGGATTGAGCTGCTTCTTATATCAATTAGGGTCATAAATCTTGTGCAAGTAGCTACTATAACATAGTGTCTGCATCAGACATTGTACCAAATCCTTCTACTACATTCCCCAACCACCTCCCGAGGCAGGCATTCTCTCTCTTTCCAGAGAGGGCAAGAAGAGCTCAAACAGGCACCCTAGGTAACCAGAAATCACAGCTGGAAGAAATAGGCTTAAATATATGACTCCCAAGCCTGTGCTTTCAGCCCCCATGTCCAACTGGTCTTTTAGTTTGATGGTTTCAAAAATAAGATAACATGACCTGTAATATGAAAACCTAGAAATGTGGGCAGAAGACACTAAGGTACTTAAGTAACTGCATGTTTGTTTGTTTTTTTGCCACCTTAAAACATTTTATATCCCAGGTACCATACAGAACATGACCTAGACAACCAGGAGATTCCAATGCTGGGTTTGACTGTAGAGAGCTTAAGAAAGTCACACAGAGTCTCCCAACCTGCGCTGATACAGTCCAATTCCATCTGAAGACGCCGTGCTTTTCTCGGTTTTCACAGCCAGAAGCTACTTCACTGAGTTAATGCAACACATAAGAGAGCTCTGTCCTCAAAAGAACCCTTGACCCCTACTAAACAGGTTTACCTTTTCCTCCTGACCCATCCATGGTACCTCTTTATATTCACTGATCCAGTAGAGTCTGCTAGCCACTTGGTCCAGCGTCAGCCCTGTGGGCTCCTCCATGTTGACCACCGCCAGCACCTTCCTATCAGAGCCATCCATCCCTGCCATTTCGATAGTCCTCAGGCCTTTCCCACCTCGATTTACCCAATACAAGTACCTGAGAACAGCAGAGACACAAGGGTTAGAGAATCCACTCCAGGGCATGTATACGATTCTAACCAGCCAGGCTGCCCCGGTGGCTCACACAGACCTCTTATCATTCCACTGGTCAGAATGCTGGAGATTTCTGCTCTCAGACTCAGTAGACTTTGAAAAGTTTGGCTCTATGGTATTCAATTTAGACTTCAAAATAAAGAATTTTTTGGAGCAAATGAGACCTAGGTCGAAAAGGTTGACCTGTTCTCTTATCAACTTAAATACCTAAGACAACCAATGATTTGGGATATATTCCGAAGAAAGCGCGACTTACTTCTTTGCAGGAAACACGATGAGTTGCTCTGGCACAAGATCCTTTTCCAAGATTCTGACGTAGCCTCTGCCATCACTTAAACCAGCACAGATGACCCTGGCAAAGCTGCTAGCCCAATACAACTGCCCCGTGAACCAGTCCAAAGAGATACTGTTGATGGTTTTAAGTTCTGGGGATTACAAGAGACAGTGTTATGTTTCTGTGTTCTCCTACACCCGTCTCACCTTGAAAAAAGAGACTCCAACAAAATTTTTCCGCACCTTCTGATCTCAAGCCAACAGGACACAGGGAATGAATGAGAGCTTCTGCTGTGTGAGGTATTCCCAATATACAGTGGGCAGTAAGGAAAGACAAAGGTCTTAGGAGAAGTATAACCAAGACATCCAGGAGAATGTGACCTCAGTTTGGGACAATGTTCACTATCTAAGTTTTTGATATTTTTTTCTGGGAATGCTGTGATGAATGCTACCTCTTAACTGCCAGCAGAGGATTTCTGTGCATCCAGGACTCTGCTAAGCACTTCTTCCCCTTAATCCCCATACTTACCCAATGAGACTGTTACCCAATGCTGTTATCTTCATCTTTTACATGGTGGTTCAAAGGAGTTAACAACCTGCTCAGGATCATACGCCAAGTGATGGAGCTGAGACTAACCTTGGCCTGAGCCCACATCTCTATACCTTGCATACTGCTTAACAATCTCATCTCAGGTTATGCTCTACGAAACTCCTACAGAATCAAGCTACATAGACTTAAATGAAGATATTATGTACTCTCATGATTCATGACAAGTGAGTCACAGAAGATGTCCGGATGAACATATATTTCTCACACAACGTTTAAGTAGCTTAAAGAAGCTAGGGCTCTTAATATCAAGAAATATACCTGGATAGAGAGGAGCAGGGTTTGGCTTCCCAAGCACAAACACATTTAAGATTTCATCCACCCAGAAGTACATGCTTCTCTCTAGATCATATGCAACAGAAGTAGGCCTTGATTTTACAGGTACCAGTGTCTCATAGATGCCTGTTCCTCGATCCAGGATACCAAGTTCTCTATCTGCTGCAATAAGAATTTTAACAGCAGCATCTGCAATAGAAGTAGAAGGTGACTCATGACTATGAAACTTTCTTTCACACCATTCTCCTTAACTAAAGATGTTGGCTAGTGGCCCATACCAAAACCTACTTATGTCTAAAGTCTGGACTAAGGTGGATCTAGAGGAGACCTGGTTGACCACCTGAAGCCTCAATTCCTCCTCTGAACTCTAGCACATTGAAATGAATCTTTGGAACTTTTCTGCCTGATTTCAGATTCAGCCCCTCACCCCTAGACAGAGGTCCTCTCTCCAGGCCTTATAGACAACAGTCAAATATAATAAAGTGACCCATCGTGGAAGTGGTACAGGACAAAGTAAGATCATCAATTGCACCTACAAGATCATCTACAGCACCTAGCTGTAGATCCTACAAAAAAACTAAATCATTTTAAAGACAAGCATGTGTGCTAACTCACTTCAGTCATGTCTGACTCTTTGTGACCCAGGGGAATGTAGCCCACCAGGCTCCTCTGTCCATGGGATTCTCCAGGCAAGAATACTGGAGTGGGTTGCCATGCCCTCCCCCAGGGGGGTTTTCCAACCCAGAGATGGAACCCATGTCCCATGTCTCTTGTGTCTCCTCCTCTTTACCACTAGTGCCACCTGGAAAGCCCAATCATTTTAAAGACACATGATAGCAACTGACACTCAAAACTGATCAACTAACATTATAATAGCAGTTCTCTATGGAAAGAGTGGCGTCATCTCTAATACCAGGCCCTGAAGTGAATTGTCTATATCACTCTTACCTAAATGCTGCCAAGGATAGGACAGGGGCTCTGCTTTGCTTCCGGTACTGAAACTCACCTGTAACACGACAGTCAGTGCCATTGTGGAGCTGGTAACCTCGAACACACCCACAGGAGTAAGAGCCGCGTGTGTTATGACATAGCTGGCCACAGGGGCTGTATGCCATTGAGCACTCATCCACATCTGATGACAGAGAGTTGGAAATTAGCGAAGACTGAGGAACGATCTCAAGTATTTTTGTTCTTTGGGGCCACTTTTCAGATGCTCATGGAGCATGCATTAAGTGGAGACGACTGTGTGGGTCCTGGGATAGAAAATCCCCATGTCCATAGGATTCCCCTGTATGTGAGTGCCTTGCAGCAGAACCATCAATACAGGGACCCTAGATGTGCGTCCCTGTTACTCTAGCAGCATTCCCAGGGACATGACCCATCTCAAGCCAACCAGAGCCCAATTTAGAATGAGCTGCAAGGATGTGCAGAAATCCAAACCCATGTGCATTGCTAATGGGAATGTCAAATGGCGCAGCCTCTGTGGAAAAGTTTGATGGTTTCTCAAAAAGTTAAACACAGAATTTACCATGGGACATAGCAGTTCCCCTAGTGTTGTATACCCAAGAATATTGAAAGCAGGGACTCAGTGAACGCTTGCACACCATTGTTTACAACAGCATTGTCCACAGTAGCCAAAGGGTGGAAATGACCCAACTGTGCATCAACATATGCATGGATAAACAAAATGTGACACACGGTCGTCTCTTGGTATCCACAGGGATTGGTTCCAGGACCCCCAGAGAATACCAAAATCCATGTCTCTTGTATAAAATAGTTTGGTATTGGCATATAACCTATGCACATGCTCTCATATACTTTAAGTCATCTCTGGAGTACTCATAATCCCTAATACAATGTAAATAGTTGCTAGCAGACAGCAAATTCAAGTTTTGCTTTTGGAACTTTCTAGAATCCCACTCCCCACACCACCCCCACCCCAGTATCTTCAACCCGCAGTTGGTTGAATCTGCAGATGCGGAGCCTGCATATACAAAGAACAAACTGTATGCATACAATGGAATATTATTTGGCCTTTAAAAAGGAGGGAAATACCTTTTCAACATGAATGCACCTTAAAGACAAGCTAAGTGAAGTTAGCAGGAAACAAAATGACAAACACTGTATGATCCCACTTATACATAGTACTGAAAGAAAGTGAAGGTGAAGTTGCTCAGTCATATCTGACTCTTTGCAACCCCATGGACTGTAGTGTACCAGGCTCCTCTGTCCATGGGATTTTCTAGGCAAGAATACTGGAGTGGGTTGCCATTTCCTTCTCCAGGGGATCTTCCTGACCCAGGGATCGAAACCAGGTCTCCCACATTGCAGGCAGACACTTTACCATCTGAGCCACCAGGGAAGCCCAATACATAGTACTAGAACAGATAAATTCATAGGTAGAAAATCAATCAAGTTTACCAGGGAAGGGGGGGACAGAGTTATTGCTTAATGGGTACAGGGTTTCTGTCTGGGATGATGAAAAAGCTCTGGAAACAGTGTGATGGTTGCACAACACTGTGAATGTACATCAAAATGCACATTGAAAATGATGAAAATGGTAAATGTTAAGTTAGTTTAATAAGAACTTGTAAAGATGAGCCAAATGAATTCTGACCTCCACAGCTCTGGCCATCGGGCTGTAAGCGCCATCCGCCTGCACATGAACACCGGACACCCCAGGGTGTGTCCCCACACTGCCCCTCGCAGCCCCCGTTGGCCAGAGAGCAGTTTCTCCCTGGTAGAGACAGCACAGTGGTCAGTACAGATGAACATGGTCAAGATCAAATGCTTTATAAACCATGCTGTGTCACAACCTTCCATACTTGTGTGAGGAGGAGATGCCTGGCTAAAGATAACCTTTGACCCGCCCCCCCTTCCCTAGGAAGATGAGCTAGGAAAGTGGAGGCTTTATGGGGAGACCAGAGGAAGAGAGAAAGTTAGGAATCACAGAGCTGGGGAAAGGTGGACCGTCTGGACTGTTCCAAGTGTTGGTGTGCGGTTCACTCATGGAGGGACCAGTGACCTCTCTTCTATTTTCTCTAGAATCTGTAGACAGCTGGGACCATTAGTTCAGGAAGTGATATAATAATTTATTAATCCCAATGAATTATCTATACAGGAACAGAAGCCTGTATTTTGGGTCCTACTGTTTATGCTTTTAGTATCTCTTAAGTGCAAAGCTTCTTTCACGGCCTTTAACAGTACTAAAAGAGCTTTCACCATAGTGTCTAAGATCAATTTGGGGGGAAATGAGAGACAGATGACAAAATGACTGGGGACAGATGCCCGTCTCCCTCTGCCTCAACTGGAACCTTTCAGTTCTTTTTTTTAAATTAAATTATTTTTAATTGAAGGATAATTGCTTTACAGTATTGTGTTGACTTCTGCCAATCAACATGGACCAGCCATAGGTATACCTATATCCTCTTCCTCTTGAACCTCCTCCCCATCCCACCCCGCCTCCCCATCCCACCCCTCCAGGTTGATAGAGCCCCAGTTTGAGTTTCCTGAGTCATAGAGCAAATTCCCACTGGCTGTCTATTTTACATGTGGGAATGTTACTCCTCATACATCCCACCCTCTCCTCCCCTCTACCCACAACTGTGTCCGTAAGTCTGTTCTCTGTGTCTGTGTCTGCATTGCTGCTGCTGCTGCTAAGTCACTTCAGTCGTGTCCGACTCTGTGTGACCCCATAGACAGCAGCCCACCAGGCTCCCCCGTCCCTGGGATTCTCCAGGCAAGAACACTGGAGTGGGTTGCCATTTCCTTCTCCAATGTATGAAAGTGAAAAGTGAAAGTGAAGTCACTCAGTCGTGTCCAACTCCTAGCGACCCCATGGACTGCAGCCTACCAGGCTCCTCTGTCCATGGGATTTTCCAGGCAAGAGTACTGGAGTGGGGTGCCATTGCCTTCTCTGATGTGTCTCCATTGCTGCCCTGCAAATAGGTTCATCATTCCTCAGTTCTTTGGCTAAATCTTTGGAGAATTTGCCCTTTTGTCTTGAACAAATGATTTGCTTCTTTGTGGCAAAGTTTATGTTTCTTATTCCAGAATTTTAGGAGCCCTGTAGTTTGGGGGCTATTTAGCTAATCTAGTTCCATAAAGCTACAACATGAGAATGGCCCTCAATTTTTACAGTTCAGGTAACATTTCCTCGCATTCAGGAGACCAAAGCCAAGGGCTGGGACTTGTAAGGGATCCATCATTGAAGGATAACTGCTTCTAAAGGAGTTTGAGCCCAAGAGTTATCTCAGAGAGTAGACCCCATGATAACTGAGGTGCTGGCTTGTTTCATCTTACTCTCCTCTCTCCCATGTTAAGCAGAGCAATTGACTTCTTACCACACGTGATGGGTTCATCAGTACCATCTGTGCAGTCCACTTGCCCATCACACATCAGGGATTCTAGAATGCATTTCCCCTCATCACATCCAACCATGCCTTCTGGACAGGAAGCTGTGTAGGAAGTTAAGTATTCTTTTCATTAATATTTGGAGTGGTAGTAAAAATAGACAAGTCTTACAGCCAGGAAGGGAGGTGGCACTATTTCTATAACCCAAGGCAAGTCTAGGCTGGAAATGAAGTTATCTTTTTAAGCAGAGTTTTCAGGAACTGGGACTTAAGACTTGATAGCAACAGTGTTAAGACATCAGGGCACTGGATTGAAATTCTATTAAACTTGAACTGAGCTAGCATTAAATAGTTCTAATTGAAATCATATTAAAGTCAGATAACATTAGCCCTAAAAAAAAATACTCTCTTAAGAAACCAGGTTATAAATTACTATAAAAATGTTAGAATCTGAACACATTTACTATTACAGATTTAACTGTAGGGAAGAGTGAAAGGTACTGAAGTTCATTTAAAAAATTGGAAGTTCTGCTACACTGTGCATTGAGGGTAAAAAAAAAAAAAAAGGAATGTAGCAGTCATCATGTTTCGGGGAGGCTTTCTATTTTTTAGTGACGAATGTTCTCTTTCCATATTCACCACACAAGGATGTAGGCATCTGTTAGGAGATTGCCTCCGGATACTGGCTCTCAGGTGTTCTGCAAGTTGGCCAGACTTGATCAGCGGAAACAGTCTAGGCTGTGCCGCGAGTGTCCACTGCAGTTGCTATTTAAGCACTGCTTTATGTTTCCATGGATAAGGAAATCTTGGTTATTGCTAGGAAACACCCCAAGTTTAGATATAAGATGGGAGTCTCAGTCATAGGGATTAAAGCACCGCTTGCAGAAAGGAGCCCATCCAACCTCCCTTTTAACGAAAGGTGGGGCAGGCCGAGACTCACCACAGCCCTGCTCGTCTGAGGAGTCCCCACAGTGGTCCTCGCCGTCACACCGCCAGCTGTCCGGGATACACAGCCCGTTCCTGCACTGCCACTGGCCACTCAGACAGCGATGCTGGGGGCAGAGCGCATCCCCGAACCGCCTTCCACAGTCCTCATTGACATCGCAGGGGTCCCAGGCATCTTGGCACTGCGGATCTTCTGGACACCGGGTTTTGGGATATGGACATGCCGTCCTTCTCTCTAAAAGGCAGGAGTTGGTTGGGTGAGGTAGAACCCCCTGTCACAGCCTTGTTATTTAGGGATTTACGATTTGCTCATGAATTTAGTCCATAGAAAACCAAGAATGGGAGGGGACGGGAGCTGTCAGAGAAGTGGCCATAATTTTGTGTTCTGAAGTTTCACCCCAAAATAGGTTTTAAGTCAATAAAGCTAATCATCTGTTTTTTAAAGACTTTTTTCTTAAGGTGGTCCATTTTTAAAGTCTTTATTGAATCTGTTACAACATTGTTTCTGTCTTATGTTTTGGTTTTTTGGCTGCGAGGCATGTGGGATCTTAGCTACCCAACGGGGATTGAACCCGCAGCCCCTGCATTGGAAGGTGAAGTCTTAACCACTGGACTGCCAGGAAGTCCCAAGCTAGTAATCTTCTTAATTTTAGGTAGTTTTGAAAAATAGAGAAGTGAGTGAAAACAGTCACCTGCAATATGGGAGACAATGTAAAGTCTGGGTTTAGCATATAGGCAGAAAGCTACTTTGTGACGAACTTCACTTAAGACAGTTGCCGCTCATCAATGCAGCTAATAAACAGAATGCAACCGAAGATAAAAAGATAAGCTGTACACACCGCAGTTAGCCTCATCAGAGCCATCTAAGCAGTCGCCAACACCATCACAAAGCCAGTGGGAGGAAATACATCTTCCGTCATCACACTGCCAGGCCTGCGGGTGTCCACGACACACCTCCTCTGTGGGTCAGCGGCGGTGCCCGGGGAGAGGAACAAAGGAAGAAGTGCTCATCAGGGCACTAGCAGCTTTTAAATTTGGATTTCCTATCAGGTATTTTCATTAGCAAAGGAAAAATTCATTCCTGATTTGTCCCTGGAGTGAACCCTAAACTGGCCCATCCTTTCCATGTTACTTTTGACGACATCACTCAGTAGCCCTGCCTTAGGGGCAGTCAGTCAGCAGATCAATAGACATCGCCTCATATATACAGATACACATATACCTATACATATATGGCTGAGTCCTTTTACTGTTCACTTGAAGCTATCACAACATTGTGAATCGTCTATACCCCAGTACAAAATAAAAAGTTTAAAAAATAAAAACTATCGTCTCCTCCCCATTATTCTTCTAGAACACCACTGTCCACTAAAACTTTCTGTGACAATGAAAGCATTTTACATCTCTGCTGTCACAAATGGCAGTCACCAGTCACATGCGGCCATTGAGCTCTTGAAATGCGGCCAGTACAATCCAGAAATTGAACTTTATTTGTATTTATTTAAATAAATTTAAATCCTCACATGTGGTTAGTTGCCCTTAAATTAGTTCAGTTTTCTAGGTTTACTACTCTGATTTCTTTTGACGTTTGAGACTCTATTAAGACCTCAGGCAACCTGGGAACTGGGGTTGGGGGCTTAATTAGACCTTCAAGTGTTTCCGCCAAAGTCTGACTATAGGCCGAAGCAAGTCAACTTGAGGAGCTGGGCTGAAGTGTCTGGGGGCTCGAGCCCAAGGCATTTCTGCAAGTCTGAAATTTTACCCTAACCTGTAATAGTACACGTTTTGATATCCAAGGTTTCATGTTAAATCACAGTAGGTGACCACCCCAGGAATGTGCGTGAGGGGAGCACTCACCCAGTCCTGTGGGGGTTTTCCTCTTTTAATGAGGAACGTCCCCTCCCATAGTCACTGCATCCCCAGGTGCCAGGCACCAAGTGATGGGCTTTCCTCACACAAGCCCTCCAGCCTTCCTTCTGGGGTTTTAAGTTCTCTCAGCAAAGTCTGGGGACTCAAAATTTATTTCAGGGGGACATTTACCAAATGGCTAACTGACTTCTGTTGGTTTTATAGTTTTTGTCCCCAACTTGAAAACTGTTTTTCAGTCACATAAAAGCTCTAAGCGTATAAAAGTTGAAGTAGTTTATTGTATATAAAACTGTGGTCTGCAGGGGTTTTCTATCAAGGAATCCCTGTATTATTCCAGTTTGAGTAACACTGTCTCAGATGTTTAGGTCTGAATTGAAGATGAGGAGCCAGACTCTTGCTGGATTTTTCCATCCCAAATCTCCCTCCACATGTTTGCACAGCAGGGTTGCCAACACTTGAAGACACATCCCTGGCCTTCCCCACCAAAAGCCTGCAACAACTCAGAGTTCCCAGGGTTTTAGATTACTTCCCAAGAGGGTGAAAACCAGGAGAACTGTCAACAAGGCATGTAGCACTATGGACCAGGTGTGGGTGAATGCATTATATACAACACAGCTGGGAGGCTGCTTACCGCACTGCTCGTCCACCCCATCCGGGCACTCCCACTCTCCATTGCAGAGCCAGGCCACAGGAATGCACCTCCCACCACATGCAGCTTGCCTCGTCTCATGACACTGCATTTCATCTGCATTGGATGACCAAGAAGCAAAGCCATCAGAGTTCCCAGCTTCCTTGGGTCCAGGAGACCTTTTTGTGATAAGCTGAAGTCATTGTTCTCTTTGGAAGACCTTCCTTCGACTACTACCGAGGAGAACACTAGTGAGTTCAGTACCCTAAAAACCCATGAGATTTCACCAGTGATGACCCTTGGGGACCCTTCTTTCTGATGCTGTGGAATGCTGTCATTCACCTCCTCATTGTCCTGTTAGAATGGCTCAGACTTGCACTTGTGCTTTGACAAGATATGACTACTTCCTCCAGATCTGATTTGGTCTTGAAAACTCAGAGTATGAAGAGTTGCAAGTTTAGAGGTTTGGGTTCAAAGCACTTGACCATACTTTACTTTTAGACATGTGTAAATATAACTTCAAGGGAAGTTAGGGTTTGGGGGTCCTGCATGGCATCTTTATAAGAAAGCCTCTAGCAGCCTGGTTACATACACTTAAGTTTTCAGTTATTTTCAGGACACTGATTTATATTGTTGGTTTTATTCACGTCATGAACTTGAGTTTATCAACTCTGAATGATTAATGGTCAAATATAATTCTGTTATGGATTCAGTGCTCAGAGGAAAACACTGGAAAGGCCTGACCATATTTAGTTTACTTTTTTTGTCCTAACTTTCAAAGAGAAAAAGCCAATCCTTGGTTCCAAGAAAATATAAACTACATGGCCCACTCAGTAGAAGTTTCTGCAAGACACAGTGAAGACCCAGCAGTCCTACCCCAGGGACAATGTGTACACATGGATAGAAAGTTGTGTGCAAAGCCATGTGATGGGAGTTGACAGTGGAAGCCCACTGCATAGACTTCACCTTCTTTGGTAAGGACCAGACCTCAGCCTTACTTATATCCATCTAAAGTAGTGCTTTTTTGCACACTTACTCAATGTTTGATTTTTAAGTGCTGGCTTATAAATTGCATTATAACTGAAAGACTCAGAAGGTACTGGTTATTACTGAATAGCTCACAACTTTGCCAGCTACTCACATACTATCCAGGCGATCCCATTTAACTGGACCAAAGCCATCCATCTGAGAGCAGATAAGGTCAGCAACCCCTAAGATGTATCCCAGGCTCAGTTGTCAGGCTACTCACTTGGAGTTTTGGTTAGAATACTCACTAACAACATCATCCTGGGAGACTTACTGCCTCAGTTTTTCTTGTCTATAAAGTGAGGATAGTGAATAAGTAGTTCTAAGAGGAAAACTCAAGGATTAAATGAGCACAAAATCACTTGGCATAAACCCAGCAAATAAATGCTCCTGGGTTTTTTTGCCACCTCTTCTAGCAGATTCTTCCAGAAGGATCCCAGTTAGGATTGCAGTCAACCCTCAGAGACTTGCACTGTTAGGCAAGTCCCACCTAGAACACCATTCTGCCCTGGGGATTCTCAGCCTGACGACCCAGTGTGCACATGGATTCTACACATCATCTGTAGATGAGTCTCAAACATGACTTTTCAAATTTAGGTACATGCTTGCTGTGAATAAATTTAAACTTTACTAATCTAATTACATATTAAATTTACAGTAGCATTCTCATAGTCTGTCAATATACAAAGTATATTGTGTACAATATACAGAGCAGATCACACACTGTTCTACAACAGACATCATGAAGATGTCTTCACACCAGAAGGCTTCGGGAAACACTGCTTAGTGAAAAATGCAAGTAACTTTAAATCCCATTTCAGGAGTGGGGCAGACAGACCACACACAGGTAAGGGCTTCCTGCCACAACAGAGACCCTCCACCAAGTTAGGGGGAAACCCTGAGCGTTAGAATCGCTCCTGGAAGACAAACAACTCAGAGATGAAGGGCCATCTCCTGCAAACCAGTTCACAGTACCTTGACCAAGAAAGTGTCTGCGTACTTTAACAAATGATTTCAAGGCTGCCTCCATCCTTGAGGGCCAATCAGGAGCACCTGTCAGGAGAGATGCACTCCTGCAGGCCAGGTGGTCTGACAAACGCTGGGCAGCTCCTGCACCGGCTAAGTCACCAGCCACCGACCCTACGGGAGCTGAGAGTGTCTCAATCACCCTGGGACCCGACTCAGCTCTCCTCTGCCTTGCGGCACGCCAGCACCTAAGTGGTATTAACAAGTGCCCCTCCAAGTTGCTTGCTGACCGCACCTTAGGACCAGGCTCCGTCGCCCCCGCGTCTGTTGGTAGAGAGAAGCGTCTCCTCCCAAGGTCTCGGGCCTCCAAGAGGCTAAATTTGCAGCCTGGTTAAACCTTGGCGGCGGGCGCATCAGAGACCCGGGCTAGAAAGCCAACCCCAGTCCCCGGGACGCTCGGGGAAGAAAGAACCTAGGAGGGAGGGTGTGCCAAGCACTCAGGTGCGGAGGGAGCTTCCTTACCCTGCGGCTTGAGGGCCAGAGAGGACAAGACAGCCAATTGGTCCGCTGAGCCAACCCACCCAGCGGGGCTTGTTAAGGAGTTAAGGACTGAGAAACAGGGGCCCCTCCAGGTGGTCCAGCCTCGCCCTCCCGGATAAAAGGTCACCGCAGGACCGGGGAGACGCCGCGCACCTAGCGAGGACGCCCCAAGCTCTCCTCTGCCCCCGCCCCTCAGCTTCCCTCCCCGGGGGCCCCACTCACCGGTGGCGGAGTCCCCGAGGCCGCCCAGAGCGGCCAGCACGGGAAGCAAAAGCAGAAGGAGCGTCTGGCGTCCCATGGCCGCGAGGGGACAGCGCGGGACCCGGGCGCGCGGCGCGCTGCGCGTAGATGCCGCGGGCGGGCGGAGCGCCCCGGGCGCCCAGGAGGCTTTAACTCGCGCTCCCGCCCCGCAAGGGGAACGCCGGCGCCTGAGGGCGGGGTGTGCGGGGAGTTGGCGTCTCCAGATCCCCGAGAAGAGCAGCAGGGACGCAGTGGGGCTGCAGACTGAGCCGGGGCGCCTCGCATCCGTCTCCCCCGGAGGTGCTCGGGGACCGTGAGTGCCTGGCACCCTCGCGCCCCTCCTGCAGCAGGACAGCAGACGCTCCGCTGATTCAAGGTCCCTGTCACACTTAAGGTCAAGGTAGGGATGGTCGACCATACTTAAGGCTTTTCAAACTTTGGTTTTTAAAAATTAAGTAGAGTTGATTTACAAGATTGTGTTGATTTCTGCGGTACAGAGAAGTGGTTCAGTTATATATACGTTTTTATAGTCTTTTCCATTACGGTTTATCAGAGGATATTGAATATAGTTCTCTGTGCTACACAGTAGGACCTTGTTGTTTGTGCATTTTATATATAATAGTTTGCATCTGCTAACTCCAAACTCCCACTCCATCGTGCCCCCACCCCTCTTCCCCTTAGCAACCAAGTCTGTTCTCCATGTGAGCCTGTTTGTTTCCCAGATATCATTTGTGTGATATTTCAGATTCCACATGTAAGTGATATCATATGGTATTTGCCTTTTCCTTTCTTATTTCATTTAGTGGGATAATCTCTAGTTCCATCCATGTTGCTGCAAATTTTACTGAACCAAACTTGGGTCTGCTTGCCCCAGGGCAGTAAAGTCCATCTAATTTCAAACATCTGGTTGTGGTAAAGGACCTTAGAGCCTTTATTACAGGGCCAAGCAAGCCTTCCAGGGCAGCTAGTGCTTAAAAGACCCAAACTCCCAAAGGCTTTCAGGGAAAGGGTTTTAAAGACAGAGTGAGGGAGGGGGTTGTGGGGGGTGTTATCAGCTCCTGGACATTCTTCTGATTGGCTGATGGTAAGGTAATCAGGAGTCAACATCACTAACCTGGGTGCAACCGGTCTGGCATCTGCTTGCTTATGGGAAACATATGAATAGTTAACTTTTCCCACCTGATGGCCCTTTCAGTATCTGCAAAACTCCTCCCAGGACATGGCTCAGAATAGTCTCTATAGCCCTTGAGAAACTACGGGTCCTAGATTTTGTCTAATGGTTAAACTATTATTATTTTGTCTTGCTTCATTGTTTTTCCTTTTTTTCTGAATTTTTTCACTTCTTTGATTAAATTTATTCTTTGACTAAAGTCTTTTTTTGCAGACAAAAAGCAAGCTGAGGACATGAAGGTAGGGGTAGTTGCCCTGGGAAGGCCCCATAGGATCCTGCTGGACTGTGCAAATGTCATTATTTTGTTCTTTTTTTATGGCTGAATCATATTCCATCATATATATGTACCTCATTTTCTTTATCCATTCATTTGTTGAACATTTGGTTGTTTCCATGTCTTGGCTATTGTGAATAGTGCTACTATGAACATAGGAGTGTATGTATCTTTTTGAATTGTAGTCGTATCTGGATATATGCCTAGGAGTAGGATTGTTGAATCATATGACAACTCTCGTTTTTTGAGGAACCTCCATACTGTTTGCCATAAATGGCTGCATCAACTTACATTCCCACCAACAGTGTAGGAGGGTAACCTTTTCTCCACACCCTCTCCAGCATTTGTTATTTGTGGACTTTTTTTTTTTTAAGATTTATTTTTTTATTTTTGACGGTGCTGGGTCTTCATTGCTGCTCGTGGGCTTTCTCTATTTGTGGAGATCGGGGGCCACTTTCCATTTGTGGCGTGCGGGCTTCTCACTGCAGTGACTTCTCTTGTTGCAGACCGCGGGCTCTAGGGCGCGTGGGCTTCAGCAGTTGAGGAACATGGGCTCAGTAGTTGCAGCTCCCGGCTTCTAGAGCACAGGCTCAGTAGTTGTGGCTCATGGTCATGTAGTTGCTCCTTGGCATGTGGGATCTTCCCAGAGCAGGGATCAAACCTATGACCCTTGCATTGGCTGGCAGATTCTCAACCATAGGACCACCAGGGAAACCCTTGCATTGGCTGGCAGATTCTCAACCATGGGACCACCAGGGAAGCCCTATTTGTGGACTTTTTAATGATGGCCATCCTGACTGGTGTGAGGTGATACCTTTTTGTAGTTCTTTTTTTGAAATTCAAACTATCTTTTTTTTAACACTTTAAAAATACATTTCAAATTTATTTTCATGCTACGTGAATGATTTTGGAATTGTATTTCTTGCCAAGGTATATGTTGTGTATAGCCAAATGGAAAATATATCTGAAAAGGGGGAGAAGAGGAGCTTTCACACAAACTGACTGTCCAAGTGATTGCTGAAATAAACTTGAGGAATCAAATGAGTAATAAAAAACAGTGTGTTCATTGTGTTAAAAAACACTGTAACGATAAGAAAGATAACAAAAAGCCTAAGTATCTGTGTATCAAACAAGATGGCACTGGGGCTGTGGGATTCCCATACAGGGCTGGGAAGGTGGCCCCCTCTTCTTGGGAAACAGGCCTGGCTTTCTTGGAGCCGGTCCTGGACCCTGGGTGACATGTCAGCCTCCAGGACTTAGAAGGCTCTGAGCTAAGGCATCTAGGCCTGGTTGGGCCGTAGTCAGGCCTCGTAAGGCCCCAGTAAGGGCAAGAGGCTAAGAAGGTTGAGTTTGTATATGTCAGAGGAGCAGGATGACTCCAGCAGACTCTGCATCCTTCATTCAGTCACTGCCCCCACACTCTTGGGGTGTCAGACTGATCTGGCCTCTGGCTCTGTCCAAGCAGCCACTCTGCCTTTCAGAACAATCAATAAAGAAAATGCTTGCCACCATGTGGTGGGAGTAGGAACAAGAGGGTCTTGGCAGATACACACTGATAGATGAGGAAGACTGTGAACAAGTTCCTGGGGGTTTTCAGGATCAGGAGCACCTCCTTGGGAGCCCAGTCAAGAGAAGAGTT
Organism: Cervus elaphus; assembly: GCF_910594005.1. Lineage (NCBI taxonomy): Eukaryota > Metazoa > Chordata > Mammalia > Artiodactyla > Cervidae > Cervus > Cervus elaphus. The sequence goes on from NC_057846.1 coordinate 32,142,492, forward strand.
TATCACAGGGTGTCATCATTGTAGTTTTGTTTTGCATTTCTCTAATTAGCAGTGTTGAGCACCTTTTCATGTGTCTGTTGGCCATCTGTATGTCTTCTTTGGAGGAATGTCTATTTAGTTCTGCCCATTTTCAATTAGGCTATTTGGTTTTTGTTGTTGTTGAGTTGTATGAGCCATTTGTATATTTTGGAAATTAAGCCCTTGTCAGTCCATTGTTTGCAAATATTTAATCCCAGTCCATAGGTTGTCTTTTCATTTTGTTTATGGTTTCCTTTGCTAGGCAAAAACTTGTAAGTTTGATTAGATCCCATTTATTTTTGCTTTTATTTCTATTGCCTTGGAAGACTGACCTAAGAAAACATTGGTATAATTTATGTCAGAGGTTTTACCTTTGTTCTCTGCTAAGAGTTTTATAATGGCATGTCTGATGTTTAAATCTTTAAGGCATTTTGAGTTTATTTTTGTGTATGTGTATTCTCACTTCATTGATTTTCATTGACTGTCCAACTTTCCCAACACCCCTTGCTAGAAAGACTTTCTCCCATTGTATATTCTTGTCTCCTTTGTTGAAGATTAATTGACCATAGGTGTGTGGGTTTATTTCTGGCCTTTCTGTTCCATTCATTCATGTGTCTGTTTTTATGCCAATATCACACTGTTTTGATTACTGTAGCTTTTTACTATTGTCTGAAGTCTGGGAGGATTATGCCTGCTGCATTATTCTTTCCCCTCAGGATTGCTTTGGCCGTTCTGGGTCTTTTATGGTTCCATATAAATTTTAGGATTATTTGTTCTAGTTCTGTGAAAATGTCATGGGTAATTTGATAGGGGTCACATTAGGTCTGTAGATTGCTTTGGGTGGTATGACCATTTTAACAATAGTCTTCCAAATCCAAGAGCATGAGATATCTTTCCATTTATTTGAATCATCTTTAATTTCCTTTGTTCATGTTTTATAGTTCTCAACGTGTTAGAACTTTCACCTCTTAAGTTTTTTGGGGGGGGAGGGGGAGTGGGTTGGTATGATTTTTATGTGTCCAGAAAACACCTGGAAACCTCCTAAATAAGCAGGCTCTGCTCCTGCAGGTCCAGGGAAGAGCCTGAGAATCTAACAGACTCTTAGGTGATGGGTTTGTTGGTCGCCCTCAGACCTCACTTTGAAAAAGCAGGGGTTTGAGGGCCACAAACTGAGGGCATCACTGTGACTGCAAACCTCTGGGCTCTTGGCCTGCTTGGACCCCTTGCTGCCTCCTGTCTTCCCACTTGGGCAGTGAGGCCTTCTTGACCCGGGTCTGTAATGACAGCTGAGACAGCCGTCCTCTTTAGCTGGCGATCAGCAAGCTGTTAATACCGAGTAACAGCACAAAAGTCCTGAAAAACACTCTTCCCCTTTTGGCCTCTGTCACAGCCAGAAGGAAAATGCTTTAATAAACAGCTGGGGGACTTCCCTGGTGGTGCAGTGACTAAGACTTCGCCTTTCAAGGCAGAGGGTGTGGGTTCAATCCTTGGATGGGGACCTAAGATCCCACATGCCTCAGGGCCCAAAAAATCAAAAGATAAAACAGAAACAATATTGTAACAGATTCAACAAAGACTTTAAAAATGGTCCACATCCAAAAAAGTTAGATATGGACGTGTATCAAATTTAATGAATCTGAATCAGAGTCACACATAATCCCTGTAGGATGGTAGACTTAGAGGACTGGAAGAATTCAGAGGTCATTTTACCCAAATGCTGCCATTTAGGAATGAGATGGTGGATAAAAATTAGACTGTGTGACATATGCCAGAGAGGCTCAGACTGCCCTCCCACCCCCTTCCTCAGCTCAGCTGTGACATTCCTTCTTTCCAGTCCACCAGGAGAAGTGTCAGATTCTTGGAGAGAACACGATGGGGTTTGAATTTAGATGGAAACTGGCAGGGAACAGTTACAGTGTCTGGGAATGAAAGGCAGCAGTAAAACACCAGGAAAAAAATAGAAAATCGAATTGCAAAGTGCCTTCTTAGGTTTTATTTGCAACACAGTCCTCCAACAGCTTTCTTTTAAATCATACCTCCTCTTCATTTTCGCTGCTGGTCCCATCAAACCACACTTTGAAGACATCGGAATGCCATATGCTATGGAACTTTAAAGTCATTGTAGGCTCTGATTACATAAGCCAATTAAAAGGACCCTTCTGCTTTTAACAAAAATCTAAGATGTATCAATTTCTGCTGAAATGTTGCTGCTTTGGAACAAGATTATTTGAGATGCTTAATAATGTTCGGTGACACAGAGGTACAAGAATAGAGACCAGTTTTCCTCACTGGTCCTCAAAGAGGCTTTGAAGCTAGTGGTAAGGTACTTGGGATGGGGGTATGAAAGACCTTGGTTCCAGTCTTAGCTAAACAAGACCATATGCACACAGAGGATAGCAGCTTTATTGATGGTATGGGTTAAACGCTGATGCTCTGATACAGCCAACATCAGCTCTTAACCCATACCATCTGAGGACACCACAGACACAGGTGATAGAAATAAGTGATTTAAATAAGGTTCCTCTTTATCTTTGGGCTTCCCTGGTGGCTCAACTGTAAAGAATCCCCCTGCCAATGCAGAGATCAATCCCTGGGTTGGGAAGATCCCCTGGAGAAGAAAATGGCAACCCATTCCAGTATTCTTGCCTGGGAAACCCCATGAACAGAGAAGCCTCCACAGGGGTCATGAAAGAGTCAGACACGACTTAGCCACTAAGCAGGTTATCTTTAAATCATTATATTCTCTCTATCAAACGTTTCATGCAAGTCCTATGTGACAAGCATGAAAATTCACACCTTCATTGAATTCATTTAACAAATTCTCAAACACCTCCTCTGTTCCAAGCACTATTCAAGCACTGAGGATACATCACGGAACAAAAGCAATAAGTTTTACATTCCAGAAATGATTCGGAGGGGCAGTGGTATATGTAGTTTGACCCAAAAGCAGAACAACAGGCCTAATGATGAAAGCAATCTAGCTTGTGCTCTATCTTCTAGACTCAACACATAGGTTGAGAAAAGCATTCTCCCTGGAGGTACAAATCAAAGAGGTACAGTATTTCCCTCTACCTATCAATATTTTCTATATCATATTAAAATAGAATTTTAAACATGATTAATTTAGGCAGAATAATAAATTGATTACATGTTAACATAAATGACATATTTTTATGAAAAATAATCACACTTCCCAAACTACAAAAAAAATTAGAGTGGTGGCAGGATTTTACATTTTTGCAAATCTTTTTAATGAGACTGATAGAAGACAGCTGTATTTTCATATGTGGTTTTGCATTCAATCTGTTATGATGTTTTGGTTGCTGTATATGAGGAAAATCTGGCCTCACACTGATACGTGTTGGCCACAGAAATATTTCACAGGCCTTTTCAAATCATTGTAAATATTCTTCTTTGATACTGTTATGGGTTCAATAGTGTTTCCCCCCAGAAAGGAAGTCCTAACTCCCAGGACTTCAGAATGTTGACCTTACTTGGAAATAGGTTCTCTACAGATTTCATCAAGTTCAGATGAGGGCATTAGAGTGGCTCCTAATACATTATGACTGGTGTGTTGGTAAGAGGAAATTTCAGACACAGACATACAGAGAAGGAAAACACTGTGAAGAGAAAAAGACATGGGGAGAATGTTACGAGATGGTATTTGAGGCAGAGATGGGAATTAGGCCGCCACAAGCCGAGAACCATCTGGGGCCACCAGAGGCTAGGAGAGGCAGGGGAGAATTCTTCCCCTAGAGCAGTGGTCCCCAGCCAGTTTGACGCCAGGGACCGGTTTCATGGAAGGCAATTTTTCCACACACTAGGTTTTCAGGGAATGGTTTTGAGATGATTCAAGCACATTACATTTATTGTGCACTTTAGTTCCCTTGTTATTACATCAGCTCCACCTCAGATCATCAGGCACGAGATCCTGAAGTTTGAATACGACTGATGGAGCCTTCAGAGAGAGCACGTACCTGCTTAATTTCAGACTTCTGGCTTCCACAATGTGACATAATACATTTGTGTTCTTCTAAGCCATCTAGTTTGTGGGTTATATCAGCTCTATGAAAGTAATGTAGATACCAACACTTAAGAAATAATTTCTCAAAGGTTAGCTGTCATGTGAAATCTGAAACCATATCAACAAGCATTTCATACTGTCCTCATTAAAATCTATTGGCCTGTTTTGTACTTTGAGTGGATCTTCTAACCATGCAAAACTGTAACTTCATACGTTGCTCATTTGAAAAATATTGGTTCATTAAGTTACGCCGATGTTCCAAATGTTGACACCTCCCACTGTACAATATTTTGAAAACTGAACCTGTTAAATTAATTTCTGATGACTTTTGTAGTGATGTTAACTATCGGGAAACCATCAAGCTCATGATGATGGATTCAAGTTTTCAAAAATTCTAATTTTCCCTTGAAAGCTCAAATTCTATCATTGGGGGAAAAAAGCTGTCATTTTCCTTAAAGTGACACATACACACTCTTTGTTTTTTGAGAAACATGTGTGCCAAGCACACAAATCTGAATAACCAGATGTCTATCAGTCATTCTTTCCAGTAAAAATGATATTCTGTGAAAAGAGTGGCTAGGTACGCTTGCAACTGCACAAGATTTTTTCCTCCTCAAATCTTGACATTCAGCAGAAGGGCTTGTGCAAACGTCCCATGTAGTAAGTACTATGTACCGTGCTGTGTTGATGTAGTAGCAATGTTAAAAAGCTATGCACATCAGGGTTAAAATTTAATAAAGTTAATAATTTTTACTATATCATTAAATACATTCTTAAGTGAAACGGGTATATTTTAACACAGTATTGACTGGGGGTTATCTGTAGAAACTAATGCCTGTGGCCGGTGATTTGCTATGTAAGCAAATATTGAACTGTCTCCAATTAATAACGTTCAGGTAACAAAAGACGTATTAATATTTCTCTAGTCAATCAGTTGTTAAAACTTAAAGTGCGTAGTGGTGAAAGGTATGACCACTAGTACGGGTTAATGCTACCACCTTGATGCATACTAAGGAGTCAGTAGTTTTACCCACCATTAGTTTTTTTTGTTAGTTTTTTTGTTTGTTTTACCATCAGTGCAAATGTCAGCACACCAAAAAGGTGCATCGTACTTTGGTTTTATTTTGGAAACAGTTTTGACCTTGCAGACCTGTAAACTATACTTTTAGACTAGAGAGGTTTTTGCTTTGTTTTTCGCTTTTTGACCTTGCAGACTTGCATCAAGTGTTAGGCAGGATGTGAAGCATCTGGAACTGCCATCCTTTGCTGGTGAGGATGTAAAATAGAACAACCAGCTTAGGAAAACAGACTGTTTCCTGTGAAATTAAACATCTACTTAATATATGACTCAGCAATCCCTCTTCCGGATATTAAACCAAGAGAAAGGATGTGTCCGTAAAAAGACTTTCACATTAATACACATTAATTTTGTAGCCACTTTTTTCACTGTGGCCCCCAACTGTAGTAACACAGATGTTCATTAAAACATGAGTAGTTCAGCAATGTGTGGGGTATAGCCAAACAGCTGGATACTATTCAATGATAAAAAAAGGACAACTACTGATAGGTCCAATAACATGGATAAATCTCAGAAACATTGTGTTAAGCAAAGTAGACAAACCCAAAAGAGTACATATGGTATGATTCCATTTATATGATGGTCTAGAACAGACAAAAGTAAGCTACAGTTTTAGAGTTCAGGTTACTGGTTGCCTGAGACTGGTGAGATTAACTGAAAAAATATGCAAGGAAACTTTTGGAGTTGATGGAAATATTTTATATCCTGCATGAGATGGTGGTTGCACAGCTATATTGATTTGTTGAAACTCATTTAATTGTCCACTTAAAGGCATTTTATTGTCAACTACACTTGAAGAGATGGTTTTTTATTTTTTTAAAGAATTAGACTCAGTTGACATTTTTTTTAACTTGAATCCTAGCTCACCTTTAAAAGATAAATAATTTGAAAACTACTAAGACAGTCTATAAAAAAATTACACATCAGAGAAAAATATGGAAATAATGCCAATTTGTCTTATGAGATTACTGTAATTTTAATTCTTCATAATAGACAAGCATTACATATGAAAAGGTAAAAGCCTAAAAAATTAAGTAGTAATAGAATTAGATGAAATTATGTCAAGTAGTTTAAAAGAACATAATACTAAATAGCTAGTAGGGTTTATTTTGGTAATGCAAAGTTGATTCACCATTAAGAAGTTTATTAATTACCTTAAATATTAAAGGATTAATACTATATTATCCATATCATTTGTAAATATATGCTCAAAATCTCAATGAAATTCAGCAGCCATTCATAAATTATTACAAGTAAAATAGGAATAGAGAAATCTTCACAAGTAGTATAAGACTGAATGAAAACAACAGCCAGCATTGTAATAAACAATGAAATGCTAACGCACAATTCCATGATTATTCTACATTGTCTTAGAAATCCTAGCTAATGCAGCAAGATAAAATAAGCAGTATAATAAAAAGTATTAGAAAATAAAGGAAATATTTGCTATATCCATAAAACTTAATAAATATTAAGTTATGCTGAAACTAGTAAGAGACTTTCCTAGTGGTCCAGTGGTTAAGATTCTGCACTTCCAATGCAGGAGGTACAGGTTCGATCTCTTGTCAGGGAACCAAGACCCCACGTGAGCCCCCACACACAAAAAAGAAATTAATAAGAGAATATGCTAATATGCCTATAAGCAATGTAACAGTTGGTATCTTCTCTCTATGCTACCAAATAAAGCAGTCGAAGTGGAAAAGCAAAAAAAGTAAAAAATGACAGTACAGGATATATACTAAAGCTATAAAAATGTATTGACTTTTATTAATATTAAGAATATATTAGATATAGTATATTTCTATTAGTGAAGTATATATACATACATATTTTGAGATATGAAGACCTTAATTGCATAAACATTTCTTTGATTACATGATAAGCAATATACTCAAAATATTTAAAGATTTTCTTAGGCAGTTTTTAATGGGGTCATGCTACCGTTGCTTCTGATATTATTGCAGTCTTTCTCTTTATACTTCTGTTCCCTAATACCCTTGAGGTTCAAGGCATGAACCTTGTCTTTATAATCTTTGAGCTCCAGCATCTAACACATCTTTGATGTATGATAAACAAAGAATCAATGATTGTGAGTGAGCGAGTGAATGTGTGAGTGAATGACTTCTAAACAGAGGCGCCAACTGTTCTGTTCCCATTGAGGGCACTTGTAATAGCCCGGTGCTCCAGAAGCTGGTGTGCAAATGTGTAACTGACCTTTGGTGTGGCCCAACAAGGCACATCTTGCAGTCTCCTAGTGTGGCTTCCTGATCCAATTGTGATGGTTAATTTTGTGTGTCCACTTGACCAGCCTCAGGGATGCCCTGATAGCTGAGAAACCATTATTTCCAGGTGAGTCCTTGAGAGTGTTTCCAGAAGCGAAGAGATTAGCATTTGAATGAGTAGACTGAGTAAAGAAGATCCACCATCTCCCATGTGGGTGAGCATCCACAGTCCATTGAGGGACCCCATAGAACAAAAAAGCAGAGGAATGTCCATCTTCTCCTGCCCTCCAGCATCAGAAGCCTTGGACTTGGACAGTTACACCAGCAGGCCTCCAGTTCTCAGGCCTTCTTACTTGGACTGAATTATATCACTGACTTTCCTGGTTCTCCAGCTTGTGAATGGCATCTCATAGCATATCTGAACCCCCATAATCACGTGAATCAATTCCCATGATAAACTTTCTCTTACAGATCTAAATCTCTGGAGGAAGGTATGGCAACTCACCCCAGTATTCTTGCCTGAGAATCCCATGAAAAGACCTGACGGGCTACAGTCCACAGGGTCACAATGTCAGACATGACTGCGTGACTTAGCATGCACACACATAGATCTAAATGCATCCTATTGGCCCTGTTTCTCTAGTAGTGGTAATTTAGTTGTTAAGTCGTGTCCAACTCTTGTGCTCTTACCTGATTCTCCAGGTAAGAATACTGAAGTGGGTTGCCATTTCCTTTTCCAGGAGATCTTCCTAACCCAGGAATCGAACTCAGGTCTCCTGCTTTGCAGACAGATTCTTTACCGACTGAGCTATGAAGGAAGGTACCTGTTTCTCTGCAGAACCCTAATACAGCTGTGTCATGAAATGAATGCCATTCTGAATTAGAACTCTGTGTAAAACCAAAATCTAGACTTTAGCCCCTGGGCCTCTAGAGTTCTAGTAGATAAATTTTTTTTTTGCATGTTCAGGATTCTGCCTAGAAAAAAATTTTGTATTTGTTCTCCTACATATATATATATATGCGCTAACAAGATATTTGCATTTCTGGTCATATCCCAAAATTTCAACTCGTATAAACAAAACAAGAGAAGAATCATGTAACATAATTTGCATTGCTGGACACTTAGAGTTGGAATCTATTTATGCAGAAAAACTGAAAGTATTTTCATTCTGAAAGTTTATATTTTCACTGATTTTCTGAAATTCAGTGTCTGGTGAAACTGAACCAATATCTTAGTAACCAGTGTCTTGCATATAAGGATGTGTGCTAAGTCACTTCAGTCATGTCCAACTCTTTGTGACTCTATGGACTGTAGCCTCTGAGGCTCCTCTCTCCATGGGCTTCTCCAGGCAAGAATACTCGAGTAGGTTGCCATTTGTGCATACAGGATATACACAACAAATGTTAAATTGGGTTGAACTTCTGTTGATGATCTGCTGTTGAGGTTTCTTTTTTCCCCCCTTACTCCTGAGTTCTTAATTAATGCCTAAACTTTCTGATCAGATCTGGAAAATAAGTGTTGTCATGAAAACTAAAAGATACTTTATGACTTCAGTTGATTTGAAACTAATCTTTATAAGTCTCATGACTATCATCAGTAATAATAAATCTGCACTTACTATCAGCTCTTTTTGATTTAAAGAGAAAATAATGTTAAGGTGCACCACCCCATTCAGTAGACACTTCCATAATTTTAAGAAGCACCCAGCACTGGAGATTCAAAATAATTTAAGATACACGCCCTACAGTTTACCATCCCCATGACTGCAGTGCGGTGTGATATGTGTGACAGGGGGATGTGTGGATATTCTGAGAAAACAAAGAGGAGACAGAGATGGGCCTGGGAGAGGCATGATCTGGCAGGTTTCATAGAGAGCATGACAATGAGCATATTTCTAAAAGATGTCATCCAGATTAAGAACCTTCCAGGCAGACACTAGAAAAACACAAAGGCCTGGAAGCATGTTCTGAGAAATTGCTGCCTCTGCAGAATGGCTGGAGGGAGGGTTCTCGCCAGGTGATGGATAGCTGTGAAGCTCGGCAAATGGGCAGATCCCAGGGTGTGAAGTGCCATGGGCTGGAGCAAGGAAAGTTCTGGGGAACCTTTGGGACAGTTTGTAGCAGTTGCTGTTCATTTGCTAAGTTTGCCATCCCATGGACCCCAGGCTTCTGTGCACTTCAATATCTCCCTGAGCTTGCTCAAACTCACGTCCACTGAGTCAGTGATGCCATCCACCATCTCATCCTCTGTCGTCCCCTTCTCCTCCCACCCTCAATCTTTCCCAGCATCAGGGTCTTTTCCAATGAGTCAGCTCTTCCCACCAGGTGGCCAAAGTATTGGAACTTCACCTTCAGCATCAGTCCTTCCAATGAGTATTCAGGGTTGATCTCCTTTAGAATGGACTAGTTGGATATCCTTGCAGTCCAAGGGACTCTCAAGAGTCCTCTCCAACACCACAGTTCAAAAGCATCATTTCTTCAGCGCTCAGCCTTCTTTATGGTCCAACTCTCACATCTGTCCATGCCTACTGGAAAAACCATTGCTTTGACTGTATGGACCTTTGTCAGCAAAGCTTTTTAATATGCTGTCTAGGTTTGTCATAAATTTTCTTTTGTAGTAGAGGAGGGACCTAAACTGTTCAAAAGAACAATTTAATAATATTCAAGGTATAGTGGAATTTCTTTCTGTATGTGACTTGTAAAGTGGTCCTGCAGAAAATTTTCAGAGTCCAAAAAACAAAAAGTAAACATGTTATGGAAATGTCATTATAGTAAATTCATAACCTTCTGGGAGGACTGCTGTGAACCTCCTCAAGACTTCCCAGGAGCAGTGATTTAGAGACAACACCTTGGCCATCTTTTCCATAGCATCTTGCAAAGGAGAAGGTGAGGGAGCTGAGGGGAGGAAGAAGGAAGGAGAGAATTAGGACTGCAGCTTGGTTGAGATTGGGCCATCCGAGCTGATAAGTTGGCATTCTAAAGCCAGTTCTAAGTAGGAGTACATGGGCTTCCCTGATAGCTCAGGGTAAAGAATAAAGAATCTGCCTGCAATGCAGGAGATCCCTGGTTCGATTCCTGGGTCAGGAAGATCCACTAGAGAAGGGATAGGCTACAAATCCCAGTGTTCTTGGGCTCTCCTTGTGGCTCAGCTGGTAAAGAATCCACCTGCAATGCAGGAGACCTGGGTTCGATCCCTGGGTTGGGAAGATCCTCTGGAGAAGGAAAAGGCTACCCACTCCAGTATTCTGGTCTGGAGAATTCCATGGACTGTACAGTCCATGGGGTCCCAAAGAATCGGACACGCCTGAGTGACTTTCACTTTCACTTCAAGTAGGAGTACAAAGATTCCAACTAAGGTCAGGCCAAGAGCATCAAGAGGGGACCCAGGTAGAGCTACTCTAGGAGTTCCAATCAGATGGGGGCAGTGGTCCAGCAATTGAAGACAAAAGAACCCATACATGCCGCAGGCTTCTCTTCACTGGCCCCAGGAGAAGCATGGAGCCACCATAAACAGAATCTGCCAGGAAAGAAATGGTCTGGAGGCCAGAACCAGCGACCACATTTATTTCAAAACCCACTGGCCATAGATTTCTTTTCTTTAATGTTTTTTTCATTGTGGTGAAATATGGTCACATAATACAAAACATACTATTTTAACTCTATTCTACTATACAGTTCAGTGGGGCCATAGACTGCTTAATGATATCAATGTTCATAATTAGGACCTCTAAATATTTTGAGTTATCAAAGATATTTTTGAAATATTGTGCAATGGTATGGAACAGGAGTGAGAAGGCCTGACTATTACTATAAAGCAATACTGTGTGGATTTTTTGCCACTTGGTATCTGGGCCCCTTCCCTGCAGCACCTGAATTTCCTTGTGGAGAATTACTTCCTCGCTGTTGTGGTCTTGGTGGGAGCCCAGTCCCCACCTCCTACTGGTACCCAAGGACAGATTGTTTTTCTGTCCTCCCCAGCCCGGCAGGGAGTGGGCACCTAGCTTGGCTGATTCATCTCCCCTGGGTCTTGAAATTTGGAGCCGGAAATATTCTTGACCTTGAGGGAAGGCATTCAGTCTTTGTCCGTTACATGAAATAATGTATTTTTTTAATAGATGCACCTGCACAAATTCCTTCTATGCTTAGTTTGTTCAGTAATTTTATTGTGAAAAGGAGTTAGATTCTGTTAAGTGACTCTTCTTCACCTATCAAGATGATCATGTGATTTTGATCCTTTACTATGTTCATATTGCAGAAGGAAATGGCAACCCACTCCAGTATTCTTCCCTGGGAAATCCCATGGACAGAGGAGCCTGGTGGGCTACTGCCCATGGGTTGCAAGAGTCCGACACGGCTTAGCGACTAAACTACCACCACCATTCTATTAATATGGTACATTATGTTGATCTACTTTTCAGATGTTAGACCAGTTTTGGAGTCAGTCTCAGCCTGTGATGCTATGGACTGGACATGCCAGGGGCACTCACCTGGGCTATGTGACTGGCAGCCCCCAAGGACAGTTCCCAGACCACAGCCAAAGTGTGGCTGGACCAGCCCTTGTGGTTTTTATTCTGATTGCAGGAAGCACCTCAAAACAACCACCGGAGAGAGAACTTGGAAAAAACAAGGCTTATTTCTCACAGGTCCTAGAGGCACTGCGAGGTCTCAAGAGAGCAAGTGTGGACCTGGGTTTTGCCTTTATTGAGGTTGGCAGTGGCAGGGCCTACTGTTTTGAGGCTTCATTTTCATTGGTTAATTTTAAATATAAGAGCAGGAATTAAAGCACAGGAATGGAAAAGTAGACAAGTGGTCAGTCGTTTAAGTCACTGAGCACTTTCTGAAAAGCGGAGCTGCACGGGTGGGGTGGCCTGGTCTTTGTGTGGTTACGTATTTGGCAATGTGTTTTGTGGAGATAGCATTCTTCCAAGTGGATGCCTGGCAATCAAAAAGCTTAATGTTAGGCTCTCAGAGTACAATAAAAAAAAAATAATTGTCAGGAGTTTACATTACAAGCAACCGTGCATTCCTGGGATAAATTCATCCCACTTGGTCATAAATATAAATTTGCATTAAAGAAATATAGTGTGGTTAATGGACTGTACCCCCTCCATTGACTAATGAGGGCATGAGTGTATAGTCAGCACAGTATATACATATAAACAATAACCATACTATGACTGTTGTGAATGCTGGGTGCTGATAGAAGTTCAAAAATGTGCAATTAATAATAATAATAACAAATGATATAGTAAATTGTGATGAAGCTTAATACTTTAAAAACTGATACTAAAATGATTTATTTGGTGTTGTGTGTGTGCACACTCAGTCATGTCCAACTCTGCAACCCCATGGTCTATAGCCCACCAGGCTGCTCTGTCCATGGGATTTCCCAGGCAAGGATACTGTAAGTGGGTTGCCATTTCCTTCTCCAGGGGATCTTCTGGACCCAGGGATTGAACCCGAGGACTCTTGCATTTCCTGCATTGGCAAGTGGGTTTTTTATCAGCTGATTTGGTGTTAGGTACATTTTATTTTCTAACTTTGGAATTTGCCAATTTATGTACATTTAAGCACAGTGAATCTCCATCAGTGAGTTGATTCACCAACACCTCACCCCCTGTCATGCTGGGTAGCAGAGAACTATGTGGGTATCCATGTATGTATTAACAGCTAAAAGGAAGAAATATTGAATGATGACTTGCCAGGCGATATCAGCCTGTAAAGATTATAGGAAAGAGGTGAAATTTAAGCAGCAATTTGAAAGGAGAAAGAAGCCTGCTACAGAGGACCATTTATGCAGCAAGCCCAATCTGTGTTAATTTTCATAGCTGTTGATTTGGCAATGTGGCAAACTAAATTACTTTGGAAGAACCCATCTGTTTGAGTATAAATACCAGAGAATCACCTTTTCCGAGCCTCCCTTGCTGGTGTCCATCTGGGCCATCTGATTAACAGATTGCTAATGTACACTGGTGTGACATGAGATGTTTTAGAAGCTGCTATCCTTGTCCCATTCTAAGTGACAACCCACTTCTACACCAGTGATTTGAACCATGTTTCTAGGGGAATCTTCCATTCCGTGGAGTCATTTGATTGCACTTCTTGCCCAAATTTGTGTCACTTAACGTTTTCCATTTAACATGTACTTTCCATTTCTAACGAGCCTCTAAAATGTTGTTGTCACTGGTCAAAATGAGTCATCCTGACTGCTTTTGCTGTTTCTCCAAAGAGTGTACCCCAGGGACTCAGGGTAGAAGACCTTAAAGGGAAAGAGCAAGAAAAAAAATAGCACAGCTATTATTGGCGTGTCACTTACCGTTATTATTCTTCATCTTCCAAAGGGTAGTGGCAAAGGTCAGCATAGAATCAGCACCAGCAGGGACCACCAGCGGAATAGATGAAGACTGCAGGGCTGCAGCCTCTGGTTTGGGGTCAGTCTGTTCACACATTAAGGTTCTAACAAGAAAGATAGCAGCTAGTAACTTTCTTCTGTACTATACTAACCTTTGCCCAGCTTATTCAATCAGGTGCTCGCCAGGCTCTGTTATCCCACGTCTGGTACCTGCTTTTTCTGGCATCTCTGCCCCGCCTCTGTACGCCCACGGGCCCCCCCACCCCATCCCTACCACACACCCTTCTCAGCGGGTTTGCACTATGATCAAAGTGTTGGACAGCTGTTCATTTTTCTGCAGCAGGTTACTCTGGTAAGCCTGCAAGTACTCTTACATTCCTTTCCACCTAATGAAAGATAGATCTTGATTTACTTGGCAATTTTCTTTCTCTGCTGTTTTTCACCCAGTCCTGCAAGATCGTGGCTCAGGGAAAGATACAGTTATCAGACTTTGAAATTAATAAAACTATAAAATATGGTTTTATTAGCTATCCAATTTTGAAAGTGTGACTTCAAACTTCATTTACCAGATGTTTTTTCTTCCTCCCGTCCCATCCTTTCTTTTCTTTTTCCCTTTCTTTCTTTTTGTTGTTGGGGGAGTAGAATGAAGAATCTCATTCCTTGCCTCAGATCTACCGGAAAGAAATATACATAATAAGAAGGTCGCAGATAATATGTCTATTCCTTAAAGCAGCAGTCCCCAACCTTTTCGGCACCAGAGACAGGTTTCGTGGAAGACAATTTTTCCACGGACCAGGGCGGGGTGGGGGGTTATCTTGGGATGATTCAAGTGTATTACATTTATTGAGCACTTTATTTCTATTATTATGACATCAGTTCACCTCAGATCATCAGGCATTAGATACCGGAGGTTGGAGACCCCTGTCTTAAAGCACACCCTGGGCCACTGCCTCTATCCATGGATACCTCCTGGCATATTATACTTACCTTGTTTGTTGAGTGTCTCTATCAAGAAGGTGGGGTGGGGGATGCAGGGTCCAGACATGGAGGCTTAACCTGATATCTTCTCAGATCCGTTTGTTGTCAGTTTTCAAGAGTGTCTTTGGATGTTTGTAACAGTATGGTTTTCAATTTATAGAATGCCGAAGTTTAAAAAGATCTGTAAGAGGTCTGATTTACACTGATTGTATAAATGAACACATAGGCTAAGAAGTTTAATAAATTTCATAGAACAAATTTCTTGCATCAGGGCAAGAAAAGAATGTCTAGACCACTGTTCTCTGTCTTCGTTTCACTGTATCCATTTTTAAGCAGTAATTTTTGTAGTTGTTCTGTAAACAAATACTAATCTTCAGATATAACCAGGGCAAACCTAAACCAGAACCAAATCAAAACAACAAAAACTCACCGTGGTTTTCAATAACCTGGCTTCTGTGGGGGCTGAGGGAACCCACCCCATAAAGAGGCAGCCAGTGAGGAAAGGTGAGCAGGCTGGCTAAAAAGAACATGTTTGTTTCTGTTGGGGTTCTGTTAGCAGACAAAACAGGAGAGAACTTTACTAAAAAACTTAGGGGTTCCTTGGCAGTCTAGTGATTAGGATTTGATGCTTTCACTGCCAGTGGCCTGGATTCAGTCGCTGGTTGGAAAAGTAAGATCCTGCAAACCCCAAGTCACAGAAAAAAACAAAACAAAACAATAAAACAATGAGAAAACCCCTCTAGCCATAGTCACCAAGAATAAAAGAGAGGACACAAATTATCAACATTGAGAGTGAAGGAAGGAGGGGGTCACTGTAGACTAACCCTTTCCCAAATGTGAAAAAGATGTCTTAGGTGAAATAGACAAATTCCTTCAAGGACACAAAGTGTAAGATTCAACAGAAGTTTTCAAAACTAAGGGATGACCGAAAATAAATCAGGCATGTGCAAACTGAATAATATCAGATGAAATGA
Organism: Cervus elaphus; assembly: GCF_910594005.1. NCBI lineage: Eukaryota > Metazoa > Chordata > Mammalia > Artiodactyla > Cervidae > Cervus > Cervus elaphus. The sequence goes on from NC_057846.1 coordinate 32,158,138, forward strand.
GGTGCAAAAGCAGTAACTCTGATAACAGTTGTGGGAGAGCCATATGGCTTTGCAAGTGATAAAGAATCATCGGATGTCTCCTTGTCTCCTGTCTACCCCGGGAGGGTCTGCATGGTTTCCTTAGCAACCCAGTCAAACGGGGAGAGCTTGTTCTAGCCTAAGTACTGTGAACAACGGCTGTCACAGGCCATCATTTGGAAGCTGTCATTCATTAAGTGTCAAACTTAGCCAAGATAACTCCTTGTGGCTGAGAAGGACATTCTGATTTTTTTTTTAACTTAAACATGAATGCATCATTCTCTGGAGTTTGTATTCGTGATCTCAGATCTCTTCATGAACACCGAAGAACAGATTGTTGTTTAGTCTCCAAATCATGTCCCGACTCTGCAGCCCCGTGGACTGCAGCACAGCAGGCTTCCCTGTCCTTCAACATTTCCCGGAGCTTGCTCAAACTCATGTCCATTGAATCGGTGATGCCATCCAACCATCTCATCCTCTGTCACCCTCTTCTCTTCCTGCCTTCAATCTTTCCCAGCATCAGGGTCTTTTCCAAGGAGTGAGCTCTTTGCATCAGGTGGCCAAAGTACTGGAGCTTCAGCTTCATCGTTAGTCCTTCCAATGAGTATTCAATGTTGGATAACTTCAAATGATGTGTTAAATCCACAAAAATTACGGCTGTGAAAGACTTCCAGGTCTGTTTTGCCAGTCACAGTAAGCCAATAGAGGGTCCACTGTGATACAGGGCTGGCTTTTTTCCATGTCTGAGTTTCTGCTGCCACCTGCAGTCTCCGTCTGGACAGAGCCTAGAAAAATGCAACTTCTCACACTTGCCAAAATGTCCCTTAAGTACTATATATGTTGCAGATTGCACCATGAATTTACAAATATGAAGGCTCTATGAATACAGTGAGTACCCTGTGCAGGAATTTCAGGCAGACGTGTACATGTTAGGGAAAGCAGTGGGATAATGAACCCATAGGAGGAGCATCTTCCTTTGCCAGTCTCTGAGATGACCTCAGAGTGAGGAATCCTAGGGTTCACACCATCTCCCCAGCCTGGAAATTCAACTTTGGCAGCCCGTCTTCAAAACACAAAAGATCTGGTATAATTGCTGCGTGCGTGCTAAGTCACTTCAGTTGTGTCTGACTCTCTGTGACCCGATAGACTGTAGCCCTCCAGACTCCTCTGTCCATGGACTTCTCCAGGCAAGAATACTGGAGTGGGTTTCCATGCCCTCCTCCAGGGTATCTTCCTGACCCAGGGATCAAATCCACATCTCTTATGTCCCCTGCATTGGCAGGCGGGTTCTTGACCACTAGCGTCACCTGGGAAGCCCCAGTTGCTGCAGAGCAGAGATGCCCAACTTAAAAAAAATAATCTCTATTGTCAAAAGTACATAAGGTTTAATTGAGGAGAATGATCAAATTATTTCACCACTCGGATCCTCAGCTTTAGGGAACTAAATGAAATAAACCCCTGTAAATGATAATCATTTCAAACTTTTCATTTCAGTGGCCAGGAGATGATAGGCTAGTTGTATTTGCCAGTATTTGACACTGTGAAACTGAGAAAGATTTCTCCACAAATGTGTCTTTCTAGTGACATGATACTTTTGATTTTACTGGTTATAAATAATTGCTGTTGACAGTTTATACTGACAAGTGTTTGAGCTGTTGTGAGTAAAATGTTCATTTTACTGACTTTTTTTTCCTTAGGTGTATATCGTGACTGAAATTTAAGTAGCTCAGAGTATAAATATTATTGGATTGGCAGAAAAGTTTGTTCTGGTTTCTCTGTAACATCATACATAAAAAAGCCGCAGGAGATTGGGAGAAAATAATAGCAAACGAAGCAACAGACAAAGGATTAATCTCAAAAATATACAAGCAACTCCTACAACTCAATTCCAGAAAAATAAATGACCCAATCAAAAAATGGGCCAAAGAACTAAACAGACATTTCTCCAAAGAAGACATATAGATGGCTAACAAACACATGAAAAGATGCTCAACATCACTCATTATCAAAGAAATGCAAATCAAAACCACAATGAGGTACCCTTACATGCCAGTCAGGATGGCTGCTATCCAAAAGTCTACAAGCAATAAATGCTGGAGAGGGTGTGGAGAAAAGGGAACCCTCTTACACTGTTGGTGGGAATGCAAACTAGTACAGCCGCTACGGAGAACAGTGTGATTTCTTAAAAAACTGGAAACAGAACTGCCATATGACCCAGCAATCCCACTTCTGGGCATGCACACCGAGGAAACCAGATCTGAAAGAGACCCGTGTACCCCAGTGTTCATCACAGCACTGTTTATAATAGCCAGGACATGGAAGCAACCTAGATGCCCATCAGCAGACGAATGGACAAGGAAGCTGTGGCACATATACACCATGGAATATTACTCAGCCGTTAAAAAGAATTCATTTGAATCAGTTCTAATGAGATGGATGAAACTGGAGCCCATTATACAGAGTGAAGTAAACCAGAAAGATAAAGACCAATACAGTATACTAATGCGTATATATGGAATTTAGAAAGATGGTAAAGATAGCCCTATATGCAAAACAGAAAAAGAGACACAGATGTACAGAACAGACTTTTGGATTCTGTGGGAGAAGGCGAGGGTGGGATGTTCTGAGAGAATAGCATTGAAACAAGTATACTATCAAGGGTGAAACAGATCACAAGCCCAGGTTGGATGCATGAGACTAGTGCTCAGGGCTGGTGCACTGGGAAGACCCAGAGGGATGGGATGGAGAGGGAGGCGGGAGGGGGGATCGGGATGGGGAATACATGTAACTCCATGGCTGATTCATGTCAATGTATGACAAAACCCACTGAAATGTTGTGAAGTAATTAGCCTCCAACTAATAAAAATAAATTGAAAAAAAAAAAAAAGCTGCAGGAATTTTTTGGCCAATTGAGTGGTAACTCTTAGCTTCCTGCTGAGTGACCACAGAGCAAGCAGCTTTCCGTCTGAGTCACAGGATTATAAGAGAATTAAGGGACATGCTACAGACAGCTTCAGTTGGTATTTTAGTAAGTTATTAAGAAATCCTAAGAACAGCTGCAAGTTTCTTTGGAGATGGTTGTCTAAGTCTCTCCAATAGGTGCCCATTGTAAGTGGGTAAGGGAAAGGTCTGTATATGCAACCAGGAAAACGCTCTCCATGCAGCCTCTTCCTCAATTCAGCTCTCCATACATCTGCAGCCAGACTTACACCCTTATGGCAAGAAAGGAGGACACGGACTCCTCTAGGGAACACTGACATTGAGATGCTGCGCAGTGAAGTGGTGAGGTCCCTTCCCAGTCATTCTCCAGTAAAGCCCACCAGACACTCGCCTCATAAAACACACAAGGTACAATCAGCCCAGAAATACACCTCACTCATAAATGGTCAGGCAAAGCTTGCTGGATATTTCAGGAGCTGGTCTAAAACAAAAGTAAGATAGAAGAGACCAAAATGGACAGATGGAAACCACAAATTCAGAAGCAGCAGAGACAATGCAGGAAGCAGATTTTTTTTTTAAAAAACCCATAAAACGATCACTGTGCTCAGACAAACAAGCAGATGTGTATATGTGAAACAAGAACAGTATGTCTTTTAAAGGAACAGAGAACCTGAAAAGCTTTGGAAGTTAAAAATCTGATAACCAATCTAAGTCAGGGAAAGTGTTGAAAGTAAAGTTGGAAAAAATCTCCCAGATAGTTTTTTAAGATAACAGGAGGTAAAAGATAAGTAAATTACAAGACCATTACGGTGGGTGCAACAGCAAAAGTATCAGAATTCCAAAAGGAGAGGGTGAAGAAGAGAGTGCCGAAAAGTGTAAAAAACAGTGCAAAGAGGTGGCAAAAGACAGAAGAAAACTTCCCTGCACTAAAGACGCAGTTCTCCAGATCCCAGACCCACTATCTGCCCATGGCAATAAACAGACTCACGTGACACATCCCTCTAAATTTCAGAGCTGAAGATGAAGGGAAAATCTAAATGTTTCCAGATTAACCAGGACAAAAGATAATAAAAAGGAATCCAAATGGTACCAGATTTCTGAATGGTAACCCTAATAGTTACCTGCCTCTTGAGAAACCTGTATGCAGGTCAGGAAGCAACAGTTAGAACTGGACATGGAACAACAGACTGGTTCCAAATAGGAAAAGGAGTACGTCGAGGCTGTCTATTGTCACCCTGCTTGTTTAACTTATATGCAGGATACATCATGAGAAACGCTGGGCTGGAGGAAGTACAAGCTGGAATCAAGATTGCCGGGAGAAATGTCAATAATCTCAAATACGCAGATGACATCACCCTTATGGCAGAAAGTGAAGAAGCCTAATGAGCCTCTTGATGAGCCTCTTGATGAAAGCGGAAGAGGAGAGTGAAAAAGTTGGCTTAAAGCTCAACATTCAGAAAACTAAGATCATGGCATCCGGTTCCATCACTTCATGGCAAATAGATGGGGAAACAGTGGCTGACTTTATTTTTCTGGGCTCCAAAATCACTGCAGAATGAAATTAAAAGACGCTTACTCCTTGGAAGGAAAGTTATGACCAACCTAGACAGCATATTGAAAAGCAGATACATTACTCAACAAAGGTCCATCCAGTTAAGGTTATGGTTTTTCCAGTAGTTATGTATGGATGTGAGAGTTGGATTATAAAGAAAGCTGAGCACTGAAGAATTGATGCTTTTGAACAGTGGTGTTGGAGAAAACTCTTGAGAGTCTCTTGGACTACAAGAAGATCCAACCAGTCCATCCTAAAGGAAATCGGTCCTGGGTGTTCTTCGGTAGGACTGATGTTGAAGCTGAAATTCCAGTACTTTGGCCACCTGATGTGAAGAGCTGACTCATTTGAAAAGACCCTGATGCTGAGAAAGATTGAGGGCAGGAGGAGAAGGGGACGACAGAGGATGAGATGGTTAGATGGCATCACCGACTCAATGGACATGGGTTTGGGTGGACTCTGGGAGTTGGTGATGGACAGGGAGGCCTGGCGTGGTGCGGTTCATGGGGTCGCAAAGAGTTGGACATGACTGAGCAACTGAACTGAACCGTAATAGTAAGAAAACATTGTATGCCTTTAAAATTCTGAATGAAAATGATTTTTTTTTTCAGCCCAGAAATAAAGAGCCAGCCAAACTAAAGACAAGTTCTGTGTTACTCAGAAGAGTTGTAACCTCTGCAGCCCACATTCCCACCTATTGAAACAGTGGAGACATAGCACTCACCTTGCCCATCTCCCAGAGTCCTTGTTAAGATAAAATAAAACAGCTTCCATCCAAGGAGTACTAATCTCTATGTAAGTTCTAAACTCTGGGGTGATGTATTTTCATCTTTGGACTTTCTAAATTATCCAGGCCAGTGACTTACACTCAGTAGATACCAATAAATAGTTTGTTTTTTTTTAATTAAGTATGGCATAGCCATGAAGCAGAATATTGTGTATATTAGTAGGCTGAGTGGTGGTGTGGTGGTAATGGTTTTGTGCCGGGACAGTGTTTTCATGATGGGCTTCCCAGGTGGTGCTAGTGGTAAAGAACCCACCTGCCAATGCAGAAGATACAGGATCAATCCCTGAGTCAGGAACATCCCCTCGGTTAGGAAATGACAACCCACTCCAGTATTCTTGCCTGGAAAATCCCATGGACAGAGGAGCCTGGCGGGCTACAGTCCTTGGGGCCACAAAGAGTCAGACACGACTGAGCGACTACAGTGTGTAGTGTCCATGATACAGTGTTTCTGTGTCTAAGGCGGATTACAGGTCAATAGGAAGTCACATCCTGCACACACACAGACATGCCCACACACCTGCTTTATTTCCCAGTTCAACTCACCAAAAAGAGAGAAATAAGCAGAAACGAGGTGGCTCCCAGTGGGAGAGCAAATGGAGACCCTGAGGGGTACGTCCTGGTCCTTGACTTCCCAGCAGTTCTGAAGGGGCTGGTGTTACCCTCTGTCCAGGTGGGACCCGTCAGACTTGAGCAAGCAGCTCTGATACTCAATTTATGTCCTCAAGCCAGAATAACCTACATTGATAATCTGCGTGCTCCCTTTGGAAGAAATACTTATGAATATTGATATTTTCTTGTTCTTGAACCCGACTTACCACACACAGGGCCCCTCCTCTTCCAGTTAGAAGGTCAAGGCAGTGCCTGGAGAGCCCTAAGGAATCCCTCTGCCTGCTCTTCTCTGCTGTCTCCCCACCGTCCATCTCAGTTTCCTGGGTGGTGATCCGTCTGTGTTGGCTTGAGCCCGCATCATGAATCCAGATAGTCTACAGTCTCAAATGTTACAAACGTAGACAAATAGAAGGAAATAGGACAAAATATTCATGATGGCTGCCTATGAGTGATGGGATTGCAGTAAGTTTTTATTGTTGCTCCTCTTTTTTGTGCTGTTTCATTTTGCACTAATGCTTTTTCAGTACTTGTTAAAGATTCTGTAGTCAGCATACATTCTGTGGAGCAGATACATATGAAGACTGTATGTGCGATTTGGAGAACATATAATATCCAACTCTCTGTGACCTTTCTGTGGATAAGTCTGAAATTTCCAGCCACAACTTCTCCTTTAAATTCCAGTCACATATTTCCAACACCCTGCGAAATTCTCTCTAATGTTGAGGGCATTAGCTTCTACAGTGATTTAGGGGCACATTTGGTGGCTTCTACTGGGCCTCATGTGGCTCAGTGGTAAAGAATACCTGCCAATGCAGGAGATGCAGAAGACGTGGGTTTGATCCCTGGATTGGGAAGATCCCTGGAGGAGGAAATGGCAACCCACTCCAGTATTCTTGCCTGGGAAATCCCATGGACAGAGGAGCCTGGCAGGCTACAGTCCACGGGGCCACAAAGAGTTGGACACAACTGAATGACTGAACACACAGACACACATGCTGTGTAGCTAGAGAAATTCTGCTGCTCCAAATGGGTTGATCTGTGGAGTGTTACTGGGATAATTCTAGGAGAGTGAGCAGCTGATGATGGAGATGTGAGAAGTGGTTCAACAAAGAGCTATGTCCTGTTTCCGTGAGAAAGCTACACGCTCCATCACGCATATGCTCATTTGTTGGAGTGAATCAATAGACACTGTGTGAAAAAAATTCCCATAGTACATCTCCTTTCAAAACGGACTTAAACATCTTCCATTCCTTACAAATCCACCATAAAATTATTAATAATATTCTTGAGATATGGACAAGTGGTGCTTTTTTAACCTTTTATAAGCTGTGAATTAAAAGAATAATAAGAATAAGCTATGAATTAAAAGCAGCTGTTAGAAAGCTTTACTAGTTTTTGTGATCTGTAACATGCAATATAAAAACAATGAAATTCTTATGCAAATAAATGCAGCTTTCAGCCGTATCCCTTACCCCATCCTCCGCTGTATCCAAGTCCTGCCCACAGAGAAATGCTCCAGCTGCCCTGGTCATTCAGAGACTGGTCCTCAAACATTTTTAGTCCTAGAATAGAATTTGGTAAAAGCTACATGCTTCTTGCATGTGGTTAAGTTGATATCAATATTTTCCATCATGTTTAAATAGCTTCCTCGGTGGCTCAGTGGTAAAACAATTTGCCTGCCAAGAGACAGAGGTGCAATCCCTGGGTCGGAAAGATCCTCTGGAGTAGGAAATGGCAAGCCACTCCAGTATTCTGGCCTGGGAAATCCCATGGATAGAGAGCCTGGTGGGCTACAGTCCAGGGGATTGGAAAGACTTGGACACGACAGAGCGTGAATGCGTGTTAAATAGCTACACAAGATGTCGTTTGTGATGTATTTGTAAATGTTGACATTAGTAGTAAAACTCCTACCAGTCTCTTAATCTATTCAATAGAATCCAAATGCTATAGAGATTTAATAGCCATCAGCATCCATTTTAAATATATATATACACAGGCTCTTCTTTTATAAGATACTTGACATTTTTTTCTCCTCGTCTCTATTTCATATCAACCATAATTTTATCCTCTGGCAATGCTTTTTTTAAAACTTGAATTACAGTTGCTTTACAATGTGTTAATTTCTGCTAAGCAGTAAAGTGATTCACATATATATACATATATATATTTATATAATGTTCTTTTCATATTTTTTCCATTATGGTTTATCACCAGGTATTGAATATAGTTCCCTGCGCTATACAGTAGGACCTTGTGGTCTATTTTCTGTACAGTAGTTTGCATCTGCTAACCCTAAACTCCCACTCTGTCCCTCTCTCATCCCACTTATCCCTTAGCAACCAACCACAAGTCTGTTCTCTGTGAATCCATTTCTGTTTTGTACATAAATTCGTTTGTGTCCTATTTTAGATTCCATGTAAATGATTTTGCTTGTTCAGTCACTAAGCTGTGTCCGACTCTTTGCAACCCCATGGATGGCAGCATGCCAGGCTTCCTATCCTCTACTATCTCCCTGAATTTGCTCAAACTAAAGTCCATTGAGTTGATGATGCCATCCAACCATCTCATCCTCTGTCATCCCCTTTTCCTCATGCCCTCAATATTTCCCAAATCAGGATCTTTTCCAATGAGTTGGCTCTTTGCATCAGGTGGCCAAAGGATTGGAGCTTCAGCTTCAGCCCTTCCAATGAATATTCAGGGTTGATTTCCTTTAAGATTGACTAGTTTGATCTCCTTGCTGTCCAAGGGACTCTCAAGAGTCTTCTCTAGCACCACAGTTCAAAAGCATCAATATTTTGGCACTCAGCCTTCTTTATGGTCCAACTCTCACATCTGTACATGACTACTAGAAGAACCATAGCTTTGACTGTATGGACCTTTGTCAGTAAAATGATATCTCTGTTTTTTAATATGCTGTCTGGGTTTGTCATAGCTTTTCTTCCATGGAGAAAATGTCTTTTAATTTCATGGCTGCAGTCACTGTCCTCGGTGATTTTGGAGCTCAAGAAAATAAAATCTGTCACTGTTTCCATTGTTTCCTCATCTGTTTGCCATGAAGTGTTGGGACTGGATGCCATGATCTTAGTTTTCTGAATGTTGAGTTTTAAGCCAGTTTTTTCACTCTCCTCTTTCACCTTCATAAAGAGGCTCTTTAGTTCTTGTTCACTTTCTGCCATAAGGGTGGTGTCATCTGCATATCTGAGGTTATTGGTATTTCTCCCTGAAACCTTGGTTCCAATTAGTGCTTCATCCAGCCTGGCATTTCACATGATGTACTTTGCATAAAAGTTAAATAAGCACGGTGACAACATACAGCCTTGATGTACTCCTTTCCCAGTTTGGAACCAGTCCATTGTTCCTTGTCCGGTTCTAACAGTTGCTTCTTGACCTGCATACAGAATTCTTAGGAGGCAGGTCAGGTGGTCTGGTATTCCCATCTCTGAAGAATTTGCCACAGTTTGTTGTGATCCACACAATCTAAGGCTTTAGTGTACTCAGTGAAGCAGAAGTAGATGTTTTTCTGGAATTCCCTTTTTCTGTGATCTAGCGGATATTGGCAATTTGATCTCTGGTTTCTATGCATTGTCTAAATCCAGCTTGTACGTCTGGAAGTTCTCGTTTCACATACTGCTGAAGCCTAGCTTGCAGGATTTTGAGCATAAACTTGCAGGCATGTGAAATGAGTACAATTGTACCGTAATTTGAACATTCTTCAGCTTTGCCTTTCTTTGGGATTGAAGTAAAAACTGACCTTTTCCGGTCCTGTGGCCACTGCTGGGTTTTCCAAATTTGCTGACATGGGTGCAGCACTTTCACAGCATCATCCTTTAGGATTTGAAATAGTTCAGCTGAAGCTACAGCACCGCCACTAGCTTTGTTCATAGTGGTGCTTCCTAAGGCCCGCTTGACTTCACACTCCAGGATGTCTGGCTCTAGGTGAGTGACCACACCATCAGGTTTATCTGGGTCATTAAGACCTATTTTGTAACAGTGGTTATCTGGGTCATTAAGACCTTTTTTGTACAGGTCTTCTGTGTATTCTTGCCACCTCTTCTTAATCTCTTCTGCTTCTGTTAGGTCCATACCATTTCTGTCTCTATTGTGCCCATCTTTGCATGAAATGTTCCCTTGGTATCTCCAGTTTTCTTAAAGAGATCTCTAGTCTTTCCCATTCTATTGTTTTCCTCTATTTCTTTGCACTGATTACGGAGGAAAGCTTTCTTATCTCTCCTTGCTATTCTTTGGAATTCTGCATTCAGATGGGTATATCTTTCCTTTTCTCCTTTGCCTTTTGCTTCTCATCTTTTCTCAGCTATTTGTAAGGCCTCCTCAGACAGCCAGTTTGCCTCATTGCATTTCCTGTCTCATGGATGGTTTCGTTCACTGCCTCCTGTAGAATGTCATGAACCTCAGTTCATACTTCTTCAGGCACTCTGTCTACCAGATCTAATCCTTAGAATCTATTCATTACCTCCACTATGTAATCATAAGGGATTTTATTTAAGCCATACATGAATGGCCTAGTGGTTTTCCCTACTTTCTTCAATTTGAGCCTGAAGTTTGTAATATATCATATGGTATTTGTCTTTCCCTTTCTGACTTCACTTAATTTGATAATCTATAGTTCCATATGTTGCATCAAATGGAATTGTTTTTGTTTTTTATGGCTGTGTAGTATTCCATGCGGAGAAGGCAATGGCAACCCACTCCAGTACTCTTGCCTGGAAAATCCCATGGGTGGAGGAGCCTGGTAGGCTGCAGTCCATGGGGTCGCTAGGAGTTGGACACGACTGAGGGACTTCACTTTCACTTTCACGCATTGGAGAAGGAAATGGCCACTCACTCCAGTGTTCTTGCCTGGAGAATCCCAGGGACGGGGGAGCCTGGTGGGCTGCCATCTATGGGGTCGCACAGAGTCGGACACAACTGAAGTGGCTTAGCAGCAGCAGCAGCAACATTCCATATGTATATGTATACACACACACACCACATCTTTTTTATCCATTTGACTGTCAGTGGACATTTAGACTGTTTCTCTGTCTTGCCTATTGTGAGTAGCACTGCTGTGAACATAGGGATGCATGTATCTTTTTGAACTATAGTTTTGTCTGATGTATGCCCAGGAGTGGGATTGCTGGATCATATGGCAACTCTGTTTTTAGTTTTTTAGGTACCTCCCCACTGTTTTCCATAGGGACTACACCAACTTACTTATGTACCAACAGTGTAGGACAGTAACCTTTACTCCATGTCTTCCCAAGAATTTATTTGTGGACTTTTTCATGCTGGCCATCCTGACCAGTGTGAGGTGACACCTCATGGTAGCTTTGATTTTCCTTTTTCTAATAATTAGCAATGGTGAGTGTCTTTTCATGTGTCTGTTGACCATCTGTGTGTCTTCTTTGGAGAAATGTCTAACTCTTCTGCCCATTGTCAACTGAGTTACTTGTGTTTCTGTTGTGTAGCCAGTTGTATATTGTAGAAAGTAAGCCCTTGTTGGTCACGTCATTTGCAAATATTTTTTCCTGGTCTGTAGGTTGTCTTTTCACTCTGCTTATGGTTTCCTTTGCTCTGCAAAAGCTTGATTAGGTCTTGTTTAGTTTTTGCTTTTATTTCTCTAGTCTTGGGAGGCTGACCAAAGGAAACTTTGGTGTGATTTTTGTCAGAGAATGTTTTGCTTATGTTCTCTTCTAGGAGTTTCATGGTGTGAGGTCTTATGTTTAAATCCTTAAGGCATGTTGAGTTTATTTTTGTGTATGGTGTGAGGGTGTGTTCTCTCGTCACTGATTTACATTGACTGTCCAACTTTCCCAACACCCTCTGGTGAAGAGACTGTCTTTTTCCCTTTGGGTATTCTTGCCCCCTTTGCTGAAGATTGACTGTAGATGTGTGGGTTTATTTCTGGTCTGTTTTGTACCATTCATTCATATGTTTGTTTTGGGGTCAATATTGTGCCATTTTGATTCCCGTGGCTTTGTAACGTCTGAAGGTCTGGAAGGGTTATGCCTCCTGCTTTGTTCTTTTCCCTCAGGATTGTTTTGGATATTCTGGGTCTTTTATGGTTCCATATAAATTTTAGGACTATTTATCCTAGTTCTGTGAAAACGTCATGTGTAATTTGATAGGGATCACATTAAATCTGTAGATTGCTTTGGGTAGTATGACCATTTTAACAGTTTTAACTCTTACCAGTCAAAGACCTTGGAATACCTTTTCATTTCTTTGAATCATCTTCACTTTTCTCTATTGTTGTTTCATTGTTTTCAGCATTTAAGTCTTTTATCTCCTTGGTCAGGTTTATTCCTAAGTAATTTTTTTGTGTGTGGTATGATTTTAAAAAGTGTTTTTATTACATTCTCTTTCTGATATTTCATTGTTAGTGTAAAAAAATGTGACCAGTTTCTGTATGTTAATCTTGTGTCCTGCTACCTTGCAGAATTCGTTTTTCAGTTCTGGCAGTTTCTATGTGGAGTCTTCAGGGTTTTCTATATATTAGGAATAATGTCATCTTCACATAATAACAGTTTTACCTCTTCCCTCCCAGTTTGGATGCCTTTTCTTTCTTTGTCTGATTGCTGTGGTTAGGACTTCCAATACGATGTTGAACACAAGTGGTCAGAGTGGGCATCCTTGTCTTAGTCCAGATTTTAGTGGCAAGGCTTTCAGTTTTTCACCATTGAGAATTATATTGGCTTTGAGTTTGTCATGCATAGGATTTTGTGATGTTGAGGCAATCATGCCTCTGTACCCATTTTGGTGAGAGTTTTTATCATGGATGGATGTTGAATTTTATCAAAGCTTTTTCTGCGTTTGTTGAAATGATCAGGTGGTTTTTGTCTTGTCTTCATATGGTATATCACATTCTTTGATTTGCTTATGTGGAACCATCCTTATGAACTTGGAATGAATCCAACTTATTCATGATGTATGATTCTTGTATGTATTGTTGGGTTTGGTTTGCTAATATTTTGTTGAGAATTTTTGCATCTATATTCATCAAAGATTATTGGCCTGTACTTTTCTTGTCTGGTTGACATCTTTGTCTGGTTTGGGTATCAGGGTGATGGTGACATCATAGAGTGTCTTTGGGGGTGTTCCCTCCTCTTTAATCCTTTGGAAGAGTTTGGAAAGAACTGGTATAAGTTCTTCTTTGTATGTTTGGTAGAATTCTCCTGTGCAGCCATTGGGTCTAGGACTTCTGCTTGTAAGGCGTATGTGTGTGTGTTACAGATTCTATTTTCACTTCTAGGGATCAGTCTGTTCAAATTATTTATTTCTTCTTGGTTTGGTTTTGGTGGGCTGTAGGTTTCTAGAAACTTGTTCATTTCTTCTAGGTTGTCAAATTTGCTGGCATATAATCGTTCACAATATTTTCTCTTTTTTATCCCTATGCTCATTGACCTCTATGCTCATTGAATGTGGGAGGAGAAGGGGATGACAGAGGATGCGATGGTTGGATGGCATCACCAGCTCTATGGACATGAGTTTGAGCAAGCTCCGGGAGTTGGTGATGGACAGGGAAGCCTGGTGTGCTGCAATCCATGGAGTTGCAAAGAGTCAGACACAACTGACTGACTGAAGTGAACTGAATTCGTTGACCTCTAAATGCTAAAAATTTCTTTTTTGGATTGTCTTTATAGTTAGTGGTATACAACTTTAATCAAAATAGCATAAATATCTTTCAAATTGTGATAAAAATTAAGCAAAAGTGAAATTGCATCAGAAGTACATCATTTAATTAAGTGAATGTGGAGTTTATTACTAAGTTTGTGTATCCATAGATTAAATTTAGTTCGAATTAGGCCAGGTTCAGCATCCAGTTTCTTCTATTTTTTCTTATGAAAGATTTAAGTGATGAGAAACAATATTCATATAAATAAGTGAAATGAAAGGTATGTTGCTACTACAATGTTATTCAAGTCTTTACATTCCTTTGGAGTGATATAACAAGCAACTTAGCGCACACACGCAGCGTGATCTATCATAAAAGTCATTTCCAATCGTCTATCATCTGGCAAATCAGTTAGATCCTTCTTCATTTTGCACTTCACTTGCAAAAACATTTGTTACCTGGGCATTGGAGTGCTTTATATACCTCGGCATTGGAGTGCTTTATAAAACTGACCTTTTTCTGGTCCTCGGGAGGTTTTAACATTCAAAGACAATGAACAGACTAGAGGGCAGAGTGGGGAAGGCCGGTTGGGAAGAGAAGCCCCCTAGCGGCCCTGCACCGCCACTGCAGAAGGATTTTAGAAAGTACAGAGGAAAGGAGTAGAGAGTACAGAGTACTCATTTCAAAAGACCCTGATGCTGGGAAAGATTGAAGGCGGGAGGAGAAGGGGGCGACAGAGGATGAGATGGTTGGATGGCATCACCAACTCAATGGACATGAGTTTGAGTAAACTCCAGGAGTTGGTGATGGACAAGGAGGCCTGGCATGCTACAGTCCATGGGGTCGCAAAGAGTCGGACACTACTGAGCGATTGAACTGAACAGAGGAAAGGCTTGAACAGTACGTGAACCGTGACCTTCCAGATGTTCAAGCTGGATTTAGAAAAGGCAGAGGAACCAGAGATCAAATTGTCAACATCCGTTGGATCTTCGAAAAAGCAAGAGAGTTCCAGAAAAACATCTACTTCTGCTTTATTGACTACACTAAAACCTTTGACTGTGTGGATCACAACAAGCTGTGGAAAATTCTTCAAAAGACGTGAATACCAGACCACCTTACCTGCCTCCTGAGAAATCTGTATGCAGGTCAAGAAGCAATAGTTAGGACCAGATATGGAACAACAGACTAGTTCCAAATTGGGAAAGGAGTATGTCAAGGCTGTATATTGTCACCTTGCTTATTTAACATACAGAGTACATCATGCAAAATGCTGGGCTGGATGAAGCACAAGCTGGAATCAAGATTGCCGGGAGAAATATCAGTAACCTCAAATACGCAGATGACACCACCCTTATGGCAGAAAGTGAAGAAGAACTAGAGAGCCTCTTGATGAAAGTGAAAGAGGAGAGTGAAAAAGCTGGCTTAGAATTCAACATTCAAAAAATGAAGATCATGACATCTGGTCCCATCACTTCATGGCAAATAGATGGGGGAACAGTGAAAAAAGTGACAGACTTTATTTTCTTGGACTCCAAAATCACTGCAGATGGTGATTGCAGCCATGAAATTAAAAGACACTACATCCTTGGAAGGAAATCTATGACCAGCCTAGATAGCATATTAAAAAGCAGAGACATTACTTTGCCAACAAAAGTCTGTCTAGTCAAGGCTATGGTTTTTCCAGTAGTCATGTATGGATGTGAGATTTGGACTATAAAGAAAGCTGAGCACCAGAGAATCGATGCTTTTGAACTGTGGTGTTGGAGAAGACTCGAGAGTCCCTTGGACTGCAAGGAGATCCAACCAGTCCATCGTAAAGGAGATCAGTCCTGAATATTCATTGGAAGGACTGATGCTGAAGTTGAAATTCCAATACTCTGGCCACCTGATGCGAAGAAGTGACTCCTTGGAAAAGACCCTGATGCTGGGAAAGATTGAAGGCAGGAAGAGAAGGGGGCGAAAGGATGAGATGGTTGGATGGCATCACCGACTTGGACATGAGTTTGAGCAGGCTCCGGGAAGCCTGGCATGCTGAAGTCCATGGGGTCGCAAGGAGTCGGACACGACTGAACGACTGAACTGAACAGAGGAAAGGCACTTACCTGTAAACAAATGCCCTGGAAACCCTCTGGCAGGAAGCCTTGTGACTAGTCTGTGGAACCTCAAGACTGCACGGCCCCTAGATTAAAAAATACTGATTCTGAACCCCAGGACTACCAGTTCTTGCTAAGAGCACCGCCTGCTAAGAAAAGTGCTGTTTAGGCAAGATGCCAAAGGGACTTGGAAACAGTCCACCTCTGGGTAGACGTTTCTCTGAAGTGAATGATTGCTTGCATCAAGTATGATCTGGGTGTTTATTTAATATGTTTTGTATGAAGATTCCTAGGTTCTGCTCTGAACCAGTTGAGCTGAAGTCTTTAGGAAGAGGGACCTAGGAAACTGACAAGCAGCCTACATGTTACTTAAGCACAGTTAAGGTGGGAGAAATACTCTCTAGGCAACCTTATTTCTACACTTGGGGGGTCTAGATGAAGCATGAGAAGCTTCATCTTTTGCCCACAGGTCCTTCACTGAGGTTCCATGTTACACCCTTGGATTTTGTAAATATCGCAGATAATTATGTGTGGCATCATTATACCATTTATTAAAATAGCATAGTTTGATGTAGATGTCTTATCATTCAGTCTCCCCTGTTGCAAGCCTGTTAAGAATTTTAACTTAGAAAGCAGTGCTTAGAAATAAAGTATCTCCCTTGCTGGTCTGGAATGAGACCCAGTTATACATCACAATAAAAATTATGCCATTTCTGTTTTTCCTTTGGGCCCTAACTGCCAGAAGCTCACAAGTTAATTTAAACTTGAATCACAGTCATGTTGAACTTTACAATTAAAAGAAGGATTTTCATTTTAAAATTATTAAAAAATTAAAATTCTCATTTTTGTTGATTCTGAACTTTTCATATTTTAAAATGTCTTTGTGCTTTTTGTAATAAACTATTCAAGTCTAAATCTTGGACAAGACTTTTTATAAGTATAATAACTTAAGCCAGAAGGTTAAGTTATCTCCTTTTTATATTTTAGGCTTGGTAAAGTATTAAAGAAGAATTGGTCTGTAATCTTACTATTCGGAAATGGCCAGAGTTAATATTTTCTTGCATTTATTTTCTTCTCTTCTATACACATGAAGTTTTTGTTTTATTCTTTTGGCCACACTGTGTGGTATACAGGACCTTAGTTTCCCAACCACGGATCGAACCCATGGACCCTTGCAATAGAAGTGTGGAATCTTAACCAATGGACTGCCAGGAAAATCCTAGAATTATACTATACATTGTGAATCCAGTTTTTTAAAAACTTAACGTGATTATATTTATCAAAAGCATTAACCAGGTCATTAAACATTCTTGATAAACATGATTTCTTTAATATATCCCTTTTCTAAATGTATCAAAATGTGTGTATCTTCTCTGGTTGTTTTAAGTTATGTTCTGCTATACCTCTACTGTGATAAGCATCTTTTACACACATTTTTATGCTCATTTGTGATTATTTGGGAATAAACTCCTAGAAGCAAAATGACTAGATCCGTAGGTAAGAACATTTAAATCTTGTATGATGTTTTACCAAATCACTTTTCTAGCAATGCTCTGAGTCTTTTGGAATTCTCCAGCTCCCGAGCTCCACAGCAGTGAAAGCCATCAGCTCTTCTCCTGCAGATTTTTCCATTCCTGCTGCCCAAGGTCAAGTCCTGTCATTTCTCACGCTGCGGGGGAGGCTCCCCTCCCCCACATCCCCGCCCCTCCCCCATCTGTTCTTCCTTTATTTCCTCCTCCTCCTCTGTGATTTGGGTAATTTTTCTTTTTAGTATTTTTGCTTTCCCTTTGCTCCCATCACCCTTTCCTCCTCTTTTGTTGACGCATAGTTTGCTCATTCTGTGGGACAAGACTTGCCAGAAGTGGCTAAGTGTAGTGAGCAGGGCTCTTCATCTCTTACTAAAAATGTCCACATCTTTATCATTTTTAGACCGCGAGCTTGAATTGTCCTATGTCCCGGCAGAAAATAAGCCCACATTTGGCACCTGTGCCCAGCAAACCTTGAACAGATAACTCCATTAGTTGTGGATCTGATTCTCTCCTTTGATCAAAAACATTGAAAGGCTCACATTTTATTACCCCCGCATGCAGTCCATTTTCCACGTGATAATCGAGACCATTCATGGTGGTCCTCAGCCTGATTTCCAGTGTCATGGCTCATTATTTCTGCCTCATGGACAGTCTTTCCTCTGGCCAAAGTGCCCTGCTTGTTCCTTCAAAAATCCTCCAGTCTATGCCTTCAGGCCTTGATTCATCTTTCCCTGTCTTCTCCCTCTGTCCACAGTCTATACACCCTTCAAGGTCACCTTAGGGGCTCCGCCGGGAAGCTGTCCCTCATCCTCCTGCTTCCAGTCAATTGCTTTTGTTCCCTGGAAGCCACAGATGCTGCTTCACTGACACTTCCAAATATAATCCTTGGCCTCCACCGCAACCCTGGGGAGCCCTCAAATGCAGGGACTGACTCTGTGTCTCTTTGAGCCACATCTTCAAGCCAAGTGACCAGCACACATGTGTGCCCAGTAGATAACAGTTGTAGGAATGAATTCATATCCCAGTAGAAATACAGAAGTGAACAAGGGGAAAGAATGGTTGAAGACACCTGCCCCTGATCTATGGTTAGGGTTCAATGACATTAAAATCACACTAAAGAGATTGGTGAAGATTAGCACAACCACAAGCTGGCCTTCAAGTCACGTCTATCTCACCCTATACATTTTTATTATCTTAAATGTATGTCATGAGATGGAGTCCATGATGGCAAGAGCGAGATTCTGGGATGGAAGATAGGGGTTATGCCTTCAGTTTGGGCATCTGTGAGATATCAGGATGGAACGCGTGCAGATCTGTTTGCTGAGAACCCTGTCAGCCTCTTAGGGAAGAGTGACGAGAACTTCGGGATGTTTGTTAGGACGTTGGATGTCCTGATTAACATTTATAAGGCAGGCCTGGAGATCTCTCCTCTGCTCTGGAGTTGGGGTGGTAATTTCAGGGGAGGACAAAAATTCTGCCTTTGGCCCAACTCCTGGGACTTTATCTTAAAGGCCTTAGAATGGGAGAAAAGAGTCAAAAACTCATTGGAAGACTAATTAGTAGTTGAAAATGCTAGTGGGTAAAGAATTTCCCTATCTGACTAGCACCCTGAAGCAAAAGACAGCCGCAGGGAACATGGTAATTGCAAGCTGTAACCACCAGATGGCGCAGCAGACCACAAAATTCTCAGCAGGCCCTGGCCAACAAGATGGCGGCAGGGAGCATAGCAATTGCAAGCTTTATCCACAAGATGGCGCAGCAGACCGCAAAATTCTCAGCAGGCCTGGGCCAACAGACGGCATCAGGGAGCATAGCAATTGCAAGTTTTAACCACCAGATGGCGTAGCAGACCACAAAATTCTCCGCAAGCCAAGGTAAACCTTAAGCTCTTCTCCCCAGAGGAGTTTGGTAACCCCAAAAATTTATCTGGAGGAGGGCTCAGAATTAGACACCCTTGAGATTGTAGCCCAGTGTTTTAATTTCACCACTCTCCCAATTTTCCCTTAAAAAATACTTCCAGAAAATATAGTATCTGATAGAACTGGCTCTTGAGAGCCAATTGCTACATTTTCAGGAATTAGCATTTTTAAAATTACAATTAGAGTATATAAGTTTTTAATTAAGTAGGTTATATTAAAACAAATACTCAAAACTTAGTTATCTATTTTTTGACATTTTACTGTCTTTGTGCTTTTTGAGGTTATATTGTATCTTTATAAATTAGATAATGAGACTGTATTACACATCACTTGGTAATTTGAAATTAACCACTTGGAACTTGGCAATAGAAACTGGCAAATGCTACACATGAGCTTTTCAGAGGGCTGATTGGTGAGCATTTACCAAATACCAGTGGGTGAGGGAAAGGAAAGATGGCCCATGTATGATGCCAGGAGTCAAGGAAAAGGAGTTTGAAATTACAATTTGCCTCTGATGTGAATTCAGACAGAACAAAACACAATAACTTAAAAAACTCATACTCTGCAGTCAGAATCAGGGCTTCGAATCTGTGCTCTGCCATTTATTAACTGTGTCCCTTAGGCGATTGACTCTCAGTGCGTATTTATCTATAAAAAGAACGTAATAGTACCTTCATAAGATTACTGAAAGGATTAAATGAGTCAACATACATGTCACCTTAAATAGCTCTGTGTGTGTGTTCAGTCACTCAGGCATGTCCGACTCTCTGCAGCCCCATGGACTGTAACAGCCTGCCAGACTTCTCTGCCCATGGCATTTTCCAGGCAAGAATACTGGAGTGGGTAGCCATTTCCCAATCCAGGAGATCTTCCCAACCCAGGGTAAATATTACTAGCTCTATGGGTTGCTTATTCTGTTTGCTGAAAGGAGATGCAATTATGAATACTCATGAGGGAAGGAACGTTGATGCAAACAGCAGAGGATACATTTGAATTCTAAGACCCTAAAGCTATATATTTTCCAATCGTGTTAGATCTTTACATATAATTTCACATCATGATTTCCATTTATTTTCTGAAAAGAGATTATAATGCCACATTTCAAGACAGAATAATGTTTACTGTCATACGTCTCTTTTTTTAACATTTGGGAAGTTAAAATTTCCAAAGTTTAGTTTGAAAGACTATCTTGATGTCTTAAGTATTTTGTAAATAATCAGAGAATAAGTTGAATTTTCCCAAAGAGCACGCCGTTTTACCCCAGAGTATATCTTGGGTTATCCCTGTCAAACGGAGAGGTTGCTCAGAAATCGAGTTAATAGAAAACCCACGTCTAATTCCTCTAATGAGGGGTTAAGAATTTATCTCCATACTCAAATGGTGGCAGCCTTGGTGAATAAATTCAGAGACTGATCTCACAGTGACAGAAGGGGAATGAGAGGAATCTTGAGTAATTGAACACGTGACTTTCTCTGAAATCACAAATGAAGACCCAGCTTCGTGGTATGAAGAGTTTGATCTGTGAGGACCAGATATGCAGAGGCATAGAACTTCGACTGTCGTTTGGCATTAAGCTGTGGAAGCTCTTCTGGGGAATGTTGGCGAGCAGCCCACACTCCGACGTGTCGACACTTCCCTGCCTGGAGTCGGAGGAAAACGCTGTGGCCCACTGGCCTTCCCTCCAACTGGCAGAAAGTGGAAAACTGCTAAACAAGTTGGTCAGAAACTGTCCAGCCTACTGCATAATCCAGACTCTACAACCCAGACTGCAGAGTTCTCTCGTCACGCCAGTCACTTGCACCTTTTGGATTTATTTTTCAATTAGCTCATCAAAGGAACATTTCTTAGCTGTTATGTATGCCCAACACTGTGAGAAGTGCTTTTAATTTATTTAAAAAACTTTAACAGGGGAAGAATTTGAGTAGTTTTTCCAGGGAACCCAAATATTGAGACGGCATGTTCTGTCAATTGGCGATAAATAAAAATTTGGTTAAAACCTCAGTGACACATGAACTGTGCAGATAAACGCCAAGTTCACCGCTCTGGAATTCTGCTGCCCCCAGAAAGTGAACAGGGCATTTCTGTCCTATAGAGAGTGCACACTGCCGTATTTAGCATTTCTTCTGTCTTACAGCATCGTCCTGGCCTCAGGGGAGAATCACGTGGCCCTCCCAGTCATTTGCAAGCACAGCTGTCTCACTATCAGACCCCACTGAGGACTGTTTTGGCATTTCCGCAGCTGCTGGCAGAGCCCAGAGGGGTGTAACTGCGTCGGGAGAGTTAGTGATAGTCCAAGACAACCGACACCCGCCAGGTGCCACGGGCGGACCAGGGGCCACAGCCCTTGCTAGCGTTTTCTAAAATCGCAAATGTACCTGTAGGAATAAATACACACTCACGGCTGAGTATGTGTAAAACATAAAAGCATAAACAAGATTAATTTTATTCTGTTATTGTTTTTCATCCCCCTCTGGCTTTATTGAGATATAATTGACATATAACATGGTCCATGTTTGAGGCGCGGAATGTGATGATTTGATGATGGTGAAGGGCAGGGAGGCCTGGCGTGCTGCAGTCCGTGGGGTCTCGGAGAGTTGGACGTGACTTGGCGACTGAACGGCAACATACTTCACAGTTTACGATTAGGTCAGTTACAGCCTTCACATAATTACCTTGTTGTTGTTATGTGAGAACATTTAAGATCTACTCTCAACAACTTTCAAGTGCGCAAAATACAGTATTGTTCATTTTCGTCACCACGCTGTACATCAGACCCCTGGAGCTTATTCCCCTTATGACTGGACGGTTAGACCTTTTGACCAACATCTCTACATTTCCCCCACCCCTTTGGCATTCACTATAATCTCTGTTTTTATGAGGTTTTGTTTTTTTTTAGATTCCGCATATAAATGAGAACATACATATTTCTCTGCGCTGGACTTCACTTTGTATAACGCCTTCAAGGCTCATCCATGTTGTCACAAATGGCAAGATTTCCTTCTTCATTAAGGCTAGATAATATTCCTCTGCATACACACACACATACATATATATACACACATACACATGTATACATACACACATATATATACATGCATACACGTAAAACACAAATATACATATTTCACATTTTCTTATCCATCCATCAGTAGACACTGAGGTTGCTTACATATCTTGACTGTTGTTTATAATACTGCAGTGAACTTAGGGGTGAATATATCTTCTCTGATTAGTGTTTTTGTTTTCTTTGGATAAATACTCAGGAGTGGAACTGCTTGATCATATGGTCATTTTTAATTTTTTGAGGACTGTTCATAACTGTTTTCCATAGTGACTGCACCAGTTTAAATTCCCACCAACAGTACACAGGGGTTACCTTTTGCTCCATGTCCTTGCCAGGTCTTGTATTTCTTGTCTTTTTGACAATAGCCGTTCTGACAGGTGAGGTGGTATCTGATTGTGATTCTGATTTGCATTTCTCTAATAATTAGCAATGTCGTGCACTTTTCACGTACCTGTCAGCCACTTGTATGTCTTCTTTGGAAAAATGTCTGTTCAGATCCTCTACCCAACTTTTCATCAGATTATTTGATTTTTGTTACTGAGTTGCATGATTTCTTTATAGATTTTGGAAATTAATCCCTTGTCAGATATATGACCTGTGAATACTTTCTCCCATTTGGTAGGTAGCCTTTTCACTTTGCTGTTTCCTAATCATTTGGTTTCCTTTGGTGCAGAAGCATTTTAGATTAATGTAGTTCCACTTGTTTACCTTTGCTTTGCTGCCTTTGCAAGAAGATTAACTTTAAATGTAGTGTCCCACCATCTAGATATAAATACTATTAACAGGTTTGCTACATTTCCTTCAGACATGTTTCTGCGGGTGGGTTTGCAGAGAGAGTCACAGAGACACAGGAGAAAGGGAGAGAGAGGTTGAAAAAGAAGATATTTTTTCCTCCCCCCCCCCACCACTATCTCTACCATTTATTTTGAAATAGTTTCAGGTTTACAGAAAAGTTATAAAAATAGTATAAAGAATTCCAAAATGCCATTCACCCAGATTCCCCAAATATTAACATTTTTATCACATTTGCTTCCCCCTTTCTCATACGTATATTTTTTTTCTGCACCATCTGATGACAGATTGCAAATTGATGCCCTCTAAAAAATATCTGCATGTATTTCCTGAAAACAAGACCAGTTTTATAGATACCTACGCTAGGCTTAACAAAATCAGAAAATTAACTGTGATATATTGTATTACTCAACCTACAGAATTTCGCCAGTTCTCTTCTTATTGCTCATTTAGCAAAAGAAAAAAAAAAATTCCAGCCCAGGATCCAGTCCCACATCACTTATGGCATTTAGTCTCTTGGGTGTCCTATCTGGGTGGTTCTTCAGCCTTTTGTCTGGCTTTGACATCTTTGTAAGCACCGACCCATTTCCCTGAAAGAGAGGTTTGGTTGTGTTGATGCTTCCTCATGATCAGATTCATGCTACACAGCTTCTGCAGGAATGCACCGAAGTGAGGTGGAGTTCTCCTCCCGGCATCTCATCAGGGCATGTGCCGTGGTTTTGACACATGCTGGTGATGTTAACCTTGGTCAGTCGTTAAGGTGGTGTCTGCCCACATGCTCTGTCATAAAGGATACCATTTTACCCTTTGTAATGAAAGAATATCCTGCAGGGAGATAACTTTAATATTATATAACAATTGTATTAATCTTACAGTTTTTACATACTATTTCTATGAACCTTGATGTTCTTGCCTGAATTCAGTATTTTTATGATGGTGACCGTGTAGCCATTTTCTAGTTCCATCAACACTTATTTATTTGTTAGTTGGTGTTCTACTGGAAGGGAGTGCTTTTCTCCTCCCCACTTACTTACTTGTTCCCTTTTTTATGTCAGTGTAAGATGTAAACACTGTAAGATGCGAGATACTCAGAGATTCTCATGAGTCTGGCTTATCATTTGTTGCTGTCTTGATTTATTTGATGCCCAGACTCCACCACCACCCCCACCAGCCACAGGCGGTCAGGGGAGCCCCTTCAGTCTGGCTCTATCTTTCTGACATGTCCCATCGTCTTTTGAGCACACGCTTACCTGTTTGCACATCAAGATGCTCCAGCAGCCCTGGAATCAGCCGGTTCCCCAGGAAAACCGCTCCATTAAGTGGAGGATGGTATTTGGGCACCAGATCTTGCCAGTAAATGCACTCATTGCTTCTGGGACAGCTCTGCTGTCCAACATATGCAGCAAACAGAGCCGGGAATATTTGCTTTGTGTCCTGAGAGTCATATTAATTTCAGTGTTTATATATTTAAAAACCACATGTTTATATTCACATGTCCAGTTCTGATTCAATACCACAGGGCACATCCTAACTTTGCCCTTGGTATATTTGCAGCTCCCTTCCCTGATGGTAAAATCTGAATTCCTTTGCTCAATTCAAGAAAATACATAAAGTCATTTCAGAATTGCTAACATACAGCACTGTGAACAACAAAGTTCTTCACTACAATAATCGCACCTAGTTTTTGTCTTTAGCCTCAGGATATAAAATCAAACTACTGTGCTCAAAAATCACTTGGATGGTTCCCCAAGCTCTCCTTCTACATGGTAGCTATCTTAGATATTATTAGGGTTGTTTCTGCTGACATTCTATTTGCAGTTTTTATTCCACATCCTCCTAGATTCTGATTATTAATTAATGCATTTGTGTATTTGAGTATGTGAAACAGACATGGTTCTAAAAAGTCAAAATGATACAAAAAGGTTACTCAGGAGTATCACTTCCTCATCCATTCTGCCCTGTTCCCATCCCCCTGCCTTGAAGGTTTCCAAGCTCAATGATTTCTAGTCTCTCTTTCTAGGATTCCTTTTGCAAAAATAAGCAAATATATGTATATTTTCTTACTCCTCCCACTTTTTTTTTTTTGTTACACAAAAAGTAACATACAATGGATACTCATTTGTACACTTTGCTTTCTGTTTAACAGAAATCGTTCCATATCAGTGTGTAGAGACACTCACACTTTCTCACAGGTGCAGAAGACTCCACTGTACCGACACACCATAGCTGATCCAGCCTCCCGTGTCCAGGGGCTCAGGTTGTTGCCAGTATTTTAAACCTACAAACAGTGCCACCATGAACAACCACGTGCATGTGAGTTTCATCTTGCTGGGGTTCTATATTCGGGGTAAATTCTTAAAAGTAGAATTGCTGGGTAAAAAGGTTGTTTTAAATAGATGTGCAGTGATTTGATACTGCTGCGGTCCCCTCCAGAGGTGCTGCACCAATTTCCATTCCTATGGGGTATTCTCCTACAAGGCGGGTTTCTCATGGTTTCTTTTGTAGAATGTGTAGTCCTGCTTGCTAATCGCTGCCAATGTGATAAGTGAGAAATGGCACCTCAGTGAAGTTGTCATTTGCATCTCCCTAATTATGAGTGGGGTTGAACATTTTTCACCTGTTTAGGCTATTTTTAGATTTTTTTTTTTTTATGAGCTGTCAGTGTCTTTTGTCCTTTTTTGTACCTAGTTTTTGGTTTTCCTTTCCTTAATTTTAAAGAGTTCTTTATATATTAGGGACATAAATATAAATACATCTGTGATAAATAAATGTGCAAATATTTTCTCTCAGTTTATCAGGTGTATCTTGACTTTATTCATCTTTTGGTGAAAGATTTTTTATCAGTCTTTTCTTCTTTCTCTTTCCTTCTGGATTTTTAATCTTAAAAAACCTTCCTCAGTATGTGTTACAATGGAATTTCTTTCTTCTAGTACTTCAGTTATTTAGTTTTACAAAATTAAAATAATGAATTTTATATCCATTTTTTAAAAAGCTAACATTATATATGAAGACTTTTCTATGTTGATTAAGAATTCTCTGAAAATGTGCACATTTCTGCTTTGTCTCTGAATGTTCCTACTACTGCTGTTTAGATGCTTAGTCGTGTCCAACTCTTTGTGACGCCATGGGCTGTAGCCCACCAGGCTCCTCTGACCATGGAATTTTCCAGGCAAGAATACTAGAGTGGCTTGCCATTTCCTTCTCCAGGGGATCTTCCTGACCCAGGGATCAAACCTGCACCTCTTGCTTGGCGGGTTTTACCACTGAACCACCTGGGGAGCCCTTTGTTTGAATGGATTGATTACGATTGCTTGATTTACCTCTCCTGGAGTTTGCTCAAGTTCATGTTTATTGCATCGGTGATGCCATTGACCTGTCTCATCCTCTGATGCCCTCTTCTCCTTCTGCCCTCGATCTTTCCAGCATCAGGGACTTTTTCAGTGAGTCAGCTGTGTGCATCTGGTGACTGAGATACTGGAGCTTCAGCTTCAACATCAGTCCTTCCAGTGAATATTCAGCGTTGATCTTCCTTAAGATTGACTGGTTTGATCTCCTTGCAGTCCAAGGGACTTTCAAGAGTCTTCTCCAACACCACAGTTCGAAGGTATCAATTCTTTGGCATTCCGCTTTCTTTATGGTCCAGCTCTCACAACCGTACATGACCACTGGGAAGACCATAGTCTTGACTACACAAATCTTTTTCAGCAGAGTAATGTCTCTGCTTTTCAATACACTGTCTATGGTCATCGCTTTTCTGCCAAGAAGCAATTGTCTCCTGATTTCATGGCTGCAGTCACCATCTGCAGTGATTTTGGAGCCCAAGAAGAGGAAATCTGTCACTACTTCCCCCTTTTCCCCTTCTATTTGCCATGTAGTAATGGGGCCGGGTGCCATGATCTTAGTTTTTTTTAATATTTAGTCTTAAGCCGGCTCTTTCATGCTCCTCCTTCACTCTCATCAAGAGGCTCTTTAGTTCCTCTTAGCTTTCTGCCATTAGAGTAGTGTCATCCGCATATCTGAGGTTGTTGATGTTTCTCCCCGCCTATCTTGATTCTGGCTTGTAACTCATCCAGCCCGGCATTTCTCATGATGCGATCAACATAGAGATTAAAGAAGCAAAGTGACGGCAGACCGTGGCAGTTGGACATTTAGATAGCCTCTAATTTTTTGATAATGTAAATAATGCTATAATATATATCCCCATACATAAATCTTTGAACAGATATTATTATTTCCTTAGAATACATGTCTAGAAAAATAATGGACAGTGTTACGCCAGTTGACAGGTGAATGAATAAATTATGGTATATCCATAAATAGAATATTACTTAGAGAAAGGAATTAATTTGATACATGCAACAACATAGATAAATGTCACAATCTTGATCTTAAGTGAATATGTAGAGATGGGAAAAAAGGATGTATTGTACTATTTAATGTGTATAAAATTCTAAAAGATGTAAACTAATCTATGATGACAGAAAGCATAGAAGCATTTGCTTAGAGAAAGGAATAGATTATGAAGTGCACAAAGAAACATTTGGGCATCATTGCTTGACTGTGATGATAGTTTTATGAGTGTATGAGTATATAAAAATTTTCAAATTGTTCACTTAAAACATGTACAGTTCATGGTATACCAATTGTACCCCAATAAAACTGTGAAACAAATAAGATATAAGACCACAGGGACCAGGAGAAAAAAAAAATAATAGTCACCTTTAAGGCACTTAATACTTATTGCTATGCTGTGCTTAGTCGCTCAGTCGTGTCTGACTCTTTGCGACCCCATGGACTGTAGCCCTCCAGGCTCCTCTGTCCATGGGATTCTCCAGGCAAGAATACTGGAGTGGGTTGCCATGCCTTCCTCCAGGGGATCTTCCCAACCCAGGGATTGAACCCAGGTCTCCTGCATTGCAGGCAGATTCTTTACCATCTGAGCCACCAGGGAAACCCAAGAATACTGGGGTGGGTAGCCTATCCCTTCTCCAGGGGATCTTCCTGACCCAGGAATCAAACTGGGGTCTTCTGCATTGCAGGCAGATTTTTTACCAGCGGAGCTACCAGGGAAGCCCTGATATGCTTTCTGCTTGTTGCCCACAAAGTCTTATATGCTATATAGTACAGTCGACCTTCTGTATCCATGGACACAGAATCCACAGATGTGGAGACCAGACTGTACCGCACAGTTTTATACCAGGGTCTTGAGCATCTGTGGATTTTGGTATGGCAGGTGTGGTGGGACCAATTCCCTGAGGACGCTGAGGGACACCTGTGTATATGTATAGCCACTTCACTCCCCTCATTAGCAAGGATTTTGCATCTTTAAAACATCTTTGCTCGTTTGGTAGGCACAATCGTGAGATTATTCTCATATGCTTTTTCATAAATAAGGCAGTCAAACATTTTCATATGTGTACTTACTGTTTGCATTTCTCCTTTTGTGAATTCTCCAGGTTGTTTGATCATTTTGCTAAATTTAATTGATTTTTACAATTTCTTTTTATAGTATACCATCTCTTCATGTATGCTGCAAATATTCCTTTAAATTTGTTTCTTTTAACTCCTTATTTTGTTCATTTTTAGATGGACAGAACTTTTGATACTTAATCAAATGCAATTTCCTTTATGGTTCTTGTTAGAAAATTCAACCCCTTTCTGAAATCAAGTAAATAGTCACTTATTTTTCCAGTGTCTGTTTTAGTTTTTACACTTAATCTCCTTATTCTTGTTTGGAATTTATTTAGGTGTATATTAGAAAATATATAACCTTTTTTTTTTCCTGATGAGTAGTAAAACATTTTCCAGGACCATTTTGGTGATATTTCTAAAGAACAAATGCCATTTCAAAACAGAGGTTTTTATTTATGTTATCCTGGTTTTTCTATCTGTAAACGAGGTATAATAATCTCCACCTCCTCATTTGCTCTCCAGACTAGTTCTTATGTGCAAGATAAGCACTGTTAAAAGAGGATTATGAAACTCTGATGCCCTGAATTAATGCACCAGCGAGAGCTTAAATTAACTCTACCTGTAACCCACTGTAGGTAAGATGAAGGACTTGGGGGAAAATGTTCACACTGATGGTCTTCTCAATGTCCTAGGAAATGTCCTAAGATTCAGAGGAATACAAGTCAGATCAGCTTCAAGACAGGGAAAGGGAAAGAGGTAACAGAAACAAGTGGGCAGTAATATTCACCTACATAAAAGAAATGTACAAATCATTTCACCTGCATAAATTTGACTCCACATTTTCCCCTCGGTATGCTATTCTCATATTTGATCCTTAAACACACAGTTGTCCCAGAAAAAAAAAAATAATGTAATGACATACTCTCTTATAAACATTCAGTTTTGCAGATAAAACCCCTGACACCTACTATGTAAAACTTCAAGTTTATATAAAACATAAATTAGAAAGCCCCTACATTACTGCGAACTTACCTACTCTGTGGATCCTTTTAAAGAATTAGCCATCCTGGTACATTTAAACCCTGCCCTGGTTGACAAAATACAATGTTTGTGGGTACAGAATATGAATCTTGTGACTTTTCACTTTGGCTTTTAGTCTATGTATAGCTGAACTTCTACCCAGGGAACACTGCAATCACCTTTCTGACCTTCATCCAGAAATCATTTTATAAGTGGCCTTACTATTTTAATAATATAGGAACCTCCTGTAACATTTTGTGATCACAGGCTTAGATAAACCATTGGTGATGTTAGGCAGTTGTAAAACGGAGTCACTAAACAGAGTCACTGCATGGTCAGCAAAGGCTTTGCCCGACATGGTCAGTTTTATTACCATTTCCAGCATCATGGAGGTTGGTCCATTTCTTCCTCCCTTGCCCACACACACATAAGCATTTGGGAGAGTCTCTGCAGGCTCTAAGTGTGCTGATATTATCATCAAAGTCTCCGTCCTGAAGGGCTTGAATTTTAGTAGTCTGTCATCTTGCTAGTGGCATTTATGCTTTCACATGTCTAATGGTATGCCTTAGTCCATTTAGGCTGCTATAACAAAATACCTTAGCCTAGGTGGCTTATATACAAGAGAAAGCTATTTCTTACAGTTCTGAAGGCTTGGCAGTCCAAGAGCACTGTGCCGATAGATTCCCTGTCTGATGAGGGCCCTCTTCCTGGTTCATAGAGCCAGTCATCTTCTCACTGTGCCCTCATGTAGCAGAAGAAACAAAGGTTCTCTGGGGTTTCTTTATAAGGGCACTAATCCCATTCATGGGGGCTCCACCTTCACGAGCTCATCATTTCCCATTGGCCTCTTCCTCCTAATGTCATCACATCTGAGGTCAGGTTTCAACACATGAATTTTGGAGGGGATACAAGCGTTCAGCCTACTTCGTGGCTTTCACACAGTGTTAGTACTTTTTGGGGTCCTTTTTATTTTGAGGCCAATTTTTAGCTGCCTACAGGTGGAAACCTATCCTTTTTGGAAGAGGTTGAATATCTGATTTCTTTGTTGTTGTTGTTTAGTCACTAAGTCTTGTCTGACTCTTTGCAACCCCATGGACTGCAGCACGCCAGGCTTCGCTGTCCTTCACTATCTCCCAGAGTTTGCTCAAACTCATGTCCATTGAGTCGGTGATGCCATCCAATCATCTCATCCTCTGTCACCCTCTTCTCCTCCTGCTCTCGGTCTTTCCCAGTATCAGGGTCTTTTCCAATGAGTCAGCTCTTTGCATCAGGTAGCCAAAGGATTGGAGCGTCAGCTTCAGCATCAGTCCTTCCAATGAATATTCAGGGTTTCTTTGGAGCCTGGGAAATGTTTTGAGAGGAGGTAAGAGAGAAGGGGAATTGGCCGAATTCTGTCCCAGAAACTAACAGGGAAAGAGTTGATGGCTGTTGTCAGATCCAGAAATAGGAAGTGTGTTGGCCTAGAGGTCTACCTAGGGATCAAGGAGTCCGTGGGCTGATTGCTAATCCTGCCTTGCGGTCCTATCCTCCCCCGTCTCCTGCATCTCCACTTTCAATAGGAGCACACCATCTGATGGGGATGCAACTCCGAGCTCCCAGAGCAGCCTGTCTATGTACCTCTCTTTTAAGCATTTATAATGCAGTGGTCCTCCAAGGGTGGATGCCCAGGTCAGCATCATCTGGGATCAGACTGACTGACTCAGAAAGTCTGAAGGTAGAGCCCAGACATCTGTGGTTTAAGAAGCACCCCAGATGATCCATGCTAAATTTTAGGAACCACCCCTATTCCGTACAGCTGACTGTCTGTATCCTCTGCTTCTGCATTCTCAGATTCAGCCAGCTGCACATCCGAATCTATGGATGCAGAACCCTTGGATACAGAACACAAGTTGTAATGCACTGTTCTATACAAGGGCCTTGAGTGTCCTAAGATTTTGGTATGGTGCAGAGCAGGGCGGTGGGGGGCTGGACAGTCCTGGAACCAAGCCCCCGTGGATGTTGAGGAAGGACTGTAATAGCTGGTTTACTCCTATATTCTCAGCAAGGGACTTCCCTGGTGTCTCAGACAAATTCACCTGCAATGTGGGAGACCTGGGTTCAGTCCCTAGGTTGGGAAGATCCCCTGGAGGAGGGCATGGCTACCCACTCCAGTATTCTTGCCTGGAGATTCCCCATGGACAGAGGAGCCTGGTGGGCTACAGTCCATGGGGTCGCAAAGAGTCGGACAGGACTGGGTGACTTAAGCACACATTCTCAGCCAGACAGAAAGTTTCTTAACGACAGAAACAAGTGTAGTCATAAATATGTTAGTTAATAAATGAATGAAACAAATGAACATTTTTGCAGTCCTCACTATTTAATAAATGTTTAGTAAATAATTTCTGCAACATCAGGCTTGAGGTGGATTCCTAATGAACCAGAGCAAACAAATCACTGAAAAAAATCCCTCCCTGCATTCCACCAGTTTCACCTTAGTTGTGAAAACAAAACATTTCTCCATAATCCATTGAGGACTCATTTAAATGATTCTATTTTTTTCTGATGGGAAATAGAATGCAGTTTTATTGCAAAACAGTTCAAAAATGCAAAGAAAGTAAGATTTATCTCTTACCCCACCACCTTCTGAGTCTTTTTTATGGACTTTTATGCATATCCCTCAATTACCATGTTAAAGATAACTCTTTTCCTTGCAAGCACAGCACATACTCTCAAAGATTAGAAAATATAGGACAGCATCACAGGGAAAAGAATAACAGCAGTTAATTTCATCATTCAGAGATGTTAATACTCTGGGGTATCTTCTCCAGACTCTGTGTGTCTTTGTATGTATTTTAAAAGCCATGTGTATGCTCTGTAGCCGTCTCTTCTCTGATTCCATCCTCAGCTCCAGCAGGTCATACGTGATTTCCTCCTGTGCTGTCTAACATGCAAAGCATACTCAGGGTTACCCCACAGGGCAGACTTCCAGGAAAAGCTCCTATGCTGGATGTGGCCCAGAAGTCCCAAGGTTCGAATCTGCTCTCTGATTTTCTTTAGCACTACTTTGACTTATTTTATGACGCCTTAGTAAGGCAGTAAGGAGACAAGATGCTGGAATCTTTCTATAGTTCGGGGCTTTCACCAGGTGAAAAGCCAGTTCCGAGAGAAAGTGTGGAGTCACCGGGGCCAGAGGATGGAGGTGTGCTGGGATAGTCCGCTTTCACCTGGCTCTTGGGTAATGCTTAGCATTTCAGAACTAAGCCATGGGCCATGGATGTCCACCTTGCCATGTTTTTCCCTATTATCTTCAGAAGAATTATTTGAAATTAGGTAGGGTATTGCTCCTACCTATCTTGAAACTCTCCATTACACTTGTCAGTATGGGCAGTGGCATTTGTAACAGTTATTACGAGCAGAAGTGAATTTGTGACTTTCATTTTCATGTTTCCATTGTATCTGCCGGGAGAAAGGCATGGTGGGGATGAACAGGGAGATGAAGTGGTCACCAGTGAGGGAGGAGAGGTCATCTAAGACAGTGGTCCCCGACCATTTTGACACCAAGGACTGGTTTCATGAAAGGCAAGTTTTCAGTGGGCCAGGCCAGGGGGAGTGGTTTTAGGATGATTCAAATGCATTACATTTATTGTCACTCATTTCTATTATTATTACATCGGCTCCACCTCATTAGATCTCAGAGACTGGAGACCCCTGATCTAAGGGCCACCCAGTTTTTTGTAATGATATTATAATTTCAAGATAAAACTTGTTGTAGGTAATTTGGAAAGCAGAGTAAAGTGGAAAGGAGAAAGGAAAAAAAAAAAAAAATCACCCACCCTCCCAAATCTAAAGTAACCTGTTAGCATTTTGCCTTGCATCTTTTCATCTATTTGTCTTCACAAATGTTGAAAAAATATTATACATAGTACTTGCAACCTCAGTTTTCCACTTAAAATTGTAGCAAAATTTTTTGTATGTTATTATGAAACATTCTTAAGAAGTGTCATTGTAGTGATATTTTCCATCCTGCATCTCTAAGTCACTTCCCTGTTGTTGCTTTACATTTTTGCTAGAAACACAGATTTTTTTTTACCATTTCTCTGTGATGGGACGGCTCGGGTGCTGCAGTCCATGGGGCCACAAAGAGTTGGACACGACTGAGCGACTAGACGACAGCAACAGCTATGATGTTGGGACAGATTCCTGAGAGTGGGATTAAAATTTGGACAGCTGGCAGCTTTGATAGCTATTCCTAATTGCTCTTCAGGGTGGTCCAAGTTCTACCACCATGGCCTCAGCATGTTTGTAGAAGAAGCAGACATGAGAAGCACATTGTATGGGAATGTTTGTAGCACCAGATGACACGAGATGTCAGAAATAAGGTGTTTACTGATATGATCCTTCTTAGCAACGTGGTCAACATCTGTATTTTACAATCCTAATGATGTGACAGGAGTCTGTTTTGGATCCTGCCTGGGGAGTCTGGTCTCAGAAATGCCTCACATTAAAGTCCAGTCTGTCCATGTTTTCAAAACTCAGGTTCTAAGAGCAGTCTTCTAGAAGAGATGTCAGGGTATAATTGTTTCCCGTAAGCCAGATGGATAGTTGTCCTTTAGCTGTTCTGAATGCCTGCCTCATTTTCACAAGGCATCACCCTTGCGCAGAAAATGGATCACTCCTCCGACCTCTCACTAAAGAACTTGAACATCTGGTTCTTTTCACTTGAGTTTAAAAATAACATAAAATAAAATCCTGGAGGGCTGGTGACCTCGTGAATTGGTTCATTAACTGTCTCTGATCCTCTGTAGCTCAGGAGACAGTGGTTCTAGTGGCTGTGCCCCTAACACTCTGTATGAGTGAGAGGCTCAGGGTCGTCACCCTGGCCAGACCCCGTCCCCTCAGGCCAGCGTGTGACAGACACGGGGTTATCACATGGAGAGCCGGGTCAGAATGCGCGCCTGGGTCAGTGTGATTAGACGATCACCTTCGTGTGGACGGGTACGCTCAGTGACTTTGTCACTGTGAGACTACACTCTCAGGGACTGGCCCAGATTCAATTCTAACCCCGGAAGGCACCGTAAGCAATTGCTGAGTGTGCAGATGGGCAGTTTAAGGCCTAAAGAAGCCCAGGGACACGCCCCAGATCCATGACTAGTTAGTGGCTCTCTAGGTCTATAACCAGGTTTCCTGACTGCAAAGCTCCAGGCGCTTTCTAACCTGCTCTAGCTACACCTCTGGCCCATGTCCATGGAGTCTTGGCAAGGTCAACGGGGCTTGGCAGAACTGGTGGAGAGACAAGCCTGCATACAAGAGAAAGCATCCTTTATCATTACTGTTTATGCTGCTGCCTGCCCGGGTGGCTCAGCAGTAAAGAATCTGCCTGCCAATGCAAGAGACGTGGGTTTGAACCCTGGGTTGGGAAGATCCCCTAGAGGAGAAAATGGCAATCCACTCCAGTATTCTTGCCTGGGAAATCCTGTGGATAGAGGAGCCTGGTGGGCTACAGTCCACAGGGTCACAAAGAGCAGGACACGACTGGGCATGCACACCACCTGCACACAGTTAGTGGCATTTTCTGGTGCAGCCCAGACACGGACAGTCAGCCCCTCACCCCATATGCGTCTCTCAGGAGGAAATAAAATTCACATAAGTACCCCCTTCCACACCCCCACATTTATAGCAAGCCCCCCATGCACGAAAGGAATGATTCCAAACTGAGATCCTTTCCGTATGAGATGCAAACCAATCTGCAGTGAAATGTGAAAAGAGACTGTTATTTCCTGACCCAGCACCATTAAAGCTCAGCAAAGCCATCACGTTAGCTTGTTTGCATGTAATTGTATAAACACAGTTTTCCCAGTTCAAAGCACTTGGAGGTATTTCATTATGCCTTCGTCCTGGCTGGGCGACACTGACCATGTGCCAGGGCTGAAAAAACCAGCCCGCCCGTGAGCTAGGGCTGATGTGGAGGAAGGCAGCTGGGCCAGAGTCTTTAGCTGCTTGTCACCGGTGTGATTGTACTCTCCTGGGAGACACGTGACCATGGCCTTGGATGCGGACACTGAGCATCACCGAAGAGCATGTGTCCCCCTCACTCTCTCCCCCCTAGCTCCTCACAGGTCGAGTTGAATTTGGTTTCACCAGCATGCATTGGAGGGGGGCCCCGTGGGGAAGATTCAGGCGTAGGAATCAGGCCCAGATCCTGTGCTCAACGAGTTCAAGTTCCTAAAGATGAGAGAGGCATGTGAACAATGAACTCTGAGGCAGAAGTGTGGCCGCGATGGCCACGGGAGTGCTAAGTAGTATAAGCAAGAGGGGAACCGTCTTGCTTCAGAGATCCTGGGAGCCTGCGAGGAGCTGGTAGCATTGAGCAGGTGAAGGTGTTCCTGTGGAGAGGAACCTTTCTAAACAGCTTGAGCCAAAGGCTTGTAGCCGGGATGTGAGAGTGTAGGGCCTGGGCCGGAGGAGGGTAAGCCGGGGTGTGAGTGAGCATGGTGGTCTCTGACCACGGGAAGATCTTTCTGCAGAGGCCCAGCCTGCCTTAGCTAGCGCTGGGTCTCCAGTGCCAAACAGCACCCACCTAATGAGTGCCCAGGAATTTTACAGTTTTTAAAGTTGAAGTCCAGTTGATCTATGATGTGTTATTAATAGTTGTAGGTGTGTGTGTGCGTGTGTGCTCAGTTGCTCAGTTGCTCAGTCGTGTCTGACTCTTTTCGACCCTGTGGACTGTAGCCCGCCAGGCTCCTCTGTCCATGGCATTCTCCAGGCAAGAATTCTGGAGTAGGTTGCCATGCCCTCCTCCAGGGGATCTTCCCAACCCAGGGATCGAACCCATGTCTCCTGAGGCTCCTGAATTGCAGGCAGATTCTTTACCGCTGAGCTACAGGGGAAGCCCCAGTTTTAAGAGTACTGCAAAGTGATTCAGTTTTCTCTCTCTCTTTCTCTGTGTATTTATACACACATACACACACATATAAATTCTTTTTCAGATTCTTTTCCCTTATAGGTTGTTACAAAATACTAAGTGCAGTTCCCTGTGCTCCACTGCAGATCTTTGTTGGTTTCCTGGGATGTCCAATAATTGAATGAAGGAATTCCTAGGAAAGGTGTATTGCTGCAGCCGGGTATTAGGGGGAACAAATGTAGGGGTCCATTCTAGGTATCTCTCGGGAAGGGTGGGGCTCAGGGGAGGTGTGCCACTTTAAGATTATATTTGGACTGAAACAGTGGAGGTGACTCCAGGGCCCCACGATTGTCTCCAGATCCAGTTGCAGGAGGTGTGGTCCCTGGCATTGCTCTCCTGCATTGTTTGGGCAGCTGCCTCTGCTTCAGCCAGGCCTGTGCTCCAACTTTCTTTTTTAATTAATTTTTATTGGAGTACTTTTGCTTTACAATGTTGTGTTATAATAGTTTCTACTGTACAACAAAATGAATCAGCTGGACATATACATGTATCCCCTCTTGTTTTGAATTCCCTTCCCACTTAGGTCATCACAAAGCACTTAGAGTTCCCTGTTCCATACAGTGGGTTCTCGATAGTTATCTATTTATTGTTGTTCATTTGCTAAGTCACACTCCATGGACTGCAGCATGCTAGGCTTCCCTGTCCTTCACCATCTCCCACAGTTTGCTCTAACTCATGTCCATTGACTCAGTGATGCCATCCAACCATGTCATCTTCTGTCATCCCTTTCTCCTCCTGCCTTCAATCTTTCCCAGCATCAGGGTCTTTTCCAGTGAGTCAGTTCTTTGCATCAGGTGGCCAAAGGATTGGAGCTTCAGCTTCAGCATCAGTGCTTCCACTGAATATTCAGTGTTGATTTCCTTTAGGATTGACAGCAGTCCAGGGGACTCTCAAGAGCCTTCTCCAGCATCACAGTTCAAAAGCATCAATTCTTTGGTGCTCAGCCTTCTTTATTTCCAACTCTCATACCCCTACATGACTACTGTAAAAACCATAGTTTTATATGGACCTTTATCGGCAAAGTGATGTCTCTGCTTTTTAATATGCAATCTAGATTTGCCATAGCTTTCCTTCTAAAGAACAAGCGTCTTTGAATTTCATGGCTACAGTCACTGTCCACAGTGATATAGTCTCAAGAGTGTATGTAAGACAATCCCAGTCACTCAGTTCATTCCACCACCTCCTTTCCCCTTTTGGTGTCAATACATTTTTTTCTCTTCATCTGTGCCTCTGTTTCTGTTTTGCAAAGATCATCTTTGCCATTTTTGTAGATCCCTAATATATATGATAATATGTTAACATATGATGCTTGTTTTTCTCTTTCTGAGTTACTTCACTCTGTATGACGATCTCTAGGTCTACTCACATCTCTACAAGTGACCCAGTTTCATTCTTTTTTATGGCCGAGTAGTATTCCATTATAAATATGTGCTGTATCTTCTTTATATATTCTTCTGCTGATGGATAATTTAGTTTGCTTCCATGTCCTGGCTATTGAAAATAGTGCTGCAATGAATATTGGGATGCATGTGTCCTTTTGAATTGTGGTTTTCTCTGGGTATATGCCCAGAGGGATTGCTGGGTCATATGGTTCTATTTTTAGTTTTTTAAGGAACCTCCTTACTATTCTCCATAGTGGCTGAATCAATTTACATTCCCACCAACAGTGTAGGAGTGTTCTTTTTCTCCACACCCTCTCCAGCATTTATTGTTTGTATACTTTTTGATGATGTCTATTTTGATTGGCGTGAGGTGATATTTCATTGTAGTTTTGATTTGCATTTCTCTAATCCTTGGAAGGAAAGTTATGACCAACCTAGACAGCGTATTAAAAAGCAGAGACATTACTTTGCCCACGAAGGTCCGTCTGGTCAAGGCTATGGTTTTTCCAGTAGTCATGTATGGATGTGAGAGTTGGACTGTGAAGAAGGCTGAGCACTGAACAATTGATGCTTTTGAACTGTGGTGTTGGAGAAGACTCATGAGAGTCCCTTGGACTGCAAGGAGATCTAACCAACCCATCCTAAAGGAGATCTGTCCTGGGTGTTCATTGGAAGGACTGATGCTGAAGCTGAAACTCCAACACTTTGGCCACCTCATGAGAAGAGTTGACTCATTGGAAAAGACCCTGATGCTGGGAGGGATTGGGGGCAGGAGGAGAAGGGGGTGACAGAGGGTGAGATGGCTGGATGGCATCACTGACTCGATGGACATGAGTTTGAGTAAATTCTGGGAGTTGGTGATGGACAGGGAGACCTGGAGTGCTGCGATTCATGGGGTCGCAAAGAGTCGGACACGACTGAGCAACTGAACTGAATAATTAGTGATGCTGAGCATTTTTTCCTGTGTTTGTTAGGCATCTGTATGTCTTCTTTAGAGAAATGTCAGTTTAGGTCTTCTGCCCATTTTTTGGATTTTTTTTTTTTTATATTGAGCTGCATGAGTTGTTTGTATATTTTGCAGATTAATCCCTTGTCAGTTGCTTCATTTGCTAATATGGTCTCCCATTCTGATGGCTGTCTTTTCATCTCATTTATGGTTTCCTTTGCTGTGCAGAAGGTTTTGTTTAATTAGGTCCCACTTGTTTATTTTTGTTATTGTTTTCATTACTCTAGGAGGTGGGGCAAAAAAGATCTTGCTGCAATTTGTATCAAAGAGTGTTTTCCTGTAAGAGTTTTATAGTATCTGTTCTTACATTTAAGAGTTTTGAGTTTATTTTTGTGTGTGGCACCAGGGAGTGTTCTAATTTCATTCTTTTACATGTAGCTGTCCAGTTTCCCCAGCACCACTTATTGAAGAGACTGTCCTTTCTCCATTGGATATTCTTGCCTCCTTTGTCATAGATTAGGTGACCATAGGTGCATGGGCTTATATTTCCCCTTATTTTTGTTATTTTAACCTTTTATCTTTCAAAGGGATTGCTCTGGTTCTGCATAAGTCACTTATTGGTTAAAAGTTGTGCTTCCATATTGTAAGGTAATTATCCTCCAATTGAAATAAGTTAATTTTAAAAAGTTGTGCTTCAGCCCTTCCATGAGTTACATTTTTACCTTTACTGTTGGATGTGAGTCTAGCTTGCAGGTTGCAATCACACTTCGGGAAATTTACATTTTGGGCTCCACGTTCAGCCAGGGACTAGCAGCTTGGATTTCCCTCTCCGATCACTCCTGAGAGGGCTCCTCTTGCACAGGAAGTATTCAGGCTCCCAGGAGGAGTGTGATTTTAGACACGAGCCTGGCTTCCTAGGAGTGGCCCCGGGTTGGGATACTGACTGCAGTCCGGATTCGCTCAGAGGCTGTGTCTCAGCCTGCGGCCCCAGTGAAGCTCCTGCCCCGGGTTAGGGGGTCTGCCTGCGGCTTGGGGACGTTCTGAAGCCTCCCGCATGTCCTGCTCTGACCACCCCTGAGCGGTGCAGCCCAAGCACCCCCAGAATTGACTGTGATCCCCGGAGGACACCTCCGGGTTCTTTGTCTGGTTCTGGCAAAACTTCGGGCACTCTGCTGTTAGAATCGCATGGTGGAGCTGCCAGCCTCCTCCAGCACTCTCCCCCAGGCCCTCCTTGCTGAGGCAGGCAGCCTCCTGGCTCTGTTCCTGAGGTCAGTCTGGTCGGGCGGAGCTGGGGAGACCTTCAGCTGTATGGCCCCATTTCCCCTGGACAAACCCCTGGGACCTGCCCGGGAACTCGGGGTGGGGACCCTCTCTTCTGGGAGTGACACCCCTGCTCTACAGCCGGGCACTGAGGGAGGCAGAAATGGTGCTTCTGTCTTCCTGGCTTCCTCTCCTGGAGGAATCTCCACCCTACCTGAGAGCCAGGGCGGGGGCACTCGCACCTGGGTACCCCTGGCCCACCCTGCCTGTGGGGAGCCTTCAGCCCACGAGCAGAAGGAGGCCCTGGTCTCTGGGTCCCTCTTGCCTGAAATAGAGCTTCTGCAGTCAAGCCCTGGGGAGGTTGAGAGATGCGGGCAGCCCGCTTTCCCCAGGATGAAACCATAGCCCCAGACAGCTGTGAGGCGAGAGACCAACTCCATCTTCTTGGCCACATCTGCCCAGAACGGAGGATCCAAGACATGGAGCTGTGGGTGCGGGGTGGGGGTGGGGTTTAGGGAGGTCATGGCTCAAAGGTCACAGATGCTGGCTGAGCTTATATTTAGTGCCTTTTCTTAAATGACTATTTCTCCATTTGCTGTATGTCCTCAGGACAGTTTTCAGAGATTTTAAAATAATAGTGGCTTTGTTTTCTTATTTTTCAACCATTTTCCCCACTTTGTATTGCTGGAGAGAATTTCCACCAGTTCAGCTGCCGTCTTGACCTATTTTTTGGAGCAGGAGAGAAAAGACGGACTGTATCTCTGGTTGCCAGGCATTACTTCTACCCCTCCATGCTCCCTGGGCACATGGCCTGTACCCAGCTTCATTTCATGCCATGATTTCTCAAGGACCGAGTGATTATAAAACGAAGCCATTTGTTCTGTTCAATGTGTACCACATCAGTTAGTGAGATTTTGTTTTCATTTCTGGTGAGTGAAACAGGCGGGTTCACTTTCAGCTTCGGCAAAATATCCAGAGAAAAAGCATTATACCTGGAAGAGCTTCCTAAAACATATGCACATTCTCACAAATTCAAGCTCCCCAAATTTCAGAGTTGTGTTTATATGAACAGTTTGGCTGTATTGAAACATTTAAGAATGCAGAGCCTACTTTAAACTTCAAATTTAAGAAATACTCATTTTCTCATCATCATTCTTCTATAATCTTTCATTAAAGTTTTCTAGCAGAAATTTTAAAACTAGGGGGAAGTATTTTGTGGTGCAGGGAGGTCCTTCTGACGTACACGGAAATTGTGTGATCTTTCCATGGGCAGCGTTATACCAGACTGGATCCCTCCATTATGTTACCCAGATGCTCACATATACCATTTTCATAATTTTTGCCATCTAGTCACCATTTTTTCTATGTCTGCGTACCACCTGCACTTATTCACTTAATATTTTTCTTTCTCATATATTTGAAGTGTTTCTTTCTAAAAGCATTCATCTTTTAAAAAATTATTTGCCTGTGGTGGGTCTCAGTT
Source organism: Cervus elaphus (assembly GCF_910594005.1). Classification (NCBI taxonomy): domain Eukaryota; kingdom Metazoa; phylum Chordata; class Mammalia; order Artiodactyla; family Cervidae; genus Cervus; species Cervus elaphus. The sequence continues at coordinate 32,199,496 of NC_057846.1, forward strand.
GTGGCCTGTGGGACCTTTGCTTTTAGTTGTGGCATGTGGGATCTAGTTACCTGGCCAGGGATCGAACCCAAGCCCCCTGCATTGGGAACTTGGAATTTTAGCCACTGGACCATCAGAGAAGTCCCTAAATACATTCATTTGTAAAGCAACTGTTCTATCACTAGTGGGAATAATCAATTAGTAAATACGATGAAGACATAACTTAAAAATTCTAGTTAGATACTATCAAGGACTCAGAGCTTAAGACTAGCTTTCCCAGTAAAAAAAGAGAACTCTGTGTGTTACTAGAATAGGATGAGCTATGTTTGATGCCCATACTGAGAGCTGTCCCAAGTCCTTTACACATGGGATCTCGTTAGATATTCATCACAACTGTGTGAGGTAGATGGCTTGCTCCATTCCATTTCACGTGGGGACACAGGCATGGGAAAGTGGGTGCAGAGCCAGGATTCCCAAGAGTGAGTGATCTGGGGCAGTGCTCTTTGCATGCTTACTCTGCCCAGTCATGTCTGACTCTTTGGTGACCCCATGGACTGTAGCCTGCCAGGCTCCTCTGTCCATGGGATTTCCCAGGCAAGAATACTGGAGTGGGTTGCCGTTTCCTTCTCCAGGGGATCTTCCTGACTTAGGGAAGTCAGGTAACCAGGTCTCCCATGTCTCCTATATTGCAAGCAGGTTCTGGACCTGCTGAGCCATCGCAGGTTCTCTTAACCACCCTGCAATCCTGCCTCCAAAGAGAAGTGACTTTGTTGGTTGAAGCTACCTCTGCCTCACTGACAAGTGCCCTGGGCTCTGTAGACATCCTGTACCTTGGAAATGACGGATTTAGAGACTGTCCACAGCCATCCTCCCCTCTCCAGCACTTGTGGAAATGCCTTCTAGTCCACTTTGAACATTCACAATGTTCCTTGGCATCTAAATGGTTCTGAATCCTGCGGTGAAAATTCGTTTGTGCTGTGCGTAGTCACTTAGTCGTGTCTGACTCTGTGTGACCCCATGGACTGTAGCCCACCAGGCTCCTCTGTCCATGGGGATTCTCCAGGCAAGAATACTGCAGTGGGTTGCTGTGCCCTCCTCCAGGGGATCTTCCCAACCCAAGGATCGAACCCAGGTCTCCCACATTGCAGGCGGATTCTTTTTAAGCTTTATTTAATTCACTTTCTCAAACTTAGAACCTCTTAATATTAAAATAGAGGAACATGTCTCAGTAACTCAGAAATTCTTCATGGAGCAGTTTGTGAAATACTGAGAGGACAGTGAAAAAGTTGGTTTAAAACTCAACATTCATAAAACTAAGATCATGACATCTGGTCCCATTACTTCATGGCAAATAGATGGAGAAACAGTGGAAACAGTGGCAGACTTTATTTTTTTGGGCTCCAAAATCACTGCAGATGGTGACTGCAGCCATGAAATTAAAAGACGTTTGCTCCTTGAAAGAAAAGTTATGACCAATCTAGATAGCGTATTAAAAAGCAGAGATATTACTTTGCCAACAAAGTTCCATCTAGTCAAAGCTATGGTTTTTCCAGTAGTGATATATGGATGTGACAGTTGGACTATAAGGAAAGCTGAGCACTGAAGAATTGATGCTTTTGAACTGTGGTGTTGGAGAAGACTCTTGAGAGTCCCTTGGACAGCAAGGAGATCCAACCAGTCCATCCTAAAGGAGATCAGTCCTGAATATTCATTGGAAGGACTTATGCTGAAGCTGAAACTCCTATACTTTGGCCACCTGATGCGAAGAACTGACTCATTGGAAAAGACCCTGATGCTGGGAAAGATTGAAGGTGGGAGAAGGGGACGACAGAGGATGAGATGGCTGGATGGCATCACCGACTCGATGGACATGAGTTTGAGTAAACTCCAGAAGTTGGTGATGGACAGGGAGGCCTGGTGTGCTGCAGTCCATGGGGTCGCAGAGTCAGACACGACTGAGTGACTGAACTGAACTGAGTTAGTCTTTGTGTTTAGAATGAAATTCACTTCATGCTAAATTATTTCTTGTGTTTAAAGATGGAGAGGTTATTTCTTTTTCAAAAAGCTTATTTTGGCTCAGCTAGGTCTTCACTGTTGCATGTGGGCTTTCTCTAGTTGCAGTGTCTGGGCTTCTTTCTGCAGGGGCTTCTTTTGTTGCAGAGTGCAGACTCCAGGGCGTTCAGCTTCCAGAGTTGTGCTCGCGGGCTCTAGAGCACAGGTTCGGTAGTTGTGGTGCGCAGACCCAGTTGCCCTGCGAATCATCCCAGACCAGGGATCAAACCCGTGTCTCCTGCATTGGCAGATGGATTCTTAACCACTGGAGCCCTTGAATAAGATATTTCTTACTTGAGCTTAAATATTCAAATAGGGTTTCTAATACCCGATGAGTTTTCTCATGTGTTCAAACCCGTATTTTAAAGGTTCACGTGCTATCTAAACCTCTTCCAATAACTCCACACCCCTCCCTACTGGTGCAACCATGCAGCTTCTGCCAGGTGACATTCTGCCTCCTTCCAGGACTGCTGGGTAACAGTCATGGGCAAGGGAAACCCTGAGCATCTGAACCCACCATTTGTGGGACACTGTGCATTCAAAGCAAACTAGGAATCTTCTTCAAAAAGCTCACAATTAAACAGGAGAAATAGCTTTGGGAGGGAAGGATACATACGTGTGATGGATGACGCATTTGTAATCGTCACTGGGGATGTCTACTGGTCCGTGACCTACTCAACAAGTGTAAAGATCTCCAAACTTATTGGCAAAGAAAAATGAGGCCCGAAGTGTGGTTTATGCTCCTTGTTTCTTTGCAGTTCAGGAGGGTTAGCGGTGGCACTGAATCTGAGGACTTTGCTTTACCTGGACATGGTCCACAGGGGTCACACCTCATTTCCTTACTCCTTTAAAAAAAAAATTTTATCAGACTATGTTAATTTTCAACATTATGTTAGTTTTAGATGTACAGAAAACTGAATCAGTTACACACACACATATATATACACACCTCCATTCTTTTCCATGCTTTTTTTTTTACCATATATTACAGAATATTGAGTAGAGTTCCCTGTGCTATACAGTAGGTCCTTACTAGTTATTCTATATATAGTAGTATGTATATGTTAACCCCAATCTCCTAATATATCACTTCCCCAATTTCCCCTTTGGTAACCGTAAGTTTGGCTTTGAGATCTGAGTCATTTTTTAAAAAATTAATTAATTAATCTGGTTTTGTTCAGTCTTAGTTGCCCAGAGCAGGGTCTTTTAGTTGTGGCAGGTGGGATCTAGTTCCCTGACCAAGTATTGAACCCAGGCTCCCTGGCATTTGGATCACAGAGTATTAGCCACTGGCCTGCCAGGGAAAGCCCTGTGAGTCTGTTTTGTAAGTATGTTTATTTCTATCGCTTTTTATTAGATTCCACACATTGGTGATATCATTTGTCTTTCTCTGACTTACTTAGTAGGATAATCTCTAGGTCCGTTCATGTTACAAATGGCATTATTTCATTCCTTTTTATGGCTGAGTAATATTCCTTTGTAAATATGTACCACATCGTATCCATTCCTCTGTTGATGGACATTTAGGTTGCTTTCACGTCTTGGCTATTGTGAAGAGAGCTGCTTTGAAGACTGGGGTGCTTCCCTACTCTTGAAAAGTCTGATCAGCAGTTGGTTTAAGCTTTCCCACTGGCAGAGGGAGACTTGACTTCAGGGCACCCAGTGACACCACTTACCTTCTCAGGAGTCTTACAACAAGGCCCTCCTTTCTCCCCTGTGTCCCCAAAGCTCCGGCGCCTCAGGGCAGGGCTTGTGTGCACTGGGTCCTTCCCTAAAGGTTGTTGCTTCTGCAAGGAGCAACCACATGCATTTCCTTTCTTATCCTTAATTCAACTGTCCTTTAAAAAAAAAAACAGGGTGAATAGAAGTCTCTGACCCAGTATCCACGGGTCAGCCCCTTCAGCCAGCAAATATAGACCCCTGGGGCAAAGAAAGGCCGGGGAAAGGGAACTTGCACACCTATCATAAGTTGTGGTAGGAACATAGCAGATCACTGAGAAAAGGCTTTAAGAGACAAGTGATATCCCAGCACTGACTCCCCAGCCTGAACACAGAAGGGAGAGCATGAAAGAGGTTCTTTCATTTCCTTCCCCAACCAGAGCCACCACCATCCACCTTCTGTGGCTCAAAGTGACCTAAGACTAAAAACAGAATATAGTGATTTCCTAAGCGATAAAATCGAAACAAACAAAGACAGACAGAAATAACTAAACTCTGGAAATATAACTGCTTCATCATTTCTTTGTATTTTTTATTAAACTTTTTTGAATTTTTTTAAAAAAATTTCTGCCCGGTTATGGCAATTAAATAGGAAACCACAATTACAATGCACAAACTGTGGCATGAAAAAAGAACACACGCTCCATCAGAAATGACACCAAACCCTTTCCATTTTATTCATTCAAAAAGAGTCCAATGCACAAGTGTCAAATATGAGCACTGGCGGTTTTTTTCTTGGAAGGGGGAAAAAACATTTATTCTGGCAGCGCGTTTACAATTCCAGGAAGTGGTTTTGATACCACAAGATGCAGGAATAGAAACCATAACAAACTTGGAGGGCGTCTGTTTGCAAGGCAGGGACGACTTAGTTGGAAAAGATCCCCCTTTGTGCTTAGCGAATTGCCCATCAGTCAGCCTCCCCAACTGAGCCTTCCCAGGTGTTGAAAGAGAGAATGGAATTTCCTGCATAGATGAAGAAAATTCCTATAGAGCAGTGTGTTTTCTGTATCTCCAACCGTCCCCCCTCCCCCGAAGCAAGTTCTCAAGCTTTTCTGGAGCTGCTTTTGGTCACATGACCCTCTATCAGGATAACTTTTTTTTTTTTGCTAAAATACATGTGATACCAAGATTTCTTCTTACACTGCTTCTCTAAGGTTCAGATGACAGCATAAAACATCACGTGTCCAAAAAGAGCAGATATTAAGAATGTGGGCATCTATGTTCATAATAAGAGCACACACTTTGCAGGGTATGTCACCCAAAGGAACATTTTTTTTTTTCAGTTAATATGGTCCCCTGGGGAGTTAGCCTGAAGTCACTTTACCAGCCTTTTTCTGGTCAAAGTCGGTTAATTTGACAGTTGAAGAACTGTCTCCTGCCAATTGGAAAACTTTTATGCCCAACAATTCAGTGGTCCATAAAGCAATTAAATGTTACCATTCAGTTTACACTTACACACACATGCACACACGCACAGGAGAACTGTGACAGAAGGATTAACAAGGTGAATCTTGTGACTGTTCCAAAAGAAAATGAAATTGCAAATAGGAGGTGCCATACTCAAGTATTAAAATGCAGAACTAGTCTGATCCCATTTGATTTTATGATTATAAGAAATCATGCTTGTTTGACTAGAGGTTCTGGAGTTCATAAAGTTAACTCCTGGGGCACAAAACCATCTACAAAAATTGATTTGTGGTTTTTTTTGTGTGTGTGATGCAGCCACTTCTTTGTTATTTTTTAAATATGTGGAGACATCGTATACTGTAGCATTCCAAGAGACAATACTTTATAGAAGTAAATGAGTAATACCGCTGACTAGTTTTTCTTGCCTTACACTGGAAAGAAACAGTTTCACACATTTTTCAATCAGCATGCAGAGGAGGCAGATGTAAACAGAGTCACGCACACTCTTCAAAGAATGTGTTACTATTGCAGTAGACGCTGTTTGGCCCCGATGAGGAGGAGAGAGCGGTTTGGTTGGTTGGCTTTTTAGGTTTTATGTCATGGAGATTTTAAAACCAGGGTTTTACTAGTTCTTGGCAGTAGGCCATCCAATCAGAGGCTCTGTATTTATAAATAACCAATGTGGGCTTATGCTCTTCAATTAGGCAACTCACTATCTTAGGGTCTGACACCAGCTTTCAGAGAGCTCTGCCAAATTTCACAGACTCTGTTCTAGGGGGTGGTGGGGGGGTGGGAACAGGACCTATTAGCAGAGCTCTTTACATGCTTTGGAACTAACGCCTGACTATCTAAGCTATTGCAAGACTCCACTCTTCCTTGGATATGTGGACCCCTTAATCCCCCTCCCCTGAAGAATCTTAATCACCAGGCCTCCATCAGAGTATCACCTAGTGACCAGGGACTTTTTAGTGAAAAGGAGGGGAAGGGGCTATTGCCTGAAATGCATTGTTTAAGGTTCTTGATGATTATTGTTAACTTCTATGAACCAACACTTAAGCCATGAGCAAAGAGATAGGTATCTTTTCTTTTTTTAAATCTGCAAAGGCTTAAAGAATAAACAAAACATCTGATGCTAAAGAAAGAAATCAGCCCCATGTTGGCACAGTTCTCATCAGAATATTGCACCAGTGTCAACTAATGCTAGAAGCTTCAGACTGTATAAATTTAAATGTATTTGCGTATTATAAAAATAAAGATAAACATATACATATTTTACACTAGTTGTGGAACAGCAATGAATGGTCAGTCGATCCCTCTTTCACATTTAACAGAACTGAAATCTGAGTGCTCTGAATACTGCCACCTGTACTGGAATTATGGCTTATATGTGCACGGAAAAAAAAAAAATCCCTGAGAAGCCATTCGACTTTATTTTTTTTTCTTTTCTTCAAGTAGCGCTCTCCTTGGAGGATCACAGTTCTGAGGTTCAGGTTGTAAAACATTTGCTCCATAGTCTCTCCCGTCCTTTCCCCCACCTGCACCCTCCCCACCTCATCTACAGGCTAGGTGTGCTCCCTTGCACGAAAACACCCTGAACACACATGCACGCGAGTTCACAGAACAGGCCTGGGAGTGTGGAGGGTTTGCTGGGTACAGAAGATGGTCCAGGTGCGTTCTGATGCTATTTTCTCCATGGAAATCCCACAGCCGTAGAAGTCACTGGTTTCTGTGCTTTTCCCCAGCGTTCTTCCTATGTGGGTAGATGAGAAGAAAGCACAGAAATGAACTAGGGAAATAGGAAATGACATTCTCAATTATGAGAACAGCAAGCGATAATTTTTTTTTTTTGGCCACAGATTTTCATGTCTACTTCTAGAGCTCCGTGTAAAATAGTAAATGCAGACAACTAATGTTCTACAAAGGGAAGAGACTTTTTCCACTAGAAACCTACTCAAACATTTCTGTTCATGACATTAAATTCAGACATAAAGCAAGAACTAGATGAATTAGCTATAACTACCTATTCCACTGTAATTTCACAGCTTAACTAAGAACCCTGAACTCCAAACACAGCACTGTTTCCTTTTAAGAAGCACACACAGACATACTAAATAACTCTCTACAAGTAGGAGTATATACTAAAATGTGAGAATGAGTGTCAGTCAGGACTCAAAAGCATGATTGTACTTAAAGACTGTCAAACTAAGAGCTGGAGTTAGATGAAGAGAAAATGAAGAAGCTGCTGCATCACCAGCTAATTAAAGTTTAAAGTTTAGTCGCTCAGTCATGTCCGACTCTTTGCGACCCCACGGACTGTAGCCTACCAGGCTCCTCCGCCCATGGGATTTTCCAGGCAAGAATACTGGAGTGGGTTGCCATTTCCTTCTCCAGAGGATCTTCCTGACCCAGGGATCAAACCCAGGTCTCCCATACTGTAGGCAGATGCTTTACCATCTTTAAACAAAGTGGCATTCAATTCAGGTAACATGGTTAGATGAAAACGTGCGAGATGCTCCCATCCCTTATTTTAGCTTTCCTGTAATGAGGCACGACGTCATGTCTTTAAAAGTGCTTGGCAACATTTAATAAAACAGATCCACTTCCCCTACCCTTCACCCTACATCTCTTTTTCAAAACTATTTATTTATTTGGCTGCATCCAGTCTTAGTGGCAGCAGGTGAGACCTTCGGTCTTTGTTGCAGCATGCAGGATCTTTAGCTGTGGCATGTGGGATCTAGTTCCCTGAGCAGGGATCGAACTTGGACCCCCTGCATTGGGAGCGTGGGGGCTTAGCCACTGGACCACCAGGGAAGTCGCTGGCATCCGTCTCTTAATGCTGCCTGACTTTGTGGAAACTGATAATTTAGTATCTACCTAACACACAAGAATCGGCTGGGAGCATCTGATCAATAACTTCACCAAAAATAGGCACCTTCCATTCACTAAGTACTTAAGACATGCCAGGAATGGCAGCCTTCACCATAGTGCATTATTTGATTAATCCTTAACTTTTAAAGCTCTAGCAGGTAGGCTCTGCCTTCACCAGAAAGGAAGCTACGTTTCCAAGAGGTTAGATAACTTCCCCAAGGGCACACACCAGTGAGCAGCAGGGCCAGGCCTTTAAAGAGGGTTATCTGACACCGAGGTATGCTTGACAGCGAAAAGCAAGGCTGGAATAAGTGGGGCCCTCAAGGTAGTTTCGTGTTTCTTTGGCGCTGAGCCACGGGTACTTTCAGAAGGCCTGTTAATATAGTCAGCTTCTCAGCAGAGAAGATTTTGAAAACTGCCTCAAAATCAAGTAACCATACATCGAAGTGTAAAGAGGACGGCAGGGTGAAAACACCACTCCAACCAAGCAGTTAACTCTGGTGCAGCGAGTTCTGGCTTCGTGTGGGGGAGGTGCTATGTCATGTTTTTCTCATTGGATCCAACAAATCTTGAGAAACACAGACAGTTGTGTCTGGCCGCCTGCTCCCCTGAGCCACGTGTTAAGACTGAGAAACACAAGAATACGTAATCAAGGGCACCTGGAGGGAATATTCCAGTGTTCAAGGGAGAAAAAGGAAACCCGGTCTGAACATTTTTCCACATGGATATCATTTTTCTTGTTTGAGTGCTGAGGGAAAAAGAGGAGCTGTCAATCACTAACCGCCACCCCACCCCCCCGCCCCGCCCCACCTCTCTTTGCTCTTCCATCTCAAACTCGATCTCATCCGACAAGATCCACCTCAAATGCTACCTCCTGGGGTTCTTCCCAATTCTGCAGCAGGGTTCTTTCTTCTGTGTCCATAGGACTTTGTTGATACACCTGTCATTGCAGGTATCACATTTTAACTGGAATTAGACACAGGTTTCTCTGGTTGTATCTTTGGTTCCCATTCTCCCCAAGGAGGCTATTATATTCCTGATTTGATTCTTAGATTCTGTTATTTTTGTACCATCAACACTTGGCCCAGTGCCTTGTTATTGTTGTTCAACTGGTAAGTCATGTCTGACTCTTTGTGACCCCATGGACTGCAGCACGCCAGGCTTCCTAGTCCTTCACTATCTCCCAGAGTTTGCTCAGATTCATGTCCAGTGATGCTATCTAACCATCTCATCCTCATGTCCTTTTCTCCTCCTGCCCTCAATCTTTCCCAGCATCAGGGTCCTTTCCCAATGAGCTGGCTCTTGGCATCAGGTGGCCCAAGTATTGGAGCTTCAGAATCAGTCCTTCCAATGAATATTCAAAGCTGATTTCTGTTAGGATTGACTGGTTTGATCTCCTTGTAGTCCCAAGGGACTCTCAACAGGCTTCTCCAACACCACAGTTTAAAAGCATCAATTCTTCCAGCTTTCTTTATAGTCCAACCCTCACATCCATACATGACCACTGGAAAAACCATAGCTTTGATGAAAACAGACCTTTGTTGGCAAAGTGACATCTCTGCTTTTTAATATGCTGTCTAGGTTTGTCATAGCTTTCCTTCCAAGGAGCAACCATCTTTTAATTTCATGGCTGCAGTTACTGTCTGCAGGGATTTTGGAGCCCAAGAAAATAAAGTTTGTCACTGTTTCCATATTTTCCCCTTTTATTTGCCTTGAAGTGATGGGACCAGATGCCATGATCTTAGATTTTTTTTTTTTTAATGTTGACTTCTAAGTCAACTTTTTCATTGTCCCCTTTCACCCTCATCAAGAAGCTCTTTAGCTCCTCTTCACTTTCTGCCGTTAGTTAGGCACAGTGGCCTCATGGAGGGCCAAAGATTTACTGAATGAAGGAGGAATAGGATGTCATGAGAAAGTCTCAGGCAAAAGACAGCCAGGCTATAAGAGGGGTAGATGAGAGGGTGGAGGAGATGAGAAGGAAAGAGGGGCTGAGGACAGTCAGGACTGATGTTGGCTTCTCAGGGGAGGGGACACATGGCCCGGGCCACAGGGATGATGGGTTGTCATCAGGTAGGACAGAAGGGGTGGCAGCTGGCCATGGACTGAGAGCCGGCCGGAGGCCGTGTGTGGCTGACCCTCCACAGTAAGGGAGTGTCACGTGTCAGAAGGGGGGCTGGGATCAGGTTGGGAAGCCTTGTGGGTCTTGCCCAGGGTTTTGAATTTGAACCATAATCACCAGGAAGCCATTCAAGGCTTTGCAATAGGGAGCGAGGTGATGGGGGTCTGATGTTGAAAGATCGTATTGGTTTCAAGGACAAAGAGGCCAGCAAGGAGGAGGCAGGTTGAGATACCCATAGGGATCTTGGCAGAGACAGGAGGGCTACAGGAAAGCATGGGCCGAAGATAGAGCTCAACGGCCAGCTTCACTCATTCAAGACACGCTGATGTGGGAAAGTTTTGCGCATAAACTTGGGGAGCTGAATAAATGGAAACAATTCCTTAAAAAAATAAGATGCACTGACAAGGTGGGGCAAGATGTCTCAGGGGACGGCCGAGTATGGGGAGAGGGGGAGAAGAGTGAACAGAGCCCCCAGCCTGGCAGCGGGTGCAGAGTGAAGCCGTCCCCGGAGAAGGGAGGTGCAGACCCTGAAGGGCTCTGGGGCAGAGGACACAGTGAACACCTACGGAGCCTCTGGCATGTCCAGGGGAGCTGCCAGGTAGGACGATGGAAACAGGCCCACAGATCCCACAGGAGAAAGGAGAGGTCAGCGTGGGAGGCTCCACCCCAGATCCTCCCAGGTCACAGGACCTGCCCTTCCTGGGGTGTGACAGCGCACTCAGGGTATTTAGGAGCTTGGGCTGAAGTGATGCCATGCCATGGTGTATTAAGCAGCCCTTTTCTGTCCTCTGATGCTTTGCTCACCCCGGGAGGGGCGGCCCCTCCTAGCCTCAGCCAGTCAGTTCCCAGAGACAGTCAACAACGCAGATGCTTCTCGACTTCACACCAGGGAATCCAGAGTCCACACCCCTGACCACGCCCTTTATCGGGAGCCACACTCCGGGCCACTATCCACCTGCCCTAATCACTCCAGGGCCAGGCTCCACACTCGGGCTGTCTTTATGCCCCAGAGCCCGAGGGAGCTGGCCAATCCACCTGCCCCCTGCCTTGCCCGCACCTTCCTGCAGAAACCACAACAGAGGCTCCTCCCACAGCTCCTCCCCGCCCTCAGCCTCCTGACCCTCCAGGAGCTTCTCCCTGCATCCCTGGGTCCCCCATACCCCACCTGCCCCCTCCTCTAAGGAACTGTCATAAACTCTCTTCCCCCCAGCAGTCCTTTCCTGATGGGCTGGCCTCACTATATCTCCACTTTTACATCCCCACAATGTACAGTTTGTCCAGACATTGACAATACGAAAGGAAGGATCCCACCCGTCTCCCCTTTGCCCCAGGAATGCACGGTTAGGACACTGATGTTACTAACTAGCTCTAGGTGGCCGCATAGATCTGCGTGTACTTCATCTTGACAGGTGGTAGACAGGAAGGTGAGCCCGCTTTCTCTCTTGCACACTCAGCATACACACTCACCTGCTGTGCAGAGTCACCTCATTAATACACTAGGTGGTCCTAGGTAAGTCAGTGAGTGGATTTTACTCAAGCATCTATATTTGCATTTTGAAATTTTTTTAAATTATTCCCTTTATAGGTCATCCACAGTATGCATACTAATATTTCTAGTAGAAATTACAACAGCTGAATTTATTGAATGACACTTACTCAGTGTAAGGAAAAATGCTAAATGCCTCCCCTGCAAAGGTTTCTCTAAATGCATCAAATGACCCCACGAGATGGTGCTGCTGTGACCTGCACCTGTCACAGCCCCAGTGAATCATAGGATTCAAACTTGGAGGCATAACTCCAGAGTCCATCAAACTGGCTTGGGAAAATAAATACCAACACTGCTTTTAAAAAAGCTATTTGCTGTGTTGATCAGCTTGAGCTTTTCCTGATGTTATATTCTTGCATTACATGAGTTTTTTTTTTAAAATGGCTTTTTTTCCCAAAAAGCATCTAAGGCTACTGATATATGCATTATAGTAAATCAGGCAAAAGAATCGAGCAGTTTTCTTATTCTTAAACCCCAAACACATCTTGATTCTGGATAAAAGATTTGTAATCTTGAAGTGTCTGGCTCTTGGGAATCTCTTCATCCCAAACCCACCCTCCCGCCGTTTCCCCCTAAACTTTCCAAATCCTTAGGAAGCCCTTATCTATTTAAGAAACCCTCTCTGCTTCCCAGAGACTTACCCTTAAAAATTGGTGCTCCTAAAGTCACAGATTGGGTACAGTAAAAATGATGGCATAAGGGAAAGAAGCACTATCTTTTCCACTTAATTGTCCAAGAAAGTATGGAGATACCTGAGCAGAGAGGGAACAAATTCCAGTATCAATGTGGCTGATGGAAGACTAAATAATCAGAGAAACACTGTTCCTCCCAGCCAGTGACAGCAACAAGGCAGGAAGCTGTCTTACTCCTTACAGAGAACAAAACAAATCAACGCAAATCAGTGTGACACGCCCCACAGGCAACCTCCACATTTCAGCCTCTTTTCCTTGTGAAATACCATCCTATCCCCACCCTGAGATCAGTGAAAAATTCTCCACTGTGATTAAGCCAAATTCATCCATTCCTTAAAAAGAAAAATTTTTAATCAAGTCTATACTAACTCATCTGAGTGCATTTAAACATACTTTGCCCATCTGGTAAGATAAAGACCACAGAATCGTCTTCATCCTACTTTTTACAAAAGCTTATTTGAATTGGTCTTCAATATCCTTATATCTTAACAATGTAACTGGCAAAATTCCTATGCAAAGTAATCATTCTACATTGGAGAATACTTGCAAACAGTCAGTAGCTGGAATCTGACTCAAATTGGAATGCTCCAGTATACACACAATAATCCAAGTTTGAAATGCAGTCTGAGCCTTGTCTTTTATTATCAGGAGACCACATAGAAGCATGTAATTTGCACTCCAGTATGTTCTTTTTTATTAATAGTTTATATTTTATATCGGACTATAGTTGATTTACAATATTGTCTTATTGTAAATAACAGCGAAGTGATTCAGTTTCACATATACATATATTGATTCTTTTCCAAATTCTTTCCCCATTTAGGTTTTTACAGAATACTAAGGAGAGTTCCCTGTGCTCTATACAGTAGATCCTTGTTGGTTATCTGTTTTAAATATAGTAGGGTGTATATGTCAATCCCAAGCTCCCAATTTATTTGTATCCTGCAACTTTATTGAATCCATTGATGAGCTCTAGTAGTTTTCTGGTAGCATCTTTAGGATTTTCTGTGTGATATCATGTCATCTGCAAGTAGTGACAGTTTTATTTCTTCTTTTCCTAGTTGGATTCATTTAATTTCTTCTCTGATTGCCATGGCTAGGACTTCCAAAACTATGTTGAATACTAGTGGCTTGTCTTGTTCCTAATCTTAGAGGAAATGCTTTCAGTTCTTTGGTACCACTGGGCAGCATTGTGAATGGCTGCTGCAAAACCTTCCTGTTCCGTTCTGTGTTTGAGGGCTGTGCCTCAGAAACTAACCATGCCTCTTCAAACAAGGAAATCCCTCTTGTTGTCTCCTGTGTTGTGAATATCTCCGGTGCTTCAGTTATTTTTTCTTCCTCTTGTCTCCATTCAGCCCCTCTCTGGACCTCCAACTCCATCAGGTCTTCATTACTGAGCTCTTCGTGTTGCGCAGAGAGAAGTCCCATGAAGTCACCCTCTTGCAGATCTAGCTTGAAATTAAGATGTACTGCTGCACTCTGTACAGTGACAGTGTTAGCTGCTCAGTCGTGTCCGACTCTTTGCGACCCCACGGACTGTAGCCCACCAGGCTCCTCTGTCCATGGAATTCTCCAGGCAAGAATACTGGAGTAAGTAGCCATTCCCTTCTCCAGGGGATCTTCATGACCCAGGGATCGAACCCATGTCCCCTGCATTGCAGGCAGATTCTTTACCACTGAGCCAACGTTGGAAGCCCTGCTCTTTGTTAAACATTTCTTGTACCTTCTCTATCTGTGCCTCCATTCTTTTTCCAAGATCTTGGATCATCTTTACTATCATTACTCTGAGTTCATTTTCAGGTAGCTTGCCTATATCTACTTCACTTGGTTGTTCTGAGGTTTTATCTTATTCCTTCATCTGGGACTTGTTTCTCTGCTATTTTGTCTAACTTTCTGTCACTGTGGTTTCTGTTCTGCAAGACTGGACTTCTTGCTTCTGCTGTGTGCTTCATGGTGGATGAAGTTGGTCTAAGGGGAGAGGTGGGCAGCTGTGGGCTCAGGAAGACATTAGGCAGCCTGTCTGCAGATGGGTGGGGCTCTGTTTCCATCTCTTTGGTTGTTTGGCCTGAGTCATCCAGGCCCTTGAACCTATAGGCTGTTGGGTGGGGCCAGGTCTTGGTGAAAAAATGGCAGCCTCCAGGAGGGCTCATGCCAATGAGTACTCCCCAGAACTACTGCTGAGAGTGTCTTTGTCCCCACAGTGAGCCACAGTTCCCCCTGCCGACCACTACCTTCACAGGAGACCCTCCAATAGCAGCAGGCAGGTCTGGCCCAGGCTCTTGTGAGGTCACTGCTTTTTACCCTGGGTCTTGGGGCACACGAGGTCTTGTGTGCACCCTCCAAGAATGGAGTTTCTGTCTGCCCCAGTCCTGTGGAATTCCTGTGATCAAACCCACTGGTCATCAAAGCCAGATGCTCTCAGGGCTCCTCTTCCCAGTGCCAGACCCCCAGGCTGTGGAGCCTGACATGGGACTCGGAAGTTTCACTTCTGTGGGAGAACCTCTGCATTATGATAATTTTCTACTTTTGTGAGTCACCCACACGGGTGGGAATGGAATTTGATTTGATTGCAATTGTGCCCCTATTCTACCATCTTGTTGTGTCTATATTTGTCTTTGGATCTAGGATATCTTTTTTTGGTAGGTTCCAGTGTTTTGTGTTTTTTGTTGTTGTTCAGCAGTTAGTTGTGATTTTGGTGTTTTCATGAGATGGAATGAGCACGTGTCCTACTTTGCCATCTTGTCTCTACTTACTGAATGTATCTCTCATATGTCTTAAGGTAAAAGACATGTCTTAGATATATTCATAGCTAACCTTCTAGATCCCGTCTTTTAAATGAAAATCAGTAGATAAGTTGAGTTAAACGGCAGTTTTTCAGAATATATACTTTGATAAAGGAGGGAAATCTCTTTGTAAATGAAAAAGAGAAATATTCTATGGTAGCTAAAAATGAAACGCAAACAGCAAGCTGCCATTTCCCCAAAGAAGTTCACAGTTCCCTTCCAAATTGGAATTTTAAGTATCTCAACCTATAGAGCAATAAAATGGAGATAGGAATTCAGAGATAAAAATTCTAAAAATAAATTTCTTCTACTTTCTCCTTGCTTTCCCCACTGAAAATATATTTTTGCCCCCTCTGATCCCTAATGTCCAAGGCTCAGTACCCCTTTAATGTCCAGATTAAAGGTCAGTGAGGTTGCCTCTCATAAGTTCTGAAGGGTAAATGTGAGGGATGGATGTGTTAATTAACTAGGTGATGGGAATCTGTTCACAGTGCATGTGGATATCAAATCACAATGTACATTTTAAGTATCTTACAGTTTTATTTATCAGTTTGACCCCAGTAAAGCTAAAAAAAAAAAAAATCACTGGTTGCCCAAGGTTAAAAGTGGACACAGGGATAAATAGGGGGAGCATAGAGGATTTTCAGGGCAGTGAAAATATTGTGTGTGATACTGCATCACGTCATTCTACATTTGTTCAAACCCATGAAATGTACAACACCAAGTGTGAATGCTAATATAAAGAATGGACTTCGGGTGATAAGGAGGTGTCAGTGTAGGTTCATCACCTGGGACAAATGTTCCACTCCGGTGGGAGATGTTGACGGTGGGGGAGGCTGTGTGTGTGGCTGGCGGATGAATGGAATCTTTCTGTGCCGTGTGCCCAATTTTACTGTGAACCTAAAACTAAGTCAGTGTTTTAAAATATTGCTCCCTATACTTTAAAAGAAAAAGAGTTCTGAAGGAGGCTGATTTCCCTCCAAGAAACACCATTTCCCTTCTATTGTTCAGTAAATAGAGGGCTGGCAGTGGGGGAAGCAAGTCAGTTCACTGCCTTTAGACCACTGGGCCAGGGATAACAAGTGTTCATATGAATTTCTTTAAAACTCACAAATCTCTTTAATACCAACACAGCAGGGAGCAAAGCCATTACTGAAAGTGGTGCTAAAAATATTTATTTTCTGCATAGAACCAGGTATTGTATTAGACACAAGTAACTGCATGTGGGCATGAAATTTCTCTTTGAGATGATGAAAATGTTCTAGGATGAGACTGTGCTGATGGTTGTCCAACTCTATAGATATATGAACCATTAAATAGGCACCTTTTATGAAAGTATACAGATAAAGCTTTAAAAATGTATCAGAATCCATATTCTTTAGGATGAGAAGTTTTCAAAGCAACCCAGCAAATCTGCTACTAAATGAACTTTTATCTCATCTCAAAGTTTTTTCACCAGAGTATAGAAATACTCATATTTCTCTCTGATAATCAGCAAAGGAACCAAGGAATCACTCAGATGCTAGGTTTCTCCCTGGAGAGTGAGGTGCAAGAGGACAGGCATTTCATTCAATTCACGTAACCTCTTCCCAATGAAATGCTGGTAGAGATTTCACCATCACCCAAAGTGACTTAAAGAGAGTAAGTCACACTTTTTAAAATCACTACTTACTCTTTATTTTCTCTCTGCAGGGGGACAAAACACCTAGAAATTTTTAAAAAATGATAAATAGAAAGCTTGGAATTCATAAGGAAGATCCAATCAAATAATAGTCGTCAGTGGTTTTTGCTTGTAAAACTCAGCATAGCACCATTAATTTACATGTTGTCCGAGGCAGGTTGTTAATGACCAGTCTCATTTGACCTATAAAGGAGAGGCATAAAGTGGTCAAACAGGGAGTTGGTGATGGACAGGGAAGCCTGGCATGCTGCAGTCCATGGGGTTGCAAAGAGTCGGACACTACTGACAGACTGAACTGAACTGAAACTGGTCAAAGAGCTTGGAGTGCCTCTTTAAAAAATACTGTGATCTAGATCAATGACCTAAGAATTGGGTGATTATTCTGGCTTTCCTGGGATGGTTCTGGTTGGTGCCTGTCATCTTGGCATGATTATTAAGAATTTCTCCTGACAAAGAGACTTGCTGGCCTCCCACCTGGGAGCGCGGGGGCGGGCGGGAGAACCTCAGTGAGTAGAACGTCCGGCACACACACTTGAGACCATCGGAGTGACTCTTGTTTCTTAAAGCCCAGTGCCTGGCCCTAGAAATTCTGACACCCATGCCTGATCAAGGAAGTCTGATCTTGACCATCGACCTGCATTTCAGGGGATGAGAGAGTCATGAAAGGTTACTCTCTAGTGACTTGCCTAAGTTAACTGGGGCTGGAGTTGCAAAACCCAGGCAGTAACTCGTCTCCCCATTTCTGCTGCCTGCTGAGACCCCAAGCCTCACTCTCAGGCTCAGACCCACGCGGTGTGGACCTAAAGACCACCAGCTGGGACAGTTTTCCTCATTGGTCCCCAGATCTCCCACATTTGCTACACTGCTGTCCACCTGTAAATTAGAGCATACCCTGGGTCGTGCAGGGCCTGTTGGTTTACATTTTGTTCTCCAGGGTTCCTTTATTTAGAATTGAGAGTTACCCTCTAAACCTACCGTCCATTCTATGAGACTCCACCTACCATCCATTCTATGAGACCCCTTTAAAAGAATACATTTTAGAACAAAACTATTCACAGAGTTAGGTCAAAACAGGTCAGTCACTAAAGGTATCCCCTCCAGCATCTCGATGTCTCAGGCCACGAGGCTCTGATTACCCAAGACTTGAAAGCTGCTTGTTCATATCAGGTATGAGAAACTGGGTGAGAGGGGAGCTGATAGCATTTCTGCAGGACAGCAGGAGCCCATAAAAGACACCGATAACACTGGCTCAGTGCCACCGTGGTTTCTGTACAAATGGATATTTTAACTCCGACCTCTATCTCGCCTACTAAATGCCACATAGCTATGACAAACAATAAGTTACCATCTCTCCTGGCCCAGGAAAATCTATACCCATGCAGAGTCTATTGAACAGTTGTTTCCCTCCATCCCAGACCCTGCTGTTTCTATAAGATCCCTTCATCCTCACCCTATCTGAAAGAGAGGGACCAATGGAGACCAATTCAAAGAACGGTAACATTTTGTTTGGTATGCTCAGGAGAGGGGAATGTTCATTAAATAAGAAAAGCTGTAGAATATTCCTGCTTAGTTACTATGTAATCCTAAGAAGCAGGTCAAGGTCTCACAGGGTCAATATACTATTCATATACTAGTGATGAATGAACACTATGTACATGTTAACCTTAAAAGCATTCTGAAGAGAAGAGCCTGAGAAGTTTCCCTTGGGTGCTCAGTGATGTTTTCCAGCAAAGACGGATTAGGGATGTTCTGTCTAATGAGTCAGCTGCTTTAGAGAAAAGGGGGCAGCTGCGAATGCATGAGAAAGCCCCTGCAGACCCCCACTCCGCAGACACTTGGAGGGTCAAGAGACATGAGTTCCTATCACACAAGCTCTCAGGGATGCAGCCTGATAGCAAGTTTCTCAAGATGCATGACAGGTCACCACTCTCCAGTGCAAACTTTCCAACCTCCCTACACAAAGCTTAGATATGGAGAAAAAAAAAAATTCTGTATGGTCAACTAAGAAGAAGAATCGAAATTTCCTTCATGAATCCTTTGCTCATATCACCCAGGTGACCAGGGACTGCTACTTTTCAAGATTTGCAATAGAAAGAAAGGTATTTCATCTCAGTGTAAAAGTGGCCTGTTGGATTCTTAACACTACAGAAAAAGCCAAACAGATGAGCTAACCTAAATTCATCATGTGAGCTTAATGCTAACATTGTATATGAAAGTTAGTTCACACGGGTATATTCTGTGTCTTGAAGTCCATTTTGGGGAGGGTGGGAGCAAACTACACAGCCTCTGGTTGTCAAGACTGATAGAGAATCAGAGACCCACAGGTAAAAAAAGAGTCTACTTCAGATTTTCTACAGCTTTTCTTACTTAAAGAGCTCTCACTGTTTTCTGAAGCAATGGCAGAATTAAAAGAAAAAACTGCTCTCTTTGGTTGCATTAGACCTGCAAGTATACTAAAAAATAGTCATATACTTTAAATGAGTGAGCTGTATAATATGTGGATAGTATCTCAAGAAAGCTATTTTAAAATGCTGTTAACTTTTATCAGCAAAAGAAAACCACAAATAACAAAACATGAAAGTTCCTAGATTGTTGTATAAGCCATGGTCTTGCTGTCACCCAGAAAACTAGGTCTGCCCTGGGAGGGGGGCTTTTCAGAGTTTGATGAAAGGTACTTTAACTTGGCTTCTGTTCTTACAATGACTGAGGCAGGTCCGAGAGTGAGGGACGGGGGCTACGGGATCAGAACTCACTTGGAACACGGGCTGATCACAGTTGGTGTGGGTGGGTAAACCAAGGCAACGTTCACTCGCTCGCTGCCGTTCTTGGGGCAGATGATCTCTGCCACTCCCTCTGGTCTGGGCTGACTCAGCAACTCCCCTGCAGGCAGAGAGAGAAACAGGTGTTAATGAGCGGGGTATACAGAGCTTGTATGAAAGTTCTTGTGAGAACCTGCTCACAGGGTATCATCCTAGTAGCTTTCAGTGTTTTGTGTGCGTGTGTATGTTTGTGTCTGCACACAGCTAAATCTGTGCTGTGCTTATTCGCTCAGTCGTGTCCGACTCTTTGCTACAACATGGACTGTAGCCCGCCAGGCTCCTCCGTCCATGGGATCCTCCAGGCAAGAATACTGGAGTGAGTTGCCATTGCCTTCTCCAGAGGATCTTTACAACTCGGGGATCAAACCCAGGTCTCCCGCACTGCAGGCGGATTCTTTACCATCTGAGCCACCAGGGAAGCCCTAAAGAGTGAGACTTGCCTTCAAAAATGGGACCTTGTGACTTCCCTGGTGGTCTAGTGGTTAAGACTCTACACTTCCACTGCAGGGGCCACAGGTTCAATCCCTGGTCAGGGAACTAAGATCCTACATGCTACACGATATAGCAATGAATAAATACAGGTTTAAAAAAACAAATGGGACCACCATAGAGAGGAATGCAGCACTTGGGGGTGGGGGGGGGAACAGGGGAGGTAGGAAGGAGAGAGAGTCGGAGAACAAACGATCAATCAGAGCAAAACAGGCTCTGTCCTTAGAACATTCTCCACGGTGAGGCGGACAAGCTGCTAACGGTGGTGGCGGGAAGGCCACCGTTCCAGACAAAGGCAGCATCTGCCGCTACTTCCCTCACCTTCCTTTCCACAGACGGGCTCCAGAGATCTGTATCTAGACGTCGCGGCAAACTGAGCCAGGGTCCCTGGAGCCCCAGAGAGGCAGAGCTGCCAAGGAGGCGTTCGTAATTAGGATCCGGGCAGATGGGAGTCACGGCAGCCTTGCAACAAAGCCCTGCGTTAATGATCTGGAAGGGCATTCGACTAAAGGTGTGTTATCAAGGTAAACAGCCCAGCTTCAAGCTGCCAAGAGGATTTCCTGGGTAGGTAGGTGTGCAGATTTGAAAGGACCAGCACAGTGCTCTCTTGTGAGTCACGGGAGCTAGTAAAAACAGATAATTCACTTACTGGATTACCACAAGCCCCAGAGGCAATCTGTGTACTCTGCCCTGGATGCAATCTCTCCAACCAGATCATCAAATCCCCCCTAAGACCAGCGACGCCTTGGGTTTTCTCCCCACCATTCACTTAACCAGGAGCACCCTGATCTTTCTTTGTTTTCATGGTCATCATGGTGCTCTTGCTCAGAAAAATTCAAAAAATAGATTTTGGCGGACAGTGGTGCCAAATTCCCCTACTTAGAAAGTAAATAAACCAAAGAGACAAATCATATGCCAACTGGGGAAAGATGCTACTGCAAAAAAAACACTGACTCTGTGACAGCCATCACTTGTATTACTGATTTGAAATTCTGGGGAACCAGAGTGTATGCCAACATGTGAGGATACAAACCAAAAATCCTTTGCCTCAGAATCCATATATCTAAACATCTCACCTTCAGCAGAACTCACATTGATAGAGCATAACCATATGCCAGCACTGAACAGACAGCTTTAAATATACATCCCATTTCATCTTTGCAATGTTACTATAAGGTTTATCCTCATTCTGCAAAAGTGAGAAGTGTGAAAGTGTTAGGTCACTCACTCGTATCTGACTCTTTGAGACCCCATGGACTGTAGCCGGCCAGGCTCCTCTGTCCATGGAATTATTCAGGTAAGAATCTGGAGCCGGTTGCCATGCCCTCTTCCAAGAGATCTTCCCGACCCAGGGACTGAACCCAAGTCTCCCATTGCAGGCAGATTTGTTAGCATCTGAGCCATGGGGGAAGGCTGTTTTGTAAAAGAGGAAGCTAATATGCAGGGAAGTTATGTGATGTACCCAGAGTCAAGCCTAGGCAGGGACTGACTGGGCAATGTGACCTGGGGAGCCCATCTCTGGGGCTCTTCCCCCCAACTCCCGCAAGGTGGAGACTGCTTCTTTATTCCAGAACATATCTTTTCTAGAAAAGTAGTCCCCAAATGCTATTATTCAGTAATGAACTAAGTATTGACATATTTGTACTCTTATGAAAGACAACTGTTTCCTGGTTTGAACATTCTTATATGACTTTGAACAATATGAATCTAATGTAATTTGAGTTTCTTAGCCGAGCTAAGGGCTTGCAGGAGACATAAGGGATGCAGGTTTGATCCCTGGGTTGGGAAGATCCCCTGCAGGAGGGCATGGCGACGCATTCCAGTATTCTTGCCTGGAGAATCCCATGGACCAAGAAGCCTGGGGGGCTATAGTCCATGGGGTTGCACAGAGGCAGACACGACTAAGGGGCTGAGCACGCACAACCAAACTAGTATAAACACCAAATGATTGCAAAAGTTAATTTAGCATCATTAGCTTGTATCATGGATACATGGTATCTGATACCATCTAGGAAAAGATCTCAAATTATAAAAAGGAAAATTAAAACCATAAACATTAAATGCTCTCAAAGTCATAAAATGAACCAAAGTAAGAGTGTGTTACACCAGACTGAACCTTGGAAGTCATCCAGTCCAAATACCACTTTATGAGTCAGAAGCTCCCTGAGTTTAACAGATTTGCTCCGAGTCCCACAGAGAGCTTTAAACCAACCAACCGCCTGCGTACCATGGGGCTACGACTGCCCCAAGAGGATGTTCTGAACCACTCATGCCTGCTAACATCCCCACTCCTGGGCCGCTCTCCCCTGCTTCCTCACCTGGTATTTTCAATTTCTACTTTCTGTCCAAAGGTTACTCCCAAGGCTTGAACCTAGACTGAAGATCTCTGGCTTCCCCTGAGGACTCTCTCCTGGTTGGAATTTTCACACAGGCTTGACTCCTTCTGCCTGCAGCTACCTAAGAGCCCAGGATAACAAATGCCCACGGTAAGCCCCCAGCCTGGCTTCCCCGATTTTTCAGTGGTAAAGAATCTACCCGCAATGCAGGAGATGTGGGTTCAATACCTGGGTCTGGAAGATCCCCTGGAGGAGGAAATGGCAACCCACTTCAGTATTCTTGCCTGAAAACCCCATGGTCAGAGGAGCTTGGTGGGCTACAGTCCTAAAAAAGGGTTGCAGAGAGTCGGACACGACTGAACGACTGAACACACCCGGCACAAGCCCCAGGCGGCGGTTCCTGCGTGGCTGGCTTCCTTGCTGGGGTTACTGTGGTGAGAAGACCAGTTTGCCAGAGGATTCGAAACAACTTGCAGTTGACTATTAAGCACTGGCTATCAGTTTCTCTAAACCAAGAGCTTTACCCCGCCCCAGATTTCCAGACTCACAAAGGTCTAGGTAACTGGTTTTGTTTGGGTCCTACCCCAGCAGGGCTGCCAGCCACTGAAACAGTTGAAAAGTTGAAGTCCTCGAGAAATTTCATGCATATGAAAAATTCACTTGAACTGTGGCGGACAGAGCAAGAAACAGAATTGCTTACAAGCTCCAGGACACATGTGCTCTCAAATAAGCTACTGTATGGGGCCAGGGTTCTGAAAATTTAAGAAATGTGCCCAGTTGCTGAATTAAGAAAGTAAGAAAAATAGCCTCCCTCCCCCACCCAGAAAACCCCCCAAAACTAATCAATAATACAGAGAGTGGTTCCTAATCTGTTAGCTACTTAAAATAGAAGCTAATCGGCTCAAATTTCCATAACACAAACTTGATTTTCTAACAAAAGCAGGGCTATTGGTTGAGCATCTAATTAGTGGGGCTTCTCTGATAGCTCACTTGGTAAAGAATCTGCCTGCAATGCAGGAGACCCAGGTTTGATTCCTGGGTCAGGAAGGTCTGCCAGAGAAGGGAAAGGCTACCCACTCCAGTATTCTGGCCTGGACAATTCCATGGACTATAGTCCATGCACTTGCAAAGCGTTGGATACGACTGAGCGACTTTCACTTTAGGGAGATCTTACTGTGTGAGGAGAGCAGGGATACAGGAGTCTAACGCCAGGACCTTGAGGGGGAGGGTTCAGGCATTGGAGAGAATCACGTACACGAAAAGAAGAATGATGTACTTACTATGTGTGGTGGGTGCCCCAAAGGAAGTTATGAGATGCGAGAGAATGAATGAGAAGGACAGACTAATAAGAAGGACAGAAGGACAGTCCTGATTTGCAGGACTGGAAAAGATCTAGAAGTGTGGCAATTTTAGATTTATGATGCATCTGTTATTGCTAGCAAACGCTAATAAAAAAATTCCAAAGTTGGTGGGAGCTGCAAGATGAAATGTCATATTCACAGAAAATATGTTACCAATAGAGTAAGGAGAAATATACATGAGACCTGGTATATTTCCATTTTTAGGGATTTGCTTCAAGGAATGGGTCTTTCTTTCTGGCAAAAATTATACAATGACTATTCATAGCAACACTGTTTATATAACAGTGAAAACTTGGTAACCGTCTCAAATGTTCAACAAAGAGGAAATGATTAAAAATTATGACACAATTCGGCAGACAGAATTCTCTGTAGTCCTATAAAACACCGAAAACTTGGTAACCGTCTCAAATATTCAATGAAGGGGAGATGATTAAAAAGTAAGACACAGTTCAGAAGAAAAAAATTCTCTGTAGTCAGTAAAAACAGACTGATATTTCTATGTAGAAAGAAAATTTGAAAGTGCATTCTCATTAGAAACATAAACTGATAAGGAACACAAATGGATTTGGAGTGAAATGGGTCATTCAAGCCTAAAGGTCCTCAGGTAATTTATTTTTATGCTTGAGTCAATTAAGAAAAAGACTAAGTATGCTTCACACTGATGGGAGGTGCCAGCTTTAAATGCTGGTGCTTTCTCCTCTGTTGGCAATTTTCTATTCATGTAGGGTCTTCATACAGCCTTCCTGAAGAAACAGAAATTTGGCCAGATGAACAGACCACTGCATCCACTGAGGCTACACAGCCTACAGTCTCTTTGTGCCCATTAAAGTTACAAAAAGTTATTCTTACTTAATTACTTTGTCTCAAGATTTCTGGTTAACATGCTAGTGAACTCTCATCAGCTGTTTTTCGCCTTATGAAAAAATAGAAAACCAAGTTTTATTATGACTTACCTTTAAACAACAGGAGATAAGTGAAATGAGCTTGTCTTTTTTCTGCTTATCATCAGAATTCACAAATATTGGCACATTATGCAAAATACTGAAAGTGTATCACTCTGACGACCCAAACCACAATATTTCAAAAGCCCCAAACCTGTCTTTTTCCGTGCAAATAAAACCTGCTTCCTAATCCAGGAAGTTCTGAGTTATCAACATCCCTCAAAACAGAAAAAGTGGTCTGGAAATTTTAAAATAAGCAATTATATAGGTTCTATTAAACAAGGAATTATCTAAATTTTGTAGGCCTCGCTGAGCTGCCCAAAGTCCGCTGCTGTCTTTTAATTCAATGTGACTCTGGATGAGGCACAATGATACACAAATACATGTTCCCCCATCCCCTCAGGGCAAAGGCAGCACCCTCGGAAATCGATGAGCAGGAAGGCTCCCACTCTGGAAGCCCACAGAGTTATTAGAGAAGCAAAAATGGGAGAACCCCACAGTCACTTTTATATGGAAGACGAGAGCCAGAGAAAAATAAAAGGACATCTTGTCTTAAAACATAATAAAACCTAAAAAGTATACACACAGGAGGAGTCAACACTGGAAAAGTAAGTTAGTGCAGCCACTATGGAAAACAGTGTGGAGGTTCCTCAAAAAATTAAAACAGAACTACCCTGTGGTTCAGTAGTTCCACTCCTGGTGATGTATCTGGGAAAACACTAATTTGAAAAGATACATGCACCTAATTTTCCTAACAGCAGTGTTTACAATGGCTAAGATATGAAAGCAACCCAGATGCCCATCACTGGGTAACGGGATAAAGATGTAGTGTATACATACAATGGAATGTTACTTGATCATAAAAAAGAATGGAATGTTGCCATTTGCAGCAACATCAAAGGACCTAGAAAACATTATGCTTAACAAAATAAGTCAGAGAATGAAGAACAAACACTGTATGATGCTACTTATATGTGAAATCTAAAAAATACAAATAAACGTCTATAGTGAAACAGAAACACTCACAGGTACAGAAAAACTAGTGGTTACCAAAGGGAAGAGGGAAGGGGAGGGACAGTTTAGGAGTACGATATTGATACAAAATAATATACATAAAATAGATAAGCAACAAGGATATACTGTCAGCCCTGGGAATTATAGCCATTATCTCATAATAACATATAATGGAGTATAATCTGCAAAAATGAATCACTACAGTGTATACCTGAAACTAACACAAACTGTAAGTCAAGTGCATTGAATAAAAACATAATAAGAACATGCCACAGTGCACAGTCAAGGGCATGAGAAAAGGGAGCAGAAGCGATCTCTCGATACCTGTGGGTTCCCACTAAACCAGCTGTTGCAGGTCTGACTGCCTCATTCTGTCTCAGGGGAGGGTCCCCAGAGCTGAGCCTCCTCACAGCACAGTGGCTGGGAGGCTCCAGGTGGGCTGCTGCTCCGAAGAAATAGAGTTTGTTGTACATTTTGGTGGTCCTGATTTTAAGAAAATCCATTGTGACTATGAATTAATGACTTTTTAAGAAGAGAAACTGACACATAGGAAGTAACACAGCGAGTCCATGTCAAGAGCAACAACAGACCTGGGCCCTCTATTCCCAAGCCCAGGATTGGACCCATCACCAGCCGACATCTTTATCACGAGGTAAAAATCATGCACAACTATGGAAACATGATTTTCCCAACTTATAAAAGTATCTTAAAGGACCATTTTATAATAGCCAATTGGAATAAATGGAAAAGAAGTTTTAAAACCAAGGGATATAGGTCACAAACTGTCACTGAACATGGTCTTTTCTATCATATTTAAATGAAAGGTGAAATTTACAAGTAAATTTAAAATCAGAATGAATTAAAGGTAATGTGGCTTTGGAATTGTTTTTGGAAATCTGAACCTTTCAGTATACAGGAGACACAATAACTTAAGAGGCAGGAATGACTTTACTGGCAAAAGAAATCCTGATATAAATAAGATATGAAACAAAAGAGGAAAATTTATGTCCTAGGCCTGGTTCTGCCACTGAGTTCACCATTCATTCCACAGGTACATAACCACCACCAACTAATTCGATGCAGGCAGCTCCAGAGACTCTGAGAGAACAGCACGGAATGAGGTAGACAACGGTCCCTGATTTCGTGAAGCTTAGAGTCTAGGAGGAAGATTGGTGAGAAAAAAAAAACTGCTAACTACTTAAAACCTCGTTACACAGATCATTAAAACAGGGTAATGAGAGAAAAAGATTGACTGGGTTGCCTGAGATGCCTCTCCGAGTTGGTGATGTTAAAAGCTGAAATCTGAATGATGAGGAGAAGCAAACCTGGGAAGAACATTCCAGGCCGAGGAAACCACTAATGCAAAATCATGAAAGTAGGAAGATGCTTGGTTGCCCAGTCTAGATTGTGGGGTGAAGGAGAAACACGACAAGAGGAGGAAGGAAAGGAGTGAGGCCCAGATCATGGGGGCTCTGCAGACCAGGGGGAAATGTTATTCTAAGTGGTAAAAAGCCATGTGAAAGGTTTTAAATGGGGTAATAGCATCTGACCTGGGAAGATCACTCTGGCTACTGTGTAAAGACGGCAAAATGAAGGCGGGCGGGGGGGGGGACTTGAGAGGAGGCTCAGAGATGAGCCCAGGTGAGAGGTGGTGGAGGCCTGGTCTAGAGAGGCGCCTACGGAGATGGAGGGAATGATGTGTTCTGTAGGCAGTCAGCAGAATTCCAATGACTTGGATGTGGAGGTAAGAGGTGGAGAATAACCAAGGGTAATTCCAAATCTTTGGTCTGGGAAGATGACAGCTGGTGGTGCTATTTGTGAGACTAAGAGAGAAGTGACTTGTGGGAAGGGGAGAAATTAGGAGCTCTCTTTGGGTCAAGTTAGATCTGACTTGACCTGAGATCTGAAAAGAGACCTGAGCTCTCTTTTGGTCAAGTTAGACAAGCATGGTAATACATAATAAGTGTGCAACTACTTTTTAAATTCTGGACTTAGGGGGAAAGGTTAAGGCTGGAGGTAGAGATTCGGGAGAAATCAGCAAACATGTGATCCGGTAAAGACATAAAAGTGAACGAGGTCACCCAGGAAAGTGAGTCGATAGAGAAGCGAAAGGAACTGGAGACGGAGCCTGGGGTGCTCCTAGCTGACGGCTGAAAGATGCGAGGCCGGCCAGGAACTGCAACGAGGCAGGAGAACATGGTTTAAAAAAGAAACCAGACCCCTTCAAGAAAAGGGGGTGACCAGTCGTACCAAATTCTGCTGGGTGGAAAACAAAGTAACAGACACGGGGCCATTGGGTTTGGAGGTGACCGGAGCCTTTGACAGAAGGTGGGGATGGGTGTGTGACTGAAGAGGCCTGAGGAAAGAATGGGAGGTGGAAATGGGGACCACAACCAGAAACAATTTTCTAAGAAGCTGTGAGTTATGTTGTACCTGCCACTTGTACTCTGAGCTGGTTATCCCACGCCTGAAAAACAGAATTGGGCAAGACGCGTTGTCCATCTCTGAGTTTTTTCCAGCTCTAAGGCTCTGTGTCTGACTACTAAAATGAATAGGTGGGTAGATGGAGGAGTGAGTGATTGAAAGATCACAAGGCTTAGAAGATAAAAAAGAGAAAGGAACCCAGCAAAAAGGCCCTGGAGGCCAATGTGATGAATGGCAAATGAAGCAACTGACAATGGATTTATCTCCAAAATATACAAACAGCTCATGTAACTCAGTATAAAAAACAACCCAATCAAAAAATGGGTAGAGGGTCTAAGTGGACATCTCAACAAAGAAGACATACAGATGGCCAAAAAGCCCATGAAAAGATGCTCAACATCACTAATTATTAGAGAAATGTAAATGAAAACTATTAATATAATGAGGTATCACCTCACACCAGTCAGAATGGCCATCATCAAAAAAATCTACACACAGTAAATGCTAGAGAGGGTGTGGAGAAAGGGGAACCTTCCTACACTGTTGGTAGGAATATAAATTGGTACAGCCACTATGGAGAACAGTATGGAACTTCCTTAAAAACTAAAAATAGAACTACCCTATCACCCAGCAATCCCACTCCTGCACTTACACCCAGACAAAACCATAATTGCAAAAGATTACATGCACCCCAGTATTCACTGCAGCACTATTTACAAAAGCCAAGACACGGAGGGCAGGAAGAGAAGGGGACGACAGAGGATGGGATGGTTGGATGGCATCACCGACTCAATGGACATGGGTTTGGGGGGACTCTGGGAGTTGGTGATGGACAGGGAGGCCTGGCGTGCTGCAGTTCACGGGGTCGCAAAGAGTCAGACACGACTGAGCGACTGAAGTGAACTGGAAGCAATTTAAATGTCCACTGACAGAGGAGTAGCTAAAGAAGACGTGTTACATATATACTATGGAATAATAATGCCATAAAAAAAATGAAATAAGGCCATTTGCAGTAACATGGATGGACCTAGAGACTGTCATACATAGTGAAGTCCACTTATATATATAGAATCTTAAAAAAAAAAAACAAACAAACAGTACAAGTGAACTTATTCACAAAACAGAGGTAGAGTTACAGATGTAGAAAACAAACTTGTGGTCCCGGGGGGAAGGATAAACTGGAAGTTTGGGATTAACATATACACTCTATTATTGTATAAAGATAATTAACAAGGACCTACTGTATAGCAAAGGGAACTCTACTCAATACTCTGTGATACTCTGTATGGGAAAAGAATATAAAAAACAGTAAAATATATGTATAACTGGTTCACTTTGCTATACACCTGAAACTAATACAACATTGTAAATCAATTCTACTCCAATAAAAATTTAAAAAGACAAAAATAAATCAGTCTAAAGCACTTAAATCACAACAATCACCTCAGTGTATATGAAACTGCTGGCTGCAGAGAAATGTTACCAAGCAGTTTGGTTCTGGAATTAGCCTTTGTTCCAATCTTGGCTAAGATTTACTGGCTCTATGGTTCAGCCTACTCAGGAGACAGAAACCACAGACTAAGATTTAATATAAATAATCATTAACCTATTACAGGGGATTCACTACCAAGGGGAAAGAGAATTCTAAAGAATATGCCAAAGCTGAGGGAGAAGAATCAACAAAGAAGAGCTTGGGTGTGGGGGAGCCCTTGGCCAGGCCAAGAGTCAGATCTCGTGAGCTGGAGTGGGGTGGGGTGCAGCCCCTGGACTGGGGAGAAGCCCGCTGGGCTGCCCAGGCCAGACCAGTTCACAGTCAGGTGGCCGAAGCCAGCAGCGGACTGTCCTCTGGGTGCTGACGAAATTCCCCAGGAAGCTGTCTTGCGGGGGAAGGTAGGGAGCATGCTCTTGAAATGAGGCTAGATGGGGGTGCTGACTGGAGTCCCTGAAAAGCTGCCCCCACTGGATGCTGCTGAGTTAACGAGAAAGCCAGCTAGGCCACCGTCAAAACGCTCCAGGGAGGTCCCCTGGGAGTTACTGCCGAACTCGCCAGGAAACTGGGGTACCCCTAGATTCAGCAGGTGTCTTTCTGCTCAGTCACAGGGAAGTCAGCTGGGGTGCCCACAGCTCTCGTCCAGCACCTGGCCATACCATATACTCTTAGGGCACTCTAAGACTCCAAGAAGGGTTCCCTAAACTTCAAGGATTCTGCATTCGTTCTGTGAACACTTTGCTTTTGGCTCAATTTGTTCCTCTTGGAAATATGTCAGACTGATCGGACCACTTAATAATCAGTAATTGGACACATCCTAAGTTATGAATTCCGAAGGCAGCTGCAAAAACTCACACCATCAGACACCGTGAATCTCTTCCAGAACTGTTTTCATTTCACCATTTAGTCATGTCATTCTTCAAAATGTCGGAACCCAGTGAGATCTAGGCGAGTTAACAGTGTAAAGGCATTTCTGTCTCCAAGATCTGTTGCATTCTCAAGTTCAGTTTTGATTCTTAATGCTGGGCCTTTGTTTTTAAAAAATCACTCAGAAATGCCCTTCTGTGCCTTGAAGTTTTGGGGACAATTTTAAAGTCTTATCATCAAGAGAGTACAACCTACAACAAGCCATACAGAAGCAGGCCAGCTGGGGTTCTTAGAGATGACCTTGAACTAAGGGTACAACTCAGTACCCACCTTCAGCGAGTTTTCATGGCCTGTCATTAGGCTGCATTGGACAAACAAAATTTCAATACTTCAGCTTCTTCCCAGCACCCTCCGAGGTGGCGCTAATAGTGACAGTTACAGGCAGAAGGAAAAACAAAGAACATGCTCCTGATGTCTTCTCTGACGCATTCAATTCAATAAAAATGATGCTAACCTGTGAAGCTCTCAGACACTCCTGTTGAGTAACTCAATGGAAGCCAAGCCTCCCCGGCCCCAAATCCGGGCACAGATGACGCACGCTTTGAATTTTTCCTTTTTTGCCCAGTGCTCCACTGGGAGCAGACAAGCCCAGCCTTTCCTTGTCTAACCCAATTCGGGACAGAAGATGATTGTCCTCATGGTTACATTTGTTTTTAATTACATAAAGCTTTTTGTTTGTTTGAGGGGCAGAAGGAGGTGACTAAGCATCTCAGGTATGCTCCACTAAGAAGAATGGCATTTGGTTCCACTAAGAAGAATGGCATTTGGTCCAAGGCGCCTCTTGGATGGATCATCACACAGGTCTCTTCTGGATCAAAAGAGCTGGGACCTCAGATCAAGCATTTGGCAAAAGTTCAACCATGGAGTGAAAAAAAACTGCTGACAAAATTTCTTTGCAGATCTTCCCTCACATCACAAGTGTACACTTCCTCTTCTTAATGTTTTTTTTTCCCCCTTCTTCACTTTTATGTTTTTATTTGCACACATGCAACCCTCTGCACCATTGTTCCCCACTGGCTTCCTCACGCTCAGCACTTTGAAATTTCCCTTCTACATCCCCCCATTTCCACTACCTGTAGTGAAACAAGAGCCCTCATCCTCTCCTCCTCCTCCTCCAGGATGTTTTTCTGTCTAGACTCGCTTCACCTGCTGATAGAGTCCTAGGGTCCCCGGGGAGTTTTCTTCCTCAGGTGTCCATCCCAGCATTGGGACGAGATGCCAGGGAGAAACTTGGAGAAGGTTCCCCTTTGAAGTGCGAGGCCCCATCAGACACATATTCCTGGGGGGCCATGATAAACATCCTGGGACAGCAGGTGAATGTGGCCCCCATGGCACTTATTAATATGCAGGAGAATTCCTCCAGGGAGGGTGCCAGAATCTGAGGTGCTTGCACTGGCTTTGTTTTTGGTTTGGAAAGAGAAAAAAAATAGTGAAATAAAAGATTGATTTATATCACAAAAAATGGGCTGAAGAACTAAGCAGACATTTCTCCAAAGAAGACATACAGATGGCTAACAAACACATGAAAAGATGCTCAACATCACTCATTATCAGAGAAATGCAAATCAAAATCACAATGAGGTACCATCTCATGCCAGTCAGAATGGCTACTATCAAAAAGTCTACAAACAATAACTGCTGGAGCGGGTGCGGAGAAAATGGAACTCTCTTACACTGTTGGTGGGAATGCAAACTAGTACAGCCACTATGGAGAACAGTGTGGAGATACCTTAAAAAACTGGAAATAGAACTGTTTAATTACATAAATAGAGCTTTATGTAATTAAAAGCAAATGTAACTATGAGGACAAATTTTCTGTCCATACGACCCAGCAATCCCACTGCTGGGCATACACACCGAGGAAACCAGAATTGAAAGAGACACGTGTACCCCAGTGTTCATCGCAGCATAGTTTACAATAGCCAGGACATGGAAGCAACCTAGATGTCCATCAGCAGACAAAAGGATAAGAAAGCTGTGGTACATATACACAATGGAGTATTACTCAGCTATTAAAAAAGTGCATTTGAATCAGTTCTAATGAGGTGGATGA
The DNA here is from genome assembly GCF_910594005.1 of Cervus elaphus. Lineage (NCBI taxonomy): Eukaryota > Metazoa > Chordata > Mammalia > Artiodactyla > Cervidae > Cervus > Cervus elaphus. The sequence continues at coordinate 32,232,195 of NC_057846.1, forward strand.
AACACAGTGAAGTAAGTCAGAAAGAAAAACACCAATATAGTATATTAACGCATATATATGGAATTTAGAAAGATGGTAATGATGATCCTATATGTGAGACAGCAAAAGAGACACAGATGTAAAGAACAGTCTTTTGGACTCTGGGGGGGAAGGCTAGGGTGGGATGCTTTGAGAGAATAGCATTGAAACATGTATATTACCATATGTGAAATGGATCACCAGTCCAGGTTTCATGCATGAAACAGGGCACTCAGGGTTGGTGCACTGGGATGACTCTGAGGGATGGGATGGGAAGGGAGGTGGGAGGGGGGTTCAGGATGGGGAACACATGTACACCCATGGCTGATTCATGTCAATGTATGGCAAAAACCACTACAATAGTGTAAAGTAATTAGCCTCCAATTAAAATAAATTAATTTTTAAAAAATTTAAAAGATTGATTTATATCAATGTTCTGTACACTGGCTGTTGTCAATAACTTCATCATGTCCAGACTAGCCCAGACAATGTGCTTCCCTGGTGGCTGAGTGGTAAAGAATCTGCCTGCCAATGCAGGAGACAGGTGTGATCCCTGGGTTGGGAAGATCTCCTGGAGGAGGGAATGGCAATCCATTCCAGTATTCTTGCCTGGGAAATCCCATGGACAGAGGAGCCTGGACTATAGTCCAGGAGGTCGAAAGAGTAGGACAAGACTTAGTGACTAACACGATTTAGTGACTTAGTGACAACAGACAAATCATGATATCACAAGAACAAGGGATCCTATCTTTAGATTCTGTACAAGATTTCTCTAGAATGTCTGAAAACAAATCATGCGGTAGCCTAGAAACATAGACCCATAAGGCACCACTTGAAGCTTAAAGGAAGTGGTTTTAGGACCAGAAAGCCATCATATCGATGTGAAACATGCCTGAAAAACTCACCACCCTGAAATAAGATTGAGAAAAATAAATACTGTCTGATGTCACTCATAGGGAATATAAAAACCTAATAAGCAAAAACAAATGAACAAATCAAACTAAACAAAAACAAACATATAGCTACAGAGAAGAGAACAATGGCTCCCAGGAGGAAAAGGATGAGATCGGGGGAGTTAAAAAGGATTTTGAACTGTGGTGTCGGAGAAGACTCTTGAGAGTCCCTTGGACTGCAAGGAGATCCAACCAGTCCATCCTAAAGATCAGTCCTGGGTGTTCACTGGAAGGACTGATGCTGAAGCCGAAACTACAGTACTTTGGCCACCTCATGCGAAGAGCTGACTCATTGGAAAAGACCCTGATGCTGGGAGGGATTGGGGGCAGGAGGAGAACGGGACAACAGAGGATGAGATAGTTGGATGGCATCACTGACTCAATGGACATGAGTTTGGGTAAACTCCGGGAGTTGGTGATGGACGGGGAGGCCTGGCATGCTGTGGTTCATGGGGTCACAAAGAGTTGGACATGACTGAGCGACTGAACTGAACTGAAATAGATGGTGATGGATAGAAACTGAGTTTTTGGTGGTGAGCACACTGTAGGGTAGACAGAAGTAGAAATATAATGTTGTACACATGAAACTTACATAATGTTACAGATCAGTGTTACATCAATAAAAATGCGAAAACTCACTACCCTTGAGAAGTGGCAAGGGCTGGTCCAAAAAAGTGTGGACAGATCCATGCAAGTATCAGTAAATCAATAATGGACACACGGTGAGAAGGTCAAGTTTCCGACACTGAAGTTTCAGAGGACGGCTAAGACCTTCCACACCCTATATTCTGAGTGACGACAGAAGAAATAAAGTGAACTGATCGTTCACATACATACAGAACTCTCACTGGAGTTATGATCTGGAGTTAATTGATCAGCTGCTGGCTCAACTTGAGCTGCTGTATAAACGGCCTTATGTATAAGCACATCCTCCAGCAAAATGCACACGAGGCCTTACACCACCCTCTCCTGACCTCTGACCCATGTCAACGCTGACCCAGGGTACGGGGATCCACTTCCCTACCCATTCCTACACTCAGTCATTCCAAACCCCCGCTCCTCAGACGTGTGTGCTGGCCACTTGGCTCCATCAGCATTGCTAAGGGTTTATATAAATACAAATCCACCCAAGAAAGGAAAAATATTTCCCCTTTTCCTGCTTTGGATAAAGTTCTAGCAGACTTGGCTGAGGATTAGACATGCTTCACAGATCAAAGTGCTCTAAGGGGAGGAGAGGGGGAGGAGGAACGGAGCCCAGACCCAGCTCTGGCCTGCCTGCTCTCAAGATGCAAGTCAGGATCATAAAAAGCCCCCACGCTGCTGGGCTGGAGTGCTTTCAAAAGGTGACTCTTTATTTGGATAGCCTGTCACCTACTTCTTCCTGGGAACAGTTCCAGGCTCAGAGGAATGAATGCAGACAGTTTCATAAAAGCCTTCAGACGAAAAACGGTTTCCCTTCAACTTGAGTTCTCCTCTCATCTGAAAAGGGGAGGAACCTTTAGGACCTGAACTGAAATTTGAAACAGTGGCCAGGCCACCTTGTCGAAGTGGACCTGGTTTTGAAGGACAAAGGGAGCAATCTGAATTGTTCTTCAGCAATCCTGAAGAACAGTCGGAAACTATCTTACCTTCATGTCTCCAAAGGAAGACGACAAGAATTCCTGCAAATTCATTTTTCCTTTGGAGAAAGGGAGGGGCAGGCAGAATGAATTTCTCTGGGTGAGGAGGGTGCTGAGAAGCCACTAAAGGGGCCTGAAAGACCCCACAAAGTAGAGTCAGACCCACAAAGCCTAGAAGGAACCTTGAAATTCTTCCACCTCCTTACTTTGCACATGAATAATATCACCCACTTGTATAAACAAACACTACCAGGAAAGTGGTCCAGCCAGACCCTCTTCCAACACCAGCTTTTCTTTATCTACTTCCCCCACCCAAGATTCAATCCCAGAAGATCCAGCCTGGACTTGAGTCTGTTTCAAACAAAGTAAAAGCACCCCTGGCATCGTGAAAAGCGTTACATCACATGACCAATGGCAGCCGAGCCCTCATCTCCAACCTCTTCAAAGTTGTAACTGTGAACAAGAAAGAATTCTTATTCAATTAAGTCTATTTTTTCTTATTTTTCAGGTACACTTTTCAGCAGGTAGGTGCAGCCGGCTTCCAAATGAAGCCTCAGTGCAGCCAAAAGAACATAATCATGAAAATGTTAATGTCCATTAGAAAGTAAGGGACCCCCAAACAAGATGGCTTCATCAGGGCAAAGAGCCACTTCTGGGGGCAGCTCAGTCTAGGTGGAAACTCCCAGCAATCTGGCCACTTGCCTAGACACGGTCTCAGGTCACCTCCAGTCCTGACTTCTTGCCTGAATATCACACTGAGATCTGACTACCTATTAAACACTGTCACTTGGACACTAATGTGTCTAAAATCAAACTCTTGATTCCCACTGGCCCCATGCCCCACCAAGTTACTCCTTTTCCAAGCCTCCCCGTGTCTGTGAATGTCCACTCTGTTCTTCGGTTACTTTGGAAAAAGTACATGGACTCCTTTATATCTCTCCTTTTCACTCACAACACACACTGAATACATTGGCACATCCCGTTGCTCTAGCTTCAGACCCATCTATCTGACCACGTCATCAGCTCCCTAGCCCACGTCACCATCAGCCTGCGTGTGCGATGCTCTCCTAGCTGAGTTCCTGATCCCACAGTCTGTTCCCCACTGAAGCCAGAGGGGTTCCCACACGATGCACATCACACCGCGTTACTCATCTGCTCAGACTCTCTGCCTGCTTTGTCACTCACACATCTACAGGATCCTGCGTCTTCTGCTCCTTTCTCCTGCCCCTCGCCCCCTCTTCATCCTGCTCTAGCCTCATGGCCTCCTTGCAAAGCACACTCCCACCTCAGGACCCCGTTTTAACCACTTAGGTTCCCAACCCGCCTCCCCACACCCCATACACGCTTAATTCAGGTCTCTGCTCAAATATCATCACCTCAAAAAGAACTTCCCAACCACCCTGTACAAACAGCATCATCCCCACCACCACCACCTCCTGGTCACCCACATCCCATCTCCTGCTTTATTTTGCTTATGTTACTTCTGTCCGTTGATGGTTTGTCTCCTCTACTAGAATGTAGGCATCACAAGTGTGGGGGTTTCTCCTGTTCGCTCTTGGAGCCAAGCGTCCAGAGCTGCACCGAGCCCGCAGCAGGCCTGAGACAGATGGTGAATAACGGAATCCATCATTTGATGAGTCCATAAATGGACAGCATATCCAGGTGGTTTCCCAAGCTCCCTCAGGTCTGTGGTTCCAAACCCGACACTGGTGTGGCACACAAGTCCGGCCACCGGGGCCACAGTCTACACCTTCTTCTTCCCAAGGGAACAGGGAGGACCAGCTGGGCAGGTGTCCAGACTTCTGGGCACATCACTGCCCCCTCCACACACAGAGACTGGTGCAGAACCCAGAAGAGCTGCACTCCTCTGGAACTCACTCTGTTTCTCCATCCTACCTGGTTCTCACATCTTTTTTGACAAACTAAAAACCACGCCAAAGTTAAGATCCATTTGGGGAGATTCTAATGACAACATCTTGAATTGTCTTGTAAATTTTGAGAATTATGACTCAGAGACTCTTTAGGGCAGGGGTCCTCAACCTCGAGGATCTAACGTCTGATGGTCTGAGGTGGAGCTGACATAATAATAATAGAAATAAAGTGCACGATAAATGTAATGCACTTGAATCATCCTGAAACCACCCCTTGCAGCCCCAGTCTGTGGAAAAATTGTCTTCCATGAAACCGGACCCTGATACCAGAAAGGTTGGGGACTTCTCCTCTAGGGAAACCGGTGAGGCTAAAAATGCCCTCTTCTGAATTATAGTTGGAAATGGGTTATTTAGAGAGTGGGGGTGGGGAATCAGGAAGCAGACGTGTCACAAGTTTTTTAGGGCTCTGAGTGAGGGACAGGAGGAGACCACAGCTGAAATAAGATCTAAGCACCCCCCACTGTTTTCCACAGTCTTAGATCATTTGCTCACACACATGCGCTGATCAGCATCCTGCTGGTTCTCCAGGGAACCCTCAGGAGGTCTCTCTCCTCTCCAGTCTTCTGTCCTCTAAACTCTACTCACCTGGGCTCCTTTATTCAGGGGTCAGCCTCAGCCCCCGCTCTCTGCACTGTGCCTGGGTACTCTCAAGGCACTAGGCTGGGACAATTATTTGTTTCCCAGGATTCAAGATCATTGTCCTTTGTCACCTGGTGCTCTGGGTCTCGAATATCATGATTTTATATATTTTTTTTGGATTCTTTTCCAAGTGCAAGAGTAAATACAGTCTCTGTTACTCTACCTTAGCTGCAAGTGGAAGTGTGGTTATTAAGTTTGAAAGTGCTTTTGATACCATAAATAAAATAGTTTCTTTCAAAATGGTAAACCCATCAAAGTTAACAACTTATGCTCTTCCAAAGACACTGAATGAAAAGATAAGACACAGATGAGGAGGAAAGATTTGCAAAGCATAAATCTAATAAAAGGACTTGTATTCTGAATATATAAAGAAGTCTAAAAACACAGTAAGAAGGAGATAACCCAATTCAAAAAGGGGGCGGAAGCAAAAGTCTGAATGACATTTCTCCAGACAAGTTGCACCAATGATAAATTAACACATGGAAAGATGCTCAATGTAATTAATCATTAGGGAAATGCAACCAAACCAGAAGATCACATCTATGAGGGTGACAAAATGAAAAAGGATGACCACACCAAGCATTAGTGAGGGTGTAGAGAAACTGGAACTCTCAAGACACTGCTGATGGCATTTCTTGAAAAGCTGAATACACCTACCATGTGATCCAGCTATTCACTCTTAAATTTTTACCCAAGAGAAAAGCATAAATCCAATGAAAGATTTACATGTAAATGTTCATAGCAGCTTCATCTGAACTAGCCAAAAGCCAGGATCAACCCAAATGTCCATTAAAAGGTGAGCAGATGATGAACTGTGGTATATTCATACAATGGAATACTGACCAGCTATAAAAAACACTGGATATATATATATCCAGTTATACTGGATGGATATACACAACATATATATGGATATACACAACTGGATCATCTATACACAACATAGATGAATCTGAAAATAACTGTGCTGAGTAAAAGGTGCTTCCCTGGTGGCTTGGCAGTAAAGAATCCACCTGCAATGCAGGAGCCTTGGGTTTGATCACTGGGTTGGGAAGATCCCCTGGAGAAGAAAATGGCAACCCACTCCAGTATTCTTGTCTGGGAAATCCCATGCACAGAGGAGCCTGGCGGGCCACAGTCCATGGGGTTGCAGTGTTGGACAAGACTGGTAGTTGCCTGGGGTGAGGGTGGAGGACAGGAAGCAACAGGAGTGAACAAGAGGAAACTCCTGAGGGAGGTGGGTTTGTCCATTATCTTGACTGTGGTGATAGTTTAATGGGTATATACACAGCTCAAAACTTATCAAATGGTACACTTTCAAATTGTGCATTTTACTGTATGCCAATTACATCTCAACTATATCTCAATTAAAAATAAAAGCAAAAACAAACCCTATAGTTAACTAAAAACCCAAACTAAGAAACACCCATTGGTATTACAGCATAACCACCCTCACCCCCTCAAAAATGAAACGCTCAACAGATTCTGGGAAGGGTAGACTTCATTCAACCATATCTTCCATGATGTTCAAGCCGAAAATCCAGGGAATCTCAGATCAACTCCATAGAAGGTGGAAATGTTACATAAGCATGCATTTTTTGGCTGAGACTCTTTTTTCAGCTTTTATAATTATTTCACATGTGCCTCACACTGTGATATTTGTAAAATGAAAAAGTATATTCTTTTAGATGAAACACAAACTGAAGCCATACACAATCATATAGAAAGTTCTAATAGTAATAATAGTAGATACTATCTAATACCTGGTAATAATTGGCCGGTGACACCACCTACCAATGGCTATTAAGTCAGTAAGTCAAAGTAGTGAAACATCATCAATGGTTACAAACTTTCAGGAAGTAGCAGTAACATGGAAACACCCCAGTGTCAGTTGCGGGGGCATAGACATGTAAGAGCTGACACTTGTGACAAGGTAGGTCAGGGTAAACCTATTCCCATCCCCCTCTGACCAACTAGAGACCTGTAAGCTTGGCTTCCTCTTCTGTCTCAGGAAACCACTCTCTGCCTATTGCATGCTTCGGAGTATTATCACTTAGAGGTGAGACATAAGCTTTGGTTCATCCAATGCTATCCCACCAAACTTCCAGGAGAAGACACAGCTAAGGAGAAGACAACATTAGGACACTGGATCCTTTCAATCTTTTATAAGTTTTTTTTTTAATGTGGACCATTTTTAAAGTCTTCATATTTGTCACAGTACTGCTTCTGTTGGTTATGTTCTTGTTTTGGGGCCATAAGGCAATGTGGGATCTTAACTCCCTGACCGGGGATCGAACCCACATCACCTGCATTGGAAGGTGAAGTCTTAACCACTGGACCACCAGGGGAGTCCCTCCTTTCAGTCTTGAAGCACAAAGTAATCTAGTGATTGACTCATAACATTAGCTCAAAAGAGTACCATCTACTCTCCATCAAGTGGAAATTACACCACTTTTGATAATGAATAGAAAAATGAATAAGTACCACAATAAGCTCTATCACTTATGAGAAAATTTATCCTGGTTTTTATGGGAGGAAAAAAACCTCCTTACTTCTTGAATTGAGAAATTACACCAAATTATATCCAGGCTCTTTAATTTAAGCCCATTTGTATCAGAGGCTACTAGTCTAATAAAGCCGTTTGAAACAAAAAGTAGAGACAGTTGCCAATCTACATACATTTGACTTTCAAAAATTATACATGGCCCCATTCCGCTTAGCAGTGATGCTTTTAACAATTTCACCTAAACAAGCTTTCTATTACTCTGTGTTTTGTGCCAGTGCCGAGCCTCACTGTCGCCATGTCCCCCAAACCCCATCCCACTCACAGATGTGGGAGACACTGCCATATTTTCCTCCTTATATCTCTTACCTATTTGTACATCCTCACCTATGCATCTTGCTATGGACTGGGAGTGCCAAGACGTTATGGCCACCAATACTGTTCAGAACATTGTAGGTTTACGTGGGCTTCATGCTTCAGTCAGAGCATCACTGCCTCAGGCTGTCTTCTCCTTCAGAGTTAAAGAATTTTTGGAACACAGCCCTTTTGTACATTAAGGACAATCCATATAATCCAAAAGCAAACTTCCTCTACAACCCACAAATCTATTTACAGAGCTTCCGAGGCACAAGCAATGGCAGACATTCATATTTCAACTCTAAGTGACACCAATCTTCTATTCCTAGTTCTTTGCTCAGTACATCCCTACCTTTTCTGCAGTGCTAGAGCTATAGAGATTTCTAACTGTCTAAGAGAGAGAAGGAGAAAGATCAGAAAGAACAGACGTACTCTGACACACTCAGAAAGTTAGCTCTGCCACTCACCTACTGTGTGATCTTAGATAAGTTACCTAGCCTCTCTGAGCCTCACTTTTTTCATCTGTGAACTGTGGATAGTAAATGTCAAATACATACCTCATATATGTGTGCTACATGAATTAAAATGATGATATTTGAAACTGACCTAACCCAGCCCCTGGCACATAATAGCAGTTTCCTATTGTTTATTTCTTCCTCACAACCTTGCCATCTGAAACATAAAAAACAAGGTTTGAACACAAATAAACTTCTGGAAAGAGAAGAGCCTTAGAGGAGCAGTTGAAAAGGCCCTGACTTTCCTAATGCCTTCTCTAAAATTCCTGTCGCTGCTTTTATACGATACCCATCTCCAAGGCAGCACTGATCTCTGAAGACTGTCTAGCACTTTCACACATGTCTGAAGGAAGCGTCAGTTTGTACCTCCTGCCTGGAGAGAAATTTGGCAGTTCCACTTCAAGATATTTATTCTATGGATATAAATGTCTAAGGATACCCTGGCAGGTAATTACTTCAGCATTGTTTCCAAAGTGAGACGCTGAAAACACCTGAAATGCTTGTTCATCATAAGGCTGGTTAAACAAAACCAGTGTATATAATAGAATATACATACAACAAATATAAAAGGAGTCAGATGGCTCTATATGTCCAATAAATCTTTTTAACTTAGAAAAGACCCAAGCAGTGTTTAGTGCTACCATTGGGGATAGGAGGGGGAGGCATGACTTTCTCTTCCCCTCTTTTTACATTCAAATGTATATTTGCAAAAACACAGAGCATCTTGAGAGGATACCCAGGGCAGACCACAGGCAAACAATCCCATCTGGCAAAATTGGTTGCCTCCAGGAGGAGAAATAAGTGGCTGTACGGAGAAGACTTCCCTTTCCCCATAAGAGCTTTATGTATCTTTTGAATTTTGTACCATTTACATAGACTACCTGTTAAGCATAAAACTTAAAATAATCTACCCCAGTGTAAATTTTCCCCCCCTTTTCCCTCCCTAGAATAGCTTTTTTTTTTTTTAATATTTCTTTAAATTGATTTTTTGTAATTATAAAAATTACCGTGCACTGCTTTTAATAAGAAAATGAACATAAAATGTGTAAAGAAAAGGCTATAATCCCTTCCATCATCTCAAGTATCCAGGGGTGAACTGGTGTGGACCCTTCCTTTCCTTTCTCCTGGCTCAGACATGCAGATAAAACATATACACACACCAGGGACTTCTGGGGTTGATTTCTTTTCCACCAGGCAGAATCCAACCATAAGCCTAAGTGCAGCATTCCTTTCTTTCATCTGACAGTATAACAGTCATGTAAGAGTGATAGCTCTATTTGTTCCCAATTTCTTTATTCATTGAATCTTAATGTCTTTCTCTTCCTTGCCCTTCCTTCACTCCCCCAAATAATTTTACATAAATGGACTCACATCACACATTCTTTCTTCAATGGGGTCCTTCTGGTTTTGGCTCCCACCCAGTACCCCCATTTCCTGAACAGTCTCATGGCCCCTTGGAGGGTGGGTCTGTGTGCCCACAAGAGACCCCGTGGTCTCCCCAGGCCCACCTTGAAGCGGGGTCCTCCCATTCAGGCGTCCCCTGCGGCAAGCCTCAGCCTGCTGGCCTGTCAGAGAATCTGGGCCTGGCCAAGTGTCAAGTGTGAGTCCAGACTCCAGTCGAGGCGCCGTTTGCATCATGGAATTAAACAGTCTAAAAGGAGAAGCCGCTGGAAACTCTCACCAACCCAAATCGCCCATCTGATTAAGAAAAAGTAGCCCAAGTGACAGAGAAAAGCTCTCCGGCAACTAAAGGCCTCCAGTTCCAGCATCCTTCCCTGGCTGTCCTCCCTTGCAGAAATGAGAGAACATGATGAGACAGGACGGGACCGATTGGGGCGTCTTCACACAGCCCGCCCACCGGGTCCGAGGCCACAGCCTGCCTGGCCTTGGGGAGGAGGAAGCAGCTGCCAGATGGAGGCGGAATGCACTGCAAGGGGATTAGCGGCTTCCGTGTAAAGCTCATGGGATGCCTCCAAGGCCCCCGTGGCAGGAGGTCAAAGGAACAAGGAGGGGGCAGTGGAAACGGAAGGTCACTCACTACCAGGCCAGTTCCCGGCCCACACATTTCACGGAACACAGTGAAGAACTTGCGACCTTTGTTCAGCAAGAAGGCTAGGGTAGGAACAATCACCTCACTCCCAGCCACACTTACAGTTCTTGTGTCCATGGGAAATCTTTCCTGATGTCAGGCGTTATGAAGGGACAAGTCAATCTGATTACTGATTACTCAAAATTTGATTTACAGCAGAGCTTCACAATTTCTTTCAAAAGGGATGCAGGAGCTTTTAAAAATTCCACACACCAGCTAGTAATATTTAAACCTTACTTGGGTGTTTCTATTTATGAGGACTTGACCTAGATCAAAGAAATCCCCCTGGACCTGAAGCATGGTAGACACCATGAGGGGCTCAAGTGAGATTTTGTATAAAAATCCTGCTGACATCAAGCCTGTACTGATAGCCCAGATGTCTTCATGGTGATGTCCAGACTCATGCAAAAGACAGTGGGGTGACTTAGCATCAGAGCGTTCTGACTTATTAGGGATCCACTGATTAACTTCACAAAAGCCCGGCATGAGGAGGAGGAGGGTGCAGGACTGATTTTGGAGGCTGCCTGCCAGCTCAGCCACCTCCTGGCCGTGGGTGCCCAGGCAATGGCTTTACTGGTGCTGGGCCTGAGTCTGCACATCCCTGTGGGGGACGATCCATCAAAGGGTCTCCAAGGACTCAATAAGGTCACATATGCACAAGAGTTTAGCAAGAGGCCGATTCCCTTCCCCAGAGCCCCGGAGGTCCCCTGGGACCCTGGCCCCGGAACTAGACCAGGACGGGCCACCTGGCCAGAGGCAGCCAGTTCCTCAGTGGGATGGCAACACACTGCTGGTGAGAAAAGCTGACGTAGGTAGATCAGATGGCTCCGTGGGAACTGGAAGTTGGGGTAAGAGGTAGAATTGGTCTGTTGGGGTGAGGGGTGGTGACTGAAGCAGAGAGAGGCGGACACAGTCACATGGATCACATATGAGCTGCAGAGTAAGCTGGTCTGAGGGGAGAAGGGAAAAGGGGGAAAGTCCCTAGAGAGAGACAGACAGGACATTGAGGGGTGAGCACACCTGAGGTGGCAGGCAGAGGATGGGAGGGGGCCCAGGAGGGGAGATGGGATGAGCCGGGGGGTGGAGATGGGGTGACGGAGGACTAGAATGACAAGACAGGAGGTACCAACAGACTAGGCTGGCGGGAGGGGGAGGACAGGGGATCTGGGACAGAGGGACTTCCTTTCTGTGGATCCAGGAGAAGGCTCTACTCTTGACATAATCCTGCTTTTTTCCCCCCCTTAAATTTGCCTAAGAGCTCTGACTAGAATGTAATGATTAATAAATGGCTTTTACTGAGAGTATCCATTTTGTGCATTAGCTGTGTTATTGCTATTATTTGCCATGAATTATGTAGCTCTAATGAATTACTGTAGAAACCATTTCTGAAACCTTGGTTTTGAGATGAACAACATATCCCTCTGTGTCCGGGGAAAGGTTTTTCAAAAGTCGGGTGAGCATCCCTGCTGGAAGGGAAAGGGGCAAGGGCCCTGGCGTCCGATCCTGGGCTCCAACCCTGCAAGTTCCCAGCAAACCCCAACTCCTCTGGGCCTCAGGGCTTCAGCCACAAAACGAAGAAGCCGAACTGGTTTATCTCCAGGGTCTGCTCAGCTTAAAACAGTCTGTTCCAGCTTAAAATACTGTGAAAATGTATTTTCTACTGAATTTTCTAAGCTTCTCGAGTTAAACGCCTCACAAATTTGGCATGAAGTAGAACAATCTCTTAAATTAGGCCAACAGACACATCCTGGGCTCTCTGTGGCCACTCTCCACCATCCCCTCATTCATCCATGCCCCTGCCTCCACATAAGGTACTGGCACCAAGAAGAATGTTATCTCTGAGCTCAGTCTCTTGCTTAGCATGGAGAAGAGGAGGGAGGCCGAAAGAAATTATATGGCCAGAAAAACCCTCCATCCAGAGATGCGTCTGTCTCTCTGGGCTTCAAAGAGCTCTGCCGTGGCTGGCATCATATATAGCTGAGCACCTGCATGAAAGGCCTGTTACTCTGTTCTCATCACAGCAAATTTCCCTGGAGTGAGAAAATAATGCTAAACCATACAAAAAACTGTGAGATTTAATTTTCCATATAAATAAAAGTGCTTTTCATTTACCACTTAGCAAAAAGCCAGTACAGTATCCCCCAGACGCACACAGAGACATGCCGCTTGGCCAGACCTAAATATTTCTATCTGTGCAGCTCTCTCCTCCCACACGAGGGCCTCCGTAAGGGGGACACGCTGACCATCCAGGCTGCCCTGACCCACCCATGCTCTGGGCTTCCAGGAGAAGAAACGGGTACACAGGCCGGCGAAGACCTCACAAATGAGGCCGCCTCCTGAGAGGGTCAGCAGGGAGCAGAGTGCCCTGAGGCCAGCCTCTGCTCAGCTGCAGTCAGCTGAGCCCCTGATAGAAACGCAGGCCTGGGCCCCTCCCAGCACATACCTTGCTGCCCACCCAAGTCACTGCCCACGCCAGCTCCGGAAGTGGGCCCTCATTTGGCCCCAGGAAAGATAAGAGTCTCCCTTTAACTGGAAGACTGCAGGCCATTTCAGAGTCCTCTGGCCCTGGTGAAGGTCAAGATCTGGCTTAGACAGAGTGCTGGGCTGGAGAAGGTGTGAGACCCCAAAGGTGTCTGTCTCTCACACGCACGCACTCTCTCTCTATCCCCTCCCTGCTTCATCAGCAGTGAAATATACATATTGCCAAAAGGAGTCATAAAGTAACTCCTGTAACACAGGATTCCACCCTCAGATCTCACCAGCTGCCCAGGTGCAGATCTTCCCTAAAAGGCAAAACCATTTGTGGTCAAGACCGACTTCTCAGCCAGAGGCCATGCAAAGAATCAAGAGCACAGGAGAGCATCCATCAGTTCTAAAGGTCAAGGACAGAAGATGGAGCAGAAAAGAGGCAAACAAGCTGGAGGTGGGGCTCCAGGGACCCCAGAAGTGAGGTGTGCATGGCGGTGAGAACTGGTGAGAGGCTGGCACTGGCCTCGGAGTAACAGGAACACGCTTCTTCCTGCCCACGTTTGTTCCGTATCTCCAGGTTCTCTGGGGACCAGATTTCACTGGGGACAGGACTAGATGAAGTAGCCAAGTCTAGGGCCATCTCAAGCTATCCTGGAGATGCTGCAAAATATAAAACTATCCCCACAAGAATTTAAAGGGATAGAAGACTGTATTCGTTTGCCAGGGCTGCCATAACAAAGCACCACAGACTGGGTGGCTTAGAAAACAGAAAGGATTATCTCGCAGTGCTGGGGGCTAGAAGCCCAAGATCCAAGTGTCAACAGGGCTGGTTTCTTTGGCTATTTCCTCCCTGTGTTGTCATACGGTCTTGCCTCTGCGTGTCTGTGTCCACATCTCCTCTTCTTAGAAAGACACACATACTGGATGAGGGCCCACCCGCACGGCTTCATCTAACCTTACCACCTCTCTCCACATACAGTCACCTTCTGGGGTACTGTGGGCTAGGACTTCAACATGAATTTGGAGGTGGGGGGCACAATTCAGCCCCTAACAAGAGACTAAATAAGAACCTCATCAAGGTGCTGGGTTTCTTTTGTGATTCAAGGAGCATGACTTTTAATCCCCTTCTCCAGTTCCTGGAGATTGTGAAATTAACTGGAAGAGATTCAGACCCAAGAGTCCAAGATAGGATCTCATCTAATCTTTCATCTTACAGCTGAAGCTGAAGCCCCCAGGCTCTGAGGAACTGGTTGGACAGCTGTACCCAAGGGGTTTGTCAACTTCCCATCAACTTCCTTCCTTTAAAGTTAACACACATGCATTGTCTTTTTTTTTTTTTTTTTTAAAAAAAACTCAGCAGGAAAGAACAATATAAAGTGAAAAAATATGTCTCTCTTCCAACTGCCAGCTTATTCTGAAGAGGTAACTACATCTGTTACCCATTTTTCGAGGCCCTCCCAGAAATACTGGAACACAGACACAAATGTCCATGTGTGTGAGTGATGTGCGGCACAGGTTTCTGGCTGCCTACCCAATGTCCCCTCTCCTCCTCATCCATGCTCCAGGACCCTGGGCGATGTGTCAGGAAGACTGTGTGCCTTATTAAAATCCTCGCCTTCACAGACCCCCTGAAGGTCTGGGGAGCCCTGGGACAGTTACTCTAGTCAATGAACCATAAGCAGAAGTCTGCTCAGGATTTCTGGAAATGTTTTGGCTTTCATGATATAGGAACCATCCTTTCTTTCTACTTTTCTCTGAATATAGTTTCCTACCTGGAAGTGCAGATGGGAGGCCTGGTGGGGATCAAGAGAAAAAAGAAACTTGAACAAAACTCAAACTCTTTGTGACCCCATGGACTGTAGCCCGCCAGGTTCCTCTGTCTATGGGATATCCTAGGCAAGAATACTGGAGTGGGTTGCCATTTCTTTCTCCAGGGGATCTTCCTGATCCAGGGATCAAACCCAGGTCTCCTGCATTACAGGCAAATTCTTTACTGTCTGAGCCACCAGAGAAGCCACAAATGGAATAGACTGTCTCTAATGGGGTTACTTTCAGAGGTGTCCTGAGGCCAGGTGGTCTGGTGGGAAGGCCAGAGACGATGTTCACCGTCCAAAGTTGAAAAGTGCTTCTCAACCTTGAAGGTACATACCAGTGCCCACCTGGTTCAGTAGGTCTGGGGTGCAACCTGACCTCCATTTCTAACAAAACGATGCCAAGGCTACTGGTCCAAGGACCACACTTTGAAGATCAGAAGATTAGATGACCTCCAGCTCTCTCCAATCCTGAGATTAGCCCATGACAGGAGAGGTGGCCCCACAACCTTTGGTGGAGGCATGAACCAAGAGCCAACAATGAAGAGTTATATGTTGGGAAACACCAAGATAAAAGGCCCAAGGAAGGAATGACTGTAAAATCTCCTAAAATAAAAGGAAGAGTCCCATCGGCATCACAATGTTCCTGAAGCACTCCCACTAAAAGGATACTAAGTAATGGTTAAGTGCCAGGCACCGTTTTCATGAAGCTACTTGGTTTTCAGTGTTGCTTGTGCTTGGCTATTTTAAAACCTGAATCACTGCAAAATGCACAAGTAAAAGAGAAAAGCATTTATGATCTAAAATGACAGATTATTAGATTGAAATGGGACACTGGGTGGAGACTATTCTAGAGTCAAAATTTCCTCATTGACAGAAAATTGAGGTCCAAGGTCATTTAAAGCTCACACTGAAGCAAGATCATTGTCCTATAAGCTCGGTGTACTTCACTTGCCTTTAACGTCAGTTTTAAAGCAACTATACTCCAAGAAGAAATAAAGTCAATTTAATGTCTAACTCTTCAGTTTTCAGAAGTAAATAAATAAAATATTTGAGAAAATTTGATAAAAGAAATCAAACTTATACATCTTTTCCGTAACTCAACTTGATCTCAAACTTACTACAAATCTACAATAATCAAGGTATCATGAACAGACATAGATTAATGGGACAGAGTTCAGAGTCAGACAAGCACTTCCATGGTCAACTGATTTTTAACAAAACGGTCTAGTTAATTCCAAAGAGGAAGGGCAGTTTTTTCCAACAAATGGTAGTGAAACAACCAGATATCTGAATGGGAAAAAAAAATCCCTTGACCTTTATTTTATGAAGTGAAAGTGAAAGTCACCCAGTCATGTCCAACTCTTTGTGACCCCATACAAAGAATTGGAATGGAATTCTCCAGGCCAGAATACTGGAGTGGGTAGCCGTTCCCTTCTCCAGGGGATCTTCCCAATTCAAGGATTGAACCCAGGTCTCCTGCATTGCAGGCAGATTCTTTACCAGCTGAGCCACAAGGGAGGCCCAAGAATACTGGAGTGGGTAGCCTATCCCTTCTCTAGCGCATCTTCCCAACTCAGGGATTGAACCAGGGTCTCCTGCATTACAGGCAGATTCTTTACCAACTGAGCTATCAGGGAAGCCCTGAATTTATTTATTTCATAGCACACACAAAAAATAGTTTGAAATGAATCCTAGACCACAACTTGAAAGTTATAAAACTTCTAGAAGAAAATTTAGGTGAAAATCTTAATCTTGAGATAGTCCCCCCCAAAAAACTAATCAGAAAAAAAACCTGATATATTTGAATTTTAAATTATTGTTCCTTAAAAAATACTGCTAAGAAAATGAAAAGAAGAGCCACTAACTAGGAGAAAAATCTTTATATACATACAGAGAAAATACATATATCTGATAAAGGACTCATACCCAGAATACATAAAAAACAAAAAAATTCTTACAACTCAGTAAAAAGAAGACAAGCAGCCCAATTAAAAAAATGGGCAAAAGAGCCAAAAACACACCATGCACAACACACACACACTTGCAAAGGTGCTCATCATTAATCTTCAGGGAAATGAAAATTCAAACCGTACTAAGACAGACAACATATCCAGTAGACTAGCTAAAAACTGACAATACCAACGATTGTGAGTACTGGAGCAACTACGATTTTCATACATTGTTGGTAGGAGTACAATGGCACAATCACTTGGAAACGTTTAGCAGCTTCTCATAAAGATAGACATGTGTTTATCATATGGCCCAATAATTCTATTCTTAGAGAAATGACAATATGGATCTGCCTACACAAAGACTCACAGATGAATGTGAACAATGAACATCGTGAATATGGTTCTATTCACAATAGCCAAAAAGTGGAAACAAAGGCTGCCATCAAGTGAATGAATATACAATGGTATTTTCTGAAATGAACTAGTACTGAGCAATAAAATAAAGGAACAAACTAGTAACACATCCAACAACATGAATGTATCTCAAAAAGTTATGCTGAGTCAAAGAAGCTGGATGTCTGGTTCTCAAACTCTGTACTACCCTGAGCACCATGGTGAACTCACAGGTACCAAAGGGTATTTTAAATTTTTGAGGAAAACACAGCAACTGAACCATGGCACCAAATACTTCTACCATGTTCTCTGGACCTGATGGAACCATTAGGTATTGCGGCTGACTTGTGAAAAAAAATGACTGATTCTCTAAAGGTGTTATGAGCCAGGAATGTCTAGCAACCTCTGAGCCAGACGTGAGAGAGTACATACTCTGTGAATTCTATCACAGGCAATCTCAATCTACAGAGAAAAAAAGCACATTGATGGTTGTCTGGGGTTCGGTGGGGGGAGGACTGGAACACCTTTTGAGAAGATAGAAATGTTCCGTGTCTTGATTAGGATGGTGACTGCATGTCAAAACTCGTGAAATTTATCATATGCTTAGAATAGGTACTTTTTTTTCTATATGTAAATTATACTTCAAAAATGTTTATTTTAAAATAAAATATCCCCCCAAAGTTAAAACACATGTAAAAAAATATCCTCTCTTGTGGGCCTTGAGCATCTTTCCCAGGTGATAAGTACCTTTGGAACAGAAGTGTGTGATGCCATTCCAGTATTTTAGCTGCCCTCAGGGCCTGGGAAAGCATCTCAGTTCATGCTCAGAAAACACATGCTCATTAATTCCCTAATTTTCCTCACAATGAAGATGTTTCCACAAGGAAATGAAAATTGAAACCAAATTCCAACTCGCCATATAATGATCTTTCCATGAGAACAAAATTTTAGCTCGGCAGTTTAATTTTTAGCATTCATAAATATTTATAAAGCTTTTCTCTCTTACTCCCTCAAGAGCCTAGTCACTGAATAAGGTTTCAAATGAAAGATTTAAAAGACCTTTTAACCCGCTAAGAATATTTTTGGATCCCAATGATACCACGGAGAACAGTCAACATTTGGAGACAGCTCTCATTAGCCATGTCTTAAGCTTAAACCATGGACCCCTGAGATTAGTCAGAAATCACCAAAGTAGGGCCCACTGCCTGCTCCTGTAAATAAAGTTTTATTGGAATATAACCATGGCCAGTCTTTTAACAATTATCCATGGCTGCTTTCCAAGATGGTACAACTGCTTTTCCTCTTTGCTACAACAGAGGAGTTGAACAGTTGCCAGAAACAGTCTAGGACCCATAAAGCTGAAAATAATATCTAGAGCCTGATGCTGGGCAGGCAGAAGGAGAAGGGGGCGGCAGAGGCATGATAGTTGGATAGCATCACCGACTCAATGGACATGATTCTGAGCAAACTTCAGGAGATAGTAGAAGACAGAAGAGCTTGGTGTGCTACAGTCTATGGGGTCACAGAGAGTCAACACAGGACTTAGCAACTGAACAACAATAAGCTCTTTGCAGAAAAAAGTCTGCTGAACCCTGATCTAAGATGTATCTGATCTAAAACAACATGTACCATAGAAGCCTGGAAGAGAAAGAGGAGGAGAAAACCAAAAACTTATGAAGGATTTCTTTTTAAACAGGATGAAACAATTCTCTGCAGGCTGTGATGCAGGAGGGAAATTTATTGTTTCAAATGCAGATTTCAGGCTACTCTGTTTTTTCCCCACAAAAATGTGTAGCTTGAGGAGCACCAGGTTCTGGATTGTCTCTGACTCAAAAAAACCTACCTCTGCGGGCTGTTTCAAGTTGTAATCATCAATGGCTCTAGACTTCTTAGAAAAAAAGTACCCAGCTTTCTATTTTAAACACTCCCTTGGTGTAGTGATTCATCTATCCATGAACTCGACATTTTTATGAGCAAGATTAATTCAGGAGAGAAAAAATAAAGTGGAACTGACTTTCTTTAGTTTCCCTTTCTCCTCACAAGGGTCGGAAAAACCTGACTGCTTTTCTCAGCTAAATTTAATCATTTTTCTCTAAGTTAACCAATCTTAGCCCGCCCCCCGCCACCACTCCCCTGCCACCCCCAAGTAATAGTCATCTCATTGTTTATTTAAACTGGCTTTTTACATATGTATGAGTTTCATTCTGCCTAATGTAGAGACTGAACATAGTTACATGTAAATTTTTTAAAGATATTTTTGTACAAGTTGAAGTGAGTTAGGAAGAGCAATTTGGGAAGAGTGGCCTGTGACTCTAGCAAAATGTAACTACATTCTGTGTCTATATTCGTTTAGTACTGTGAAATAGAAACTGTTATCAATATATAATCAGCAACTAGATGTTTATAACACTGCAGTTCTTAAATGATGATGCAAATGCTCTGCTATTTTGAGCAAGTTCTTTATATATTCTTGAAGCAGATGACCAAATAAGTTATCCTGCTAGGCAATCAGGACAAAATATTTTAAGTAGCAACAAAATAAATACTTGATTTTCTCCAAAGAAGACATATAAATAGCCAAGAAGCACATGGAAAAATGTTCAACATCACTAATCATTAAGGAAATGCAAATCTAAGCCACCATGAGATACAACTTCACACCATTAGAATAGCTACTATCAAAAAAACCAAAACCAAGTATTGATGGGAATGAAAAGTGGTACAGTTGCTGGGGAAAACACTATGGTGGTTTCGTAAAAAATTAAAAATAGAATTACTGTATGATCCAGCAATTTCACTTCTGGGTATGTACTCAAAAGAATGGAAACCAATATCTCAAAGAACTATTTCTACACCCATGTTGAAAGTGGCATTATTCACAATAGCTAAAACATGGGATCATCCCAAGAGTCCACAGACAGATGAATGGATAAGCAAAATGTGGTATAGACATTCAATGGAATACTAGTCAGGAATAAACTTTGACACATTCCACAACATGGATGAGTTTTGAGGATATTATATTGACTGAAATAAGCCAGAAAAATAAAATATGCCCTTCCGTGTTCTCTCTCAACTACCTCTCTTGTGGTTTGGCAATTTGGATTTATAACTTAGCATGTTTTAACCACTGTGAAAACAAACAGAAATAAGTTTGCATATAAGATTGTAAGAGAGAGAAAGAGTGGGGGGGTCTGTATGAGAGAGAACAAATTAAGAGTGAAAGATATTGGCTATAGGTTGGATGGGGCAAGGCAGGGAAGGTGAAGAGAAGAGAGGATAGAGATAAGGAGCCCCATCCCCATGAAAGTGAAAGTCACTCAGTCATGTCTGACTCTTTACGACGCCATGGTCTATACAGTCCATGGAATTCTCCAGGCCAGAATACTGGAGCAGGTAGCTGTTCCCTTCTCCAGGGATCTTCCCAACCCAGGGATGGAACCCAGGTCTCCCACATTGCAGGCAGATTGTTTACTGTCTGAGGAAGCAGGCAAGCCTGTCCCATCCCCATAAACACCAGCAAATCCACTCATTTTATAGGCTGGAAACCAGAGACTAGCACTTTGCTTAAATTTAGCTTTTATACTAAGATCAGTGAAAACAAAACAAAACTGGAAAGACATATAAACTGAAGAATTATTTCTCTGTTCTATCATTATCTGGGGGCAGAATTATGCATAAAGAGGACAAAATATAAACAGCAGAGACATATTTTATAAGTACTTTAGGATCAATTTCACTGGAGAATGGAATGAGAGACCACTTCAGCATTCTTGCCTTGAGAACCCCATGAAGAGTATGAAAAGGCAGAAAGATATGACACTGACAGATGAATTCCATGGGGTCGCAAAGAGTTAGACACAACTAAGTGAGTGAACAACAACAAGATCAATCTCAAGTAGGTAAAAACCTGCCTTTCTCCGAGACCTTGACTGCATGGTCATCTTGCTGAAAGACATAGAGACGGAGACTCTAATCGCACAGAAAAGCACGATAGACAGAGAGGAAAGGAACCCTTGACTGTGGTGTCAGCCCCTCCACTAACCAGCAGGGAAACAAAGGGCAGAGCTTGTCCTTTTCAGCTTTGTCACTCAAAGAAATGGGAGAGCTCAAACTGCATAGTCTCTAAATGTTCCTCCCTTCAGCTCTAAAAATGATATGATTCTATGTCATATGATCATTGTCCCAATATTACTACTCTTAAAAATGGGGAAAATAACCCACAGATGTTCTCAGCAGATGTGGGCTTCAAATGTGCTACTTGTTCCCTTTGGGTAAATAGTACCACTTTCTTCAAATACAACTGTGTTCACACTTAACCAGGTTTCTTTACAAAAATGCAAATATAATACGCACAGGCACATACATCACTCCTGTCATTGTTTAAAGTTAACAGTGCTCTTGCACCAGCTTCTTATCTGAAAAGATCTAAAACTACACAAGTAAGATGCTTTAATTCTGCAGAGGCAAGGCTGGCTTCCGTCCATCTTTTCCATCATAAACCAGGAGGCTGGTGCAAGGTCGATCTCAGCTTCAGATGCCTCCTCAGATAATCCCATGCACTGCCCATCACTCTCTAAAAAGACTGTAAGGTAAGTGTAAGACTCGCCTTACACTCACTAAAGCTTAACTTGTATATCTGCATACTGGATACTGATCAGCCACCCATTCCATGCAACACACACACACACTAAGCTAGATCTTTCAACTCCTAGACAGCTGGGGAGAAAAATATCAATAACCTCAGATACACAGGTGATACCACCCTTATGGCAGAAAGCAAAGAGGAATTAAAGAGCCTCTTGATCAAGGTGAAAGAGGAGAGTGAAAAAGCTGGCTTAAAACATTCAAAAACCTAAGATCATGGCATCTGGTCCCATCACTTCATGGCAAACAGATGGGGAAACAATGGAAACAGTGACAGACTTTATTTCCTTGGGCTCCAAAATCACTGGGTAGGTGACTGCAGCCATGAAATTAAAAGACAATTGCTCCTTGGAAGAAAAGCTATGACCAACCTAGACAGCATATTAAAGAGCAGAGACATTACTTTGCACACAAAGGTCCATATAATCACAGCTATGGTTTTTCCAGTAGTCACGTACAGATGTGAGAGTTGGACAATAAAAAAGGTTGAGCGCCGAAGAACTGATGCCTTGAAACTGTGGTGCTGGAAAAGACTCTTGAGAGTTCCTTGGACTGCAAGGAGATCAAATCAGTCAACCCTAAAAGATATCAATCCTGAATATTCATTGGAAGGACTGATGCTGAAGCCGAAGCTCCAATACTTTGGCCACCTGAGGTAAGGAGCCGACTCATTGGAAAAGACCCTGATGCTGGGAAAGATTGAAGGCGGGAGGAGAAGGGGATGACAGAGGATGAGATGGTTGGATGGCATCACCGACTCAAAGGACATGAGTTTGAGCAAACTCCGGAAGATGGTGAAGGAAAGGGAAGCCTAGCGTCCTGCACTCCATAGGGTCACAAAGAGTCAGACACAACTGAGCAACTGAACAGCAACAGATGTGTTGGTTGCACTGCAGCACCCCTAGGCACCTAAGGATGCTCCATAAACACTGCTTCAGTAAGCAGATGTAAGTTCTCATCCTGGGCACTTAGGTTGTTGCTTTATTTTTAAAAGAAGGCCCCAATACTATCAGCATTAATAGAACAACTCTTGGATGAATTTGTAAATGATAACAATAAAAGATGAAGGACAAAGAGAAAAACAATTCACTTGAGCTGGAATACGAGAAAGACTATGAGGACATTCCAAATGGAGTAAGCTACAATGTCCCTAGGTATTTTGAATGAGCATATGTTTTTTTCCCTTTAAAGCCAGAGATTTAAACTGGCTGGCTTTCAGCCATACGCAAAGAAAATAAAGTGGATTTTTAAAAAACATTCTGCTTCAAAATTGCCATTCTTTCCCAGGCATGATCAGCTAAACAACTAATGGAGTTTTCTAGTTTAGTTCATGTAAAAGGTAGAAAGAGTACCATTTAAAAAAATAAGCTATTTCCACAGTGCAAACCAATATTGGAAAGGTGATTAGAATTGATCTATCTATGATGCCCAGGAAAAATCCATACTCCTTTTCAGTAATGTGAGCCCCATCACACAGCACATCGGGTAACAAAGTCCAAACCTGGGAACACACCCGGTTAGAGCCAGAGGCGTGAACAAAAGACGTTAAAGGGCATGTGTGGGGGCTGTTTGGAAACCGGTTCTCAGTCAGGCGCCTACAGTTTGATTAAATTGCATTTTATAAGACATTCCTGGTAGGGCCAACATCAGGCTTCTGGGAATGTCTCTCCTCACTGGCCTTTTCTGATCTTTATCCAGAAGTTTTCTTCCCTTGACTTAAACATTTCTGCACCTTAAGCTAAGTGTTTCTTTGAGATTTATTAATAAAAGCGTACATCCTTGAGGAAAAGCACTGGGGAGACTGAATGAGACAAAGTTTTGATCAATTACCGTAATAAAAAACTACATGAGTCCCACACTCAGATTTTGATTTTTCCCATCAAAATTTCCTCCTCTTCCTTTCTTTCCCAGCTTGGTAAGTGGCAACTCCATCATTCTGGTTCTTCAAGACAAAACCCTTCATCTTTATTTACTTCTTTTTTTTCATAACCCAGAACCTCTCAACAAACCTTTCAGTTCCATCTTCCCATTAGATCTAGAATTTGACCACTGCTCACCAGCTCCACTGCTAGGAAGCTTTCCAAGCTACCATCAATTCTTGCCTAGATTACTACAACTGTTCTACTTCCCCTCCCTGCTTTCTCCCTTGTCTATTCACCCACACATCCTCTGTGATCCTTTTAAATTATTTAATTAAAAACTTCCTTAATTTTCTCAGTTCAAAAACCTCCACTGGCTTGCCAGTTGTCAGAGTTGACGAGACTACAAGTGATTTTAACTTTCTTTTCACTTTCATGCATTGACAATAAATATATTTTTATTGTCTCTGGAAGGAGCAGCCAGAGTTTTTGTTTCCAATAAACTAGTTACAAATGTCTTGAGAGAGAAAGATTCTCAAAAGTAGATAGGAGTCACTTAAACTGAAGAAAGAAAATATGGAATAGAATAGGAATTCATTATTGATAAGGCAGTGGCTATATACAATAAAAATAACCTATTTTTTAAAAATTGCCATGTATTAATTTCCTGAATGAAGACACTTCATGGCAAAGTTTTGTAGTAAAATTCCCTGCTCATTCTAGCCTTCAGAAAACATGTGTTAACTAAAGTTCTTCCCGATGATGAATGGTGAAAGCAATACTTCCACTCCCAGCCATTTCAAATAGCAGGCATCTAAAATGAAATCATTCTTCCATAACATATTCTGCTTATAACCAATACTCAGTATAGCCTGTGTAGCTGAATAACCTCAATTTTCTACTCCATCAATGCTTTAGAAAAACATCCACAGACACTGGGGGTGTGTATTATCTGGTATGGCACACACAGGGAGGATAAAGCAGTTAACAGATAGCCCTCCCTATTTTGGGATATCTTCTCCCAGCCTATGGTAAAAGGTGAGAAAACACAACGTAGACACTGATGTAAGGAGATTGCTTGGACATTCACCCTGGACCAGTGCTTTATCCCCGGCAAGGGCAAGGGCTGCCCTTTCTTCTCGGTCTCTTTGACTGACACAGTGTCCCACCTGCTACCAAAAAGCTTGAAAGGGCCATTTGTGTCCTGCTGGACTGATACCTTTCATCATTTCCAGCACTTTTATCAGAATAGCACTCCTCCTATTCATCAAAGAAAGGACTATGACCCCAATTTATACACAGTTGAACACGTTAGCCATTTTGAGGGAGTGACTCCTCGCCCCATTTTATAAAGAGCTAGCTGGGCTGAAGCATGAAAACAGTCATCCAATTTCATTTCCTTCTCCATCTCAAGCAAAAGAATAAAAATGAAAGCCATTAATATAAAAAGACACAGGGGTAACAGCAAATAGAACTCCCAGGGAACTCAAAATCCCCTCATTGTTTAAGCAAAAACTGAGATAGTGAAATACTTCAAGAGTTGACGGGAAACCCTCTGACTAACAACAGAGCTGGATACTCATTTTTAGCCAATAAGTGAAACAGTCAACAGAGAACTGATAAAGTTTTGTGTCCTAATATTAGGATTATTTTTTTAAGTTAACAAATGAAAAATGCAGGCAATTAGAGTAAGCTACCAGCCTATAGGTAATTTAACACACAAAATTAAATTTCCACACAACTACTTTTATCAAACACAGTGCAGTGTGGATTTCTCCCTGGTTAGGAAAACTGTGGTTAAATCAAACAATCCTTTTATTTTTCTGAAAGTGGGAGGAAGACTTATTTCTAATTTTAAAGCACCATTACACTTATTTTCCTCTTAAACTGTGAACTGATTGAACTTAGTATCTCTTTCCTAAATATCATGGTAAAGATATGCAGCTGAAAGAACAGCACTCGGAAACAGCTCTGAAAGTTTGCAGGTCACTGACTTTTATTCCTTCTTGCACCTACATATGTATGTGTGTATGTATCTATATATGCCTACAGATGTATATGTAATTTTATATCAGGAATATTTATTACTGTGACACAGCAATTTAGTAACATAATAGATAGTAATACATATTATTAATATGATATAGTATTATTTTACATATTTTATTCTCTATTTTTTATATTCTAGTTTTACATATAGATAATAGTCATAAATATATAAGGGATATATATAATATATAGAGATGATGTTTATATTATTCATATAATATGTATAAAGGCTATATAACATAAAGGATATACACTATATATATAATATGCATAAAGGATATAAAATATAATACACATAAAGGATGTGCCCTGTGCTCAGTCATGTCCGACTCTTTGTGGCCCCGTGGACTAGGTTGTAGCCCACTAGGTTCCTCTGTCCATGGGATTCTCCAGGCAAGAATACTGGAGTGGGTTGCCATTTCCCCCTCCAGGGATACATAAAGGATATATACATATATATGTATGTATGTTTATGGATTCCTCAGAATTCAGCCCAAATCTGGTACTGAAAGAGTCTTCCATAGGCTGTTAAGTGTATCTGTGTCTCTTGGACACAAAATGAGCAGCCTAAGTGCTGCTTTATCATGGTCAAGGGCGCTAGGCTTTTGTAGAAATGAACTATTTCTTTTTTAAAACTGCAGACAGGTAGGGGCAGATAAGCTTTATTTTGTAGCAAGGGTGAAAGTTCTCTCTTTTTCCTTTCTCTCCAAGGAGGTGGTTTATGGCTCAAAGCCCTGATTGCTTGGTGTGATCCAGGAAAAATTCCATCTTGAGAAAATGCAACTTGCCTTAAATACCCTGAGACAGAAAGCAGGCAGGTCTCTGAAAAAGCCACTAGACTTTCTCAGGATGGTAGACACTTTTAGAAAAGCAAAGGAAGTTAAATTACTTCAACCTAACAGGGAGTTTGAAATCTTTACCTTGAGCAACACTGAAAAGCTAATCCTGTATGCCTGTGCTTATGAAGATGATTTACATGAACATCTATTCTTGACTAGGTGTGAGCAACCAAAACTAAAAATCAGATTGTGAACTTGTAACTCCCGTGGCAACTATTAGCTGGTAAACTAGTTAGCTCTTACAAACTATTAACTCTGAGCTGCACCCCCTGGTAAAGGTTAACAGTCACTTAAAGTTCTCTTCCATTAACTGAAACACAAATAGCTAAACCCAGACGTGACAATATACATGAATAATTTCCCACTTTATACTTTTATAAAATATTAACAATATTAACAGTAATTTTTGCTGACACTCAACCACAGTAAAGAATCTGCCACTAATACACACACACACTCACACACAGACAACCTGAAAATACTCCCCATATTAGAAAAGTGGGCTGTAGTGCCGATATTTTCACAACAGTATATTTCCAAGTGAGAGTAGAATTTTCAACCTGGAAGGGACTTTAAAGGTCATTTAATCCAGCTGCTCATTTTAAAGATTAGGAGATAGGACTAGAGAGTTGAGATGTCCAAAGTCACAGAGTTTATTAGTAGAAATAACACTGGAAGGCCCTGAATTCCATGCCCTCACACTATATATCAACCCACCAGGCCCTTCACCACTCATGTGATCTCAGCAAACTCTTCCCCTTCCCTAACTGGCTCCCAACTAGCCACTCTTCCTCCAGCAGGTTCCATACACATCCCACAGCTCTATCAACAGTTTTTTTTTTTTTTATTTGTTTGTTTAAAATCATTCTTGGAACCAGTCACCTCCAGCCAATCAGCTTTTCCTTAAAGAGAACCTCTGTACTTCAGATCCCAGAAGTCTCACCCAGAGTTACGTGTGTAAGTTTCTCTCAAGGGGAAAACTCCAGAACTAAGTACAGTACAGCAAACTGAAAGGTTGTTTTGCTTTTTCACTAAGCTTTGGTTGTTTTCAGGATGCCCAATTCTGCTGACAAGATTTGCACTTAAGTCTCCATTTGTGCTAAGATCTTGACTTGGGTATCCAATTAATAGGAACTAGATTTATTATCTGATCCCAAATATTGATATGTAGTATTCTTCTGGCACTTAATATTTGCCCAGTTTCCGTCCCTGAAATGAGTAGTATGCTGGCAGGTGAGGACACTGGGCTTCAGGGGACAAGATGAACAGTCAGCAAACAAGCACCCCACAATACATAGGTGCAGGTGAACCCTCCTAAAAAATGAGCTCCAGATTCCAACAAAGGGCCTCTGCATTCTGTGTAGAGCTGCAACCTGAAGTTTAACCACATTCGTTAAAAAAAAATAATGGAGTTTTAATGCATTCTGAAAGAACCAGGGGATAGAAAGTGGAAACCACTTAGCCACTGTTGTGAAACGTACCTGGAAACAAGACTCTGTTCTTTAACAGCGGACCCCTTCATCCTACCTTATTTTTCTCCCTCCATTCACTTAGTAACACTTTAACCAAAGAATGCTTAAGATAAAAACAAATGCAGGAAGTTAATCTGAGCGAAACACTGGCAGTAATGTTAAAACTAAGGTAAATGGAAAATAGGAAGTTTCAAGGCCTCCCATAAAAATGAAGGTTCCTGAACCTGTGAGACTTTCAGAGTGCCCTGTCATCCATTCCCGGTTAAGTCCTTGGTGATGGAAAGAAAATGTTTTCTCTGAGTAAAGTGGAAACTTAAAGTGTAAATTCCAGGTTATCAAGACCCCTACCAAGGGCTGAATGTTCTTCAGAAACACCTTCACAGAGCTCAGTTTTGGAGATGCAGGCAGTGGGGGTGGGTTGCCAGCTTCCCATCCAGGACAGCCAGCTCCAGCAATCACCTGACAGCACCCCCCACCCCGCCCTCCCGGCCAATATCCTTTCTTCCAGAGAGCTGAGGTTTCAGGAGTGCCTGGTATGTTACATGCGTCATTTGCATGACTACTGAAAACATACCACACACAGTTTTCAATATAGCATCTGAGTCTCCATGGCTTCAAAACTAATGGGAGCGTTTTGTTTCTTTGCAAATTCTGTGTTCTCAGGACACCATCACCCTTCATTAAAGCTGAGATTCCAACTGCCATGGCCATTTGCCACTGTTGCTTTTAATAACTATACATCGATTTGATTCTCAAGTCTAGAGAAAAAGCTTTCTATTTTTGCTTTCCCTAATAGGGTAGAGCCAACATAGCATCCCCACCAGGCACAGCTCTAATTTGGGTAACAGCAGAACAAAGTCTGTTAAACAGTTTCTTAGAGTAGGCTATAATTGCTTTCAGCCCTAATGAGTCAAGTTTACAAGCTGCAGCAAGAAGGGCATGAGTCCTCAACTTCCAAATACTTTAGGTCAGAAGATATAACAATTCTATTTCCACAAAAACGTTTATACCCAGACCTATTAGAGTCTTACTTTGTGGATGGGAGGATAACCTTAAAAAACCCATTTAACCAGAAGGAGGCAGGAGGTCCTAATTCTATTCTCGGCAACTGCCTGACTCAGACTATGTATCTGTTCTCAAGGATCCGATTTCACCCATACCTGCTCTTCTTTCCCCAACTATAAAAATGGGGATTTAAAAACCAACTAAATGAAGTGGAGATAGGCAACCTCCCAGAAAAAGGATTCAGAATACTGATAGTGAAGATGATTCAGGATCTCAGAAAAAGAATGAAGGCAAAGATTGAGAAGATGCAAAAAATGCTTACCAAGAACCTAGAAGAACTAAAGAACAAACAGATGAACAATATACTAGAAGGAATCAACAGTAAAATAACTGAGGCAGAAGAAGAGATAAGTGACCTGGAAGACAGAATGGTGGAAATCAGTGTTGCAAAACAAAATATAGAAAAAAGAAAGAAAAGAAATGAAGACAGCCTCACAGACCTCTGGGACAACATTAAATGCACCAATATACACATTATAAGGGTCCCAGAAGGAGAAGATGGAGGGAGAAAGGACCCAAGAAAATATTTTAAGAGATAATAACTGAAAACTTCCCCAGCAGGGGAAAAGAAATAGTCAACCATGTCCAGGAAGCACAGACCGTCCCAGGCAGGATAAATCCAATAGAACCCATTGAGACATATGGTAATCAAACTGACAAAAATGAAAGACAAAGATAAAATTATTAAAAGCAACAAGGGAAAAAAGACAAATATACAAAGGAAAACCCATAAAGTTATTAGCCAATTTCTTAACAGAAACTCTATAAGCCAGAAGGCAATTTCTTGATCTATTTCAAGTGACAAAAGGGAAGAACCTACAACCAAGAATACTCTACCCAGCAAGACTCTTACTCAGATGTGATGGAGAAATCAAAACCATTCCAGACAAGCAAAATTTAGAATTCAGCACCACCAAACCAGTTTTACAACAAATGCTAAAGGAATTTCTCTAGGCAGGAAACACAAGAGAAGGAAAAGATCTACAAAAAAAAAAAAAAAAACCCCAAACAATTAACAAAATGGTAATAGGAGCATACATGTCAATAATTACCTTTAAATGTAAATGGATTAAATGCACCAACCAAAAGACACAGACTGGCTGAGTGGATACAAAAACAAGACCCATATGTATGTTGTCTATAAGGGACCCACTTCATACCTACGGACACTTCAGACTGAAAGTAAGGTGATGGGAGAAGGTATTTCACACAAATGGAAATCATATGAAAGCTGGGGTAGCAATACTCATATCAGACAAAACAGACTTTAAAACAAAGACTGTTATAAGAGACAAAGAAGGACCTACATAATGATCAAGGATTCAATTCAAGAAGAAACTGTAACAATTATAAATATATATGCACCCAACATAAGAACACCTCAATTATGTAAGGCAAATACTAACAAAGGGAAAAATTGACAGGAGCACAATAATAGTGGGGGACTTTAAGACCCCAGTTTCATCAATGAACAGATCATCCACACAGAAAATCAATAAGGAAACACAGGCCTTAAATAACACTTTAGGCGAGTTGGACTTAACTGATATTTATAGAGCATTCCATCCAAAAGCAGCAGATTACACATTTTTCTCAAGTGCACATGGAACATTCTCCAAGACTAACCACATGCTGGGTCACAAGGCGAGCCTTGGTAAATTTAAGAAAATCAAAATAACATCAAGCATCTTTTCTGATCACAACACCATGACTTTAGAAATAAACAAGAAAAAAAACTCTCAGCAGCACAAATGTGGTGGCTAAACAATATGCTATACTAAAAAACCATTGGATCATTGAATAAATCAAAGCAAAAATTTAAAAATACCTAGAGACAAGTGAAACGAAAGCACAACAGTCCAAAACTTACAGCTGCAGCAAAAGCAATTTTAAGAGGGAAGTTTATAGCAATACAATCTTACCTCAAGAAAAAAGAAAAATCTCAAACAATATAACTTTACACCTAAAACCTCTAGAGAAAGAACAAACAAAACCTAAAGTTAGTAGAAGGAAGGAAATCATAAAGATCAGAGCAGAAATAAATGAAATAGAGACAAAGAAAACAATGGCAAAGATCAATGAAACTAAAAGCGGATTCTCTGCAAAGATAAACAAGATTGATAAAACCTTTAGCCAGACTCATCAAAAAAAAAAAGGGAAACGATGCAAATCAGTAAAATTAGAAATGAAAAAGGAGAAGTTACAACTGACTCCACAAAAATACCAAGAATCCTAGGAGATTACTATGGACAACTGTATGCCAGTAAAATGGACAACCTGGAAGAAACGGACAATTTCTTAGAAAGGTACAGTCTCCCTACACTGAATGAGGAAGAAATGGAAAATATGAACAGACCAATCACAAGCACTAAAAGGGAAACTGTGATTAGAAACCTCCCAACAAACAAAAGCCCAGGACCTGATGGCTTCACAGGTGAATTTTATCAAACATTTAGAGAACAGTTAAACCTATCCTTCTGAAACTGTTCCAAAAAATCAGAGGAAGGAAAACTTCTCAACTCATTTTATGAGGCCACCATCACCCTGATACCAAAACCAAAGATACCACAAAAAAGAAAATTACAGACCAATATCACTGATAAATATAGATGCAAAAACCCTCAACAAAATACTAGCAATCTGTATCCAACAATACATTAAAAAGATGATTGAGTGGGATTCATCCAAGGCATGCAAGGATTTTTCAACATCTACAAATCAATCAATGTGATACACCACATCAACAAATTGAAGAATAAAAACCACATGATCATCTCAATGATACAGGAAAGGCTTTTGACAAAACTTAGTATCCATTTATGATAAAAACTCTTCAGAAAGTGGGCATAGATGGTACTTACCTCAACATAATAAAGGCCATATATGACAAACCTACAGCTAGAATCATACTCAATGGCAAAAAGCTGAAAGCATTCCCTCTAAGACCAGGAACAAGAGAAGAATGTCCACTCTCAGCATTTTTATTCAATATAGTTTTGGAAGTCCTAGCTACAGCAATCAGAGAACAAAATGAAGTAAAGTGAATCCAAACTGGAAAAGAAAGAAGTTAAACTGTCACTGTTTGCAGATGACATGATACTATACATATAAGATACTAGATGCTTCCAGAAAACTACTAGAACTCATTAATGAATCTGGTCAAGTTGAAAGTTACAAAATTAATACACGTAAGTCTGTTGCATTTCTATATACTTAACAACAAAAGATCAGAAAGAGAAATTCAAGAAGCAATTCCATTTACCATCACATCAAAAAGAAAAAAATACCTAGAAATAAACCTACCCTGTACTCCAAGGAGACAAAAGACCTGTACTCCAAAGACTATAAGATGCTAATAAAAGGAATCAAGAAAAACATAAACAGATGGAAAGATATACCATGTTTGTGGATTGGAAGAACCTATATTGTCAAAATGACTACACTACCCAAGGCAATCTAAAGATTCAGCTCAATCCCTGTCAAATTACCAATGGCATTTTTCACAAAACTAGAACAAAAAAATCTCAAAATTTGTATGGAAACACATAAGACCCTGAATAGACAATGCAATCTTGAAAAAGAAAAATGGAGTTGCAGTAATCAGGCTCCCTGATTTCAGACTATACTACAAAGCTACAGTCATCAAAACAGTATGGTACTGGCACAAAAATAAAAACATAGATCAATGGAACAGGATAAGAAAACCTGAAATAAGCCCCTGCACCTATAGTCAATTTAGTTCAGTTCAGTTGCTCAGTTGTGTCCAACTCTTTGTGACCCCATGAACCGCAACACGCAAGGCCTCCCTGTCCATCACCAACTCCCAGAGTCCACCCAAACCCATGTCCATCAAGTCGGTGATGCCATCCAACCATCTCATCCTCTATAGTCCCCTTCTCCTCCTGCCCTCAATCTTTCCCAGCATCAGGGTCTCTTCCAATGAGTCAGCTCTTTACATCAGGTGGCCAAAGTATTGGAGTTTCAGCTTCAACATTAGTCCTTCCAATGAACACCCAGGACTGGTCTCCTTTAGGATGGACTGGTTGGATCTCCTTGCAGTCCAAGAGACTCTCAAGAGTCTTTTCCAACACCACAGTTCATAAAGCATCAATTCTTCAGCACTCAGCTTTCTTTATAGTCCAACTCTCACATCCATACATGACCACTGGAAAAACCATAGCCTTGACTAGACAGATCTTTGTTGGCAAAGCAATGTCTCTGCTTTTTAATATGCTGTCTAGGCTGGTCATAACTTTGTTCCAAGGAGCAAGTGTCTTTTAATTTCATGGCTGCAATCACCATCTGCAAAAGGAAGCAAGACTACACAACATTGGAAAGACAGTCTCTTCAACAAATGGTGCTTGGAAAAGTGGACAGCCAGATGTAAAACAATAAAATTATATCATTCCTTAACTCCATAAACAAAAATAAGCTCAAAATGGATTAAAGACCTAAATGTTAGACGAGAAACTATAAAAATCTTAGAGGAAAACAGGCAGAACACTCTCTGACATAAATCACACCAAAATCTTTTTTAATACATGTCCTAGAATAATGGAAATAAAAGCAAAAGTAAACAAATGGGACATATGTAAACTCAAAAGTTTTTGCACAGCAAAGGAAACAATAAACAAAACAAAAAGACAACCCACACATCGGGAGAAAATATTGAAAATGATGTGACTGACAAGGGATTAGTCTCCAAAATTTAAAAACAGCTTATGACACTTAATAGCATCAAAACAAACAACCCACTCAAAACATGGGCAGAGGACCTGAATGGACATTTCTCCATTCAGGACATACAGATGGCCAATAGGCACATGAAAAGATGTTCAAAATCACTAGTTATTAGAGAAATGCAAATCAAAACTATAATAAGATATCACCTCACACCAGTCAGAATGGCTATCATCAAAAAATCCACAAACAACAAATGCTGGAGAGGGTGTGGAGAGAAGGGAACCCTCTTGAACTGTTGGTGGGAATGTAAATTGGTACAACCACTATGGAGAACAGTATGGAGGTTCCTTAAAAAACTAAAACTAGAGCTAACATGTGACCCTGGAATCCCACTCCTGGGCATATATCTAGAGAAAAACATGGCCCCCAAAGATACATGCACTCCACTGTTCATTGCAGTACTGTTTACAATGGCCAAGACATGAAAACAGCCTAAAAATGTCTGTTCACAGAGGAACAGACAAAAAAAAATTTTTGTGTTTTTGTTTTTAATATTGTATTTTTTAAGAGTCTAACCTCTACTCTAGATCATTAATCTTTGTTTTTCAGTATTTGATATCAATTTTGGACATTTAAGAATCCAATATTCAGTACCCATTTTTACTCAGGAGTGTGATAATTAATCGTTCCCCCTTTTGACTCGCCTTTTTCTCCCCCAAATCACCTCTATTTCCTCCCTCCCCCTTCTCTTCTCAATCCAATTATGTGAATCTCTGTGGGTGTTCTGGGCTACGGAGAACACTTAGGGAACAGAGTACTGCATAGATCTGTCTCTCTCGAGTCCCCCTTTTTCTCCTCCTGCTCATCTCTATCTCTTTTCTCCCTCTCCTCTTCTTCATGTAACTCTGTGAACCTCTCTGGGTGTCCCTCACTGTGGAGAATCTTTTCACCATTAACCTAGAAGTTTTATTATCAGTGCTGTATAGTTGGAGAAGCCTTGAGGCTACTGGAAAAATAAGACCAAAAGCCAGAGGCAGGAGACTTAAGCCCCAAACCTGAGAACACTAGAGAACTCCTGACTACAGGGAACATTAAGTAATAAGAGATCATCCAAAAGCCTCCATACCTACACTGAAACCAACCACCACCCAAGAGCCAGTAAGTTCCAGAGCAAGACATACTATGCAAATTCTCCAGCAATGCAGGAACGTAGTCCTGAGTGTCAACATACAGGCTGCCCAAAGTCACACCAAACACATAGACCCAGCTCAAAACTCACTACTGGACACTCCATTGCATGCCAGAGAGAAGAAATACAGTTCCACGCACCAGAACACCGACGTAAGCTTCCCTAACCAAGAAACCTTGACAAGCCAATCGTCCAACCCCACCCACTGGGAGAAACCTCCACAATAAAAAGGAACCACAGACCACCAGAATACAGAAAGGCCACTCCAAACACAGCAATCTAAACAAGATGAAAAGGCAGAGAAATATCCAACAGGTAAAGGAACATGAAAAATGCCCACCAAGCCAAACAGAAGAGGAGGAGATAGGGAATCTACCTGAAAAAGAATTTAGAATAAGATAATAAAAATGATCCAAAATCTTGAAAACAAAATGGAGTTACAGATAAATAGCCTGGAGACAAGGATTGAGAAGATGCAAGAAATGTCTAACAAGGACCTAGAAGAAATAAAAAAGAGTCAATTAAAAATGAATAATGCAATTAATGAGATCAAAAACACTCTGGAGGGAACCAACGGTAGAATAATGGAGGCAGAAGATAGGATAAGTGAGGTAGAAGATAAAATGGTGGAAATAAATGGAGCAGAGAGGAAAAAAGAAAAAAGAATCAAAAGAAATGAGGACAACCTCAGGGACCTCTGGGACAATGTGAAACGCCCCAACATTTGAATCATAGGAGTCCCAGAAGAAGAAGACAAAAAGAAGGGCCATGAGAAAATACTCGAGGAGATAATAGCTGAAAACTTCCCTAAAGTGGGAAAGGAAATAGTTACACAGGTCCAAGAAACCCAGAGAGTCCCAAACAGGATAAACCCAAGGCGAAACACCCCAAGACACATATTAATCAAATTAACAAAGATCAAACACAAAGAACAAATATTAAAAGCAGCAAGGAAGAAACAACAAATAACACACAAGGGGATTCCCATAACAGCTGATCTATCAATAGAAACGCTTCAGGCCAGAAGGGAAGGGCAGGACATACTTAAAGTAATGAAAGAGAATAACCTACAACCCAGATTACTGTACCCAGCAAGGATCTCATTCAGATATGAAGGAGAATTCAAAAGCTTTACAGACAAGCAAAAGCTGAGAGAATTCAGCACCACCAAACCAGCTCTTCAACAAATGCTAAAGGATCTTCTCTAGACAGGAAACACAGACAGGTTGTATAAACATGAACCCAAAACAACAAAGTAAATGGCAACGGAACCATATCTATCAATAATTACCTTAAATGTAAATGGGTTGAATGCCCCAACCAAAAGACAAAGATTGGCTGAATGGATACAAAAACAAGACCCCTATATATGCTGTCTACAAGAGACCCACCTCGAAACAATGGACATGTACAAACTGAAAGTGAAGGGGTGGAAAAAAATATTTCACGCAAATGGAGACCAAAAGAAAGCAGGAGTCACAATACTCATATCAGATAAAGTAGACTTTAAAATAAAGGATGTGAAAAGAAACAAAGAAGGGCACTACATAATGATCAAAGGATCAATCCAAGAAGAAGATATAACAATTTTAATATACATGCACCCAACATAGGAGCACCGCAATATGTAAGGCAAATGCTAACGAGTATGAAAGGGGAAATTAACAATAACACAATAACAGTGGGAGACTTTAATACCCCACTCACACCTATGGATAGATAAACTAAACAGAAAATTAACAAGGAAACACAAACTTTAAATGACACAATGGACCAGCTAGACCTAATTGATATCAATAGGACATTTCACCCCAAAACAATCAATTTCACCTTTTTCTCAAGTGCACACAGAACCTTCTCCAGAACAGATCACATCCTGGGCCATAAATCTAGCCTTGGTAAATTCAAAAAAATTGAAATCATTCCAGTCATCTTTTCTGACCACAGTGCAGTAAGACTAGATCTCAATTACAGGAAAAAAACTATTAAAAATTCAAACTTATGGAGGTTAAATAACATGCTTCTGAACAACCAACAAATAATAGAAGAAATCAAAAAGGAAATCAAAATATGCATAGAAACGAATGAAAATGAAAACACAACAACCCAAACCCTATGGGACACTTTAAGGCAGTGCTAAGGGGAAGGTTCATAGCATTACAGGCTTACCTCAAAAAACAAGAAAAAAGTCAAATAAATAACCTAACTCTACACCTAAAGCAACTAGAAAAGGAAGAAACGAAGAACCCCAGGGTAGTAGAAGGAAAGAAATCTTAAAAATTAGGGCAGAAATAAATGCAAAAGAAACAAAAGAGATCATAGCAATAATCAACAAAGCTAAATGCTGGGTTTTTGAAAAGATAAACAAAATTGACAAACCGTTAGCCAGACTCATAAAGAAACAAAGGGAGAAGAACCAAATCAACAAAATTAGAAATGAAAATGGAGAGATCACAACAGACAACACTGAAATACAAAGGATCATAAGAGACTACTACCAGCAGCTCTATGCCAATAAAATAGACAACTTGGAAGAAATGGATAAATTCTTAGAAAAGTATAACTTTCCAAAACTGAACCAGGAAGAAATAGAAGATCTTAACAGACCCATCACAAGCAAGGAAATCGAAACTGTAATCAAAAATCTTCCAGCAAACAAAAGCCCAGGACCAGATGGTTTCACAGCTGAATTCTACCAAAAATTTAGAGAAGAGCTAACACCTATCTTACTCAAACTCTTCCAGAAAATTGCAGAAGAAGGTAAACTTCCAAACTCATTCTATGAGGCCACCATCACCCTAATTCCAAAACCAGACAAAGATGCCACAAAAAAAGAAAACTACAGGCCAATATCACTGATGAACATAGATGCAAAAATCCTTAACAAAATTCTAGCAAACAGAATCCAACAACATATTAAAAAGATCATACATCATGACCAAGTGGGCTTATCCCAGGAATGCAAGGATTCTTTAATATCTGCAAATCAATCAATGTAATACACCACATTAACAAATTGAAAGGTAAAAACCATATGGTTATCTCAATAGATGCAGAGAAAGCCTTTGACAAAATTCAACATCCATTTATGATAAAAACTCTCCAGAAAGCAGGAATAGAAGGAACATACCTCAACATAATAAAAGCTATATATGACAAACCCATAGCAAACATTATCCTCACTGGTGAAAAATTGAAAGCCTTTCCCCTACAATCAGGAAAAAGACAAGGGTGCCCACTCTCACCACTACTATTCAACATCGTTTTGGAAGTTTTGGCCACAGCAATCAGAGCAGAAAAAGAACTAAAAGGAATCCAGATAGGAAAAGAAGAAGTGAAACTCTCACTGTTTGCAGATGACATGATCCTCTACATAGAAAACCCCAAAAACTCTACCAGAAAATTACTAGAGCTAATCAATGAATATAGTAAAGTTGCAGGATATAAAATTAACACACAGAAATCCCTTGCATTCCTATATACTAACAATGAGAAAAAAGAGAAATTAAGGAAACAATACCATTTACCATTGCAACAAAAAGAATAAAATACTTAGGAGTATATCTACCTAAAGAAACAAAAGACCTATACATAGAAAACTATAAAACCCTGATGAAAGAAATCAAAGAGGACACAAACAGATGGAGAAATATACCGTGTCCATGGATTGGAGGAATCAACATTGTGAAAATGAGTATACTACCCAAAGCAATCTATAGATTCAATGCAATCCCTATCAAGCTACCAATGGTATTCTTCACAGAACTAGAACAAATAATTTCACAATGTGTATGGAAATACAAAAAACCTCGAATAGCCAAAGTAATCTTGAGAAAGAAGAATGGAACTGGAGGAATCAACCTGCCTGACTTCAGACTATACTACAAAGCCACAGTCATCAAGACAGTATGGTACTGGCACAAAGACAGAAATATAGATCAATGGAACAGAATAGAAAGCCCAGAGATAAATCCACGAACCTATGGACACCTTATCTTTGACAAAGGAGGCAAGGATATACAATGGAAAAAAGACAACCTCTTTAACAAGTGGTGCTGGGAAAACTGGTCAACCACTTGTAAAAGAATGAAACTAGAACACTTTCTAACACCATACACAAAAATAAACTCAAAATGGATTAAAGATCTAAATGTAAGACCAGAAACTATAAAACTCCTAGAGGAGAACATAGGCAAAACACTCTCTGACATAAATCACAGCAGGATCCTCTATGACCCACCTCCCAGAATATTGGAAATAAAAGCAAAAATAAACAAATGGAATCTAATGAAACTTAAAAGCTTTTGCACAACAAAGGAAACTATAAGCAAGGTGAAAAGACAGCCTTCAGAATGGGAGAAAATAATAGCAAATGAAGAAACAGACAAAGGATTAATCTCAAAAATACACAAGCAACTCCTGCAGCTCAATTCCAGAAAAATAAATGACCCAATCAAAAAATGGGCCAAAGAACTAAACAGACATTTCTCCAAAGAAGACATCCAGATGGCTAACAAATACATGAAAAGATGCTCAACATCACTCATTATCAGAGAAATGCAAATCAAAACCTCAGTGAGGTACCATTACATGCCAGTTAGGATGGCTGCTATCCAGAAGTCTACAAGCAATAAATGCTGGAGAGGGTGTGGAGAAAAGGGAACCCTCTTACACTGTTGGTAGGAATGCAAACTAGTATAGCCACTGTGGAGAACAGTGTGGAGATTTCTTAAAAAACTGGAAATAGAACTGCCATATGACCCAGCAATCCCACTTCTGGGCATACACACCAAGAAAACCAGATCTGAAAGAGACATGTGTACCCCAATGTTCATCGCAGCACTGTTTATAATAGCCAGGACATGTAAGCAACCTAGATGCCCATCAGCAGACGAATGGATAAGAAAGCTGTGGTACATATACACTATGGAGTATTACTCAGCCATTAAAAAGAATTCATTTGAATCAATTCTAATGAGATGGATGAAACTGGAGTCCATTATACAGAGTGAAGTAAGCCAGAAAGATAAAGACCAATACAGTATACTAATGCATATACATGGAATTTAAAAAGATGGTAACAATAACTATATGCAAAACAGAAAAAGAGACACAGATACACAGAACAGACTTTTATACTCTATGGGAGAAGGCGAGGGTGGGATGTTCTGAGAGAATAGCATTGAAACAAGTATACTATCAAGGGTGAAACAGATCACCAGCCCAGGTTGGATGCATGAGACAAGTGCTCAGGGCTGGTGCACTGAGAAGACCCAGAGGGATGGGATGGAGAGGGAGGCAGGATGGGGGATTGGGAAGGGGAACACATGTGAATCCATGGCTGCTTCATGTCAATGTATGGCAAAAACCAAAAAATTTAAAATGAAAAAAAAAAAAAAAGAATCCGCCTGCAGGAGATATAAAAGAGGGTTTGATCCCTGTATTAGGAAGATCGCTAGAGAAGGAAATGGCAATCTACTCCAGTAATCTTGCCTGGGAAATCCCATGGACAGGGGAGCCTGGCAGGCTACAGTCCATGGGGTCCCAAAGAGTCAGACGTTACTGAGCACACACACACAACAGAACATGCTTATTTAGTTATATCCTAGATACACACCAATCCACACATACACACTCATGAAGCAACTCCATGAAGTTATCTCCCTCTAGCTCGACAGATGACAAGCTCCTGTCCTGCCTGACACTCCCCATCTTACAAGAAGGAAACAGAGCACTGGTGAGCTTTCCCCAGAAGAATAGAAATAGCGGAAGGGGAGAAGGAGGCCAGTACCTCTTAACCACAGTTCCATAAACCAGACAAATATTTTATTAATATGCACAATCTCCCCAAATGTCTGCTTTTTATTACCACAAAAACCTTAGGTTGGGAGGGCCTGGCTCAGAGAAGGCCAGAAGCACTAGCAAATCCATTAATTCAAGTCCTAACTGCCTATTTCTGTTATCAAGGCTATGCAGGTGTTGCAGAAGAAATGGTTTATCTTCATAAATGCTATTTGTGAAGGAGGGTGATTATTCCTACTTGCAGTTCCCATACTAAAAGCCCTAATTGCCTTAATTGGGGTCACATTATAGAATTACTTATTTGGGTTTAAAAAGTAGTTCCAAGGAAAGGACATTACATAGGATTGTTTGATTTAGCAAATAAAAATACAGGATGGCCAATTAAGTCTGAATATTGCATGGGGGCATATTTATACTAAAAATTATTTGTTGCATATCTAAAATTCAACTATAACTATTCAAATTTAACTATTTAAATTTAACCTACTTAGAATAAAATTTAGTTGTTATTTATCCGAAATTCAAATTTCCCTGAACATCCTACATTTTATCTGGTGACCCTGACATTGCACTAGGGTTTGGAAGGAAAACAAAGATGAATAAGACATGGCATCCGACCCCAAAAAGCTCAAAGTCTGGTGAGAACCAAAACAATACAGGTTACTATAGAGGAGTAGAGGCACTTACCAAGTGCTTTGGGGCTTCCCAAGTGGTGCTAGTGGTAAAGAACCTGCCTGCCAATGCAGGTTCAATCCTTGGGACGGGAAGATCCCCTGAGGGAGAGCATGGCAACCCACTCCAGTGTTCTTGCCTGGAAAATTTCAAGGACAAAGGAGCCTGACTGGCTTCAGTCCATAGGGCTGCAAAGAGGGGACATGACTGAAGTGACTCAGCATACACGCACACGCACCAAGTGCTTTCAGGAGACAGCAAAGGAGCCATTAAATCCTAATTTAGCACACAAATACCCTGTTCTTCACAATGAAAGTGAACATAATGGAATTTTTAAAACTCTAGAATTCTGTATATCTTACAGATTTCTAATGCTGATACTCGAACTTGCTAAGTGTTCTACACATTTTTCCCTGACTGGCCATCACCCACCACTCCTCTTTCAGGAGTAACATCCACAGGAACAAGTAAAGCCCAAGCTAAGCTGAAGCTTCCAAAACTTCTAGGAGTGAAGAACTTGGCTCCCTGACCCAGAGCTCTGCTGCTAACCTCACAGGCACATATATGAAAGCAGAGAGCAGTGTGGCTTGTCCGCAGTTGCTCATTAAGGGTCATCTGGATGAGGAGACCAAAGGTCCTAAATCCACACCATCTCCAAGTGGGAACCCCAAAACATGAATAATCATGAAGATCATTCATTCCACTTTCTGCTGTTATTTACATCTGAAGCAAGTTACTGTCAAGGTAATCTGGAGAGAATTACAGGATACTGGACGTGAAACAGATTTGAAAAGACCAGAGAACATACTGAGTCATTTCTATCTCCAAATGCATTTCATCCCGAGCCTGAGGGCTCCCACCGTCTGGGAGTGTGTCTGTATCGAATATGGCACAGAGAACAGTCTTCCCCATTTCTGCTGAGAGCAGGGATTCCCCACATACTACTCATGAGAACAGCTCTGAAAGGATTTTGGGCCCATATTTGGAAAACCAGCTCTCCTTTTCTGCCTCAAGTTCTCTTAGTGCCAGCACCCAAGGGAGCTGGGCAAGGCACAGAGTTGACTGGTCAGGCGGGGTCAGGCAAGGACAGTGCCAGAGAGACCTGCTCAGCTCACATCATTTTCAGAGGGCACCCAGGAGGTGTGATCGGCGCCACCTGGCAGAGAACCAGCTCTGGCCTAGAAGTCTCCTACAGTTTCTCGTGAAGAACTACTTCATTTCCCCTGGATTCCAAGATGACTGGAGAGAAAGCAAAAGGTGGGTAAGGAGAAAAAGAAGCTAAGAAAATGGGTGATGTGTCCTGCTGGAATTGCCTCTGGGGTTCACTGGTGGGAAATCAAGGGCATATGTCACACCAAAGGCAATAATTCAAAGACTTAAAATTGTGTAATTAGCTTTGTATCATTTTACTCACAAGGTCTCGTTTAGTTGCTAATTCATGTCCAACTCTTTGCGACCCCATGGACTGGAGCCCACCTGAATCCTCTGTCCATAGGATTCTCCAGGCAAGAATACTGGACTGGGTTGCCATTGCCATCTTCAGGGGATTTTCCCAACCCAGGAATCAAACCCGAGTCTCCTGCACTGGTAGATGGATTTTTTTTACCACTGAGGTACCAGAGAAGCCCACAGGTCTCACAGTTCAGTATTAAAAATATTAATACTTTAAAAAATAGGCCTCTTATTCCAAGCCTATTCATCTTTGCATCTCCAGCACTGAGCACTGTTATGGCATTTAGCACATACCCTATAATGTTGATGAGTCCCTGGATAGTGTCCATGAAGCTTCAACCCTATGAGCAGGTTCCCTACCACAGGCATTCATTGTTTATTACTGTTCTCAGGGAAGCTTGTAGCCACACAGTTCTGTTCATACACTTTCCTAACAGCCAACAAAATCCTTTAGGTGTTAAAGAGAAATGAGCAGACCTCAAGTTCTCATCTTTCAAGGTCTAACACTAAAACTTACTCCAAATCAGACACGTTTATAAGTCAGAAAAACCCACTCCAGTACTCTTGCCTGGGAAATCCCATGGACGGAGGAGCCTAGTAGGCTACAGTCCATGGGGTCGTGAAGAGTTGGACACAACTGAGCGACTTCACTTTCACTTTTCACTTTCATGCACTGGAAAAGGAAATGGCAACCCACTCCAGTATTCTTGCCTAGAGAATCCCAGGGACAGAGGAGCCTGGTGGGCTACCGTCTATGGAGTCACACAGAGTCGGACACAACTGATGCGACTTAGCAGATAAGTCAGAAGAGTAAAAACACTATTTTATACTATATCAAAAAAAGAAGCCAACTTGCTTATAATTTTGTTTTGGAGGCAGTGCAGAAGGGAACACTTTGGAAAGCATTGCCAAATTCTTGGGGGAAAAAAAATTCCTAAAAAAGTAAAAAACAAATTCAGCCTATTAAACAACAACTGTATCAATTCAAAGCCATGGAAGCTGAAACAGAAAGTTCATGAGAGATCAATAAATAAATTCCAGATGTGCCCCCACTGTTTAACTGGTAAACAGTCAACCCAACTTTTATTGGTTAACCAACCCAGGATAGGCTTGCTTCTAATTTAATATCCCTTTCAGATCTCTGACTCCATAATGAGATACTGTCCAAGCCAACATAGGCCAACTTTTTCTGCCTTAAAATAAACATGTGAAGTTTCTGGGCTTAGATACTTTCTTCTTCCTCTTATTCAGCCACAAATG
The DNA here is from genome assembly GCF_910594005.1 of Cervus elaphus. Classification (NCBI taxonomy): domain Eukaryota; kingdom Metazoa; phylum Chordata; class Mammalia; order Artiodactyla; family Cervidae; genus Cervus; species Cervus elaphus. Next base: position 32,276,436 of record NC_057846.1, read on the forward strand.
GTCTAGTCACCTCAACCACATTTAGTAATACACATAAGTAACATATAATTAAAAATACATAATACATTTTTATATATACACACATAACTAGTGTATATATGTAAATATACAGTATGTATATAAAATTCAAAACAAAAGTGAGTACAGATGTCAAGTGAGATGAATTAAAATGATGAAATTCTAAGAATAATTTTAATTAAAAATGAGTTCAACATTAGTCAGTCTTCTGTTTTGAGAACTCAATAGATGTATATGACTTTTAACTTAATGGTGACTGTTATAAACTAATTATAAAAATGCCTAAAACCTAAGGCAAATTTTCCTTCACAGTCAGGAAAGTTCCACCTGCTGATCTGCCCCACTTGCTGACACATACACATTGCTATCAATAACCCACCAACACCAACTTATGGTAAAACATTTTCTAATTGGATTGAGAAAAACCAAGACAATTCCAATACCTGAACTCTGTTGAACAAAATGCTCCAATGCAATGATCTGGGTCATTTCCCAACCTTTGAACCTGACAACCCTTGACCCAATCTAGAGCAATCACCATTTATCTAGCATCTGCACTCAATCCCCAGGAAGGGAAGGAAGGAAATGGTTTGGTAAGTGCCTACACTGCGCTGGGCATAATTAGGCACTTTTACACTGTTTAGCATCTTCTTTAATCCTCACAATAGCTCTATGAAACAGATTTAGCTTTTGCATATAGTGCAGGAAACAGACTCAGATGTCCCCATGTCATCTAAATATATCAAAGTACTCTTTTTCACATCTTTTTTTTATGCTTTGTTATATAAGAAAATTCTATTAAAATGGCCCATCCAGTTTTGGAGGCTAAGAAGGGTTTAATATTGAGTTATTTATCTTACTAGGACCTAAAACTACAGGCTGTGCTAAACTAAAACTAAAACTACAAGGTCAGTGCAATTTAACATGTTATATGATACTATGATTGCAATTACATTAAAAATGCTCATGTCTTTCAGGGTGGATACATTCACTATCTTGATTGTGGTGTTGGTCTCATGGGAAAACACAAAGGTCGAAACTTAATTGTATACTTGAAATACGTGTGGTTTATTGTATGTCAATTTCACTTCAATAAAATTGTAGAAAAGAAAAAGAAACCAAAGATATGCTCATGGATCTGACCCAAACAGGTATAATGAAAGTGAAAATATCCATAATTGATAAAATATCTTGAGTCAAAAAAGCCATATGATGAATGTAAGCAAGATTTTTCTGCCAGCATTTCTCAAAGTATATTCTATATAACATTAACTCTGGGGGATGTACACAAGTGTTTTATACACACACGCACACAGGTTCTGTGGTCACCTAAATTTGAAGAATATGTGCTTAAAGCAGGCACACCACATTTCTTAACTCTGGAAATTCTCAGAGGCTTTCTCATATGCTAAGAAACATGGTGTTTTTCAAAAACAGCTCTATAATACACAGGTTTTCTGAAATTAATTTTACCAGAAAACCCTTTCTTTCAGAGGACCTCCTTGGACTGATAATCTATATAATATACTTTAGAACCAGGGCTTTAATTCACAGACTCCTGGGGTTTGCACTGGCTGGGCATTTAGGGATGAGTGAGTCTGGGGATCTCAGCACTTAGCCCAGAGAGTCACTGTCATGACCTGTCCTTCTTTTGTCAGCAAGGGTAAGGGGCAGAGCGCACAACTCAGAGGCAACGAAGGACAACGGAGGGTGTTAACAGAGGCTGTAAGTGAAGCCAAGCTGCAGACGTCCTCCTGACCCTGCCTTTACCGGTGCCCCACAACATCTGCTGTAACAAAGGACCGCAGGCTGAGGGGCTTACGCCACAGAAACGTACTGTCCCAATTCTGGAAGCTAGAAGTCCACAATCAAGGTGTCAGCAGGGTTGCTTCCTTCTGACGGCTTCAAAGGAGAATCTGAATCAGGCCCCTTTTCCTTAGAAACACATCTGTGTTCCCGTTTGCTTGTCTATCTCCAAATTTCTCCTTTTCAAAATGAGGATGCCAGAGAGACTGAAATAGACCCATCTAAGGAATTCATCCTAACTTGATCACCTCTGTCAAGACTGTCTCCAAATAAGGTCACATTCTGAAGTAGCCGGACTTAAGACTTTGGGACACAATTGAACCCACAGCGTCCTCCAATAGAGCTCACTGGCCAGAGATTTAAGAGATGTCCAGTTGTCAGAGGCACCCTACCTATGGAAGTTGGGCCTGATCGATTGTTACTTAGCTGAACGTCCTTCTGTATTCTCTAATTTATACCCTGATTTGGTAAGCTATCCTTGTTCTGTAATGTAAATAGACTATAAAATGTTCTCCTTCATTTAATATCTACATATAGGTGGCTTCTCACTGTGGTTTCTATTAATGATATATTGAGCCTAGTATATGTCAGACACAGTATTCACCATCGTCACTTGCCTTTGTGAAAGTGAAAGTATTAGTCACTCAGTCCTGTCCAACTCTTTGTGACCCCACTCATGGACTGTAGCCCACCAGGCTCCTCTGACCATGGAATTCTCCTGGCAAGAACACTGGAATGGGTAGCCATTCCCTTCTCCAAATGTTTGAACCGAGGTCTCCCTCAATGCAGGCAGATTCTTTACCATCTGAGCCACCAGGGACAAGTAGGTGTTTTTCATATTTAAAGAGAGGGAGTAGACAGGTGACTTTCTCAAGGTCACATAGTTAGCAAGGAGCAAAATGTTGGGATTGGAACACACATCTGACTCCAGAGTCCCTACCCTTCCTTTCCATCTGGGATGGCTGCATTTCCCTTGTACTTTGACTGAGGTTGAACTCATAGAAATGGCTTAGAGAGGGGAGAAAAAAAATCATGAGCTCTGTTTTAGACAGGAGATGCCTATTGGACATTCAAGTGGACATATAACACAGGGAGCTGAATATGTTAGTCTGAAATTCAAGGGATGGTTAGAGCTGGAAGTATACATTTTGGACTTCTCTGGTGGTCCAGTGGTTAAGAATCCACCTGCCAATGCAGGGGACACAGGCTGGATCCTTGGTGTGGGAAGACTCCACATGCCACTGGGGCAACTAAGCCCATGTGTGCCCGCATGTTCTAGAGCCTGGGAGCTGAAACTACTTAAGCCCATGCGCCCTAGAGCCTGTGCTCTGCAACAACAGACGCCACTACAATGAGAAGTCCTCGTAGAGCAATTAGAGAGTAGCCTCCACTTGTCACAACTAGAGAAAGCCCGTGATCAGCAACAAAGACCCAGAATCACCAAAATTAAATAAAGAAAAATTTTAAAAAAGAAAGTATATACTTTTCATCCATCCACATATAAGTGCTATAGTTAGACCAACGCTGGATGACATCACTTAGTGATGGAGAGTAGGTATCAGCAAACTACAGCCGATTTTGTATGACCTGTGAGTTAAGAGTGGTTTTCACATTTCTGAAATGGAAAAAAAAAAAAAAAGCAGTATTTCTTGATGAAGTTAAAAATATTAAGAGTCCAGAAAGAGTCTGTACTGGAATACACTGTATGCCATGCACTTATCTAGGGCTGTCTTTGTGCCACATCAAAGTTGAATAACTGAGTATACGGCCCACAAAAAACTTAAAAGATTTGTTATTTGGCCCTTTCCAGAAAAAGCTGCCAATCCCTCCTAGAGGAGAGAGAGCAGAAGTCAGGACGGAGGGATCTTTGGTGGCCTGTGACCTTCACGCTGGGATAAGGAAGGATACCAAGCAAAAAGAACTGAGCGGAGCCCCCAGTGAGGGAAGAAGACACCTGGGCCAATAAGGTCCTGAAAGCAGCGAAGCAGCAGGAAGCCTGGGGGAAAGCAGTGTCTCCGGAAGGATGGAGGAAACAATAGGAGGGTCAAGTAGGAGGGGGATTGAGAACTGACCACTGACCACGTGCAAATCCCTGGAGACCAAGGCAAGAGCAGTGCTGGGTCAATGGTGGGGGTAAAGTGGGACTGAAAGAGATTCAAAGAAAGAACTGGGAAGCAAGGAGATAACTATGGAGGGTGAACAACCTTTTCAAGGAACTTTACTATCAACAGGGTAGAGACAACAACCAGAGTGAACCATAAGGTGCAAAACACATCTTGTTTGTTTTAAGAAAGGAGATGCTACAGTCTGATGACTGGCTGACAGGACTGATCAAGCAGAGGGGAAACTGGCAAAGCAGGAGAGAGGGGGTACACTCACTGTAGGATGAAGGGCTTCCACGTGGACGAGAGTAGATGACGGCCTGTGAGTAAGCGGCCAGAGCAGAGACAGTTCATCTACCACAACAGGCAAGGCGGACTAAGCATGTGGATGTGTATGCCAGTCAGCTGCTAAATGTAGCGGTGGGAAGATGAGAACGTTCTCTTCCTATGCTTGCTTTTGCCTTAGTAAAAATAAAGACATTAGCTGACAGGGGGGCATGGAAGGCTGCTGGACGTTAAAGAAGAGGTGATGATAAGAAACTCACCCCAGAGAGGGAGAAAGGGAGCTGATGGGGGTGATGCGGAAGGACTGTGTTAGTTTTCAGGGGACACTTGAGTGATGGAGTGTCATACTTTTAAGGAAAACCACTCCATGTGGTGGTTTTTTCTGCAGCTCCACTCAAATACATGAACCCCAAATTGACTGTGCGGCATGGAAACCCAGCTAAGGGAATTGAGATGAATAGTCAGTAATGGACCATGTAATTTAAACTGGAGGTAAGGAAGGACATGAGTGGGGTTAGAAGACAATATAAAAGTGGAAAGTTATGGAGGTCTCAGTGAGATCAGAGAATTTTTAAGTAGATTATGTAAATATGCCCTATAAACTTGGGTCTTCAAATATCAGAGTTTTTAAGAGGTAAAGCAGAGTCTTATCTAGAGTTCAGGGGCTTCCCAGGTGATGCTACTGGTAAAGGATCCATCTGCCAATGCAGGTTAGACATAACAGACATGGGTTAAATCCCTGGATCAGGAAGATCCCTGGAGCAGGGTAGGGCAACCCACTCCAGTCTTCTTGCCTGGAGAATCCCATGGACAGAGGGGCCTGGCAGGCTGCAGTCCATAGGGTCACACAGAGTCAAACACAACTGAAGTGACTTAGCATGCGTATCTAGAAGTCAAGCTGGTGTCTGACAGGAGTTTTCTTGAACAAAAACATAATCGATTAAGCAGCAGTCACCCCTAACCACCTATCAATCATTAATTTCCTCCTGTCAAGCGCGAGGACTCGATGAAGTACAATATCATTTGATTCACATCTTCTCTGTGCAGACATGAGTGAAAAGGCATCTGAGGAGAGCAAGAGAGAGGAGGAAGCAGGCTTAGGGGATGCAGGGGAGAAGAACAGGCATTCATGGGATAGGAAATAGAATCAGGAAGAGAAAGGAAGTGAGATGGGGTTCAGGGAAAGAAGGCTGAGAGGTGAAGGTGACGGTAACTATGAAAACCACTTTTAAAAAGAGTCAAGGCATTAATGAGTTTTACACATGGAGGTGTCCGCACCAGGAAATGTCCCTGTCACGTACCGAGCAGTCGTCAGCACCAAGATTCCAAATTTACCAAACACCGGTGTCCTTTCTTCCTATGCACAGAGAAACTGCCGTTTTAAAATATCACTTTTATTAAGGACAGTGCATTAAAGTCCTAGGGCTGCCATAAAAATACCATAAACTGGTGGCTTAAACAACAGAAATGTATTTTCTCAACAGAAGTTCAAGAGCAAGGTGTTGGCAGGGTGGTTTCTTCTGAGAGCTGGGATAGGGAAGCTGTTCCATGCCTCTCCCCTGGCTTCTGCACTGTGCTGGCAAGCTTTGGCTCTTTGGCATTTCTTGGTTTATAGATAGAGCACCCAGTCTCTGCCTTTCTCTTCACATGGTACCTTCTCCTGTGTGCATGTCTCTGAGGCTGTATTTCCCCTTTTTATAAAGACATCGAGTCATACTGAACTAGGGCCCACCCTAATGATCTCATTTTTCACTTATTTCTATAATGACTCTGTCTCTGAATAAGGCCACATTCTGAGGTACTGGAGTTAAGATTCCAAAATATCTTTTTTGGCAGGGACACGATTCAACTCATAAGGGACAGGAGACTTGTCTTAGCTCTGTCTTTTAAATTAGAATACAAGTAACTTATGCAGATATCATTTTTCAAAGGACTCAGATTGTCTCAAAAGATGGATGGATTTTATAGACAAAGTGCACACTTTACAACCTTGGTTGCAGTTGATGTTAAGTGTGGTACAAAACACAATTTTGTTAAATTTCATGTCAATGTACGATTTCATTAGAAAGATTCTCAAAGTAGAGGACATGGTTTGGGAATTACTTTCCTGGAGTTTAGCTTTTCCAATGTGCAGGACTATCTAAGTATTTCCTAAGAAAGGGGTGAAGAGAGAAGGAAAAAAATCACATGTTGCTCCCCCCATGCACACACACATTCCTGTCACAAGCAGAAAAGTGATTCCTGACATATGCATGTTTTTAATCGTAAGCTAAAGATTTCCCTAATTTAAGAGTGATATGACATATAAATTGAGCATAATTTGTACCCACAACCTTTTTCAAGAACAAGTCTTTGCAAAGGAGGAAGGGTGTGAGTATGAAGGGTCAGCAGGAGGGTGTTTTAGGGGGAATAGGATTTTTCTGTTCCCTGATTGTGGCGGTGACTACATGAGTCCATACATGAGTTGAAATTCATAGAACTGTACACTGAAAAAAGCCAATTTTACCATATGGTAATTTTTTAAAGAATATTGGCACTTAGTGTCTATTTCTCAACAATCTTAAGTGACCTCGGAATTAATTCCATTTCTTCAAATGAGAAAGGTGGCAGCTCAAAATTAAATAACATGCTCAGGATTATATACCTTAAGTGGAGGATCTAGGGCTGATCCACATTTGGCTACAATGTGTAGCCAAGAGTACAAAACACGTACTCTCTTCCACTGTCCCACAATGGCACAAAAAAACCTACTGCACTACTTAATTTGAGTATGCCTGTTCCCTCTCAGAACTGCAAAGGCTTGATCAAGAGTAAAAGCTATTGTCAGAGAGAACACACACAGACACGAGGCTCCATATAGGGCACAGAACAAAACGTGGAAATCCATCCCACTTACATAGCATCGTTTCTTGGGTACACACTCTCCTGGGGCAGAGGACCAAAAACAACAGTCAATTGTGTCAACTATCAACTACAGTCAATATGTGTCAACTGTCAAGCATCTTATCTCTGACTGCTAGTATAGCTCCACTCTACATAAAAATAACAGGCACGGGCCTTCTCAGTCCCCTGGACTTATTTAGGAAAAGAGAAGGAAGAAACTCACCAGAGCTGGGAAACATAAAACATGCATTCTATCGTTTTCCATTTTGCTCAAATGGGTCTCCATTTAGACACCTAAGGAGACAGGTTGATTGAGTTGACCAGCCTGGACACACTGCTGTATTGAATTCTAGGATATGTCTTTAGACATTTCCCAGGACTCTTCATTTGATGGCCCCTATCACTCACCACCCCAGCAAACAATGAAATCTAGGATAAAGTGACAGCCACTTTCCCCACATTTTCTGCACACCAAACAAAAGGCCACAAAGATACCCAGAAGCCAGCCTCCTTAAGCAGTGATCACTCACTTATGACCAATGGCTCAATACCATCACCTAATAACTAAAGCAAGAGTCAGTGCAAGGTCATCCACCAAGTAATAGCAAACTATACGGACTTTTCTTGAAAAAGGTTAAGAGATGCTCACTCTTGGGAGATTCTAATTTTATGCAAATTGCTGGTCTTGTTTCCTTTCTTCCTTCAGGCTCATATGCACCCACATTTCTATAAACACATTCACAATGACTTACTTCTTCAATAAGAAAATCCAATTATCTTCTTATACTTGCCACAACAGAGACAACAATGACTAAGAGTTGTATTTTACCGTCATGATTTATAGCAAAGTTTATACATGTCTTTTAATTTCATCCCCTAAATTCTCCCAGGCAAGGGCAACAAATTGATCTGTATATCCATCCACTATAATTCCAAGTAGAATGCCCTGAAAGTGGTAGAGACACATGAAACATCTACTGAACTGATAAGTGAGGGAAAGAAAATGTGCAACTTAGAACAAAAATGTAGGCTTTTTGGTTTACAAAACCCGTTAAATTTGACCACTGCCACATAATCTTGAGCTATAACAGCTGCTAAGTCTAGTAAGTTAGAAAGCCAATTTTTTTCTTAACAGGAAATTGATACTTCTGTAGATCAAAAATTACTGGATATCAGTGATTTCATACAGTTCAACCTAATAGAATACAACCAATCACCCAAAAGAGGGAAATCTGGCTCTATCCTCATAATGTGCTTTACTTTTCAAAATATTAATATACAAAGGATAGGATCACAAGACACATACTACATTAATTCATGTGTTTTGTAAATATTTTCTCTTGAACTATAATATATTTCAAGAGAAATATTTTCTCTTGAACTAAATTCTCTTGAATTTATAGTTCAAGTCTTAATAGTCTTATAGTCTTAATTTTCTTAACAGAGCTTTTGAAGACCAAAAGTTTTTCATTTTAGCAAAATTTCATTTCATTTGTATAGCAAAATTTTTTAGATAGTTTCTGTGTTTAAAAAAAAAAAAACTTTGCCTATTCAAAGGTTACAGAGAGTTTCTCCTATGCTTTCTTTGTAAGATTTTACAGTCTTAGCTCTTACATTTAGATCTATGACTCATTTCAAGTTAATTTGTGCGTATGGTACAGGGTTGAGGTTCATTTTTATAAATACAGATATCTAATTGTTCCAACACTATTTGTTGAAAATAGTATCCCTCCCTCACTGAATTACTCTTGGACGTTTGTCAAAAATCAATTAACCCATTATATATATGTATGTCTCATAATTTATATATACATCCATTGTGTTCTACTGACAGATTTATCTATCCTTGCACTAATATCACACTGTCCTGATTACTTCAAAGGAAGTCTTGAAATCAGATAATATAAATCCCTCAACTAAGAATATGTGTGTGTGTGCCCACATGCTCAGTCATTCCATCATGTCTGACTCTTTAAGACCCCCACTGACTGTAGCCCACCAGGCTCCTCTGTCCATGGAATTTTCCAGACAAGAACTGGAACGGGTTGCCATTTCCTACTTCAGGGGATCTTCCTGACCCAGAGATGGGATTGAACCTACATTTCTTGTGGTTCCTGCATTGCAGACAGACTCTTTCCCATTGAGCCACCTAGGAAGCCTTCAAATTAGAATACCTATTTTTAAATAATTTAATAACTGATGACTGATTCTGCAGGGGACAATTTTCCCCCAATGGACACAACATAAGTCCTCCAATTGATGCTCATTTCATCTCCCCATCCTTTCTACACATACCATAAGCTTCAAAGCCCTTCATCTACTTCCTGCTTAGATATAACACAAAGAATTCCTACTCATTCGACCTTACCAACAACAGGCTCTCACCTAGGTTATTACCACTCATGCTCTTGTGCCACCAGCCATGATCCCCTAGACTCTTGGTCTCTACTCCTTAAATTTCTCCAGACCACATTACCAAAAGGTAGCTAACCTCTGTGTTGACCATAGGGACTCCTACCACTTTGGGTGGCCCCAGAGAATGATTTCCTTGGGGTGCTGTGACCTAGTTCATGCTAAGTTTGGACATTACCCCTAACCAACTATAACCACAAAAGAATAATTGAATGAACAGATATTTCCACTTGCAAGCCAACTAAGCCTGTTGCCAAGGACCAAGAGAGCTGTTCAGGGCATGACAACAGGGACATTGCTCACCCTGCAGCGGTGAAAGAATACAGCCCTGCCCTGACTCTGGTTCCTTTCTCTCCCACCCAGACTCACACGGGAGTGATGCAACATCTTCATATTAAATGTTACAGAGTAAAAATATGTTCAACGTTCCCTGGCCCAAATTCATATCCTAAATATTTTTATGTTGACTTAGGTGTGTTTCAGACATGTCCAAATGCAGAAGACCTCAAATAACTGGGTGAAAGCTCTTTTTTACATTTCTTCCCCCTAAAATGTTCAAACATATTTATGTTGTCTTACAGAACTATAATCAGCGTAAAGTTATCAGTTCCCTTCCTGTAATGTGTACAACTATCTATCAAATACTTTTTGAAATTTATTTTATCATGAATTTTCCCAGTTGCATCCCAAGATAAAACTCACCTATAGGCTCTAGGCTCTGTTTAAAGAAAAACAATAATAAAATAAAATGGAGGGAGGGAGAGAAGGAGGGAAGAAAAACAGGAACTGAGATGAAATATCCTAAAGTTATTAACATAGCACTGAATTTTTCTCATCTTAGAGTTTCCTGAGATTTCTTTTGGCTTTATGTGTGAATTAAAATCCCCTGGAGAAGGAAATGGCTACCAATTCCAGTATTCTTGCCTGGAAAATTCCATGGACAGAGGAGCCGGGCGGGCTTCAATCCGTGGGGTTGCAAAGAGTCTGACATGACTGAGTAACAGTAACTACTAAAAAGGGTATCTAGTTTCCAAACAAATCAATTAAGAGTCTACCTAGGTTTAAAAAAAAAAAGTTTCAAAAACTGAGGGGTTTAGAAACTGTTTCTTAGCTCTTCTTGAAGAAACTAAACTCAAAAGGCAAAATTGAAACCTCCTGGTGGTACAAGATATAAGAATCTACCTGCAAATGCAGGGGACATGGGGTCAATCCCTGGTCTGGGAAGATGTCACATGCCGAGGGGCAACTAAGCCTGTGTGTCACAACTACCAAGCCCATGGTCAGGAGCTCGGGAGCCACAACTACTGAGCCTGCGTGCTGCAACTACTGAAGCCTGTGCACCTAGAACCTGCGCTCTGTAACAAGAGAAGCCACCACAATGAGAAGCTTGTGCCCCACAATGAAGAGCAGACCCTGCTGACCGCAACTAGAGAAAGCCTGCATGCAGCAAGGAAGACCTAGTGCAACCAAAAAATATATATATATAAATGGAAAACTCCTGGGTATGATTACAAATACGCAGGGAGACAAAGGTAGAAGCTGGTGAAGGCACAGATTACTAGTTACCCTAACTCAGGAGGACTGCTAGCCCAACCAGGGCCATGGCCCAGGAAAGCCCTGCAGAGGAGAATCACACCAAAAAGCAACAAATGACACCTGATATCAATTACTCTCTGGACGCCTTCTCTTCATTTTAGAAAGTGTCTGTTGAGTGCAATTTAAAATCACTCAAGTGTCAAATCTTAGGCTGTTTCAAGTGAGTTAACTGTGACTTCTCTGAAATTCCTAGTAACTACTATATTATAAAAGTTGAGTCTGGAATAAGCCATAATGAAAAAGAATAGAAAAAAAGTGTGTGTGTGTATGTATGTGTATGTATATATATATATAACTGAGTCACTTCTTTGTACACCAGAAACTAACACAACATTGTAAACCAACTCTGTATCAATTTAAAAAACTGAGTCACATTATTAAACCATACTTCCCTGAGTGGCTCAGACTGTAAGGAGTCTGCTTGCAATTCCAGAGACCTGGGTTTGATCCCTGGATCAGGAAGATCCCCAGAAGGAAATGGCAACCCACTCCAGTATTCTTGCCTGGAGAATCCCCATGGACACAGGAGCCTAGCAGACTACAGTCCATTGGGTCACAGAGAGTCAGATACCATTGAGTGATTAAGACTTTCACTTTCATTAAACCATACAGCCCCTTAGTCAACTACTTTTTGTTCCCAAAACTGACATTCAGTACCTTAGAAACTTGGAAGAAAAGCTATGACAAACCTAGACAGCATATTAAAAAGCAAAGACATCACATTGCCATCAAAGGTCTGTGTACTCAAAGCTATGGTTTTTCCAGTAGGTATGCATGGATGTGAGAGTCGGAATATAAAGAAAGCTGAGTGCCAAAGAACAGATGCTTTCGAGTTGTGGTGCTGGAGAAGACTCTTGCGTGTCCCTTGGACAACAGGAGATCAAACCAGTCAATCCAAAAGGAAATCAGTCCTGAATATTCATTAGAAGGACTGATGCTGAAGCTCCAATACTTTGGCCACCTGATGCAAACAGCCAACTTATTGGAAAAGACCTTGATGCTGGGAAAGACTGAGGGCCTAAGAAGGGGGCAAAAGAGGATGAGATGGTTGGATTGCATCACCAACTCAATGGACATGAGTTTAAGCAAACACCATGAGACAGTGAAGGACAAGGGAACCTGGTGTGCTGCAGTCCATGGAGTGGAAAAGAGTCGGACACAACTTAGCGACTGAACAATGAACACTTAGAAAAACTAAATGTTCACAGTCCAAAAAGGACAAAAAGGTCAGAAACCTGATTATAGGAGAGTTGTGTGCTCTTAGTTTACTGGGGAAGTCAGGATGAGGATGGACCACTCCCATGGCAGAGCTGGCATCCTCCACGCCCCCGCCCACGTTGCTCCCTCTGCACAGGAAGTACCAACCATGCCAGCCTCAAAAGGAGGAGATAATGAAGATGCCCCAATGCTGTATCTCCCAGGACTTGGCTGGACAACTTGGGGAGAGCTTTGCTCCCTGCTTAAGTGGTTTTATTATGCTCTTTTTCAAAGCAGGAAGATAGAAATTCAGGGAACCTGGCATTTTCCTACCTGATCATTGTTTTTTAGAAGATAAAACTCGGGCATTTAAACGGGGATATAGAAGAGGGTTCTATGGTTATCTAGTAAAGATCACTCTTAGAGCTGGGAAAAAGGAAAAGTGATCCTAAATGACCACAGGTTGATTTTCTCTTTCTCCAGTCTCTGACTTAGTGCCACAGTGAATGCTTCATTTATTTTTCGAGGAAGATAGAACTGCCTAAATGTGATGGAAAATGTTCATTATATGACTTGGATCTCTGATCTTCTGAACCATCCAAATAAGCAATTACCTTGAGGAATCCCCAAATAAAACTACAGTATGAATTCATGAATCAAGAAAGTGCAGCTAATTTGCATAATGAGGCTTTAGAGAATGAGGAGATATATATCTGATACAATTCTAAAAGTATAATCCCATCATTTACTGAGCAAAAACAGAGAAGGAGAGAGAGTGAAATGGCTTTGTATGATCTACTTTTAGCCGACAGTTCAGCTACACAAAATATAGTCACAATATTTCCTATACTACTAAGACACATCAGTATAATAGAGAAGGGAAAAGAAAACAGGACTCAGATGGAAGGAAACCAGACAATAAAGCAGATGGATTGAGCTCTTCAAGTCCATGCTAGCACAGAATGCAATTAAACAAAGGCTAATTAAACAAAGAATATGGTTTTATTAAAATCACAATGGTTAATAGCCTAGGTAGACCCACTAGATCCTTCACTGTAAAAACTGCCCAGGTTTACAGCCCAAATTAAAAATGTAATCTCACACTATGAGAAGTATGCCTTTAAACTGTTTCTAAGATAGCAAAGAAAATAAATGTTCCAAATAGCATCAAAATAAAAGGAGGTACATTACGTTCCTTATATGCATTGCACACAAAAATTTTTTAAATAATCAGTGTCTACCTTTTAATTATTATTTCAATCCCAGGATTTGAAAAACAATGCAAAGTACTATTACAAGAGAATGGGATAATGAATTCAAAAATTATGGATTACTGCATTTTTTTAACTAACAGGTTAAAAGCCCAGGGATTTGATTGACGATCCTTGAGAACAAAAAAAGGAGGGGGCTTCTTGGTGGCTCAAATGGTAAAGGATCTGCCTGCAATGCAGGAGACTTGGGTTCGATCCCTGGGTCGGGAAGATCCCCTGGAGAAAGAAATGGCAACCCACTCCAGTATTTTTGCCTGGAGAATTCCATGGACAGAGGAGCCTGGCAGGCTATAGACCATGGGCTCTCAAAGAGTTGGACACGACTGAGCAACTACCAGTTTCACTAGAAGAAAAAAAGACCATCTGTGATTTTCTTGGTTCACACATGCCTTTCCTACTAACTGTGAGTGGAATTCTAGTTTCCCCATGACCTGTTCTGCTGGGCTGAGTCTCTTTCTCCACTGAATCCTCAGGACACTGGGTCTAGACGCATTTTACAAGGCATCACAGTGGTGCCCAAGCCTCATCTCCTTTCTGGACCAAGGTCCTGGAGGACAGGCTCTGAGGGTGATTCCTGCTGGATGTCCCCTGGTGCCCGGCCCTTGCTGGGAAGCCCAAGCGACCTCCCGCTGAATGAACGCAGGATTAAGTGAATGCGTATCCTGACAAATGTCTACCTGGCAGGCGCTACCCCATTCCTCTACATTGCATGAGCACTGTGTTGTTTCTTTCGGTTAATGATATAGACAAACTGAATTAAGTGATGTTTCCTGCAAAGATTTTTTTTTAATTTCGTATGAGCTAAAACTGTGATGAACCACTGAGACCAGAGTAGCCTCAAAATTGCGCAACTGACTATACTGTGGAGCTCTGATGAATACATGGGAGCCAACCCTTGGTAGAGGTGCACTTCCAGAGGCAGCCACGGACCTTGGAGCCTCATCTGGTGCGTGCTCAGTCGTGTCTGACTCTGTGACCCCATGGACTGCAGCTCACCAGGCTCCTCTGTCCGTGGGATTTTCCAGGCAAGAACACTGAAGTGTGTTGCCATTTCCTTCTCCAGGGGATTTTCCCAACCCAGGGATCAAACCTGTGTCTCCTGCACTGGCAGGTGAATTCCTTACCACTGAGCCATCAGGGAAGCCTCAATCTGGAGCCACTGTCAATTATTTAGATATTTGCCTCTAGTCATTCCACCAATGACCATCTTAGGGCTGATAGTACGGCTCACCTAACCACTGTGAAATACATGGGTAGACCCTGTCTAATTGATTCTAGATGAGCTGGGCCTGACACCTGGGTCTGGGAGACTCCACTTTCATAAAGTAGATAGTACATTCACTATAGAAAGAAGTTATGAGTGACTAAAAGGGGCAATGTGACCACCAGCTTCCACTTACAGTCATCATTCCTCCATGTATGAAATGTAAACAGTACCTCTCATAGTTTACTCAGATTCTAAAAGAATCTTTGCCAGGGGAGGGGAGGAGAGGGGGAAAGAGAGTACAAACGAATTCCCTGCTGTGTTCCATGTTTTTTTTAATCCTCTCTGATTGCACTGAGAGTCTAGAGAAAATTAACTGGAAGAAAAGATCATAAGCATGTTAATAACTTATTCCAGTTTATTCTGTTTAATTATTATTAGGTTAAAAAGTAGTTAAGGCCTAACCCACTTCTACGCAGAGCATAAAGATCTTCGTGGGGCTCGTTGCCTCAAAGAACTGAAAGAGGCTGCAGCTCAGAGGAAGGAGGAGCAGGGAGAGAATTGCTTTAGAGACACGGAAACCAACAAGGGGTGTGCCAGCCTGACCCACAGCTGTTAACTCCACAAGGGGTCCTCTGCCACTGTCCCCAAATCCCACCCTACTGTGGACCAATTTGATAATGAAGAAACAAAGAGCCAACAAAAGCAACTAACAGAATAGGATGGTCAAAAAAAAAAAATATCATCCTGCAGCAAACAGATCTCTTCAATGGATTTGCTTTGACCCCTTCTTTTACAAGCAACCCCACTGAAAATAAGCTAGAACAAAGAGGATTCGTTATGCACAGCCATAAAGATCTCCAGGGCATGCCACATCCATAATTCATGATGCAAACCCAGCGCCATCAGCATCGTTTATCCTTTCAATATTTTAAAGTGGTGAAAGGTTGCTGGATATTTATAAAGTCGCTGATTCTTACAGGATCCTTCCAAATTGAAGAACAAGTGGGGAACTTTATTCTTCTGCAAATGACATTATTTACAAACCTAAGACTATAAATCTACTAGAATTCACTTGGTATCCATCACAGGAGGGTGACTAGACGGCCCTCCTAAACCAATTAAGCCAGCAGGCAGCATACACATATCAGTTCTGTTGAAATTAATCTTATCAAATAGCTTCTGCTTTCTCTTTTAAAAATGAACGCCCCAGTTTTCTTCTCATTACAGTTAAAATCCACCCCATCCAATACAACCAGATCAAAGAGACATGCTTTCCTCCTCCTAGACTGGAAAAGTGAGGCCCAGAGAGCTACTTAGCTAGCTCAAGATCTCCCAGTCAGGCAGAGAAGCCCTCATTAACACCCTGGCCTGTTTCCTTCATTCCCAGAGACCTGCCTGAGAGCCCGTATCATATAACACAGAGTCTGAATGACCTCAAGAGTGATCCCCTGACTCCATTCCCACTCCATTCAAGTCCATCTTCCATACCGCTGCCCTGAGTGGTCTTACAAAAACTAAACTTGACACTGCATCTATTTGACCCTTCAATATGTCCTTCTCATCCTAGTGGGGAAAAAAAAAAATCATCAAATCAAATCAAAATATTTCAGCTTTCTATCAAGCTGCCAAGAATTCTGCCAAGAAGTTTAGCTAATCAGGTAGACAGGCTAAAAAAATATTGACATGGCAAGTACACTGATAAGCGAAAGAGCTGACTTCTCGTCCCCATTCTGACTCCACTGCACTTCAGTGGACCTGGTGGTTTGCAAAGTCCCCCAGCATCACCTCCACTCAGCTAGAGACCTGCTCCCATCCATCCAACGCCACCCACAAGGCCCCTCCCATCCTCAAGCGCCTCCTGGCCCTTGGAGATCTTTTTATCCCAGCATTTATTGCAGCACTGCAACTGTCCGTTTAAAATGTGCACCACTTTCCTAAACCACTGCTTCCTCTTCACCCCGGGCTCCCCATCACCTGCCTTATCGTCATGGCAGAGTCCCAGTTAGTGCAAAGAGTCTGACACTGCAGATTTAGACACATATCTTTCACATACATTATTTCATTTTTCATTCAACCAACTGTCTGTTTTTGGCAGGTGGGCCCTGCCACATACTGGGTGCACTTGGTCACATTCTTCAGCCCCCATCCCTGTGCCTCGGTGTCCCTCCCTGTAATCAGGGATCACCAGTTAACATTTACTGAGCGTTCACTACATGGTAGAAACTACCCTGGACCCTTGGCATGCATGAGGTCATTTAATCCTCACAACATGTGAGGCGGCTGAGCAAATGCTTAGGAAGTGTCAGATTATTTTTCCTCATTCACAGATGAAGAAACTGAGGTTCAGGGTGGCATCCCCAAGGTATGGGCTTCTTTCCTCCCTAATCCACTGGCTTTAAAATGTAAAAGACACCGGCCTCTTTTTTTCTCTGATGCTGGTATAGCTTAACACAAGGAAGCTGCCTGGCAATATGCATATCTAGCTGTGGCTAAAGGGACATTTTTCCAATATCACCCTCCAGCAGCAGCTATGTAGACCCCTCGGGATAAAGATCTGTCCCGTTGGAGAAATTAGCTAAGTCGGTGGAGGAGGAAGCAGAAAGGTATTTGAAGTAGCACACACCCAGATTCCGAGCATTATCAAATCACCAGCACGATGTGAGTGCCTGCACCCTTAGAAGGCGAGAGAGCATGTTTGCCGCATGGACGGAAACAAAGCTACCGATACGCCACCAGATTCTTCAAAAGCAAATATTTGTCTACAGCCAGAGAACCAGGATTCTTTTCTAACAAAGAACAATGTACACCATTCTAATTCCAGACTCTTCCTCCTGCTCTCTGATTTCAATGGAGACTCCCCCCAACGAATAAACGTGTCTTGAGTCCCAGCTGGCACAATGAATCAGAAGATTTATGGACCGTAAAAAGGGATGACACCAGTGGTCCAACCTTCATGGAACACCTGGGGCTGTGTATGCAGCAGCTTTTCAATTCCTGGAAACTGTCACCTGTCTTGCTGGCTCCACAAGAGAATTTAACAGCCCTGGTAATCAACAAGATGCGACCATGCCTGCTATTTGAACGAGCTTTTAATGCTGTGCCCCATCGCACAGACAAAGCTCACAGATGCTTCAACAGTTTTCAAGAAGCGGGTGAGAGGCAAACACAGACCCGATAAGCTCTGTGGGGCTACAGGAACACCTGACCCAAAAGCCCCAAAGGCAAATTCTTAGAACGACCAAACAGAACACTAGGGAATTTTCCTCCTCTCTACACCAAGGGAAAAAAGATGGAAACAAGGGACCAGCCAGGGAGGATGCACATTACAGTATACAGTAACCAGAGGGCCAGCACATATCTTTTTCCTAAGAAGAAAAGGCATACATAGGGGCAGAGGTTTAATAAAAGAAATGAATTCGAAAGAACACCTGCCCCAAGCTAAAGCAGGGCACGACCAGGACCGTGCCAGTCACTAGCCATCTGGGGGCGAGTGGTGTCAGCAGAGGGGACACATGCATCCTCTTGTGGGGGCCTGGCATATCATTTTTTGCTTCTGTAATCTGGACACAAAATGGCCCAGCTCTCAGCAGACCAGTGAGCTGCTTGGGGGCATCACGAGTTCTAGAAAAATTCATATCTTGCTTTTTAGCTCTTCCCCACATGATTCATAAACTTCAGTTCATGGGGTCCATGAACACGACTGAGCGACTGAACAAGTGATTCATAATCAAACAAACCCCCTAAATCAAAGACACCCCAGCTATGCCATGTCGATGTGCAGCTAAGGTGAGTCAAGGTCATCCCAGTGAATATATATGCTTCGGTAAGAAAATGTGGTTTCCTTTTCCCCACCAAGCTGTCTGCACTGATTTAGACATTTCCTGTAGGAGGGAGGATTTTTAAGACCAAACACTTCAATGAACCCTGTGTACAATCTCTTTTCCCCAAAAACCTGACTGGTGATGATTTTGTTTGCTTTAAGCAAAACGTACAGCTAAATAGCTTTTAAACACATAAGTCACTCTACCAGAATTTGTTTACTGTTCTTCCACATCAAACACATTTTAGTGGGCTGGATTAGACCCATTCTTTATTCATGACACATACACAAACAGTTCGGATAATCTCTTAAATTTTGGTCCCTTACTATGACACACACACAAACAGTTCGGATAATCTCTTAAATTTTGGACCCCTACTAGTCCCAGGATAAAATATCCAGGCACATCTCTGAATAACACACCAAGCTGAGGGCAAGCAAATACAATGGTATGGAACTCTGGGGCTAGTTACAGGGCACACATGAAAACTGCTCCGCTGGCCCAGGTGCACTGGCCTTTAGATGGTAGTTGTGATAGAAAAGTAGAAGCAATGTTTTGAGCCAATGAGATATGATTTATTATCCTTTATTTTTCATTAACATCCCCCAACGATGCAGCACTATTCTTGCTACCACTGTCTTATTTTGATCAGTGGTATATTTATCTGTAGACATGGAAGATTTGTAATTATTGTGATGTCTAAACATTACATCACATTATAAAGGATGAATTAGGCTGGTACATGCGTAATTACGTTGCAAACAATGGTATTCCAATAGGCATCACAGAAGCCAATTAAAAAAGATTACCCTCATTTTAAATCACAGAGTTAAGTTTTTATAATTCCCCAGCCCCCCTTTTAAGTCCCACCATGTGACTGAGAGATTTGTCTTTTTCTAATTGCATCCCGACAGTGTCCTGAGCACAAAGAGGGATCACCAACCCTGAAGGAAATAAAACTGAGTATTTCCCAAAATTCTGGAAAGGGAGAACTTAGTTTAAAAACTATAAAATAATCTGAAAAGAATCAAAGGTCTGTCAATATAGGACTAACTAAACAGTGCATCCATCGGTAGAACATTATATATACATACACACACGAACACACACAAGCACAATAGGTTTGTAATTTCCCATATGGAGACATGTCCAAAATATATTTTAAGTGACTAAAAGCAAGGTGCAGAATAATGAATACAGTATGATCTCTTTCTGGTTAAAATATATGCAAATATATGTTTTATCTTCCTTGAAAGCAGTAACTAGAAATAGTTTAAAGATAAGAAAGGGGGCTGAAAGGGGCTTTTGCTTTTGAATATGCCATCCATGTGCAGGTATTACTTTTTTATTGGCAGTAGAGGTTATATAGGTAGACAATTATGGTTCACTGTGTGGTCCCTCCTATTCTATTTAGAAAACTAATAATGGTATTTCATTTAATCACAAAGGAAGTCCTCAATTCATTGTATCAAATGAAATTTTTTAAATATCAAAAAGGCAAACAAGCCAGAAAACAACACCATAAGTACAACGGGGTTCAGGGCAGGCCACCCCAAAATGCGCCACAGTGACATATAATTTTGAATTAAAAGTTACTTAAGAAACAGCCAATGCAAGGACACTCTGACCCTCCTTTGTCCTTCCTGAAAGTAGGATATAAATCTCCCAGGTGAAAGGTGCCCACCTGTATCAGGAAGTAAAGAGATATTTTTATCACTGGAGATAGGGAACTCGGGGTAGAGAAGGAGTATAAACAAACTCTACTTAGTTTTATCATGAATTAGTGCTGAAGCCTTAAGCCTGTCTTGTCAGTTCTTCACAAATTTGTTTCCTTGTCTAAAAAATATATAAACAGCCGGCTTTGGTTACCTCTTGGATTCCATATCTATAAGATCTCTGTCCTTATGAAATTAAATTTGATTTTTTCCTCCTATTAATCTGCCATGTGTCAATTTAACTACTAGACCAGTCAAAGCAACCAAGATGGGTAGAGGGGAATGTTCCCCTCCCTGACAGTTTGATAGACAAAAGGTTACCATCCTTCATATATAGTTAATATAAGCTGAAATCTGTGATTATAAGAAATCACTGTGATTTAAAAAATATATATATCAATTATCAACAAGATGATCCCAAAAGGCATGATCAGACAATCCACAGAGAAAGCAACACAATAGGTAACATTCATTTAAGAAAATAAGCATGTACTCTAATTAAAAATCTGATATATCGGTGATATATTGCCTCCCATTCATTGTTAGTGTATTTTTAAGATGATGCCCAATGCTGAGGAAATGCAGTGAAATCAATCTAGCATCCCATGCAGGCAGCACAGTATTTCCCAAATGAAAAGCAACGTAAGCATGTATTGAACATTAGGCATTCTTTGCCTTTGACTCATTGAGTTCGCTTCTAGAATTACTGCCCAAATAAGAGCCTTTATACAGAAGTACAGTCATCAAAGAATTACTCATAACAACAAAACTTGAAACTACTCAAGTGTTTAATGGTTAAATAAACAAAGGTAAAAATCTCCTTGATGTACTATTATGCAAGCATTTATAATTACCATGTAGCTACTAATAATATGAAACCATACTCATGGTAGCTAAGGTTAAGAAAGTTATTATTTACACAACATGATTATCACTATTATCACTAGACATTTTAATGGGCTTCCCTGGTGGCTCAGATGGTAAAGAATCCGCCTGCAATGTAGGAGACCTGGGTTCAATCCCTGGGCTGGGAAGATCCCCTGGAGGAGGGCATGGCAACCCACTCCTGTATTCTTGCCTGAAGAATCTCCATGGATAGAGGAGCCTGGCAGGCTACAGTCCATGAGGTCACATAGAGTCAGACACGACTGGCGACTAAGCACAACACATATATTTTAATAAACCTAAAGTTAAAGGGAAAAAGTTGAAAAAAAATAAAGCAAAATGTGTAATTACATTAGATACCAACATGACTATAGTTTTTCCTCTTCACACTTCAAGATTGTAAATATTTTAATAATAAGAAAAATGCATTTTGAAAAGAGTACGAATACAAATCACACTGTACTATGGTCCTAAGAAAAAGACGAGCTTTATCCATAAGCTGATCTGATTTCCAAATAGATCTTTAGGATTTCCAAGTAGATCTTTCTGGAATAATGGTAGAAACAGCAGAAGCTAATACCTATGGGATTCCTGCCACAAGTCAAGTGTCATTCAAAGCATTTGACTTGTATTAACTCAATCTGCATGGTCAGCCTATGAGACAGAAACTATTATGACATCCAAAGTCACACAGCTAGACGTGGTGGACCAAGGATTTGAACCCAGCAGGATCTCAAGAGTCCTTGCAAATAACCAACATAATACTTCCATTTTAAAACATAACACATGCATCCAACCAGGGCTGGCGATCTGTTTCACCCTTGATAGTATACTTGTTTCAATGCTATTCTCTCAGAACATCCCACCCTCGCCTTCTCCCACAGAGTCCAAAAGTCTGTTCTGTACATCTGTGTCTCTTTTTCTGTTTTGCATATAGGGTTATCGTTACCATCTTTTTAAATTCCATATATATGCATTAGTATACTGTATTGGTCTTTATCTTTCTGGCTTACTTCACTCTGTATAATGGGCTCCGGTTTCATCCATCTCATTAGAACTGATTCAAATGAATTCTTTTTAATGGCTGGGAGTGGGGATCGGGATGGGGAAACACATGTAGATCCATGACTGATTCATGTCAATGTATGGCAAAAACCACTACAATATTGTAAAGTAATTAGCCTCCAACTAATAAAAATAAATGAAAAAAAACAAACAAAAAAACGCAACACAAAATTCCAAGGGTTTCAAGCAAGATATTAAGCAAATATAAACAAAATTAAGTTTTTTAACATCTTGCACTTCCTAGGATTTTAATTAAAATGTAACTAAGTATACTTTGATAAATTGAGAGGCACAGGGAGACACACTCCAATGGGGATATATAGAAAGGTGCAAAAAAAAAAAAAATGCCATCACAGGGTGATAAGTGAAATCCGAACAAATGAAGGGCATAAAATATGCTACTCCATCAGAGCAAAATTATTTAAAAAAATGGTATTTTCAGTCAGTCTGCAGTGTGACAAGAAAGCCTGAAATAAAGACAGGAAACAGTCCACAATAAATTGTGTTACAGCCAAATTCGCCTTTATCGCAAGATCTGTTATGGTAAGATTTCAAGTCAGGAAAATCGATGTTCTGGATACATTCCTAGGGATCACAGAGGCATGTGGCCATCTGGCTGGGGGACCAGCCAACGTCCATGTTCTCTCTGGACTCAGGCACGGAGAACGGGGTTGGGGCATGCTGAACTGGGGATCACACAGGACAGGAGCTCTGTCAGCCCAGCAGTGACTATGAGTCTGAGCAAATCATCTGAAACCACCCTTAGGTCCTCCGAGCCATAAATCCCCTCCATGGTCTCAGCAGAGCCCCGTCTGATGGACAAGGAATGAGCGAGGGCAGTGTTTCCGAAACTCTAGTTCCTGGGCCAGTGGTGGCCACTGGCAAACTCTGACCAGGCCATAAATGAAACTTAACAGCGAGAAGCCTCCTTTATGACCACTGCTAACTGCTTTTGGGCACACACACCCACCCCAAGGCATTGCCTGCTAATCTATCTGAATGCCCTCCACCTTTTTAAGAGCCTTTCTAATTTAAAATACCCTTTCCCACTCCCCCACGGCTGACTGGGAGGGGCAATCTTGCACTGAGGGGAAGGGCAGCCCTTTTAGGAACCCCTCTGAGACCTCACCTGTCCCCAGCACCTGACCGTGACCTCTGCTGACCTCTGTGCGGCAGGTCTATGCCTCATCCGACCCCGTATGTCCAACACTGAGACTGTGGCCAGCATGCAGTAACACAGAACGGACATTCAGGAAAGAGGAGGACAGAGGTGAGCCTGTGGGTCCTGGGGGGCAGTGGGTAACCCAACCTCGAGGAGCAGGGTGGGAGAGTGAGTGGGAGCAGAGGTCGAGGCTGAAATCCCAGGGTGTTCTAATTCTAGGGAACCCAACCCTGTGAACCTCAATTTCTCCCCCTGAAAGTCAGGACAGTGATAATACCAACCCTCTAGAGCTGCTGGAAAAATTTAATGACATCACCCATAAGAAGTACTTCGCATGGTCTCTAGAACCTAAGAGGAATTCAAGAGTGTTACTGACTCTCATATTTTCTCCCAACTCTGTATCCCCAGAGTGACTGATGTGATGATTAATATAACAACAACCTCTATGCCATGAAAAATAAGAATCCCCTGGAAACGACAACAAAGTGAGGAGTCAAACAAGTATATCTAAGAGAAATATTATTTTTTTATTTTACATTTCCTTACCCATTAGCTTTTTTAAACTTGATCTTTTCAAAAGAAAAAAAAAGAAGGAAAGAAAAGAAAGGAAGGCTTGTTCTGCTACCCTCAAGTTCACTGCTACTGTAACAGGGTACTAATACAATGTCAAGATCACATGCTTCATTTCAGAAGTGGAGAGGATCTAGGAAAATTAATTCTTTAAATTCTGTCAACATTTAATAGCCTACAAGTAGAAAACCACCCCAACAAAGCATTCCTTAACAAAGACATCTCTAAGCAGCAGCCATATATTTTTTAACATGACAGTATCCAATTTAATTTAGACTGTCTTTGGAGGCGGTGTTCACGCAGTCTTTGGGGTTCAGAAATCACTGCTGATGTCAATTTGTCTCAAAACAGAAGCAAATCCACAAATAACTCTGAGAAATGTAAAAGATTCCTGAAGAGGAGGCATTTTCCCTCCTCAAAAAAGCTGATTCGTTTTGGAAGTTTTGAGAAACCCTCAGATACAATGCCTTTTCGTTTTTCAGCATCCTCTCAAGACCTGTCTGAGATTTCTTGCAAACAAGTGACCTAAACTATAAATAACTGCAAAGAATGACTATGTCAAGCAAAGTTAAAATTATACCCAAGTTTTCCTCCATATGACATTTCCTTCTAGAAAATTAGAAACCTGTGTTGTTTAGTCATTCCTTGCACATGCAATGAAATTTCTTCATATATGATCAGATTCCACATGCACAAAAGTCAACAATTACACCAACTGAAATCCCATCTTGATTCCTCATGAACCAGGCCAGGTATTTTTTTATTCCCTTAAAAATCCTAATTTGGCACAGACTTCCATATACAGCAGGTACTCAACAGTGATTGATGACAGCATCTAGCTCATAAACTTATGATACACTTGTCTGTCATTGGTAACGACCTAATTTTGAATGAATGCAATCCTCATCCCCTTAACCCTCATATATGCCAACAGCCTTGCCAATCCTGCCAGAGCTCTACTCAAAATCTATGCGGGGAAAAAGCACCGTCCAGAAGACAGTAATTACATGGTACTTCTGTGCGCTCCTCACCTACATGTCCTTCGTGCGTCAGTCCCCCATTAAACCTCACATGCACAAAACAGACCGGAAGGCTCCTCTCATCAACACTAAGAGGAGTCTCAAGGCAGCCGTCTTAAAAGATGTCCATCAGTGTGGCATCTCAAGGCCCAGCTTAAGAATCCCTTCTCAAGTCACGCCTTAGAAAGACAGTTGCCACAAAGAACCTGGCGAAAGAATCCCAGACCATTCATCCCAGGAAGTTACCAACCTCATCTGCTCCGTCCTTCCAGAAACACCTGCCTTACGGTTGTGGCTGCAAGGCACTGTGATTGCACTAATACCAGGGAGCTGTTCACTCAAAAATGGTTTATCTTAAATGGCATAGGTGGTCTTATTTGCAAAACAGAAATAGAGACACAGATGCAGAGAACGAACATATGGACACCAAGGGGGGAACAGGGGTGGGGTCGGGGGGCATGAATTGGGATTGACATATATACACTTTGACATATATATACACATATTGATTCTGTGCATAAAATAGATAACTAAAAAGAACCTAGCACAGGGAACTCTACTCAGCTCTATGGTGACCTAAATGAGAAAGAAACGCAAAAAAGACAGGATATATGTATATGTATAGCTGATTCACTTTGCTATACAGCAGAAACTAACACAACATTTAGAGCAACTATACTCCAATAAAAATTAATTTAAAAAAATAAAGTGGAATATAAGCTATTAAAAAAATCGTTCATTTCAAGCCTCATTCTAGATGCAAATGGGCACTGTTGTTCATGGTGTCCAGATATCATTGACGTAGCCACACTGAGACATAGGTTTTTCTGTCATCACGGTAATTTTATTGCAGCAGTGACAAGACTTGTGACCTGTTTTGCTAGGCTCATGAGTGAAAGCTGGATGGAACAAAACTTTTCAGTATTAGAAATGATGAAGGAACAATAATTTGCCAAAATAGTAAGGTACTTCCTACAACTTCCAGGGCCCTAAAGTAAATTGTGTGAAGAACTGGACCCCAAAGATTACAGATGGAGAATTTTGGAAGCAATTCCACATTCAAGTGAAGATCAAAGAAGCCCAACTCAAAAGAAGTATGGACGGACTAAAACGGTAACTGTTATCTTAGCAAAAGCTCTCTTTAAAAGGGTTATCTTGAAGACGATGACCCAAACATTGAGGAATCAAGGTGATGGGCAGTAGCAGGAATCATAACATGTGAATTCTTCAAATAAAAATTTGACTTTAAATCCTTTTGCCGGGGTTACTCATGATTTTTTTAAAAAAGAAAAACTATATTGTTTTAAAAAATGGTTAATATCACATATGTGAATTTCACCTCAATAAAAAGAAGGAGGAAGAGCAGAAGGACTGGACTCAGTAAGCCAGCCCACCCAAAAAAGCAGAAAGACATGCAAGACACAGAGAACCCTCAAAGAGCAGTCTTGATACAACTTAACACAACTTCCTTTCTCCTCCTTGACCTTCTCCCACCCACCCTTGTGCACAGATTTGCAAAAACAAAGGAAACAGATGGTATGGCCCGGGTGCCTAGGACTGCCAGTCCAGAGCAGGAAGTTCCTTCCTGAGGTGGTAAACCAGGCTCCAGGCTTGCAAAGCCCATGCAAACCTCTGCTGGATCTCACCAGGACCCGAGGGCCTCTCCCCTGCTCCCCGCTCCGGCTTTCTTTCTCCTTCTGTATACTCTACTTTTTTGTAAACAGACAGCTAAAGAGAAAGAAGTTTGCGGATGGCTTTTCACTAATTTACCCTTGGAGAAGCAAGGCATCATTATTTACATCTAAGAGATTAGGTTAAGGAAGGACAAATGAGAAAATGTTTTCTTGCTTTCAGAGCCAAATGTAAAAATAACTAAAAATTTTCTCCTCCCTCTCCGCAAATAAGTCAGCCCTGCTGGCAATGTGTCTGAGAGTTGTTACCATAGCCTGTAGTATGTGGGAACCAGCGCTGCCTTTGTTACAGCCAGCAAATCTTCCATGGTCTCCCCTGAACTTAAACCAGCAAGAACGCTGGAAGGAGCTCCTGGAAATCAACAGCACTCGGAAGAAGGCAAAACAGTGGGTACCCACGACGGCAAACCCCTTCTTTCCTGCATCACCACGTTCATTTTCCTTACCATTTGTACTTTCCCATATCTACAGGATAATGTCAAGGGAGGGTCAGGGGCTAGTTAGAAAGGAAGAGCTAAGATACTGGAGGGAGGGAAGCACCCATTGCCTCAAAGAGAGTGACTGCAAGATCAGGTGGTAGAAACTTTCTGCGGCCGTGCTTCAGTCACTTTCACATCCTGATAAGCTGACCCTTCACCACTCTTCCACCATCTCTGTAAGGATCAGGAGGATGGACACAAAGGGCAAGGACTGATGTGCCAGAAAAACCCCATGGGAAAACCATACACGCTTCTGAAAGTACACACTCTGAGAAAAAGAACATCACAAGCAACCTACAAAAAGCACTCTGCCGAGGAATAAATTAAGAAACACTAGAATTTCTTGAGTTTTTGAAAAATAACCAATCTGCTTTGAGTCCCTTCTACCTGCTCAGCCCTATGCCAGGCACCACCTGGGGAGCAGGGTGCCATCACATGAAACATCAGAGAAGTGAGGGTATAAAAACAGAACAAACCGCCATGCTGGACACAGAGGGCCTTGATGGCTTGACAAAACATGTCATCCACAGTCACAGAGAAAGAATATACGGATATCAAGGGGGAAAGGTGGGGAGGGAGGAACCGGGAGACTGGGATGGACACATATACACTATGATACTGTGAAAAAAATGGATAACTAATGAGAACCTAGTCTATTGCACAGGGAACTCTACTTAATGTACTGTGGTGACCTGAATGAGAAAGAAATCCTAATGGGAGGGGATATGTGTATATGTACAGTTGATTCCCTTTGTTTGTACAGTAGAAATATAACATTTTAAAGCAATACACTTCAGTAAAAAGTAATTAAAAAAAATAAAGACAGGTTATCATATATACCTGGAGGCTCTCTGAGATGCCTGTCAATCACTCTGGGTTCTAGAGGCCATCAGACTTGAGGCAGTAAGCCAGGACTGGAGGGTCAGCTTCCTGAGTACTGGAGCAGGACTGGAGCAGGCAGCCAAAACGAGGTCTCCCAGCCCTCCCCTCTGAAGTGAAGGGAGCCAGCTCGAGAGGACGGTAAACCCGACAGCGACCCGGCACTGGTTTTGCAATCAGAGCAGCTGAACCAGGGGGAACAGAGGCCTGGCTGAGCCTGCCCCAGGCAGAGCCTGAAACACAAACCACTCTCCTCTCCAGCCCCGGGCTTAGGCGGGCCGCGGCTGCCGCAGACAAGAGACGGCAAGCGATGAGGCCAGCACTGGTCCCCTGCTTAAAGATAAAAAGCCCTCCCTGATGGATGGATGGTCAGATCCTTAACTATAACTTCCATGGAGAGAAGCAAGTTAGTAGGTGAAGAAATCAACCAGAAATGCTCACTCCAATATCAGCAACCCCCCCTCGACCCCTGCCTCCATCACGTTCCCTAACCCCAGTACGTGGAGCAGAAGCCCCTCATTTCCTCCAGATGCTGGAAAACAACTACTTTCCCAGACAGTCTCTCGCCTGATGCTCAAAACGACCCTGTTAAGTAGACCCTATACATTTTCTAGGTGTTCAGATAAAGTAAATAGGTGAGGTTTGGGATGGACATGTACACACTGCTGTATTTAAAATGGATAACCAGCAAGGACCTAGCGTAGGGCAGAGGGAACTCTGCTCGATGTCATGTGGCAGCCTGGAAGGGAGGGGAGTTTGGGGGAGAACGGATACATGTATATGTATGGCTGAGTCCCTTTGCTATTCACCTGAAACTATCACAACATTGTTTGTTAATTGGCTATAGCCCAATACAAAATTAGTTTAAATAAAGCAGGTCGGATTTCCTGGGGAATAAGATGAACAGGTGGTAGAGGATGCACAAAACATCTGTTAACAAATTAAAAAATTCTTTCTCTAGGAAATTCTAAACTGCTTGTGCAGAGAGGAACTTGAGAGTGGATTCTAGTGTTTGAAGGAGAGGCCTCAAATATTTAAAACAATTTGAACACTCCAATGGCCTTTCAAATCTTTGAATTCTGTTATGTGGGGAGCTTCTTTCTTCCACTGCAAAATGAAGGTTTTGATTTTTACGTGAAACAAAGTCCAAGAGAGTTCAAAGAGGACTCACCACAAAAATAAAAGCCAAGTGGCATCAATATTAATAATGCCAAACTAAAGAGATATATTTAATAACCTTTGCAAAATTAAAAACAATGACTAATTCAATCCAAGCAACTAGGTCATGCTCAAATTCCAGTAAATCTAAAAGTGAGATAGAATAAGGCAAGAATTTTGCTTTGCTTCAGTGGTCAAAGTGAAGGGCCCATTCAAGGGCAAGGCTGGAACTACAGTCACAATGAGAACATCAGAGGGACAAGTGCGGGGCCAGGGAGGGGCGCTGGGACACAGGACAAAGGGAAATGACCACAAGAGTACCACCTGGGAATCTGACAGAGCATCTGAGCATCAAAGGGAAAAAAAACTTCTCATAAAGACCAGTCGTCTAGCAGACAGCTCAGAGGTTCTTACAGAAGCCGCAGAGCCTCCGGCGTGTTTCCTGCTTGGAGGAAACCGGTGAACAAGCTAACCAAAGAGATATTAGGACCTCCACAAACAGCCACACAACAAGGCAAAACCGAGGGCTTCAGAGAGGTACAGAGTGTGTAAGAAATTAAACAGGGACAAAAGGCACATGATTAGGGAGAGGCAGCAAGGTGCTGAGCCACCAAGGAATCAAAGGGATCAAATATATAAACCATCATCTACCAGTTCTCTGCCTACTGCTTTGGGTGGCTTTCCAATTATTCTTAAGAACGATCTTGAACAATTTGGAGAGTAGGATACTTCAGGCAAAATCTTACGTGGCCCAAGTTCAACTCACCAAGATGCACTCTTCCAATTGCAAAACACACAGCATGCTTTCAAACACTGAAGTGGATAGCAAAGCACTAGAATCTCACATAGGTAAATATCCCACAAGAACTTACTCTAGGCCAAGAACATTCCACCGAGTTCCCTTGTTAGAGAGGCTGTCAAGGCTGGCAGTCAAGTCAGTATCTGCAGAAGGCAGGTAAGGACTCACACCTGACACGCAGGCTGCATCCTGGGCCTCCTTTCAGCTTGCAACCATTTAAGTCCAATGAAACAAACAGGTGATTTCTCTGACACCGTGATTAGATCTTTTTTACAAGAACTTCTAAAAACAAGTGGCCAGGGGACTAAGGACTTTCCTGAATACTGCCATTTCTTTTGTAAATCAAAATAAGAAAAGAGAAATCTAGCATTATACTTCCCAAGGCCAACTACGTTAGCGCAGCTCAGGCCAGGAAATTCAGTGTCCTATGGACAGAGGCAGAGCACACACAAGAAAGAAAAGGCAACTTTGTTTCTTCCTCATAATATCAAAGGAAACACTGATTAATTTCCTATTTAATCTTAATGTCTTAAAGTTGAAAAAACTAGAGCCAGTGTTTCTTTCACCATTGTATATAAAATTGTTAGTTTACAAGAGAACTTGACACTTTAATAAAATGTAAAACTAAGTAACCAACTTTTTAAACATCTCTAAAAGCCAAAGGACTTCTTAAAGAGAGGAAAGGCTACCCAGAGATTTCAAAGGTTTCCACTGAGCTACAATACATTTTAATAAACTAGGGACTTGAGCATATTCTTAAATGTATGCATGCCTTCATTAACTGAACACCCAACGATAGAATTCTGTTCTTACATCACCTTCTAGCTTATTATTTTAGCTCTTCTCAAATCTTTCAGAATTGTGACAAATACTAACAAATGATGGCTATCACAGAAAACTATAAAAGAAGAAAATGCTTTTCCCCCTTGTTTTTTTAATGTAATAAAGGTATTATAATCATCCTTTTCCCCACTACTCTATACTCTCTGCTATGTTTGGAAGAAATATAGTCCTAAACGAAGCAAAAAAGGTAATTTCTTTCTCTGATCATAAATAAGAAATGTTCAGTCCATATTATAAAAACAGCTGATGATTTATTCCCACTCACTATTTAAGATATTCTGACAAAAAAAAAAAAAAAGATATTCTGACAATTTTCAACCATTTAATTGCTTTTTATGTTGAATCCTCTCTTCCCTGCAGATGGATTGTAAACCAGGTGACCCTCCTTTGAAAGACAAAAAGGCAAAACAACAACAGGAGAATGGGGGGTCCTTGCTGCATCTGGAGGCGAGCTTGTTTGTGGACTTAAAAAATAAAGAGCTGAGGTTAGAAAAAAAAATTCAGCCTCATTGTTTACTCTTCAAATTTCTTGGAATTCCTCTACACAGATCCTTACTTGTTCAATAATTTCTGTCTTTCCCTTTGTTGTTAATAGCATCAGTTTTATTAATGTTCCATCTTTGCATTAAGAACTGGCTTTAAGTAGCTTTTTCAATAATCTCTGTGAATATGTAACCCTCAACCTCTTTCTTCAATTTAGTGGCACAATAAAGAAGTATTTTGCTTTCATGAATAAAAGACAATGGCAAACATAAAACTGAAGAGGCTACCAAGTCACGAAACTGACGAGACACTAGATAATACAGAGAATGGAGGCTCTACTGACTGGTAACTGGATATGGTGACTTTTTTCAAGCTGAAGAATTACACTCAGCCTAGATCTAGGGCAACAGGGAAATGTTACCTTCGGAAATACTGGTGTCCAATTCCTTCCTGATACTATCATGAGCAGCATTCAGATTAGGACAAAGATGACGGTGGCATGCAGTCTTCCATTTCATCACTACCTCAGTGTACTCTGGGGTGGGGGACCGAGGGGAGACACTGGCAATGATGCTATTACTGGGTTTGTCCTTAGGACACTTAGAATGTTGTTAACCAAGCCAGCTCCACAAAAATCAGAGCTGTTATTTTATTCCAAATAAATGGACCCATTCTCAGACGCTTATAATACCAATTAACCAGGCTCAAAAAATCCCCCTAGTTTTGGAATTCTTCCACTCACCTAAAACATTAGGGGGGAAAAAAAAGTCTTCTGGAAAACACTCCCCAAAGAGAGGGGAAAAAAAACCAAAAACTTGTCCATTTTTTTTTTTTCCTTCTCACTTTCTTATCCATTCCATTTCTTACAAAGCACTTCCATAAAGCTACACTCTCTAACACTTAACCAAAACCAGGCCTCAAGATGTCGGTAAAGCACAAAATTACCAGGAAATACCCCCAAAACTCCCCTTAGAGATTTCAGTAATCTCTCTTTCATGCCCCAGAGTGTACAGGGTGAAACAGAGATCCCAGAATTGAGTCACGCCTTACAGACTGACATTTTTGTCTTTACTAATCATCATTCACCCTGATTACAAAACAGTCTTCTCTGGAGTTTCTTAAGAAAAAGGTGCAATAATTCTACATAATGGTCAGTCTGAACTTAAACAAAAGAATATGATGACAGATATTTCAAATTCGGAGCACCCCTTGGATATGTGTCTAACAAGCATTATAGCCCATGACTCAACATCAGACACCACCCATCTTCTGCACAACCATTTGAAATTTCCTTCCAAGAAAGGCAGGCTGAACTGGGAAGACGGAAAAGGAGATCCAAAATGTTTGGACTGGAACTCATTTCAGAAGTCTGAATCTTTCTAATAGGAGAGTAGAATCCTGGGGACTGTATTTCATATTGTTCACATACTGACTGCCTCTTGCTGGTCCCCAAATCCCCTTCTATTTACCCTGAAAAGCTTTCCTGGGAAGCAGGTGAGATTAAGCAAACAGTCTGACACAGGAGAAACAAACATTTTCCCCAAGTGCATCTTAAGACACTCCGCAGAAGAACCAGGTCCCTCTGCCCTCTTACCTGGGAAAGCGTGTGGATTGGGCGACCCTCTCTTAAGGCACTTAGAACAGAGAATGTGCACCGTGTAGTGCAGTCCAGGCCATTCCTGAAGTAGGACATTCAGTTCCTCTACCAAGGGGGTGATGGCTTGCCATGCCGTCCATATGTTCGGTAAGGATGCGTGGCTGGCAATGGACAGGGTGTCCGGCTGCAGGACCCCCTTGGCAGGTCTGTAGCTCACCACCACCGGGACCTTCCCCCTGTAGGCAAAGATCTGAAGTTTGCCATCCGACCTGTGCACCACGTGGTTGTTGATCTGGACGCTGTAACGGGCGAACAAGCCGGGTGGAAAGGTGAAGGGAAAACTGTATTCAATCTGCAGCTGCTCAGCCACAAAGGACTGCCCGGCCAGGTTGGTCCCGTTAATCCAGGCCTCGGCGTGCGGCACCTCGTTCTGCACATAGCAGGGGAACTTGTACCAGGCCGTGGACCCATTCAGGGGCTTGCCCTTGGCTTTGTTGAGGCAGTAACAGAGTCCCATCTTCTCCAGCAGCTCCAGCAGCAGCTGCAGGTCCTGCTGAGCTTGGACGTGAGGCTTCAGCAGCAACCGGATGACGTGGGCTGGCAGGAGCCCGTGCAGCAGAAAGCCCTCCACGTAGTGATGGAGCTGGGTGGCCCGAAGTGCGTCCTGGGTCGGGGCAGGCGGTGCCATCAGCGGGGAGCTTTCGGCCCGGCCCTCGGCCTCGGCCTCGCCGCTGGTCCCCAGGAGCAGCTTCTGCAGTAGCAAGGAAGGGTCCCTCTGGAAGAAGACGTTGAGGATGTCTATGAGGCGGGAGAGGTTGTGGAAGACGTGCTCCTTGAGGGCCGGGCTGTCCTCGAAGTACAGCAGCTTGCCGCTCTCGTGCAGGTAGGATAGGGCGCTCTGCAGCCGGTCCTCAGTCAGCCCGGCCTGCAGCCCCAGGCGAGCCGAGTCCCACCAGCTGAGCCAGAGCCGCTGCGCCTGCGGGGGCTGGAAGTGCAGCTCCTCCAGCACCTGCCAGGACCGGGGCAGCACGCGGTGTAAGTTGGGGAAGATTTCGCGGTGCTCCGCCACCGAGAGCAGTTTGTCGCGCAGGCGCTGTAACTGGCGCGGGTCCCGGCAGCTGACCGGCAGCACCGGCGAGAGGATCTGCAGCCTGTGGTTGAGCAGGTACTGGAAATGGGCCTTGCGCCGCCGGAGGTTCTTGTCGGACACCCCGTAGTAGGCGGCATGAGGGCTGGCGGAACGGAGCTCGAAGTCCCGGGCCAGCGCCTCGTCCACCACCTGGGCCAGACGGCTCAGCCCCTCGGCGTCGTGCTTCTCCTGCAGGGCGATCTGGCGGTGGATGTCCAGACACTTCTCCTCCAGCTCCTGCTCCCCGCACAGGTCGGCGTGGGTGCCCACGATGCACACCACGGCGTGGGGCACCCGGGCCCCCACCCGATGCAAGAAGGAGCCCACGGTGGTGGGAAAGCGGAGCGGCTCGTAGGTGGCCAAGTTCACCACCAGCACGTACAGGGCCCCGGGGGAGAGGAAGAAGGGCTGGATTACCTCGTAGCGTTCGTCCCCGGCTAGGTCGTACACGATGAACCGCAGGCCCCGGGACGCATCCGCCGTCCAGCTGGTCACCTCGATGCCCTTGCTCCCGAGCGGAGGCGAAGGCGGGTAGGTCTTCTCCTGGCACCCTCCTCCGTGCTTCCCCTCCACTCTGCCCTCAGTGAGGCAGTGCCGGAGGAGGGTCTTTCCTGCCGCCTTCTGACCCATCAGAAGCAGCTTGAGGCGCGGCTGGACCGCCGGCTGGGAATGAGCCAGCTCCTTCTGGTAGGCGGCGATGTACGGGATCCCCTTCATACAGACCTCGTAGGGGGGTTGGATCAGCGGGTTGTCCTTGATCTTCCACAGGCCCACGCGGGAGAGCTGGCCAAAGTTGTCTGGCAGCACGGCGATCTGGTTCCCCTGCAGGACAAGCTCCTCCAGGCCAGTGAGCTCGACGATGGAGTCGGGCAGGTAGCGGATCCTGTTGTTATCCAGCCACAGGGTGAGAAGACGGCCCAGGCCTGAGATCAGGGATGGCACCGAGGTGAGCTGGTTGCGACTAAGGTAGAGCTCCTCCAGGCCAGCCAGGGGCAGCAGGGCGGCCGGGAACTCCTCCAAGAGGTTGGAGGAGAGGTTGAGCATTTTGAGTCGCTGCAGACGGCTGAACTGGGGGGGCAGAGCCCGCAGCCCGTTGTTGTCCAGCATGAGGCTCTCCAGGCTGGCCAGCTCGCAGAAGCCGCTCGGCAGGGTGCCAAGCTCGGCCCCGCTCAGCCAGAGGATCTTGAGGGCGCGCAGGGCACTGATATCCTCAGGGAGGCCCCGCAGGCGGTTGCTGGACACGTCCAGCTCCTCCAGGGCCGCCAGCTGCAGCAGCTGCCGGGGAAAAGCCGTGAGCTGGTTATGGTCCACGTCGAGGGTGCGCAGGCGGGAGAGGCCAGCGAGGGAGTCGGGCAGGTGCGCCAGCCGATTGAAGCTGACGTCCAGCTCTTCCAGGTGGACCAGCGCACCCAGCTGGGCAGGCAGGGCGGGCAGCTGGTTGTGGCTGAGGTTGAGCTTCCGCAGCTCGCGCAGGGCGCCCACCGCCTCAGCGCCCAGGACGCTCAGCCTGTTGTGGCTCACGTCCAGCTCGGTGAGGTGGTGGCCCAGCTCGGCCACTGCCAGAGGCAGCTGGGCGAAGCGGTTCCGGCGCAGGACCAGGACGCGGAGGCTGCCCAGCGCCGAGCCCAGCCCGTCGGGCACCTCCTCCAGGCCGTTGTTCCCCAGGTTCAGCACCTCAATGTCCCCGATGTTGGCCGGGAGCACGAGCTGGGGGGCGTCAGGGGAGTCGAGCTGGTCGGTTCCCGGGCAGCCCCCGGCCGAGCTGAGGGTGAGCTGGCGCAGGTTGCTCCGCAGCTTCCTGGCGCGCAGGGCGGCGTCCCGCCACAGCCTCACCGTCTTCAGGTTCCCGCTGTCCGTCCCTGCCATGGCGGGGCCCCGGGCCGACACCCTCGCGCGGGAGCCCGCAGCTACATGCCGCGCTGCGCCCCGGCGGGCGCCAGTCTCCGGGGCCCTCTCGCTCCCGCTCCTCCCTTCCCACCGGCCCTAGGCAGCCCGCGGCGGCGGATCCTAGCGCAGCCAGCGGCCGGGCGCCCGCAGCTGGGGGGCGGCGGCGACGCGAACAGCTCCGTTGGGCGCCGGGCGCGCGGCGCGGGCAGAGGCGGCGGCAGGCGGGGAGCGCAGCTCGCATTCTCCGGGCTCCCGGGCCAGGGGCGCGCCGGGGCAGCAGGGCCGCCGCCCGCCCGCCGCGCCGCGGAGGATGCCTGCCGCTCCTCCTCCCGCTCCGCCCGCCTCCGGCGCCTCGGGGCCGACTGCCGCCCTGCTACCCTCGCCGCCGCGGCCCCGCGGCCCGCAACATCGTCGCCTGTGCGAGCTCCACGAGGACTGTGGCGCCCGGCTCCGCCGCGGTCATCATGCGGGCGCAGGGCCGGGCCGCCGCCGCCGCCGCCGCAGCCTCCTCTCCGCTTCCCCGAACTCGGGCGGGAGCGCGAGCGCCGCGTCCCCGGCACGGGGAGGGCGAGATCGGGAAGCAGCAGCGCCGCCCGGCGGAGCGGCCCCCACGTGACCGGCGGAGGCGCCGCGTGTTCCCGGCACCGCCCCGGGGGCGGTGGCCAAGGACCGGCTGCGGGTGCGGGCTGGGGGCGCCTCGCCGGTGCAGGCCGGCAGCGTGCACAGCGCTGGGCGGGAGGTGCCCGGGGTGGGGCCCGTCCCCGCTGCAGATCCGGGTCCCCGGGTGCTCCAGCTTGGGTTCGCCTGCGTCTGGCTCTTTGTTGGTCCTGCACCTCTAAGGATATCTTTCTCTTTTTCCCTCGCGTGTGGGATCCCTGGCCTCCCTTACTCACCCTTCATCTCCCTTACCTTTTCCACTCATCCTACATGCACACCCTAGTAGAACTGGCCCATGTAGGGCCCTGGGATTCATTGTAGGAGGTTAAAAAGAGACTGTGACTAAACAAAAGGAGAAAAGCAGGCAACCATTCATTCACTTGGTAAATATTTATTGAGGCCCTATTTTGTGCCAGATCAACAGAGACAGACGTTCTCCACTCCCCTGGGGGAGGCTCTGAGTTGGATCCCCGCTGGCCTAATTGGAGGGTGAAGCAAGGGGTGCCATGCATTGTTTTGTCCAGGGTATTCTATTCATCCTCCCAACAGCCAAATACAGAACAAATACTGTATTTCAGCTATACAGTATTCCTTATGCTGTAGGTTCAAGAAAATGAAATCTGTTTCAAGCAACATCTGCAGCCCAGTGCTCAACTTGAAGATTTATTTAGGTGAGGCAGTTTCTTTGAGATCACATCTATACTAAGTGAATAATTTCTTCAGAATGTACCCAAACCTTGAAATCTATCAGGCCCGCGAATACCACCTCCATCACTGCCCGGTAGCTTAGCTAATAATAAAGCAAATAGTTTTCAGAGATGCAAAAGCAAATTTCATTGGTTAATTGCACCACTTAACAGTCATGGCTCTCCTCTACACATGACATTGTTGTCATCTGGAGACCCAGATTCGGTGCAGGTATTTGAGTAGTCTCTTCAAAGAGAGTGACTGAATATCTGGAGCTTGAAATCTGTCCGCGAGATGGTTAACAAGCCTGGGGTGGTACAGTCTGTAACTGAATGATGCTCCCAGAGCCAGGTGGATCCCAGAGGCCCCAAGTACCTTAACAGGATGCAGGTGAGCTGTGTTCACCCTGCAGGGCTTCCTGGAAGACCAAATTGCTCAAGAATTCCTCATACCCTCCAGCCCGCCCTGGAGGAGGAAAATTCAAAATCACCTAGGCTGACCCTTTTGTTCACAGAGATGCAAACAGGCCCAAGTAAAGCAACCTCTCAATTGGCCAGCCATGTAAAAGGGAAAAGCCAGGTGTGCTAACTCCCCTTGTGGGGTTATTCCCCTGAGTGTATCACCTTCAAGGTATTCTTAGGGCTTTCCTGGTGGCTCAGTTGGTAAAGAATCCACCTGCAATGTGGGAGACCTGGGTTCAATTCCTGGGTTGGGAAGATCCCCTGGAGAAGGGAACAGCTACCCATTCCAGTATTTGGCCTGGAGAATTCCATGGAGTGTATAGTCCAGGGGGTCTTGTGGGGTTATTCCCCTGAGTGTATCACCTTCAAGGTATTCTTAAGTCAGACCCAATTTCTCTGGGCTTTATCTCTTGGGCAAGACGAACTGGAGAAAGCATCAGCTTCCTGCCCAACTTGTGGTTTGAGTGTGATAATAACTCAGGCTAAACTGCTCCCTTTTAGAAAGCATCAGAAGATTATACTTCCATCTCAAATGTCTTTGAGAACTGTTTTTCCTTTGCCAGGAGATAATATGTAATTTGCTTTATCTGATAAAGCTGGATGGGACCAGAGAATACCCCGTCTGGGGCCTCTCACTGTCGCACCACAGCCTGGAGTGGATGAGTTTGATCAATGGAACATTCTTTCTGGGCCCTTCAGCCTGCTTGAGCTGTTGCATTCAATACTGTGGGGTGCCTTACTGTAAAGTCCTGTCCATGAGTTCTTTGAAAGTCAGATCAGCAGAATGCAGTGATCAAATATAACTGGAAAAAAGATAATGTGTCTAGTATGGTTCTTAAACTTGGGCAAGAAGGATCCTGGCCTGGACACACAAGCTGGTCCTCCCCTTGTGACATTCTACCACCTGCTGTAAAGTTTCTGATGGACCAAGGAGTTGATGGACATGGTCCATCAGCCTTCTAGAACACACTTGATGTGAAGGACCCTGAATGCCCAGTGCAAACACCCTGAAGCCTCCTTGGAGAAGGCAGGCAGTGTTTCACAGTCATTCAGGAGTTGTTGATGTGCACATCCTCGTGGTGTGGATGGAGCTTGATGTCCCTGTGAGCCCACAGGTCCCTCACTGTGCTGGGTAGAGCCCAGGTTAGGAGAGAGGGAGGTGGGTGTACCACGTTTGTTGGCCTGAGGTAGCTCATTTAAGATTAGGTGTTATGTAGATGGGCCTCCATTGGTACTTTTGCCCCAGACTCTGCCAGTACTAGGTGACCCTGCATATGTTGGGCTTTTCCTAAAAGTTGAGAACAATCTCTGCTTGGAGAAAAGCAACTTTGATTACTCGAAGTTTTCTTGCCTTGGATATTTACCCAGTCATGGCCCCAAGCTGTCAACTTTCCAAAGCCTTTACATTTATCCTGTCTTTCTTATTCTGACACTGTTTTCGTTTTAGCTGCTGCCATATGACTGCAACTGGCTTGCCCTGAGTCCAGACCCTCTGCGAGGGCACAAGTCATTTAAAGGCACAGGAGACCACATATGAAGAGGCTGAGTCTTGAGCTGGGCCTTAAAAGATATGGCAAGCCAGAAGGGAGGACCCTGGACAGATGGGCCAGAATCTTCCATTAAAATATTTGTCAGTAATAATCTGAATGGCTCAGGTGGCAGGGGTCCTCTCCTCTTGGTAGCAACAAGCTCCAAGTAAGCTTTCTATCCCTGGTTTCTTTTCTTTTCTTTTTTTTTTCATTTATTTTTATTAGTTGGAGGCTAATTACTTTACAATATTGTAGTGGTTTTTGTCATACATTGACATGAAACTGGAGCCCATTATACAGAGTGAAGTAAGTCCCTGGTTTCTTTTGTTCTGTCTTAGACACACTAGACTTTCCTCCATCGTGACAGGTTTTTTTCTTGACTGTCTAACCCCCTAGCTATTGGCTCTGCGGTTTACTTCCTTTCCCTGTCACATATCTTACCGAAGGGGTCCAGGGCTGTCTGCAGCCCCTCCCCTGGCCCCTCCTTGGGCCCAGTCACCTGGCTCCCATCACCACCTGTCAGCAGTCCTGCTCTCTGGTCGGGCACCTCACCCTTTCCTTTCCATCGCTGAAGGTGTTAAGCAATTTCCTTTGGAAACTTTCTCCTTTCTTCTCCTGTAGGATATTTGGTGTTGTGTTAAGGTTTGGGATTTCCAAAAGAATGCCCTAAAGGCTAATTATTTCCTTTTAGGAAAAAAAGTTTGCCATTAGAGTAAGTGCTACCAAATGAACCACTATAACTGCATGGACAACTGTTCAGGATTCGCCTATATATGGAGAGCTTTTTAGGCAAGTAGTCATTAGGCTTTTCATGGTTTTTTTTTTTTTTTTTACATTATTCTATTTATATTAAAGATGCATACTTTGGAAAAATCATCTGAGTACCTTTCCACTGAATTTTAACTTCACCAACCACAACTGAGGTCTTTATTTTAGGGTGACCAAATGTCCCAGGGTGCACAAGACTGAGGGGTGTTCCAGGACAGGAGATGTTCTGTGCCTAAAACCAGGGCAATCCTAGGGAACTAGTATAGTTAGTGAACCTACTTCGTCTTTATCTTGCCCTCCTTTTGCCTTTCAAGAGTTCAGAAAACACAGCTTAACAGAAATGCAGGATTTTACTTGCTTCAGCTATTTTAGACTTTCAAAATAGTTCTGATTTATTTATTTCTGTATTTACTTAGGCTGACTTCATTTTATTGTACTTTATTGTGCATTGCAGATACTGCATTTTTTTACAAATTGAAGATTTGTGGCATCCTTGCCTTGAGCACCATTTTTTCCTACAGCATTTGTTCACTTCATGTCTCTGAGTCACATTCTGGTAATCCTTGCACTATTCCAGACTTCATTATTATTATATTTGTTATGGTGATCAGCAAAGTTTGATGTTGTAAGTATTTCAGGGCAAGTACTCATATGAGATGGTAAACTTAATGTGTATATTTTGACTGCTCCAATAACCATCTCTTTCCCCATCTCCCTCCCTCTCCTCAGGCCCCCCAAAACATAATAACATTGAAATTATTTATTCAATAGCTTTACAATGGCCTCAAAGTGTTAAGTGAAAGGAAGAGTCAACTGATTGGGCAACCTTCACTGTTGTCTTATTTTAAGAAATTGTCACAGCCACCCCAACCTTCAGCAACCACCACCCTGGTTAGTCAGCAGCCATCAACATCAAGGCAAGACCCTCCATCAGCAAAAAGATTATGACTTGCTGAAGGCTTGGATGATGGTTAGGATTTTTTAAACAATAAAGTATTTTTTAAATTAAGGTATGAGAATGTACTGTATAGCACAGGGAACTTTACTCAATGCCCTATGGTAACCTAAATGGGAAGAAAATCTAAAAAAGAGGGGATATATGTATGTATATGGCTTTCCCTGATGGCTCAACAGTAAAGAATCCACCTGCAATGCAGGAGATGTGAGTCTGATCCCTGGGTCAGGAAGATCCCCTGGAGGAGGAAATGGCAACCTTCTCTAGTATTCTTGCCTGGAAAATTCTATGGACAGAGAAGCCTGGCGGTCTATAGTCCACAGGGTGGCAAAGAGTCAGATAGGACGGAGTACACACACGTAATGTATGTATATAACGGGTTCACTTTGCTATGCAGCAGAAACTAGCGCAGCATTGTAAAGCACCCATACTCCAATAAAAATTAGTTTAAAAAAAGACTAGAATACCTTGGTGCTTTATCAAAAAAGAAAAATATGTCAGTGCTAGAACAAAATTATACTCCCTAAAAAGTTATTTCAGTCCCAAGTGGCCACTGATGGCTTTCATACCATATAGTACATTGTCTTCCCACCAAAGCTGCCTGATTTCCTTCAACACAATGAGTTCCTTGTGCGTTGTCCGAATGCTGTCTGGATTTAATATATTTCTCTCCCAGCAGTGTAATAAGTGTAATTTACATCACTTCCTGTTTGGTCTAAATTCACCAATGAACACCTACACAGCCCATTCACTTGCATGACTATTTCTGACATAAATTACATTTTCCTTGTACAGGAGAAGAAAAGATCAGTACACTATTTGTAGACATAATGCTATTGCACACTTAATAGACTACAGTATAGTGGAAACATAGCTTTCATATCCGCTGTGAAACCAAAATGTGTGTGATATTTGCTTTGCTGCTGTGGTTGGGAACTGAACCCGCTGCAGCTCTGAGACAGGCCTGTAAATGCTTATTAACTCATCAGAAAAGACATTCATGGGCTTGAGGTTCTAATTAAATTTAGACTATCAAACATATCTATCTAGTCTCAAAAGGAAATGTGGCTACTCCTTAAGCCTTCAGTGTAAATGAGACCCAAGGATGAGTAATGAGGGGACTTGGCTTAGTTGTCTCCTTGAAGTCTGGAGAGCCCCAGTACATCCTGTCTTTATCATGCCAAGAGGGAAAGGGCTTCCCACACTTCTCCTTTCCTACAATTTAGATTCAGTGAATATTTTGCTGTAAATAAACAATAACAAAAATGCTCCCTCCTATCTGGTTAAAGATAATAAGGGAAAATCCACTCCCATGATTCTTATCAGACTATACCCTTCCTGGGACTTCCCAGTGACTCAGCCATAAAGAATCCACCTGCAATGCAGGAGATACAGGTTCCATCCCTGGGTCGGGAAGATCCCCTGGAGGAGGAAATGGCAACCCACTCTGGACTTCTTGCCTGGGAAATCCCATGGACAGAGGAGCCTGTGGGCTACAGTCCATGAGATTGCAAAAGTCAGACATGACTTAGTCACTAAACAACAACAATACCCTTCTTGTCTTAGTTTTGTTGGAGGAAGAAATCAAGGGGGAAAAAAACAGAGAGGACAAAGGAAGGGATGCCTCTGTAAAAGGTTTTAGGCTTATCCCAAAGAAGAGGCTAGAAATCAAGCCTTAAGAACTAATGTGGGTCAGTTCAGGAAGTGGATCTTCAAGGAGGTGTCAGTTAACTTTTTAATCCTGGGCACAACTAACTGGTGTATCTGAGAATCATCACTGGTAATAATAGCTAACATGGATTCAAGATTTTCTCCGTACACAGGCACTGTGCTGTCTGCGTTTCACATAGTATTTCATTTAACCTTCACAACAGCCTTGAACACCTGGTCGCATCATCATCCTCATTTTACAGATGGACAAGAACAAAGGCAGAATTAATGAGTGGCAAAATCGAGACTCAAAACAAGGCAGAGTCCAAAACTCATGCTTATTCGCTGTTCTGTTTCTTAGGGGGCTGGGCAGGGAGAGAGGGGGATGCATCTTAGTTCACCGTCAGCAGATAGTGTATTTAAAGCTGCAGAGTGGTACCAGCTGGAGAGCAGGCCTGACACTTCATCTTCAGTAGAAACTGAACTTTGCTCTTACAATATTGAAGAAAGTCATATTGGGCAACCCAAAGCTCTAAACAAACAGTATCCCCGAACTACAAGAACTGGATTGAACATCTGTTATTCAGTGTTACAGCAGGAAACAGAATTTCTACACCATCTGTAGTTAAGTTGTGTTTGATTTGTTTGCTTTTTGTTTTAGAGAGAAAGGATTTAATATAAATGTTCATTAAATCTATACTTCGATTAGAAGGCATTTCAGATTCTGTCTTTTAAGAAGAGCATTAAAAGAAAGAAAGAAAACGATGGAAACCTGAATTATCAAGCTAATATTAGATACAAAGAATCTGACATTTTTGTTTGGGTGGGGAAAAAAAATCAAACTTTCCTCACCCCCTCTCCCCCACTTTATATTTGATAAATCTGCCTTGGACTCACCATCTGATTTGTATGCAAGACAGTTTATATCAGCAATGGCTAGGAAGTCTGAGAATGGTCATTTAACTACCAACAGGGAACATACAAAATGTGTTCAAGGCACTGTCTCCCCCAGAGAGCAAAAGAAAAATTATATCAATATGGATGTTGTTTTTTCTTTCCCTTGCTCTCCAGAAAACAAATTTATCTTGGAATAGGCAGCATTAAATTTAACATCAGATCTCTTTGTGTTTCCAGGTCAAGTGGGAACACATATGCTCCCTACTGAGGAAAATAAACTGCAATGTATTTTTAGCATCCGTTGGAAGTACTTTCAGCTGA
Organism: Cervus elaphus; assembly: GCF_910594005.1. NCBI lineage: Eukaryota > Metazoa > Chordata > Mammalia > Artiodactyla > Cervidae > Cervus > Cervus elaphus. Next base: position 32,320,320 of record NC_057846.1, read on the forward strand.
AGATCGTCTGCAGGATCTAGGCAATTTCACTGAAAGTCAAAGGATTTGCAGCAATGTTACCTAGAATTCCAGAACTTGCCCCAGGGGTCTGTAAATAGCATTCTCCCCGAACCCATCACACCACCCCCAATCCTGGTGCAAACATCCTCTTTATGAGAAAATGGAGGAAAATCATTCCAGTGAAGGATAAATGAAAAACATCTGTGAAGTAGCTACGACAAATAAAACTAACCATAGCTCACTTGGCACTTTGAGCACGGGATGGGGAGGATGGGGAGCAGAGAGTTTGTTCCCCCCAAATTTTGTGCCTCAGGTGGAAGGTAAGCCAGGGACAGGGAGCCACCATATGGTGTGCCTCTGTGAAAGGTGGAACAGTGCACCACCCCGGTAGAACCTAGGAGAATCATGTGGTTTCCGCTTCTGGTCCCTGCCTCCAAGGGTGGTATGTGCAGTGCACAAGCCGTGTAGTCGTAGCAGCGAGTCTTAGTTACTGGTCTGAAATGTTCATTTGTGAGATTCAGTGACAGAGACAAACGGCTTCAGATCTTCCTTCTCTCTTCACAGTTTTGCAAAGTATTTCCCATTTGAAAAACAAGTTTAGTTAACTGCTAGCTTTTAAATAAATGACAACTGGGATGTTGCCTCTTCCTTGAGAAACATTATATTTCTAAAATAGAAACAAAGTCGACCATGACATAGTAGAAATAAAGTCTACCCTAACACATAACATAAAGCACAGCATAGCATCAGAAATGTGAAGTCCTCAAAGAACTGTAATTTTGATGATCATTATAATAAAAGTAATAGTGAAGGGCAGGGAAGCCTGGATGCTGCAGTCCATGGGGTAGCAAAGAGTCGGACACGACTTAGTTACTAAACAAGAACATAATAAATTCATATATTTATTCAAAGGCAAGGAAGCCAAAGTCACCATTTATATTCTTCCTGATATTTTATTACTTTTGCATTATTAAAAAAAGTTTCTATTTACTCTTCTGTAGAACAATAAAACATGACTCCCTACCTCCTCCACTTCATAACATGAAATGGTGACACACCTTGGAAAAATGGTGCACAAACAATAGGGATGATGGCACGTCATGATACAAGCATCATGGTTGGTCATAACTTCATTATTAATTCAACACATACTTATGTAAGATTGTGCAGCGTGCCTGGATACAAGATAATTTGAGGAGGCTTCTGTCTCTGTTGTCTTTGTCAAGGTATAAAAATAAAGCATTGTCTACTGCTGATTAAGATAGTCTTCAAAAGCCAAGGACCTCTCATCAGTTATAAAGATATTGTCTATTTCAAAATTTTCGGAGCAGATTTGATGGAAGTCTAGCAGATGCCTCAATTTCGTTCCTTTGTCCTTGCACCACGATGGCTCTTCAGAGACAAAAGAAAGTGAAAAAGTCACTCAGTCGTGTCTGACTCTTTGCGACACCATGGACTATACAGTCCATGGAATTCTCCAGGCCAGAATACTGGAGTGGGTAAGTAAGTAAGTAAGTAAGTTGCTCAGTCGTGTCCGATTCTTTGCGACCCCATAGACTGTAGCCTACCAGGCTCCTCTGTCCATGGGATTTTCCAGGCAAGAGTACTGGAGTGGGGTGCCATTTCCTTCTCCAGAGCCTTTCCCTTTTCCAAGGGATCTTCCCAACCCAGGTCTCCTGCATTGCAGGTGGATTCTTTACCAGCTGAGCCACAAGGGATGGTCTTCTGCTTCTTGAAGACAGTTACATTAACATTTACATTTTCAAAATAAAGAGTATTAAGTTTATATATTAGTAGTTTGGGTAAAGTTCTAGTGCAGAATATTAAATTTATTCTTTTTTTCTTACTTTGGTGTTTTAAAAACAAGTTTTTGTTTAAAAAAGTTTAACATGATGTACAAATTAAATGACATTGTGCCCCAAAGTAAACCAAAAAGATTATGGAGCTTTATCCTACCTGTTGAGCTTTGTAGGGGAGGAAAAAGAACTTCCTCTCTACTTCTGTGTTCTTAGCTAAAACCCTGTAATGAAAGATTAATAAGAGAAAAGCAAACAGAAGTTTATTAACACATATACCTCATGGATACATGGGAGAGGTCTTCCCTACTGGCTCAGACGGCAAAGAACCCACCTGCAATCCACCCAGGGAGACCTGGGCTTGATCCCCCCGGGTTGGGAAAATCCCCTGGAGGAGGGCATGGCAACCCACTCCAGTATTCTTGCCTGGAGAACCCCCATGGACAGGGGAGCCCTCTGTTACAGTCCATGTAGCAGAGGAGCCCTCAGGCTACAGGCCATGGGGTCGCAGAGTCGAACACACGGAGTGACTAAGCACATGTATGCATACACGGGAGAAACCCGAGGGAAATGAGTCATTCAAAGCGGTGGCTTTGACCTCTGACCTATACAGCATCTCCAGTTGAAGACATAAGAAAGGTACGGGGCAGACCAGTCTTGTCGGTGATGGGAGGGTGTGTTATGAACATTTAGGTCCATGCCTTCTCCATTGATAAGGGTCTAAAGTTGCCTGCAAGGATTAACCTTTGTCCTTCCTGGTAGGGAGCAGAGAAGGGACACTTTTGAAAATATGTGTCCTCCTTTTCCTTAGTATTGTCAGCCTTTTTGATGAATTAACAAGGGTTCATTTGGTCATGTTCAAAAAATATTGAATAGAAAAGAAGCAGAGAAAAGACTTTTTTAAAAGAACTTTACTGGATGTTGGCAAATCGGGGGAAGACAGATTTTTCTCATATCTGCTTTTCAACTGCCTTCAGCTCAAAATAATAACTATGCCAAAGTGGCATATTCTAGGGTGAGATATTCTGCTATCATTCAGGACCAAAAGTATGAAAATCAGTCTTTCTGTGGGTCCAGGTGTTACACTGGAAACCATGAGCTGTTATCTTAGACTATCAGAGAGACTTGGGAACAGAGGAAATCTGGTTCAACAAGAAAGAAAAAGGCAGAAGTGAAAAGATCACAGATATTAGTGACAGAGCATAATTCTTGGTTTTTCAGCATTTTGGTTTCTTGCCTAGCATTCTTGAGTCTGAGCTTTTGCTACAACACCCTTGAATTGGTTTCTCTTCCTTGAAACCAAAGCACTCTTAGCAGAGAAACTGTTTTCTGGAAATGAGTCTGCAAGTTACAGACCATGCTCAAGAAAACGGTTGTCAAAGCAGATGGGGTGAGAAGTGGGTAGTCCTAGAAACAAAAGAGAAGATGATAAAGTGTGTTCCATTCTTGCAGCCTTTCAAGGAAGTGCAATAAGAGCAAGAAGGAGAGAGGCTTGAGGCCAAGGCTGCCCAGCCAAAAGCAGACAGAAAAGCAGTCGTAATTCAGGTGGGTACCAGAATCCTTCCTGACCGCCACCAGCCATCTAACTGCTCAAAGACAGTTTAAAAAGCATCTAAAAAGACACAGATCAATACAACCAGATTCTGTCTTGTGACTGTTTTCAAAACTAAAATTGGGGTGTTTACTGAGAAAATGTGTAATCTCGACAATTAGAGTTGGAATATCTGGAAAAGTCAGGTGTGCTACAGAGTTCAACCCCCAAACTCCAGCTTTAACACCTCAGATCCTCTCTGTGGCCCTGCCACCACTCATCTAAACAGATAAATGTGATAAGACCTGTCCCCACTGTAAAATAGTTCAGCTGAAATCAATTTGGGAGCACAGGTGACATTTCATGATACATTGGAGGAAAAAAGTGCCAACATAAGCTAAAGAAAATGACAAATGGGAAATATTTTCAACACATACAACATGGGGTTTTTATTAAAAATATATAAGGAATTCTTACAGATCAGTTTGCAAATGATGAATAAGCTAATTTTTTAAAGGCACGGAAAATAGTTTACATTAGAAGAAATACAAATAGGAAATGAATATATTTTAAAAATAGTTTAAACTCCAGAGTAATCAAAGTAATACAAATTAAAATAGGATACCATATTTAGCCTATAAAATTGGCATACAGTGTATATATAATTTTTTCAGTTGTGATATAATTTATATATATCACTATATAAATTTAACATGTACAGCACAACAGTTTGACTTACATATATTATAAATGATTACCACAATAAGTTTAGTTAGCATCCATCATTTCATGCAGGTATAATAAAAAGTAAAAGCAAAAAAAGAAAAAAATGTTTTAACATGCAATATTAATAGAAAAAGGGTACTCTCAGGTTATTACAGCCAATATAATATTGGTACAATTTCATTCAGGGCGTTTAATAATTTGCAGAAAAATCCTTAAGAAATATTCTACCCAGGGGAATTGTTCTAAAGGTAGACGTGGCCCTCAAATATCCATATCCAAGGATATCCAATGGGGAAAACTGAAAACATCCTGATTTCCAACAGTTAAGTAAATGTTGGGGAAAACTGATAACATCCTGATTTCCAACAGTTAAGTAAATGTTGGCATGCATACATAATAGAATCTATGTAGCTGTTAGAAATTGCTCTCCAAGAAAATTTAAGAACTTAAAAAATACCTATGTAATAATATTTGATGAAAATATTCAGTTCTTCATATAAGCATTACCTCATGTTAGTGTAAATACTAGGTTGGCCCAAACTTTTGTTCAGATTTTTCCATGAGCTGTTATGAACTTTTTGACCAAATCAATACATTTTCTTTGTTGTTTAGTCGCTAGGTCATGTCCAGCTCTTCTGTGACCCCATGGACTGTAGCTTGCCAGGCTCCCCTGTCCACGGGATTTCCCAAGCCAGAATACTGGAGTGGGTTACCATTGCCTTCCCCAGGGGATCTTCCTCACCCAGGGATCAAACCCATGTCTCCTGCACTGGCATGCGGATTCCTTACCACTGAGCCACCAGGGAAGCCCCAACCCAATACATACACACATACTATTACCAAAACAAATTAGGGTCCATTCCCAAGTAAAGTCAATCTACTGACACTGGGTCATGGTGAAGGAAAGTGCCGCATTTACTGTGGGAAACCAAGCAAGGAGTCCAGGCAGCTAGTGCTCACAAGGCCTGAACCTGCTGATGGGTTTCGGGAAAGGTTTTTAAAGACAGCGTGAGGAAGAGAGCTGTGGGGTACGTGATTAGCTCGTGGACATTCTTCTGATATGTTGGTGGTGAGGTAATTGGAGTTAACATTATCAATTTGCTGGTTTCACGTGGTCTGGGGTCTATGCAATTGTGGTCAATAAGCAGTTAACTTCTTCCACTTGGTGTAGGTTTCAGTATCTGCAAAACAGCCCAAAGGATTTGTCTGAAAATATTATCTATAGTCCTTGAGGAGGAACTAAAGGTCCTTGACTTTGTTTAATGGACCTAAACTATTATTATTTTGTCTTGCTTGACTGTTTTCCTTTCTGCATTTTCTCACTTCTGTGATTTAATATATTCTTTGGAACTCGGGGAAGGCTTAGAAGGCTAAATTTTTTCTACAAACATGAGGCAAGCAGAGGAGGACAGGGTTGGGGGGCAGAGATGAGGGGGAGGTGTGGCAGGAAGGCCCCATAGAGCTCTGCTCAATTATAGTACCTGTATGTATATGTGTGTATGTTTGGGGTGGGGGGTAGGTAGTATGAATGGACCTTTACAGAAAAAAGCCTGAAAATATCAGAGAAAATACATCAAATTGTCAGTAGCTATTACCTGAATTGGAAAAAAATTTTTTTTACCTGGAATTACAAGTTTTTTCCAAATTTTCTATAATAGGTATTATCTTTGTCATTAGAATAAGTTATATTTCAAAAGAAAGTCATGCAAAAAAGGACATATGTTTTGCTCAAGCAATCACAAAAGTGCTTGTTATACTTAAGTTATAGTTAAGATTGTGTTTCTATATTTCAGTTTGTGATTTGTTTGAGAGCAAGTATGTTCACAAGGAAATATCCCCTCTTTCCTGGAATATGGATCTAAGCTTCCTTCTTGCCCTTTGTGCAACATTTATTTAACATGTGCAATTTCCCCAAGTTAATTGCATGAGACTCATAAAGCTGGTATTTTAAAATACATTTCAAAAATATTGAGACTACGTTGCCTAGTAATTCAATACAAAACATTTCCCCCCCAAAAAAATTTTTTTCAGAAGTCTCACTTCTGGCTAAAAAAAAATTCCAATCAGTTCAATTTCTGAAAATGCCGCCTTGCTTTAATCTTGGTAAACATGGTTTCCTGCCCCTCCCCCCTTTTTTTTGACATCAGATTTCTCTAGCCTCTCTTCCTCCATGTTCTGCAGAGCTGGTCATTAGAAAAGGCAAATGCATAAAGGCCTCAAAGGCAACAACAGATTAGGGGTCCAAGAGTCCCAAAGGAGAATTCAGCCTGCGAGAGAGTCTGCATGAGTGACCCCTGTCATGCTCTGGGTGCCTTCATCTGGCATTTGGATGCAGGGCAGTGCTTAATGTCCTGTCTATGTTAATACAAGTGCAGACAGGCTTTCCATATCCTCAGATTCCACATCTGAGGATTCAACCAACTGTGTATCAACAATATTCGGGGGGCGGGGGGGGAAATTCCAGAAATTCCAAAAAGCAAAACTTGAATTTGTCAGGTACATGCAGATATTTACATTGTGTTAGTTAATATAAGTAATCTAGAAAAGAATTAAAGTATAAGTGAGAATGTGTGTCTGTAATGTGCAAATACTTCATTTAATATAAGGGACTTGAGCATCCATGGGTTTCTTATGCATGGGGGTCCTGGAACCAATGCCCTCTCAGATACCAAGGGCTGGGTGTTACCTGAAACCCCCACATGCGAAAATTTGAGGCACTGTCAGAAGCTGGGTGGGTGATACCTTGGGCCCAGTGAGGCCGCTCACATCAATCATTTGCTTAGGAATTTCATAACCAAGATAGTAAAAATCATTTGGAGTGAACTCTCTACCCTACTTCAATCTGTAGCTGTGCATGGGACACTTAGTCACCATGACTCTCAATTCCATTAAGCATAAAAGAAAAGACATGAATTATACCAGATGCTTGAAGTATCAGATGGTCCATAAACACATGAAATAATAAGAAAAATTATATGCATTTTTTGAGAAAGAAGATCCATAGCTTTCACTTGATTCTCAATTCATGTATCTAAAGGGATTATAGCTCCCCGAGTTACAGAATCTTCACATTCAACATTAATATTCCATGATTCTCCATTTAGGCATATTTTGGATAGTGCTTTTACCTATCATTAGTACAACTAGAGAACTGTATTTTATATCATGCTTGGTTTACTTAGACTTCAAACTGGTAAATATTATTTCCCCCAATAATAATATTGGAAGATGAAGTGAATATCGTTATTTCCTCTCTCACATATAAGGCATTTTGTGACAGGAAGGGTCTGTATAGATACATATGTACAAGAGAACAAAATGCAGAAAGCTTATTAAAACAAAAAATGATACAAATTAACTTATATACAAAACAGAAATATACCCACAGACATAGCAAACAAATTTATGGTTACCAAAGGGGAATGTAGAGGGGGAGGGATAAATTAGGAGTTTGGGATTAAAGATATACACTACTATATACAAGATAGACAACCAACAAGGACCTACTGTATAGCACAAGGAACTCAAACCAATATTTTATGTTTTATATATATATATATATATATATAGTAAAAGAATATGAAAAAGAATATATATACATATGTGTGTGTATATATATATATATATATATATATATATATATATATATATATATATATGACTGAATCACTGCAGTACATCTGAAACTAATATAGCATTGTAAATCAAGTATACTTCCAAAAAAAGTTAACCATCAATCATATTTCATGAAATTAAAAGACTCTTGCTCCTTGGAAGGAAAGCTATGACAAACCTAGACAGCATATTAAAAAGCAGAGATATCACTTTGCCAACAAAGGTCCACATAGTCAAAACAATGGTTTTTTCAGTAGTCATGTATGGATGTGAGAGTTGGACCATAAAGAAACCAAGCACGGAAGAATTGATGCTTTTTCACTGTTTATAATAGCCAGGACATGGAAGCAACCGCCCATCAGCAGACAAATGGATAAGGAAGCTGTGGTACATATACACCATGGAATATTACTCAGCCATTAAAAAGAATTCATTTGAATCAGTTCTAATGAGATGGATGAAACTGGAGCCCATTATACAGAGTGAAGTAAGCCAGAAAGATAAAGACCATTACAGTATACCAACACATATATATGGAATTTAGAAAGATGGTAATGATAACCCTATATGCAAAACAGAAAAAGAGACACAGATGTACAGAACGGACTTTTGGACTCTATGGGAGAAGGCGAGGGTGGGATGTTTCGAGAGAACAGCATCGAAACATGTATATTATCTATGATGAAACAGATCACCAGCCCAGGTTGGGTGCATGAGACAAGTACTCGGGCCTGGTGCACTGGGAAGACCCAGAGGGATCAGGTGGAGAGGGAGGTGGGAGGGGGGATTGGGATGGGGAATACTTGTAAATCCATGGCTGATTCATGTCAATGTATGACAAAAACCACTACAATATTGTAAAGTAATTAGCCTCCAACTAATAAAAATAAATGGAAAAAAAAAAAAGAATTGATGCTTTTGAATTTCTGTGTTGGAGAAGACTCTTGAGAGTCCCTTGGACTTCAAGGAGATCAAACCAGTCAATCCTAAAGGAAATCAACCCTGAATATTCATTGGAAGAGAGAAAATTGGAAGATGCCAAAGCTGAAGCTCCAATACTTTGGCCACCTGATGCAAAGAGCTGACTCATTGGAAAGGAGTTTGATGCTGGGAAAGATTGAGGGCAAAAGGAGAAGGGGACGACAGAGGATGAGATGGTTGGATAGCATCACCCACTCAATGCACATGAATCTGAGTAAGCTCCAGGAGATAGCGGAGGATAGAGGAGCCTGCAGCCTGGCTGCAGTCCATGGGATCACAAAGAGTCAGATATGACTTTGTAACTGAACAACAGTATATTTCAAGTCAATGGTGAAAATTTTGTCATCACACAATTTGTTGGTTTAGTCAATGTAATTAAAATATTTCAAGGACTCCCCCGGTGGTTCAGTGGTTAAGACTCTCTGTTTTCAATATAGGGGGCTCAGGTTTAAGCTCTGATCTGGAAACTAACATCCCACATACTGTGACACAGCCAAAAAAAAGGAAAATATATTTTAAATTTCATAAATGTTAATATATGATCCTGATGTTGACTTCAGTATAATATTTTTAAAGAGTAGGTTGGAAAGAAGTTGGGACGTCCTAGAACTGCAATTCCAATATTCCAACCCTGTCAATATATAACTAACTACAATGAGTTCAGAATCTTCAGATTTTCATTCCCTGACATCAATAATGCAAAATATCTATTCCCATTTGACTCTCTGATACTTACATAGTCTTTCAAGAGACTGCATTAGAAGTGACTTAATGACCATGCAGGCTCACAGCATCTTGTTGCTCTACAAGCTGACTTCAGATGTATTGGGAAATTCTGTGTGGGGAAAAACACTGGCAGTGCCTCTGCCAAGGGCACTGAATCAACATGCCAGAGCCCCGTCCTCATTCCCAGCCGGCCAGGCTGGGCACACAGAGCCAGGCTCACTGGTTCAGAGCACCCTGCAGTGATGCTGGCCTGTGGGGCAGGTGACCATATCCACCAAACAGGTCCTGTGGAAGGCAGTGTGCCTTTGGCTTTGCTCTGTTCCTCTGGCCACGATGCATGGCTCGTGAGATCTTAGTTTCCCGACCAAGGACTGAATCCAGGCCCACGGCAGCGAAAGCACTGAGTCCTAACCACTGGACTGCCAGGGATTCCCAAGCAGTTTGTTTTTATTTTTGAAGTGGTTGACTTTGGATTGTTGGAGTTCCTAAAATGATCTTTCAAAGCATTTATATTCTGTCAGTTGATTCTTAGATTCCTCGTCTCTTTGGGTTTTGAAAAATATCACTACCACATATTCTATGTGGCCTTTTGCCCCTAAAGATTTCAGTGAATTTGTAAATAAAGCTGGAAATAAAACAATTAAAAAAGAATTATGAGATAATCAGATAGACAAAATATACACAATGTAATATTATTCAGTCTTAAAAAGAAAGAACATTCTGACACATGCTGCAACATGGTTGAACCTTGTAGACATTATGCTCAGTGAAATAAACTGGTCACAAAAGGGCAAATACGGCTTGATTCCAATTTCATGAGGTATCTAGAGTAGTCAGACTTACAGAGACAAAAAGTACAATGGAGGTTGTCATACTACTACTGAAGCATTGTTCAGTGTTTTTTGCTTGTTTGTTTTTTTGTTTCAAGACTATCTTTTTGAGGTTCCCTGATAGCTCAGCTGGTAAAGAATCTGCCTGCAATGCAGGAGACCCTGGTTTGATTCCTGGGTCGGGAAGATCCCCTGGAGAAGGGATAGGCTATCCACTCCAGTATTCTTGGGCTTTCCTTGTGGTTCAGCTGCTAAAGAATCTGCCTGCAATGTGGGAAACCTGGGTTCTATCCCTGGGGATGCCCTGGAGAAGGGAAAGGCTACCCAGTCCAGTATCCTGGCCTGGAGAATTCCATGGACTGTATAGTGCATGGGGTTGCGAAGAGTCGGACACAACTGAGTGACTTGCACTTTCACTTTTCACTTTCTTTCAAGGTACAGGTTTCTCTGGTGGCTCAGATGGTAAAGAATCTGCCTGCAATGCAGGAGACCCAGGTTTGATTCCTGGTTCAGGAAGATGCCCTGGAGAAGGGAATGGCAACCTACTCCAGTATTCTTGCCTGGAAAATCCCTGGACAGAGTATCCTGGCAGGCTAAAGTTCATGGAGTAGCAAATTGTCAGATATGACCGAATGACTAAGCCTATTTTCAAGGTACATAATGTAATATTTACAGATAAAATGATATGTTATCTGTCATCAGGGTAGTACTGGATACAGTTTTGGCCATGAGTTGTTTAAATTTTTTTTAAAAAGAGAATGAGAAAAAAAAGACCAAGTTATTTAAGCAGGCATTGCTGTTAATCTTATATAAATGAAATAAAATACAGATTACAGATTATCTTTAACCAAAATGTGTTATCCATTACCTGATTATCTATACATTTTGGCTTGCCTAAAATATTCAATATCCTTCAGATGTTTTCTTATTATTCTGATGATAAACCTGTTAATATGTTTTCCTTTGTCAGTACTATATTCTACAAGATATATCTTCTAGAAAGCATTCACTGTGTTCTTCTGAATAATCCTTCAGCCTAATCAAAAAACAGAGTGGATTGTTTGAGATCATAGAGAAAATTTTAAAAATTAGTCTTTTGGAGTCTAATTCCAGTGTCATTATTTTTTAGGAGTCACCTTTTTCTTATTATGTAACTTGGCTAGAATTTTTTTTAAAGTGTAACATCACCAGCATTTAGAATCTGTCTAAACACTAGCACAAACATAATACTAATTTAATTTAGTTTCATCTGAGAGCAACCTTTGGTATATAATTCTCTAAACAGTATACTGCTTGAGAACAAAATTTGTTTTTTTTAATCTAGGAAATAATGGGTACTAATAAGTATTTGACTAAAAAAAGGATTACCAGCTATAAGATAAATACTGGGGATATAATGTACAACATGATAAATATAATGAACACTGCTATACATTATATATGAAAGTTGTTAAAGGGAGTAATTCCTAAGAATTCTCATCACAAGGAAAAATATATTTTTTTCTTTTTCTGTTATTTTGTATCTGTGTGAGATGATGGATGTTCACTAAGCCTATTGTGATATTCATTTCATGATGTATCTATGTCAAATCCTTATGTTGTATGCCTTAAACTTATACAGTGCTGTATGTTAATTATATTTTTTTCAATTATATTAATATCTGAATAAAACTAGAAGAAAGAAAGAAAAAGAGGGAGAAAGGAGGGAAGGAAGGAGAGATGGAGAGAAAAGAATATTTAGGTCTATGTTTTTGGAGTTCCTATGCTAATCTGTAAGCCATCATTGTATACTTGGGAAAGAAGTATAGTATTACTTTGACTCTGATAATACATGGATTGATACTAATTTAAAATAGTATCTCCCCACTCACTCCATTCCACTTGTGATGGCCTTTGTATTATTCCTGAGGATCTGGAACCCTGTCCACTAATGAATCCTTCTATTTGGAAATCTCTCTCCTAAGACGTTTGCATGAAACTCCTTCCTGCATTTTTTCTTGTTACCTTCCCTACAGACCTTCTCTAACCAAATTGGATCCACACTCCTACCCTGTTTAACTCTATCTCTTTATCCAACTCCTTCTACCCCTTCCTCAAGCACTTATGTTTACCTGGATATGTTTGGTTGTTTTCTGTTTCTCCACACAAGACTATAACTTCATGAGGATAGGGGATTTTTTTCACCCCTGAGTAACCTAAGCATTGGCACATGATCGGTCACAATTGAATTGAATATTTGTTGAATCAATGAATGGACAAAGAGTTGAAAAGGCACTCATTTAAGAGAGTCTAACTTCCAGCTTGAACAATGAGCTTTAGTCATATCTTCAGCAACTTCCATGGGAACTCTCATGGAAGTTAATTACATGTATTTTTCATCTTCAAAGTGCATTATAAATAATTTTTTAATACTTCCATGAAACAGATGCTAATACTCTATTTTATAGCTGGGAAAATGAAAGCACAAAAAAACTAAATCCCGAAAGATCAATGAGTGAATCAATGTCAGAGCTAGATTTAGAGAAGAATTTTCGATATTCAGTCTTGCTTGAGCAACCGACTCCCCAAAGTCATTTATCTACATCTTATGCTTGTTACAACTCATTTAAAAGCATTTACTATTCCTGAGTTTGAAAGCCTCTCAGGTAAGAAATCAGTTTGTTGTGACAGCAGGTGACTCAGTTACTGTAAATGTTCTTTCAAGATCTTGTTCCTTAATCTGTAGCCAGTAATTCCAACAAAGCAAGTTGCTGCCCTAGCAGAAAATACATGGTCTACAAGTAATTACCAATTAGTCTCATTATGCCCATCCCTCATTTAATTTTAAAATGTTTCCACCACCCCGAATCAATTACGAACATGGGGAAAGCTTTTTATGCACTGTCTGTAAAAGAATTTCTCAAAGTCTAACTTTGCTTTTGATTCTTCAAACATTATTAGAAATGATGGGACCCCAAAATTCTGTATGCCAGAGGGTCACACAAGCTCATTTTCCATCAAGCATTTCCTTTTTGTATAGGGACAGTGGCTCTCAAATCTGGTTATATCTTAAATCACCTGAAAATTTCACCTGAAAATTTTACAAATACTGATAACTGGATCCTGCTCTCAGAGATACTGATTATTTTATCCAACGTGTGGCTTCCTTTTGGAAACTTCTGAAGGGCAGCCAGATGGAGACTTTTGTAGAAGAGCCTCAGTTCAGGGATCTTCTGATGTGACCCAAGAATGGACTCCAGGAAGGAGACAAAGCCAGAGGACCATGATGTAATGGTTTCTAGATTTCTGTGTAATTCTACATACTTTACCCAGGAGAAGGGAATGGCTACCCACTCCAGTATTCTGGCCTGGAGAATTCCATGGACTATATAGTCCATGGGGTCACAAAGAGTTGGACACGACTGAGAGACTTTCACTTTCACACTACATATTTTAAATTATTACAAAATTATTAATATCTTATAGTATTCTTCATCCCAGGGTTTTTGTTTTGTTTTGTTTTAGAAGGATCTAGTTTTAAATACATTTGTAAGATGTAAGTTACCTTGAGCTAAAATGAAACAGATGTCAAGGTGACACCAATGGTGATGAAGTGTCTGAAACACTTCTTAAAACTGTCAAGCTATGGAAATTTGAGAGATACAATTAATAGTAGACAAAATTTTGTCATGCTACATGAGCCACACAGGATCAAAACAGCCATTTGTATGATATAAACTGTTTACAAAACCATTCTTAGTAATAAACAAAATTCACTCCAAATGTGTTTACTTGTACTTTAGACACATTATGCCTTCATCATCAGTCACTCTCACTGGCAGAAAGATGGTGTTTGTTTCGCATGTCTGAACCTTCTAAGCATTCTAATACCTACAGCTTCAAGTAAAACAGAACCCTGTTGTAACAGGGTAAATGTAAATGTAACTCATTACCTTTAGCAATACAGATCCCTCCACCACAAAAGCATATATGGTTTTCGTTTGTTTTCTGTCAACTTCTTACACTTGGTACTTATTTGGTTTGCTGATTGTGAACAGAGCAAAGGTAACAGAGAAAAATGGATACAAATGAGGAAAGAATTAGTGAAAAAGAAATGATTTGTAAAAAAAAAATCATCAAGGAAAAGTACATGAGCTTAGCTCTCTAAAAGCTAGGATGAGAAACCCTGTCTCTCTCAGTGGCTCATCTTGCTGGGTGCTTCCAGAACCCTCTCTGGATCTTCAGTCCCTCTGCATCTTGTGTTTCATGTCACTTGATTACTTAAACTCCTTCACAGAGTTGGTTTCCCCCACTTGCTCCGGGTTGCTGGGCTTGCAATGGGTATAAGTTCTCTGAAGCAACGAGGCTGGTGCCATCATTCGGCACTCCTATTTAAACACTCCCTTCATTCCTCCTGTTTAGTCTGGCTCATTGGGTGTCGCCCATAAAAACAGTATGGCTTTTGTAATCACCATTAGAGCAGAGTAGGGGGTGTGACTAATCAGGACACTGCGACTCTGTTATCTTCTGCGAAGTGAGTCAGTTTCAACATAAGCTTTGGGCTCATATGTCACTCCCTACTCTCTGGTGTTCAAGTCCATATTTGTTCCAGACTCTGGATGCTTTAAAAAAAAAAAAAAAAAGGCTGTTTGTTTTCTTTATGAAAACATGTTCTATACACCCTCTCAGGAGAAGAACTAACGCTGCAGGAATTTGGAGAAATTCCAAAAATGCTGTCTCACTATGCAGAGTTCCCATGGCAGGGGAGATATTTGTTCCCTCAGTTTGGGGAATTGTACCAACAAGCTCAGGTCAGCACAAACAATACTAATATTAATAACACTAACAAGATCAGGTCAACACTAGCAATAACGTCAGATATGCAGATGACACCACCCTAATGGCAGAAAGTGAAGAGGAAATGAAGAGGCTCTAGATGAAGATGAAAGAAGAGAGTGAAAGAGCTGGCTTAAAATTCAACATTCAAAGAACTCAGATCATGGCATCTGGTCCCATCACTTCCTGGCAAATAGATGGGAAAAAAATGGAAACAATGACAGACTTTATTTTCTTGGCCTCCTGAGAGAGTCAATTCCTAGGCAGGTGGAGAGAAAGTCCGGGGTCCCCAGGGAGGAGAGAGGGGTCTAGGGCTCTCAAGGAGGAGAAAAGGACAAACATGTTTTTTTTCCTCTACATTCCTTAGTCTTAGTCACATAAAACATTTTTTTCTTTAAGCCCAGAACTGATGATTACGCAACAAATTACTCAGTTTAAACTCCCTACTAAGGATTATAAAACAGCAATGTATCCTGCTTGAGGACAGTTTCTCCTTCCTGAAAACCTTCTGACGAATCCTGTTATCTTAGAATGTAAATTATAGGAGTGGGTCTAGTAAGATCTTTACAACCTTGAGACACTCTTTCAATTTATTGTAATAACTAATTTAAAAAGTATATAACTCCCTTGCTAACACTAGCGAGGGGGCACTCTCCGTCCCCCTTCAGATGTCGATGTCAGAAGCTTTCTCTGCCCCTTTTCATATTTTAATAAAACTCTGCTATGCAAAAGTTCTTGAGTGATCAAGCCTGGTCCCTGGTCCTGAAGCCAAATCTTCTTTGGAGATCACGAATCTGACACAGTTCACCATAAGCTATCACTCCCAAATCACTGCAGATGGTGACTGAAGCCATGAAATGAAAAGATTCTTGCTCTTTGGAAGAAAAGCTATGATAAACCAAGACAGCATATTAAAAAGCAGAGACATCAATTTACCAACAAGTCTATATAGTCAAAGCTATGGTTTTTCCTGTAGTCATGTAGGGATGTGCGAGTTGGACAACAAAGAAGGCTGAGCCCCAAAGAACTAATGTTCTTGAATTGTGGTACTGGAGAAGACTCTCAAGATTCCCTTGGACTGCAAGGAGATGAAACCAGTCAATCCTAAAGGAAATTAATCCTGAATATTCATTGGAAGGGCTGATGCTGAAGCTCCAATACTTTGGCAACCTGATGCAAAGAACCAACTCACTGGAAAAGACCCTGAAGCTGGGAAAGATTGAGGGCGACAAAGGATGAGATGGTTGAATGGCATCACCAACTCGATGGACATGAGTGTGAGCAAACTCCAGGAGATGGTAAGGACTGGCGAGAGCAGTCCCCGGGGTAGCAGAGTTGGACACAACTGAGCGACTGAACAACAGGTCAACACACACACACTGAACGCTTACAATGTACCAAGTACTTTTCATGTATTATTATCTTAAAAAATAAACAGTTTATTTTAGGGCAGTTTTTAAATTTTTATTTATTTTGGCTGCGCTGAGTCTTTATTACTGCATGCAGGCTTCTCTAGTTACTGAGAACGAGCGGCTACTCTTGGGTATGGTCCACAGGCTTCTCATTGCCGTGGCTCCACTTGTTGTGGGCTTCCCTGGTAGCTCAGCTGGTAAAGAATCCATCTGCAATGCGGGAGACTCCGGTTCGATCCCTGGGTTGGGAATATCCCCTGGAGCAAGGGAAAGGCTACCCACTCCAGTATTCTGGCCTGGAGAATTCCACGGACAGTCCGCGGGGTCGCAAAGAGTCGGACAGGACTGAACGACTTGCACTTGCACTTTCACTGTCTTGTTGTGGAGCACAGGCTCTAGGGCGCCTGGGCTTCAGTAGTTGCGGCTCCTGGGCTCTAAAGCGCAGGCTCCATAGTCGTGGCACACAGGCTCAGCTGCTCTGCGGCATGTGGGGTCTTCCCGGGGAAGATCTTCTCAGGGATCTGTGTCTCCTGCATTGGAGATGGATTTTTTTTTTAAACCACTGACCCACCAGGGAAGCCCAGGAGCAGTTTTATATTTATAGAAAAATTACAAAGAGTACAGAGAGTTTCCATGTATCCCACACCCAGTCTTCACTATTACTATTGTACATTACTGTGATATAATTGTTACAGTTAGTGTAATGAAATACTATCATGACAATATTGACATGTTATTAATAACTATCGTCCCTATTTTTCATATTTCCTTAGTTTTTACCTACCGTCTTTTTTCTAAGACTTCATCCTGGATACATTTAATCATCATATCTTCTTAGGCTTCTATTGACTGTGACAGATTCTCAGACTTTTTTTTTTTGGTGAACTTGACAGTTTTGAGGAATAAATAGAATGTCCCTCCACTGAGAGTTGTCTAATTCTTTTATCATTAGACTGGGGTTAAGTGTTTTTTTTTTAAGGACATTTAAAAAAATATATTCTCATTTATTTATTTATTGGGCTTCACTGGATCTTAGTTGTGGCCTGCAGGATCTTTGATCTTTGTTGTGGCATGTGGGATCTAGTTCCCCAACTAGGGATTGAACCCGGGCCTCTGCATTGGGGTCATGGAGTCTTAGCCACTGGACCACCAAGGAATTCCCCTGGGGCTAAGTATTCTTAAGAGGAAGACCCCAGAGGTAGCAGAATGCCATTTTCATCATATCATGTCAAGAACATAAACTTTCAGCATGGGTTATCATTGTTAATGTTACCCTTAATCTCTTGGCTGAGATAACATTTGTCAGATTCCGCTATGGTAACTTTACAATTTGCCCTCTTTGTCCATGTTTCCATTCTGTAGCCTTCACAAGGAAGTCACAATGCAGAGTTCACACTTAAGGAGTAGGGAGTTATGATCCATCTCCTTGAGGGCAGATTATCTACATAAATTATTTGAAGATCCTGTTTATTCAGTCATTTTCTGTATCAGTACAGATTCACGGTTTTGTAAAATACACTTTTAGTTATAATCCAATAATTTTAATTTTTTTTAAAAATTGGGGTATAATTGCTTTCTACTGCTGTGTCAGTTTCTGCTGTACCCCAAAGGGAATCAGCCATTTGTATACACACATATATCCCTTCTTTTTTGGATCTCCTTCCCACGTAGGTCATTGCAGAGCACCAAGTAGAGTTCCGTATGCCATATAGTAGGTTCTCATTAGTTATGGGTTTTATACACAGCAGTGTGTATATGTTAATCCCAATCCCCCAGTTCATCCCACCCGCCCCTCCTTCCCCTTTGGTATCGATGTTTGTTCTCTATGTCTGTGTCTCTAGTTCTACTTTGCAAATAAGATTGTCTATACCATTTTTCTAGATTCAGCATATATGGTTAATATACAACATCTGATTTTCTTCTTTTGGACTTACTTCACTCTATATGATAGTCTCTATGTCCATCCACATCTCTATAAATGATATAATTCCATTCCTTTTTATGACTGAGTACCATTCTATTGTATATATGTACCACATCTTCTTTACCCATTCCTCTGTTGATGTAAACACTTAAATCTCTTGCTCAAGGTTTTCCAACTTTGACCACAGGGGGCCTTTCAGTTGGCTCCTTGTTTCTTTGACATGGTTCTTCATTGTGGTTTTTCTTCAGCACTTCTTCAGTTTCTGGTTCTATAAGGTGCTCCAAGTTCATCTTGCATATTTTCTGCCATGGTCTTAGGATGAGCCATTTCTTGAGACGCCCCGGTTCCTTTTACTGGAGGATGGTATTGGAAATCAAGATCTGGGAGATATATGTGCTCATTGCTACCGGGGTGTTTTTGCTTCTCAGCTGAAAGAAGAACTGTATGTGTGTATACTAACCCATGTATTGACACACATTCTTCAGTATTTCTATACATAACTATTTGCATGTATATTAATCTAAACCTGAAACCATATAGATACTTTCACCTCAAACCCATTACCACATGGATCATTATAGCCAACTTCCCTTGCTACAACAGAGAAAAAACTATTTCTCACCATCCATGTCTATTTACTTAACTGTTCAATTCCGGCACACATGTATAACAGTTTCAGAATTGCTGTTAACCTGCACTCCTGGGGGAGGCAACTGCATCAATAGAGTGGTTTTCCAGAGAGTATGGAAAACATTATTCTGAACAGCCATGAGCCTGGTATCACTGAATGATTTTCTACCAAGGAAGAATGAGGAATGGATAAAGACCATTAATGGATTAATGCACTCCACCATAGAAAGCATGGGAATGGCAGGTCAGGGCGGAGAAAAATTCAGTGGGGTTCATTTTGAATTTTAGCTGAGTTTCTATGAAAAAGGCATTTGTTCTCTTCCTTGGACTGCAAAACTTTTGACACAAAGCTCATGTTGTCTTCTTCCACCTTCTTTTAGCCTCCACAGCCATAATCATGATAACAGAAGGGAGCAACTGTACTGGGTACATTACAACATGAGAGGTGAGAGGGCACAGTTGGGTAATAAGGTGGTGAGGGATGGATAAATGAAGTATCAGCTAGTTACTGGTCAGCTGGAGGTAGCAGAGATTGCAAATAGCTACTGACAGGTTCAGCATACTAATACAACAAGGGGGAGATATGTGTGATGGAATGGGATTTTACAGTTGACCGCTAGTGAGGATCTATCCACAGCTTTCACGGGTCTGTGCCCTTTCATTGATCTATTACCAAATCAGCTGCCAATGTGCTGTTTTCATCCAATGACACTTGGCATTTCTAAAAAAAAAACAAAAAAACAAAAAAAACAACCTTTCACAGCCACTCTCTAGACCTGATCTGGTATCTAGAAAGTATTATGCCAATATATGGGAAAGAGCAAGCAACTCTACATAGGGACATCTAAAGTTTTCCCTCCCACATGAGAAGATTCAGATCTGAAATTCTTGGAGACAGAGAATGGCATGGAAGAAGGAACGGAGGCTTTGAAGATTCATCCATCTCAGTTTGAATTCAAGCTCTGCCACTTAACAGCTGTGCAATGCTAAGCAAACGATTTGCTGTGGTTTATAATCTATTTCTGCTTTATTGACTATGCCAAAGCCTTCGACTGTGTGGATCACAATAAACTGTGGAAAATTCTGAAGGAGATGGGAATACCAGACCACCTGACCTGCCTCTTGAGAAACCTGTATGCAGGTCAGGAAGCAACAGTTAGAACTGGACATGGAACAACAGACTGGTTCCAAATAGGAAAAAGAGTACGTCAAGGCTGTATATTGTCACCCTGCTTATTTAACTTATATGCAGAGTACATCATGAGAAACGCTGGGTTGGAAGAAGCACAAGCTGGAATTAAGATTGCTGGAAGAAATATCAATAACCTCAGATGTGCAGATGATACCACCCTTATGGCAGAAAGTGAAAAGGAACTAAAAAGCCTCTTGATGAAAGTGAAAGAGGAGAGTGAAAAAGTTGGCTTAAAGCTCAACATTCAGAAAACTAAGATCATGGCATCTGGTTCCATCACTTCATGGGAAATAGATGGGGAGACAGTGGAAACAGTGGCAGACTTTATTTTTTGGGGCTCCAAAATCACTGCAGATGGTGACTGCAGCTATGAAATTAAAAGATGCTTACTCCTTGGAAGGAAAGTTATGACCAACCTAGACAGCATATTAAAAAGCGGAGACATTACTTTGCCAACAAAGGTCCATCTGGTCAAGGCTATGGTTTTTCCAGTGGTCATGTATGGATGTGAGTTGGACTGTGAAGAAAGCTGAGCACTGAAAAATTGATGCTTTTGAACTGTGGTGTTGGAGAGGACTCTTGAGAGTCCCTTGGACTGCAAGTAGATCCAACCAGTCCATCCTGAAGAAGATAAGTCGTGGGTGTTCATTGGAAGGACTGACGCTGGAGCTGAAACTCCAATACTTTGGCCACCTGATGTGAAGAGTTGACTCATTGGAGAAGACCCTGATGTTGGGAGGGATTGGGGGCAGGAAGAGAAGGGGACGACAGAGGATGAGATGGCTGGATGGCATCACCAACTCGATGGGCATGAGTTTGAGTAAACTCTGGGAGTTTGTGATGGACAGGGAGGCCTGGCATGCTGCAATTCATGGGGTCGCCATGACTGGGTGACTGAACTGAACTGATAATCTATTTTAATGTAAATTATTATACATAATATATTACATTACTAGACTAAATTATTATACATAATATATTAAATATCAAAACAGTTTATGTTATTAATATTTAAAATTATATGTAACAAAGCCTATAGAATTTTATATGTATAGCACAAGGAGTGAATCATAGTATATGCAAATTTATAAATCATTTAGAGGAGAGTGAGGGATCCTGAGATAGAACACAGCATTGACAAAACAATTTATCTGTATTAAATGTATAAAGCAGCCTCCTGGCGGGAGGGTAGGGTAGCAGGGAATCAAGTGTTAATCTAAGTAGCTCTGAAAATGAATGGAGTGTGTCAGACTACAGGCTTAAAAGAAACTGTCCATGAACATTGTGGTCTAGTTGGAAGTGGGATGTGAAATTTCCAGGAGTGTCCTGAAAGGGAGGGGACTCCCTTCTCACTTTTCTTCTTTCCTACTGAGCACAGTGGGGCACCATGTCCAGCAGGAACCCACACCTGGGACAAGGTGGAAGACAGGGTTGAGGACAGAAGAAACTCATTTCTTGTGACTGCAGAGCCACCATACTAGCTGAATTGAGACGGAATGACAAAGACATTTCTGCCTTACTCAACCCACTCTTGTTTTGAATGTCACAAATCTAATCCCAACTATTATAGATTTTACTTGTATCTTTTCCTCCCTGCCTTCTATCTTCCATCAATCCCTCAATCCCTCACAAATCGAGGGTACATAACTTTTTACTATATACCTCTCCTAAGACACTCTGGGGTCTTCTTAAACACCTAATTCTAGCCAATGAAAGGGGGACACAGAGTGGACTCCTGCTCACAATAAGACTATGCCCTTGAATGGAGTAATAATTGGGAACATAATTCACATGAAATCATCATCTTCACAAAAGAATTCTTAAATGAGCTAAAGGACAGTACAAATTTAGTTTTTACTTCTTTTATATCAAAATTATATACCTACTGGATTTTGAGAGAAATGTTAAGCATAACCTTTAAAAATTAAAGCAACATGGTGGGAATGTAAATTTGGTGAAACCACTATGGAAAAAAGTATGGAGTTTCCTCAAAAAAACCTAAAAACAGAATAACTATATAATCCAGCAATCCCACTTCTGGGTATTTTTCAAAGGAAAACAGAAAGAGTAATTTGAAAAGATACATGCATGCCTGTGTTCATCATGGCATTATTTACAATAGCCAAGACACAGAAGCAGCCTAAATGCTCATCAGTAGATGAATGGATAAAGATGTGATATATATACATATATACACAGTGGAACATTATTCAGCCACAAAAGAGAATGAATCTTGCCATTTGCAACAACATGGGTGGACCCAGAGGGTATTAAACTGAGTAAAATAAGTCAGACAGAGAAAGATAAATCCGATGTGATTTCACATACAAGTGTAATCTAAAAAACAAGACAAATCAACAAACATAACTAAACAGAAAGAGATACAGAGAAAAAACAGGTGGTTGCCAGAGTGGAGGTGGGAAGAGGGGAAGAAATGAAAAAAAAAGGTAACCATGTGAGGTAATGAATGCTAATCAACTTGACTATGATGATCATCATTTTACAACGTACATTAAATATGAAGTCATCACACTGTGTACCTTAACTATGCAATTTTTATTATACTTCAATAAAACTGGAAAA
The DNA here is from genome assembly GCF_910594005.1 of Cervus elaphus. Lineage (NCBI taxonomy): Eukaryota > Metazoa > Chordata > Mammalia > Artiodactyla > Cervidae > Cervus > Cervus elaphus. The sequence continues at coordinate 32,343,081 of NC_057846.1, forward strand.
AAGATTTTGAAGCAAATAAAAGGCAAAAATAAATAAAAAATAAATTAAAATGCAAAGCAACACAAAATTAAAACACTAACACATTGGTTTGGAAAGTGGTAAGTTGTGGTCTAAAACAGTAGAAATAAAAAGAAAATAGTCATTCATGATTGACATATGTTTTTCAAGTATTTCCATAAATAGGCACTAATAGTCTAAAATCTCTCTCTCTTTCTCCCCCTAGCTCCTGCCCTGGACTTCTGATGTTACACTGGATTTAGCAATTACAAGTCTGTTTATAGAATAATGGAGCAGAAAGGAAGGATGGCAGTTAATAGTCGCTAGGTGTCCATTTCAAAACGGTTACCTAGCAACAGTCCGAGCTTGTAGCTGCAAGGACAAGCGCCAGAGGCTTACAGTTAAAAAGCTTGCTTGAGCTACATACTTACTCCACTAAACATCTCTTCTGCATAGTTTTCAAAATAAGAATCACTATTTGAGGTCATGTGGGCTGATGTACAACGGACCATCTGTTTTATTTGTCTCTCCCTGTGACAGGAGAATGTACTTGCAGTGGTTTACAGCAAACCACTTAGGTTGCGAGGGGAAAGTTTGATGGTATTTGAAGCTAAAACAAAATCTCTCTCAAAATTCCCAGATGCAAGGGATAGCAGCTATCTGTGTTTGGAAATAGGCTTTTTTTTTTTTTTTTTAAGCCCACTTTTAAGTAAGAAAACTAAGTTTCCTGAAACCCACAGAAGTAAGTTTGAAGAGTTTAAATCAGTGGTAAGTAATTTTCACTGGAGTTAAGTATTATTCTAAGAGCACTCTAGGGACTTCCCAGGTAGCACAGTGATAAGGAATCCACCTCCCAATGCAGGAGACGCAGGAGACAGGGGTACGATCCCTGGATTAGGAAGATCCCCTGAAGGAGGAAATGGCAATCCACTCCAGTATTCTTACCTGGAAAATCCCATGAACAGAGGAGCCTGGTGGGCTACACTCCACTGGGTCGCAAAAGGTCAGACACAACTGAGCATGCATAGTTGAGCATGCACAACAAGAACACTATAATCAATTCAGCCCCCCAAGTTTTCAAGTCTTTATGTTCAGTTTCAGGAAACTAAGACAAATATCTATAAAAGGAGATGTATAAATGCAGGATGTATTACAGTGGTTATGATATTTGATATTTACATCTAGTCATTAAGCTGCACTTTTATTTCCTTTGCTTTAAGCCTCTCTCCTTGTTTACACCTATTTTCTATCTACATTTCAAAATTAGGAAAATATTTCAAATGTATGATTTCTTGGTGAAGTCTCTGGAGCTCTTTAATCTCTTGAAAGAAAAGCCTCAATATGGTTTGAATATACATCACGTGCTGAATGGGTTAGGAATCTATTAAAAATCAAATTTGTAGGGATTTGGGTATTTGTATACACAATAGATATCTGTACATGATAAAGTTCACAGCAGAATTACTCAAAATAACCAAAAAGTGGGAAACCTGGGTCTATCAACAGATGAATGGAGAAACAAAATGTGGCTTGTATTAAAAAACAGAATAGTATTCATCCCTAAAAAGGAAGGAAATTCTGACACAAGTGCCAGTGTGGATGAACCTTGAAGACATGATGCTAAGTGAAATAACCCAGGCACAAAAGCATAAATATTGTGTGATTTCTCTTGTATGGGGTGTGTAGAATCATCAAATTCATAGAAATGGAAAGTAGAGTGGTGGTTTCCAGGGACTGGAGTGAGAGTAGGGGCAGGGAGTGGTGGAGTTATTATTTGTTGGGTACAGAGTTTCAGTTGGAGAAGATGAAAAAGTTCTGGAGATGGACAGTGGTGATGGCTGTACAATGTACATATGTAGTTGATGTGAATCACCTGTACAGCTAAATCTAAAGTGGTAAAATTCACTTATATATGTTTTACCACAATTTTTAAAAATTCAAAAGCATTTATTTGGTCCAGACCAAATGTTAACAATACTCTGATTTTTCCTTGTGTGCCAGTGGATCACTGCAGGGAGAGAAAAATCTACTGTGGGGAATGTGTAAGGAACAGAGGGACCACGCTATCAAAAGAACAAGATCCTGCCTGATTCTTGCTGGGAATTCTGGTATCAGATGAACAATAATTTTTTTTTTTAAGTGAAAGAATGACTCTTTTGAGGAGGGAAGGGATTGACAATATGTATTCTAACAAATATCTTTTGTGTTGTTTCCTCCTTGGTCTTTTTCTTTCAATAACCAGACATTCAAATTTGTCTATCCTGAAGAGTTAAACAAAATATATTTAAAACTGAACTAGACTTGAAATGGAGAAGGCAATGGCAACCCACTCCAGTACTCTTGCCTGGAAAATCCCATAGACGGAGGAGCCTGGTAGGCTGCAGTCCATGGGGTCGCTGGGAGTCGGACACGACTGAGCGACTTCACTTTCACTTTTCACTTTCATGCATTGGAGAAGGAAATGGCAACCACTCCAGAATTCTTGCCTGGAGAATCCCAGGGACGGAGGACCCTGGTGGGCTGCCATCTATGGGGTCACACAGAGTGTGACATGACTGAAGAGACTTAGCAGCAGCAGCAGCAACAGACTTGAAATTGTATTTTGCTATTGCTTTGTCTAAGCAGAACTTTCATAAATTCTACATGGCTTTTGTAATTGATCCTGTTTAGCAATGTAATGACAATATTACTAGATTTGCTTATTTTCTCATCTGGGTTCTAAACAGAAACACTGAGATACTAGCACACAGAGATACAGCCATGCTAATTATAGTACCCTGGGTTAATCACAATGGACCCCAAATGAAGACCAGATTAGAGTTTTAGGCTCTTTTGAGTCACATGTGTATGATGTGTACTTTTCATAAAGAAGAATCACTTTATTTAAAAGCATGATTTTCATCTTTTGATATATATTATCTTTAATCTTTATTCCTCTTGCAAAAATAAAGTGTATCTATTCAATATTATAAAAAAAGTCAGGAAACGTATATAGGCCTAGTAAGTCCTGAAGTGAAGTGAAGTGAAGTTGCTCAGTCGTGTCCGACTCTTTGCGACCTCGTGGATTGTAGCCTACCAGGCTCCTCCGTCCATGGGATTCTCCAGGCAAGAATACCTGGAGTGGGTTGCCATTTCCTTCTCCAGGGGATCTTCCCAAATAAGTCCTAGGAACCCACATAATCCAATGGCCACAGAGAATTCCACTGAAGAAGCATGGTAGGCTAGCCTGTCTGCCTCTAATGGTGCTGTGCTGATTATGTTCTATTTGTTGCACCCCATTTCCTCCGGAAGCACTCCCCCAACCTCTTCTGTGCTGCTTCATCCTCTTAGAAGCCATGCCTCATACACACAGCTCGTATACACACCATGTCACCCGGGTTCCCTGCCTTCTGCTTGGGTTCTTCCAATGGGAAGACAAGTAGCCCCACATTTCCACATTGTAAAGTAACTACTTCCCAGAAGAAATATGGAATCCTACTTGGGGATTGTCCAAAAGTAGATCTTGAAACAAGGCCTTGAATGCAAGTCATTTATTTAGGGGGGTGATCCCAAGAAACAGTGGTAAGAAAATGAGGAAGAGAAGGAAACAAATAAGACGGTATACTGTCAAGCAAGTCACGCTGTGGGCAATTGAAATTTAATCTCTTGGGAGAAAACAGGGAGAAATTTTAGAAATAGTGAAGAATATGCATCTCAGAGCTGTCAACCCTGTGAAGGGTGAGATATTTATCATCAATTTCCATCTGTCATTATGGGTGGATGACCCAGGGATAGCGTATGTGACAACTTAAGGGATATGCCATCGATTTCTCCAAAGGAGTTGTTGGAAGGACAGAGTCAGTGGAGTGGGAGGGGTTGATGGCAGAATGCTTCAGAGAAAGATGTGGTGATGATGTGTGTTGACAGTTCTTTCAGAAAGCTTGATTCTGAAAGGGAGGAGGCAGGGGGTGGGGCTGTGGCCCAAAGGCTATAGGTTTACAGCAATGTTTTTCAAACTGGGATCTTTGAAAGTATTCTCAGTCCATCAGACCTGAGAATTTAAACACACACACACACACACACCCCCATACAAATCGTATGCCCGGAATGCCCACTGGTAACTGAAAACTACTTGGGGATTTCAGTTGCTCTGACCATATTTGTGTTTACAATCAAGTCGCAGCCAGGCAGTAACACTTTAGAGAAGACTTTTCAACAGAAATTGTTCCTGCTGAACCAGAAAAAGGATGATCTCCACGTAAGTAAGCATCTGTTTCTGTGTTGACAAGAACACTGACCCTGTCCTGTGTGCGACTTGTTCCAGCTTTGGAGATGTCTGAATCAGAATGAACATTCCCAGTGGAAAACGCTTGGGTCTTAGAAAAGACACTGAGACTCAAAGAGAACAAAGAGAAACAGAGGGAACAAGATATTGGGGATGAAGGATTTGTAATATTAAAACAGGAACACAAGCTGAAAGCTTGACCACATGTAACCACTAAATCACTCTGACTACTACAGGACACCTTTCCAGAAATCAGCTCTGAAAACTTCCAACCCCGAAGGACTCAAGGACTTGATTTTCACAGAGAAACTAATTTAGTGGGTCTATAAGAGAATGTCTCAAGCAAGATTCAGTGGAATTGGACTCCCCAGGGGCCATGGCAACATTGGAGTTGGGAACATAAGAGGTAAGCAAGATGTAAAAGCCACGTGTTCAGCCATCCAAGAGAATCTTCTTGTCTGTATAAGAATGTAGGCCATAAACATGATTTAGTGTGTATGTGCAAAAAGCAAAGAGAATCTGTCATAGGTAATCTCAAGATTCTGATGTCTAATAAGAAAGCTGAAGAATTTAGTGTCAATGATTAGAATAAATCATCTTAGAAGTATTCAGTGTTAAAAGTACTTTTACCAAAAAGACAAAACACAAAAAGACATACCCCCCCAACACACGCATATACCCACAGAAGAAAAACACTTTAACAGCACAACTGCTTGCAACTTGTTATCTGGTCTTTCCAATCTTGATCTATAAGCCTATGTTTATTAAATCCTGTGGTCAATGTGTTGAATATTTCATGAGTGATCCCAGACAAACCACGTCAGTTCCACTAGTCTGCTTTCCTATCAACAAACAGGGAGAACTGCCTTGATTTCACAAGGTTATTAAGAAGCACAAGTGAGATAATATAACATAAACACAATTTGTAAACGCTAAAGTGTAAAATTATGAGATATAATACTCACATGTGATTGCTTCTTATATGCTTTTATGCATCATTTTCAATGGTTACAAAATATTCAAATTGAATTGCTATCATTGTTTATTTAAACACTGTCTAATTGTTGCTTATTCCTGCTTTTTGCTATCATAAAAAAGCTGATTACAAACATCTCTGCATGATTAGCAATTTTCCCTTCTGAAATATTTCCTGAAAATGAATTCCTGGAAGAAGAACGACTGAGTCCAAATAGTAGCTGGGGTATATTTTTCTTTAGATGATGTACATCTTCTTAGTACAACACCCCTACCCCATCCAAAACTTAATTATGATACACCACAATTCAGACAAATTAAAAATGAAATCTAATCCTGGTGATGGCAGAAAATCAGGATATACAAAAACCATATCATAATTTTCGAAAGCAAATAGTTAGATTTTTTTTTATCCTGGAGCATGTCTCCCACTGGCTAAAAATCCTTTTTTTGAAATGCAAAGACCCTGACCTGTTAACCTTCTTTTCCAGTTTTAGTATCCTCTATTTATGTGAGACCTGGTTTTCAGAGAATAAATGTCTTCGCATTTGAGGCTTCAGGCATCATCTTCTCAGTTGGATTAGATTCAGAGCAAAGTAATTTTGGTGAAATTACTGTTTGCTACACAGATTTTTAGGTTAAAGCCAGGGACATTAATTTTGTGCCACATGTATATAAAATACAATATATTCCTCATGATCTGGTTGCAGTTTTCTGGAAATACTATCTTAATATTTGTAATGTATCTGCAGATTCCTAGGCTCCTGAGCTCTACATGCTCACAATATCAATTATGATACTGTTTTTGGAGGCTTAAATGCTCAGAATGGCAGGAGTTCTCTCTGTGTAAAAGATTCCTTTTTTTTTTAATTGAAATTTTGCTTTCCTCCAGGCCATTTCTTTAGGGATGGCTGCAGGAATCAAACAAGAAGTATCTGACCAAAGAAATATGGTTCAGTAGAAACTTGACCTACAAGATGTTTCAGGGAAATTTTACTTACAGCACTAATGAAGGGACTAGTGTGGTTGATTATTGAATGATGAACTGCACGTGGATCATTTTGCCTCTCCAGATATTTCTTTTTGATTTTTCAAAAAATTTTTGACCTTGCCATGTGGCATGCAAGATCTTAGTTTCCTGACCAAGGATCAAACTCCTGCAATAGAAGCTCAGTCTTAACCACCAGACTGCCAGAGAAGGCCCCAGATATTTCTTTTATAAATGGCCTGAGAGGGAGTTCAGTTCAGTTCAGTTCAGTTGCTCAGTCGTGTGCAACTCTTTGCGACCCCATGAACCACAGCACGCCAGGCCTCCCTGTCCATCACCAACTCCCGGAGTCCACCCAAATCCATGTCCATTGTGTCGGTGATGCCATCCAATCATCTCACCCTCTGCTCTCCCTTCTCCTCCTACCCTCAATCTTTCCCAGCATTAGGGTCTTTTCAAATGAGTCAGCTCTTCACATCAGGTGGCCAAAGTATTGGAGTTTCAGCTTCAACATCAGTCCTACCAATGAACACCCAGGACTGATCCCCTTTAGGATGGACTGGTTGGATCTCCTTGCAGTCCAAGGGACTCTCAAGAGTCCTCTCCAACACCACAGACCAAATGCATCAATTCTTTGGTGCTCAGCTTTCTTTATAGTCCAACTCTCATATCCATACATGACTACTGGAAAAACCATAGCCTGGACTACATGGACCTTTGTTGGCAAAGTAATGTCTCTGCTTTTTAATATGCTGTCTAGGTTGGCCATAACTTTCCTTCCAAGGAGTAAGCGTCCTTTAATTTCATGGCTGCAATCACCATCTGCAGTGATTTTGTAGCCCAAATAAATAAAGTCTGACACTGTTTCCACTGTTTCCCCATCTGTTTGCCATGAAGTGATGGGACCAGATGCCATGATCTTAGTTTTCTGAATGTTGAGCTTTAAGCCAACTTTTTCACTCTCCTCTTTCATTTTCATCAAGAGGCTCTTTAGTTCTTCTTCACTTTCTGCCATAAGGGTGGTATCATCTGCACATCTGAGGTTATTGATATTTCTCCCGGCAATCTTGATTCCAGCTTGTGCTTCTTCCGGCCCAGCTTTCTCATGATATACTCTTAGGAGGAGGAATAATGAAAAAGTGCAGGCTAAGAGATGTGTCTGATTTCAGCTTTCCCACTAAACAGCTACAGTAACCAAGTTACTATTTGATCTTCAGTTTCTTCCGCTACAAAGTTGAACCTAACAAACAATTCTTCTATATGCAGCAAAGGTCACGTAGAGAGTCAAGTAACATAGAAAGTCTTTTTCTAAATGTTGTGCTGTTGTTGTTCATTGCATTTGTGTGTGTGTATCTGTATGTGTGTTGGTAGAGCTTCCTACTTCTCTAGTTCTACTTCTCTAGTATCAGTAATTGAAAAACAGGTTGGAAAAAAAGTGTTCTCCTATGTTTGGGCAAATAGGAATCAGGCCACTCTGACCTCATGGTCACAGAGAGATCACCAGAAAGCCTACAAACCTCATCCAGTGCTGCCCAGACAGTGTGTGTGGCTGAGAGGAAGATGGAAGATGTGGTGGAGAAAGCGAATGCCTGTTCAGAGGTGAACAGGTACTGCCAAGGTGCTGCATGTACTAAATGCTACAGTAACACCTGCCTGGCAGTCACTGTTAGCTCTTACAGAAATGGCCAGTAGAGTTATCTCGGGAAGTTGCTGTCGTTGTTGCTCAGTCGCTAAGTCATGTCCCACTCTTTGTGACCCCATGGACTGCAGCACGCCTGTTTCCCTGGCCTCCACTATCTCCCAGTTTGCTCAAATTCACGTCCACTGAGCTGGTGATGCTATCTGTCTCATCCTCTGTCTTCCCCTTCTCCTCCTGCCCTCAATCTTTCCCAGCATCAGCATCTTTTCCAATGAGTCGGCTCTTCACATCAGATGGCCAAAGTATAGGGGCTTTAGCTTCAGCATTAGTCATTCCAATGAGTTTTGGGGTTGAATTTCCTTCAGGATTCACTGGTTTGATCTCCCTGCGGTCCAAGGGACTCTCGTAAGTCATCTCCAGCACCACAATTTGAAAGCATCAATTCTTTGGCGCTCCGCCTTCTTAGTACATGCACTCTGCAGGGCTGTGTGGTCATCCCAGTGGCCTCCGGCTCACCCAGGCTGCATACCTCTGCAAACGTCTGTTAGAGTCACACTTTCATTTCTCCCTAAAACTTCACTAGCCCTGCCACTTGGCTGAACACCATGCTGCTTCTTTACAGCCTCCTCAGCTCCAGGAAGAACCAACTGCTCTTGGCTTTCAGGTGCCCTTCGCTGGCTCTCTGCCTGGAAGGTACTTGCCCCTGCTTGCTAGCCTGGTAAACTGGTAAGCCTGTCTCCATTCAACATCCAGCTAAAGTGTCTCTTGCAGGTGTTGTGTCACTTCCTCCTTCGAACTGCCTTACTAGCACCCAAGACAATACTATCTACACAGGACAGCGTGAGTTTCTTGGAACCACGCATTTCATTTTGATGTCTGTATTTCCAGCACAGAATCTGGCAAACAGGAGCTCAGTCCATACTTAGCCCTGCGTTCTAATCATCTCATCTGCAATTCCTATTTGGAACAGGGGGAAGGGAGGAGGAGCTTTAGATGAAAAAAAGTTGTGGAAACTGCCTTGGGAGAATCTATATGAAACCATGTTCAAATTTCAATTTGCTTTATGGAAACTCATCTTTAAACAAAGGAAAACGGGACCAGATGACGTAGGGTCTCTTTTAGTTTCAAAGATCTCATCTAAGAGGAAAGTCCCTCCACATTCAACCCCCAGTTCACTCTCTCACGAGTTTCTTTTAGAACTTTTTTTGGGTTGTGCTGGACTGTCACTGCTGCACGTGGGCTTTCTCTAGCTGCAGTGAGTGAGGGCTACTCTTCGTTGTGGTGCAGGGGCTTCTCGTTTGCAGTGGCTTCTCTTGTCTGGGAGCATGGGCTGTAGGGCACACGGGCTTCAGTGGTGGCAGCTCTCAGGTTCTAGAGCAGAGGCTCAATAGTTGTGGTGCAGTGGCTTAGTTACTCTGAGGTGTGTGGGATCTTCTCAGATTGGGGGTCAAACTCATGTCTCCTGCATTGGCAGGTGGATTCCTATCCACTGTACCACCGGGGAAGTCCTCTCTTACACTTTCTATCAACAAACGGCCTGTTTAGGTTAACAAATTACTCTTTTCAAAATTTCATTACTTGCTGGGAAAGCTAAGCCTTATTTACCCTTCAGTGCAAATTATTCTAAATAGAAATTTTGCTGTGGAAAGCCACATGCTGGGGGCAGAGAGAATACGTCGTTGTTTGCGTATTGAAGTATAACTGACTTACAATGTTATATCAGCTTCATTTTGTCTTTTGTTTATTGAAGTATAAATGAATCACAATATTATATTAGTTTCAGGTGTACAACAGAATGACTTGATATTTTTATACAATACAAAATGATCACCACATGGAGAAGGGTACTTTGAATGGAGGACTCTCCAGGCATATAGGTTACAGCTCTAATGCTAATTAGTGCTTCTGCACTGCAATCCACTTTTGGCCCAAATTCCTGGCCTGTGCAAAGCCATTCTCCATGGTGTAAAGAATCTGGGCATCCTTGCCAGGCAAAGCTCATTTCAAATCCTGGCTCTGTCACATACTGGCTCTATGACTTGGGTGCGTTACTCAAATTAAAGAGAGCCTATTTCTTCACCCATAAAATGGTGAAAATAACAATATATACCTCACAGGTTGTCAGGGGGGTTAAATGAGATGATGGGGCCAAGGTCCTGACATCCAGCAAGTGCACGTAAGTAGGGACTATCACACCTTTGTATGACCCTGGGGTTCCCCAGACTTGCCAACAGTAGGTCTGGTTGGTTGGCTATCAGGTCTTGCTCTGAGCTGGAGGTGGGTTGGTGTGAGAGTGGTTTGGTGGTAGGACGGGAGGCCTAGTGGTTACCAATCATGTACAGCACACTGTGGGGCCCTGAGGTTTGATCAGCTGGGGGCAACACACCTTCCAGGAGCTCCAGGAAAATCATCAACCCAAAACCTGCCCATGACCCTAGATTCTGGAGGGTCTTGCAGCTGCAGATCTTTTCCATTCCTAACCTGCTTAACTATGGAAACCACTGCACTTTATAAAGCTGTGAAATACTCAGAATTTTTTATTTCAGACATAAAATAAAATGCCAGAATCAGTTTTGCACCTGTAAACACTCTATCTCACCTTTAGAAGTGAAGCCCATAGAAGGTTTTTTCTCAAAGTGGGTGTTCAGAGTAGCTACACCTAGGCTCCATCTCAGACTCTCTGAATCACGATCTCTGAGATGGGGATGAAGAGCCTACACTGAGTCAGGTCCTCCCAGGTAATCCTGCCACACCCTGAACCCTTGCTTCTGCAAGTGCATCACCTGAGAGCTTGTAAGAAATGCAGATGCTCAAGCCTTGCCCAGACCTACTGAATCTGCACTTTTAAATAACTGCGCTAAAATAGGCATAACACAGAATCTGCCATCTTAACTATCTTTAAGTGTACAGTTCAGGAGTGTTAAGTATATTCACATTGTTGTGTGGCCAATCTCCAGAAGTCTTTCCATCTCGCAAAACTGAAACTCTGTACCCATTAAGACAACTCTCCATTTCCTCCCTGCCCTCCACACCAGCCAGAGGCAACCACGCAGAACCGCAATTTGACAAGCTCCCCAGCTGATTCATATGTCCATTAAAGGTGGAGAGGCACTACCCTGAGTATGAGACCCACACATAAAATTAGGAGCCACTGTGACTTTCTTGAGGCACCCAGGCCATGATCTTGAGTCAGGCAATGGAAACCAGCCAGCAGAGCAATGACTAGACTCTACAGACAATTCTGATGCATGCTCAAGTGGTTTGAGGACCTCTTCTTTAGACCAGTGATTTGCACACTTGCCTACACACTAGAACCATCTAGGAACTTCAAACTTCACGCCTGAGACCCATCCCGAACCAATTAACACTAGTCTCTAAAGGCAGAGCCCAAGTAATCTGTATTTATGAAAGCTGTCTCAGTGATTCTGATAACTCAGCCAAGTTTCAGAACCACTGATCTGGACAGATGAAGGAGGCTGTTGGGATTCTGTGCCGTGCATGGAGTTCAGAGGGCAATGATGGCTCCAGGGAAGGCATGTGAATGACTGCTCCGTTAAAAAAAAAAAAAAAAAAAAAAAGCTGGGGACTTCCCTGGTGGTCCAGTGGTAAAGAATCCGCCTTGCAATGCAGGGGACTCAGGTTTGATCCTTGGTCGGGGAACTAAGACCCCACACACTGTGAAGCAGCTCCACCTGCATGCCACAACTGCGGAAGCCAGAGCGCTCTGGAGCCCACGAGCCGCGACTGGAGTCTATGCACCACAACAAAAAAAGGTCCAGCGTGCCACAACTGAGGGCTGAGGCAGCCAAATTAACACATAAATAAAGTAATTAACAAATTTTAAAAAGCTGGCCTTGTGAAAAGAAATGGCTGTCCTCTGAGAAGCCCTCACCCCTCCCATTGCCTGTCATTATTTCCTGTTACAGGGCTCTGTTTATTTTCTTCACAGCATTTACCACAATTGGCAGTTATCATGCTTCTTGTCTGCCTCCTCTCACGAAACCAACACCTGCCTCTGTGTAAGAGCCAGGTTCAGAGCTCTGGCTCACCTCCCCCTCTCACAGAGCCCCTGATAAATATTTCAGCGAGTCAATCAATCCTGCGATGTCACCCATTTGCCCTCCCTGGTGGTGGCTTCTGACGGTGAAAGCGACTGCTAAACTGTCAGGATGGAGAGAATCATGGTGGAGTTGTGGGAGGAACTGGGGGTCTGCATGGAGCAGTCAACCTCAGTGAGAGAGAGTTTTCCCATGGGGAAAAGGCCCCAGGGAAGTGCAGAGAGCAGTGTCGATGGATTCACTAGGTGAAAATCAGAATTCTTCAATGAATGGTAGGGACTTTGAGCTAGTGAAATATTGAGTATACAAATGTGAACTCATCTAGAACCTCCCAGCTAGTGATGCTTGGACAACAACACGTTTATACAACACTCTTCCACCTGACTCCCATCCCAGGTGGAATTCTGTAATGGAAAGAGCATAGATTTTGGAACAGACCCACATTCCAATTCTGCCCCCTCTTCTAGCTGGCTGTTCAACAACAAGAAATTACTTATGTGAGCCTCCATCTAAAAAAATGGAATAACAATGATTATCCCACAGATTACATAAAACACCTGGAAAAGTGCCTGACAGAGCATAGCTCAATGAATGTTAATTCCCCAATCTGTAATCTGGATTTACTAAACTACTCTTTTACAAACTGCTTCTTCCTTTACTTTTTTCTAAAAGTAACTTTTATTGGCATATAGTTGCTTTACAATGCTCTGATAACTTCACTGGTCCTCTACATGTTTGAATGGCAAAAAAAGAAAATCACACATTGACTTGTGGATTGTCTTCTATCACTGTATTGAGAGCTCTTGTATACTGAATACATGAAAAGTTGAAGGATTTATTGAACTTACTTCCCAGGCTAAATGGAAATGCCTTTGGGGACAGGAACCTTACCTTCTGCTTCCTTCTGTCCTCTACACTGAATTCTGTGGTCAGATATGAAAATCTGAAATGGACTTCCCAGATCTTCCTGAGCTACTGTTATGATGGGAAGCCATGGTTGTTCCAGAATATTCTGCATCCCTGAGAGCAATCTCTGCTCAAATGCAGCCCATCTGTGCATTCCTGACACTATGACTCTATCTCAATTTTGATGATACTCTGTACTAATTGAACTAGATTTTTCTCTTTTTTTAATTAAGGTTTTTATATGCTTTATCTTTTAACAGAATTCAAAGTATTATAAAGAGGTATAATATCTTTCAATCACCATGCTGTTATTTAAGACAGTGTCCAGGAATGCAAACTTCTTCACCCAGTCTAATTTTTCCCTTTTCCTTTAGTAACAGAGCCCAAATTTTTGGCTGTACACTACAGTCCAATTAAAGGATGACATTTCTGATTCTCATGAGCAGTTGACTGAGTCAGATGTTGGGGTATTTCCCATAGAGATGTGAGAATACTGTGTAGCACTTCTGGGTGAAGTCTCCTTATTAAGTGTTTATATGTTTATTCTTCCTCATCTGTTGCCAGCCTGGAACATAGATGAGATGGTTGGAGCACCAGTTACCTTCATAGACCATAAATACCAGGTCCACACTTTTAGAGATTACAGAGCTAGCAGCCAGAAGGAGACTGAGTTCTTAAAAAGAATTCAGTACTCCTGCCCATGCAAACCCCAAACTGCCTGTAAAATCCCTTTGCAAGAGAAAGTGGCCAACTATTACATGAAGCTGAACTTAATTTGAACTAATATAGGTATAGTTAAATTATGCTTCTTGAATATTCAATTCACATAAATGAAGTATAATCACAAATAATTATTGCACTGATTCCATAATGATCAAATAGTTCACAGTCTACTAACTGCACTGAACTACTGACTGAATGTAGCATTTTGACTTGTAATGCAAAATTTAAAATATTAAGATGCTTTGAGAAGTGTAGCTGATCCAAAAAGCCAGTTTTACACAGCACTAAATAGCCCTACGCCTCTCTGGGCACCATATATTACCCCTTCAGGAAAACATATGCAAAAAAGCACCATAATAAAGTAAAAGCATACTGTTGGTTTTATGGATTTTACTAGCTATTTTTATTTATCTGAAGTTTTGAATATTTTTTAGGCACATTTATTGTGCTTGAAAATTTTTGTCATTAGTAAGAAATAGTCTCTGTCCTAGAAACACATACATGCCCTTTTGGTTTTTGCTTTTTGTCAGAAAATGAGCAGAGTGGGAGAGAAAAAGAGACAATATGAGATTAAGGGAATATAGGTTAAAGGCAATGAAGTGAAAGGTCATGAAACTGGTCATTGGGAAACAGGGAAAAGCAGAACTTGGAGAACGGTGATGAGTGTGTCCTCTGGGCTAGCTGGACATAGGGTAGAGATAATGTCTGCTGGTTGAATGATGGATTTCTGATTATAAAGCCCGTGAATTATCTTACTCAGCGACAGGTGTGGAAACACAGGGAAGGGTTGCCAGGGGTTACTAGTTAAGAGAAGGAATGACTAGGAAGGAATTGCAGGAGGCATTCCTTGGGATGATAGAAAAGATAATGTCTCTATACTCCACTGTCTGAGATAATGAAGTTTGGCCAAGGTTGGGTCAAATATCAGGGAATGATTCAGATTTTGACCTCATAATCATACTTTTGTGAGATGCTCTTTATGAAAAATACAAAATTAAGTAAGCCAGAGTCTTGAACAAGACTCTGAATAAACAAATGAGAGCTTATCAGCCTTAGCCTTGTTGTAAATCCAAATCTGATCATTTATCTATACTTTAAAAACAAACAAAACAGGGACCATACTGTAAAGACTGTTAGTAAACATTTTCCCTTCAACTGTACATTTTGAGTACACTTCCTGTCAATACATGTGACTGCAGCTCATCTTTTAAAATAATTCTGTGGTTTTTCTATTATTCATTATATATATATATAGAGAGAGAGAGAGAGAGAAAGAGAAAGAGAGAGAGAGAGCAAGCAAGAGAGAGAAAGAATGATATTTAAATTTTGTCCACGTGTTGATTCTCTCACTGGGAGATGCCTTCCATAACAACAGAGCCTGGAATATGATAAGCCCTAGATTAAATGTTTGTTGAATTGATACCTTGTTTGAGCTGTGTAGTTTCCAGGTCTGACAGGGCTAAAAGACAGTGATTTCCACTCTGAAGCGCCCCCCCCGGCTGGAGTGGTGAGTCGGAGACCAAAGCACCAGTACTCTATTCTGAATGCCTGTCACATCCTTACATCCTTCCTCTCTCTCTCTCTTTCTCTCTCCCTTCTGGGCTGTCAACACTCAAGGCTCTTCTGAATGGTGGGAAACCTCATTTGCTCAGGAAACAAAATGGTATTGCAGGAATATGCTCTAGATTTCAAAGCACGTCTAACCTTTCAGGGAAAGTTTCCTGAATATCTTTCTCTGGATGGATGACAGCAAAATCCCAAGCATATAACTGGAAAGATAGTGGCACTCGGAGAGTCCTGAGTCCATGTAGCCACTTTGAATTTGAAAAACAAAGAATATTAAAAACGAGTCAAAATTTCACAGGATCAAGGGGTGTGGGATTCTGGAAATGAAGTTCTCTTTCTATTCTTATGTTTCATCCCCAGTGCCTGAGTGTCTGGCAGGCACAAGTTTCAGTAACCAGGTCACATGTTTCTCCAAGTTTTCTCCAGATCCTCGAATTATCTTGGCATCTCTTTTTGATATCCTATTTTTTAGGATGAAGACCTTAGATGGACACTGTTAGTTCACTAATCACCATCTGTTTCTACTTCCTAACATACTTACATTGTCTTTCTGATATTTTCCAGTTTCCTCTGCAATCCAGACATTTCGGGAAAGCTGACCCCATCTCCAGCTCAAGAGGCAGGCTAGAGGCCACAAGCCCGTTACAGTCCCCTGGTCAGTTCATCTGTTCAGGAAAGTGCCTGTGACTCCAGGTGAATCTCAGTGTCTTTCTTAGAACACGGGGACTTAGGCGCCCTATTCTCACTGAGAACAAGCCAGAAAACATTTGGCTCCCACTGCAGCTGGCAAAAGCTAATTAAACATTCGCCAGTGTTTCCTTTGTTCCTGGGCACACAGGTCACTCCATTTCCCAGCCTCCGTGGCCATATGGCCGAGTTCTAGCCAATGGAATGTGGGTCAAATCCCTGTCTCCCCTTTTCAAGCCTGCTCGAGTGATCCTCCCTCTTCTTTCCCCATCTGCTGACTGAGAGGAGAACCACAATGGGGAGAGCCTGGGTAACCACTTGGAGAAGAGCGTACGTACCAAGACTGTTGCTTGACCAGGAATGCCAGACTGAACTGCATGGAAAAACAATTTTATATTATGTGAGATCATCAGAAGTTTGAGGTTATCAGTTAGTGTTAGTTTCTCCTGATTAGTTCACTTCTTTGCCTCTTTCCCTTTTTATGGTCTCACAAGTCCTTTTTATTGATTAAACATGTTTGCATTGGGTTTCCTGTTACTATTTAGAACATATGGATCCTGCCTTGCATCTTAGGATTGCACTATGGCTTTCTGGTTGTGCTCTTGATACTTATTCATCAGTTCATTTCTGGCATTCAATTTCACCCTGCCTAGGGAGCGTGATCTTGTTTGGTCAATGGTTTAACTAGTGGTTGTGGTTAGATGCTCTGCCTATTTTCTCTATTCACTAAATTAATTCTTGTTTTTTTCACTACAATTTGCTCTCCACTTAGGGATTGAGGATAATCAGTACTGGCTCTATGCTGCTCCTGGTTAATTACTTAATGCTTCCTAATTACTTACTAAGGAAACCAGTAGCCAGATAATGTAACTAACAGCACAAGGTAAGAGAAGATAGAAACTTAGACAAGAGCGTCTTATCCCTACTTTCATGGGAGTTATATTCCTCTATGACCAGATCAAAGTATCCACATTCCGTGTTCCCATGATTTTCACAGGGACCAAAAGACCTCAGAGGCAAATGGCAAGGGTCAAAGGAACAATAAAGTGGTTTGATTTAGTCTTTCGCAGAGAACTATTTAGAACAAGCAGCCTCCTGTGTTAACAGCAAAGGCCACACCTATGTCATATCCACATTCACAAATAAACCAATGTTAAGGAAGTGCCAAATAGGACCACAGGCAAGATCTTTTCTTTCTGCTCCAACCTTTCTTTCTCACAACCCTTTACTGTCCCACCCAAAGAAGCCTTCCTGTGCCACTCACTCCATTAGATTAGATGTTTTAAATATCATACCAACTATTTTTTAACCTATTAATCCTGCTTCCCATCTTTTCTATCCTCATTTGTATTGACCACTGGAATTACAAAAATGATTAAGTTAAAAATTCCTTCCTTGAAGCACTTACAACCTCATGAAGGAGACCAAACTCATATTTAAGTTTAGTAAAATGTGAAATGAGGCACAGAAAAGGACCACTTCGCCCAGTATAAAGCTCATAAAGGTTTCCAGGGGGAAAGATGCCTAAGCTACACCATGAAAGCTGAATACTATCTGAACATAAACCATGAGGCAGAGATGCCAGCATCTGATGAGTGGAGGGACATATCCAGCTAGGATGAGGAAGGCAGGTTTCTTTCCTCTGTTGTTCATGTTTTTGACTCCCTGTTCTAAATTCTTGATAATATATTCTGAGCTATTTTTAGTTCACTAAGCTGCTTCTGCTGTATTCTAGTATCCAACCTGCTGAAAAAGATGTCCATATATGTATGTGTGTGTGTATATATATAAATTATAAAATATATACAGTTTATTATATATATACATATATATATATATATAATCTGTTTGTTCCTTAACCAATCTATGTTGTTTTTATAGTTTTCTATTTCCTGCAAATACTTTCAACATTATTATTATTATCTTTAATCCAGTAAGCAAAACAGCTTATCATCTGACACCAGAAATCTATACAGCCTTTTCCCGCTGTCCTGTTTCAGCTGATTCTCCCTCCTGATGTCTTTCTCTCTTGTGAGCTTGGTTACCTATAACTGCGCATTTGCCACTGACCTTGAAGACTGCCTGTGAGGTTTTCCTCCGGCCTGAGATGAATATGCTTCCTCCTCTGGGTTTTGCATTTGCTGCTGTCAGAGTCTTAGAAACGCCGCTACTTGGGAACCAAGTCAAACCAAATTTAAGACGTAACTTTCTCTGGCTCCCTCAAATTGTACGCACCCCAAATTCAAGTGCATGTGAGAGCTGGCCTGTGGCCAATTTTCTGTGGGATTATTTTTTCTTTTCCTTCTTCCTCCTGTTCTGCTCAGTTCCAAGTAGCACTTTCTAGTCTCTTGTGGTTGTGATGCAGAAGAGCATGTTTAATTCTACTTAACTCTCACTGATGTTATTGCAATTTGAGGTTAAAGGCCATAGGGTCGGTCTTCCAGAAGTGCCCTCCCTGTTGGACTTGACCTCTCTCTTTCCTGCCCCTCAGGGCTAACAACCTTGGTCAGCGGGGTGTTCTCTTGCGTTCTCTTCCGGCATCTGCAGTTTTGATTCCCCATTCCCACCATCACCCCTTTCAAATATTATTCTGAAAACAGTCTTTTATAAAAAAAAAAAAAAAAAAGAAAGAAAGAAACCTGACAGGAAAAATGTAGAACAGTGGCAGCTTGACTTTACTAAAGGATAAAAATGTTTATGATATGATGCAATGTTTATTGTCAATGATTAACAACATAAATAATTTCAAGTGGCATTATTAGTCTGTAACACTGTATGAAATTCCACCTACAGCTGCCTCGCTTTCTAGACACCAGATACCCAATTGGCAAATGTGTTTTGAATAATCAAGGATGCAGATGGTGTCATTAAATAGTATCTAATCACATAACCTTCAGTTTCTATTTCTCAGGTCTGAAATGAGAAGGGTGAATTCTGACCTCTGAAATGAGAAGGTCACTTCAGTTCAGAGTAGTCTGGCTCTTTCAGAGCTAATAATCTGGGCTAACAATATTTCAGCTCTTTTCTCTGGGGAAGGAAGAGAAAGACAGGTTTATCCAGTTACTATTTTTTTCTCTTCTCCATCCAAAAAAACAGGAGTTTGTAGCAGCAAGCAAAAATATATCAACATAATAATACAGAAAAATATATTGAGATTTTAAAATGAGAGGAAGGAAAAAAGAAATGAAAGCACAGGAGTTTATCCCATAATGTATTATAGTTGGGTCACAAAATCTATGCAGGACTTCCCAGCACTTCCTAACTTAGCGAAAACATATACTATATTTCATATATATATATTTAGTAGTTAATAGGCTAAACAGAAAGCTCCCACATGAGTGTGATTTTCAGTACAGAAAAGACTGATGGTATAATAGGCATTACTATGTCTTTATTCTTCAGTCACAAGTTTTGGCAGATACTCACCGGTTAAGTTTAATGCTAACTGAGGTTCTACTGTGTACTATTTCAAATGGCACAGAAAATATGGCACATCTTGTCTGACCCATTGATTGAGTTTGATTTTGGACTTATCACCAACCTCCACAAGAGCACCTCACTCAAAGAAAGGATGTATTGCTCTAACCCCCTTAATGTTGATAACATGCTTCCCTCAAAAGAAAAACCATTATAGAATTTTAGGACATCCTAAAAAGAATTAAAGGTCTATAATCTATCTTTCCCATCTACATTCAGACAGGAGAAAGGAAGAGAGTTAAAGCCAACTCCTTTGCCATGTGCTGGAAGGTCAGTTCTAATGCACTGAGCCATCTGACATAGTAAGTGCATTTTCTTTTAAAAGATTTTTTTGATGTGGACTATTTTTAAAGTCTTTATTGAATTTGTTACAATATTGCTTCTGTTTTATGTCTGGGTTTTCTGACTATAAGGGATGCAGAGTTTTAGCTCCCTGACCAGGATTTGAACCTTCACTCCCTGCACTTAAAGGTGAAGTCTTAACCACTGGACCACCAGAGAAGTTCCTTACATGCATTTTAATTTTTCTGTCTTGATATTTTGTGACTCCAGTGGACTAGCTACTGTTGCCAAAGCAATATGGGTTACTGCAGGGATCCAAAGGTGTTTTGCTTGTTTGTTTTAAAACAGTAACATGACAAAAATGGGAAAAGTAAATATACAGAGTAAATTCAGCCCCTTTTCTCTTCAAAATGCATGAAATCTAGGTCCTCTGGTCATCTCTCTGATTATACAAAGGCTCATGAAGTGACTTTCACAACTGGTATAGAGACTTTCTCCCACTCAGTGGGGCTGGCATTATCAGAGTCCTTTTCTCAATTTCTGTTCTCAATTGAGAACCCTCTGAAAATGTGGGACATTGAATCTATACAATATTAACTACTCACCTGCAACATGTTTACCCACAAATGGAAAAATGCCTTCTTTATGTAAATAAAGGTGACCAGAAAGGTCCAAAGTGTTATATTTCAGGGAACTTGTGAAGAGAAGAGAGAGAAATGCAGGGTGTAAACCATATAAATAAATTCAGTTGGGTTTGCAAAAGACTCAAATGCAAATGAGAATCAAGATTCCACCATTAACCGAATTTTTTCTCTGTGATTATTCCTTCTAATCAATATAATCTAAAAATGTTCAGACATGATGATGGACTCCAATCATCTTATGCCAAGAAGAATCAATGCCTCTACCTTCTGCAATACTACATAAAACTTCCTTAAAAACAGGTAACATATTTGCTTCCTACTAACTGAAATGCAGTATTTTAAAAATCAGAAGTCTACATGCACATCAAGAAACCCTATAGTACAGGGCACTTTTTTTTTTTTTTACAGGGCACTTTTTAATCAAAACCTCCCAAAGCAGGATCTCTTTAAGATGAATCAACGAAAAAAAAAAGAAAAAAAAAGACGAATCAACGATCAAGCAAAATGTCATGTTGCTACCAGAAACCTGGAGATAACAAGTCTTTTAAGAACAACTAAAAACCAACTCAGGAACCTCAGAAAAAAAACCTATATTTAAAGAAATATGTAGAAGCTCTAGGAAAGTGCGTGTCTTATGCTGGGAAGCTCACTGAACCCCATTGGCTCCTGCTCCCAATAAATTATGCTGAGAGCATGTCTGGAAGATAAAACATGAGACTGAAAAAAAAAAAAAAAAACATGAGACTGAGCATTCACAGGAACAGTATAGGTTTTATGTCCATGCACATTTTCACATGGTAACACAAGAGCAGAACTCTGCTTCCATTAAAGGCAAGTGCTTCTCAGTTCAGTTCAGTTCAGTCACTTAGTGGTGTCCGACTCTTTGTGACCCCATGGATTGCAGCTCGCCAGGCCTCCCTGTTCATCACCAAATTCTGGAGTTTACTCAACTCACGTCCATTAAGTCAGTGATGCGATTCAACCATCTCATCCTCTGTCATCCCCTTCTCCTCCTGCCTGCAGTCGTTCCCAGCATCAGGGTCTTTTCAGATGAGTCAGTTCTTCACATCAGGTGGCCAAAGTATTGGAGTTTCAACTTCAGCATCAGTCCTTCCAATGAATATTCAGGACTGACTTCCTGTAGGATAGACTGGTTGGAGCTCCTTGCTGTCCAAGGAACTCTCAGGAGTCTTCTCCAACACCACAGACCAAAAGCATCAATTCTTTGGTGCTCAGCTTTCCTTATAGTCCAACTCTCACATCCATACATCACTACTGGAAAAACCATAGCTTTGACTAGACAGACCTTTCTTGGCAAAATAATGTCTCTGCTTTTTAATATACTGTCTAAGTTGGTCATAAATTTTCTTCCAAGGAGCGAGTGTCTTTTAATTTCATGGCTGCAGTCACCATCTGCAGTGATTTTGGAGCCTAAAAAAATTAAGTCTGTCACTGTTTACATTGTTTCCCCATATATTTGCCATGAAGTGATGGGAATGGATGCCATGATCTTACTTTTCTGAATGTTGAGCTTTAAGCCAACTCTTTCACTCTCCTCTTTCACTTTCATCAAGAGGCTGGTTAGTTCTTCTTTGCTTTCTGCTATAAGGGTGGTATCATTTGCTTATCTGAGGTTATTGATATTTCTCCTGGCAATCTTGATTCCAGCTTGTGCTTTATCCAGCCCAGTGTTTCTCATGATGTATTCTGCATATAAGTTAAATAAGCAGGGTGACAATATGCGGCCTTGACATACTCCTCTCCCTATTTGGAACCAGTCTGTTGTTCCATGTCCAGTTCTAACTGTTGTTTCTTGATCTGCATACAGATTTCTCAGGAGGCAGGTCAGGTGGTCTGGTATTCCCATCTCTTGAAGAATTTTCCACAGTTTGTTGTGATCCACACAGTCAAAGGCTTTGACATAGTCAATAAAGCAGAAATAGATGTTTTTCTGGAATTCTTGTGCTTTTCCGATTATTCAACGGATGTTGGCAATTTGATCTCTGGTTCCTCTGCCTTTTCTAAACCCAGCTTGAGTATCTGAAAATTCATGGTTCACGTACTATTGAAGCCTGGCTTGGAGAATTTTGAGCATTACTTTGCTAGCCTGTGAGGTGAGTACAATCATGCAGTAGTTGAGCATTCTTTGGCATTGCCTTTCTTCAGGGTTGGAATGAAAACTGACCTTTTCCAGTCCTGTGGCCACTGCTGAGTCTTCCAGACTTGCTGGCATATTGAATGCAGCACTTTGACAGGATCATCTTTTAGGATTTGAAATAGCTCAACTGGAATTCCATCACCTCCACTAGCTTTGTTTGTAGTGATGTTTCCTAAGGCCCACTTGACTTTGCATTCCAGGATGTCTGGCTCTAGGTAAGTGATCACACCATCGTGATTATCTGGGTCATGAAGATCTTTTTTTGTATAGTTTTTCAGTGTATTCTTGCCACATCTTCTTAATATCTTCTGCTTCTGTTAGGTCCATACCATTTCTGTCCTTTATTGTTCCCATGTTTTCATGAAAACCACAATTACAGAAAACTACACATCACAGAAAACCACTTTGCAGAAAACTACACATCACAGAAAACCACAACCACAGAAAACCAACCAATCTGATCACATGGACTACAGTCTTGTCTAACTCAATGAAACTATGAGCCATGCCGTGTAGGGCCACCTAAAACGGACGCGTCATGGTAGAGAGTTCTGACAAAACGTGGTCCACTAGAGAAGGGAATGGCAAACCACTTCAATATTCTTGCCTTGGGAACCCCATGAACAGTATGAAAAGGCAAAAAGATGGGACACTGAAAGATGAACTCCCCAGGTCGGTAGGTGCCCAATATGCTACTGGAGATCAGTGGAGGAATGACTCCAGAAAGAATGAAGAGACAGACCCAAAGAAAAAACAACACCCAGTTGTGGATGTGACTGGTGATAGAAGCAAGGTCTGATGCTGTAAAGAGTAATATTGCATAGGAACCTGGAATGTTAGGTCCATGAATCCAGGCAAATTGTAAGTGATCAAATAGGGGATGGCAAGAGTGAACCTTGACATTTTAGGGATCAGTGAACTAAAATGGACTGGAATGGGTGAACTTAACTCAAATGACCATTATATCTACTAATGTGGGCAAGAATCCCTTAGAAGAAATGGGGTAGCCATCAGAGTCAACAAGAGTCCGAAATGCTGTCCTTGGATGCAATCTCAAAAATGACAGATGTTGTCATTTCCAGGGCAAACGATTCAATATCACAGTAATCCAAGTCTATGCCCCAACCAGGAATGCTGAAGAAGTTGAACATGAATGGTTCTATGAAGACCTACAAGACCTTCTAGAACTAACAGCCAAAAAAAGATGTCCTTTTCATTATAGGGGACTGGAATGCAAAAGTAGGAAGTCAAGAAATACCTGGAGTAACAGGCAATTTGGCCTTGGATTAGAGAATGAAGCAGGGCAAAGGCTAATAGAGTTTTGCCAAGAGAACACACTGGTCATAGCAAACACCTTCTTCCAACAACACAAGGGAAGACTCTACACATGGACATCACCAGATGGT
This sequence comes from Cervus elaphus, assembly GCF_910594005.1. NCBI lineage: Eukaryota > Metazoa > Chordata > Mammalia > Artiodactyla > Cervidae > Cervus > Cervus elaphus. The sequence continues at coordinate 32,366,851 of NC_057846.1, forward strand.
CAATACCAAAATCAGATTGATTATATTCTTTGCAGCCAAAGATGGAGAAGTTCTATACAGTCAGCAAAAACAAGACTGGGAGCTGACTGTGGCTCGGATCATGAAAGCCTTATTGCCAAATTCAGACTTAAATTGAAGAAAGTAGGGAAAACCACTAGATCATTCTTCAGAGTGCCTGAAGAACTATGGATGGAGGTTCATGACATTGTACTAGAGGAAGGGATCAAGACCAGGAAATCAGTCCTGAATATCCACTGGAAGGACTGATGCTGAAGCTGAAGTTCCAATACTTTGGCCACCTGATGGGAAGAACTGACTCACTAGAAAAGGCCCTGATGCTCGGAAAGATTGAAGGTGAGAGGAGAAAGGCCAACAGAGGATGAGATGGTTGGATGGCATCACTGACTCAATGATGGACATGAGCTTGAGTAAACTCCAGGAGTTAGTGATGGACAGGGCCTGGCGTGTTGCAGTACATGGGGTCGCAAAGAGTTAGACACAACTAAGCAACAGACCTGAACTGAACTGAGGGGGAAGATTTTTCACATAAAGCTAAAATAAAACATGAAGGTCTTTGAGACCAGAGACTGCCAAGAGGACAGTGGAAGGAAAGAATGGGGAGAAAGGAATACCTCCTTTGAAGTTAGGGTAGTTTTTCCAAGAGCCAGGTTTAGTCTCAGTTTTAGGAGAACACTTTTAAATACCTTGGACAGCTCAAAACTGCTGTTCAGGGAACCAAACATCAAATGAGGCAAGAACAACCAGAGCAGTGTTTTAAAAATCCTGGCAAGAGGGCGGGGACATATGTATACCTATGGCTGATTCATGTTGACGCAGAGCAGAAACCAACACAACACTGTAAAGCAATAATCCTCCAGTTAAAAATAAATTAAAAAGAAAAGAACCGTACAGAATTAAAACTATACCACCTTGCAGCTATGTAAACTTGGACAAGTTACTCAATTTCTGTAAGCCTGAATTTCCTCACCCATAAAACAGAAATAATAATAATAATTGTGACTACTAAATGAGATAAAGCAGGAATGAGTTTAAAAAGAAAAAAATCCTGGCAAAGCAGCAAGAGGATGAAGAGTTGGTTTTGCATAGTTTTGAAGACAGGAGTGAAGAAGCAGAGGCAACTGCTCCAAAAGGCACTGAAATCCTCTAGCGTCAATGGATCAGTTACAGGGGACAGAGGATGCAGTGGGGTCGCCCGGGGCACGCACCCCTCCCTACGCCACCCCACTATGCCGTTCATTCTTTCACTCTCGACCTCCAGAACCCCGCGATCAGCCTCATCTCTGCAGCCCGGATTCCTCTGGGAGCATGGAAGCTTCTGGCACTGGAAGCCAGCCTGGTAAGGGCGCAGTCGGACCCGGAGGGCGGGGTGGGGGCCTGGCCCTTTAAAGCCCATCCACGTCCTCCAAGCGGAGGGAGGGATGCATCCTGCTAACAGTGCTTCCTCTGTGGCCCACCTGTGGTTGGCCTGTGTTGACGATGATCAACACTCACTTGACCCCGCAGGAACCACCTCCTAACTGAGCCCCTCATTTCCACCCGAAGGGTCCTCAGGCGTCTGTGACCTAAAGTCGGGCGAGGCCAGGGCTTCAAGGGTCCCTCCAGTCCACCCCCCCCCCCCCCCCCTCCCCGACCCTCAGGTACTTCATTCAATAGAGGAAGGAGCGCAGAGAAACGTGGCTGAATCAAGGGGCCTGCCAGCCTATGGACCAGTTTTAAGCCGGAAAGGTAAGTAAAACCGTTAGTCGCTCAATCGTTTCTGACTCTTTGCGACCCCCTGGACTGTAGCCGCCCCCCCCCCCCCCCGCCCGCCGCAGGCTCCTCTGTCCATGGAATTCTCCAGGCAGAATACTGGAGTGAGTTGCCATGCTCTCCTCCATGGGATCTCCCCGAACCAGGAATCGAACCTGGGTCTCCCCAAGAGTCAATAAAATATTACAGGAACCTGCTGTAAGGGGTGAGGGGGAGGAGAGGATAAAGGCTGAGAGGCTGAGTCCCACGCGGGACCCCGCACAGCACCCCACCCCACCCCCGCCACGTCCCCGCCGTCGGGACGAGGGGCGCTGAGACCCGATTCCCTCAGGACGCGCAGGCCGGGCCCAGGGAGCCGGGCGGAGGGCAGCCCTAGACAGGGGACCCAAGTTCCCGAGACTGAGGCGCCGCGCGCAGCTCTCGGTGAGCAGCGGCGGCGGCCCGCAGCCAACACCTCAACAGTTGTTCTCGCGCCTCAGCCGGGAACTGGCGCACGTACCTGACGCCGGCCCCCCGGGCTGCAGGGGCTTCGGCTGGGGCGGGGGCGTCTGGAGGCGGCGGGGAGGCCTTGGGCGGGGTAGGGGTGTCACACCGCCTTCCCCTCAGGCTCCGGGGAGCTGGGGGAGCGGCAGGGAGGAGCAGGGCGCCTGCATTGGCCGCAGGACAGCGGCTCAGCTGAGGCCCTTCACAGGCGAGGACACGCGCCCCCTACGCCCCGGTGCGCGCCCCACTTCACCCCCTACCCCGCGCGCGGCCGGCGCCAAGGCCTGGTTGCGAGCGCCCCCTGGAGGCTCCGCGTGGAGGGCACAGTCGGGAGCGGAGAGCGCCGCCCCTTCCCGCCCAGAGAGGGGTCCTGGACACCGGGTCCAGGACTTGGGGGGGGGGGGGGAGGGGAGGGGATGTCCGGGCAGGGGGTCCAGGACTGAGGGGGTCCGGTCTCGGGTGGTCACAGCCCCGGCTCCAGGACTGGGGGTTCCGGTCTTGGTGGTCACAGCCCTGGCTCCATACCTGGCCCCGCCGCTCACCTGGGGTTTCTAACCGAGAGGACCTCCTCTCTACTTCGCGGGTAAAGCGGAAGTAACTGGAAGGTAGTGGGAGCGATGCTTCCTTTCAAAACACATTCCAGGAAACTTTTCGGATGGATGCTCAACTGCCACCAAAACCGGCGACGATATCGCTCCCCTCTGCATCCTCGGTGTCTGTAAGAGCGCCGGGCATATGGTAGGAGCCTGGTAATTATTTTTCATTGAATAAACGCATGGATAAATGAATGGACAATGTGGCTTCCCCCCCCCCCCCCCCATTCTATGTCTTCCTGAGTACATTCACTTCACAAAACATCTAAGATAGAAATGCTTAGGGAGCAGCAGTATTCAAAAACATACATAAACACGTTGACTTACATAAGAGGTAACCAATGCCACATGTTATGAAGCAACTTAGAAAGAATGCATGGCTTTTCTGCTCCAAACAAATTAAAGGTCGAATTCTTGCCTGGAGAATTCCATGGGCAGAGAGGCCTGGCCGGCTACAGTCCATGGGGTTGCAAGGAGTCAGAGAGGGCTGAGCGCCGAACACTTTCTCTTTTCAGACAAATGAATGCTGGAGGTATATACTGCAAGTTGCATCTGTTTGTTTTTGCAAGAGTAAGTAAACTAGACAGCTACATTCTCTCAGTGTAAGGTATTGTCAGAACCACAAACTGGACTTCAGAATCCATAAGACTCAGAAATGGCTGTCTCTGACACTGGGATGACATGGAGGATACTATATACAGTGTGAATATAGATCCAGGGACATAGGAGGGTCTCCCTCCCCATCCTTTTAAGGCACATCAAACAAGAACTTTCTGAAAATCTAGAGGGTGGATGGCAAGAAATAATCTCTTTCTATCTTTGTTTGAATTCTCACTTCCTTTTATGAAAATAGATCCTTTTCGGGATCGAACCCTTTCAGATTTCAGATTTATTTGTTGATGTTGAGTCACTCAGTCATGTCTGACTCTTTATGACTCCATGGACTGCAGCATGCCAGGCTTCCCTGTCCTTCATTATCTCCCAGAGCTTGCTCAAACTCATGTCCATTGAGTTGGTGACACCATCCAACCATCCTATGTCGTCCCCTTCTCCTCCTGCCTTTCCCTCCATGCTGGGAGGGAAGATGCTCAATGTTTCCCAGTATCATGTTCTTTTCCAATGAGTCAACTCTTCTCATCAGGTGGTCTAAGTATTGGAGCTTCAGCTTCAGCATCAGTCCTTCCAATGAATATTCAGAACTGATTTCCTTTAGAATTGACTAGTGGGATCTCCTTGCAGTCCATGGGACTCTCAAGAGTCTCCTCGAACACTACAGTTCAAAAGCATCAATTCTTTGACACTTAGCCTTCTTTATGATCCAGCTCTCACATGCATACATGACTACTGGAAAAAACATAGCTTTGACTAAATGGACCTTTGTCAGCAAAGTAATGGGTCTCTGCTTTTTAATATGCTGTCTACGTTTGTCGTAGATTTTCTTCCAAGGAACAAGTGTCTTTTAATTTCATGGCTGCAGTCACCATGTGCACTGATTTTGGAGACCAAGAAAATAAAGTCTTTCACTGTTTCCATTGTTTCCCCATCTATTTGCCATGAAGTGATGGGACTGGATGCCATGATTTTAGTTTTTTGAATGTTGAGTTTTAAGCAAGCTTTTTCACTATTCTATTTCACCTTCATCAAGAGGCTCTTTTGTTCCTCTTCATTTTCTGCCATAAGGGTGATGTCATCTGCAGATTTACTTGTTCATGTTCTATTAATAGTTGTACAGAATTCATAAATATATTAGTGCTATTTGGCCCATTTGACTGATCAGATACTGACAAGGTGTGATTTATGTGCTCAGAATGACATGGCTGACAGGCTATTTGACTGTAATTCTTAGGGTTTTATTACCTTCCCTCCAAATGAAAAGTGTGCAAATATGAAAGCACCAGTTGTTCCCAATTACTTGAGATATTTTCTGTAAACATTTAACCCATTCCTGTATTTTTATTAGCCAAACTGAAGGGAAAATATTCAGATGATTGCATGAAATTTTAAAATAAACAAATGTGCCTTAAAATTGGTTAATAAACAATTAAGTGGTTAAAATATGATCATCAGAGATAATAATGGAATTCAATTAGGATGATATGCGTCACATCTGATAGTCAATGTTATGGTAAATAATAAGTCAAATAAATAAATACATAGAAAATACAATGTAACATTTTATGAATAACAGGTTATTGCCACAATTAGCTAAAACTGACTTCACAAATATAAATAGCAAAAGAAATACTCCAAAGCAAAACTGTTTTTTAAATCAATTTTTCCTCCCAATAATAACAACAAAAAAGCCTAAGAAGTATAATAAAATAAAATTAGGAATTTTCTCTACCTACTAATCTGTGTCTTTTCCTTGGACACAAAATTTTACATGCATTTGGTTGTAGCAGCCTGTTGACCTGTTAAACTAAGGGGTATTTGATTTTGTTTGTGTGACATTATGTGCACGCAGAAGTGCTAGAGTTCTTGAACCTGAAGATATTTCAAAACAAGAAAGAGAAACAAATTTTCAGGTTACTCATGCTTGTTACATTGAAGCATTGAGGTCCTCAGAGCTCACTGGCAGAACAGTTGGCTAGTTGTCCCCTTAGGACAGTCTGCACCAAGTGGGTGGACATGCTGGAAAAATTCAAACCTATCCTAGAATCTCAGGGTCACAGAGTACCTCCTATACCAATGAGAAGCCTGCATGTACTTATAAATGACCTGTTCAGTGGCCGAATTGTTTAATTATCGTATCAAAGCATAACTGAAACGGTGACACAGCATTTGGCCAAGTAATTCATAGTGTTTAGTAATTTATCTACTGGAGACTCAGCTCTAGGAAATAGTCCCCTCTAACCTACTTGATTTTAGCAGTTTAGGGATATAACAAGACCATTTGGATGACTTTACTGTTCAGTCATCCCAACATTTCCATATGCCCTAACTTTTGTTGCACACATGGGCTTAGAGATTTTTACAAATAGAAACTGTTCCTTCTCCAGGGGATCTTCCCAACCCAGGGATCAAACCCTGGTCTCCCACATTGCAGGCAGATTCTTTACCAGCTGAGTCATTAGGGAAGCCCAAGAATACTGGAGTGAGTAGCCTATCCCTTATCCAGGAGATCTTTCTGACCCAGGAATCGAACTGGGGTCTCCTGCATTGCAGGCATATTCTTTACCAGCTGAGCTACTGGGGAAATCCTCTTCTACCCCAGTTCCTTATATTATACATATAGTGGTTACAAATAGAACAAATATGACCATTTGCTGATAATAGTGCTAGATGACTTTTTAAAAAAAGACAACCCCTAATCTCTCCTAACTACACACATTTATCTACACAATCTAGATAAATGAAATATTAATAGTTCATATGGATCAGATAAAACCCATCATCCTTCCCTTACTGTTAACTTCTTAGATAGTTTATATTTCCTGATGCCCACTGTCTGGCTTCTTTCCACTCCATTTTCTCCTTTTGTATTTAGTTGATGCTCAAGAGCCTACTGAAATGGGCACACAAGAACCGAATGGAATCTCTCAGGCAGGAATTTCTTATATACAGTGATCTCTCACTGAATTATGGTTTTGCTCACACACCAGACTTAGAAAGTGCAGCTGATTCTGTGCAAAGGCTCTGTCAGTGGAACCAACCCAAGGGCCAGTGTAGGGGCTCATTCATGTACTGAGTGTCCCTGCTGAGATGAGAGCCTCTTCCCAAGGCAGTTTAATAAGACAGAGATGTTCAAAGTTAAGTACTCAAGACAGCTTTTAAAAGAATAAAACATCCTCTGAGAGGTCCAAAGATCCAGTGTAAAAACACTCATATTTTATCCTATAAAAAGATGTTTTGATTGTAAATGATCACTGCAAAAGCAACAGTTTGTAAGAGGGAGTGACTTTTGCAACTGGGTCTTCTGTTGCTGTTGCTGAGTCGCTAAGTCGCATCCAACTCTTTTGTGATCCCATGAACTATAGCCTGCCAGGCTCCTCTGTCCATGGGATTTCCCAGGCAAGGATGCTGGGGAAGGTTGCCATTTCCTTCTCTAGGGGATCTTTCCGACCCAGGAATTGAAGTGCATCTCCTACATTGGCAGGTGGATTCTTTACCACTGGGGTAAAGAAGGGAAGCCCATGGAAATGACGAATGTTTGGTTATCCTTTGAGCTTCTCCTATAGTTATTATTCCTCTTATGGAAGTTTAGGAACTTGTATTATTTTCTATTTCCATTTTCCAAAGAATTGCAGATATCTTTGGCAGGACAGATGACTGAGGAAAGTGCCGAAGGCTTAAAATACAATAAAAACAGCTTCTGTGGTATAAGTACATGGGGAAATAGAAGGGTACCTCCCAAAAAAAGAGTTTACTGTGCGAAAACCATATGAGAAACTCTGAGTGAAACTTTGGTTATCAGGAAAGAGACAAGTCGCTTCCCAGGAAAAAGGTGACATCACCAAGAATGTGGTGAGAGTTGGAGAAGATAAATTATGGCTGATTGAAGAATCTGCCCCATGGGAGTGGGATAAATAAGCCATCTTCCAAACTCCCTCCTGATTAGGAGGGATATCAGTGTATTCTTATTTAGTGTAGCTCTAGGGACCATGGAACAAGGTAGCATTTTGGAGAAAAGAAATCAAAAGGCTCTCTCCCATTGAAGATGCCAAAAGGATTTAGAATAAGTGTTCCAGGACTTCCCTGGTGGTCCAGTGGTTAAGAATCCACCTGTCAGTGCAGGGCACACAGGTTCAATCCCTGGTTCGAGAAGATTCCACATGCCAAGGGGCAATAAGTTCATGTGCCACAACTACTGAGGCTGCATGCCTAGAGCCTGCAACAAGAGAAGCCACCACAATGAGAAGCCCATGCACTACAACTAGAGAGTAGCCCCCACTTGCTGCAACTAGAGAAAAGTCCTGCGCTGCAGCAAAGACCCAGCATAGCCAAAAATAAATAAATATGCATTTAATAAATACAAATTTTAAAAAATAAAATAACTGTTCCATTTGACTATATTTTCAAATGCACTTTCCTATAAACAAAAGCAGGACATCATCTTTAGAAATTATTTACACATGTATATTCTGAAAGGCATATGTATTCTGTTACCAAAGAAAGCTATACATGAATGCTTATATATGAAGAAAAAGTAGTTAGACAGACATGTATAAAAATGTTAAGAGTGGCTACCTTTGGGAGGTGATGGGGCTGGAGATGGGTGAGGGAGTGAGTTTTTGCTTCCCACTTTATATGCCATCTTTGAAAAAAAGTTCACCTGACTGGGTATCATTTTTTTTAATGCTTTTTCCTTTTTGCTTTTTTTCTTGTACTTGAACCTTTTAAAAATTGAAGTATGGTGGATGTACCAAAGGTATCATTTTATAACAATTAAACTTCTAAAAATATTTCTTTGTGGGGATTTCCCTGGCAGTCCAGTAGCTAACACACTGCACCCCCAATGCAAAGGTCCTGGGTTTGATCCCTGGTCAAGGACTAGTTTCCATATGCTGCAGCTAAGAGTTTACATCCTTCAACTAAAAACCCCACGTGCTGCAAAGAAGACCAAAGATGAAAGATCCTGCACACAGCAACTAAGACCCCATACAGCTAAGTAAATAAATAAATAAATATTTTTAGAAAATTTCTTTGTGCACCTGATCTATGCAAGGAAGAGAATGCATAAGAGGTGTTAGAGCAATATGAGTGACATCACAGTGCCCAAACACGTTTGGATGCAGACTGTCACTGATAATCATGTTTGGCTAATAAATACTGGTATTCAGATTACTTCTGAGCTGTAATTTCTTAATTGCAGATACCAAAAAGGGGAGATAACGAATTGTCAAAAATCGGAAACAACCAAAATGACCCTCAATAGGTGAATGGATAAACAAACCGTAGAATATCCATACAATGGAATATTATTCAGTGATTAAAAAAAGAGAACTATTAAGCTGTGAAAGACAGGGAGGAACCTTAAATGCACATTGTTAAGAAAGAAGCATATTGCTTGAAAGAAGCCAATCTGAAAAGGCTACATTCTGTGTAATTCCCACTGTATGCCATTCTGGAAAAGGCCAGACTACAGTGACATGAAAGATCAGCGATGCCAGCGGTTGGGAGAGGAGTGGGAGAGAGGAATGAACAGGTGGAGCACAGGGGATTTTAGGACAATGGAACTATTCTGTGTGCTACTGTAATGATCCATACATGACATTCATTTGTCAAAACCCATAGAACAGGGCGATAACAAGTGACCCCTAAGGTAAACTATGGACTCGGTAATAATGCAGCTATGTTCTTGGGTTTCCATTGTGGCTCAGCTGGTAAAGAATCTGCTTGCAATGCAGGATACCTGGCTTCGATCCCTGGGTTGGGAAGATCACCTAGAGAAGGGAAAGGCTACCCACTCCAGTATTCTGGCCTGGAGAATTCCATGGACTGTATAGTCTATGGGGTCGCAAAGAGTCAGACACGACTGAGCGACTTTCACTTTCACTTTTCATTTTCAGTATGTTGATTGATCAGTTGTCACAAATGTACTACACTAATGCAAGATGTTAAGAGGGAAACTGGGGAGGGGAGTAGGGGCACATAGAATTCTCTAGACTTTCTACTCAATTTTTCTGTAAAACTGAAGCTGCTCTTGTAAGTCTATTAATTTTAAACTAACTTAATGTGAGCTTTTAATATTCATATGTAACAATAAACGGCCAATAATAACATTGGCATAATAAGTATTTCAAAACCAAACCAGGACCATGGTGTTCTAATCATGTTTTATAAGGCGCCAAATGCTCTTCTGCCCTATCTAGTTTGTTCAGCCATCTGGGACCCGTTCAGGTCCTGCCTCGGGTGGAGCTGGTGTGGACCTCATGTGCCCTTGTCCACTGGCACGACCTTGGTAAGAGCTCGCATGCCCTCCATCGCCAGAAGCCCTCCAGTTCCCTCCAGGCTGTCAGGCACTAGGGGCAGCCCCCTGGGCTGGAAAGTGCCTCTCATATCGACTGGTGATCACCGCGGGCCATGGCCACAGCCATGCTGCGGGATCCACGCGTCCACAGCGCCGGCTCCACCTGCCAGACACACCCCTCCTGCCGCCACAGGGCTCCCAGGGATGGCGAAGATGTGGAGCGAACGGGTCTGCCCTGAATCCCCTCTGAGAAGCGGGGTCTTGGCTAACAGGGTGCAGGAGCAGGCAGCCTGGAGACGGTGGCTGGGAAGGAAAGCCCCCACACCGGTTTGTTTCCACCTCTCCGCCCGGCTCAGGGCCCTAACCCTGCAAGGCCACAGACGCACTTCCACACCGCTCTGGACTTTCCGTCTGTCATTCCCAAAGTCTGGGTGGCAGTGCTTGCAGCCTAAAAATAAACCCCCACTTCCCTTGGGGGCATTGAGATTTATTTTATTTAAATTGCACACATTGTTTTCATTCCTCGGGGTTTGAAGCACTGAAAACTGGAATCTGCTTCTCAGCTCTCTGCCTGTATTTGTTTCAGTGACAGTCACCCTTGCAACACAGGCTGCTCCTATGGCAACTGCCGCAAAACAAGATGAGGCTTCCACCCTGCTGGGGAACACGAAGCCTCCGAAGAAAGACAAATCCTGCTGCCTTCCACAGGTGTGACCCTCCCTTTTAAAGAATCTGCCTGCAATGCAGAAGACCTGGGTTCGACCCCTGGGTCAGGAAGATCCCCTGGAGAAGGGAATGACTAACCACTCCAGTATTCTTTCCTGGAGAATTCCATGGACAGAGGAGCCTGGAGGGCTACAGTCCATGGGATCACAAAGTGTCAGACATGACTGAGTGACTAACACACACACACAGGAAGGGAGGGCCTGGTGAGCAGGCCTTGAAGAAAGACCAGCATGACAAGGCATGATGAAGTGCTGCATGATGAAGTCCAGCATGATGAAGCATGATGAAGCATGGTGCTAACTCAACTGAAAAAAATTTTTTAAGTAAGCCCTTCCCTTTGGGTTAACGCTTATTTCAATGTTATGTGGCAGCCTGGATGGGAGAGGAGTTTGGGGGAGAATGTACACATGTATATGAATGGCAGAGTCCCTTTGCTGTCCAGTTGAAACTATCATAATACTGTTAATTAGCTATGCTTCAAATATAAAATGAAAAGTTTTTTTAAAAAAGAGTTAATGCTTATTTCAAATGGTTACATGAGGGGCAAGTATTGTACCTTATTTCACATTTATATAATTGCACGCACTGTTCTTAATATTGTAAATATATAGATATGACATAGATAGATATGCAAGATATAGATGGATATATATATATGTACAGTGCATACAACATGTATATATTATATATAGTTATAGCATATTGAAAAGTAGAGACATTACTTTGCCAACAGAGGTCTGTGTAGTCAAAGCTATGGTTTTCGCGGAAGTCATGTATGGATGTGAGAGTTAGACCATAAAGAAAGCTGAGCCCCAAAGAATTGATGCTCTTGAACTGTGGTGTTGGAGAAGACTCTTGAGAATCCCCTGGACTGCAAGGAGATTAAACCAGTCAATCCTAAAGGAATTCAGTCCTGAATATTCATTGGAAGGACTGATGCTGAAGCTGAAGCTCCAATACTATGGCCACCTGATGCAAATAACTGACTCATTAGAAAAGACCCTGATGCTGGAAAGATTGAAGGCAGGAGAAGGGGATGACAGAGGATGAGATAGTTGGATGGCATCACCGACTTGATGGACATGAGTTTGAGAAAGCTTTGGGAGTTGATGACGGACAGGGAAGTCTGGCATGCTACAGTCCATGGGATCCCAAAGAGTTGGACATGACTGAGCGACTGAACTGATTGCCTATAAATACATAATGCTCCCCTTATTTAGAAACTTTGTACTTCTGAGCAGATATTGCTTGGAAAACACTTTTGGCACTTAATATTTAACACTTGCTTGTATTAAATAGAGTTGAGGTTCAAAATTCCTCTGGATCCAACTTGAAAAGCAAGGTTCCATTTCCTTCTAACAGAAGAGTTCTTGATCCTTTTAGACCCTGTGCTCACTTTTTAATCATGAATATTTTGTAATGTCTCCTTAACTATCTTGAAGTGAAATTTATGGTTAATATCATTTACCTACAACTTAATTTAAAAAAATCAATACAATGCTCCAAGTGAAATATAAAGGAGAAATAAAAAGGAAGTCATTAATACTAATATGACACAGGGACACGATGTAGCGTCCCTTACATGTAGAGTCACATACGAAAGTTACAGCCACAAATGAAGGCTTACACGAGTGTCTCATATTGACAAGTAAAAAAATCCCAAATTGGTGATACTATCAGTATTTTTTGAAATGACAAATAACTCTTAGTAAAGCAAGCAAAACAAAGTGTGATCTTCCTCTTTCTACTTTATAATTACATTTATGAAATTCAGTGTATATTAAAGCCATGCAAAAATATTTTGTGTTTATAGGTAAAATGAGTTGGGTTCTAGGCTCTGGTAATCATATAAATACAGTGTTTGGTTTATTTCATTTTCTTACACAAAGATCTGATGGGGTATTCAAAAGTTGATGAAAGTGTCCCATGCCAACAACACTACCCAAATATTGTGACAACGAATCGTCTCTCCCACACAGATTTCCAGAACATACCCTCAGGGTAATTCCAAACCATCTTGCCTTTTAAAGTGAAGTGAAAGTCACTCAGTCGTGTCCAACTCTTTGTGATCCCCTGGACTATACAATCCATGGAGTTCTCCAGGCCAGAATACTAGAGTGGGTAGCCATTCCCTTCTCCAGGGGATCTTCCCAACCCAGGGATCGAACCCAGGGCTCCTGCATTGCAGGTGGATTCTTTACCAGCTGAGCCACAAGGAAAGCCTTATCTTTTAAACCACTGTTCTACATGGCTGATTCATGCCAATATATGACAAAAACCACTACAATATTGTAAAGTAATTAGCCTCCAACTAATAAAAATAAATGGGAAAAAAAAACCCACTGTTCTAGACAGAATTCTGACTCCAACAAGAACACAATGTTAGCATATTTTATTCACTGTTTTGAGATTCGAATCAAAGTTGGAAGGCAACTGGACGGCAAAGTTGCTGAAAACCAGACTTTTCTTTTTTTAAATAGATGGAACATTAAATTCTTTTAATTTTATTGTTATTATTATGGCCATGCCATGAAGCATGTGGCATCTTCCCTGACCAGTGATCAAATCCATGCCCCCTGCAGTAGAAGCGCACAGCCCTAACCACTGGACTTCAGGGGAGTCCAGGCTGGGTGGTAAAAATAATCATAATAAAAGGAATAGCTTCTGAGAACTTGGCACTTTGAGATTAGGCTGAAATGATTTGTTTATTCACAAACCAAAAAAAGCTAGGTCTCCAAAAGCTTTTCTTATATATAAGCACTTTATATAAGAGCAGCTGGTCCCAAGGCCAGGTGATGCCTTAGCAGCTCAGCCATGGGGAATAACACGGAAGCCCAAAATGAGGCCAGTGATGAGCTCAGTGAAACGAGGGCATGAGATGCAGAATACTCAGCTTCTCCATCTCCAAACAGCTGCCTGTCTGTAAAAACCACGTCAAGCCTGCTTGAGCACAGTATCCCTTCTGCAGGGCTAAGTGTCATCTGCTTGTCTGGAAATAACATAAATCCCAAGCAGATTCTATATGCTATCTACCAAATAGAGACGTGGAGTCATCCAAAGAAAGAAGCCTATGTTAAGAGGAAGGAGATGAGGCAAGAATTCTCAACCTTGGCTGCACACTGAGATCGTTTGGGAAAACATTAAAAAAATATGGGTAGCTAGGCCCTTCCCTTTGGTATTTTTTTTTTAGTATGTGAACTAAAGCATCACTTGCCTTATCAGTAAACAAAGGATATTGTAGTCGATGATGAGCCCTGAGGGAACTCAGGATGCAGACAAAGGGGATGCCCATTGCCAAGCCCATTTAGCAGTCAGCTGATGCAATAGGACTTGTTAATTCTCTTCCACAAAAGCACATACTAGGCTTCATTCATTTTCCTCAGAATATCTTGTATTTTAATTTCTATCCATTTATGTTCTATAAATGGATAGAAATTTATGTTCTACAAAGCTGATGGGAAGAACTGACTCACTGGAAAAGACCATGATGCTGGAAAAGACCATGATGCTGGGAAAGATTGAAGGTGGGAGGAGAAGGGGATGACAGAGGATGAGATGGTTGGATGGCATCACCGACTAGATGGACATGAGTTTGAGCAAGCTTTGGGAGATGGTGATGGACAGGGAAGCCTGGCGTGCTGCAGTTCATGGGGTTGCAAAGAGTCGTACATGACTGAGCAACAGAACTGAGTTGAACTGATGTTCTATAAATACTAACCCCAGACTTGTGAAACCAGCACTTTTCTGGCCCTTAGGGCTCCACCAAATGGACTAGGATCATCATTATAATGTACAGTCTACCCAGAGAGTGTAAGGTGATCTGTGGTATTGAGACTGAAAGAACAGGGGGGGAGAGTCGGCTGTTACTCACCTCTCTCCTTTGCTACCACCAGGAACAGAGAGGGAGAGAGAGAAGGTTTAGCTTCCAGGCTGCAGAGCAGTGAGCTGGGCTAAATGATGGGAAGGATTCACCTGGCCAGGGCTAGAAGCAGATCCAAGGGGCTTCACCATAAGAGTGGGATGAGCAGCCTCTAGGGGCCTCCTTCCTCAGTCCAAGCCACAGTCTCCAGAGCAGCCCAAAAGGATGAGGAATCCAAAAAAGAAGAAGGGATTGGGCTCCCTCCTGAGAGCTAGATCAGAATGCCTCTAATCCCCCAAACTGTACCTGGAAGGATCTCATTTGCAAAGGACAGAATCCAACTCCAAAACCTGAAGAAGGAAGAATAGCATTTGAAGGCTATTCGGGAGCTCCCACTCCTGTGAGGACGCTGGAGGATCAGGCTTAGAGACAGTGTCAAAGGAGGGTGGGCGGCTGCCAGAACCACCAGCCAGTCCAACGAGGACACCACTGCTGCTGTCATGGACACGAGACCCCCCCCTCCCCCACCCGCCACCCACCACTGATGCTGGCATGAGATAGTGGGCACTGCTGTGGGCATTACTGCCACTGCCTTTGGGAACTTAACGTTGCTCCTCTAGCTGCCCCACCACCCCCTGTGAGTGCTTTTTTCACCTGATTCTTGAAGAGGTGCTGTGCTGGGCTTAGTCGCTCAGTTGTGTCCGACTCTTTGCCACCCCATGAACTGTAGCCCGCCAGGCTCCTCTGTCCATGGGATTTTCCAGGCAAGAATACTGAGTGGGTTGCCATGCCCTCCTCTAGGGGATCTTCCCAACCCAGGGATTGAACCCAGGTCTCCCACACTGCAGGTAGATTCTTTACCGTCTGAGCCAGCAGGGAAGCCCTGAAGAGATGCAGCCCCTCCAAAGGACAAGCAGGCTAGGCCAGACTGGGGAAGAGAAAGCAATTCCCCAAAGGACAGAATCTCAAAACATACGCTCTGGTCCTGTGGTAGTGAAAGTAAACACCCCTGTGTCTGATATCGACGTACGAGCATCCCAACCTCTGGGAGATGCAGTGGGAAAGGGCTGTGAGGATGGCTGCTGTCCACACTCTTGGAATGAGCTCCCCCACGGATGACTTTTCTAGGGGAAAAGGCTTATTTTTTTTAAAACAAATATTTTCATAGATTGGGAAAGACATGATTTTGTTGTTGCTATGTAACTACAGTATCCTCTTATGCTTTCTTTTCCAAAGTAAGATAAATTTTTGACTTGATTTAGAAGGTAATCTTTTTAAAAAATATTTTATTTGTTTGGTTGCGCCAGGTCTTAGCTGCAGCACACTGGATCCTCGATCTTCAGTTTTGACATGCAGGATCTTTAGTTGAGGCTGATTGGACCAGTCAAGTTCCAGCTTTGAGAGACTGGGATGAACACTCTCTGAATCTCTTGGCAGCAACTCCATTAAGTGGGGGAGCACAGAACTGCCCTGAGTAACTCACATACCTGTTTTTCAGGATTCAACTGTCAAATAAGTGTAAACATAGCATTAAGATTATTTACTATTAATGAAAGTACTTGAAAAGTACATCAAAGGAACCAGCTTTTCTGCTGTGTTTGGATTTGCTTGTTAAAGATCCATTCTATACAGAACAGGTTGAAACAGAAAACGAAGCCTCATTGCCTGGACTTTTCTGACTAATAGAAGCACCTACATAAGAATATAAGTCAGTTAACACAAACTGAGTGACTTCATTTACTTTGATAGGCAAATTCCAACTTCTTCAATCAGCATAATGTAAAAAATAAAAAGTTAATTCAATGCTTTTATAATAGTGTGGTCATCTTATTCCGTGACTTACTCTGTGACCGAAAGTCACATTCCTGATGACCGAAAGAGAGCTAAATTTTTAACAGTTAAATATCCTGTGGATTCTTTTAAAAATAATTTTATTCATTTATTTTTGGCTATGCTGGGTCTTCATTCCTGTGCAGGCTTTTCGCTAGTTGTGATGCATGGGATTCTCACTGTAGTGGCTTCTGTTGTTGCAGAACACGGGCTCCAGGGCTTCAGTAGTCACGGCTCCCAGGTTCTGGAGCACAGGCTCAATAATTGTGGTGCGCGGGCTTAGCTGCTCCACAGCATCCTGGATCTTCCCGAACCAGGGACTGAACCTGTGTCTCCTGCATTGGCAGGGGGATTCTTCAGCAGTGAGCCACCAGGGAAGCCTTCTATGGATTATCTTGAGAAGCTTGATTTTACTCAAAAATGTTCCAGTAGTCGATAGGTGCAGAATTCTAAATTGCAAGTAATTCTTTCAGATTTTGGAAGATATTGCTCCAGTGTTTTCTTTTTTGCTTCCAAGGTTACTATTGAGAGGTCAAAAGCCTGTTTGCTAATACTGAGCATACTACTACTTCTATCTGTCTAAAAACGAGTAGTATCTTCTCTGTATCCCTGGATTTCTAATATTTAACAAGAACTTGCCTCAGAGTGGATATATTAGGCAGTACCTAGGGCTTTTTCAATCTGGCAATTTACGTCATTCAATTCCAGGAAATTTTCTTGAAGTTTTTCTTTAATTATTTTCTTCCCTGCATTTTCTTTCTTCCTGGAACTGCTATTATCCAATTGTTTGATCTCTTGGATGATCCTACAGTTTTTTTTTTTTTTTTAATCTTTTCTGTTTGTCTTCTGTTTCATGAGAGGAGTCCTCAAATTTACTTTCTCAGGGCCACCAATAGAGCTTTCTGCAATGATGGAAATGTTCTATATTCGAGCAATCCAACATCTTACCCACTAGACACATGTGCTTTTGAGTACTTGAAATGTAACTAGTGAAAACAAGGAGTTAAATCTTTAATTTTGTTAATTTTGAATAATTTATTTTTCAGTAGAGTGGTTAGTGGCTACCACATTGGACAGCACAAGTATTAGTTTTCTGCTACCATGTTTTTAATTTTCAAGAGCCCTTTGCAGTTGTACTTTCCCCTAAATCTTCAATTTCCATAGCTTTGGTTCTTGTTTAATGGATGCAATATTCCCTCTTCTCTGAGGATATGATTATAGCTTTTGTTTTTAAGTCTTGACTAATTTCTGTTTCCTCCAAGATGCTTCTTCTCTTGTTGCCAGTTTGTTTTGGTCTCTATCTTCTATATAACAGGCTTCATGAGGTAATCCTTGGTGGTCTGCTCAAAATTAAGAGTGGAGAATTTAAAAATCGATTAAAACTCTGAGCTTGTGACTTTCACTAAAGGGTGATGTCAGTAGAAAGTGAAGTGAAAGTCGCTCAGTCATGTCTGACTCTTTGTGAACCCATGAACTATTCAGTCCATGGAATTCTCCAGGCCAGAAAACTGGAGTGGGTAGCCTATCCCTTCTCCAGTGGATCTTCCTGACCCAGGAATATAAACCAGGGTCTTCTGCATTGCAGGCAGATTCTTTACCAGCTGAGCTATCAGGAAAGGCCTGATACTTCTATTGATTTTCAGTAGAAAAGCTGTAGGCAAAACTTTGACATCAGTATATTTAAGTGTTTTCTTTTTTGGCTGGCTAGATTTCTCCAGGGAAGAGTCTTTCAATCTCCTACTTAGAGAGAGTTAAGATCTATCAGCTGCATTTTGGGGACCAAGTTGGGGAAGAGGCTGGGGAAGGAGAAGATTTCTTAATCCCCCTCAATGAGACTAAACATGCAGACTTCTACCAGGCTGAGGAAGGGTCTAGAGCTCTAATTTCTTCTCAAACAGCTTTCACCCTGGTCCTCCTTACATTAGCTCTTTTTCTTCCTTTTACCTCCAGTCCTGGAATTGCAAGAGCTTACAAATCATGCCCTTTGATGATTCTGCTATATGATTCACTTCAGCTCAGTTCAGTTCAGTCGCTCAGATGTGTCTCTTTGCGACACTATGGACAGCAGCACGCCAGGCCTCCCTGTCCATCACCAATTCCCGGAGTTTACTCAAACTCATGTCCACTGAATGGGTGATGCCATCCAACCATCTCATCCTCTGTCATCCCCTTCTCCTCCTGCCTTCAATCTTTCCCAGCAACAGGGTCTTTCAAGTGAGTCAGTTATTCACATCAGGTGGCCAAAGTACTGGAATTTCAGCTTTAGCATCAGTCCTTCCAATGAATATTCAGGACTGATCTCCTTTAGGATGGACTGGTTGGATCTCCTGGCTGTCCAAGGGACTCTCAAGAGTCTTCTCCAACACCACAATTCAAAAGCATCAATTCTTCAGTGCTCAGCTTTCTTCACAGTCCAACTCTCACATCCATACATCACTACTGGAAAAACCATAGCCTTGACTAGACAGACCTTTGTTGACAAAGTAACGTTTCTGCTTTTTAATATGCTGTCTAGGTTGGTCATAAATTTTCTTCCAAGGAGCAAACGTCTTTTAATTTCATAGCTGCAGTCACCATCTGCAGTGATTTTGGAGCCTAAAAAAATTAAGTCTGTCACTGTTTCCATTGTTTCCCCATCTATTTCCCATGAAGTGATGGGACCAGATGCCATGATATTAATTTTCTGAATGTTGAGTTTTAAGTCGACTTTTTCACTCTCCTCTTTCACTTTCATCAAGAGGCTCTTTAGTTCTTCTTTGCTTTCTGCCATTAAGGGTGGTTCATCTGCATATCTGAGGTTATTGATATTTCTCCTGGCAATCTTGATTCCAGCTTGTGCTTCCTCCAGCCCAGCATTTGTCATGATGTACACTGCATGTAAGTTAAATAAGCAGGGTGACAATATACAGCCTTGACGTACTCCTCTGCCTATTTGGAACCAGTCTGTTGTTCCATGTCTAGTTCTAAGTGTTTCTTCATGACCTGCATACAGATTTCTCAAGAGGCAGGTCAGGTGGTCTGGTATTCCCATCTCTTTCAGAATTTTCCACAGTTTCTTGTGGTCCACACTGTCAAAGGCTTTGGCATAGTCAATACAGCAGAAATGGATGTTTTTCGGCAACTCTCTTGCTTTTTCGATGATCCTACAGATGTTAGCAATTTGATCTCTGGTTCCCCTGCCTTTTCTAAACCCAGCTTGAACATATGGAAGTTCACAGTTCACATACTGTTGAAACCTGGCTTTGAGAATTTTGAGCATTACTTTACTAGCGTGTGAGATGAGCACAATTGTGCGGTAGTTTGAGCATTCTTTGCCATTGCCTTTCTTCAGGGTTGGAATGAAAACTGACCTTTTCCAGTCCTGTGGCCACTGCTGAGTCTTCCAGACTTGCTGGCATATTGAATGCAGCACTTTGACAGGATCATCTTTTAGGATTTGAAATAGCTCAACTGGAATTTCATCTCCACTAGCTTTGTTCGTAGTGATGTTTCCTAAGGCCCACTTGACTTTGCATTCCAGAATGTCTGGCTCTAGGTTGGTGTCACACCATCGTGATTATCTGGGTTGTGCAGATCTTTTTTGTATAGTTCTTCTGTTTATTCTTGCCACCTTTTCTTAATATCTTCTGCTTCTGTTAAATCCATAGCATTTCTGTCCTTTACTGTGCCCATCTTTGCATGAAATGTTCCCTTGGTATCTCTAATTTTCTTGAAGAGATCTCTAGACTTTCCCATTCTATTGTTTTCCTCTATTTCTTCGCATTGATCACTGAGGAAGGCTTTCTTATCTCTCCTTGCTATTCTTTGGAACTCTGCATTCAAATAGGTATATCTTTCCTTTCATGGGTATATCTTTCTCAGCTTTCCCACTGATGGATTGAAGTTCTATTTACTCAGGTCTATTAAATCACTTACCATTGATCCATAAGTTTTTCAGCTTCCAGAAACTTGTTCCTGTTGTCTCCTCTCCTCTTTTCCTAATCTGTGTGAGCTTAGGTCCTAAAACACTTATTTTTTTTTCTGTTCAAAAGGGAGGAAAATTAAACACATATGTTCAACCCCCTACTTTAACCTGCAAGTTCAAAAGAGTCTATTCATTCTGCAAGGTTCAATTCATGAGGGATTCTTCTGACTTATTTGCCTTTGGCAGAATTAATTTTGTCCTTCAAAGCATTCAGTAATTTTTAGTACAATAATTAGATTCCCAAAAGGGTAGTGGTGAACCTTCTAAAAAATCAAACACTTATTTCAATATGTTGTTGTTGTTCAGTCGCTAAGTCATATCTGACTCTTTGCAACCTCAGGGATTACAGTATGCCATGCTTCCCTATTCTTCAATATCCCCCAGAGTTTATTCGAATTCATGTCCATTGAGTCAGTGATGCTATCTAACCATCTCATCCTCTGCTACCCTCTTCTCCTTTTGCCTTCAATCTTTTCCACCATCATGGTCTTTTCCAATGAGAATCAGATGGCCAGAGTATTGGAGCTTCAGCTTCAGCATCAGTCCTTCCAATGAATATTCAGGGTTGACTTCCTTTAGGATTTACTGGTTTGATCTCCTTGCTGTGCAAGGGACTCTCAAGAGTCTTCTCCAGCACCACAATTATTTGGATATATTTCTACCCACTAAATTTTTAATTCTTATTCTTTTTTTGCTGTCTTCCCAAATTAAAACTGAAAACCAGCACCTCCACAGCACAGAAGCCTGTTTATACATCATAGATCAATTTTTGAATTTATTGCCCTCTAGTGGCACTTCAAGAAACTAACTTCTTGTACAGCCTATGGGCTGTCTTTAAAGAGAAAATATATGATATTGAATTCAGTTCAGTTCAGTCGCTCAGTCGTGTCCGACTCTTTGCGACCCCATGAATTGCAGCACGCCAGGCCTACCTGTCCATCACCAACTCCCGGAGTTGACTCAAACTCATGCCCATCGAGTTGGTGATGCCATCCAGCCATCTCATCCTCTGTCGTCCCCTTCTCCTCCTGCCCCCAATCCCTCCCAGCATCAGGGTCTTTTCCAATGAGTCAACTCTTTGCATGAGGTGGCCAAAGTATTGGAGTTTCAGCTTCAGCATCAGTCCTTCCAATAAACACCCAGGACTGATCTCCTTTAGGATGGACTGGTTGGATCTCCTTGCAGTACAAGGGACTCTCAATTATTAAATTCTCAAAGGAATGCATTGCTCTATTTTTTTAAAATTTTCCTAATTGAATATGCATAGCCTTTACAATCAAAGAAAGCTACAATTTTCAAAATCATTCAATGAGTTTCTTTTATAATATAATTACATTAGGAAGCTGAAAGAAAGTTTCAGTACAAATTGTATGTTTTTAAAATATAACCTATTTGTAATGTTTGCTTTTCTTATTTCTCAGTCTGACTCAGTTGAATTACAATAACCTTCAAATGAATGATTTATGATTCAAATGGTATGTAAATATCTGATGTTCCTTACAACAGAAAATGTTTTACTTTATATACCAAAACCCTGAACTGAGCTGCTTCTGCTCAAATTCAAAATCAATCTGACATCTTTAATATGTAGGTTCAATCATGTTTATTTAAACACAGACATACAAAATGTGTAAGATAAACTTTCTTGGATGATATAATTAAGGAGAGGGTCAAAATTTGCACACACCTCCCTCATCACTGAGTCGTCATGCTGGCCTGTGCTTGTCAACAAGGCTACACATGGGGATGCGGTGGGCAGAGCGGAGGCCTGTTTGGGTTCAAAATGAGATAGGATATGATTTGTACAGTTCTCAGAAATGTTTTAAGCAATTGCATAACACCACACCAGAAGAGAAACTACAGAAAAAAGCATTATTTAACTCACAAATCATATATGTGTATCTATATATATGCATTTATATATGGCATGCATACGTATGTATATCTAAACTGAATAAAAAACTTTCAAATGTTTTACGTAGCAAAGAAGTTCATGCCAAGCAAATATAAGAGAAATGAGTATTATCAGATGAGACCCACAGAAGATAGGACATACACCCCTGTCCTTCCCCATCCCTCTGAAAGCAGAAGCAGTGCTGGCCACAGGAGTTCAACATTCTGAGCTCAGAGTCTTTCTAGTTCCTGCTCAGCACAATTGATCATTTCTGCGAACTAGTGATGGCCTGCATTTTCCATTTCTTCCTCCTCCTCCCCCCCCCCCCCAAATCAGCATTCTTATTCCAGTTATCCTGCTCTTACCACTTCTTACTGGGTATGATCAGAGCAGATAACTTGTCATTTGGTTTATAAGTGGCTGGACCAAGAGGCGCCCCATCTGAGCCCTCCCTTAGAGAGCCTAGACACAGAGCTTGAGGCACCAGCTGAACAGGATTGGGGGTGGTCTCCACTCGGGAAGGGATGGATGAGTACGCCTTCTGTGCAGAGAGAGGGTGTGCATGGATATGTGTGTTTTACCGCGACTGTGGCAGAGAATATTAGTTGTCCAGATATTCGATCTCCCCTTTCTCTACAAGGGACTTTCAACTGTTCATAGGTAACTGTTCACAGAACCAAAAAGAACATTCTGCCCAGCCTCTTCTGCAACGAGTGTGTGGTTATGTGACTAAGTTCCAACAGATGGGATAGAAGCATGAATAATGTGCATGGCTTCTGGGTGTGACCTTAAAAGCACATTCTTCCTTCCAATTTTCCCCTCTTTCTGCTGGTTGGAAGGCACTCAGAGTGCTGAGATGTCTGGAACACGGGGCTAAGGAAGGGATACTAGAATGGTGGAGGGGCAAGATAGAAGAACTCCAGGCCCCAGACATCCTTGTGTTACAAGGCCAGGCTTTAACCTCCCAGATAAACTTCTATGTCATCTAAGCCACTGCTCTTCAAGGTCTTTTCTTACACAGTCAAATCTTTATTTAAAAAGAAAAAAAAACATGCCCAGGAAGGAAGCAGATCTCATTAAGAGTAGAATCTAACCAAGTCTGGAGATTTGAGGGAAACATTCTGGAGAAAAGTTTAATCTGATCTAAATAATGAGAGGAGGACTTCCCTGGTGGTCCAGTGGGTGGGATTCCATGCTCCTAATGAAGGGGGCCAGGGTTCGATACTTGATCAGGGAACTAGATCCCACATGCCACAACTAAAACATAGTCACAGGCTGTAACTAAAGATCCTGTGTACCACAACCAAGACATGGTACAGCCAAATAAATAGATAGATATTAAATAAAGAAGAAGAATGAGAGGAACCAGGCTGGAAAAACTTTCAGATAAGAACAAGCATGGGGTGTCGAAGTACAGAAAAGAATTCTGGAAGGAGACAGAAGGTATTCCCTGCTAAACCTGCAGAGGTCAGCACAACCCACGTCATTCTACCTTTGTAGCCTCTTGATTAAGGAAGGTGAAGAAGATTAAAAGTCAAAAGTAAAACCCCAAAGTGAATCCAACTATGTGGTTTTTAGAACCATTTACTGAGAAAAGAAATGACAGTAGGTTTTAGGGGAAAGATGAGTTCACTTTTGGATGTGTGGACTTGGAGGTGTTCATGAGTAGGCAATTGGTCATGTGTCTCTGGTGCTGAGAATTAACATCCTGGATGGAAAAATGTTTAGTAGGAGTCATTGGCAAGCAGATGGTAAACAAAACTAGAGGAATGGATAGGAACAACTAAGAAAATCTAAACTGAGAAAACAATGTAAGAGAAGACAAGAAAGTCTAAAATCCTGCCCTGAAAGAATTCCCGCATTCAATGATTGAATGTGAGTGGGGACTAATCAGGAAGACTGAGAAGGAATGGCCAGAGAGATAGGAGGGAAACCAGGCAAGTTCATTGTCAAGGAGACCAAAGAAAGAAACTTGTTTCAGTAAAAATGATGACCAAAAATGTTGGATGCTGTTTTTTCAGGGTCACGTAGGATGAGCTCTGATAGGAGCCCACAGGACTCTACCATATGCAGGTAGTTGATGACCTCAATGGAGAAGGAAAGGCCTTGGGCAGTGGGGATGGAATCCAAATTAGGGTTAGGTTGTATCCAGAGCAGATGGTGTAGGAAAAGAGACAATACTTTCTAGAAGTTTAGCTCCAAAGGGCGAGACAGAGAGCGAGCGAGCGAGCAAGCAAGCAGCAACTGCAGGGGTAATGAGGTTGAAGATGTTTGGTTTGCTTTGGCTTTTTAAGTTGGAAAATTTTTAGTTGAGTTCATTTAAATACAGGCTTCCCGGGCAGCTCAGCTGGTAAAGAATATGCCTACAATGCAGGAGACCTTGGTTCGATTCCTGGGTTGGGAAGATCCTTTGGAGAAGGGATAAACTACCCACTCCAGTATTCTTGGGCTTCCCTGGTGGCTCAGACAGTAAAGAATCTGCCTGCAATCAGGGAGGCCTGGGTTTGATCCATGGGGTGGGAAGATGTCCTCAAGGAGGGCATGGTAACCCAATCCTGTATTGTTGCCAGGAAAATCCACACAGACAGAGGATCCTGGTAGGCAACAGTCCACGATTAAGCACAGCACATTTAAATACAAAAGGGAAAGGTCCACGTGCAAGGAAAAGATTGAAAGTACAGAAGACAGAAAGGAGAGCACAAAATTCAAGGTTCCTGAAAAGGTGAGAAGTGTAAAATTCAGAGCATATGGGGACAGTCAGCAGAAAATGAAAGAGGGAAGGAAGCATGGGGGGGTGGAACAGGGCCAGGACTAGAGTAAAGCAATAAGGCACTCAACTTGGGCACAAAATTTCCGGAAGCACCAAAAAGAAATCCTCAGTAATTAAGATAAACACTATTTTAGTGCAATCTCTATATAGATCAAAACTAATGCAAAGAATTTATGATGAATAAAATATTAAAATCTTAAATATCCAGTCAGTGGGTAATTTGTTATGGCATCCCTAGTAAACTAATATAACACATATCTCAATATTGCAGAAAGAATAATGTAGCTTCATAACAGATTAACTCCTCTCTCCCAAGAACTCTGGAAAAATTCTAGAATTAAGAAAACACATGGAGTTGAGAAATGAATATTAAAAACAACAACAAAACAAGAAACTCCTTGGGAGCCTGAAGGCCGTTTTGAAACGGTGTGTGAGGCAGACGTGTTTATCTGCAGGGGACAGGGCTCTGCCAGGGGGTGGTGGGCAACTAGAAGCTGCCTTGAGAAGGCCTGAAGGAAAGCAGAAAGGAACTGCAACATCCCTAGCTTGCCCAGGATGTATCAGAATAGAAGCATCAGCGCACTTGGCTGGGGAGACAGGTTGATGAAAACAACAGGCTGACCAGCTAACCTCTGACACTGATTTCTTTTTCCCCTCCCCCTCCAAATCCCAGGGCTGATGGATAATGGACTGGGGAGTGGGTCTCTCAAAGCTATTTCTTCCTTAGAGATTAACGGTATAACTCTGAACAGAGTTGTCTTTATCAAATGAAGTGACAACAAATGAGGGTGATTAAAAAAAATTCCATGGTGATGCGGGCTCCCTGGCTTCCTTCTTAAATTCGTCTGGAGGGTCACACACATGCCTCCTCCCCACTTTACATTAGCAGACACTCCCATGGGCGCAAGAGCTCACATGAGCTCAAAATAACCCGGCACTTGTGGAGGAGCAAAGAGACCATGAAATGCAGACAAGCTGAATCACACATACCAAATGAATCAGAATCATTAGAACAGATGAGCCAAGAATGTCAAAGATGCTTTAGGAGATAAACAAAGATATTAGCAATCTGAACTAAGAAATCATGAAAAAGTAGAAATATGAGGCTTTCTTGTTAAATACTCACCATTTTCCAAAAATCCACAAACTACTGAAATCATTTTCTTTGATACCTCTGTCGGCTTATTCAAGTTGCTGGTTAACCACTATACCCCAAATATGTGCACACCAATCACTATTTCCAGACTGTGGCCTTTTTCTGCTCTCTTTTGTGTTTTAAATCCTGTTCTTGCCTTTGTTTCTTAACAATAGTGAAATGACTGCCTTCCTCATGTGACTAAATGGCTGAAGCAAATTAACTAAAGGCCCCTGGGTTATCCTTTGACAAAATAAAATAATTAGAGGGGAAATGCAACAAATAGGTAAAAGGCACAGAGGACACAGCTAAAAAGTAAGTTAGAGACTGTAAAATCAGGTCAAGGAACTTTCCCAGGCAGCTACAGGAAAAAATAAAGATATGGAAAACATAAAAGGAATATGTGCTATGGAGGGTATTGAAGGTAGAAGCATAATGCCAATATCTAGATTTTATGGATTCAAAATGGGGAGAGGGGAATTGGAAAAGATTCACACTGGTAGCAGACTTTTGAAACAATATTAGATTCAAGAAGAAAATAAAGTAATATTTTAAAGTAGTAAAGGAAAAGACCTTGGAACCTGCAGAAACTGTTACATTAAATAGATTCTATATGCATTTCCATGAGTTCAGTGTGGATATCATTACTATTAACAAATTACCAAGACTTCTGGACAAAGCAGTAAGAAAAGAAAAAGATAAAGGTGTATGAAAGTAGGAAAAGTAAAGCTAAAACACTTATAGAAATACGACCAGCCATCTTAGGAAAAAATCAACAGAATAAAAAAAATATTAAAATTCATAAGGAAGTTTAGGCATTATAAAAATCAATAGTATTTTTTCTCACCAAAAATAACCTACCTAAATAAGTACAATGTAAGATAACATACCATTCATAACAATAATAAAAGCCATAATGTGCCTAGGAAATTAACCAACAATGGACAAGTTTTCTATGGAGAAAACTAAAAATTTTAAAGCATACAACATGGTCTGAATAAACAGTCCTATGTTTCAAGAGAAAGACTTAATATGTCAGTTCTCTTCAAATTAATCTAGTGAATTCATTTTTAATGAGAAGCTTTATTGGATTTTTAAGTACCAATACATTTGTCCTCAAATGTACGTGAAAGACCAAAAACACATAAAAGAGTCAAGCTAGTCTTGAAAAAGAGGGAGAACTTGTTTTATCAGATATTAAGACATATTGCAGAGTCAAGCAATAAAAATAGCATGGGAAGGGCATAAGAACAGACATCACAGATTAACAGGACAGAGCTCAGATACAAACCCAAACATATAGAAGTGAAGTGAAGTCGCTCAGCCGTGTCCGACTCTTTGAGACCTCATGGATCGTAGCCCACCAGGCTCCTCTGTTCATGGGATTTTCCAGGCATGAATATATTGACACCAGGCAGCCATGGGTAAACCACTCAGAAACAAATGACATTCTACTCTGCCAAATATCACATATTTAGTTCAGTCTAGAACAATTTAAAAAACCTGGTATTCAATATACAGATCTATCATTGACAGTGGATTCATCCAGGGACTTTAATGCTAAATGAAAGCAGGTATGTTTTTCACTGGGGTTAGTAAGAGAATAACTGATTCTAAAACCCCTCTTTTAGGCTTGGGCCACACCTGAAACATTTAGGGAGGCTCTCCTCCTTGAGCTGTCCAATTTGGGGAAGTCATTTTCTTAGGTGGAAGGCATTGGAATCATTGGGATTTTTCCCTAGGTGTACCTGGAGAGTAACAGCAAAATTACCATTCACAGAACATGGGTCTCCTGCATGCTGATACCATACAGCGAAAGGAAAGTGTGAAATATGGTGGTATTTCTTTTTTTTTTTTTTCTTTTGGTATTTCTTGAACATTCCAGGCACGTTGTCAGTGCTGGGCCTTTTCATTTGTTGTTTGCCTGCCTGCAATTCTCTTCCCTTAGAGAGCCTCACAGTTGGCTCCTTCCCTCCTTCAGGGCTTTGCCCAAGTAGCACATCATCAGAGAGACCTCCCATAACCATTCTATTTACAATTCCAAGACCCTTTCCCACAGAATCATCCCCACCTTCCTCTTACCTGCTTAATTTTCCTCCATATGTAAATGTTTTGCTTATTTTTTTGTTTGTTTGTTGTCTTTATTTCACTTCCTGAACATAAATTCATGCAGAGTTTTTGTCATTTTGTTCAGTGCTCATTCCTGGCAGGTAGAAGGTGCTCCATAAATCTTTGTTGAATAAGTGAATGGTTATTGTATCTTAACCTTCCCATAGATACTGGCAACAGTACTAAGGTATAAGCTCATCATCTGAAGTGTAGAGAAATGATCAACCAATCCTTGGTAGTGAATCTTCTTAACAACTGAGATACAATAATTAAATCAAAAAGTTCAAGCAGAAAATTTGTAGTTAGCACTTACTAATGTTCACATATTGTGAATCCTGATAAGTGTTTACTGGATCATTTTTCCTTTGAGAGAGATGCAATTAGCAATTCTTATTAATTTTCTGTAGTTGTATGTCAGGACTCACAATCATTATCTGAAGAGAAAACAAATAAACCCTAGGAAAAAGAGATGATCAGAGCTGTGCCTTAGAAATCTTTGTGATTTTTAAGTCTATAAACCTTTGTTTATAAACACAAAGGTGAGTCTGCAGTTACAAGAGAAAAAATACAGTCCACTTAGAAAGAAGCAGGTGATTTCAGAAGTAAAAAATTGGTGGTAGATTTCCAATTGTGTCCCTTTTGCCGTTAGGGAATTATATGTCCTCACCCACTGCCATGGGCCTTGAAGTGATCCTATACTCATTATTTTTATAATAATGCAGAATAACAAACCATCCTAGTGGCTTACAATAAGCATTTAATTTTCTTCCTCCCAAAGTGTGCAAGTCAGCTGGGATGGTTCTGCTTCAGGATGTGGCTTTCCTGGACTTGTCTGAAAAAGTCTTTGTTTCATCCTGTTGAGTACAGAATTCCAAGTTGACAGTTTTGTTTTGCACTTTAAAGTTGTCATATCATTTTCTTTTAGCTTGCAGTTTCTAATGAGAAGTCTATGAAAATTTACTATTATTACTCTGTGCATAATGTGCCTTTTTTCACTACTGCTTTTAAGATTTTCTCTTTAAGCTTTTGAGGCGTCTACAATAGCTTTTCCTTTAGACCCCAGAGTCTAGGGCTAGTTTATGTCACTACTAAGGCATGACACTTCGAGGGTCTCTATTGCATATTCCATTCAACAACTGTATTTAACAGTCTCCCCACTCTGGCTCCAGGGAACTCAAATGATTGCTAGTCCTGTGAACTCTGAAAATTGTTTGGCTTACTGCTCCCCCATAATTGCTCTTTTCTGGCCTTGTAGAATAGTCACAGAACATATTCACTGATTTTTATTCAGTTAAAGATGCAGATTTCTGAAGCTTTTTCTCCATGAACTGGGCCTCATAAATTCCAACCAATTTGGTCTCCCCAAAATTCAATCCCCGTCTACTCCATTCGGTAAGACCTGTCCTCTCAGGGAGACCCTATGCTCTGTTTAAGTTCCCCTTGTACTTGCAAACTGGAAACTGCCTCTGGACAGAGACCCAGAGTCATACCCGGCTCATCTCATTTGTTTCTCTTCTTTCAGGTAAAAGGACTGGATCTGCCTGCCGTCCGATATCTGAAAACAGTTATTTTCACATTGCTCAGTTTCTTAATAAGTCCCAGACCCATTTCTTCTTGTCCAGTAGTAGGCGTTTTAAGTGCCTTGTGGAAAACGCAGATTGTTTTATAAACGTTATTTTCTGTGGTTAAAATTCACCTCTCACTAGGGCACTCCTCGTTTACTTCTCAGGAGTTGGTGATGGATCATTTCCTCTGGTGGTCTGCTCCAAGGACCAGAGTCCGGACCCCGGCGCCACTTCCACTCCGCGCCGGCAGCGTCCTGTTTCTCCCGCGCGCGCCTCCCTCCCGCTTGGCCCCTCCCACCTTTCTTCTTGCCCCTCCCTCCTCGTTTCTCCAGCCCCCGTCGACGGAAGCCCTCGCGTTCCGCGCGCCGGCTCACTGCGCCTGCGCGGCGTCTGGACGCCTCACGTTCCCGGAAGTGGGAGGTACCCGCTCGAGTTTGTGTGGCCGCCGCCGCGGGAACGCGAGCCCGGTAATTTTTCAACGGGGAAAGGCTAGGCTTTCGGGCTTGGCCGGGTGAGAGTGAGCGAGTGGCGGGCTCCAGCAGCTCCCTTCTGACGTGACACGCGACATGGAGGATGAGCAGACCCTCCAGCCTGGCGGCGAGGCCGTGGCTCCCGCGCGTCGCGCGTCTCCCGGGTCGGAGTGCGGGGACGAAGCCCAGCGTCCGAATCCCGAGGTAAGAATCTGCCCGCGCGCCCCTGTATTAAGAAGGTTTCCCGCGGGAACCGCAGCCCGTGCGCCCTGGGACCCTAGCCCTGGCCGCCTTTCCTGGCCTCAGCTGCGGGAGCCGTTCTCTGGGGGTAGTTGTCATTGAGTCCTTTCTAGTTCCAGGTACCGTCTGGAAGTAAGTCAACAGCCCAGACGAACTGAGTGTGCGAACTGAGGTTTTAGACGTTCTGAGTGGGAATTCTGCTCTAAACTTTCTGAGTTAACAATCGGTTACACGGTTGCTATCGTCATTCCGGTTAGCCCTAGTCTGTAATTGGTAGTTTTTGTTTTTAGAAATCTCACCTCATCTCCAAGTATATCACTCCTTAAGACTTTTAAGGCCATCTCCCAGCCTCGGCAGAAGGTAACTGTGCCTGTTGGCTGGGACTTTGTCTATGGTTTTTGGACCATTTTACTCCTGCTTCGTATAAACATAATGTATGAGTGATGTTGTTAATGATTTTGACAGCTCAGTGGTAGATCCTACAGTGACAAAGTTGTAAAGACGGTCTTAAAACGTCTTTAATCATCTTCTTTGACAGGTATAATTATTGTTGACTAGCTGCAGACTGTAAATAATACCAAAACTGGTCATTTTCTATTAATAATATACAAATACTGAGTGCCTCGTAGTGTGGGTAGTTGGAGGAGGCGTCCTAACTTTTGCTCTTTCCACCTACAGCCAATTCTCCACATAGCAGCTGGAATAATCTTTAGTAACATGAATCTGACTGGGTTTCTCCCCTCCTAAGTCTTCAGTTTGCCGGCCCCTGGACTCGCCTCCTTCCTTCATTGTTAGCTGTACCTCTTCCCACTTGCTCTCAGTCGCCACTATCCTGGTGTTATGGTGGGTGGTCTTTCTTGTTAAAGGTCTTTTGTGTGGTTTCTTTGCCCTGAGTCTTTGAATAGTTATCTGGTTCACCTTATGATGCTACTTTGAGAGAAGCCTCCATATCTCTTCTCTCTAAAGAACCATTTCTACTCTGCCATCCTTCTTCAGTTTAAGATACTGTCAATAACATAGTCATGTGAGTTGTACAAAAATAATTTTTGAAAGTTTATGTTTAATGAGAGTAGCGTGATTGAATACACTTTATTTAAATGTCTTAAAACTTTGAGCTAAAAACAAAACAGAACTGAGCTATAGTGACTCAAGGCCTGAATCTGTGTTCCTGGTTGGTTTTAGTGACTGTCATATTTGTTAAAAACCTGTTGTTGGATGCTTTTAATAAATGATGATACAGTCCTTTTTTTTTTCAGGCTTAAGTAAGCAAGTTTGGATTTCAGCTAAGTAGATTTTCATTATCCTTTATATCAACAAAAGTGTTTTCACAAATGAATAAGTATTACATTTTTATGTTTTTAACGAAGTAGGTTCAAATTTCATCAGAACTCTTCTTTGGGAAAGATTTTAATCAAGTTTAATTCTGCTTCTGATTTCTTTAATGTGTAGATTCAGAGGCTTTTTTAAAAAAATAGGTAATGTGCAGGGGTTTGGGGGGCAATAAAATAATGGAAATGTTTCTAAAACATCTATTTCCTAAATGTTCTTGCCACAGAAAAGGTTTCTTTTGATCATGGTCGCTTCCATATTGTAAAGATTCTCTTATTTGAGATAATATAACCTATGTAACCATTTACTGGGACATATGAAAATTGCAAAATGTCACAGTATCATGAAGTTGAATATTCCTTCCTATACTGTGGAGTCTCCTTACTTTGCTCATTGTATGGCTGATACTTTATGACATTGGACAGATGGACTCAGACATTGGGGGGGGTACCATTGTCAATCTGTGTATTGCTTGGTAAACTAACCTTGTGTTTTTGTAGATTAATAATACATATAGGGTTTTAAATATTTTCTTTCTTAGTGGATTGTCTTGAATAACTTTCTTTGGAAGTTTGTGTAGACTGAAATTTGTGAGAACTGCACCTTGACCGTGTCCTGAACTTCACTGAAGGAGTTGGACCCAGGAGAGGAGACAACTTTCTTTATTGAAATCATGATTTATAACATTTAGAAGAGTCCTCTTACTTGTTGGTAATTTTTGTGACTACAGTTAGATAAAAATAAAGCATGTGAGTAGGAGAGAGGACTTAGCCAAAGAGAAAATTCGCTTAAATTGACTGAAACATCTGTTTTGGTAGGGAAACTGTTGTTCAGTGTAGAACCTAAATTTTAACCTGATTGAAGATGGAGTTTAAAATTCACTGTAAGTGTAAAGACAAAGGGTGAATTAGGAATCCTGATTATATTCTAATGATAAAGTAGCCAAGTGTTGTAAATTTATTATTGAAAGCAAATTATTTTCTTTACCTTTAGTCAAAGATCTGTGAAATAAGGTTTCTAAAACATTTGTTATCAAGTAACTTCAATATAATTATTCTTCATTTTACGGACAGTTCATACATTGGAATTCCTGACCTCTTCCTCAGAGGAGATGGGAGTGAGTATTTCTAGTACAGTGTCTGCTAAACGTGTGTTACATTAAATGGAGAGCTAAGAGTGAGAAATGGTCCCTGAGTCATCAGGATTGGTCCTGACTCAGAGACTGTGGCCTTTCCATGGTTATCCTTCCTTAATGTGTAATTAAAGTTCACATGGGGACAGCATAGTAAATTACAACTAACAAGTTTTGTATAGATTGCTAGTAAACTCCAAAGTATTTTTGAAAATTCTGGAACATACCTAATATTTGTGACATTGCATGTGGAAAATAACTTGTAAATGAATCTTTGGAGCTTAACATTTTAGTAATTTGGGGGTTACATGTGGAGTGATTAGAGTCGAATTGTCTTTCTCAACTTGAATTTTAATTGAAGAAAGAAAGAACAGTTTATAATGTAGTAACTATAGTTCTGAATAACCTATATATATATATGTATGTAACTTTTGGAAATTGTGTGTTTTGAAACAATGTGTTTTGATCTTTGCTTTGGGTAATAACATGTTTTGGATTAGATTTCTGGCCATTTTATTTTTATATTGGCCAGTTTCTGTTAACTTTGTGAAATGAAGTCAGGCTAAAAATTCTCAGGAATACACTCATTTATATGTGTTAAGTGTTGTAAAAGTTTATTTAAAAATTGGTTCATTTGTAAATTTTAGAATATTGTTTGTGAAAAGGTCTGACCTTCAGTCTGTGATGGTAATATTTATTGATAGCCATGGTAGGTATGGGTTTTTCCATTATGGTGATGCCAGTGGTAAAGAATCTGCCTGCCAGTACAGGAGTTGTGGGTTCAATCCCTGGGTCAAGAAGATCCCCTGGAGAAGGGAATGGTAACCCACTCCAGTATTCTTGCCTGGAACATTCCTTGGACAGAGGAGCCTGGTAGGCTACAGTTCATGGGGTTGCGAAGTGTCAGATACCACTGAGCAACTAAGCACATGGTGGGTGTGGCGTTGGGAACCTGATATACTTGATTTCATTTAATCCTTATAATGATGTCTCCCACATACTATTTATCATTACCAATACCAAATACCATTTGAGATAGTTATTATATTTTATTTTATTTTATAGATAATGAAACTGAAGATCAGAGGCTAATAAGTAATTACCCAAGGTTATGCAGCTAGTAAATAATCAGCTGGTGGCTCTGTCCTGAGGTTGTTCTGACTCCCAACACCAGGGCTCTTTTTACTTAGCTTCTTTTCTTGTAAGATACCTCACGACTCAGAAGAGAGCAGGGTAAATTGTTCTGGAAACACATCTATCTTTCTTGCTCTGCCCTTTTATTGAACATACAGCACAAAGAGGCTTTAATCTTTAAGATGCTTATACTAACTGTAAACTCTATATATACCCACACTTTATTTTTTTGTAGAAAAAGCAACGGTGTAGACTCGATGGCCAAGAAACAAAAGCATCTAAGTTGATTACCTCCAGTGCAAGTGATTTCAGTGACCCAGTTTACAAAGAGATTGCGATTACGAATGGTTGCATTAACCGAATGAGTAAGGAAGAGCTCAGAGCCAAACTTTCAGAATTCAAGCTTGAAACCAGGTAACTAAAAATAACTTTCAAATAGCAAAAGTAGTACACGTTCATCCTAGAAGAGCTGGAAAACACTGACAATAATCATCTGTAATGATTAATTATCAGCTGATTAGTTATCAGGATTTTTCATGGATAAGATTCCTTTTCAGTGGTAATTTCAAAAGGAAAACAAAAGATTAGAAACATTTTTTCTAACAGTCACTAATTGGTGATGTGACCAAAATGCCTTCCTTGTCACTTCCCATTAGTTACAGTTTTTAGATCCTCTTATTTTTACTACCATTTTGTATTTGCAAGCCCCTCTAGGACTCAACCAAGTAACAATGAAGGACTTTAGATTTTTTGAAGAAACACATACTATTTGATGAACCAGTGTGACTGCCTTTACCCACCGTAGTTATCTGTTTAGAACAACCTTGTCCCACCTTCTGTTTGTGGAACATATATTTTAAAAATAACTGTAGGGACTTCCCTGGCGGTCCAGTGGTTAAGACTCCAAGCTTCCACTGCAGGTTCAGTTTCTGGTTAGGGAACTTTGATCCTGCATGCCATGCAGCATGGCCCCCCCCCCAAAAAAAAAAAAAAAAATCTGTAAAACTGAATCTCCTAAATCATATTTTACCCATGGTAAATTAGAAATCTAATTCCAGTTAAGAATCTACTGGCTATGGCAGTATTCTTCTGGACATGGTTTATTTTACGATGTCTCCTAAATTAGTTTTCCTAGTTAAATAGCTAAGGGGCATTCAACTTTATATACTAGGCTCATAATACTTTTAAATTCACGTGGATTTTTTTTTTTTAAGTTATCTAACTTACAAAAGACAAAGCTAGGAAAGAGCATAAGTTGTTTAACTTGCCTGGATTTTTATTCTCTGAAGTTTGTGTTTGGTCAGTAGAATAATTCAGTCTTAATTTCAGTTTTTGTATCCTGTATGTCATCTTATTGTATAAGGCAACAGGGCTAGGTAGGTGGTGTATGCCAGCAAAGCTGCTGGTATGAAAGACCAATATATAGTTTATATACTGTACAACAAAAATGAAAAATTACATGTGAAGGAAAATATTGATGCTGTATTAGATGTCCTGTTTTAATTAGTTGGTTGCTGACTTAGCTCTGATTCCTGCTTTCTTTACCTTCATTTTGGCTAACATTTGCTAAATTAGGCTGTGACTATCAGTGTTCAACCCAGTGCCAGCAGGTAGGAGTTCACATTCTTGTCTGTAAAAGTCGCCTAAGAGTTCATTTTATTCTTATTTTCAATAGAGGTGTAAAGGATGTATTAAAGAAGAGACTGAAAAACTATTACAAGAAGCAGAAGCTGATGTTGAAAGAGAGCAATTTTGCTGACAGTTACTACGATTACATTTGTATTATTGACTTTGAAGCCACTTGTGAAGAGGGAAACCCACCTGAGTTCATACATGAAATAATTGAATTCCCTGTTGTTTTGCTGAATACTCATACCTTAGAAATAGTAAGTGAATTTATATTTTAATTTTTGTTTTAGCAGCAGCTGTTCTGGGGTTGACTAGTAAGGTGGAGGATTCCATTTGCTGTTTTAGTTAGAATTCTAAAGAGGGGATGTTTGCTTTTGATTCATTCTTAATAGATGGGCTATAATAATTTCAGAGTCTGCTGCTCTCCTTTTCCAGTAGCTTAAAAAAACACAAAGCTCCCTGATGCCTGGCCCTTGTCCCAAATATTAGTTGTTCTGTTGTGGGGCCCCTAGCATCAGATTTTTTTTTTTTTCTTGAAAGCTCAGTTGGTATGTAGTCAAGGTTAAGAACCACTGCAGTAGACTACTGTATACTCTATAAAAATGCTAAGGTACAGAAATTACCTTTCAACTTAAAGCTAGTTCACTTTCTGATGAAAAGTTTATGGGCGAACAACTCTTGTAACCTTGGCTTTTAAGCCATGTAACATACATGCATTGTTAGCTCAGGAGCTCAACAGGATCCCTCCAGATAAATGCCATTTGCCTTGTAAAATCTGACCAAGGATTGTAACAGCTCATCTATACAGAGGTACCACTTTTATGGTATCCCCAGTTGCCACACACTGGAAATAAATATAAAAAGGCTTTGTGCATTAAAATACACAGCATTTTTCCTTTGTGCTGTTTGAAGCCTCTTAATCAGCCCATTTAAATAATTCCTTGTCCAAATCAGATTAAAGGTCAGTAAATTAAAAGAAGGCTTCCCTGGTAGCTCAGCTGGTAAAGAATCCACGTGCAATTCAGGAGACCCTGGTTTGATTCCTGGGTTGGGAAGATCCGCTGGAGAAGGGAGAGGCTACCCACTCCAGTATTCTTGGGCTTCCCTAGTGGTTTAGCTGGTAAAGAATCTGCCTGCAGTGCGGGAGACCTGGGTTCAATCCCTGGGTTGGGAAGATCCCCTGGAGAAGGGAATGGCTACCTACTCCAGTATTCTGGTATAATTAAAAGAAAAAATGACAGCTGTGAAAAAATCATCTTGCATAATTCACTAGGTCTTACTTTCTCAGTGATGGATGAGGCTCTTGCCACTCTCCTCCCACATTTATACATGAATGATTCATTGCTTTCTACTGTGTTATTCCATCACATTGTTGTTATTGTTCAGTCGCTCAGTTGTGCCCAACTCTGAGACCCCACGGACTGCAGCACACCAGGCTCCCTGTCCTTTACTATCTCCCGGAGTTTGTTCAAACTCATGTCTGTTGAATTGGTGATGCCATCCAACCATCTCATCCTCTTTCATGCCCTTCTCCTCCCGCCTTCAGTCTTTCCCAGCATCAGGGTGTTTTCCAGTGAGTTTGTTCTTTGCATCAGGTGGCCAAAGTATTGGAGCTTCAGTTTCAGCATCAGTTCTTCCAATGAATATTCAGGATTGATTTCCTTTAGAATTGACTGGTTTGATCTCCTTGCAGTCCAGGGGACTCTCAGGAGTCTTGTCTAGCACCACAGTTCAAAAGCATAGATTGTTCAGTGATCTGCCTTCTTTATGGTCCAACTCTCACATCCGTACATGACTATTGGAAAAACCATAGCTTTGACTGTAAGGACCTTTGTTGGCAAAGTGATGTCTCTGCTTTTTAACATGCTCTCTGGGTTTGTCATAGCTTTTCTTCCAAGCAGCAAGTATATTTTAATTTCATGGCTGCAATCCCATCACATACAAACTGGTTATTTGTTCACACCATAAAAAACCTTCACTTGATCCCACTTCCGTGACAACTACCCTGTGTCTTTGTTCCTCTACGGCAGATTTCTTTATAAAAGTTATATACACTTCTGTCTCTGTTTCCTCCCATTCTCTTAAGTCCCCACCACTTGTAGATATAAGTTATGTATTCCATCCCGTCACTCCACTAAAATCACTCCTCATTGTCATTTTTGACCTTTACCTAAGTCCTGGTGGAACTGACCACTCTCTCCTTGAAACACTTTCTTCAGGGAACTTCCAGTACCCCTCATTGTCCTACATTTTTGCCAGCCTCACTGGACTCCCTTTCACAGTTCCCTTTGCTGTTTCCTCTTCTCCCGCTTCCTAGTATTGGATGCCATAGGTTCAATCCCAGCTCTTCTTCTCTGTATATACTTTCTCCCTTAATGAACTCGCCTATCATCTAGTTCCATAGCTTTTAGAAATTCCATAGAAACTGGTATCTTCTGAATACATATCTCCGACCTCATCCTCTATCCAAAATCCAGGTTGTTACTTAACATCTCTACTTGGACATCTAAACAGACATCCTAACATGTCCCAGACTGAATTTACTGTCAACTTGTTTTATCTTCAACCTTCCCTGGCTTGAGGGCTGGCAACTCGGTCCTTCCGCTTGCTCAGTCCTGAAACCTTGGAGTCATCCTTGACTCCTATTCTTTTGCATCACACATCTAAGC
The DNA here is from genome assembly GCF_910594005.1 of Cervus elaphus. Classification (NCBI taxonomy): domain Eukaryota; kingdom Metazoa; phylum Chordata; class Mammalia; order Artiodactyla; family Cervidae; genus Cervus; species Cervus elaphus. The sequence continues at coordinate 32,405,062 of NC_057846.1, forward strand.
TATCAGGACTCTTGTTTGTTCTGCCTTCAGAGTGCATCCAGAACCAGCCACTTAACTGCACTGCTATGCCTGTAGTTTGAGCCCCATTGATTTCTTGTCTGGGTTTACTGCATTTGTTCACCATTTAACCAGTCTCTGTTTCTGTCTAAGGGCTTTCCTTGATAGCTCAGTTGGTAAAGAATCTGCCTGCAATGCAGGAGGCCCCAATTCAATTCCTGGGTCAGGAAGATCTGCTGCAGAAGAGATAGGCTACCCACTCCAGTATTCTCGGGCTTCCCTTGTGTCCTTGTTCCCTATAGCCAGTTCTCAATTTAGTGACCTGTGAAACTAAAAGGTGCTCAGTCGTGTCTGACTCTTTGCAACCCCATGGACTATACAACCCCTGGACTATCCCCTTGGAATTCTCCAGGCCAGAATACTGGAGTGGGTAGCCTTTCCCTTCTCCAGGGGGTCTTCCCAACCCAGAGATCAAACCCAGGTCTCCTGTATTGCAGGCACATTCTTTACCAGCTGAGCTGTGAGGGAAGCTCCTTTAGTGACCAGAGTGCTCCTTATAAAATAGAAGTCATATGATTTCATTCCTCTGTTCACAGCTCTTTTATGGCTCCCCGTTTAACTCAGAATAAAAGTTATATTCCTTTTACAATCTGGCCTCTAGTTACCTCTGATTGCAGCATGTTGACCTGCTTGCTGCTTCTCAGAAATGCCAGGCATGCTCCACCCCCTCACCTCCCAGAGCTTAGCTCAAATTCCTTTCCTCCAGAGATCTTGCTGCTATTTTCCTTCCTCCCCCCATCCTTCCTCCCTCCCTTCCTTCCAGGCCTTCCTTAACTCTTGCCTTCTAAATAAAGTCTCACTGGCTCTCTATTCAGTCTGAACACCCCCAGACACCAGTGTTTCTGATCCCTTTTATCTACTCTTATTTTTTAAGAGCCTTCATCACCTTTTAACTTGCTATGTAATTTATTTACGTAATTATTCAGTATTTGGTCAATGAATGCATAGTTAGTTCTCTGGCATCATTCTGTTACAAATGTTAAATAATACCAGCTTGTAATGGTAAGAGATATTGGATCTTTTTTTTTTTTTTTAAGATTTTCATTTAAAATTATGAGATAAAATCCTGATACTTAAAAGGATGAAGTAAAATGAAGTAAAGTCACACTTAAAAGGATAGACTTCATTTATCTAAGAAATCCAAGAAGTAGAATTTTTTCTTTTGAAATATGTCTGATAAGTAAAGGATGTCTCTTAACTTTAGAAGTTCAGATGTCTTTGCTGTTCTTTCACTCTTAGAATTATTGTTAACTATTGATAATTCATCTGCTTAATACACTAGTGTGTAAAAAGAATTTTGTAAACACTGTTTTTTCTTAATTTTTTAATCTTCTATTATAAGGAATATTCTTTGTCTTTTCCTTCATAGCTGCCTAGTATTAATAGTTGCTGCCAATAAATCTTTAAAAGACTTTGAAATTGTCCTTGATTTGAACAAGTGACTTAGTGTGATCTGGTTTAGGGAAGCTGCATTGGGCTAAAGGAAGAAGCACTTAGATCTGAGCCAGATGATACCAGTTCTGTCTTACTGAGTTCACAGAGTTGTTGTGAGCACAAAATAAGAATGCAAACCTGAAAGCTTCTTCAAGAGGTTAAACATTGCTAAAATAATTAGTGCTGTTACCACGTTTTAAACTGCTGCATGTCATATAGTTAAATTTTGATTACTCAGGATTCAGTTTAGTGAAATCTTAATATAAAAATAAGGTCTAATTAGTGAATGAGAGCAGGAATCTGAACTAATTTATTGTAACTGAAAACTGGCATTTCTTCAGCATACTTTCTTTCTGTTATTTAAAAAGCTCTTAATATCTTCAACTAGAGGTTGTGGTAATAGGCTTTACATTTCCAAAATATTATAAGCAAAATCATCAGTGTTTTGCTCCTCTGGTTAAACTTTGGTTTGAAGATTTCAGATACTTATTCTAAAATGTTTGTAAAGTGTGAAACATAGTTTTTTAACTAAAAAATTAGAGTAATTTGGGAATAGGGCATTATCCTTAAATTGTTAAAACTGTAGTCTCTGCCTTAACCACCTGTAAGGTTAGAACCCAGTGTGGCTGGTGTTGTCATATATTATGTCATGTATCTTAAGTCATAGAAATACTTCAATTTGCTGTCCTTCCCTTGTAGGAAGATACGTTTCAGCAGTATGTGAGACCAGAGATTAACACCCAACTTTCTGACTTCTGCATCAATCTAACTGGAATTACTCAGGTTATCATTCTGTGTTCCTTTTTGTAGAGTTTGAAGGACGTTTTGAAATTAGGAATTTATTTCATAAAATTATTGTTGTAAACAAAAATGTGACACTTTCCTTGCTTGGTAAAGATCTTTTGCTTTGTAATATTTAGAAAACAGGAAAGCCCATTTTACACCTGATAAGATTTTTTTCAGCCTTTTAAAGTGTTGTAATGATGAATCTAAACATTTCATTTGTTTGGAGCATTAGTGAAGAAAAAGTTAAGTTACCATGCTGCACTTGGGGATGAAGTTTTAAAATATATCTGTTTACAACCTGATTTTATATATAGCCTAATTTTTTTTAGGTCTCTGACTTTTGGTTGTATTCTAATGTGGCAGGCCCTTTGTCCATTTACTTAGTTGCTTTATTCATTCGTTCAGCAAATATTTGAGGGTGTGCTGTAATATCTGCCGAGCTACGAGGGATATAGAAATAGTCAGGATAGTCTCTCTCCTCAGCTCGCTTAGCAATTGTAGGTTGGGGGGACTGACACAAAAAAACAGTGGTCACAGTATAGTTAGGAAGACTGACGGTGTTTCCTCAGGGTGTCATGGGCATCTGTAGAAAGACCCTTCTCTGACAAAGGGAACGGAGGACTATCCTGGGCAAAACTCAAGTTGGTGAGCTTGGGCAGAGTCACGATGGGTAAACAAATGTAAAAGAATGATTGGGCATTTCAGGTGTGAAGGGCAGAAGTTTTAAGTGGTTCAGGATGGTTCAGGTGTCTTATGGGCTGAGGAGAAAATGGTCACAAATAAAGCTGAAGTAATAGATAGAGATGAGCTATGTCGTGAAGGGTCTTATATGTCTTTTTTGTCTGGAAAGCCTTGGGGAGTGTTTGGAGGATTTTCAGTATGAAAGTGATGTGATGGATGATTTACATCTTCGGAAGATGTATGCAGTATGTTTTGGAAAGAGGTGAGCTTTGAGATGCTGAGACACTGTAGAGGGCCAGGGCTTTCAGCTGAGAAGAGATGGCCCTTTTCTCCCCTCTGGAGAATTGGGAAGCCACTAGGTTGAGGCCTGAAAAAAAGAGAATGCCCACGGATGATCTTAAATCTTCATTTGGGGACAATTATATACTTCAGTTGAAAGCAGTTCCTAATATTTGGCTATAACCAATTCTTAGTTGTCTTAAAATTGGAATTTTGGATGAATCTTAGCCCAAGAAGCCATAGAGTTCAAAACATCATAGATAAGACTTTGTCCTGCTCTTTCATGTCCCTCCAGTGTTTGTGTCTTGAGTATTTTGTAGGACTGTATGTAACCACCGTGATTTTTATGTATTTTACTTTCGTATCCTCAGGAGCAAGTAGACAGAGCTGATACCTTCCCTCAGGTGCTGAAAAGAGTCATTGACTGGATGAAATTGAAGGAATTAGGGACAAAGTATAAATACTCCATATTAACAGATGGGTGAGTATTTAGGAAGTTTATCTCAATCTGCTTTTTAAGGTTAAAGATATCCTTATTCATCTAACTTTTAGAATAACCACAGAAAATATTATTTCCTGAAGGAGCCCCCACAGCAGACAGTAGTTTTCCTTTCATATCCTTATCCTTAGTTAAATTTTTAAGTCCTAGGGGTCAAAGAGAGGAGGGAAAGAAATAACAGTCTGATCCAGGACTAGAAGAAGATTAAATATTAATATGTAAAATCTAAATGATTTTATTGTTTTTATCATGACACTTCTTGCTCAAAAAAGTCCAAACTCTTCAGTCTGGCTTTCAAGGCTCTCATCTAATCCCACCCTACCTATGTAGCTAATCCTCCTGCTGTTTCTCTTTTTCACTCCAGTCAGGCTGACACGTGAATCACAGGGGTTTATCCTTCCTCTGTGTATGCATGCAACTTTCCTCTCTGCTGGAAGGCTCCCTTCCTTCGCTACTTACTTCTTTATTACTCAAAGCCCAGCTCGTGTTTTACTCCATACATTATAACTCATGTTGATGTTTCTGTTGAAGTCTTATAGCCTCTGCAATAGGTACCATTCATGTTGGCATCTGACTAAATATTCTGATATCTAAACTTGATGTGTGTAAGATTTATGTTTGCAAGGAAATTAACAATCCTTTCAGAGCAAGAGGTTTTACAACTTGAGAATCTTCCATATTGCTTACTATAGTGCTGAGCTTGAAATTATGCTTCATAAGCATTAGTTACATGAAAAGTCAAGTATGGAGATGAGAGCAATTAAAACAGGGATTAAAAATGGAAATTTATGAAGACATTGATGAGCCTCTTTAGAAATCTATCACTGATTTTCGGGATAAATGAGTAGTGTCCCTGCTTAATTACACAGGTGTCTCTGTCATAATACAGTGTGTGCAGTTCTGTAAAAACTTTGCATTCTGGGACAAATTGTTCAAAATCTGTGCAGTTTTGTAACCAGAGGACTAACAAAAACAGTGATTACCTCCAGAGATAATTTGGACAGTCCAGGCGAGCAGCCCGGGGTGTGTGGAAGTCACCTCAGAGGATGTTACAAGTACACAGAAGCCAGAGGATCGTGGGGGCAGGCATTTGTTTTTAATTTTCTTAAAAGTACTCCACTTGCCATTACAGCAGCTGAGTTGAGAATTTTTCTTTTTTCTTTCTTACTGAAGAGTATAATTTCAGCTGCTTCAATTCTGACTCCCTTGGCTGAGGAAAAACTATATATGAAGCAGTACAGTTTCCACATGATACAGTCAGGATTCTTGATTTGTGTTGTAGAAGCGTGTGCTATGGCAGAACAGATTGTGTTCTCACTACTTGATATTCTCTGTGTTTCTCTCGGGTGTTTTGTTCATTTGTTTGTAGTTTTTGTTTTATCTCGAAGCATACCCTCTGAGGGTATGTGATAAACCTGGCATTAAAAGTAAGCTGGGCAGTTCCTCTAGAGTTGTGAAAAAATACTCAAGAGGATAGAGGGGAAGTTTATTTTTGAGTTATTGTGGAGAAAGAGAAGTTAGATTTCTGAGCTTGATGTTATGTGTAAATATAAGAAGGATGATGTATAAATAAGAACAAATAGAATGACTTAAGATCCTTATTTTAAAGAATGGTATAGCATGTATTTAATTCAGTTTTCTTTCCTCTTTCGACTTAAGTTCATGGGACATGAGTAAGTTCTTGAACATTCAGTGCCAGCTAAGCAGGCTCAAATATCCGCCTTTTGCCAAAAAGTGGATCAATATTCGAAAGTCATATGGAAACTTTTACAAGGTACGATTACTATATTGATTATACTGCTCTTGATGATAGATTTATTATATTTTGCATGTACATGAAGTTGTAATTTACTAGGGACTTTTCACAGAAGAAGATCATATAATTAATTATTATGCAGATTCTAAATAGTTATGTTCATGTGAGTTTAGAAAAATAAGCTGTCTTCCTCACTCAACCTGTTACTCAAACAGGGTAAATGTATATGTATTGTTGTTCAGTTGCTAAGTTGTGTCTGACTTTGCGACCCCATGGACTGCGCGACCCCATGGACTGCAGCACGCTGGGCTTCCCTTTCCTTCATTATCTCCCAAAGTCTGCACAAGCTCATGTCCACTGATGATCTTTAGTAACAGAGATTTGAAACTGAATATATGGCTTGCTTCTGGAACAAACAGTTCATACTGATTTTTAATTTTAGCAAAGTTAATATGTGTGTGTAGTGTGAATTTTTTAAAATACTAAATAATATTGCAGGTCTTAAATAGCAGTCTTTCCCTCATGGCCCTTACCAGTACTGGTTCCATTTCTCCCAAAGACTTGCAGTTTTTTAAGTTATTTCTTCTCATATTAACCTTCCTATTTCTAAATTATATATTTATGCTATTTCTTGAGTTTTCAGTCTGAGTTATCTGTTGAGTTCCTGCAGTGGACAGCGAAGATTTAGCTCCATTAAACAGTGACCGTTCCTGCCTATCCTTCCCCTCCCTGCATATTTCTAACTCAGTCACGTTAGCTTTATAATCATTATTCAGTGTTTACATTTCTAATGACTGTGGAGAGTGTTCACAGCTTTCAGTCAGATTGTTTGCTTTTTTTGTTGTTGCATTTTAAGAATTCTTTATACATTCTAGATGTTAATCCCTTTTCATATATGTGATTTGCAAATATTTTCTTCCATTCTGTGGGCTGCCTTTTCCCTCTGGTGATAGTGTCATTTGATATATAAAAAGTATAAATTTTGTCAGCAAATTAAAGTAATACATTACAGAAAAATACCATGCAAAACAATTAGTTTGGGTTAAAACAGTGGGGCTTCAACTTAGATGTTCAGAACAATGTATTTCTTTTCATAAATGATTTATTAAGTTACAAAGCTGCAAACTTTGCCTATTACTGTTAATTTTCAGTCTCTTATTTTCTACTTCACTGAGACTTACAAAATACTAAAGAGTTATTCACTGAGCTGTTCATGTTTCAGGTTCCTCGAAGCCAAACTAAGCTGACAATAATGCTTGAAAAACTCGGGATGGATTATGACGGGCGACCTCACAGTGGTCTTGATGACTCTAAGAACATTGCACGAATAGCAGTCCGAATGCTGCAGGATGGATGTGAACTCCGGGTTAACGAGAAGATGCATGCGGGGCAGCTAATGAGTGTGTCCTCTTCACTACCAATAGAGGGCACTCCAGCGCCACAAATGCCGCATTCCAGAAAATAACAGCATTTTGCCCTTTTGCCTGTGGATCATTCACTCTCACTGGAGCTGCTACAAAGAGGTAGCAGATGAATACCTATTGAATTAGTCCTGCAGTGCAAAATTTAAGCACCTTAAACATTTAAAATCTTATTACAGTAATAGGTATATGCATACATATGTGAACAGATTCCGTGGGAGGGCATATTGAATTCTTTGTCACCAGCACTTTTGATATGAGCAGTGTTTGTTACACAGTAACAGTTCCTGCTTAGAATTGAATTTTATAATTTAAGGTGTCCAAGATGTGTTCTTTGGGTTTAAAATGCAAAGGTTTATTAGCTCTCCCCTTAAATGTCGTATCTTACTGATGTTAAAATATGTGATGTATTTCTACATCAGCATCATTAGATCAGATCATTTCTTCAAATGCAGAAAAGATCAGAAAGGTGGGCCTTTATCTACTAGCCTTTGGGTTTTAAGAATATCAGAGTCCCTTTGATTTTTGAAGCTTATTTGTGAACATGAGCTGTGAGTGGTAAATTTCATAAAGTACTTAGTACACATATCTGCCTGTTTTTTTTTTTTCTTTCTTTATAACTGGAAGGCTCATGATAGGTTATAGGGTCTGGTTAAAAATTCAGTTACTGATGTCAATGGAAAGTCAAAAGAAAATACCATTTAAAGGAATATAAGGGCTACAGCTTGAAGTTTATAATATATAGATTAATCATTGAGGTCTTGGATTTGGTTTTTTGGTTCCCCTCCCTCTTGTGACATATCTGCCCTATTTCTTAAATCTAAGAGACCATGCTTTGATTTAGACTTTCAAGGTCACTACTTAATTTTGCATTTGTATTCAACATTATGAGTGAGGTTAATAAAGTTGAATAATACTTTCTACCATATCTTATGTTTATATTGTTAAAAACTGATTTTACATAGTGAGTGACCACCAAATGTTGAATAGTTAATTCTTAACTAATTCTGAAAACAAAAATGTGTTTATGTAGTTGAGAAAGTAAAACTCTACTTATCTAGAAATAATTATTTTCAGAATTGGATTTCCCACTGTAACTTTCCTGGAACAATTTCATTAGCATTGCTTCTTTTCATTCACTTCCTAATAGTAATTGTGATGCTACTTTATTTTGATGATTTATACATTATAATCAAATGAATTTTATAAAAGTCTTCCAATCCTGATACATAGGAGGAAAGTAGGCATTTTCACAGAGTGCTGTAGGTGTTTAACTTAAAAGAATGAATTGCTGCCTCTGAGCAGTCATTACAGCACCAGCATAATAAAGAATAATTAGAGGATAACAGAAGGCACAATGTATGTGATGCCCTTAAACATACAGATTATAGTAAAACAGGGACATCTAGGTGTCTTTGGCTTGAACAGTAAATTCTTGGGGCGAAAGGGATATATGCTAAGATTTTTGATAACCCAGATAGCACCATACAAGATACCATAAAGTATTACTGGACATTTTAAAGCATTTCCTTCAAATGCTTACAGAGGAACTGTGCCAGGGCCAAGTATTAATATTTGGAAACAGCAAATCACCAGCAAGGTGTGGACACTGGGATGTCCAGTCATGCTCCCTAGGCAATTTCTCCACGTAGCCACCTCACTGTAGAATTCAAATTCATGCTACAGCAAAGCTGGAGTCCTCTCTGACCAGCTTCCAGAGTTGCTCACAAGAGCTGAAATTTGCAAGGGAGAAATCCGAGGATAGCAAAGAAATATATTAAATTGCCTTCCTCTTTTGTTCTCAAGTCCAGCTGCTAATCTCTTTGCCTATTTTTCTTTTTGCCAAGTATCAACAAGCTCATTTTATATTTCTTTTTTTAATATATATATTTCTTTTTAAGACCTTCAGCAATATAAGCTTTCAATATCCTTTTGGCTCAACTAAGTGTTTTATCTGGTGTTGCTTTACTGTCCTGACTCTCTTTTTAAGACATTATTGAGGAATAATTGATAAATATGTATATATTTAAGTAGAAACATGGTGATTTGATACACATTGTGGAATGGTACCAAGATCAAGATAATTGGCACGTACATCACCTCATATAGTTAGCTTTTTTTTCTTTTTTTGATGATGAGAATGCTTGAGGTCTTGGCAACTTTCAAGTATTCAGTACCATATTATTAAGCATGGTCACAATACTATATCTTGGAAATTATTCTTTGTATAACTGAAAATGTATATCCTTTGACCTATGTTGCCTCATTTCTGCCATCTTCAGCTCTTGGCAACCACCATTCTATTCTCTGTTTCTATGAAGTTGGCCTTTTTTTCTTTTTCTAGATTCCCCATATCGGTGATACCATGTGTTTGTTTTCTCCATCTGGCTTATTTCACTTAAACTTCCAGGTTCATCCACATTGTCACAAATGGTAGGATTTCCTTCCTTTTTTATGGCTCAATAATATCCCTCTGTGTGTACATGTGTGTCTGTGTACCATTTTCTCCCCCCAGAGTATTTTTTGAGCTCCCTTTTGACTTCTTTGAGCCATTAGTTGCTCAGAAGTGTATGTATAATTTCCAGTTATATGAGTTCACTTTTGTGAACTTCCCAGCTTTCCTCCTGTTACTGATTTCTAGTTTCATACCATTGTGATCAGAAAAGATACTTGGTATGATTTTAGTCATAAATTTGTTGAGATTTATTTTGTGACTTAACGTATGATCTATCCTGAGATGTTCCTGGTGTGCTTGAGAAGAATATGTACAGGTAATACCTCAGAGATAGTGCGGGTTTGGTTCCAGACCACTACAATAAAGTAATTGTCACAAGAAAGTGAGTCATGTGAACTTTTTTGGTATATTTACACTGTAGTCTACTAAGTGTACAATAACATTATGTCTAAAAAAATTTAAACATGGGATTGCTAAAAAATACTAGTCATCATCTGAACCTTCAGTGAGTCTTAATCATTTTATTGGTGGAGGATCTTACCTTGATTGCTGACTGACCAGAAGGTTGGGGTGGCTGTGACAGTTTCTTAATAAGGGACAGTAATGAAAGTTTGCCACACAGTTGACTCATAAATGATTTCTCTGTAGAATGCAGTGCTGTTTGACAGCATTTTATCCACCTTTCAAAACTGGAGTCAGTTCTCTTAAACCCTGACACTGCTTTATCAACTAATTTTATGTAATATTCTTAGTCCTTTGTTGTCATTTCAACAGTCTTCACAGCATCTTCACCAGTAGATTCCATCTCAAGACACCACTTTCTTCGCTCATCCATAAGAAGCAACTTCTTCCCCATTGGTTTTATCATGAAATTTCAGCAATTCACACCTTCTGACTCCACTCCTAACGCTAGTTCTCTTATTATTTCCACCACATCTGCAGTTACTTCCTCTACTGAAGTCTTAAACCTCTCAAAGTCATCCAAGACGATTGGAATCAACTTCTTACAAATTACTGTGAATGTTGATACTTTGACCTGTTCCCATGACTCACAAATGTTCTTAGTGGCATCTAGAATGGTCACTCCTTTCCAGAAGGTTTTCAATTGACCCTGCCCAGATCTATCAGGGGAATCTCTGTTTATCACACCTGTAGCCTTCAGTTGAGTTGAGTTCAGTCGCTCAGTCGTATCTGACTCTTTGTGACCCCCATGAACTGCAGCACGCCAGGCCTCCCTGTCCATCACCAGCTCCCGGAGTTCACCCAAACTCTTGGCCATTGAGTTGGTGATGCCATCCAACCATCTCATCCTCTCTCGTCCCCTTCTCCTCCTGCCTTCAGTCTTTCCCAGCATCAGGGTCTTTTCCAATGAGTCAGCTCTGCATCAGGTGGCCAAAGTATTGGAGTTTTAAGCTTCAACATCAGTCCTTCCAATGAACAGCCAGGACTGTTCTCCTTTAGGATGGACTGGTTGGATCTCCTTGCAGTCCAAGAGACTCTCAAGGGTCTTCTCCAACACCACAGTTCAAAAGCATCAATTCTCCAGTGCTCAGCTTTCTTTAAGTCCAACTCTCACATCCATACATGACTATTGGACTAAAGAATAAGACTTGAAAGTTGAAATATTCCTTGATTCATGAGCTGTAGAATGGATGTTTTTGTTGGTAGACATGAAAACAATGTTGAATAATGTTGCTATTGCTGCATTACCAATAAGCAGTAATATCTTGAATTGTTTTCTGAGCAGTAGGTTTCAACAGTGGGTTTAAAATATTCAGGAAACCGTGCTGTAAGCATGTTGTCATCTAGACTTGATTCCATTTATGGAGCACAGACAGAGTAGATTATCATTCTTGAGGGCCATGGGATATGGGGGACTGTAAATGAGCACTGGCTTCAACATTAAGTCACCAGCTGCATTAGCCCCTAACAAGAGAGTCAGCCTGCCCTTTGAAGATTTGAAGCCAGGCATTGACTTCTCTCTAGCTATCAAAGTCCTAGACGGCATCATCTTCCAACAGAAGACAGTTTTGTCTACATTGAAAGTCTGTTGTTCAGTGTAGCCACCTGGATTACTTAGCTAGATCCTCTGGGTGACTTGCTGCAGCTTCTACATCACACTTGTTGCTTTACCTTACACTTTTATATTATGGAGACTGCTGCTTTCCTTAAACCTCACGGACCAAGCTCTGTTGGCGTCACACTTGTCCTCATCACTCAGCCTTCATAGAATCGAAGAGAGTAAGGGCCTTACTTTGGATTATGCTGCAGCTTAAGGGAATATTGTGACTTGTATGATCTATCCATACCACTAGACCTTCATCAGCAATAGGACTTTCACTTTCTTAAAATTCATGTGTTCACTGGAGTAGCACTTTTAATTTCCCTCAAGAACTTTTCATTTGCATTCACAACTTGGCCATTTGGTGCAAGAGGCCTAGCTTTTGATTTAAAATGAGAGATGTGGGACTATTCCTGTCACTTGAACACTTAGAAGCCATTATAGGGTTATTAATTGGCTTAATTTCAGTATTGCTGTGTCAGATACAGGAGAGGGAGAGATGTAAATAGTTGGTCAGTGGAGCAGTCAGAAGGCACAACATTTTCTAAGTTTGCTGTCTTATATGGGCCCAGTTTATGTGCCCATAACTATTACTATATTAATATCAAAGATCATTGATCACAGGTCACCATAACAAATAACAGTGAAAAAGTTTAAAGTATTGCAGGAATTACCAAAATATGACACAAAATGGGCAAATGCTGTTGGCAAGATAGCACTGATAGATTTGCTTAACACAGGGTTGCTACAAGTCTGTGAGGCACAATAAAGCAAAATCCAAAAATGAGGTATGCCTGTATTCTGTTGGATGGAATGTTTTATATATATATATATATATGTGTGTGTGTGTGTGTGTACATGCGGGGTCTATTTGATCTAAAGTATCATTCAAGTCCATTATTGTTTTATTGATTTTCTGTCTGAATGATCTATACTTTGTTGAAAGTGGGATGTTGAAGTCCTCTACTATTATTGCATTGCTGTGTATTTTTGCCTTCAGATCTGTTAATAATTGTTTAATATATTTAGGTGCTCAAGTATTGAGTATGTACATATTTGCAGTTGTTACATCCTGCTTAAATTAATTTGGACCTGTTTATCATTGTATGGTGACCTTTGTCTTTTCTTACAGCTTTTGAGTTAGTCTGTTTTGTTTGATACAATTGTGGCTACTCCTGACTTTTGTTTTCTATTTTAATAGAATATCTTTTTCCATCCTTTTACTTTCAGCCTGTGAGTGTCCTTATAGCACAAGTGAGTCTCTTGTAGTGAGCATATAATTCAGTCTTGTTTTTTTATCTATTCAGCTACTCTTTTTAGTTGTAAAAAATCATTTACATTTAGAGTAATTATTGATAGATAACAACTTATCTCCGTATTGTTCTTTGCTTTCTGATTGTTTTGTAAGCACTTTGTTCCTCTCTTTATGTTTGTCCTTGTGAGTTGATGACTTTTTGTAGTGGTATGCTTTGGTTCTTTTTATCAGCAACCGATGTCCCAGAAATGGTGGGACAGAGTTGTGACCGAGGTCTGGGAGTTGGGCACGGCGTAGTGGCAGGCCTGGTTCAGTGTATGGCAAGGCGTTGTGGCACCCACCCTTGGAGAGTGGGGCACCGCTGCATCTGGGGCCCCTGGGCACAGGTCTCACTGTAGTGCGGTCCCAGGAGCAGATGCAGTGGGGGGCACTCCAGACAGCCCTGCTGCTGAAGACTGTGCAATCCTGATAGCAAAGGCTGCAGACATCCACAGCAGGGAGCTCACTGGGGTTCTCCTGCTCTCCTTTCCCCATCAAGTGATTCCTCTGAGGGCTTCCTTCCTGGAGCTGAGCTGCTCTGGACTGGGAAATGAGGGGACGCAGCTGAAATGTTTCCTTCACAGTTCACTGTGTGGCTGTTCTTGCTTTTTAAACTTTGCACAGGTTTTGCTGCTGCTTTGTTGTAGTCCAGAGCTTTCTGTCTTTTAAGGAAACATAGCGTCCCCTATTTTTATTGATTTGCTGTTTCTGTGGAGAGAGAAGTATTAGTGCCTCCTGGCCCTCCTCGCTGGTGCCCTCCCTCACTCATTTCTGTGCTCTTGGGTCTCCGCCCCCTCCTGTGTGATATTCCCTGTATCAGATGGACTTCTTGAGGGTGGGGGCTGAGACTAATTGTGCCTGTTCTAATGAGAGGCTCCTAAACATCAAGAGTATAGGTTTTGAATTTTGATTGTGGTCTTCTGTTTTTAAAATACTCAGTACTGCTCATTCTTGCAAGGAAAATGCTTCCTCTTAAGCAGTTTTGCTGTTTAGTATTCCAGAAAGTCAACAATATTAGGAATATTTTATTATCAGTTTTTGTTTTCTGTTAATGATGTTATTATACTATATACTACTATATTGATATTTATTACTTATTTATTATTTACAGACACTTTTTTCCTAATCATTAGCTACATTGATTGCCTTGCTCTCTATTTTCACTCATTGTGACATATTGACACCCTGGGTTTCTGCTGTATTACTTTAAATGCAAACCCTTCAGAACCAACTGAGGTTATTGAGGGAGCACCGTATTTTGCCTGTGTTTGTTTTGTGTTCTTTAGATAAAATACTTCATAACAGTTGCTGTGAAAAAAAAAAATTTCTGTTTTCTGAAGTCTTTTTTGCTTAAAGTTAGACCTGTTTAACCTGCCTCCCTGGGGCAGGTTTCTACCTGGGCTGAAGTGAAAAACTATGGGAATCACTAAACTGGTACCTATTAGAAGGGAGACAGTATCTTTGAAGGCTAGTTTAAATGGTCATTTTTTTTTTTAAAGCTCGGACCAGTTGACCTGCTGTCTTTAGTATATGTTCATAAATATTACATCCAAAATGATCGTGCAAACGCAGTAATATAAAGGCACGGGAGAAAACTGGTCATAAAATTACTAAGGAGAGAAGAAACAGGGTGGTCACGATAAAATGCGTGTTTGGCGTGGGCTGTGGGTGGGGTCACCAGAGAAACTCCAGGCCTCTTGTATAAGCGTGCCTGTGTGTGCTGGGAAAGCCTGATAGGATGTACTGTATTTTGAAGGAAGCCTTTCAGTTTCTAAGTTACAGTGAAGGAGTATAAGCTCCTTGAGAGCAGGGACTATGACTTCCACATCTTTGATTGCACAATGACATCTACAACAGTGTGTGAGTTAAGAAGTGTTCCACATATAACTGAGTCCAGTGTTAATAAGTGAATGATAGCATTAAATAACCTTTTTTCCATAATATGTAGAAGATTCCTATTTCTTCTGCACCACAAACTGAACCTGTATTTCAGATTTCCCTGCTCCTACAAACTTCCAAAGCCCATTAACTTATAAAGTGTATTATGGAGCGGGTGTCAGCAAACTACTAATCCCTGGGACAAATGTGGCCCATTGCCTATTTTTGTATGGCCTTCAAACTAAGTGTGGTTTTTACATTTTTAAATGGTTGAAAAAAGTCAAAAAGATAAGAGTGTTTCATAGCCCCGGTTATATGGAATTCAGTTTCAGTTTCTTTAAAGCTTTATTGGAACTCAGCTACAATGCTCCTTTGTTGCATATTACTTGCAACTCCTTTTGTCCTACAATAGTGGGATTGAGTAGTTGCAGCAGAGACCGTCTGACCAGCCAGGATGAGACTATTACTGTCTAGCCCTTTGCAGAAAAAGTTTACTTACTCCTACCCCTTGATCTAGAGCAATATGTAAGTTCCATCAATAAATGAGGAGTCAACTGTGGTGAGTGATAGCCTAGAGCTGAGTGTTCAGATACAATAAGAATCCTGATTTTGAACACTGTGAAAGCACTTTAATCCATTGTTCAGCATGAAGCCTATAGGCTGCACAGTATCACCTCCATTTTACAGATGGAAGAATTGAGGTACAGAGAAGTTGACCTGCCAAAGTTTAAAAGGAGCTTCAGACTTGGGGAGTCTGCCTTGAGCCTTTGCACTGTACCCATTTGTTATGCCACCTCCCCTTATAGATTTCAACTCCTTTGATGTTCTAAGAACAACTGGGTTATCCTACATTGCACCAACATTTTCCTGTTACAGTTTTTCTTTTTTTTTAAACTGTACTCCGTGGCATGTGGAATCTTAGTTCCCCAACCAGAGATGGAACCTATGTGCCCTGTAGTAGAAGTGCAGAGTCTTAACCACTGGACCCCTGGGGAAGTCTCCTT
Source organism: Cervus elaphus (assembly GCF_910594005.1). Classification (NCBI taxonomy): domain Eukaryota; kingdom Metazoa; phylum Chordata; class Mammalia; order Artiodactyla; family Cervidae; genus Cervus; species Cervus elaphus. Next base: position 32,420,668 of record NC_057846.1, read on the forward strand.
GCTGCAGTTTAAATTAGACATTTCCAGTATCTCATTGAACGAAATATTACATATGAGGAAAGCATTTGATGTTCATTCTTTGGATGGAACAAACATAAAAAATATTGTTAATTTCACAGATGACAAAGCTTTCAAGGCTTGTTAAGGGGTCAGTGAGGAAGGGAAAAGATTTATGTTGACCATTTTTCCTTTTGTTCTCAAGGCAAAGTGTATGATGAATCTGTAATGAGACATAGTGGTTAAAGGGCTTAAGCTTGGCTGATGAGGGGCCTGAAGGTGGAGGTGGTTGTTTTATGGATTCTGTATCAAGACTTGCATAAGAGGCTGATGATTCTGAGGCTTTAAGCTAGATCTGCTTTTGGACTTCTGAGTGAGTATTCTCAAGGAAAATTTCCTTAGATTTCTTTAGAGTGAATACTAGTAAATCCTTACATCATACAGTATGATTCTTTAGGGTCATTAAGTCATGCAGTATGATTTTTTAGGATGAATACCAATAAGTCATGTAGTATGAGCAAGTGGAGGATACCAATCCTTTCCCCCCCTGTTGAATAAGAAGGCATAGGAGAAAGCGTTTGATTTCTCATCTAGGTGGTGATGGCAGATGGGTTAGAGGTTGGACCTTCTCCTGCATGTTTCCATTCTTGCTGACCCTGCTCCTTCCAACATCAGCCTACTTTCCCTTTGAATTATTTTTGTCAGTGGGACCATGATTATCACAGTCACATAGGCTTAAAACTTTGGAATTACTTGTGGTTCCCTCTCTCCGTTTATCAAATTGTCCTTTGATTATTTTCCAGTCATAGTATCCTTACTGCAGTCTCTGTTTCCATCCTAGCTCCTCAGACTTGTGCTAAAATTTAACTGACTCTTCTCTCTTCCTAGGTTCTACTGTCATTAAAAAAGAAAAAAACTCCCTAAAATGCCTCTCACCAATCTCAGAAACCTTCACGTTTCTCATGGGGCAAGAGCTAGCCCTTGGTTGGCATTTAAGACACTCCACAGTCTGGTTTTTAGCTACCTTGTAACTTTTATAGTAGCTATCTGCTCTGGGCTAATCATTCTGCCACTCACCGTCATAACTGCATCAGACCAACAGCATTCTATTTCTGTCCCCACAACTTAGCCCATCAGTTTTGTTCTCTTGATTCTGTTTTTGTTTTGTTTTTTTAAAGACCCAATTTGATTTCAGTTTTCTTCCCAGACCACGCTGACCTTTGGCAATAACTCCTTCTATTTGTTCACTTTAGTTTTGTCATAGTCACTGTATCCTTAATTTGTGCTACATGGATCCATATTTATCTCAGTGTTTTTTCTGTTTCATAAAGGATGCTCAGTTAAGAATAATTAATGGTGGCAAAATATATTCTATGAAATGAGTATCTTTTCCTAAAACTGCAGAGTAAAGAGCTTAAGTCTTGACTCAGTTCAGTTCAGTCGCTCAGTCGTGTCCGACTCTTTGCGACCCCATGGACTGCAGCATGCCGGGCCTCCCTGACTTGACTAGTCTCTGGTCAAAAAGGAGTTATTGCTTGGGCAGAGTTATAGAGTTCCTCTTACAGTGTTCCATAAATCAGTTTTTAGAGAAGAAATGTTTAATTCCTGTCTATGCATGACTTTCCCTCTAGGTGCCAGGAAAAGCAAGCAAATGCAAAGTTGCTCAGTCTGGGCACTGCTGATAAACATCTGCTCCAACCACCCTTGGCCTTGAAAAGGTCATTGCTAACCTTTCTTCTGTCTAGAATAGTGATTTGCAAACTTTTTTTTGCCCAAATACTCCCTAATAGTTGCTTAGAAATCATCTTAAAAGGAAATTGTTCTTTTCTACATTTAAAGCTGTTCCTAAGTATAAATATTGGCAAAAGACAGAATTTCCAGCATAGTATAAATATTGACATTTTAAAACAAGACATTGCTCTTTCAAATACATTCAATGCAGGCAAAATATCTTAGAAATTTAATGTCATCAGCCATTTATAAGATAAAGATATTGAAAATTTTACATCTTTGTTTATTCTCTTTGAATTTGTATTTCATTGCAATTTCCCGACAAGATTTTATCCTATAGAAACTACAATAATGCCAAGATAGGGTCCAAAAAGTCAAATTGTGAAAATGTAGGGTCATGTTATTGCTATTATAATGAAAGAAAAAAGGATATTTTAGTCTGTATTATCACACAAGGGATAAAAGTAAATATAGTGGCATTTATTGTACAGACTGATCATTCACTGAACTGAGAAAGGCCCCACCACATGGCTTCCCCAGAGAAACCTGAACATTTGGGAATAAGGGACTGGATTGGGGGGCGGGGTCCAATTCCGTTAGATCTGATTCTTATACTCTTGGAGCTTGTTGTCATAGGAGTTTACTAATATCTTTGTGTCCAAAAGTAATATTGATCACACTGTCATACATCTTTGCCAAATATATATATATAAATTAACATTTTAAAATATATGTATTGTGCTAAATTTATTCTATTTAGCATAATTAAAATCTTTTACATACTCAAAATACATTTAAGATTTTGACACTTGTTAAATGAAATGTGAAATTGTTGAAAGTGCTCTTTTAATGAGAGTAATTTTCTGATTAGTTTATCCCTGGATAAAAGTGGCCAGCTAGAATGAAAGAGATCTCAATATCAGTTCTGTTTTGCCTTTCATTTCTATCTATGTAAATGCTGAGAAACAGCTCCTAAATAAAGAGATGGGTTTGGAAGTAATTTTGTTAAATTTTACTCAATTCTTTAAATCCCATGCCAAGATCATATATTATCCTTCAACTGACAATATGATTAGTTTATTGTTCTTTTTGTTGTTGAGAACAGAGAATTGGTAGCTCTAACTTTTAGAAATATTTGTTACTTAGTGATTCATTCTCAAATTTGGGGATATAAACCCAAATGGCTTTACCAAGACTATCAAATGGTTATTAACTGTACCTGTTATTCTTTCACTTAGAAAAACGTCATTTAATCCAGCTGGAAAATCCAACCAGTTACTTTCAAAAAATTTTTTTCAGATATTTTTTGATACAGTTGGTGCTTTATATATATATTTAACACTATATATTTAATTAAATATATAATTCATTCAAAAACTTTGAGCTTCAGGTTTAATCATTCAATTTATGGTAAATGTCTACCATATAATGAAATTAAGTCAGATATCCATCATCTCCTCATTAAATCAGGTAACCAGATCATATTTCCTTTCTGTCAGAAAGTCTGACCTGACCACTCAAATATTGGGGTAATGAATTTTGAAGAAGAAAATTTATTTAAAATTACAGAATATCTTTTTTAAGAGATTACTAAAAGCACTCAAGGTATAAAATTCATAGATTTAGTGTATATTTTTTAAAAATAATATGAGTCAATACACAACTTCCCAATATTTAACTTTTAACATGTTACAGTCTCTGTAAGCTAAAATTGACTTTATTTTTCTGGGCTCCAAAATCACTGCAGATGGTGATTGCAGCCATGAAATTAAAAAACGCTTACTCCTTGGAAGGATAGTTACGACCAACCTAGACAGCATATTAAAAAGCAGAGACATTACTTTGCCAACAAAGGTCTGTCTAGTCAAGGCTATGGTTTTTCCAGTGGTCATGTATGGATGTGAGAGTTGGACTATAAAGAAAGCTGAGCGCCGAAGAATTGATGCTTTTGAACTGTGGTGTTGGAGAAGACTCTTGAGAGTCCCTTGGACTGCAAGGAGATCCAACCAGTCCATCCAGAAGGAGATCAGTCCTGGGTGTTCATTGGAAGGACTGATTTTGAAGCTGAAACTCCAATACTTTGGCTACCTGATATGAAGAACTGACTCATTCGAAAAGACCCTGATGCTGGGAAGGATTGAGGTCAGGAGGAGAAGGGGACGACAGAGGATGAGATGGTTGGATGGCATCACCAACTCAATGGACATGGGTTTGGGTGGATTCCGGGAGTTGGTGATGGACAGGAAGGTCTGGTGTGCTGCAGTTCATGGGGTCACAAAGAGCCAGACATGGCTGAGCGACTGAACTGAACTGAACTGAGGGAAGCATGTAGATTGATAAAACAAGAAGTAATCTTTCACTAAACATGGGGACATATATTGAACTAGTGTATTTGACTTTTAGTAGAATTAGGAATCAATAACATTATTAGGATCAGATTTTTCTACAGAATATTCTGTAGGGTGCTAAAAACTAACTAGTATGGCAACTAAAATCTAATTTTCTGTCACTAGGTGATTGGAAATGTCATTTCATAAAATTAAATTTGAGATTTGACTGTATTTGAAATAAATATTTCATGATATGATCATGAAAAGTTTTTTTATGTAGGTTTTATTCAGTGCATCATGAAAATTCTGGTAATTAAATAATTCACTGAAAAGTAATTAAGCAGCACTACTAAACTATTCTTGTTTAACTGTTCAAAGGTACTTTTATGGGGGTTCAGTGATTGTTCTGAGGATGAATATTTTAAATAGTATTTTAAAAAGTACTCATGAGAAAAGTTGTTTGTAGTATTCAACATTTCTTACAGGTACTTCCTGCTTTGCTGGTAGGGTTTCCATCAAGAATGATCTATTTCTTCCTGGGCATGAATCTGGAGATGGAAGTAGCCTATTTGTTAAATAAAAATCAGCATTACTTCCACTGTATCCCACTTTACCACATATTCAGATTTTGAACATCTTAACAATTCCCCAAACACCTTGTCTCTAAATCTCCCTGAACAGAAATATAGAACAGGGAGTGTCAGGCAGCCCCAAGGACTCTGGAGGCTTGAATGCTTCAAGGAAGTACAGCCTAGCATGATTTGTAGGGGAGTAGTATGCCTTCAGTTTACAGAATGGAAAGATTGCCCAAGACAATTATCTTGGACAAGACAAGAATTATTGTCTATACAGTATTTTGTTGTTTTTTGATTGCTCAGTTTGAGGGAAGGTTATATTAATATATGAAAGGTGAGGATGTAGAGGAAATTTCCTTTAAAATTACCCCTTAAGGACTTCCTGTTGGTCCAGTGGCTAAGACTCCACGCTCTCAGTGCAGGGGGCCTGGGTTTGATTCCTGGTCGAGGAACTAGATCCCACATGCCATAACTAAGACCCACTGCAGCCAAATAAATAAATATTAAAAAAATAAAATAACCCTTCCTCAAGAACCCCTTGAAAGATTTTGAGGTCACCCACATTAGGGCTAGATATACCCCATCTGAAGACTCTGCTCGAGTGTTGGAGATTTCTGTCCTTATTTTCGTGTGTTTGTGAAACATTTTCATCAGTGACCTTGTATTTTTTTTTTTTGAGTTCCCATTTGATTAGTTCTTATTTAGGACTTTCTTAGTGAGCACTAGAGAAAACTGGGTTACTCTTTTGTAAGGGAGTGTAAAACAAACTAACCTGCCCCTGACTCGTTAATGTCATAAAGCTTATCCGTCAACCAACCAACACCAAGCCTTTGAGTTCCCTTTATCAGATAATGTCAGGAACACCTGGGTTATAGCATTCTTTCCACCTCCGTCTAGTGCTTATTCAGCCCTGAGCCGTGTTGAAACTGCATACATACCAGGTATAATGTTAAGAAACAGTTTTCAGTGCAGACAGCTGAAACCCAATCACTCACTCTGCTGAGTGTTGTGGTGATTGCACCGCACTTCTGCTTGCTTGCTTAAAATGTGTAAAGAGCACCGCTGGGAACAATGAGCGTGACTTTTGTTCATTTTGTGTGTATAGTGAGAAAAATGTGGGAACTGCAAATAGTAAACTAATGATGATTCAGGAAATTCAGGAAAGACAGGTAAAATAAAATAAGTAAACCTCAAGTCATAAAACTTGCATTAAATCCTACATTTTTTATATAGTCAACTTCCTTGTGTTCTACCAGTAGTGTCGGGAGGAGAAAAGGAGGGGGAACCTTTACAAAATAGATCTATTAAAAGCCCGACTTACAGTTTCAAACATTCTTATAAGGGATTTTTTGCACAATATATGAATATAATGGTGTGCAATATGCTGTTTTAGATACCATAGTTCTTTTTTTTGAGAAAAGTTATCCATTCAAAGACTGCATGTTACTACAAGGTTTGTTATGGGCTTATTGAATGAAGTCATTTATTCCAAGGCTCTATGTGACTGTCAGGTTTGGGATGAAAATTTTAACTTTTGTTCAGGGTAGAAGGAAACAGAATGAGATAAGTGTTAGGAATTTCTCAAGGCTAATTTCTCAAGGAATCTTTGTACGAAGAAGAGAAAGGACTTGGGACCTGGTAACCTGCCTGCCTCACCCAGGGTATGTCTCCCTAAACTTGTATCCTTGATCCTCGATTTGCTTTATTTTCTGCCTCAGATGCACAAGATTTTATCACCTTCCTGTAAAAGATTCGTAAAATCTAGTGCCCTGACCTCTCTTGAATTCTAGAAGTTCTCTACCAGCTTACTGGATATTTTGTGAGCATCACCAGCACCTTAAATGTAATACATTAAAAAACAAAACAAACGCAGGGTTATTCCGCACGCCGCCCCCACCCCGGCCTGTACTTCTGCCACCTGCTCATCACTGTTTCAGAATCTGCAGCAAAGTTGCCAGTTTCCTGTTCTTTGGGCTTAGGGGGTGCTTCATTCAACACAGTGCAGGCACGCCATGGCTCTCTGCTCTTGGAGGAAGTCTAGATGTGATCACCCTTTACATCTAGAGCAAAAGTGTGCTGATGAGCTGGAGGCTTCAGTGCTGAGCTTTCAGGAGGCAATGCCTGAGCCTGCTCCAATCAGCACTCCCTCCATTGCTTCCACATGTGGTGCCGAGTATCTGCCCGGTGCCTCTGTTGTCCCCGCAAGTCTCTGTCTGCGGTCCCTGGAGAGAAACAGCTTGGCTCCTGCCCCCTTGCAGATTACTTTTCATCTCTTCTGTTGGACTAGGTGGCGTTTGACTCTGCTTTTATGTCCAAGTGCATCTCTTTAAGTTTCTCACCCTTGAACCATGCTTGGGCATGAAGGGGGTGCATGATTCCAGTGTATTTTTAAAACTGTCTTTGTACTTCAATTATAATTGATACAGTCATTTCTGATATCCCCTAGAACTTCTTAAAAATCTGTCCTTTCAGACACATGGTCAGTGCTTTCTTGTGTGGGCTGTCAGATACGTAGATGGTGTATTTGGGAAACCTGTGAATGTAGTGCCTTGCCCTAACGAACAATCCCAGACCTCTAAATGTGAGACACTTCTGTGACTCAGTGATGAATCTCAGAGGATTCATCTGAGCACATAGGTGCTCTATTCATCATAGAGCACGTAGGTGCTTTCAGACCCTACTGTGTGGGGCCCCACCTGAAACAAACAGCATCATGAAAGTAGGGCTTCCTTGGAGTGTAGGAATGTCTTAAGAAAAGTGAAGACAGCCCAGGAGAAATCAGCCTTAGTATATAACTGGGATGCAGGTAGACCTAGGCTCCCATTCTGTTGGAGAATTTTAAATAGACACTTCTAGAATCATTCTGTGCTTGGTAACTGATCACAGGCTAGATGTTGTTGTTGTTCAGATCAATGACATTCAGATCCATAATTGCTTATATTCATCCAAAAATAAGACAGACGCAGGGAAAGGTAGCTGACTGTAAAGCAGATTTCTTAAGGGGCCTCAGGTGCAGCTGGTGTTTGAGAGCATAAGGATCTGGAGTTTTGATCTTTGTCCTGACACGTGCTGGTGGAGTAACTGAGGCAGGTTACTGGGGCTTTCTGACTCCCAGTTTTCCCTATAAAGCTCTCTTTGTAGGCCTGTAATAGGAGTTAAATGAGGTAATATCTGAATCATGCCTAGTGAATGATGGCCAATGTAGCTGGAATATTGTATAGTAAAACAGAAATAAAACATCTACAAAATTCATCATGGTGTTAAAGGGTGTCCTAATTGGCCTGGCATAATGGGTTGCAGGGCTTACAGGTCACCTTATTTTTCATGATTCAAGGATGAGTGATCCCAGAACCTGGAGCAAAAAAAAAAAAAAACTCCCACAAGATTGTTGGCAAAAGCAAAATGCCTCTGACTGTGGGAATAAGGGGGCTGTGAAGGACGGAAGGGAGGCCAGGGGCCAGATGAGCAGATAGATCATACATCAAATCAGTAGAAGGACAGTTCACACCAACCCCCATATAAGAGCATTTACTGAAGTGCCAACTACCCATCATCAAGTGGAGGTGATGGAGACATAAAATGATTACAAGCCACGTGGTGGAGGCGCAGAGAGAATAGTGCAAGAGCAGAGGCAGAGATCCCCAGATAAGGGACTCAGGGAACGCTTCCCCCGAGTGGACCACAAGTGAAGTCTTACAAAACAAATCACTAGGCATTAGAAGAGGTAATATCCCCAAGCAGCAGAAATGGCATGTGTAAGAAAGAAAAGCGTGGGAACAGAAAACACAGTTTGATTCTTTAAGATGGTATTTTCCCAGTGGAGCTCCATTTTTCTTTACTACAAAGACCTAGATTCTAAGCCTAGGTTTGATTCTGATCTCTTACACTGACCCACACTACCTGCCTCATCTCCTTGGCTAACATTGAGGGAGATTTCACCCGGTAAGAAGTGCTCTTGACATCTTGTCTGAAAGCCCTGACCATGAACTCTTCAAGAATAGTGACGTTAGATTCAGCTCGGAGCCAGCGTCTCAGATTTCCACTAGACTGGTTCTACAGCAAGTGTTCTGTGGCTTGGGGAGTTCCCCAGCCCACTCACGTATATTTGCACTGAAATGAATTGCTCACTCAAGCCCTACAGTAATAGCCTCCACGAAGAGTAGACAGCTTAAAAGGCAGTCTCTCGTTAGACCTCAGTGGAAAGATTAATGGATACCAAGGTCTTACATTTCAGTGGCTCTCAAATCTAATTTATCATCAGAATTGCTTGAGGAATTTTTAATGCAGAGTCCCAGCTCCTACTCAGAGATTCTAGGATGGAGCCTGGGTCTGTATTAAAAAAAAAAAGTCTCCCACAAGTGACTCAGATCATCAGCCAGATCAGGGAATCTCAGTTGAGAAGACGGTCACTGGGCTGTCTGTCCACTGACCACTGCTGATGGAATCTCACCAGTCAGGTTCTATTTCCTTAGAGGAGATACCGAAAGACACTAGTCACACTCTGGACTGGAAGTGGAGGTACAACCCTCTGACTGGCAGCAGTGTTTCTCCTTGTAGGCAGAGGCAAGAAAAGCCAGTGAGCAGACACACAGAAGCAGCTCACATGCAGAGCTCTGCAGACATTGCAGGCGTGTCCTGGCAGCCTTCCAGTCCCCCGTCCCCTCCTGAAGCATGGCCATACTCCTTCCTTGCCTTCCCAGAGATGTTGCTTTATCCTTATAATAAATTCTCTGTGGCTGAAGCCCACATGAGTCATTTTTGTTATTTACAATTAAAGAGCCCAATGACTAGGAGTCTGACTAAAATCGTTTCTCTAAAGAACAGTTGAGGGATATATTTTTATTGGAATTTAGTGGATTTACAATGTTGTGTTAGTTTCAGGTATATAGCAGAATGATACAGTTACATGTGTCTGTGTGTTAGTTGCTCAGTTGTGTCTGACTCTTTGCGACCCCATGGATTGTAATCTGCCAGGCTCCTCTGTCTGTCGAATTCTCCAGGCAAGGAGACTGGAGGGATTATCTCTTCCAGGGGATCTTACCAACCCAGGGATCGAACATGGGTCTCCTGCATTGCAGAAAGATTCTTTACTGTCTGAGCCATCAGGAAAGTCATATATATATATATATATATATATATATATATATATATATTTCAGTTGTATATATTATATTTAATTATATATAATCTTTTTCAGATTCTTTTCAATTATAGGTTATTACAAGGCATTGAATATAGTTCCCTATGCTCTATGGCAGGTAGGTCCTTGTTATTTGTCTGCTTTATGTATAGTAGTGAATATCTGTTAATCTCAAGCTCCTACTTTATCCCTCCCCCAGGCATACACTGTAAACATGCTCTGGTACAAAATAACTTTCTTTCCAAACAAGTCTGGAAATGGGCTCAGGGGAGGAAAAAACCAAATTATTCTATTAAGTCATTTATTTAGTACCCCTTTATGAAAAAAGAAAAAGAAAAAATAAGATGCTGTATCTAGCTATATCTATAGGAAAGATGACAGGAAGAGATGGAAGCCACGCATGAGCTGGTGGGGCCCAGATGGGCCTCCAGAAGAGAAAAGGGACTATAGCTAGTTTTGTGGTCAGATGATGTCTGAGGCTGAGCCCCCCTCCGTTATACTGATCCCAATCTGTTCCTTCTGCCTCGCCCTCTCTGAGTCAGCCTGAGGCTGGCAGAGGTCTCTGAACCAGGCTGGCATGTTTGCCCTGGTGGGTTGAAAATAATCAACACTGTCCAAGAAACAAATAGAGCACAGCTGTTCTCAGATGGGAAAACAGGCAAGCCACTCTTTTCAAAGGGAGCATCCTTGCCAAGCCAGGATGTCCTCAGGGTCTTCCTGCACAGGGCATTCAGTACTCTTCCACTCTTGAACAGGAAATGGTTCAAGCCTCCTAGCCACCACCACACACCTGAAAACCAGAGGCATCAGGCCAGTCAGGGGATGGGGGTTTTAAAGCAGTGTCTCTTGGGTGGGTCAGTAGTCTAACTTAGTGGCTGCTTCCTCCCCTAATGAGTTTGAGGCTACAGAGGCCACTCTGGCCCATCAGTTCTATCCTGCTGGCTCCTGTGGCCACAGAACCATCCTGAATCAAGCCAGCCAGATCCTGCCTCAAGAAGAGAGACTGGACATGGACCACACCAGTTCTAAGACCAGCAAGGCCACCCCAAACAGGGTAAACTGAGTCTGGAATGTCATTATGTCCCTTCTGGTGGTTTTCAAATTATTTCCCAGAACCCCAGAAGGTTTGCAGACACCTGGAAGAGGAGAGTGGGATCTGAATCTCTCCTAACCCCTGGTTTCCAAAAGCAGTCCGGCCTTCATCTATTTACTCATTGGGCTTCCTATCATTGGGTTGGATGAACGGACTCCTAACTGATAAAGACTAATAGCTCATGCTGGGTGTGTGGATATGTGAAGGCATGCAGGCACATGCACGCCAGACACTGCTCCGTGTTTTAGATGCCTTAGCTTGTGCCTTCAAACAATTCTCTGATTGTCTCCATAGCACAACTGAGAAAACAGAAGTCACCTATCTTATCCAAGGTCACAAAGCTAGTGTATGAGAAAGCCAGGAATTGGCTGCTGCTCCTTCTGACTCTGGAAGCTGACTGTTAATGGCCTCTAGAAAGGACCCCAAGAGAAAAAACAGAAAGGAGGAGGAAAATAGAAAGTCAGCCTTTCACTGACTAAATTCTCAGCCTTGCTTGCCCGTCGGAATCATCTGGGAAGCTTTAAAGATTACAGACTCCACGCTCACACCTCTGGAGATACAGATTTCCTGGATCTAGGGAGCAGCCCAGGCTTAGGGATTTGTTTTTTCAAGGTTGAGAGCCACTACATTAGAGAAACTGTGATAGGAATTCAATAATTAAAATTACACGTCAACACTGATTTGAGGGTGTCAAAGATAGGAATTTCCCTCATGGCAAATTACTCAACTGATGGTGTAAAAAAATGTCCTTTAAGAAAGAGAAAGAGACACAGCAGACCTCCCCTGTAGCTCTGCTGCAAGACTTTTGCTGCTCTTTCTCCCCCATAGCTCAGCCATGAACTAACTTGGGAGCATGGGACAGTCACTAATTTGGTGAGGCTGCATGAAGAATAGCTGACATCTAGAGGAGACAGCAAGGACATGGGAAAATTATAAACTGGGGATCAGGATCCACCGTATGTGATTCCATCTTCTATGTACCCACTGCAACTGGCAAGAGAGGTGCTCACCCCAGGTATGAATTTAAGGGGACTCAAAAAAACCCCTAAAACTCAATCATCAAGATGAATACTAGCTTAGTACTATATTTTTAAAAAACAAATTTAATGTAAAAAAGACTTGCAGTGAACAAAATGTCATTAAATATAGACTGACTCTGACAGGGTTGGGGCTGGGATGAAGGCAGTGGGGTGAGTGGTACAAGTGTAGGCTTGGATCTCCCATATTTATTTAAAATAGATTTTTTGATGTTAATTTTGGTTTTTAAAAGTATTGCATGAAAGTATTATTTTTCTTAAATTTTGTGCCCCGTCGTTTACTCAAAGGGAGTAGATAACTTCTTTATGGCTTGTTCAGATCCTTCTGAATTAAATGATGGGAATATCACAAAAGCCTTCGGACATTAGCCTCCCAGGGGCCTGATACAATTTCCTGTCTCACAGTGAACACTTCAACAGAAAAATTACCAGCAGGAGAGAAAGAGAGAGGGTGAGGAGAGGGTGAACTGCGTGCTGGACCAGTCCATGTCACTGGGGGCCGCCTCAGAGTCCTGTCTGCTGATACTTGAGGAAGGGATGCTATTTAGGACCTGAACACAATGGCCGTCATACAGGCTCCTGACTGTTCCCTTGGTAAGTTAACCTTCAGTACTCCTTATCTGTAGAATAGAGCCAATAATATACATTCCTCATGGGGATGTTTTAAGGAGAGGTGACATCATATATGTAAATTGCTTCACACACTGCCTGGTATATTCTAAGCTCTAAAAACATGGCATTTATTATCATGTGATGATTCCATTTCTAAGTCTGTTCTAGAAGCTCTATCTTCCTAATCTCAGTCTACTTGGTGAACATGTCACTGCTTACTGATCTCTCACCAGAGGGTGGGCTGAACCAGTCAATTTTGTTGCTTATAAATAAGTCTGGGAATTTATCACTAAAATGAACCAGGATTAGAGAAGGGATGGAGAAGCCTGTATTCTAAGCTTAGCTATATCCCTTCACATCTCTGGGCCTCTTTATTTCTGCTTTATGAAATGAAGATATAAATATTAGTATCTTTCCTGTTGTTCTCCTCTTGGGGGGTCAAAGAAAAAAGGGTGGAGAAGTAACTCACAGTTGCCCACTCAGATGGAAATACACTTTATTAAGGTGTAGTTCTTGAAGTGGGCTCATTTCTTTGGAATGATTCACCCAGTTCTGACACTGAACTTCAATAATCCTTAGAAGTAGATTCTTTATTCAGGACTTTAAAATGATAACAGAAAAGCTTAATTGAAAGTAACAAAATTTGAACTCTGGAATGAGCTACATATTACTTACCCAACTCTTACTCTGAGAGAATAGACTTTAGTTCGGCCTTAACCATGTTACTTTCCGTAGGGAACTGGGGAAATGCCTTCCTCCTAGTCCTGAGAAGTACAGCCACTTGTGTTGTCCTGACTGTATATTTTGATCTCCTTAAAATGCCCCATGTAGTTAACATATTCTTCACATAAATGTATTTGAAGGATCACTTCTTTTTCCCAAAGCTCACGCACTAATTCATGAGAATTTTCAGTGATTTGGACGCTAAGTGCTCGTAATTCAGACTCGAACTTGAATGGCAGAGTCACCTTCCAACCATCATTAGAGAATGAGTACAGGGTGTTGACTGAGAGCTGGGCTCTGATGCCATGTGGTGCCACCGAGCAAGGGGCCTTTCTCTGTTAAATGGGGCATGGTAGCCTTGGTCTCATAGGATTATAGTGAGAAATGTCAGAGTGGATGTTTATAAAGCACCTAGCGAATAGCAGCCATTCAATAAATGTTAACCATTATTGTATTGACCCTAGTTGTGTTCGCTGTTACACTGGTCTGCACAATTCTGAAGCTTGAATCTTGTTCTATGAGGCAATTGCTACGAATTACAACTACTGCTCCCTATCACACTTCCTGGCAATGTTTTGTCTCTATTTCTTTGCTTTCTTCTTCTCTTCACAATAGCAATGGGAAGGATTATATAGAAAGACTGATTCCAGGAGGTCTTTCTCCCTCCTGTTGCTGCTGTAACAAATTACTACAACTTAGCGACTAAAAACAACATAAATTCTCAGTGCTGGAGGTTAGAACTTCAAAATGGGCCTCACGGGGCTAAATTCAAGCAAAGCAGTCAGAATGATAAGGGAAGGGTACTGGGGAGAGAAGATGCTGCTGAAACCAGCCTCTGTGCACCAGTGCCTAATTGAATCTCGGAGACAGAGTTTTGGGTGAAGTAGAAAAGAAAAGCTTTATTGCTTTGCCAGGCAAAGGGGGCCCCAGTGGGCCGATGCCCTCAGAACTGTGCGTCCTGACCTGGAGGGGAGTGGTGAAGAGTTTGACTAATGGTTCAGAGAGGAGGGCATGATCAGCTTGAGGACCTTCTTCTAAGCGGTTGGTGGTGAGATAAGTGGGAGTCAGCATCATCAACCTTCTGGTTCCAACTGGTCTACGTGCTCGTGGGTAAACATACAGTTAACATACAGTTAACTTCTTCCACCTGGTGAGGGTTTCAGTATCTGCCCAAAACAGCTCAAAGATATTATTGTGTATAGCCTTTGAAGGGGAACCAGAACCCTTCCCAAGGCTGCAATATTGTTTCTTGACTGCTCTTCCCTTGTTTCTGCATCCCCTCTCTTCCCTGATTATTAACTATTTAAACCTGCTTGTTGGAACTCAGGGAAGGTCATGGAGGCTGGATGAAACTCATCTCCTACAAACGAAAACCAGAGGACACAGAAAGGCTTTTGTGCTACAGGGTCCTGCTCTGTGTCAGGGATGGGTGGTGTTTGAGGGGAGAAAGAAAGGGCTTTTGGGGTGCTGGCAATTCCCGAGTATTGACCTGGCTGGTGGTTGTATGGGTGTTTATCTTGAGATAACCATTGTACAGAATGCTTTTGTTTTGTACATTCCTTTGGATATCTGTTCTGTTGTAGAAAGGGAGACCCCTTCTAGGGCCCGAGAGTGGGTTTTTGTCTAACATTTGGAAATGAGTTGTCTGAGGAGACACATGTGTTGACAAAGTAAGAGACTTTATAGAGAAGGGCACTCAGGTGGAGAGCACGAGGGTAAGGGAACCTGAGAGGACTTCTCTGCCTAGTGGTTTGCACTCTCAAGTTTTATGGTGATGGGATTAGTTTCTGGGTTGTCTCTGGCTGATCATTCTGACTCAGGGTTCTTCCTGGTGGTGCACGCATCACTCAGCCAAAATGGATTCCAGCGAAGAGGATTCTGGGAGGTTGGTAGGGCATATGGACTTCTCTATCCCTTTGACCTTTCCTAAATTCTTCTGGTTGGTGGTAGCTTGTCAGTTCCATGTTCCTTACCAGGACCTCCTGTTCCAAGATTATTCATGCAAGTGGCTACTATCTCTTCTGGCCAGGGCAGGCAGTTTCAGTGTTTCCCCTTACAACTACACTTTACAATTAAAAAGTTAAACAAAAATGAAACCAGAAAACACCAAGATGGTTCAAGACAAAAAGGAAAATCAAAATTTATTAGGAGACATCCAAGAACCTAGGATGATATGCGAACAATTCAACATTAAATTTAACTTATGGTTCACAGGGGCCAATGCAGAGAGGAAAACATGTCCCATGTCATTCATATTGTCTGATAAAAATAAGCACATGTTTGCCTGGAGAGATTAATATTTCTCTGCTCTAAACTGAGGGCAGGATATTAGGTTCATGGTACAAGAAGTAAAATGAATGAATTCAGTGGCATATTTTCTGAAGAACACAAGATGTTCCTTAAATGGTCATTTCTTATGTGAATTATTGATAGAAACTGAGAGCATGACATTCAGCAATAACTCAGGGGAGGCATTTCTCAGGAACTCTGAGTTGACCCAGTTCTGTGGTTTTCCGGGGCAAGGAAAGACCAGTGCACTAGGAGCTCAGAAAGAGTACTAGTTATTTTTGACTGCAACTTTTGGGACTCTTGCATGTACGCTCACAGAGAGTTGGCTGTATGCATCAGCATTCCAGGTCGATCCCTCTTTGTGGAGGGTTTCCTTGACCCTTATCCTAGCTCTGGTTTTCTCCCAAGGCTCTCTTGGCTCTCTGTTACTTGACCTTGACTTGGTTTTGACTACAGGAGGAGTGGAGGCACTGCTGAGCATGTCTGAGTCCCCAACTTAGGGTTGGGGCTGCTAAGAATTCCTAAGAGTGACTGGCTCTGCACTCTCCATATATGCAAAAGATGCAGTGCCTGCTTATGACGCCCCATACTCCAAGACACTGTGCCCCCCAGCCCCCAACTCTGCAGCGCAGCAGAATCAGTGAAAGCATAGGCTTTGGATTCAGATTCTGTGCATTTAAATCCTGACCCTACCACTTTATGGATAAAGTTTGTCTCTCATTTCTTCCTCTGTAAAATGAAGACAATTAGGCTATCTACCTCACATGTAGTTTAAAACAGGAAGGGTGGGGAGATGGTGTAGCACTGTGGTTGAAAGCATAAACTTAGGAACCAGACTGCCAGGTTCACATCCCAGCTCTATCCTTTACTAGCCATGTGGACTTGGGCAAGTTTTTTAGTTCTTCATGCCTCAGTTGGCTCACCTATAAAGTAGGAATAATATAGCACCTGCCTAAAGGTTGTTGTGAGGATTAGTTTATTTACTGAATGCTTTATAAGTGTCTGCTAACTAAAGATTGGGGTTTCCCTGGTGGCTCAGTGGTAAAGAATCTGCCTGCCAATGTAGGAGATGTGGATTCAACCCCTGGGTTGGGAGGATCCTCTGGAGATGGAAATGGCAAGCCACTCCAGTAGTCTTGCCTGGGAAATACCAATGGACAGAGGAGCCTGATAGGCTAGAATCCATGGGGTCACAAGAGCTGGACATGACTTAGCGACTAAACAACAACAATAACTAAAGATTAGAATGACACCTACCATACAGTAAATTTCAATGTGTCAGATACTTTAATTATTTTCCCCTTATGCAACCCCCCTCCCCCCAGCCCCCGACTACAGTGATTGATCAAGGAGTAAAATCCGGGAGCCCAAGACTTGGCTATTTCTAACTAAATTCTTAAGATGGGATGGCAGGAAGACTCTTTTGCCCTCTAGTCCAAAAGCCATGGCTGCTGCCGTGTCAGGGAAGAAGCTAATCAGCCGAAGGAGAAAAGATAACAAAAATTAAAATAAAAAAACAGTAAAAAAAAAATAAAATAAACAATATTTGAAAGGAGGAGACCAGAGACAGGGGGAAAAGACAGAAACAGAAGCAGACTTTGAGAGTTGGAGAATGAATGCTGTTGGAGACATGGTTCCTATGTCTGGAATCCCGGAAGTTCCTTGGTTTTCTGTCCGTGGTTGAATACAGAGGGTTGGAAAATGTCAACATTATCACCCCTTAGGTTCTGACCAGTCTGGGCTCTCAACAGGCAGGTACCACCCTCCACCCGGGTGGGGGCCTTAGTTCCTGCAGAATTCAAAGATATGTATCAGATCGTAATGTATATCCCTTGAGGAGGAACTGGGAGTCTGTTTCACTAGCCGAACCGTTGTTTTTTGACTGATTCTCCTCTGCTCCTGCATTCTTTTGTTCCCTTAAGGGGGGCCTTAAGATCATTAATTATGGAGAACTGTTCAAGGGTAAGCACTGTGGCCAGGTTTAGATCACAAAATGGCTTAGGCCCAAAATGGCTTCTCTTATGTCAAGAAAATTATGCCTGGTTCTCTTTCTCTAGGGACCCTCCACCTTATCTGCTTAACAAGCCCACTTGTGCTGGCATCTGAAGGGCAGGCAATCTCCTGAGACTGAATTCTTCACTTGCGGGGTCTAATGCCTACTCCAGGTGGTGAGTGTCAGAACAGGATTGAATTGTAGGACCCCCTGTTGGTGTCAGTGACTCACTGTTGGAACCAGGTAAGAACTTTGGAGGAACTGGCCTATAGGAACTCTCTTCTGAAAAGCGGCCAAGCACTCCTTTCTTTGTTGCCTCCAGGAGAGCACATTTAAACATTTAAAAGATAGAGTAAAATATTCAGCAGATCCATCTGAAGCTAAAGAAATGTATCCGAAATAAGTGAATAAACATACTACCAAGTTCTAAGACCCTGTATGCTAACTGGTGTGATAATGAACTTCCGCCTAGGCCCACGTTTGTATATGAAATTTATCCAATTTGTGATTTTTTTTCTGCGAAGCTCTTCAGAGTGATTCCAATTATCTTACTGTGTAAAAACAATGTCATGTAATTAGATGTATCAAAGGTAATATAAATTGTAGAGATAATGGCATTTTAGAAGTATCTGTGACAGAACTTATCTGCCTGGCAGACTCCCATGAGAAAACACTTCTGAGGACAAAATATACTGTTGTGTGCCCAGTTAGTCCTGATTTTCTGGTTCACTCTTTTTTTTTTTTTTTTTTTAAATTAATTTATTTATTTTTTTTCCAGTGGGTTTTGTCATACATTGATATGAATCAGCCATGGATTTACATGTATTCCCAATCCCGATCCCCCCTCCCACCTCCCTCTCCACCCGATTCCTCTGGGTCTTCCCAGTGCACCAGGCCGGAGCACTTGTCTCATGCATCCCACCTGGGCTGGTGATCTGTTTCACCATAGATAGTATACATGCTGTTCTTTTGAAATATCCCACCCTCACATTCTCCCACAAAGTTCAAAAGTCTGTTCTGTATTTCTGTGTCTCTTTTTCTGTTTTGCATATAGGGTTATCGTTATCACCTTTCTAAATTCCATATATATGTGTTAGTATGCTGTAATGTTCTTTATCTTTCTGGCTTACTTCACTCTGTATAATGGGCTCCAGCTTCATCCATCTCATTAGGACTGGTTCAAATGAATTCTTTTTAATGGCTGAGTAATATTCCATGGTGTATATGTACCACAGCTTCCTTATCCATTCATCTGCTGATGGGCATCTAGGTTGCTTCCATGTCCTGGCTATTATAAACAGTGCTGCTATGAACATTGGGGTGCACGTGTCTCTTTCAGATCTGGTTTCCTCAGTGTGTATGCCCAGAAGTGGGATTGCTGGGTCATATGGCAGTTCTATTTCCAGTTTTTTAAGAAATCTCCACACTGTTTTCCATAGCGGCTGTACTAGTTTGCATTCCCACCAACAGTGTAAGAGGGTTCCCTTTTCTCCACACCCTCTCCAGCATTTATTGCTTGTAGACTTTTGGATAGCAGCCATCCTGACTGGCGTGTAATGGTACCTCATTGTGGTTTTGATTTGCATTTCTCTAATAATGAGTGATGTTGAGCATCTTTTCATGTGTTTGTTAGCCATCTGTATGTCTTCTTTGGAGAAATGTCTGTTTAGTTCTTTGGCCCATTTTTTGATTGGGTCATTTATTTTTCTGGAATTGAGCTGCAGGAGTTGCTTGTATATTTTTGAGATTAATCCTTTGTCTGTTGCTTCATTTGCTATTATTTTCTCCCAATCTGAGGGCTGTCTTTTCACCTTGCTTATAGTTTCCTTTGTAGTGCAAAAGCTTTTAAGTTTCATTAGGTCCCATTTGTTTAGTTTTGCTTTTATTTCCAATATTCTGGGAGGTGGGTCATAGAGGATCTTGCTGTGATTTATGTCGGAGAGTGTTTTGCCTATGTTCTCCTCTAGGAGTTTTATAGTTTCTGGTCTTACATTTAGATCTTTAATCCATTTTGAGTTTATTTTTGTGTATGGTGTTAGAAAGTGTTCTAGTTTCATTCTTTTACAAGTGGTTGACCAGTTTTCCCAGCACCACTTGTTAAAGAGGTTGTCTTTTTTCCATTGTATATCCTTGCCTCCTTTGTCAAAGATAAGGTGTCCATAGGTTCGTGGATTTATCTCTGGGCTTTCTATTCTGTTCCATTGATCTATATTTCTGTCTTTGTGCCAGTACCATACTGTCTTGATGACTGTGGCTTTGTAGTAGAGTCTGAAGTCAGGCAGGTTGATTCCTCCAGTTCCATTCTTCTTTCTCAAGATTATTTCGGCTATTCGAGGTTTTTTGTATTTCCATACAAATTGTGAAATTCTTTGGTCTAGTTCTGTGAAAAATACCGTTGGTAGCTTGATAGGGATTGCATTGAATCTATAGACTGCTTTGGGTAGAATAGCCATTTTGACAATATTGATTCTTCCAATCCATGAACACGGTATGTTTCTCCATCTGTTTGTGTCCTCTTTGATTTCTTTCATCAGTGTTTTATAGTTTTCTATGTATAGGTCCTTTGTTTCTTTAGGTAGATATACTCCTAAGTATTTTATTCTTTTTGTTGCAATGGTGAATGGTATTGTTTCCTTAATTTCTCTTTCTGTTTTTTCATTGTTAGTATATAGGAATGCAAGGGATTTCTGTGTGTTAATTTTATATCCTGCAACTTTACTATATTCGTTGATTAGCTCTAGTAATTTTCTGGTAGAGTCTTTAGGGTTTTCTATATAGAGGATCATGTCATCTGCAAACAGTGAGAGTTTCACTTCTTCTTTTCCTATCTGGATTCCTTTTACTTCTTTTTCTGCTCTGATTGCTGTGGCCAGAACTTCCAACACTATGTTGAATAGTAGTGGTGAGAGTGGGCACCCTTGTCTTGTTCCTGATTTCAGGGGAAATGCCTTCAATTTTTCACCATTGAGGGTGATGCTTGCTGTGGGTTTGTCATATATAGCTTTTATTATGTTGAGGTATGTTCCTTCTATTCCTGCTTTTTGGAGAGTTTTAATCATAAATGAGTGTTGAATTTTGTCAAAGGCTTTCTCTGCATCTATTGAGAAAATCATATGGTTTTTATCTTTCAATTTGTTAATGTGGTGTATTACATTGATTGATTTGCGGATATTAAAGAATCCTTGCATTCCTGGGATAAAGCCCACTTGGTCATGGTGCATGATTTTTTTAATATGTTGTTGGATTCTGTTTGCTAGAATTTTGTTAAGGATTTTTGCATCTATGTTCATCAGTGATATTGGCCTGTAGTTTTCTTTTTTTGTGGCATCTTTGTCTGGTTTTGGAATTAGGGTGATGGTGGCCTCATAGAATGAGTTTGGAAGCTTACCTTCATCTGCAATTTTCTGGAAGAGTTTGAGTAAGATAGGTGTTAGCTCTTCTCTAAATTTTTGGTAGAATTCAGCTGTGAAGCCATCTGGTCCTGGGCTTTTGTTTGCTGGAAGATTTTTGATGACAGTTTCGATTTCCTTGCTTGTGATGGGTCTGTTAAGATCTTCTATTTCTTCCTGGTTCAGTTTTGGAAAGTTATACTTTTCTAAGAATTTGTCCATTTCATCCAAGTTGTCCATTTTATTGGCATAGAGCTGCTGGTAGTAGTCTCTTATGATCCTTTGTATTTCAGTGTTGTCTGTTGTGATCTCTCCATTTTCATTTCTAATTTTGTTAATTTGGTTCTTCTCCCTTTGTTTCTTTATGAGTCTTGCTAATGGTTTGTCAATTTTGTTTATTTTTTCAAAAAACCAGCTTTTAGCTTTGTTGATTTTTGCTATGGTCTCTTTAGTTTCTTTTGCATTTATTTCTGCCCTGATTTTTAAGATTTCTTTCCTTCTGCTAACTCTGGGGTTCTTCATTTCTTCCTTCTCTAATTGCTTTAGGTGTAGAGTTAGGTTATTTATTTGGTTTTTTTCTTGTTTCTTGATGTAAGCCTGTAATGCTATGAACCTTCCCCTTAGCACTGCTTTTACAGTGTCCCATAGGTTTTGGGTTGTTGTGTTTTCATTTTCATTCATTTCTATACATATTTTGATTTCTTTTTTGATTTCTTCTATGATTTGTTGGTTATTCAGAAACGTGTTATTTAGCCTCCATATGTTTGAAGTTTTAACAATTTTTTTCCTGTAATTGAGATCTAATCTTACTTCACTGTGGTCAGAAAAGATGACTGGAATGATTTCAATTTTTTTGAATTTTCCAAGACCAGATTTATGGCCCAGGATGTGATCTATTCTGGAGAAGGTTCCGTGTGCACTTGAGAAAAAGGTGAAGTTGATTGTTTTGGGGTGAAATGTCCTATAGATATCAATTAGGTCTAGCTGGTCCATTGTGTCATTTAAGGTTTGTGTTTCCTTGTTAATTTTCTGTTTAGTTGATCTATCCATAGTTGTGAGTGGGGTATTAAAGTCTCCCACTATTATTGTGTTACTATTAATTTCCTCTTTCATACTCGTTAGTGTTTGCCGTACATATTGCGGTGCTCCTATGTTGGGTGCATATATATTTATAATTGTTATATCTTCTTCTTGGATTGATCCTTTGATCATTATGTAGTGTCCTTCTTTGTCTCTTTTCACATCCTTTATTTGAAAGTCTATTTTATCTGATATGAGTATTGCGACTCCTGCTTTCTTTTGGTCTCCGTTTGCGTGAAATATTTTTTTCCAGCCCTTCACTTTTAGTCTGTATGTGTCTCTTGTTTTGAGGTGGGTCTCTTGTAGACAGCATATATAGGGGTCTTGTTTTTGTATCCATTCAGCCAATCTTTGTCTTTTGGTTGGGGCATTCAACCCATTTACATTTAGGGTAATTATTGATAGGTGTGGTCCCGTTGCCATTTACTTTGTTGTTTTGGGTTCACGTTTATACAACCTTTCTGTATTTCCTGTCTAGAGAAGATCCTTTAGCATTTGTTGAAGAGCTGGTTTGGTGGTGCTGAATTCTCTCAGCTTTTGCTTATCTGTAAAGCTTTTGAATTCTCCTTCATATCTGAATGAGATCCTTGCTGGGTACAGTAATCTAGGTTGTAGGTTATTCTCTTTCATTACTTTCAGTACGTCCTGCCATTCCCTTCTGGCCTGGAGGGTTTCTATTGATAGATCAGCTGTTATCCTTATGGGAATCCCTTTGTGTGTTATTTGTTGTTTTTCCCTTGCTGCTTTTAATATTTGTTCTTTGTGTTTGATCTTTGTTAATTTGATTAATATGTGTCTTGGGGTGTTTCGCCTTGGGTTTATCCTGTTTGGGACTCTCTGGGTTTCTTGGATTTGGGTGGCTATTTCCTTCCCCATTTTAGGGAAGTTTTCAGCTATTATCTCCTCGAGTATTTTCTCATGGCCTTTCTTTTTGTCTTCTTCTTCTGGAACTCCTATGATTCGAATGTTGGGGCGTTTCACAGTGTCCCAGAGGTCCCTGAGGTTGTCCTCATTTCTTTTGATCCTTTTTTCTTTTTTCCTCTCTGCTTCATTTATTTCCACCATTTTATCTTCTACCTCACTTATCCTATCTTCTGCCTCCGTTATTCTACTCTTGGTTCCCTCCAAAGTGTTTTTGATCTCATTCATTGCATTATTCATTTTTAATTGACTCTTTTTTATTTCTTCTAGGTCTTTATTAAAACAGTTCTTGAATCTTTTCAATCTTTGTTTCCAGGCTATTTATCTGTAACTCCATTTTGTTTTCAAGATTTTGGATCATTTTTATTATCATTATTCTAAATTCTTTTTCAGGTAGATTCCCTATCTCCTCCTCTTTTGTTTGACTTGGTGGGCATTTTTCATGTTCCTTTACCTGTTGGGTATTTCTGTGCCTTTTCATCTTGTTTAGATTGCTGTATCTGGAGTGGGCTTTCTGTATTCTGGAGGTCTGTGGTTCCTTTTTATTGTGGAGGATTAACCCAGTGGGTGGGGTTAGACGATTGGCTTGTCAAGATTTCCTGGTTAGGGGAGCTTGTGTCAGTGTTCTGGTGCGTGGAACTTGATTTCTTCTCTTTGGAGAGCAATGGAGTGCCCAGTAATGAGTTTTGAGATGGGTCTATGTGTTAGGTGTGTCCTTGGGCAGCCTGTATGTTGATGTTCAGGGCTATGTTCCTGCGTTGCTGGAGAATTTGCGTGGTATGTCTTGCTCTAAAACTTATTGGCTCTTGGGTGGTGGTTGGTTTCAGTGTAGGTATGGAGGCTTTTGGACGGTCACTTATTACTTAAAGTTCCATGTAGTCAGGAGTTTTCTGGTGTTCTCAGGTTTTGGGCTTAAGTCTCCTGCCTCTGGATTTCAGTTTTATTCTTCCTGTAGTCTCAGGACTTCTCCAACTATACAGCCCTGATAAGAAAACTTCTAGGTTAATGGCTAAAAGATTCTCCCCCGTTAGGGACACCCAGAGAGGTTCACAGAGTTACATGAAGAAGAGGAGAGGGAGGAGGGAGATAGAGATGAACAGGAGGAGAAAAAGGGGGACTCAAGAGGAGAGAGACAGATCTACGCAGCTGTCTGTTCACAGAGTGTTCTCTGTAGCCCAGTCACCTACAAGGATTCACAGAATTGGATTGGGAAGAGAAGGGGAAAGGAGGAAATAGAGGTGTTCTGAGGTAGAAAACAGAGAGTCAAGATTGGGAGAGAATAATCTTCGGTTTAAAAATAGGGCTTCTCTTCTTTTTTTTTTTGTAAGGTTATAGTGTATTGAAAATGAAAATTAAGGAGTAGTAGAGGAGTACTAGAGGACTTTAAAAGAAATAAGAGAAAAAGAAAAATAGAAAATAGAAGAGAAAAAGGAAAGAAAAAAAAGAAAAAAAAAAGAAAGAAAAAGGAAAAAAAAAAGAAAAAAGAAAAAAAAAAATTTTTTTTTTCCCCCTAATTAAAAAATCGTAAAAGTCTGTGGAAATGAAAGTTAAGGAGTAATGGGGGAGTAATAGGGGATTTTAAAGGAAAATAAAAGAGAAGAAAGAAAAAAGAAAAAAAAGAAAAAAAGAA
Source organism: Cervus elaphus (assembly GCF_910594005.1). Taxonomy (NCBI): domain Eukaryota; kingdom Metazoa; phylum Chordata; class Mammalia; order Artiodactyla; family Cervidae; genus Cervus; species Cervus elaphus. The sequence goes on from NC_057846.1 coordinate 32,445,208, forward strand.
AAAAAATTAAAAAAAAAAAAAAAGAGAAAAAAGTAAAATTATATCTAGGAGTTTCTCTGGAGCTGTTGCGGTCAGTGTGGGTTCGGCTCAGTTTCAGATAGCTCCTCGTTCCAGCTTACGCTTCTCGATATCTACAGGCCCCTCCGGTGTAGTCAGCGTTTCCTAGAGGGATTTTAATCTGTTGCACCAGTCCCTTCTGAAGCGGTTCCCTTTGTTTATTTGGCTTCTGTTTGCCGGTCTCTTCAGAGCCTCATTTCCGCCCTGACACAGGCGGGCGGAGGTGGACTCTTACTCAGGTAGCTAGTTCCGTCGCTCTGCGGGGCAGGGAGGGCCTTGCGCTGTGGGGACAGGCTTGCGCCGCGGGGATGGGCTGGGGCTGCCGGGAGGGGCTGACGCTGCTTTCTCCGTCTGTGCTGCTCAGGCTCCCGGCTGGTCTATATGGAGTGCGCCCCGCGCTGCGCGAGGTTCCAGCCCTCGGGTGTTCCACAAAAGCGCGGAAGGAAAAGCTGCGCCCCCTCTCTGTGCCTTCCCCGTCAGAGCGGTCCAGGCAGCCAGGGGCTTGGTGGGCACACTCTACCCAGGTGTGGCGCGCCCCCTCCCTTCCGCGGACCCAGACTCAGTTTCCGCTGGCGCCAGTCGGGCGTGCGCGCCTTCCACCCTCCGCGTCCCCAGCCCCAGTCCCCGCCCGCGCCGGTCGGGTGCCTGCGGCCTGTGTCTCGCCGCGACCTTCCCCTCCCCCCTGCCTCCGGCGGGGCTGGGCCAGTCCGCAGCCTGCGAGCTCCTCTCTGGACCCTCTCGGTCTCTTTGTTCTGCGAACGGCCGGCAGTGTGTTCGGGCCGGTTAATTTACTCTCTCTCTTTTGGTCTCCCACAGTTCAAGTTGGAAACTCACAGAAGTTCCCTCCGATTGTCCTCAGGGCACTCGGGCCCGGACCCTACCCCAAGCAATGCCGCCTAAGAGCTCCTGGGACGGATCTCCGTCCTTAGCTCTTTTGTCTCACTTTTTATCTTTTATATTTTGTCCTACCTCCTTTCGAAGACAATGGGCTGCTTTTCTGGGCGCCTGATGACCTCAGCTAGCGATCCGAAGTTGTTTTGCGAAGTTTGCTCTGCGTTCAGTTATTCTTTTGATGAATTTGTAGGAGAGAAAGTGGTCTCCCCGTCCTACTCCTCCGCCATCTTGGCTCCTCCCCTAGAACATCTGGTTCACTCTTTTATAAGATTCAGTGTTATGTTTCTACAGATATATTTGTTGTGTATTGAACACCTCTGTTCTTACATTTTTGTTTGTACTTATTTTCACTTATTTGGAGTGAGGTCACTGTAATTTGGTAACCATGTGAGGGGACAGTGCAACAATCTCAGAGCAGATCACTGGGTGCCCATGTTCTTAGGGTTCCTGAAGCCCCAAGGAGGGATAGTGACTAAGAGTTTGGAAACAGTAAGGTTTCTTGGCATCTTCAGGTGCAAAAGAGCAAAAGATGCTGATTGGGGATTTGGGATAAGTTGGTTGGGGTCAAATAGCCTGGACCCCGGAAGCCCTGCTCTATCCTGGGTCCACCTCTGTTTACATCCAGCCAACCTCCTTCCCACCTTTTCCCCCTAATCTTTTGGGATGGAAGTTATATAGCATCAAATTAGGACTTTCCCACACTGTTAAACTATTAATGAGTCATTAAAAATGGAATGGAGTTGATGAGCCATGTAGAGTAGCCATGTAGAGTTTGCTTAATCATTTTCTTATAGTGAGCCATTTAGGTGGCTCCCAAATTTGACTTTCATAAATACAGCTGTGATAAAAATCTTTGCCCAATAAAGCTTTTTCCACATTTAGGATAAAATTGTACAAATTAATTCCTGAATATTTTAAGACTTTAGACACATTAGTCAAATAATTTTCCCAAACGTCCCTATTTTCTAAAAGGTGGTGTCTAAAGTGTATTTTTTTCTGTTCCTTTGTCAGTATTATTATAATATTTCAAAACCTTTGTTAACATAATAATTGAAAATTGGACTTACTGCTTTGATATAGATTTCTTTGATTAGTCTTGAAGTTAAACATTCTTTCTTCATGTGCGTTTAGCCACTTATTTCTTCCATATACTTGGCCCAGCTCTAGACCATTCTTCCCTCCATAACTTCTAATCACAGAATGAGGCCAGCGAGTGTTGAATCAGGGATTGGCAAGCACTGAGTTAAGAGAAGAGGCAGAACAGAAAAGAGACAGTGGGAGGCAAGGGAAGTACCAGGCTTCAGCATCCTAATTGCCTGGCAGGCACAGATCAGTGCTGTGAATTGGGAGAAAGCCTGAGTTTGACCCCTTGCAGTGTAAACTCAGGCAAATCATTTAACAGGTGCACATCTTAGTCTATTTGTAAAAAGAAACAATTTGGATTGCCTTCCTATTTCTTAAATTAGTTCTGAAGTTCAGAAGTGGACATGATATTACATGAAATTGCTTTGTAAACACTAATTGTACAGATAAATATAAGCTTCTACTATTGACCAAACACCAAGGTGCATTATTTGTACGTAGGAGACGTGTTCAACCTAATGGTCATGGATACATTTTTAAAATTAATTTATTATTATAATTGGAGGCTAACTACTTTACAGTATTGTGGTGGTTTTTGCCATACATTGACATGAATCAGCCACAGGTGTACATGTGTCCCCCTGTCCCGAACACCCCTCCCACCTCCCTCCCCACCCCATCCCTCTGGGTTGTCCCAGTGCACTGGCTTTGAGTGCCCTGTTTCATGCATCAAACTTGGACAGGTGATCTGTTTCACATATGGTAATATACATGTTTCAATGCTATTCTCTCAAATCATCCCATACTTGCCTTCTCCCACAGAGTCCAAAAGTCTGTTCTTTATATCTGTGTCTCTTTTGCTGTCTTGCATATAAGGTTATTGTTATCATCTTTCTAAATTCCATATACATGCATTAATATACTGTATTGGCATTTTTCTTTCTGACTTACTTCACTCTGTATAATAGGCTCCAGTTTCATCCACCTCATTAGAACTGACTCAAAAGCGTTTTTTAAATAGCTGAGTAACATTCCATTGTGTATGTGTACCACAGCTTTCTTATCCATTCGTCTGCCGATGGACATCTAGGTTGCTTCCATGTCCTAGCTATTGTAAACAGTGCTGCTATAAACATTAGGGTACATGTGTCTCTTTCAATTCTGGTTTCCTTGGTGTGTATGCCCAGCAGTGGGATTGCTGGGTCGTATGGCAGTTCTATTTCCAGTTTTTTAAGGAATCTCCACACTCTTTTCCATACTGGCTGTACTAGTTTGCATTCCAATCAATAGTGTAAGAGTGTTCCCTTTTGTCCACACCCTCTCCAGCATTTATTGTTTGTAGACTTTTTGATAGCAGCCATTCTGACCTGCGTGAGATGGTACCTCATTGTGGTTTTGATTTGCATTTCTCTGATAATGAGTGACTTTGGCTACCTCATGTGAAGAGTTGACTCATTGGAAAAGACCCTGATGCTGGGGGATTGGGGGCAGGAGGAGAAGGGGACGACAGAGGATGAGATGGCTGGATGGCATCACCGACTTGATGGACATGAGTTTGAGTAAATTCCGGGAGTTGGTGATGGACAGGGAGGCCTGGCATGCTGCAATTCATGGGGTTGCAAAGAATCGGCCACGACTGAGCAACTGAACTGAACTGAACTGATAATGAGTGATGTTGCACATCTTTTCATGTGCTTGTTAGCCATCTGTATGTCTTCTTTGGAGAAATGTCTCTAGTTCTTTGGCCCATTTTTTGATTGGGTTGTTTATATTTCTGGTATTGAGCTGCATGATCTGCTTGTATATTTTTGAGATTAATTCTTTGTCAGTGCTTCATTTGCTATTATTTTCTCCCATTCTGAAAGCTGTCCTTTTACCTTGCTTATAGTTTACTTCATTGTGCAAAAGCTTTTAAGTTTAATTAGGTTTAATTTGTTTATTTTTGCTTTTATTTCCATTACTCTGGGAGGTGGGTCATAGAGGATCTTGCTGTGATTTATATCAGAGAGCACTGACACATTTTTTCATCATCCTAAGATCTAAATTAAGTTTTCTGGACATAAGTAACCATCATTTCATGATCATAATTTTTTTTTTCTGCCGCGTCTCGTGGCTTGTGATATATTATTAGTTCCCTGGCCAAGGATTGAGCCTGGGGCCTCAGCAGTGAAAGGGCAGAATCCTGTCACTGAACCACCAGAGAATTCCCTTGTGATTGTAATTTTTCCTCTCTGTGACTCGTTCATGATAAAAATCATAGTAAGATTTAATCTTTAACCTACATGTTTATGTATGTGTGGGTGGGCGGGTGGGTGGGTGTGACGTTAATAGCAGAAGGGAGGAAAAAAGATATGTGGACAAGGCCTTACACAGGGCTTACAGATGAGTGAGTCCAGTTTCCTCATTTTCAGTTGAGGAAGCTGGCTGTGGTTGATCGCCAAGATTACAGCTTATTCGAGCAGAACCAGTGCTGGAAGCCATGTCGATGGACTCCTGGTGCAGTGTTTGTTCTACCTTAGTCTACTTCTCTCCTGTAACGTGCAATGTTTCTACGTGTGTTACCACACAGCGTTGCACCACCTGTATGTGATATAACATCCCTCCCCCAAGCAAGAACTTTCTACCAAACTTTGAACTATTTCACTTAAAGCTTTACAGCTAAATAAGGAGGAAAAGCAGAGGGCATGTATTTTCAGAGCTGGAGTGAAATCAAAATTGCTTTTCTCTTTCCATCCATGTATTTCTTTCCAAATCCAGTCCCCCTCTCCCCCACCGCTGATATCTCTGAAGTCTTTTTTTTTACATGATTTACCTGACACTGTCTTACTTATGATGGATTTCTAGAAGTTCCAGCAAACAACTTCCATTACATCTCACATGCCAACCTGCCCTTCAGGATGGCCAGGAAATGTGGGTCTAGTTTTGCATTTTCTATTTGAGTTAGGGCTCTCTTCTTTTTTCTTTTCCTTCCTTCCTTCCTTTCTTTTCCTTCCTTCCTTCCTTTCTGTGATCTGTGATGATGATTTATTTATGTATTGCCGTGCAGCATGTAGGATCTCAGTTCCCTGAACCCCTTGCACTGGAAACACAGAGTGTTAACCCCTGGACCACCAGGGAAGGGCCAAGGCGCTCTTCTTAAAGGTGAGAGGGAGGCTGGGTATTGCCAGGACACCAGTCCTTCTGCCACAGGGTCTTTCTTGACATCAACAGAAGCAAGTTCCTCCCTTGTTTATACTTCTCCTGCCAGGAATGACCAGAGTCTGAATTTATTTTCTCTGTCTGTCTGTGTGCTTATTCATCGTCTCGCTCTCTCTTTGTGAGCACGTAAGCTTCCTGAGAGCAGGAAGCTCATCTGTGTTGGTTATCAGTATACCTCATTGTGTAGTATTTGATAGGCACTCAAATATTATTAAAAGAATAAAGGGTCAGTGAGTTGAACATTCATAAGATTTGGATCCATATTGTCATATCACCTCCCCTAAAATGTCACAGTTCACAACTCATCAGCAATGTCCAGGAGGATCCTTTTCCTTGTAACCTGTCAGAACTTGGGTTTTGTAACTCAGTGGGAAACTCTTGATGATATCCTAGACAAAACACTAAAGAAGAATTCTTATTATTCTCATTTTAGTTTATATTTGTTTGTTTCAATGTATTTTAGAGAGATTTTTGTTCAAACTGGTTACGCTTTTCTTTCTTGGTTATGGTAATATAAAGGGATAAACTTTAGTGGTCAAGAAAATTCATTTAATCTTCCCTGGGAATGCTGACTAAATTAAAGATTACTATACAGCTTCTCTCAGTTATGAAGATCAAACATGTTTGACAGCATTTTAAGGAGTATAACCAAATTATGCAATCATAACGATTTGTTATACTCAAGATGGGAGTGCAAAGGACACTAATAATGGCTTTACTCAGCATCTAAAATACTGTGAAGATACCTAGTTGGGTAGTTGGGCTCTCTGTATCCACTGGTTCCACATTCTCGGATTCAACCAACCTCAAATTGAAAATGTATATTAAAAAAAATCTAGAAACTTCCCAAAATCAAAACTTGAATTTGCATGCCAGCAACTATTTAGATAGCATTTACTTTGCATTTACAACTTTTTCCATAGCACTTACATTATGTTAAGTATTATAAGTAATCTAGCGTTTATTTAAAGTGCACAGGAGGATGTGCATAGGTTGTATGCAAATACTGTCATTTTATATAATGGACTTGAGCATCCTTGGATTTTGGTATCCTTAATGGGAAAGCAGGGGTAGGTCCTGGAACCAATCCCCCACAGATGCTGACAGATGACTTTAGCTGGTGAGACATTTGTGGTGTTCAGAGCAACCAGTATGGACGGAGAGGAAGAAATTGATTGGCTCTCTTCTCAACCATTTATTCACCCACAGAGCATTCATAATGAATATCCTCAAGAATTCCTTGCCATAAAGGACCAATTAACCCACTTAACTAATGCATTTCGCTCCTGTAAATGCACACAGAAAGAGAACACCTGTTATCTAAAAGGATCTGGCGCTAGTCTCAAGGGTATGGTTCAAAGTTAATTTCTTTCTTTTTAAACTGTGGTTCTGGGAACCGTTGGGACTGACGTTAGCTTAAATCCCCCTTCTCCTCAGCATGTTGGCAGACTATACACAGGTGGAGGGCCAGGTGGGAATGATCTGGTGGTGGTCTGGAAGTGAGGGGAGGAGTTTTCAAGGCCATCACAGTCTGTTGTCATCCTCAGCTCCCCAGAGACTGCAGGATGACCTGAGTCAGGCTTCTCTCTACTTGGTTCTTCTGGGTGTTTTGGTCTGTTGATTTTCCAGTGTCTGTAACCAAAAGCAACATATCTTTCTTGGCATGTTTGGAAAGGGAGCTGTTGCTAAGATTATTGGACTCACAAGGGAAAGTTCTAATAGTTACACAGTATGTAATACATTATTCAGAGCTGAAGATTTCATAGTTATAGGTATCTGCTAGGTCAGTTTTTCTTAACCATTTTAATAAAATAAATGCTAACCAGTAAACTTGATGCAATCATTTCTCAAAGGAGATTTGGTGTTTAATGAATACTTTCCTTTTTCTAGGGTTTATATTCTAGCTATTACATTTGGAAGTAGAATGTTCACCCATTATAAAATGCCTAACCTTTAAAGCTCCTTCTTTGGAATTCAATCTAATTAAAAGCAGAAAATATTTATTAAGTTTCTAGGAATGCCAGCCATATGTGAGGAACTTTGGGGGATACCCAAGAAGTCCAAGACCTGTAAATGATGTCCTAATTACGTAAAGGAGTAAAGAATCTTTACTGGGTTTCAGTTCCAATTCATTCATCTGGGAAACACTTTCTCCAGATAAGACAGGTAATGACTCCTTTAATTGGACGCCCATTCTGCAGGGAGATGTGGAAACTGCTCCCATTGGGCCATTCCCTGGCTGGTGCCTTCTTTTCAAATGTTTGAACTGTGACACGTTCATCACACCCATAGTCTGTGGGCTCCAACAGAGCAAGGTAATCAACTTTGGAAATAGCGGTATCTAGACAATGACAGAGGGCTTCCCAGGTAGCTTGGTGGTAAAGATCCCACCTGCCAATGCAAAAGTTGTGGCTTTGAGTCCTGGGTCAGGAAGATCCCTTGGAGAAGGAAATGGTAATCCACTCCAGTATTCTTGCCTGGAAAGTTCCATGAACAGAGGAGCCTGGTGTGCTACAATTCACGAGGTTGCAGAGTCAGGTGCAACTGAACACAAATGCAAGACAATGACAGAGAGAGAAAATTCCCCTAAGAGGTGTGAAATATGGAATATAATGATTCGGAGTTTCCCTGTGGTTCTTGAAGCATTTGACAATACTTTTCATTTTCAGGATCAGTTTTGCCCACGTTTTTACCTTCTAGCCCTGGGAGGATGCTGTGTCAAGGCTGATTCACATACCATATTGACTCATCTCTCTACTTTCTTATAGGCTGTAAAAGCGGCTTTATAGATATATAATTCATATAATTCACTCATTTAAAGTGTACATTCAGATATGTGTAACCATCACCACAGTCAATTCTAGTACATTTTCATCACCTGAAAAAGAAATGTGACATCCCTTAACTGTCCCATCCCTAGTTTCCACCTGCTGCAGACCTAAACAAGCACTGATTTCCTTTCCTTTCTTCTTTTTTTTCTTAAATCTCTGAAGCCCTCATGAATCGACACTTTGCTCTAAATCTCCACCACTCTTTGATCAGTTCTTCACCAAACTTTGACCCACGCTCTCCCCTTCATTTGGAGCCAGGCCACCGGGGAACACAGTGATCCAAAAGTAGCACCACAGAGCAGTTAAGGGTTAGGGTTAAGATACAAAGCGTTCTCAGGTGAACTGAAAATGTTGACCCAGCATTTGGAGAACCTCCCCAGTCTGAAGTCTTTCAATGGAGATCACAGTGCAGGATTCCTCTTTTAGCCTCTTGAGAAGTACAGAAACATGTCTTCGACTAGCTTTGCCCTGTACCTTCCCTCTCTCGTTTTCTCTAATTTACATCCACCTTCTACTCTGCTTGCCTTTACAATGTCTTATCTGTATCCACCACATTCATCAGGGAACAAACGCATCATCCTTCTTTTGTCTTCTGCTGTCAGTCGGTTTGAATATTGGTTGTCTTCTCAGCCATGAAGTTTATCACAGCTCTGTCCTTAGTTTTGGAAGAAGAAGAGTGAATCAACATTATTTATCTTCTCTGAAGGCTGTTAACCACCTTCTAGCAACATCAATCTGCCATATCACCCCAAAGGTGTAAATCAGGTATGCTGTCTAAACTGAGACTTGTCTATTGACGGAGATTATCCACTCTTACTAAAATAGCTACGTTTATGATCCTGAATCCTCCCAAGAAGAGTGAGCATGAAAGTAGGTATCTGTGGGGACGTTTAGGTGGGGAGGAAGGCATGTTAGAAAACAACGTGGAGGAGATCAGTGTAATCAGTCGTTTACCATTTCCACGTAGAAGATTTCTGATGATTTTCTTTTGGCTTTCCAGTTCAACTTTTATTTTTACAATTACAAGTCTCTAAACCATTCTGTATTCAATTTTGTCTTGAAGACACATGATGTTAGGCTTCTAAAAATGTCACTGAATAATTATATTCTTCTGGTGTGAAAAGTTTGTGGTTTTAGAATAAGCCTCCTGTTTCTTAAACAGGCTTAACCATACTTCAACTGTTCTCTCTCTGATGTAATCAGGGCTGTAGAGCCTGGAACAAAACTTTATCTAGCCAGTAAAACTTTTGATTTAGGGTCTTTCACTCATTAATAATTCATTTTGTGAAATATTCAAACCATATAGTACCTTATATAATTCCAGCACAATCAATACTGTGCTTTATTTTTATTTATCTGTAATCAACAAGTTCACTATTTTGTTTTTTAGATTTATTTATTTTTGGCTCCACTGGATCTTTGTTACTGTGCAAGGGCTTTCTCTACTTGTCGTGCATGGGCTTCTCATTGCAATGGCTTCTCTTGTTGTGGAGCATGGGCTGTAGGGCACGTGAGCTTCAATAGTTACTGCACACGAGCGGAGTTGCCTCTTGGCATGTGGGATCTTCCTGGGCCAGGATTGAACCCATGTCCCACGCATTGGCAGGCAGATTCTTAACCACTGAGCACCAGGGAAGCGCGACCTGTGATTTATTTTTAAAGTGCCCACACATATATATTACAATACCTACCTCCCTTAAAAAAAAATTCCTGAAACTTTAATGAATAGACAGCATAGTCCTTTGGGGTTATTTCAGCCCTTCTAAGGGAAAATCAGCATTTGCTTGTGTTCTTAATTTCAGAGGCATAAGAACAATATCTTCTCCTCCAGCACTTCAGGAGGGAGCATAAAAGAGTGGTGGGGAGTGCCATACTGTCACTTGCATTCATCTGGTCCCAGCTGAGTTAGTAGGTTTCCCACGAAAGCCCATTTTTCCATTCCTGAATTATATCTGAGCCAAAGGCCCTATAAGGCAAAGATTCCCTGCTTCATGATGAAATGCCAACACATGACATTCTTTCTAATGAGTCACAGTCAATAAAAATTGTTCTCCAAATGAATCTGAGTATGCCTCCTCACCAAGCAACATGAACGAAACATCTTTATCAAATCAAAACATCTCGTTTCCTCCGCTAAGCTCAGACAGACCTTTCACTTCTGTAAGCAAAGGAAGTGAGTTTCCACACAAAGTAAAAATCCAATCTGTCCTTATTTTTTCCTCAGCTACACTTGCTATGTAGTTTGAGGAAATGAGGATGACGTGTTGGAAAATGTTTTGGGGGTTTGGGGAGTGAGGAGGAGCTACCGAGGAATTCTTTGTACAATAATAATGAAATGATTATTCATTAGTCTAGAGGTATTTTGAACTCCTGAGAGCCTCCATATAAATATTAGGTGATAGGATTCATTTATATGCTTGATTGAATGTGATCTTGACCTGAAATTGCACTGGCCTTGCTATTAGGATAAGTGGGAATTTATTAACTGTGCATTTCTGTTCTGTTGCTGCTAAGGAGATTTCTAGCGGGCCTAGTGAGGCCACAAGAGATCCCCAAGATGTCCACATATCAGCCATGGACAGGCTGACCCTTCAGGCTTGGGAAAATGGAAGTAAAGAAAACACTGTAATGATTGTCTAGAACTTAACTATCATTACATGAAAAGCATAAAGAAAAATTTAAGGAGGAAATGCAAGCAAGTCAGGTTCATTTAGGGGACAACAGAGAGGGTGTGAATTTTAAGGCTGGCTTCTGCAAAAGGAAAGTATCTGCCCCACGGAGGGTTCAGCAAACCCAGATCAGAGTGAGATGCATTTAATTAACTACCATCAAGACTCAGGGGATCAGTGACACCACAGATCAGTAAGAACTCACCTGCACCTTGAACTTGAACTTTTCTCAAATATTCCCAGTAAAGTTACTCAGTAAAGAAAAGAGGTGGGACAGGGAATTAGGTTCTTATCTAAACATCAAGAGGTTGTTTGCTTAAATTACCTAAGTGTCTTTGGTAATGCTGTGTGCTTATCTTTCTGAGCGAGAAACAAAATGATACCCAGAGGAGGGTAACCAGAATGGCAGAGAAAGCCTCCCAAATGAGAAATGGCTGAAAAATCTGAGAGGGCTTGGCAATAAGAAGAGAAGCACAGATAAGGACAAGAGGGTGGCCAGGAAAGTGAGGAGGAAGAGGGAGCATGTGTTCTCTGTAACGCTCCAGAAGACAGAGCTGTCTGGTGTTTCCAAGGGGCTCTCTGGGGGAGATGGTGATCATTCGAAGGGTTGGGATTTACTGTAAGGCATTGGTGGTGGAGTATGGGGAGGTGGATAAGGATCTAGGGGTTGGGGAGGGAGAAGACTTGTTAAGGAAAATTGACTCTTTTAAAAAAAGAATATTTTTAGTTGGAGGAAATTGCTTTAAAATGTTGTGTTGGTTTCTGCCATACAGCAACGTACATTGGCCATAAGTGTACATGTATCTCCTGCCTCTTGAGCCCCGCTCCGCCTCATCCCACCCCTCTAGTCATCACAGAGCACCGAGCTAAGCTCCCTATGCTATTCAGCTGCTTCTCACTAGCTGTCTTGCACATGATAGTGCATGTATGTCAATGCTACTGTCTCAATGTGTCCCCTTCTCTCCTTCTCTCCGCCTCCATGGCCTTCCCCTTCCAGTCTCTTAGTCCACAGATCAATGTTTGTTACCTTCTGAGCATGTTGAGCTGCGATCAGAACCTTTCACTGACTGCCCATTACCTACCAAATCATGTTCAAGCTTTTTTGCTTGGTACTCAAAGCTTACAGTAATGTGACTTTAAACTCCTCCACCTGTATCATTAGATTCATCATCTCCCCATACCTTTATCTTTTTGTATGTCATGCATTTTCCAGCTTTCATCTCCCTTCCCCACTGAACTCGCGCCTGTTTTTCACAAAGCTCCCCTCATTCAACACTTTCTCATGCCAGCTGAATGCATCTTCCTCCTCTCTGTCCTCATAGTACTCTGGCTGTCTTTCTCACACTGACCCTAGGCTGTCTTCTTTTCTACTATCATATATTTGAACAGCACTTTGCAGCCACAAAGTAGTTTCACAAACATGGGTATTATCTACCCGGGAGGATTTTATTCATATTTTGCAGATGACTCAGGCTTTGAGAGTTCAAGTAACTTGTCCAAAGTCACAGAGCTAATATTTGGTAGAGCTGAAATTCAAATGCAGGTTTTGTGACTTTCAATCTGGAACCTACTTCCCTCCTAGGATTGTAGTGAGGGCTAGTTAGGAAAAAAAAAATCTCTTAAGGTTGAGAGCAATTTTCAATCTAAAGTGCTGCTCAGATGAAAGGAGGGATTTATCCATCAGACAGCAATCTTCTCAAAGCCAGAGAAGTTGTGTTCATCTTTTGTCTTTGCATATAAATGCAGATTCTCAGGTCCACCCCAGACATGCTGAATCAGCTGCTGACAAGCCCTCCATGAGAGTGGATTATCCTTTCTTTGTGGGGCCCTTGTCCTCCGGAGATGGGGCATTATGGCATCATTAGCAGGTACACAAACCTTAATTCACAGAGGAGAGGATGGGTGAGCAAAGTATATATATATTGTGCTGAGTGAGCAAAGATCTTATCAGGGATTTAAAAAAATTAGACTAAACTGGCAAGATTTTGAACTGTAAAGGGTGTTGTCTTCCCTGGAAGGCAGGTGTCAAGTGGAGTTTTAAGTGATGGAGGTAAGAAGACAGGGCTTTGAAGGGGAAATTCTTCATGGGTGTCAGAAAAACTCATAGGGAGGGGAGAAAAAGAGTTATGATGGAATTTTAATTCAGGAAAGAAATGACATGAGATATTTTTTTTCTTTGAAAATCGCTGACAACAGACCTTTGATGAAAGGGTGGAACGATCCAGGTGTAGAGAACAGGTGATAAAGTACTAAAGGGCGAGGTTAACCCTTTTGTCCAGAGAATGGAACCAGGCACTAGAGTTCCCACGACTGTTTTCTTTCTGGAAACATCAGTGTGAATTCAGCTATAGACAGTTTTTATTTTCCCTAAACAATTCATTGTTCTAAAGAGAGAGAGAAAGAAACAGCTTTAAAATTTCTTGGTTTCTTTAAGCTATTTTGAATAATGTAAAATGTTGCTTGGGACTCTCATTTGAAATGTACACAGAATTAGCTAGTGAAAAAGAGTAACTTGCTAAAGTTAAATGAACGTATAACCCGGATAGTCTGTCGCCAGAGTGCATATGCTGTGTAAGTATCCAGGAATCCTCTGGTATGAACTTTCATCGAATGTCCTGAGACATCACTTAATACGAATATTGTGGGAAGTCCCACACCCTGACCTTTCTGTAGGTTTCTGTGGGTTCCTGTTCCCCTTATCACCCTTGCTGTCACCTTATTTCAGAGTCTGAGAGCGTAACCCCAGTGGAACGTGGCCTCTTTTTCATTTTTCCCCTTCCCCAAAGCATCCCTATCTAGGCTCCTGCGGGTAACAGGTAATATTGTGATTTATAATAAGAAATACAGGGATTTCCCTGGCAGTCCATTGGTTAAGATTTCACTTTCCAGTGAAGGGTTTGATCCCTGGTTGGGGAGCTAAGATCCCACATGCCTCAGGTAAAAAAAAATGAAAATTTAAAACAGAAACAATATTGTAACACATTCAATAAAGACTTTGAAAATGGTCCACATTAAAAAAAAATCTTGCAATGATTGAAAACACAGGAGTTAATTTTTTTCAAAAATGACATACATATTTTCATCCCAGTTTCTTGCTCAGTGCTCCTAAAATGTTTGGAATTTTCTATGTGGTAAGAGTGATAAAGTTGTCTTTCATTAGTCATAACAAGCCCCTTTCAACCCTATGGACAAAAAAAAAAAAAAAAGTAACCAGTCAATCTAAGAAAGAAATAGAAAATTTTATTCACACCAAATAGAGGATTATAACCTAGGAAGGAGTCTTTCAGAAAGCTCTGAGGTCTATTCCACCCATCAGAGGTTAAAATGTAGTTATGTAAGTTTTTGAGACAGAGGACTCTACGTTAAATGACATATTATAGACAGTTTACACAATCCATCTCTGAGCATACGACGTGAGTAGTGGGCCATGGGTCATTATGGCCCCTTACAAGATTAAGAAGGAATGTTATCTCTTAAGGAGTTGTCTTGATGCTGGGAAAATATTGCTCTTTATGGTTGAGCAGGTATTTCTGCTGATGGGGAGGTTTGGTCCATGCATAATGCAGACACACTGTGCATGGTAGAGGGGAGAGAGGAGGCCAAAGGGCAGAGAAAAATCATGTTTAAATTTTCCTTGACTTGCCTTTGAATATGAATTCTTATTTTATCAGCCCCATCTGAGTTTATGGCAAAGAAGTTACTTTTGGGAAGACCCTAGAGCTGGGGGCTACTGGCCAGGCGAGCCCAGCATGTGATTAGAGGGTTGGAACTTAGTCCATCCCCCGACCTCCGGTTCAGTCACCAATGGCCAATGATTTAACGGTGCCTACATAATGAAGCCTCTGTAAACCCCCAAAGGATAAGGTTCCAACAGCTTCTGGGTAGATGAACCCATGGCGGTGCTAGGAAGGCAACATGCCTGCTGGGGACACAGAAGCTCTGTGCCCTTTCCCACACATCTGACCCCATACATCCCTTCCATCTGGCTGATCCTGAATCACATCCTTTTGTAAACAATCCAGCAATCTAGTAAGTAAACTGTTTTCTTGAGTTACATGAGGCACTCTAGCAAATTAATTGAACCCAAGGAGAACGGGTTGTGGGAACCTCTGGTTTACAGACAGTAGGTCAGAGCCACAGGTGACAACCTGGACTTGTGCCTGGCATGGGTTTGGCATGCCATCTGAGTGGGACAGCCTCGTGGGTCTGAGTCCCTAACCTGCATGAGGTCTGACGTTCTCCCCGGGTAGGTGGTGTCAGACTGGAATTATATTGGAGGACCCCTAGCTGGTGTCACAGAGTTGCTTCATGTGGGTGAATAACCACCCATCTACTCTCGGAAGTACAGTGGTGCTGGAGTAGAGTTTTGAGAGTAAAGGATGCAGGTAGGGATGTGTCTTTCTTTCATATAGGCTTTTAAGGAAAATAGTGGCTAGTTTAGGGAGACAGCAGCTCAGCTCAGAAAAGGCTACTACTTAAAATCGAATGTTATACTAAAAGGTTTACCCAGGAAATATGATGTCTGGAGCTTCCTTCAAAATAATTGATAGAGGAGGGTGTGGGTGTGGCACTTTATGTGAGTGGGTGGGGCACTTTAGATGAAACAAGATTGACTGTGAGCTAATTGTTAAAATTGGGTATGGTCCATGGAGGCTCATTATATTAGCCTGCCTACTTTTGTATATGCTTGACATTTTTCATAACAAAGAATTTCTTTATGCTAGGTAGCCCTGAGCTGTCCTGGAATCTCTCAGCCACCCCTGGCATGGGCACTTTCTCCCTGGCCATCATTTTCTCTATGTCCATGCCTGCTGATGCATTTGCTTGGATAACCATTCCCCTCTGTCTCTCACTTCTTCACCTCTCTCTTCCCTTCCATGACCAACTGAAACCCTGTCTTCCCTACCTAAGGGGAACTCTAAAATATGAATAATAACAATTATCCTATTCTGTACAAAGCAAGCAGTTTCATTCTTCTGTGCTGGGACCTCCCATCCATTGAAAGTACCTACTCTTTTGTAACAAAACATACCCTTTCATATTGTTTTCTGAACAGAGGCTGTTCTAATCTCTTGAAGAATTCTGCCTTCCTCCTAGTCCATCTGGATCCTATCACCAGCTTAAAAAAATAGTATTTTTATTATTATTATTTTGGCCATGCCATGCTATAGGGGAGATCTTAGTTCCCCAGACAGGGATAGAACCTGCACCCTAAGAGTGGAAGCAGGGAGTCTTAACTACTAGACCAGCAGGGAAGTCCTTTGCTGCTGGCTTTTAAAATCACTGTATTTCTCCCATCAGAGCGCTCAAATTTGTTTAACCTCAAAGTACAAGTCATGAATGGTAGACATTTCCCATGATTCCAGCAAAGGGAATTCAGTCTCTGTCTAGAACTTCCATCAGGAGAGGTTCAGCTATGAGACTTGACTCTTGGTTTGTCTCTGGTTGAATGGGGCAGGAGAAGGGGAACTCCAGTAATCTAAAACTCTTATTTTCTCCGTAGTCATCTTCCTTTGAAATTTTTTAACTCCTTTTACCAGAACTTCTGGTAAGTAACATGTTGACTCATGCTATTTTGTCACTTCCTTCCTCTGGCTCACTGCCAGTGGAGATGCTAATGGGTTGTCAAATGACCAATAGGTGAGACAGGACAAAAGGAATGTCCCTCTATAAAAAGTCGCTTACCTGAACATTAACAGTCAGAGACTCAATTACCTGAGCATTAACAATCAGACTGGCTGAGACAAACTGAGACAGAGTTAAGTTGGATGAAGAGATGGCTCCTCCCTTCCAGTATGAAATCATTCTTTCCCTGTTTGCTTTGGAGCCTGGGTTCTGCAGAGTCCATCTGTATGGATGAAAGATGCAGGGTCAGGAATGATCTATACATCTCAGGGGTCTTTTCAACCATGGTGGGAGAATATTGAGGGGAACTTGTGGGGGGCGGGGCAGCTGAATATGGCTTTTAGGGAAATAGCTACTCTCTTTCTCTACTTCTCTTCAGGGCCAGAGGTCAGGCTGACAGTCTGAACCTGTCAAGGAGTAGGAAGAATGCTGTTCTAGGAACGTAAGGAAAGTTGATGGTGAACTACCCAGAGAGCTGTAATTATGGGAGTCCTGTCTGATAAGTCTGTGGGGGAAGTGAGGTGTGCCATGAGTTGGAGAAGGGTGGGGAGGATGGACTTTCCTAAATTTTACAGGCCATAGAAATAGAGTTGCTGGATAAATTATGGGATACCCAATTAAATTTGAATTTCAGATGAACAACAAATGCATTTTTAGTATAAGCATGGCCCGTATATTGCATGGGACACCCATAAACTAAAATAAAAATGATATTCACTATTTGTCAGAAACCCAAAAATATAACCAGTTCATGCATTTTTATTTGCTTGAGATCTTGTGTAGTAGCCCAGTCATTTTGATCTCTTTTTGTTCCATTGATGTAGCAAGTTGTCATGGTGTATTTGTCCAGTGAAGCAAGCATGATGATTATACCTTAATAGTGCCTCATCTTGGCCTACTTTCACTGAAAAAGTCACCTATTTTTTCCCTTTGAAAATGTTGTGAAAACAATGCTTGTGCTATGGCAATAACTCCCATCTGAAGGTCCTTCATTACAGTGTACAGGCTTCTTGGAAAGATCCTGCCTTTGAAGGTTCAGAAATCATTACTTAACTCCTTCTTTTGATGCCTTTTTAAATGTTATTTTTTATTATGAAAAATTCTAAACAGATGGTAAAGAAGAAAGAAAATAAACCTCCATGTTCACCCAGGCTCAACAGTCATCAACCTATAATCTAAACTGCCTTATCTATAGCCCACCTATTCTGTCCATCCCAGCCCTACTAATCTGAAATAAATTCTAGAGAGCTGAAGCTTTATTGCTTTATTTATACCTTTCTGTTCCTCACTGTGCCTTTTCTTTCCCAGTAATGGAATTGTATGGATAGTGCTTCCTCCAAATCTAAACATTGCTCCATGTTTTCGTAGTTCTCTAGCTGTTAGCCTTCCCAATATCAAATCACTAAATCTATTCTTTCTAGCCTCCCTTGCCCTGTGGCCCATACTTGGGACTTGAAGACCCCACCTGGCATAAGACTTTGGCTGGGACTTGGGTTATGGGAGGATTCAGGAGGGGTGGTGGGTATGCATCATTGGGCTCACTCTGCAGTGTCAGTCTGGGAGCTGTTCTGGAAGCTGAGCTGAGAACGATTCCTCCAGCTTTTGCAAAGAGTCTGAATACTCTAATATACCTAAGTACATCCTTCCCTCATAAACTGGCTAGAGAGGATCCCATTGACCTTAACTTGCTACCTTGACTGACGCAACAGCTAGTAGCACTTACCTTTCATGAGGCAAGAGAGGTGAGGCCCACAGCGCATTTAAGTCTTTTAGAAGAAAAACGTGATGCTTCCTAAGAGTTTAACAATGTACTGATCTCTTCAGGCTTTGGGGGCTGCCCTCGAGCAGAGGTGCTTGGAACTTGGCCCCCAAACAGCAGCAACAACATTACTCAAAGTCTTGGGAATTCAAATGCTTGGGTCTACCCTCAAGACCTAGTGATTCCCTAGGAGAATGAGGAGTGGGTGTTGGTGGAGTCCAGAAATCTGTGTTTTCACAGGCTCTAGATGATTTAAATCTGGGGTTAGCCAGGGCAGCGTGTGGACCAAATCCCACCCACCACCTGTTTTCATAAATAAAAGTCTTATTGAAACATAGTCACAATCACCTATATATTGTCTCCACTTTTGTGCTACAATGCCAGGCTTAAGGGGTGGTGACAGAGGCCATATAGCCCATGAAGGTTAAAATACTTGCAACCTGACCCTTTACAGAGAAAATTTGCTGACCTATGATTTTGATTGATGCTAAATGTTGAGTCAATAAAAGTTAGAGGGAGTCCTCCCTGTCCTGGAAAGACAGGGCCTTGAGTTCACTTCCCTTTATACCCTCAAACTTCTTATAAGACACACATTTTCAAGTACTAGGTTTTTCAAGTAAGAGGGAAAGAGCTATATTTATACACTGCTAGTGTGGTAACTTTCCTGGAAGATGTGTTTATAATATTCATCAGAAGAGTTAAAACCAAAGCAATCTTTTGACCCACCAGCTCCACTTTCAATAATTTATTCTAGGAAAATAAAAAAGGATGTGTTCGATGACATAGCAACAAGTACTGTATATAACAAAGAAAAATTGAAAGCAGCCTTTATGTCCTATGTAATCAATGTAATTGAGTAATCTGTGGTGTATACACACTGTGGAATCCTAGGTGGTCATGTAAAATGAGGCTGTAAAACTATCCTTGTTGATGTGGTTACATGCTCATAGTGTTGAGGGAACAACTTCAAAGCATCATTTTTTTATTACCATATTTTTTTCTGGAACATATTGTTTTTAATACCTATCTATATACCTACATTATAATCTATAAGGGCACATATAAAAAATTCTCAAAATGGTGACTGCTGGATGGTAGGATTTTGCATACTTTTTATCCCTTTTCTTGTTTCATCTTTATTTAAAATTTTTCTACACACATACTTTTGTGTGCATGTTAATGCACACAGAGGCACAAGGCATACACACACACACACACACCTCAGTTCAGAGAAGTAACACAGCATTTAAATGGCTACATTTGGACACTCTGCCCTCTGTCCCCATTGACATAAATGCCCTCATCATGCAGCCTGATGGGAGCAGCAGGCCCCCTAAGTGTACACCTTGCTCTCCTGTTGTAGAGCAGTAAAGGGGCAGATGCTGGAGGACTCGTTGCGCCTCCCTCATTTCCTGGCCCAGATGACCAACCATCTCAGTTTGCCTGGGGCTGAGAGGTCTTCCAGGGTGTGAGACTTTCAGCAGTAAACTGCCGACATCCCAGGCAACCTGGGGCAAGTTGGCCATCCTGCTCCTGGCTGACTGGAGAAGAGTGCCTGGTGCTCACGCAGGTAGGCAGAGCAGCGTCTTCCGACTCACTCCACGGTATGCGGTCTCTTGATAGTTTATTTAAGAAACTGTTGCTGGACCTCTGG
The DNA here is from genome assembly GCF_910594005.1 of Cervus elaphus. Lineage (NCBI taxonomy): Eukaryota > Metazoa > Chordata > Mammalia > Artiodactyla > Cervidae > Cervus > Cervus elaphus. The sequence continues at coordinate 32,464,978 of NC_057846.1, forward strand.
CTTTCCTGGCTGGGAGAGACTGTGAGCTCAGCAGGATGGGGTCAGGACTCAGAAGAGGCTTTCTTCCTTTCTCTCTTAGCTGCACTATGCAGCGTGCAGGATCTTACTCCCCTGACCAGGGATCGAACCCTTGCCGCTTGCAGTGGCAGCACGGATTCTTAAACCACTATAAAGCCAGGGAAGGCCCAGAAGAGGCTTTCTGACACCACAAGAAAGCAGAACCCATTTCAGGAGACTCCTCTTTTCTGACTGTATTAATCCACACATTTGTTCTGTGCCTTGGGCGTCTGTGAGTAAAATGAAACCAAGCGTTATCTGAATAATTCAGGCCAGATTTCTTGTTCAGTGACTTGGATGACTTTGAATTTCCCACTTCAGTCATTATTAAAGATTGAACTAATGAACGTTGCTGAAGTTGCACTCATTGGATCCCATTAGCTCAACTGTGCCCATTCCATGAAAGCTTTCAATATCCTTTTTATGAAAGCGAAAGAGGAAAGGGATCAGGAATGGGAACCGGCAAACCCCCGCTGGTGTGGAAAGGAAACCTGACATGTGATGAAAGTGGAAATCAGAGTAACCTACTGGATGACCAGCCTTGAGTATCTCTCTCTGTGTGTTTCCCACCCACAGAACGAAGGTGGTGGGCGAGACATTGCGGAGCGGGCCCCGTGTCAGTTCTGCAGATGGACGCTGTGGGCTCATCTTGCTGCCTGTCATCTGTTATTGGAAAGGAGCACACTTTTTGCACCAGCTGAGTCAGGGGACATCCTCCTGGGTAATTTCATGGACTCTCATCACTCACATTCACATCATTCCTTGTGGATCTTAGGGTACTGGGGTGCTCTGTCGGTGATGTGGGTGGCTGATCACCTCCGCAAAACAGACTGAGCCCATTCCCTGACCAGGTTCTTGGGGGAATTCACAGCATTCCTTCCGTCTTCTCCTCTGAAGTGCAAACCTACATTGTTTCCTGGTCCATGGTCAGCACATGGAGTGGAACCCTTTCCTAACCGTATGCCATTTGGCAAGTTCCTTAATATCACTATATCTCAGTTTCCTCAAATGTCTGATGGGAATTTCACCATTCCCAACCCATTCTCACTTTTTGCCTTGTCCTCTAAGTTTCTCTGACCAGTTGTTCCTTTGTTGCCTGAAAACCATAAGGAAGGAGAGTGAGATGAATCCAGGAGACTCAGGAGTGATTCTTATCTTCCGGCGCACAGTGGCCTCCAGCATGGAGCCTGGATCTTATTCCACAGAACTTTAGAGTCATCGGACAAAGGCTGAGGCAGGGGGTTGTAAAGCCTCTTCCGTGGATTGCTGGTGCTTTGCTGGTCCCCCAGGTATTGTGACATTTGTGGTGAGAATGTGTTTTTCTGTGAGAAGGAAACTCAGGGGTCCCATTGGTTCTGGATGGGGACTCTTGATTCTACTTTCAGAGCCTAGGAAAGTTCTGATTTTTTTTCTTCTTCTCTGAATACTTATCTCAGTCTTCCCAAGAGCCCATATCATTCATTGTTCTCCCCACTTCATCTTCAATGGCAGCACAAAATGACAAGGTTCAGTGACTAAAGTAATCCCTTGGGTTTGTGTTGTTTATTTTACACCCCTAGGAAGAAGAGGGGGATTAGGTAGGAGAGGCCACTTAGCTTTGGGGTGAAGAAAGAAGAGGCATGGTGAGATGGGCTCAGGTGGATTTTGCTGGTGGGAATGCAAATAAGTTCCAAAGGAGGAGGATGTGAATATGAGCAACAAGACAGAGTCCCTGCAGTTACCCCGGAGAACGTCTCCTGACGTGACTGATAGATGCAAAAGAGGGTGTGCTGCTTTCAAATGAAGGGTGACTGGCAGCAAGGTGAGATCACAGCTTGCATTTTTGTTTTTTTTGAATTGGCATATGTCTCACTCTGCATCACCTTTCCCATCTGCTCCATGTGTCCGTGTGCAACACATAGACGCCCATGTACACTGAAGAGCGGGTAATAAAAAATCACAACTGCAAGCAAACCTAGTCCAAGGACCCAAGACACTTGCTTACTCAATTACTCAGAAACTCAACTGCTTCATCTTCCTTATATTTAGAGAGAGAGAAAAGGTGGAAGGTGGAGCAATGAGAGGACAGGTGAGGTGATCTCAGGTGTACTTTGCTGATGGGAGGGGCATACCTATACTATATATTAGGAAGAAATTTGCACAAATATAAACATCTTTAAAAGTTCTCATTCATTGGTCCAATAATGCTAGTTCTAGGAATCCAGCCAGAGGAACTATCCCATTGGTGATATAGAGTAGTACATTAAGGATACTCACTGTAGTTTTATATATTGTAGTAAAATGTTGAGAAAATACAGACATGATCAAGGATGGGAAATATCAAAACACGTTCAAGTACTTCTATATGATGGAATCAAACTGCCAGTGAAGGTAATGCTTTAGATGTATTTGTTTTCTAAGTTGAAAAGTAATTGCTCTGTGACAACCTAAAGGGGTGGCATGGGATGGGAGGTGGGAGGGAGGTTCAAGAGGGAGGGACATATGTGTTCCTATGTCTGATTCATATTGATATATGGCAGAAACCAACATAGTATTGTAGAGCAATTATCCTCCAGTTAAAAATAAATTAAAAAAGAAACAAAAGTAATACATGCATACTGTTTAAAGGTTTAAATAGTGCAAAAGAGCTGAAATAAGGAGGAGGTCTCTCAACTCAGTGGAGAAGGAAATGGCAACCCACTCCAGTATTCTTGCCTGGGAAATCCAGTATTCTTGCCTGGGAAATCCAGTATTCTTGCCTGCAAAAGAGCTGAAATAAGGAGGAGGTCTCTCAACTCAGTGGAGAAGGAAATGGCAACCCACTCCAGTATTCTTGCCTGGGAAATCATGGGGCCAGAAAGAGTGGGACATGACTGAGTGACTGAGTTTCATGCTCTCATCTCAGACTTATCCTCTACAGATCATAGATTGTGCTTTAGAAAAGGAAGGAGTGAAATAAGAAAATGATTCCAGAGAGAACAAGATGGTGGAGGAGTAGGTGGATGTGGAGTACATCTCTCTCCACAGATACATCAGGAATACACCTCCAGATACAGAAGTGCATGCAGAACACCAGCTGAGAGCGAACATGAGTACCTGACTTGCGGAAAAGAATATAGAGACCCACGCAAAACTCGGTAGGATGAATGAACTAGGGGGAAAAACAGAAGTGTTAGTAGGACTGGATCTGCCCTCGGTGGGTGGGGGAACTGAAGCAGGGGTCCGATCCCCACATGGGGGCAATTGTCTGAGTCAGAGGAGAAACACTTAAGGCTGAGAGTGAAATAGCTGATGTGTGTCAGCCTAAATGGAATGAGAATCTGACAGCCCTTGCTGCAGCCATACATACCCCAGACGATGCAGTGGCTGGGAGCTGGAGTTTAGGGATTGTAAAGCAATCCCTGGGTGAGGGCTGCTGCTGACTGCGAGAGAAGGATTGAGGGGATGTGAGGGAAAAGATTGTGGTGGGAAATGCCCGTGAAAGAAAGCCAGGCAGCCATGGAAGCAAGGCGATACTGCTGAGTCATGCATAGAGGGTGGATCCATCACCATAGCCTATCTCCCCCAACGTGCCAGCATTGGCAGCTGAACAATAGAGAGGCTGGCCCATCAAAGGCCTGACACGCCGATCTGTAGAGTAGGACCCCAGGTGGGGGTCTCCCTATGTGCCTGATGCAGACAACAGAGAAGGACCCCAGGCAAGGAAGCCCTCTAAGTGCCTGAACAGACAGAGTTATGGAGAAAGACTGGCCAAAGAGACCTTCTAATCGCCAGCTACAAGAGGCTCGAAGAAAGATTCTAATAGGGCCATAACTCCTGCAGCGGAGGCACCTGCACACTTGGCACCGCCGGGGTCCCCGCAAGCCAAGTGCTGCACCAGCTTCACGCTCAACTCTCACTGGGGCAGAGCTGCCACAGGCAAAAAAAATGTCTTGCGTCTCTGCGCACAGGGTCACTTTGGTAGTGTCTGACTCTTTGCGACCCTGTGGACTATGGCCTGCCAGCCTTCTCTGTCTTCTCCAGGCGAGAGTACTGGAGGGTACTGGCCAATACTGGCTGCCATACCCTTCCAAAGCACTATATTTTCTGCTGCCCTTGCTGCCAACCCCCCTGAGTACCTGGTGCTGCCAGAACCCCTGCGACCCAAGCAGCTGAACCACCTCCACCTCTGGCCCTCACTGGGGCAGACCCGAGTCCCCCAGGGCAGCCTCAGGAGCAAACCCCAGTGGACAACCCACATGCAGAGGTGGAAATAAAACCACGTATGGTTAAGGGAATATGGCTAACGGGCACCATGGCTAAGGAAGAAGACCCAAAACCCTCCCACGAGATGTGCAAGCTGCAGATTAAATCCACACAATCAACTAGGCAGACTCTGTGTCTATGGAATATATAAAAGGTCCTTGAGAGCTCCCACAAAAGAAAACACACTAGCTCTGATAGCTGAGGACATTGGAGGCAAGAACACAAAGGCGTAGGACCAGATTAGAGTCTGAGCTGCCCCCAAAGCAGGTCCAGAGACCAGCAGTGTTGGAGGGCATCCTAGGAGCTGAAGTGAACTGTGACTCCCAGCGAGGGAAAGGACTCTGACAGCAGTGACTCAAGAAAAACATCTGTTATTCTTATGTTTTGACTTGTTCTGTAGATTCTTTTGGATTTTCTTTTTCCTTTTTCTCCCTGCTTTGTTGTAGTTGTCGATTTTATTGGCACTATGAAACTAATTAAGCTTTTGAACTCTTTTTTCTTTTTTTCCTCAGTCACATTTTTTACTGTTGTTATAAACCTCTGCCTCTATGTTGGGCTTTTGCAGTTCTGGGGAGTTTTTTTTTTTTTCCCCTCTCTTATTTTAAATTTTTTAAACCTATTATTATTTTTTCTACACTTATTCCTTTATTTGCTTTTCCTACTGTTCTTTTCCCCTTGTAGTTAATCTTTAATATATATAAATCTTCTTTATCTACCTCTATTTAACTTTGCATAGCTATTCTTTCTTTTCTTTCTTTCCTTTTGTCTCAACATATTTGTTAGTTTTATTCTCATTGCTTTATTCTCCAACTGACAACTTGCTTTAGTTTTGTTTTCCAATTTGTGCTTTAGTTAGTTTTGTTCTGGTAGACATAATTTTTGGTTTCCTTTGTTTGCCAGGTCAATCTATTGTACTTTATTTTTGTTGTACTGTTTTGATTTTGCTTATGGGTGTATATTCAATCACACTTTTTATTGTTGTTATAAACCATGCTGTCTCTGCATTGGGCCTTTGCAGTTCTGTGGAATTTTCCTTTTTATTCTTTTCTGTTTCTTCTTCCCTTTTTTTTTTTTCTTTTTATAATTTTAACTTTTAATTTTTTTAAACCTATTATATTTTTTCTACATTTTTTCCTTTGTTTGCCTTTCCAACTGCTCTTTTGCCCTTGCAGTTAATCTTTAATGTATATAAATCTTCTTTATCCACCTCTATTTAACTTTGCATATCTATTCTTTCTTTCCTTTCCTCTCAACATATTTGTTAGCTTTGTTTTCATTACTTTATTCCCCACTTGGCACATTTCTTTAGTTTTGTTTTCCAGTTTGTGCCTTAGTTAGTTTTGTTCTTAACTGGTAAATATAATTTTTGATTTCCTTTGTTCTCTGGATCAATCTATTGTACTTTATTTTTGTTGGACTGTTTTGACCTTGCTCATGGGTGTATACGTATATGTGTATATTCTATTATTTTAATTATTATTTGCCTGATTTTGTAACTGTCATTTGTCTGGGGTTCATCTTTGGTTTCTTGATTTTGGATATTTGTTTTAATCTCACTTAATGCCATAACAAACCACTTGTGGAATCTTCGTTCCTGACCATAGATCAAGCCCTGATCCTTTGGAGTGGGAGCACTGACTCCAAGACCCTAGACTACCAGAGAACTAACCCTCAGTTCTGTTCAGTTATTCAGTCGTGTCTGACTCTTTGCGACCCATAAATCGCAGCACGCCAGGCCTCCCTGTCCATCACCAACTCCTGGAGTTTACTCAAATTCATGCCCATCGAGTCGGTGATGCCATCCAGCCATCTCATCCTCTGTCGTCCCCTTCTCCTCCTGCCTCCAGTCTCTCCAAGCATCAGGGTCTTTTCCAATGAGTCAACTCTTCGCATGAGGGGGCCAAAGTATTGGAGTTTCAGCTTCAGCATCAGTCCTTCCAATGAACACCCAGGACTGATCTCCTTCAGGATGGACTGGTTGGATCTCCTTGCAGTCCAAGGGACTCTCAAGAGTCCTCTCCAACACCACAGTTCAAAAGCATCAATTCTTCGGCGCTCAGTTTTCTTTATAGTCCAACTCTCACATCCATACATGACCACTGGAAAAACTATAGCCTTGACCAGACAGACCTTTGTTGGCAAAGTAATGTCTCTGCTTTTTAATATGCTATCTAGGTTGGTCATAACTTTCCTTCCAAGGAGTAAGTGTCTTTTAATTTCATGGCTGCAGTCACCATCTGCAGTGATTTTGGAGCCCCCCAAAATAAAGTCTGCCACTGTTACTACTGTGTCTCCATCTATTTGCCATGAACTGATGGGACCGGATGCCATGATCTTTGTTTTCTGAATGTTGTTTTAAGCCAACTTTTTCACTCTCCTCTTTCACTGTCATCAAGAGTCTCTTTAGTTCTTCTTCACTTTCTGCCATAAGGAAGGTGTCATCTGCATGTCTGAGGTTATTGATATTTCTCCCAGCAATCTTGATTCCATCTTGTGCTTCATCCAGCCCAGCATTTCTCATAATGTACTCTGCATATGAGTTAAATAAACATGGTGACAATATACAGCCTTGATGTACTCCTTTTCCTATTTGGAACCAGTCTGTTGTTCCATGTCCAGTTCTAACTGTTGCTTTCTGACCTGCATACAGGTTTCTTAAGAGGCAGTTCAGGTGGTCTGGTATTCCCATCTCCTTCAGAATTTTCCACAGTTTATTGTGATCCACACAGTCGAAGGCTTTGGCATAGTCAATAAAGCAGAAATGGATGTTTTTCTGCAACTCTCTTGTTTTTTTGATGATCCAGTGGATATTGGCAATTTGATCTCTGGTTCCTCTGCCTTTTCTAAAACCAGCTTGAACATCATTGTTCATGGTTCACGTATTATTGAAGCCTGAGTTGGAGAATTTTGAGCATTACTTTGCTAGCATGTGAGATGAGTGCAATTGTGCAGTAGTTTGAGCATTCTTACGCATTGCCTTTCTTAGGAATTGCAGAAAGAAAGTGAAGTCGCTCAGTCGTGTCTGACTGTTTGCTACCCCGTGGACTGTAGCCCACCAGGCTCCTCTGCCCATGAGATTTTCCAGGCAAGAATACTGGAGTAGGTTGCCATTTCCTTCTCCAGGGGATCTTCCCGACCCAGGGATCAAACCCAGGTCTCCCAGATTGCAGGCAGATGCTTTAACCTCTGCACCACCAGGGAAGCCCTGGGATTTCTTAGGGATATATATCAATAATTATTTAAATGTAAATGGATTAAATGCTCCGAGCAAAAGACACAGACTGGTTGAATAGATACAAAAACAAGACCCATATGAATGCTGTCTACAAGAAACCCACTTTATACCTTAAGACACATAGAGACTGAAAGTGAGAAGATGGAAAAAAATATTCCATGCAAGCAAAAGAAAGTTGGAGTAGCTATCCTCATATCAGACAAAATAGACTTAAAATAAAAAAGATTACAAGAGATAAGGAAGGACACTACATAATAATTAAGGATCAATCTAAGAAGAAAACATAATGGTTGTAAATATCTATGCACCCAACATAGGAGCACCTCAATACATAAGACAAACACTATCAGACATAAAAGGAGAAATTGACAGTAACACATTAACAGTTGGAGACTTTAACACCCCACTCACACCAATGGAGAGATCATCAAAACAGAAAATTAAAGAGGAAACACAAGTCTTAAATGATACATTAGATGAGATGGATCTCATTGATATCTTCAGGACATTCCATCCAAATGCAGAATATACCTTCTTTTCAAGTGCACATGGAAATTCTCCAGGATAGACCACATCTTGGGTCACAAATCAAACCTCAGTAAATTTAAGAAAATTGAAATCATATCACACATTTTCAACCACAATGCTATGAAATTAGATATCAATTACAAGAAAAAAACCTGTAAGAAACACAAACACATGGAGATTAAACAACACATTTCTAAATAACCAGCAAGTTACTGAAGAAATCAAAAGGGGAATAAAAAAATGGCTAGAAACAAGTGACAATGAGAACACGACAACTCAAACCTATGAGTGAGTGAGTGAAAGTTGCTCAGTTGTGCCCAAGCTTTGCGATCCTATGGACTATACAGTCCATGGAATTTTCCATGCCAGAATACTAGAGTGGGTAGCCTCTTCCTTCTCCAGGAGATCTTCCCAACCCAGGGATCAAACCCAAGTATCCGACATTGCAGGCAGATTCTTTACCAGCTGAGCCACAAGGAAAGCCTTCAAAACCAAGGGTTTTTTAAATTTATTTATGATTTTTATGATTTCTTTCCTACTAATTTTCTTTTTTTTTTTCTTCTTTTTCCAGTTGGTTTAGGTGTAAAGTTAGGTTGTCTATTTGATGTTTTTCTTGTTTTTTTGAGGTAGGATTGTATTGCTATAAACTTCCCTTTTTAGAACTTTTGCTGCATAAAGGTTCAAGCAGAAATATATGAGAAAAAAAATGAAAGAAACAATAGTAAAGATTAATAAAACTAAAAGTTGGTTCTTTGAGAAGATCAACAAAATTGACACACCCTTAGCCAGACTCATTGAGAAAAAGAGAGAGAAAAATCAAATCAACAAAATTAGAAAGAAAAAGGAGAGGTTACAACAGACAATGCAGAAATACAAAGGATTATAGGAGACTATTATGAACAACTATATGGCAATAAAATAAATAACCTGGAAGAAATGGACAGATTCTTAGAAAAGTTTAATCTTCTAAGACTGAACCAGGAAGAGATAGAAATTATGAACAACCCAATTACAAGCAATGAAATTGCAGCTGGGATAAAAAAACCTCCCAAAAAACAAAAGCTCAGGACCAGATGGCTTCACAGGAGAATTCTATCAAACATTTAGAGAAGAGCTAATGCCTTCTAAAACTCTTTCAAAAAATTGCAGAGGAAGAAACACTTCCAAATTCATTCTACGAAGCCACCATCACCCTGGTACAAAACCAGACAAAGATAACACAAAAAAAGAAAACTACAAGCCAATATCACTGATGAACATAGATGCAACAATCCTCAAAATTTTAGCAGACAGATCTCAGCAACATTTCAAAAAGCTCATACACCATGATCAAGTTGGGTTTATTTCAGGAATGCAAGGATTCTTCAATATATGCAAATAAATCAATGTGATACACCATATTAACAAATTGAAAGATAAAAACCATATGATCATCTCAATAGATGCAGAAAAAGCCTTTGAAAAAATTCAACACCTATTTACGATTGAAACTCTTCAAAAATGGGCATAGAAGGAATCTACCTCAATATAATACAGGTCATATATGATAAACCTACAGCAAACATTATTCTCAATGGTGAAAAACTGAAAGCATTTCCCCCTAAGTTTAGGAACAAGACAAGGATGCCAACTTTCACCACTAATATTCAACATAGTTCTGGAAGTCCTAGCTACAGCAATCACAGAAGAAAAAGAAATAAAAGCAATCTAGATCAAAAAAGAAGTAAATCTCTCACTGTTTGCAGAAGACAAGATACTGTACATAGAAAACCCTAAAGATAGGATCAGAAAATTACTAGAGCTAATCAGTGAATTTAGCAGTTTCAGGATATAAAATCAATACACAAAAATCACTTGCATTTCTATATACTAACAATGAAAAATCGGAAAGAGCAATTAAAGAATCAATCCCATTCACCATTGCAACAAAAAGTGTTAAATATCTAGAAATGAACTTACCTAAGGAGATGAAAGAATTGTACACAGAAAATTATAAGACACTAAAGAAAGAAATCAAAGATGACCTAAACAGATGGAGAGATATTCCATGCTCCTGGGTAGGAAGAATCAATATTGTGAAAATGACTGTACTACCAAATGCAATCTACAGACTCAACGTGATCCCTGTCAAATTACCAATGGCATTTTTCACAGAACTATAACAAAAAATTTCAAAATTCATTTGGAAACACAAAAGACTCTGAATAACCATGGCAGTCTTGAGAAAGAAGAATGGAGCTGGAGGAATCAAGCTTCCTAACTTCAGCTTATACTACAAAGGTACAGTCATCAAGACAGTATGGTACTGGCACAAAAACAGAAATATAGACCAACGAAACAAGATAGAAAGCCCAGAAATAAACCCATGCACCTATGGGTACCTATTTTTGACAAAGGAGGCAAGAATATACAATGGGGCAAAGACAGCCTCTTCAGTAAATGGTGCTGGGAAAACTGGACAGCTACATGTAAAAGAATGAAATCAGAGCACTTCCTAACACTATACACAAAGATAAACTCAAAATGGATTAAGGACCTAACTATAAGACCAGAAACTATAAAACTCTTAGAGGAAAACATAGACAGAACACTCAATGACATAAATCAAAGCAAGATCCCCTATGGCCCACTTCCTAGAGTAAAGGAAATAAAAACAAAAGTAAACAAGTGGGATCTGATTACAGTTAAAAGCTTTTGCACAGCAAAGGAAACTATAAGTGAGGTGAAAAGAAAACCCTCAGAATGGGAGAAAATAATAGCAAATGAAACAACTGACAAAGGATTAATTTCCAAAATATACAAGCAGCTCATACAACTCAATACCAGAAAAACAAACAACCCAATCAAAAAGTGGGAAAAAGACCTAAACAGACATTTCTCCAAAGGAGGCACACATATGCTAACAAACACATGAAAAGATACTCAACATTACTCATTATTAGAGAAATGCAAATCAAAACTACAATGAGATATCACTTCACACCAGTCAGAATGGCCCTCATCAAAAAGTCTACAAACAATAAATGCTGGAAAGGGTGTGGAGAAAAGGGAACACTCTTGCATTTTTGGAGGGAGTGTAAATTGATACAGCCACTATGGAAGACAGTATGGAGATTCCTTAAAAAACTAGGAATAAAACCACCATATGACCCAGCAATCCTACTCCTAGGCATATACCCTGAGGAAACCAAAATTGAAAGAGACACATGTATCCCATTGTTCATTGCAGCACTATTTACAATAGCTGGAACATGGAAGCAACCTAGATGTCCATTGACAGATGAATGGATAAAGAAATTGTGGTATATATACACAATGGAATATTCAGTCAGTTCAGTTGAGTTCAGTCACTCAGTCGTGTCTGACTCTTTGCGACCCCATGAATCGCAGCACGCCAGGCCTCCCTGTCCATCACCAACTCCCGGAGTTTACTCAAACTCATGCCCATCGAGTCAGTGATGCCATCCAACCAACTCATCCTCTGTTGTCCCCTTCTCCTCCTGCCCCCAATCCCTCCCAGCATCAGAGTCTTTTCCAATGAGTCAACTCTTCGTATGAGGTGGCCAAAGTATTGGAGTTTCAGCTTCAGCATCAGTCCTTCCAATGAACACCCAGGACTGATCTCCTTTAGGATGGAGTGGTTGGATCTATTACTCTGCCATAAAAAGGAACACATTTGAGTCAGTTCTAATGAGGTGGATGAACCTAGAACCTATTATACAGAGTGAAGTGAGTCAGAAAGAGAAAGATAAATATCATATTCTAATGCACAAATAGGGGATATAGAAAAATGGTACCAAAGAATTTATTTACAGGGCAGCAATGGAGAAACAGACATAGAGGATAGACTCATGGACATGGGGAGAGGGGAGGAGAGGGTGAGATGTATGGAAAGAGTAACATGGAAACTTACATTACCATGTGTAAAATAGATAGCCAACGGGAATTTGCTGTATGTCTCAGGAAACTCAAACAGGGGCTCTGTATCAACCTAGAGGGGTGGGATGGGGAGGGAGATGGGAGGGAGGTTCAAGAGGGAGGGGATATGTGTGTACCTGTGGCTGAATCATGTTGAGGTTTGACAGAAAACAACAATATTCTGTAAAGCAATTATCCTTCATTAAAAAATAAATTAAAAAAAAAAAGGAAAAGGATTCCAAAACTAACTTTTCAGTATAATTGCAGTTTGAGAGGAATGAGGTTAAGGGTAACATAGAAAGGAAATATTCTAAATTCTTTCTGGGTGATGAAATTAAGAGTAATTTTTATTTTGTGTTTTCTAATTTTTTAAAAATAATGTGTCCTATTGCCTTCTTATACTCTGCATTTATGAAGCTAAAAATTGCATTCAAGCTCAAATTCAACAAAAAGCACAAACGGTCTTAAAATAGTAAAAAAAAAATTATTTTTTAAAAGCAAGGGTTTTTATATTTACACGTGTGTGTGTGTGTGTGTGCTCAGTTGTGTCTGACTCTTTGCAACCCCATGGACGTAGCCCACCTGGCTCCTCTGTCCATGGGGTTTTCCAGGCAAGAATACTGGAGTGGGTCGCCGTTTCCTACTCCAGGGAATCTTCCTGTCTCTTGCATCTCCTGCATTGGCAGGGGGGTTTTTACCACTGCGCCACCTGGGAAGCCCATGACATTTACAGATATGTTCCCCTATTCTTGTCATGTGTAAGTTTAAAATAACACTGTAGGCCAATATGCTTTTGTTCTAGAAAACACAGAAAATTTCTCTTTTCACCAGCCCTTCTTCATCATTCCTCCAAATCAACTCACACTAGAAAATTCTTGTTATTATTTGCTGGTCTTGTACTCAAATAAAAAACTTCCTCTTATTTTGCATGTGAGTGCCAAATGCTGCAGTATGAGCTTTGCCTTTCCATAAACAAATCCATCAGGGAAAACAAATTTGACACTGGCTCTTAGGTCAAGGTCTAATGTTATGAGATTTTTCAAAATAATCCCAGGGGAAAATATTTGTCTGGTTTGTATATGACAGCACTTAGGAACAAACTCTCCCAGTTCCCCAAAATGATAAACGTACATTTGACAGTCCAGTGCAACAGTATTTCAGAATCCACACACACACATTTTAAAGAGACAGACATTTCTGGATACTCCTTAAAAGACCTACTAGCAAAAGTGTTCATTTCTGATGTTGGAAAGAGTTTTCAGCACTTATATTGGAATGTGTGTATGTGTTTTCACCATGAGATTCCCATGGTCTTGTGAGAACCCTTATGGGAGAGGAGTTGGAAGGGCAATGACTTCTCATTCTTTTCAGAGTCTTCTTGTCTACACCAGTGGTCAGGTTCACTTGAGTCTGGGCTAGAACAAACAAATATCCTATTTATATCCACCGACTGGCTAATTGGCTAATAGATGATGATGTTAGTTACTCCAGTTTCCTCTTGCCGTGGATAAACAGATAGGAGACTCAACTGAAGATCACGTGGCACCAAATCGACAATGTTTCTCCCTTCAGTCCTTCACACACTTACCAATTTATTAGGATAAACATGAAGGGTGTAAGCGGATAGTGCCAGCAGCAATGAGGAAGCAGGGCTTTGGGCAGTGGTCTAGAATTAGTTCAAATTTTTACTTCCTCCTAATTTGAATTCTTGATTCCTGGTGAGATATATAATATATATTTATGGATGTACTTTGTATTCAATTGCTAGGGCCACTGTAACAAAAATAGCACAGTCTGGGTGGCTTAAATGCAAAGTAATGCTGTAGGATTCAAGAAAGACTCCATCACCCAATCAGGGTCCAGGGCAGGCCAAACTGGCCTTCACTATGCGTTTCTCCCTTCAAAAAATATCATACATACACACATGTATGCACACATCAGTCTCTATGTTATAGGTTGAACTGTGTCCCCTAAAAATCATATGTTGAAGTCCTAGCCTCTAGTACCTCAGGATGTGGATAGAATAGGGTTGTTCAGATGGAATTAGTTAAGATGAGCTCATCCAGGAGTTGAGTGAGCCCTTAATCCGGTATGACTGGTGTTCTCATAAAAAGGAGGTATTTGGAGACAGGCACACAGAGATAAAACATTATGTGAACATGAAGGAAGAGATTATGGTAATGAATCTACAAGCCAAAGAATGTAAAAAAAAAAAAAATGCCAGCAAATCACCAGATGCTGGAGAGAATCATGGAAGAGTTCCCCCACCCCCATCATAGCATAGAAGGAACCAAGTCTGCTGATACGTTGAACTTGGACTTCTAGCTGTGCATTACATACATTTGTGGCATTGCCTTTCAAATTTGATGTTTCGTGTATTGCTATTTTTTTTTGGCAATAATTATAGCCACGTATGCATGCAACTAGTATATGGGCCAGTTGAAAAGCTTATGGGATGTGGTTTATGATTTCACAGAATTTCTTCCGTTTTTCACAGTTAATAGTATCATTTACTTCTTCATTTTGGTTTAGAAGTTTTCTTTATTCCACACAAGTTTAGTTTCAACTTGGGCAATCATGCATCGTCAGAGCAGGCGCTCATGCTCTGGGGTCAGGTAAATGATAGAGTTGGCTCATCTAGAACTTAAAACCTTCTACAGCCTTGTGGTGACTGGGAAAAACATGTTATGGCTTTTCCAGTTGGCCTCCTCACAGCAACGCGCCCATGGATAACAACACAAATGCTGTGATATTATCCTGTCAGTTCTGATGATGCCCAATCTCATCTGTTCTTTGAAGTCCTTCATGGAGAAGCTGATGGGTGCAGAGTAGCTGTTACACGTTTCCTGGTACCAGTCCTTCAGAGAACAAATCTAGATAAACGTCTTACCAGTGGTCAGGAAAGCATCACGTCTGTTCAAGAGAGCAAAGAACACATCTAAGGAAACAGAATGTAAGTCCTCAAATATTCTAGATAGCCTAATCTACCAGAAAACAGTGGATGAGTGTAGGATTACAAGTAGTGTTTTGTGTCCTCACTCAGCCATGTCCAACTCTTTGTGACCCCATGGACTATATATAACCCATGTGACTCCTCTGTCCATGGGATTCTCCAGGCAAGAGTACTGGAGTGGGATGCCACGCCCTCCTCCAGCAGATCTTCCCCATCCAGGGATCAAACTCATGTCTCTTACATTTCCGGCAGTGGCAGGCAGGCTCTTTACCACTGAGCTATCTGGGAAGCCCCAGGGTACAGATATGAGAACACCAAATGATAAGGCATGGCACCCATATAAATAAGAGACTTCAAAAATATTTTTTCAAAAAGAGAGATAGTTGTGATTTTTAAGAGAGAGTGTTAATGTGCTTTAAATGTTACTTATTATTCAAATACAGAAAAAAAAAAAAAACCTTCAAAGAACTTTGGTACCCCGCATACCTATCTGCTAGTTTCAACAGTTATTAATAATTGTTATAAATTAATTGTTTAATAATCACCATCACAATAGCAGTCATTACTAATCTAAAAGTTTTGCTGAAGAATATTACAAATAGCAAACAAAGCATTGAGGAAAATGGGAAAATTAGCTGAGATAATAAGCTCCAATTCCTGCAATAATAGTCTGTTACATTATGGACACTGAGGGTCACTATGGACTCTTTCGTAAGGAATCCAGGCGTCTGGCAGAGTCTCCAACAGCGGGGGATCTCACCCTCCCTTGGGAAACAGCCCAGAGCCCTCTCTGCAGGACTTAAGACTTGATAGTTTGCCTAGCAATTTCTCCCCCCGCAGTTGCTGTATGTACTGCATCTCTCAGACTTTCGTCTGCGAACCTCTTTGATGAGGCAAAACCCCTCCAACCATCTACCCTACCTGTTAGCTCTGAACACAGGGGGAACTTGCCTTTGCTCTATCTTTCTGTCCAGTGTTTTGACGGACGATGTCTTTCCAGCAACCCAACTGCTCAGAATAAAGACCACATCTTCTTTTCTCCTCTCTCTTTGTGCTGGTCGGGAACAGAAATGTGTTTCTCATTATTTGGTCTGTTTTACAATGTAAGTTCCTGCTGGGGTTCATTGCTTTGGGGATTACTAGGTATTTCATCTCATACAAGACTGGCCCTTCCTTAATGTTTAACAGCAGCAGTCTGTTCCGAGACAGGAAATCCTGAAGTGTTTTGCTGAATTTAAAGACTCAACCAAACATTAAGGTTCCGAAGATTTTTCCTGTTTTTTTTTAAAGGTGTAATTTCCTTCTGGCTGGTGTGTATATGCATTATGAGGGTGCTGGGCAGGGTAGCGGGGGTATTTGGAAAGGGGAGGTGAGTGGTAGGAAGGACCCAAAGATAATTTGAAGGTTAAAAGCCATGATGGCACAATGGAGAGAAGACAGTCCCTAGAGCTAGAAGATCATCCCAAGTCTTTCTTACTGGCTCTTGGAACAGCTAGTGACTTTGGGAAAGTGACTTGATCTTTTGGGTCTTACTTTATCATCTGCAAAGAAGATGATATAACCTACTCCTGAGGGTTGTTGTGAAGATTAAGTCACATGCTGAGTGAGAATACCTGGCACGTTCTAGGTGTTCAGTAATTGGTACCTCTTATCTTCCTGTGTGCTGGCGAGGAATGTCAGCATTGCTAATACAGGGCCTGTGACCAAGGGTCACCCCAATCTAGGGAATAGATGTTTACAGTAGAGCTTGGATCTGTGTTTAAGGACCATCACTAGGGGGCAGGGAGAAAGCATGGCTTAACCCAGCTCTGTGACCCAGGGCAAGTCACTTGGCCTTAGTAACCTCATTAAAGAAACACCCATTGAGACCCTGCCTCCAGCTCCAGGGCACTGGGTCATCTCTGATATGGGAACCACAAGCATCCCCATAGGGTGGACCTGGGGATCAGATGAGATAACGTCTGCGAAAGTACTTGGTAAACTTGGATCACAATCTAAATGCACTGCTGTGGACGTGAGGCTCCGGGAACATTTACTCTGTCCCATTCATGAGCTTCAAACACAAACTCTCCATTCCTCGGCGTTCAGCAGAGAGCAAACACATTCTGTTTGGCTTTGGCATTGAAAGAAAAGTAAACAGTACCTTTGCAGTTGCTTTGCTTCCTCTCTTTACCCTTCACAACAAAGCCAGGCCCTTTAAGTGCTTCCTGCTGAGTTGAGAAAGAGATGCAGGATTACAGATCTAGCCCCAGCTCACAGGACCTTAGAGGAGGGGAAAGGTGGGACATCAGAACAAGGGCATCTAAAGACACCTGCACCTGGTTCTTAGTTAAGGGACTGGCCTTTTCTCAAGCCCCAAACCAGGGCCAAGTACCCCCAAGACAATCGCCACATTTTTCCATGGGGTAAAGGGCATTACCCACGTGGAAGGAGGTGGCAATGCCAGGAGAACACATATGAACACACCTGGACAGTAGCACGCTGGATCATGCCCAGCGTTACTGTGAGGAAGAGGATGAGGAGGTCTGGGGCCAGCCTGGGAAGCATGGTCCAGCGTCTTCACTTTGGGTCGTGCATTTTACTGTGAGAAGATTCCTGAGTGAATCCAAAGCCCTGTGCGTTTTGTCCTTGAAATGTCTGTCACTTCCCTTCTGTCGCCATTCTCCATCTGAGGGCCTTCGGTCTGTTTCCTTCAGTTTCACCAGTCCATCCTGCATGTCCTGAATACTGCCTTTGGGATGGGAATTAGAATGGTCACAATCTAGACAAGCCTACTATTCCTACCTAAGCTCCAGACGAACCTGTGGCCCCATCACGTCTGTGCCTTGGCTCTGTCGCTCCCCCTGGAGGTGCCTTTTTCCTCTCTTACTATTTACACCCTCCTGTCCTTCAGGACACTTTGTGCTTTCCCTCCACATGAAATCTTCTATGACAATTCAATCCCACCGCTCTTTCTCCCTCCACTGGTAGACTATAGTATACTAGAGTAGAGTAGAATACATATTTTCCATATTACTTTTTGACCTTTTGGAGAAGGAAATGGCAACCCACTCCAGTGTTCTTGCCTGGAGAATTCCCAGGACAGAGGAGCCTGCTGGGCTACAGTCCATGGGGTCACAGAGAGTCGGACACAACTAAGCGCCTGTCACTTTTGGCCTTTAATGATTTTCTGCTCCTTCTTCACTTGTAAACAGTTTGCCTTTGGAGCAAGCACTATACTGGGACCTGAGGAATCCAAATGGTGAACCAAACGCAACTGGCCTCACCCCAGAAGAAATTCATACTTACATTTAGTAAGTAAGAAGGGAGATTTCAAAAAAAGAGAGAAAAAAGAAATAAGCGATACCTAATACATAGTAAAGAGCACGGATTTCATTAGGAAAGCAAAGCCATTGTAGAGGGCTTTAAAACATTTTAAAATAGCTTCGTTGAGGTATAATTGGCAATAAGCTGCACATATTTAAAACGTGTATAACTTGCTTAGTTTTGACATATGTATGTACCCATAAAATCATTATCACAATATAGTGAGCATATTTATACCCCTCAAAAGTTTTCTTGTCCTCTCTCCTTCTCTTAGCCCCTGCTTCAAATGTCAATTAGTTTGAATGTTCCAGAATTTTCAATAAATAATCCTACAGTATATATTTTTACATGTGGCTTCTTTCAGCATATTTTAAAAAAATATTTATTTACCTTTTTTTGTCTGTGCCAGGTCTTAGTTGTGGCATGCAGAATCTTTTTAGTTGTGGCATGTGGGATCTAGTCCCCTGACCAAGGATCGAACCTGGCCCCCTGCACTGGGAGTGCGGAGTCTTAGCCACTGGACCACCATGGAAGTCTTTCAGCGTATTTATTTTGAGAGCCATCCATGTTGTGTCATGTATTGATCTTTCATCCTTCTTTACTGCTGAGCAGTATTCCATTATATGATATACCATTTAGCTTATCCATTGACCTGTTGATGGACTTTTGGGTTATTCCCATTTTTTGGTTCTTATAAGTAATATTATTGTGAACCATAAATACTAGTATTTATGTAGACATACATTTTCATTTCCTTTGAGTAGACAACTAGGACCGAAATTTCTCAGTCATGTGGTAAATTTATGTTTAGTTTTCTAAAGAACTGCCAGGTCTGTTAGACCTCCAGGCCATCATTCTATTCATGTTAGATTATTGTAAGATAATGCGGACATAGACAAAGATGGCAATGAAGGAAAATAATCACTAACATTTAGTATATGTTTCCCATAGTCTAGGCATTGCGCTAAGAATTTTTAAACACCTTATTCCTTAATCCCTCCAACAAACCTTCCGAGATAGTGAGGTATGCACTATGATTTAGCCTCATGTATAGAAGAAGCACCTGAGACTTTCTAAAACTGAATAATTTGCCCGAAGTCTCTGACCTACTAGCAAAGTGCATGCATGCTAAGTCGTTTCAGTAGTGTCTGACTCTATGCAACACTATGGACTGCAGCCAGACTCCTCTGTCCATGGGATTCTCCAGGCAAGAATACTAGAGAGGGCTGTCATGCCCTCCTTCAGGGGATCTTCCCAATCCAGGGATCGAACCCATGTCTCATGTCTCCTGCATTGGCAGGTAGATTCTTTACCATTAGGGTCACCTGGCAAAACCTAAACCTAGGTCTTTCTGACTCTCAAGTTTGTGTTTATAACCACAGTGTAAGACTAAACCAGTGGATGCTAAAGTCAAGACACTTGTCTTATGCTTTGCTTTATTCTCAGACTGGGGGTGTGGGGAGGGGTGTGGGAAGCAGAACATTCTGTGTCTACAAGGAAGGTTCTCTTTAGTTAAGACACTGGTTTCATTTTGTTTTAAACATTAGTCTAAAGATCCAGGCAAAATACTAATATAATGTGTGAGATACACTTAGAATTCATTTTTATGGATTGTTTTAGAACTCCGTAGAGATCATTTATCAAGTCGAATCCAAGTATATGACTACATTTTAAATGTATGTCTTTTTTACTCAGTTTAGATCATAGTTTTTTAGAGGGCTTCATCCATCAAAACACAATAAATGGAAATTGTATCAGGAATCCCAAGAGTCTGTGATATTTGGAGGCAGATGATAGAGTCAAGAGAACATGAGTTTGGGAATAAAACAGACTTGGATTGAATACTGGGTCTGATTTGTATAGTGGAGAAGCTACTTAAACCTCATTTTCCTTACCTATAGAGAATAGAGATCGTCATGACTATTTTAAAGGTTTGTTTTGAGGATTAAAGATGATTACAAGTCAAAGCCTTAAGTTGTCAAAGCCTGAAGTTCTCAATGAGTGTCAGATTCTAGTTTCATTTTCCACTTCTTTTTTTTTTTATTTTTTTAAGAAAGGACTCACAATTTTCATCCTGGCTTAAAATCTAAAGGCCTTTCTGTCTGAGAGTGGTGGTCCTCCCAAACAACAGGCAAAATTGTGTATGTCTATGCCTCTGCATGGAGAAGGCAATGGCACCCCACTCCAGTATTCTTGCCTAGAAAATCCCATGGACGGAGGAGCCTGGTGGGCTGCAGTCCATGGGGTCGCTACGAATCGGACACGATTGAGCGACTTCACTTTCACTTTTCACTTTTACACATTGGAGAAGGAAATGGCAGCCCACTCCAGTGTTCTTGCCTGGAGAATCCCAGGGACGGAGGAGCCTGGTGGGCTGCCATCTATGGGGTTGCACAGAGTCGGACACGACTGAAGCGACTTAGCAGCAGCAGCATACCTGTGCATTTTGGGGAAATGTCCCCAGCTTCTATCAGATTTCAGAAAACTCCATGATTCAAAAACAGTTCAGAACCACCACGAGACTGTTTTTCATTCATTTAGTCATTCATTTATTCATTCAACAATATTTACTGAATACCCACTATGTATGGATCAAGAATTTTATACAGATAAACTCTGTCCCTTCCTGCCTTTAAGGACTTTACAGTTTCGAGCAGTAAATAAAAAACCTGCAGTGTGTTGTGAATTTGTGTGTTACCCCATAATTACATACATCAGAGAGAAAGCTTGATGTGTGAAGAAGAAAGTAGAAGATTCCTAGAAGACTGCTAAGGTGGAGGTGAACAGGATACAATCATTGCAAGGAAAAGAATCAGGAATCCAAACATTTACTTCCTGACTTTCCTGTGTTAGTGGCAGCCCGCTGCTCCATTGCTGGAGAAGACAGCATGGGTTCTGCCGGGACTGAAGTGCCAGCCAGGATATGTGTATGCACACGCGCATGTGTGGTGTGTAAGGGGTGGGATGCGGAGCAAGCAAGTACAGCTGCCGTGCCCCTTACCATCTCGGAGGCCCTCAGAGCTCTGCCTACCTGGAGGGGGCTCATTTTTTCTAATTTGCTCAAATGTTCTGTGTTGGCTGTAGCCCCATGTGGTCCTGCAACACCGTGTCAAATTTCCCTTTAGCACTTCTGCTGTTAAACTTTAAAGTGGATCAACTCCAGTCCTTAAAAAAAAAAAAGTGTGCTCTTTGCTCAACTGATCTCTTAGTGGATGTTCCAAGCAGAATATAAATAAGGTGTTTCCAGGCATTTAGCAAGGTGTGCTGGAAAAATCCTGAAGCTGGCCGGGAATTGGTGGTACCGTGTGACTCTAAGCCCTCATTTTATAGATGAGGGCACTGGGGCCTGGTGATGTGACTTCTCCGGGATTTAG
Organism: Cervus elaphus; assembly: GCF_910594005.1. Classification (NCBI taxonomy): domain Eukaryota; kingdom Metazoa; phylum Chordata; class Mammalia; order Artiodactyla; family Cervidae; genus Cervus; species Cervus elaphus. The sequence goes on from NC_057846.1 coordinate 32,486,573, forward strand.
AGGTTGTTCCTTAAGTCCCCGCTGCCGTTGAGAAGTAAAGGAGCACCAATGCAGGAGCGTAGTGAAGGCACCTTCTGGGAGATTCTTTCTCATGGTTTGAGCACTGGACAGTGAGAAGGGGCCCCCCTGCAGTCACTCTCATTTCTGCCAGCCCTGCCCTCAGTGACGGGCCCCACCTGCCCCATCGTATCTTAGGGACTGGAGCCCATGTGTGTTTATTCTTTCCAGTCCTGCACTTTGCTCTTTTATGTTCACTGCCCCTGCGGTTGTGTTTGTTCCTGGAGCTCCCTTCATACATATTGCAGGCAGCCCCGTGTTTACTCACGCTCAGGACTAAATATAACCTTCACTATCACCAGAGGCATCCTTACATGTCAGTCCCTTTCCTGTCTGTGTGCAAACTCCACCGCAGCCTGCAGACCCAGCGTGAGTACCAGCGCTGCTTTCATATCAGGGGAGTTCTCGTTTAAATGGAAACCGTCACCCAAAACACGGATGGCTGGGTTCGGGAAAAAATCAGTTCTCATCACAGGTGGCCCTCCTGCTTTGTCTCTGGCGTGCAGAAAGCCCAGGTCTCCACATCATAGGAGAGACTGGCCCCTCTTCTCCATTGAACAGCATGGCAGGTGCCCCTTTCCCATCCTGTGGGCCTTTGAAGGGAAATAGAAATTGTTTGTTGTGCTTGTCACATCCTTCCCTCCTTTAGGACCTTCTAAAGGATCCCTGGAAGAGTCTGGTTAGTGGCTTTACGTAGGGTCAGAGACTGGAAATTGCCACCAGAGTCCACGGAACACAGGAAAGTGCCTAATCCCACTCCCTCCACGAAGCTCTCCCTAACTGTTCTGTCAACCCTGCTCTCTACCATCTATAGTAATTACTGTGCTGGTTATAAGTTGTCTGTATGGTTTGTAAATTATTTTGTGGTTTTAATCTTGCAAAATGAGAGTGAAAGCTCATCAGAATTGGAGTCTGTGTCTCCTTAACGTTTACCCACTCTAGTCAGTGTTGAGAGAACATGAGGTACTTACCAACTTCCCGTCTTCATGAGGAACATGAAAGAAGGTGCAAGCTGGCATTTCCCTCTTCTCTGAATCTAGTAGCATCTTCTGTGACCTCCATTACCGGGCTGGCAAGAAGAGGTGGCCCCAAGTGACAGCCGAACCACTTCTTCTTTTTTTTTTTCTGACTACTTCTTGAACATACTCAGTGAGAGAGGAAAGGGGGGCCTGGCTCAGCCAGCCTGATCAACCTAGGGACCGTGGGCTGACAGTCTTGAAACCACATTACCCTGGCATCCTCAAAGTGGGTCTGAAATCAGATCCCTTGAAAATTCTCCAAGGTTCACAAGGTCAGAGATTCACTCCTTGGAAAGAATGCTATATGCAATGATATCATTTCCCAAACCAGCCTCCCTTCCTTCTAGCAATTATTGGGCATCTACCTGTGGACAATGCTCTGGGTCAGCAAGACAAGTCAACATGGTACTGGTACTCCTTCTACTCATGGAGCTGACTGTGTGTGTATGTTAGTCATTTAGTCGTGTTTGACTCTTTGTGACCCCTGTAGCCTGCCAGGCTCTTCTGTCCATGGGATTCTCCAGGCAAAAATACTGGAGTGGTTTGCCATTTCCTTCTCCAGCGGAGCTTACGATCTAGGAGAAAAGACTTGTCCACTGACATCTTAGAAGGACTGAGAAAGAACCTTTAACATATGATGTTGGGCTGCTATGGGAGTTGTCAGGAGAGGGTTGGATGTTTAGAAGCAAGAGACACTTTGGCAGGGGCTCAAGGAAGGTGAGAAAACAGAGAAGGAAAATGCTGAAGAGGAAATATTGTTTGTTTGATTTTCAGCTTGTTTCTACTCTGGGAAGGAAGCAAGCGGAGGAGGTGAGCTTGTAGGTCCTGGAAAAGGCATGAGAGCAGCAGCAAATGTGATTCCATTGGACAGGAGAGAATGTGTTGGGGGGCCGCGACAGTACTGGCCACATTTTGTGTGCTTTTCAGGATTATTCCTTGTCATCTTGTCTATAGATGGCAAACTAGTGACTTTTCTGCGTGGCAGGCTGGCCAGCTACTGCACCTGTTCTTGAAGGCGTTCAAAGAGCAGGTGCATAGCTGTGTTTGCTGTGATGGAGGAAGGGAATGCGTTCTTGCTCTTTGCCCTCAGTTGTGTTTAGGGGTCATCCCCTGCTGTCAGGACTTGAGTGAGGACACAGTGTCCGAGCCTGTGCATCGGAGCAGCTGTCTGGTCAGTGTGCATCTCCCGTGGGCTGTAGGGCTGTTGGTGAGGGTGGGGTCGGTGTGGTGGTTAGAACTGGAGAGTCTCTGGCTGTGACACCCACCAGCAGACCTCGAGGGGCCTAAGGAGGGTGTCCTTAGGTGCAGCTGAGAACACAAAGAACGGGAAGCCTGTTGACAAGGAGGCGGGGCTGCCTGTGAGCTCAAGATGGGGCCTCTTGATTTTCAGTGATTCATTGTTAGAACCGGAATTTCAGGGTTCCTGTGGCCTGGGGTCTACACAGGTAGGCGTTTGAGAACGAGAATTACTGGGTCACTGGGTGGTATTGAGTGTGGCTATATCCAGAGTGTGAAAGCTTCCCCCAGAATACAAAACAGGATCTTTACTGCCTCGGTCGGACAGGATATTACATTGGATGTAAGATCACAGCCTGTGTCTCCCTTGGAAACAGGCAGAAATGTCTATAAACACTAAACGCAGATAAAAAATGCTCAGCTTGGGTTTTAAATCAGAATGAAAGACCAGTTAGTTTTGCTCACTGGCATATGTGAGTGTGTGTCCCTCAAGTCACTTTAGTCGTGTCCAATTCTGTGCAACCCTGTACTGGAGTGGGTTGCCATGTCCTCCTCTAGGGGATCTTCCCGACCCAGGGATTGAACCCGCTTCTCTTAAGTCTCCTGCATTGTCAGGCAGGCTCTTTACCACTAGCACCACCTGGGAAGCCCCTCACCAGCATACGGTTTTTGTTATCCCACAGTCCACATACAACTAGAAGACAGGAGTCGTGTGTAACCTGGCAACTGAGAGATGCTTAGAAATGCTAGTTACATCTTGACCCTATTCCGCCTGTTCCTGAAAGAAGAAAGTCTCGGCCCCACACATTTGGAGGCTTTCTGCACAATCTGGTTCTTTATCTTGTGTTTAGTAAAACATGAGCATCAGTTATGTGCTAGGGGATGATATAAAGTCCCCACCTTTGTGGAATTTAGATTCTAGTAGGAGAGAAAGTGAAGAAGCAAAGTGTATAATGACAGGTAGTGAAAAGTACACTGAAAAAAAAAAAAAACAACAGAGAAAGGGGAGATAGCATCTGCCTTTTCTAATCTTCATTGGGTGCATTTCAGCAATTTCTTTCCCCAGAAATGCCCCCAGACTCCCCTTACCCTTATCTCACTCACCCGTTGTTATGTTGTCGTTGATTTAGATCTCAGCTCTGTTTGGACTTAACTCCTTCCATTTGGGTTTAATTTCCTTCTCAAAATTCACCCTTTTCCTTGAGGGGCCGTGATTAGCTATAGTCTTCCAGTCTTTGTCTGACTATATCTTTATTTCATCCCTACTTTTATTTGGTACCTTAGCCCTGTATAGATTCTAGATTAAAAGAATGTTCCTGGGGCATGTAGAAATATTCTGCCATCTTCCAGCATCTTCTGCAACCAGGCTAATTGTTGTCCTTTGCATAAACTGTCTTTTTCTCTCATTGTTTTTCTTCTCTTCCCTGTTTTTTCTTTTCCTCTTTCACTGTTTCCTTCAGGTGCGCTAAGTTTTTAAAAACTGTGTGTGTGTGTGTGTGTGTTCTGTAGCTTCACCCTAAGTCATCTTGGTTGGTATAGGCTTATTTTTCTCTGTTCTGTTTGAGACTGATGCCTTCATATCTTCAAACATGAATCCTTATCTATTCTCTCAAAGCTTAAATGAAATGTTGGTCCTTCTTTTATTTCTTGTAATACTCTAATAGTTTCTACCTCTTTATCTCTGGCTTCATAGTGGGTAATCTGTGTGTATCTATTTCCCAGTTACAAATTGTAGCAACCTATTTTACAATTCACATAGTCTCTCTTCAGTTTTGCTAATCTGCAGTTAAACTGTACATTGCATTTTAATCTTAATGATGACATTTGTTCCTTTTAAGAAAAAAATTTCAAATATTTTCCTGTTTTTCTTAATGCTTAATATTTTCTTGGAGTTTTGGCATTTTAGGGAGGGGTCTGTATTTAGTCACTTCAGATATTTCTTTTAGATTCTCTTTCAGATTGCTGTTCTACTCTGTAACATCTAATTTTCCATTTTGTTTTCTCATTCTCAAAAATGGTGGGTTGTTTCCTTATGTGTTTTAAAATCTTTTAATTTCTGATAGACTGTGAAAAGCTCTTGTGGCATGGATTTTGAGAACATCTTTTTCATGGTTGCTCTGTTTACGCCAAGGACTCTGGGTATCACTGGCCCAGGACTATGTTTTTACATTAATTCCTGAATTTAGGCTTTTCTAGACTATACAGATAAATCTGAATCCTTCATCCATGTAAGACACAGGCTAGAGTCCCTGTTTTTCTGGGGAGACTTTATTTCCCCACCCAGAGTCCAGCTAGAAACAGAAAAACATTATTGTAATATTGTGGTACTGATGGGTAGATTTTTCTAGTCTTTTACCTGAGGAGGGAGGTCTATTAGGGTCCCATCTTAATGCAGGAATTTAAGTTCCCAGCTCCATATCTCTATTAGGCACAAAGCCTAGTTGAGATCTAATACATAAGCTAAATATTTACTTTAAAACCCAGTGCTGCAGCAGGGACCTCCAGCAGTATCTTGGAGGTCATTAGAAACACAGAATCTCAGCATCAGCCAGATCTGTAGAGCCCGAATTTTCACTTTAGCAAGATCCCAGGTGATTCATGTGCACATTAGAGTTTGAGAAGCACTGCCTGGATCACCATGCCGTATTATGCTTGTTCTTCCAATCTCTCCCCTAGAGAAGGGACCATGTTATTAGCTCATGTTTTCTGGTTTTGTTTTTAATTTTCCACTGCATTTTTGGGCAATGAGAATTTCACTCTTTCTTGGGAGCTCACCTATGCATTTAAAACCACTTTTGTTAAAACCTTCTTAGTCTGACATATGGCCAGGCCTGGAAGGCCAATTTTACTCTGTTTTCAAAGTCCAGTGTTGAGTTTTTAGCAGCTTCCTATACCAACCCCTCTAGGGCTTCCCTGGTGGCTCAGTGACAAAGATCCTCCTGCCAATGCAGGAGATGTGGGTTTGACCCCCGGGTCAGGAAGATCCCCTGGAGAAGGAAACAGCAACACACTTCAGTATTCTTGCCTAGAAAATCCCATGGACAGAGGAGCCTGGTGGGTTACAGTCCATGCGGCTACAAAAGAATCAGACATGACTTAGCAACTAAACAACAACAATACCAGCCCCTAGCTTAGTGCTTTTGTATGTAGACAGTCATTACTGTAGCTGTCATGTTCAAATGATAGATTAGAACTGATCTTTTGAAAGTTGTATAGTTAAATGCATATTTTTTGCTTAGCTACCTTTCCTTACATGGTGACTACTTTTTTACATATTAATGCTTTTGAAGAATTGACACAGTCCAAATCTTCTAACTGATTTGAACTGTGTCAATTATTTGAATCAATTTGAAGATTTGAAGAATTGTTGCTTTTGAACTGTGGTGTTGAAGACTGTTGAGAGTCCCTTGGACTGCAAGGAGATCCAGCCAGTCCATCCTAAAGGAAATCAGTCCTGAATATTCATTGGAAGGACTGATGCTGAAGCTGAAACTCCAATACTTTGGCCACCTGATGTGAAGAACTGACTCTTGGAAAAGACCCTGATGCTGGGAAGGATTGAAGGTGGATGACAGAGGATGAGATGGCTGGATGGCATCACCAACTCAGTAGACATGAGTTTGAGTAAACTCTGGGAGTTGGTGATGGACAGGGAAGCCTGGCATGCCGCAGTCCATGGGATGGCAAAGAGTCAGACACGACTGAGCGACTGAACTGAACTGAACTGAATGCTTTTGAGACAGGCTGGAACCAGGGATCCTTTACTGCAGTGCTTGCATCTGAACAAATGTCTCCTTCAGCAACAGAATGCAAAGAAACTGTAAGGGAATAAAAATAACTATATGCATGCAAAGTTGGGGCAAATTATGAACAATAAGATACAAAAAGACCAAAATTCAACTGGCACTTCTAAAGTGTGGGGAGCAAAAGCAGGGTACTGCCCATGATCCCTGCACACAGCACCACCAAGGAGGTGGGCAGACCACCTAAGCCACTCCTCTGGCCAGATCCACCCACCCAGCCACCACTCTCAGCCCATTTAAGGAACAAGCTCACCCTCTGCCTAGAGGAGTGAACAAAGGAATCTGTTACTTGTTTTCTCTCCCTCCTGAGACCCAATAAAGCCTTGCCTCCATTCCTCATCTGGCCTCTTATCAATTTCTATTGGTTAAAGAATCCAAGAACCCAGGTTGGTAACACTTTGACCTATAACCTCCTCCGGTGCTGCTATTTACTTTTTTTAGAGCTGGGCCTCAAGGCGAGGCCCCCTCTCTTGCACCATGGAATTTCTGTAGTGAGATAGGAGGAAGCAGTTGTGCTTTCAGAGTCAGACACCGAACAACACAGCAGGGGCCAGTTTATCAGCAGACACCTCTCTGAGAGCCCCAGTTGACCAGTGGGTTATCTCAGCCCATAACCAGTCTGCCTACACGTGCAGGCCGGGTAGTAAAAACTGCTGTGGAGGCAGCTCTCTCCAGAATCATTAATAGGCATTAACTATGCACTCAACCAGGGCTTCTCTGGTGGCTCAGGCAGTAAAGAATCTGCCTGCAATAAGAGAGACCCTGGTTTGATCCCTGGGTTGAGAAGATCCCCCTAGGGAAGGGGATGGCAACCCACTCTAGTATTCTTGCCTGGAAAATCCCATGGACAGAGGATCCTGGTGGGCTACAGTCTGTGGGGTCACAAAGAGTCAGACAGGACTGAGCGACCAACACTTTCACTTTCATGCACTAGTCCCTGGCACTGCAGAGTCTCACAACTTAGGGACATCTGAAGGGGAAGAGGAAGCAGCCCCTGACTTTGTGCAGCTAGTTACCATGCCGTGGTGAGGCATCCATACCCAAAAGAATGAGAAGGAAAATCCTGAGATGTTACCTAAGCGAGTGCCTTCTGGAGAGGCCAGGGCTGTACAGAAATGCCGAGGGAACCTCAAGTAAGAGAATGAACTCCAGAGGATGGCTCATGGTGACATCATTCATTCACTTCCTTAAATTGCTACTAAATCCTTATCCCTGGCCTGCTTCTTCTTGGTGGCAAATCATTCTCCTTTGTTTCAGAGAGAAGTTAAGAGTGCCTCTGCCCTCCCCTGCGTGGGTAATCCATCACACCAACCACAGGGACCTTGGCTTTCTCACACCACTTGAGGGGCTCTGCTTGGCATAAAAAAGCATATCTTCCCTGCATGAAATGAGGAGGGATTTCTGCTTTCTTCCCACCTCCTATAGGGTACATCTGGCCCACATTCCCTGACCATTGTTTGCAGAGCTTTAATCCAAACGTGCGCATTGTTTTTTGAATGGCAAAAGACAGGGCCAACAATAACCGTTGTCTTGATCTGGTTCGTTCATCTGGAGGGCAGGGTTATTAGACGAAGCTCCCTTTCAGCCAGTCTGATATGCTCTTTGTTTCCTGGGGAGTCAGGATCATTGCTTTTGAAACTTTGCTTACAACACACCCTCCCCTTGAATCCCTTACCCCATTTCTTTCCAAATTCTTCCTGCTCTTGAATACCCTTTTACATAGGTTACTGCATATCTGCACTGATTATTTAAAACTTCAGTTATGCCTTGTATTGTTAGGAATTGCTTTTTTGTCTTTCCTACTTATCTCCTGAAATGTATTTTAAGCTTTTTGAAGTCAGAGAGTTTGTAGTATGCAGCACAATTGGCGGGCACAGAGCAAGTTCTCAAAGATCTCAAGAAAGTCTGTTGCTTCCAAAGTCATAAAATTACTGGTTACCAACATATACAATTATTCTCATACTCCAAAGAAATATTTCTACGTGATGCCCAGGTTGTTGTGAAAATCATATCAAAGAGTAGCTAAGAACATAGGAATTGTTCATAATGGTTATAGGAAATGAGTCAGGTTTTCCCCTGTGCTTACCTAAACACAGTATCCCCCTCCACCCGCCATCAACACTTCCTATCACCTTTTTTTCTCATAATAAAATGAGAGACAATAAAATGTCACATCTCCTTCATTTTGAATATTTGGAAGCTCTGTTACTACATGCGTGGTGCTCCTGCTGCTTGGCCACTTCGGTCGTGTCCGACTCTGTGTGACCCTGTGGACAGTAGCCCACCAGGCTCCTCTGTCCAATTCTCTAGGCAAGAGTATTGGAGTGGGTTGCCATGCTATCCACCAGGGAATCTTCCCAACCCAGGGATCAAACCTGGGCCTCCTGAGTTGCAGGCAGATTCTTTACCACTGAGCCATAGGTAAGCCATTAGGTGCATATACATGTATAACTGTTATGTCTCCCTAATAAATTGATACTTCTATCATTATGAAGTCAACTTGATCTGATGTTACTGCAGCTTGGCCTTAGTATGCTCTCTCTGCATGGTGACCTATTTTCATTATTTTACTTTATATTTGGTTGCAACCTGTCTCTCTATATATTTATAGTGCATCTCTAGTAAACAGTGTGTATTTAGGTCTTGCTTTTTTTTTAATCCATTATGACAAGTCCTACTTTTTAATTGGGATGTTTATTCCACTAATATTTAATATAGTTTTTCCTACAGTTGGATTTAGGCCTACTGTTTTCTATAGGCATGCCTCAGAGATGTTGTGGGTTGGGTTCCAGGCCACTAAAGTAGAGTAAATATCATAATAAAGTGAGTCACACTGATATTTTGGCTTGTGGATATAAAGATTATGTTTACATTATACTGCAGTCCATTAAGTATGCAGTAGCATTACATCTGGAGGAAGGAAACAGCAACCAATTCCAGTGTTCTTGCTTGGAGAATTCCATGGACAGGGGACCCTGGTGGGCTGCAGTCCATTGGGTTGCAAAAGTCGGACATGACTGAGCGACCAACATACACACACACACACACACACACACACAGAGCATTACATCTAAAGAAACATATGTACATTAATTTAAAAATATGTTATTGCTAAAAAATGCCAACTACCATCTGAACTTTCAGTAAGTCATAGTAGCATGAATAGTATGACTGATAAGACATCATAAGAAATATGATAATAATGAAAAAGTGAAATATTGCAAGAATTACCAAGATGTGATACAGACACACAAAATGAGCACATGCCATTGGAAAAATGGCACCTATAGACTTGCTCAATGCAGGGCTGCCACAGAACTTCAATTTATAAAAAGTGCAATAGCTGCAAAGTACAATGAAGTGAAGCAAAATAAAATGAGGTCTGCCTGTAATAATGACAGCTCATATGTTCTTTGCCAGACACAGTGCTAAATGTTGCATAAGCATTATCTCATTTAGCCCTCTCCAAAACCTTTCAATTAGGTACAGTTATTATTCTCATTATGCAAGTGAGTTAGTGAGACCTAAAATGATCAAGTGATTTGTCTCCCAGTCACACAGCTGAAGAGCAGGGCATGGCAACCCACTCCAGTATTCTTGCCTGGAGAATCCTCATGGACAGAGGAGCCTGGGGGGCTACAGTCCATGAGGTCGCAAAGAGTCGGACACGACTGAGTGACTAAGTGTGCATGCGCGCGTGCACGCGCACACACACACACACACACACACACAGCTGAAAGTGTATGGAAGAAATACTAAAGTCTGGATCTGTCTGACATTAAGGCCTCTTTTCTTATAAGGATAAGGTGGATATGGGTTTTACTTCTCCTTCCCTGTAGACAAAACATGACCATGTAAACATATACCCTGAATATTTACCTTTCTGATTCCCTTGTCTCATCCCTAGGTAGGGAGAGTTATCTAGAGTTATCTAGGTCCAAGTGGCCCCTGAAGTGCCAGGAGCCCCCTCTGGATGGTGAAGACTTGCTTTCATCTGAGAGTCAAGGGGTCTGACTATAGCCATCATTGTTGTCTGCTTCTGGTGTGAGGTTGAGCAAGTCTTCGTGCCTTTTTTTTTTTTAAACTTTTACCTCTACTTCCTCATCGGTAAGTCTGGAGGAACTCTGAGATCTTTTCCAGAACTACTTCGCCTAATTCTCAGGTTTATTTTTGGTGTCCAAGAACTAGAAAGAAGTCTCTTGGCCAAGTTTTACCTGTTGACCATAAATTCAGTAGTATCCATGGTAACTGTGCTTGATATCTTTAATCCCCACATATCTTCCAATAACTTAACTCAAATAATAAAATGAGGATCTCTCATTCTTAACATAGTGTTCTTCAATCTCTGACTTCATCTATATCCTGCCTCCCTGCAGCATCTGTCATGTTCTACTCAGTGCTGTTGGCCTATCTGTCATTTCTTGGGAGTGCCAGGATCTTGGCTGGGTCACTTTTGGCTTTTAGGGCTCTAATTCTTATAGATGAACCAAACTTAAGGGTGGAGTGGTCATCCATCTTGGTGGTCTGTGCTCTAGAGCTGAGTGGTTGAGCTTTCCACCTAACAGAACAAAATCTATCTGCTTAATCTGCTCAGGATGGGAGGAAAAGTCATTTACATTTCCAGTCCCTTCATAGGGCTCAGTTTCCACACCTGCATGTCAGTCACCATGTCTAGCCCTAGACTCACAGCACAGTAGGCTGGATGTGGGGCCTGTTCTCTGATGAATCCACCAATCTACAGGTGTTCATTAGGTAAATTAAAGAATTCAAGTCTTGATTGAAATGACTCCCTGGCACCAGAATTTTGTCAGTTTCTGGAATCCATAGGGCCCAGCTTGTCCCTTCCTCACCCCCATATTGCATTAAAAATTTTATTTTTTTATTTGGCTGCACCAAATAGTTGCAGCATGCAGGATCTTTTGTCACAACATGTTGGATCTTTAGTTACGGCTGGCAAACTCTTAGTTGCAGTATGTGGAATCTAGTTCTTGACCAGGGATTGAACCTGGCCCCCCTGCACTGGGAGCATGGAGTCTTAGCCACTGGACCACCAGGGAAGTCTCTGCATTGCCTTTAAAAAAAAAAGTTGGAAAAATCATCCTGTTTAGGGGGAAAAAAATGAAATAGAAGACTATTCCTCTGCAGACTCAGTGTACAGACAGTCTTTTTGAAAATGACAGTTTGGGTCAGAGCTGGTGGAGACCTTCACCGTCCTTATCTTTCCAGAAATGGTTCTCACAGGAGGAGCATCAGCTTTCCTTTCCTTTTGACTCACTGTGTAACTGTAGGAAGTGAATTCAATCTTTTAGTGGTCCATACAAGAATGATAGGCGCCAAGGTGTTGCCGCTCACAATTTTGTGACAGTGGATTTCCCTTGTGGCTCAGCTGGTTAAGAATCTGCCTGCAATGAGGGAGTTCAATCCCTGGGTTGGGAAGATCCCCTGGAGAAGCAGAAGGCTACCCACTCCAGTATTCTGGCCTAGAGAATTCCATGAACTGTATAGTCCATGGGGTCACAAAGAGTCAGACATGACTGAGCAACTTTCACTTTGGCTTCACTTTGAAGACCCTTGAAATATTGCAAGAATCTCAGAAAAAGAAAGTGACCTTAGAAGGGTGACATTTCTGGTCACTGCTTAAAATGGTAACAGTATTTAATATAGGACTCTCTGGTTTGTCATCAATTTATGGCCTCAATTTTCTCTGAGACAAAACTCTCCAGTTCACTCTGGGGCTGTCTAAATCAGAGGTTGACACTTCACAGTCTGTGTGCCAAAGCTGGCAGGGACCGGATTGGCCCACATAAGGGGCCAGGTGTTGCCACTTTGCTGATGACTTCTATTTGCCTTTCCGTCTTCACCTCTTTGCCACTTCTAAGCTCTTATCCATAGTTTCTAATCTAGACCTGGTCTGGGCTGAAGTCACCAAATTAGAAGAGAAGGCCCTTATCTTGGCAAAATTTTTGAAAAGTTTCCGCTTCCTTATCTAAAGAGGGAAAATATTCTTGCCTTAGAAGGAAGACTTAAGCTTTCCCAGGACTGCTGAAGCAACCACGGTGAATAATTAAATACTGTCAAATTCTCATAGCAAGAATTTCCCAGAAGGGCACAAGGTAACCAGATGCCATTTTACTTTTCTGGGCCTTAATTTTCTCAGCTGTGAAATGGGGCCATAAGAGTCAGAGAGAGCCAAGGTCCTTTCCTATTTCAACAGTGTAAGTCTGTCTTTTTACTATTACTGTGTTCAGTTATCATTATCAAAGCTGGTGTTGCTTAAAATTATTTATTTCATTACTTTTTCCCTCTGAACAAATTCATCTCCAAGCTCCACTCTTCCCCTTCTCCCACTTCATAAAGCAATACAATTAGTGTTTTTGTCATGTTCTAGGTCAGCTGAAGACAGGTGGGTTTCAACCTTCTGGAGAAGTCTTTCAGGTCTCATCATTGACTTGAGTTTTCCTTGGTGGGAGAGTTTTTATTTCTAGCTAACACATCTTCTCTATGCTAAAGTGAAATGAAAGTTGCTCAGTCCTGTCCGACTCTTTGCAACCTCAAGGACTACCCAGTCCATGGAATTCTCCAGGCCAGAATACTGGTGTGGGTAGTTTTTCCCTTCTCCTAGGGATCTTCCCAGCCCAGGAATCAAACCAGAGTCTCCTATATTGCAGGCGGATTCTTTACCAACTGAGCTATCAGGGAAGCCCTCTCTGTACTAAAGAGCCATGCAAACATTCTAGCCTTAGAATATTATCAGCAGAGTCCTATTCTCGTATAGTCAGCTACCCACTGGGAATTTTCACTTGAGAAGCACATCTCACCGTAAGTCAGTCAACTGCTATTGTTGAGCAGTTCTTATAATTCCAACATAGCCTACCAGGCTCCTCCGTCCATGGGATTTTCCAGGCAAGAATACTGGAGTGGGTTGCCATTTCCTTCTCCAGGAGATCTTCCCGACCCAGGGATTGAACCCAGGTCTCCCTCATTGTAGGCAGACGCTCTACTGTCTGAGCAACCAGCGAAGTCTACGAGTAGTATAGGAGGTGCATTAGACATCACCCTTGCTCTTAAGGATCTCACACTGAAACTGAGGAGAAAAAACTAAAGTACATTCAGTCAGGAAACATCACTGAGGGACTCTTTGTGTGGGATACCATGAAGCCTGATGGGTAGTGTGGCAGTGTATCCCGAATTTCCAGAAATGTCTTACTTATATATGTATTGGAATAATTATTAGTATCAATCCTCTGACCTTCAGGAATGTCCTAGTTTGGGTGAAAAATTATAAGGTTGCCTTAATGAAGGGGATGACAGAGGATGAGGTGGTTGGATTTCATCACTGACTCGATGGACGTGAGTTTGCGCAAGCTCCGGGAGTTGGTGATGGACAGGGAAGCCTGGAGGGCTGCAGTCCATGGGGTTACAAAGAGTTGGATACGACTGAGTGACTGAACAGAACTGAATGATGGGAAATGACAGCGTCTTGTCAAATATCTTCATCCATGGGAGCTACAGCAACAGAGACAATTACCATAGCAACTGAGAATCATGATGATTAGTGCTCTGTTAGCCCAGCTGGCTGTTCACATCAGGTGGCCAAAGTATTGGAGCTTCAGGTTCAGCATCAGTCCTTTCAATGACTCATTGGAAAACACCCTGATGCCGGAAAAGATTGAAGGCAAAAGGAGAAGAGGGCAACAGAGGATGAGGTGGTTGGATGGCATCACTGATTCAATGTACACAAACTTGGGCAAATTCCAGGAGATAATGAGGGACAGGCGTGCTACTATCCATGGGGTTGAAAACAGTCAGACATGACTTAGTTTCTGAACAATGACAACAGCACAGAAATAGCCATTGTCATACCCTGGGTGCTTTTCTTAGTTTGGATGAGGCAGTTCCCCTCAGTACCTGAGACATATTTATGGGCTATGTTGTATTGTTGGTTCATTTAGTCCAAAGGGTTATTTTCTCCAAGTTAAAATTCTGATCAGCATTTATGTCTCTGAGATGGGCTTAACCTATGCTGAGATGTGTCAGATCTTTCGTTTATGGGGAAATAGACCAGGAAGAAGCCTTAAGGAATGGACAAGAAGTAGACTGCAGGAGCTTGTGTAGTCCACAGAATGAAGAGGGGCTTGGGGTCTCATCAGCTCAGTCCAACACCATCCTGAGTATCTGCATGCCTACGTGCATGCTCAGCTGTGTTCAACTCTTTGAGTCTCCAATAGAATGTAGCCTCCAGGCTCTTCTGTCCATGGGATTTCCCAGGCAAGAATAGTGGAGTGGGTTGCCATTTCCTCCTCAGGGATCTTCCTGACCCAGGGATTGGACCTGAATCTCCTGCATTTTCAGGTGGGTTCTTTACCATTGAGCCACCTGGGCAGCCCATCCTGAGTATTGACTCCAAGCCAAACACTGGCCTTTAGCCAATAGGGCAGAGAGAATTTTATGAGCAAACCTTGGAGGTAGGAGATAGTGTGGGAAATGTGGAGACTGCCAGGCAACTTGGCATTGGTAGGGGGTGAGTCAGTGGGCAGCAGGCGGTGAGTCAGTCGGTAGCAGGGGATGTGGCTTTGGAGGTAGGCAGAAGCCAGATGACAGAGAACCTGCATCAAGACGCATAGTGTTTTTTAAGTTTGGAAATCAAATGGTATCTCAGATATAGCTTCATCCCTAGGGCTCTTGCTGCCCCAGCAGCCACCACACTTCCGTGGACGTGATCTGGTTTTCAGAGTTCCTCATGATCCCCAGGGTTCTCTTTGCATGCACGCTGCTCACATTTTCAGACTTAGCAGTGCTGGTGAGATTGTTCCTGGAGATCCAGGACAAGGAATGTGATCCAGGAGGGAATAACCAGCCCAGGCAGACAGCCCCATGTTTGATGTCACCTCCAAATGCTGCAGAGGAGCTGGAGCAGGAAGGACCTTTGATTTACTGGGTCAAGGCAGCGGTGTTTGTGTTCTTCCTAGATGTGCCACACTTGCTGACAGTGCTGGGCTGGCACCAAATATCCTGCTGGTTCTTTGATGGTTCCTCCAGCTGGCAGACTTGGATGGCCCCAAAGGCCATGTGACCCAGCATGGTGTGCCACTCCCCAAGCTACTGGAGTCCCTCCTACTCTGAACTGCAATGTGGAAGTTAGGTGATTATATTTACCCTGGCAACACACGTTCTCAGTAACAGAAGTGGAGCAGTATGTGTTGATGCATAAAAACAGGAAGTTAAAAAAAAAAAAACTCACTCACTGGTTTGGAATGAGCAAGTAGAATCCACCCAAAAGGCAAAATGTTGAACTAGCAAGTACAACTGTCTCCAACCATGTGAGAGAGACACACCCAATAGAAATTTTGTTCAAATAATAGAATTACTAACAAGTAGAAGAACAAGAAATTTTAAAATTGAATGAAGATGCTTTTTTCCAGTTTTCTAGACACAAATGCTAAGCATGATATTTGTAGGAGATCTCTCTTTTAGGTACAGGGGAGGTTTTCCTTAAAGTTTCATGCAACGTTTTTCCCTTTGTTAATTCACTTAGACGTGTTTCCTCAGTTAGTATTTTTTCTTCTCCATAACAAGAATCTGATCAGTGTTCATTTGGTAAGAATTAACAGCGAGTTTGTGGGAGTATGGAGAGATGTTCCCGTCTTTTGAGGGCTGTATAGATGCCAAGGTAGAAACCATCTTGAACAGAAAAAGTCTATGAGATTGTTGGTACTTGCAGTTCACTCTGGGTCCTGTGGGTGCTGACCACTTTCATCTAAAATGCTTCGACGTGTATGTTCTGAACTGGACACTTGAGAAGCATACGCTTATGACTATTTTTAACTGTGACTCACAGGAGAGAACTCCAGTCCAACAGCCTGCTCTATGCAGTTTTAATCCATGTTTCATTGTCATTTACACCAGTGCTATTCTATTAATAAGTGACAGTCTCCGATGATATGATGGGCTTGGTGCAGAATGTAAACCAATGTATTACTTCCTTCGTGGAGAAAGTCAAGCTTTGAAAAACCCATCTGCTGAACCACAGCATACTTTGTGAAGGGTTGATATGCAGTGTGGTGTAAGCCCTTTCTCCTGATGTGGGTGGTGAAATCCACAGACCAACCTGTCTGCAGACTGCATTTTGACACACACCAGCATACACATTACTGTCACTTATGTCATTTTTCTAATCTATAACTATTAATGTCTTTATAGATTTTCTTGAAGTATAGTTGATTTATGATGTTGTACCACTCTCTGCTATATAGCAAAATGACTCAGTTATACGCATATATACATTCTTTTTTAAACATTCCTTTTCATTACAGTTTATCATAGGAGACTGGATATAGTTCCCTGTGCTACACAGTAGACCCTAATAGTTTATCCATTCTAAATGTAATAGTTTGCACCTGCTAATCCCAAACTCCCAGTCTATCCCACTTTTTCCCTATAACTATTAATCTGTCTTAATTAAAAAAAAAATTTGTAACAATTGCAAACTTACAAAAAAGTTGGAAGACTAGAACTAAGAATTGTGTACATTGCACACACACCCTTGCACATTTCACTCATGATATGCTTGGTAGCAAACACACCATTTCCCAACCACATGATCTAGTCTGTCTAGATCTTGAGTTTCATGCCCTTGACCTTTATGAAGGTTATGTTTCCTAGAATGATCCCTAGCTTAAGTTTATCTTGTGCTTCCCCATGATTAGCCCCAGGTTATGCCCTTGGAGCAGGAATATCAGCAAAGTGCTATTATTTTCGTGTTGTCTCATTAACTTTGTGCCCCTGTGATAGCTTTTGATCCCTTGATTTAAGAGAGTGTGTCCCATTTCTCCATTGGAAAGTTACCTTTTTCTTTTGTAATTAATACATATCATATAAATATCCCATTACTCGTTCCACTCTCACATACTTGTTTTAGCTCCCATTGATGTTTCTTACCCAAATTTATTACCCTGATATTTGCCAAGTAGTAATTTTCTGATTGCATCCTTCTTACACATTTACTAGTGGGCATTGTATTTCAGGGAGGAATTCTCATCTCCCATTTGTAAATGTATCTGTTTATAAACAAATAAGTTATTATTCATTACAATCTATTATCCAATGTGTTATAATCCATTATTTTCATTAATTATTTTGATGCTCAAATTGACCTAGATTTTGACAACAGGAGCCCTGAGAAAAAGTCTTCTGTGTCATTTTGACTTGTGCCCAGCATTCTTGAACACTGCCTGCACAACAAGCTCTTCCTGGTGTATCTTGTACTTTCCCTGTCCCAGCTTTGAATCAGTCAGTTCTCTAAGGAACCTTGGTCCTTTTCATGGAGAATGATATTTAGAAGCCAAGATCTTGATGCTGAGTATGCCTAATGCTACCAGAGTATTGCTTCTCCCAGGCCCCCCCAGAGGACAGAGCTAAGAAGTATATGCATTTTTTTATACACACATGCAGGCCTACACTTGTATGTATTAATACATGCATACCTTTACATCTTTATTTCTGTTTCTCTGGGTCCCCTTATCTTTAATATATTTACTTGCTCAATCCCCTGTGTGTAGCCATTCTCCCTGCCAACATGAGTCTGCCTTTCCACCATGCTCTGATATTGTCTTTGTAAAGATGATCCTTCCTAGCTAGCACAGGCTGCCCCTGTCACCCTGCTTCGATACCATCCTTTTCCAGGCCCTGTTAACCCCTTGCTTGTGTCTACCCAATGACTGTTGGACTGAATTAGGATGGAAGGGAAGAAAAGCAAATTTTTGTTTTAAGAAAATATAATTAAGATTAGAAGAAAAAAGTAAGCAAAAGTTAGATGGAAATTATCTGCAATGGTTGCTTTCTGTTTACTTTAAGATTTAAACTATTAGGCCATCCACCAGTATGGTAAAACTGTTGACATTAAAGAGTTTCAAGGGCCTCTAAGTCTACTTTCGGACTGTAATTATGGCCAGGAGGTGGGGAGGAGGTAGCTGCCTGTGCCTTCTCTGCTACATTTGGGCCTTGGCTGTAATAGGGACAGCACTGTCAGCATAGAATGCTTGTCGACGGGGCTGTACATGTATCATGCCTAATGAAAGAAGGACAAAAGCAAACAATTGATTTTTTTCAGTGGTTCTCACCAAGAGGTTATACTTTTTACTCGCAAAGTGGCCTTGACCTCTGCTAAAATAAGTACCAGAAAACTGAATGTGTTCCCATGATCGGTAATGACAGTTACCTCATTATGAGTTCACATTTCCTGTCACTTGGGCAATAAGTAATTGCCAGCCCTTCAGGTTGATTGTAAGCTCCTTGAGGGCAAGGGACAGGATGGTTACTTACGTAATCACCCACAGTGACTTGTAATTAGTGGCTGACTAGTGACTGATGAATCAAGGTTTTATTCTCCTCATTCTCCACCCAACTAGACCATTAACCTAACACTGGGGGAAGCATGTCTACTTTTCTATCATGTTCTAGTCACCTCCATTATTCACATGTTAGAGAGGACTAAAATCTGGAAACTTCTGAACTGGTTAAGGGAGGCAGAAGCAGAAATCAGCCTTTTAAAATTTCATCTTCTTGTCCTGCCTCCCTCCTTGCCTCCCTCCTTGCCTCTGATTGAAATCCCAGCAGAAGATGATGCAAGAATGACTTCTGGGGACTTCCATGGTGATCCACTGGCTGGCACTTCACTTTCTAATGCAGGAAGTGCAGGTTCAATCCCTGGTCAGGGAGTTAGGATCCCACAGGCCTCTTGGCCAGAAAACAAAAACATAAAAAAAAAAGAAACAACAACAACAAAAAGAAACAGCAGCAATATTGTAACAAATTCAATAAAGATTTTAAAAATGGTTCACATTTTAAAAATCTTTTAAAAAAGTGACTTCTGATGTTGGTAGGTAAATAGCCCTGCTGCTAAATTGTGCTTCCTCGAGATCAGAACCAGCCATGTGACAGGACATCCAGGCTCAGGACTGCAATCAGAGCCCTGGTTGTAGGCTGGCTTTCCCCAAGAACTTTCTGTTCAGCTTTCATCAAGTCTCCTAACCTCCCTGGGCCTCATTGTCTGCATCTATAAAATTGGAGATTGGAACTCATGGTCTCCTAACAGGCCCTGGTTCTACAGTTGTCTTACTCGGGCCTTATGAAATACTTTGATTCATGGACACATCCTGAATGAGAGCACAAGGGTAGCAAATTAACAAGGAAAACTGAGAGTGAAAGTGTAGTTTTTGATAACACTAAGACCATTCTCCGATGCTTAAACCGAAACTTTTTTTTTTCAGTGTATGTGTATGCATTTGCTTGCAATTATAGGAAGAACTATAGAAAGCCACTTACAGCTGCTGCTGTAGATTATTTTTATTTTTACTTTTTATTTTTTTATTTTTTTTTTATTAGTTGGAGGCTAATTACTTCACAACATTTCAGTGGGTTTTGTCATACATTGATATGAATCAGCCATAGATTTACACGTATTCCCCATCCCAATCCCCCCTCCCACCTCCCTCTCCACCCGATTCCCCTGGGTCTTCCCAGTGCGCCAGGCCCGAGCACTTGTCTCATGCATCCCACCTGGGCTGGTGATCTGTTTCACCATTATTTTTAAATTTTCATGAAAAAATAATCTCTAGAATAGCTAAAATAATCATGAAAAAGAAGAACAAAGTGGGAAGGTTCACTCCCTGGTATTAAGTCTGATCATACAGCTAGAGTGATCAAGGCTGTGGAGGGACAGACATATTTATCAAGGAGCCAAATAGAGAACCCGGAAATCAACCACACAAATATGCCCAACTGCTTTTCAATGGAGATGCAAATTAATTCAATGGAGGAGAGAAGGCTTTTTCAGCCAGTGGGGGTAAAACAAGTGGATATCTATAGGCAAAAAGAATGAACTCTGAGCTAAGGTTCTCATATAAAAGTTAACTTAAAATGAATTGAATATTTGAATTTAAAATGTGAAACTATAAAACTTTTAAAGGAAAATGGGGGAAAATCTTTGGGTTCTAGGGCTAGTCAAAAATTCTTAGACTTGACACCAAAAGCATGATCTCATAAATGGGAAAAATTAAACTGATAAAAAGTAAAAAATTTTGCTCTGGGAAAGTCCATGTGAAGAGGGTGAAAAGGCAAGCTACAGAATCAGAGACAATATTTTCAAACTACATATCTGACAAAGGACTAGAATGGACAATACATAAAGAACCCTCAAAACTCAACAGTTAAAAGAATTCCCCAAAATCTAATTAGAAAATGGGAAAAGACATGAACAGATATTTCGCCATAGAAGATAATAATGGCAGATAAGCACATGAAAAGATGTTCCACAGAACTGGCCATTAGGGCAATGCAGATTAAAATCACCACTATACACCTATTAGAATTGCTAAATACAAAATAGTGACACCACCAAAATCTGATGAGCATGTGGAGAAATTAGATACATCACCGGTGGCATTGTAAAATAGCATAGCCACCTGGAAGACAGTTTGGCAGTTTCTTCTAAAACTAAACATAGGGCTCTTCCCTGGCAGTCCAGTGGTTAAGACTTTGAACTTCCAGTGCTTCCCCCTGTAGAGGCGAGGGCTGGATTCCTGGTCAGGGAGCTAAGATTTTTCATGCTACTCTGCGTGGCCAAAAAATGAAAACAACAACAACAACAACAACAAAAAACCAGAAAAATAAACACAGGACTACCATGTGACCCTGTGGTTTTACTCTTGGGCATTCACCCCAGATCAGTGAAGACAAGTTCACAGAAAAACCTGTATATGAATATTCATAACTGCTTTATTCCTAACAGCCCCAAATTAGATACACTGGAATTGCTTTTTGGTGTATTAATGGTTAACCAAACTGTGGAGTATCTATACCATGGAATAATACTTAGCAATAGACAGAAACACTTTCTGATCCATGGGACAAGTAGGCTGAATCTCCAGGGAAGTATGCTGAGTGGGAAAAGACAGTTCCCAAAGATTACATACTGCATGATTCCATTTATATAACATTTCTCGAAATGACACAATTATAGAGAGGGAGAACAGAGAGGCGGTTGCCAAGGTCAAGGACTCAGCGGGCGGGGGCAGGGGGGCTTAGGGAGAGGTAGAGCAAGGAAGAGAAGCCGTGTGCCTATAAAAGGACGTAAGAGAGCCTCGTGGTGGTGCAAAGTTTCTCTGTTGCCTGCACGCATGTCAGCATCCTGAGTGTGACGTTGTATTATGGTTTTGCCAGATGTTCCCATTCGGGTAATCTCAGTAAGGAGTTCATGGGCTCTCTTTATTAGTTTTAAAAATTGCATGTGAACCTACAATTATCTCAAAATAACAAAGCTTAATTTAAAATAAAAAAAACATTAGGCTTCTCTTTGAGCTTAGTTTGATACAAGTAAATGGAGTAAAAAGATGTACAATTTGGGAAAAGACTTGAATAGCCATTGGAGAGATTATAAATAGCTTGGTGACAGTGATGTGTCTTTTTCTTTCTATATCTGCCAGAGTACTTGGCCCCAATCACAATCTTACCCATAGAAGCACTCAGTCATTTTGTTGTACGTAGCACTGTCAGTAAGGAGTAGAAGTTGCCCTGTGGAGCAGTTTATTTTTTGTATTAAAGTGTAAGACAAGCAGGTACGATAATATGCAAGTCAGATGTGGTTCTGTATGAACAAGCGAATGATTTTTTGTGAAACATGGATGGTAATTAACCTTGATAACATAATCGTAACATAACCAAAGTCCTTTTGCATAATATAAGGTTAAATCATTGTGTTTTCCTCCCATAGAGGGTTTGCTTGTTAGCTCTCTTTTGTTTTATTTAACAGAGTATCCTTGACCCACATTCACTAGCATAAAAGCAGGGACAATGTACTCTGGGCTTGAAGGCAAAGGGCCTTGCCTCTATTTCAGAAGCTCAGGGCTCTTAGGAAGTGTCTCAGGAATCTGGGGTGGGGTGTTGCTCCCTTCCTGTGGTATCTACCTTGGGCAGCTCCCTCTCTGTCTATTTTGCAAATTGATTTCTTGTAAGATTTGGTTTAAGAACAGATTCCAGTGCTTCACAAAACCTTTGAACCGCCAGTGGTTCACCGTTACTCGGGGCTGAAGTTGCAGTCAGAACCCAGTGTCTCAAGTCCCCAGTCTGGGGAGATAGTGCAGAGGCTGAGCAGAGGACAGTGAGGGTTTTGTGGAGGGGGAGAGGCACCAGTGCCTGGCGGCATTCCGTCTCTGCTGCTGCAGCCACCGCCAACCGTGTTGGGCATTCAGTGTTGCCTCTGCAACCCTGGGACAGAACACACCGCCTGCAGAAACTCTGGGGTAGAGACTCCACATTTCAAAGCGGGAAAGGGAACCAGTGGGAGAAGGATGCTTGCAGAGCAAATACGTTTTGGTTTCACTTCAGTCACGGCTGACTCTTTGCGACCCTGCAGACTGTAACCGGCCAGCCTCCTCTGTCCATGGGATTATCCAGGCAAGAATACTGGAATGGTAACATACAAGAAACATAAGTCCGGAGGACCCAAGATAGTGAGGTCATCAATCAGTTGGTAAGAAAAGCAACTGGAGGCTGGAGAATTCAAACTAACAAATGCTTCTTGCATGAGGAATGGGCAAAGCAGTGTGCAAAAAAGAATTTGTGAAAATATCTGGCAGATATTTCGGTGTTTGTTTCAATAGGCAATTGATGAATGGTGAATAATTAATACTAAAATAAATTGTAATAAAATGGTGTGATAAGATCAGCAAAATGCCACCTGGCTAATTCCACATTCAAATGGGACCAAGATGTCCACCAAGGCACTGAACAAGGTGGCCGTGGGAGTGAGCCCAGTAGGAGTGGGGGCGGGGGGTCATTTTCTTTCTGCAGTGAAGCTTGTGACGTGTGACATGTCCACATTCCCTGAAAAGGAGTGAACTGGGGAAAGCTGAGCCCCCCTTGGATGTATCGGGGCTTCATAAAGACATTTCCGAGTCCCTGCCGCTCTCATACTGGGGTCCTCTTTACACTGTCACCCTTCCTTCGGCACTGGGTGGTGGTGACTGCCAACTGTAGGAGGTGACAAAACCTGAAGAGCCTGTGTGTCCACATCACCAAGATGGCCACTGGCAAGGGAGAGAGGATTTTCAGAGTCCGCGCCCAAAGCATTTTGGAGATGAATTTCTACTTGTTTGGTCTTCTGTGGGGCTTAAGGCCTGTTGAATGTGCTGGGCCAGAGATAGATGAGCTGAGACCCTGTGGTTTGCAAAATTCCTGGGAGCACTTCAGTGGTAAATACTTTCTGGCGACTGGGGCTTGGAATACTGAAAGATTTAGCCTGTGTCTTGGTCCACAGTGAACATCTTTCTTGGGGAGCTAGGCCATGCATGCCCTATTTTGGGGCCCAGGGGTGGGGGTGGAGAGAAATAGGATGTAAGCCCAAACCATTAATAACCCCTTTCCTTTTAAATTCTCTGCTTTTAAGACTGAATTGGCTGAAGTTTCCAGAGGGCTTTTGGCCATCAACACTACCATTAGGAAACAAACCTAACCAACAAAAACACATTGAAACCACAGACAAAATCACCACTCTGATATAACCCATCTCCCCAAAAGCACTATCCAACCAGAGTTGATTCTGGCTCATGACTTGCTGGGGTTTTCTCTTTTTTTTAATCGTTCTTTTCCCTTTTTTAAAAGGCATTAAAAAATAGTTTCTTCTGGCTTTTAAAATTTTTTAATTATTATTTATTTATCTTTGGCTGAGTGGCATACAAGATCTTGGTCCCTAACTAGGGATTGAACCCATACCCCCTGCATTGGAAGCAAGTAGTCTTAATCACTGGACAGCCAGGGAAGTTCCATAAGTTCCATGGCTGGGGCTTTCGGAGTTCCTCGAGGTTGAAGGAGATCCTCAAGTCCAGGATAGGTGAGCCCGGCAGGCCTGACACAGTAGGGCTTGCCCAGCTGCTGGTTTCCATGAGTGCTCCAGGGTCCTTCAGAGCAGCCCTATTCATTCTCAAAAGCATCCCAGTTTAGACCATAAATTATACGGTCTTTAAACAAACAAAATAGAAAGTCGACTCCAGGCCTCAGCTGAGGGGCGACAGTCTCCTCTGAGGGCTCTCTCTATGTGATTCTTCAACCAGGGTCGGCAAACTACAGCCCTTGGCCGGTTTGCATTTGGCACACAGCTGAGAATGATTATTATATACATATATTTTTTAAAAAAAGAACATGTGACATAGGTAAACATGATGTGCAAATCCTAATATAAGGACTATCTGGCCCTTTACAGGAAAAGGTTGCCAAGCCCTGATCTTGCCACCTGATCTCGCATTTGGTGTAGAGGGCCAAGGTCCTGGATCATTGTTGTCTTTGGCTCCAAAGAAGAGTGAGTGTTGTGCAACCTCTTCCTACCTTGTCTTGACTCAAGTCCAGCACAGGGTCTGATACTGGGGAAGTGTCTGGGGAGTGTCACCCCCTGGAGAACCCCACTTGGACGAAGACCTCTGTTGAGATTACTTGTTTCCTCTCCAGGAATGGTTGACGTCGCAGGGGAAGAAATGAGGGTTGGGGGTCCTGGGCCACAGGTGAAAGGCAGTGTGGGCTTTGAATCCTTAGATGCGTGGGTAGATGGGGCCCTTTGGTTGTTTCCTACCATCAATCACAGCCTGCTGTCCAACTGGGCCCTAGGATACCCAAATCTTTTAATGATGACCTTCATGCTTCCATGTGGTCAGTGGTCCTTGCCATGTGCCTTTTGGGTGTGAAGATGCATGTGTGTTCAGAGGTTTCCCTGGCTGTCCAGTGGCTAGACTCTGCACTTCCACTGCAGGAGGGGCATGGGTTTGATCCCTGGTTGGAGAACTAAGATCCTGTAGACACAGGGTACAGCCAAAAAAAAAAAAAAAAAAAGATGCAAGTGTTCATGCCTCCCCAGGGAATCACATCTCTCCAGCATGAGGAACTTCTTTTCAGAATCACCATTTTAGTTTCGGTTCTGTGAGAGAGCCTCCAGTCTGGGGGGACAGTTCTTGGAAAAGAGACTCTCATGCGCAGTCCCCTCAGATTTGCCACCAACTGACTCTGTGACTCTCGGGAACACACCAAGGGCCTTTGCCTCTTAATCCATAAAAAGAGCTCCCAGATAGCCCTTTCAGCGTGAACACCGATGGTTTTCTGAAGTCCACACCGTTGTCTGGAATGCTTTTGTTCCTGTGATCCTCATGAAGAATGCAAAGTGTACGTGGCACTTCTTACAAGTTTATATTTAGAAGCATTTTAAAAGCAAACATGTTGGCCAACTCTAAGAAGTACTCAGGGCACCGCCAGAACCCCTAGTTACCTTATTCCTGCTAAAAATACTCAGAACCCTGTCAGCAGAGAGTTGACAGGGGGCAGCAGGGTCAAGGCCAGACGCCAGGCTTACCGACTGCTGATACCCCTGGCAGCACCACCCACCACTTCCCACGGCCCCTAGAGGACTCACCTAAAACGTGACTGTCTCATACAGGGTTGGGTAGAAACAGCACCTAGACGACCTCCCTGGTGGTGCACTGGGTAAGAACACGCCTGCCAATGTAGGGGATACAGGTTTGATCCCTGGTCCGGGAAGATGCCACGGAGCAATGAAGCTCATGTTTCCCAACTACTGAAGCCTGCTCGCGTAGAGCCCACGCTCCACAAAAGAAGCCACGGCAGCAAGAAGCCCATACTCTGCAACTAGAGAGTAGCCCCGGATCACTGCAATTAAGAGAAAGCCTGCATGCAGCAACGTAGACCCTGCACCCAGTACGGGCAAAACTGAAGTAAAAAAAAAAGAAAAGAAAGAAACAGTACCTAGAAATGGGCTTGCCCATGAGCAATAAATATTCCTTTGAATTATTCACATAGCTGGATATTTGCTATTCTGGGGACGTTGCTTTAGAAAAGTGGTTTGGCTTTTTTTTTTTCTTTCCTTGTTTCTTTTTACTCTAGACATCTCCTGAATGTCTGTCTCATAAATGAGAATTATGTAATGATTATGAAAACCACATTGTATCTCAAGTCGACATTCATAAAAACGAGTGTTATTTTTTTCCCCTTATTTCTGGAAAGCCAAAACATGGGCAGTGTTTGCCAGGCTTGAGAAAGACGGTTACGCTTGTAGCTCGCTTTGGGCACTTATCGACCAGGTGCTAAGACTGAAAATGCTCTTTCTACGGCAGAACCACCGCTGCCTTTCCCCTGCAGCTGAGACTGATTGGCAGAAAATATCTGGCAGCAGTTGACCTTGCCTGCATCCCATCTTCTGAACTTTGAAATAAAACATCTCTGAACTCTTACTTAGGGTGAATGTCCTGCACCCCATGGAGGCAGGGCCCCACTAGGAGCTGTGTGGTTTGCTGGTTGCAAAGTCTGTCTGATTAAGCAGTTCAAAGTTATGATAGCTGCTTATTAGTTTTCCCACTGTTGCATACACTAAACCAAAAATACTCTTCGAGAGCAAGTGAGAGGGTAGGAAGAGACCTGCCCTCAGATCATTAAAAATGATTCATAACAACTCAGGCCCCTGTGCCTCTTCCCTGGCAATCACTTTCTTAGTTGTAATCAGCCTTGGCTGCTTTAACAGCTTAAAAAGCAATTACTCCCTTCTCTGCATCTTCCAGCTTTTCAGCTTAGCCGCTGATTGTGTCCTAGCCCTTTTGGAAACTGGCTTTCTATATGTGGAAACACACTGATTGAAAATGTGGCTCCCCATCCTCTGACTCTAAGAGAGTCAGTTTTAAAATAGGACACTTTCCGTTTGGGGTTTTCTACCTTTATTACATTTTTGCATTTGAGATCCAAACAAACCACTCTCTTATACCACACACAAGGCATCCATTCTTGTGATTTTTAAAGTGCATTTCCCCTTTGTGTACAAAAATATGTATTTTTTTTAAAAAACCTGTGAACTTTCTCGACAAGGCACTTTTAGGCACAAAAATGAAGTTGAGTCTCCGGTTCTACATTCACATAGAAGTAAGAGTGGACTGCCACCATCACAGCTGTGTTCTTGGAGTCCTCACAGGTCCAGACGACTCTAGAAACTGATAAACAGGACTCAAAGCATCCACAGCGTTACAACTTGCACTCCAATGCTTTACAACCCTAACAAGGAAAAGCTGCCCGTCCGCACAGCTGTCTGTCCTTCTCCATTCAGATGTGTCCCACTTCAGGAGGTGAAGATACGCTGGCAAACTGTCTTCAGATGACCTGAGAGATCGCATTGTAAGTATAACATCTCAGCCCCAATGTCTGTGGTCATTTCAGGAGAGACGAGGACGTCAGGACCTCCCAGGGCAGAAGCCATGGTGCTTTCTCTAGCAAATCACATCCAGTCGAGGGCTCTGAAGGAAGGACACTGAAGTTTTCACTCACTGTCCATTGAGAGGGAAACCCTAGCCCACAGCACTTCTGAAAAGTGAGCAAATACTTTTGGGGGGTTTATACACACACACACATATATATATAGAAGTCATTTAGTATCCCAGTGGCTACAAGTAATGCTTGTTTTTAGAAATGTCAAATTATAGGCAAAGATCAAAACCACAAAATATTCTTTTAGCAGTTTAAAATTTACATCTTCAGAAAACATTGAAAGAGTAATGTTTTGCCACCGTTCAGATTCAACCTTAGAAAATACATCCTACCCTGACTCTGAAATTGTTTTAATCTCTGGAGAACTATGTAACTTCACTGTTTCTCACCTGTAACAAGAACACTTGAAGAAAAAAACAATCTTGCCCAAATGCTGCCATCTTCCAAGAAACACTGAAAGCTTATTGTATAAAATCTATCTTTAGAGCACCTAGTTTATTTATTGCACCTAATTTGCAAACACTCCCCAGGACACATGGGGGAATAAATATGAAACAGAAATGAAGCTGCCTCCCCGCCCCTGGACAGCTGCACCACTGGCAGAAGGCTGGTCCTTTGCGGGGGCGGGGGGGCAAGTTGGGAACGGGGCCACTTGTCATCATAACCAAGAGGGTCAGACCTACAGGTCAGGCTGCAGTCATGTCTCCAGATAAGGAACCTGTCCCTTTCTGAAGTGTGCAGACATATTCCTGCTGGTGAGTTAGCAACCAAGGAGAGAGCCCCTGGGAGCAGGTCCTGAGACCAGCTGTTGATATCCTGGAAGAGAATTGGCCCCAGAGCAGACAGCATGTGTGCCTGCTAAATCACTTCAGTAGTGTCCAACTCTTTACGACTCTATGGACTGTAGACCGCCAAGCCCCTCTCTGTGGGATTCTCCAGGCAAGAACACTGGAGTGGGTTGCCAGGCCCTCCTCCAGGGGATCTTCCCAACCCAGGGATCAAACTTCTCTTAAGTTCTCTGCATTAGCAGGTGGGTTCCTCACCACCAGCACCATGTGGGAAGCCCAAGAGGAGACAGACTGACTGGTAAAGAGGAGATAGTGCTCTTCAGAGGCCGAAACCTCACTGCCTGACAATGCTGCCAGGGAGCTCGGGCAGGCACTTGCTTTAGTCAGAGAAGGGTCTTTCTTTGCCAGCAGGTAAGGACTTGCCCAGTGGGGTGAGCAACCCAGGTGCACTGGTGAGGGGGTTTGCAACCAGTGCCCCCAGCAGAAAAGCTGGGGTGAGCTGGGAGGAAAGAAGGGTAGGGGGAGGGTTTGTGGTTGTTTTGAAAGAGATACTTATCACTGAATTACCATATTTCAAATTTTGACATGGGAATGCCTTCAGATCACAATGACTGAAAACCATACAGAAGTCACTTGAGACATTTTTCTTACTAACAGAGAAGGATCTGGTCATAAGGAAATGACAGTACACTTTGTACCTTCCATAAACTGCAGGAGGAGGGAGGGGACTTCTTAAAGCAAAATAAATTCATGACCCGTATAAAATTAGGTTTGCTTCCAAATGATGTAGATTTACACTCTTGTATAACAATTCTGATCACCAGATTTGTAACACAGAGAATCTTGTCTGTGTACTGGATGTAAGACATGCTTAGATAAAACTCAGTTCTGCCCAATGTCGGCGTAAGAAAAAAATGTGATTGTCCCTTATATTACATTAGCATGTAATCCCCCAGTGCTGGCCACCTGGGAGAGACATAAAAAATAAAGCACTAGGTTGCAGACTAATCACAGCCAGTTTTAGGGATAAGAACTCTGTGGAACACCACTTAAGAGCATTTTAAAAAATCAAAACTAAAGTTTGAAAAAGAAAAGGAAAAAAAAACCCAACCACAAAACTCTAGGAGCCAAGACACTTGAGATCTGCTCAATGCTGATTTACAAAAGCCACAGAAAGCAGGAGGTCTCTTCCAACTGATCTGGAGAATGCAAGCAAAAGAAGACTCTTTGCTTGCAGAGTCCAGGGTCTGTGTCCCCAGATCTAGGGAGTGAGGCACCCCATCTCCTGCCTCCCCTTAGGAAGACCTCACTATAGTAAGATCAGGCAGAAGAAAAACGAGACGGTCTTTTAATTAAGTTCCAAAAATAAAAACAAAACCCAAACCTTCTACAAATACACATATAAAAGTACTTTTTAAACACTCCCAAGTACCAATGAATCTTGCCCAAGAAAAATCACAGGGTTTGGGGATCCATTGGACAAGGAAAGTCCCAGGAATTTCACAACAGTGTGAACCAACAGACTTGTAATGCTTTAGTCCAATATGGTTAAGAACAATGAGTCTATGATATTTCAGAGTTGGCAAACAGTAAAAATCAAATCTGAGAACTTGGTGAGGTTTTTCTCCCCATCCTTTTCCACACCCACACACCATAAATAAGAACAACCAAATCAAAGTCTGTGGGGGCTGGTAAAATGTTGTTTACAACGTGGATGTTGTAAATCACAGTAAAAATAAACCAAATGTTTTCTGGAGGTGTGGAGGATATATTGAATCTGCAAATCCAAACATCCCAAACACGGCGTAAATGATGACTCTCCAGGAAAAGAGATTCTAAAATCCTTTTGTGAAGAGAGAGACACGGGCAAGTCAGCTGAGCAAGTTACAACAAGTCTTGTAACCAAGCTGTCCGGTTACTCAGGGTAAGAGTGAGGGCTTAGAAAGCTCCCCCAAAGCCAAGAGGAGAAGCTAAGTGTCCCCCTCGTGCCTGTCCTGCTGGCATCAGCCTAGTGCACCGCTGGTGAGACCACCCAGGAACCAGCTGACTTCCCAGAGCTGGTGTGTCGTCCTCTGCTGGGCTGTCAAAGCGGGGTCAGAAAGAGGAAATGCCCGTCTCCATCACAAGTTGATAGGCCTGTATCATCTTTTCCTGAACATCAGCTGAACTGTGGAAGAAAACCAAGTGCACAAAAATGCAAAGATAAAGTGTGAAGCCCATGTAGACACAGGGCAGCTGCAACAGGTGAGAAGGCCCTGGCTGGGTGGCGAAGACCCCCAGAAGAGGGGCCACGGGGAGGACCGAGGGCTTGCCAGGGGACTGACTTCCCACACCCAAGAGGAGAGGGACTCCTTATCATTGAGCCAACATCCTCTGGCCTGGCCAGGGCTGCCCACAAGCCCGGGTCCTGTCCAGACCCTTTCCAGCATCATCCTCCTCAGACCCTCATTGCCAAACAGACCAGCACAGCCATCTCCTCCAAGCGTGAACCCAGTCCTGTGATCTAAACCTGGCTGTCTTGGTTGATTGAAGGAGAAAAGTGACTAGGATCCGTTATTTTCAAAACTGTGTCTGATGGCAGTTCAGCTTTTCTCTGGGCTTCCATCTCCACCCCAGGATGACTGCAGCTTGGCTCGTCCGCGCCCACTGAGCCCGGCTCCATCCCAGGCTGTCACTAGTAGTACGGCCCAAGCTTCTCATATCCTAAATAACTAGGCCACTCGGGAAACAGACCATAGGAACACCGAGGGCTTCCAAACTGGTCAAAGGCTATTTCAAAATCTGGTCCGTTTGGCGGCTGGGCTGTTCCCTGGGTAGACTGCAGCTCCGCCCGGATGATCCTATAGTTTTTGCCTTTGTTGCTGTCCCAGTACGTCTGTCCACTGCACTCGTAGCAGACAGCGAACTCCATCCTCTCGTAAGACTGAATTTTCTCAGGCAAGCTGATGTCAAAGGAGAACGTGTCCTTGTCTGAACCTGCGTATGTGTCCTTCACGTAGCAACAGGGAAAGTCTGTGAAGCTCTTCCAGGTGTCAAAGGTCATCCGGACTTTCACCGTCTTCTCAAATGCAAGGTTCTGCACCTTCACGGTGCCCGCAATGGACCTGTCCTTCAGAACGCAGTTCTCCAGGCACACGTGGTCGGTCTGAAGCCGATTTCTGAAGTCCAGGTAGTCTGCCGACGGCTGCGAGAAATCCAACACAAAGCTCTCGCTCTCCGCTGTTGTCAGGCTCACGATGCTGTCCAGGAGTTCGGTGATGTTCAGTGGAATATCTAACGGGTCATCGAACTCGGAGAACACCTTGACCATCGTCAGGGCCAGCCCCTGGTTGTCGGCAAAGGACACCCGCTTCTTCACCTTTTTCTCCTGGACCGTCGGGGCCACCGTCCCACTGGCTTCATTCTTGCCGCTCAGCTGAATACAAGGCCTCAGAGGTTTGCTTGGCTTTGGGGCGATCGGGAAGGCGAACCGCTCTCTGCGCAAGGAGGGGGCCATGCAGCTGTACCTGCACTCGATGTCCACGGCCATCACGGGGCTAGAGGAACACGCTAGAACCCTGGCCAAGGAGAAAGACAAAACAGAAAGGAGGTCAGACACATTCAGACTCATCCTTCCAACAGGGACCGGCAAGCTGCGTTTGCCTTCATCTCTGCCCACGTGGCCACAGCTCATTGTTAACTCAAGAGTGGTCCAGTGTGACCATGGTTTCAGGGGACATTAAAAGTGTAAGTGGAGGGTGGGCGGGGGCGGGGGGGGGAGGCCCCAGGTTAAAACCAAAGAAGTGTGGAACCACTGGTCTTAAAACCAGTTCATGGGCTTCCCTGTCAGGACTTCTTGAGGCCTTCAGTACACTGATGATTATGGGGAATAATGAAAAGAGGATGGTTTGTGGAGTTTCCAAAACTTATTCCTAATGAGGGAAGCCTCCATTTTTTGTGGCACACCTTGCTGAGCACAGTTTGGTAAATACTTTCATCCAATAAAAAGAAACGAATTCATCCCACAAATACTGATTGTCATTTGCCAGGCACATTTGTCTGTGCCAGGCATGATGCCAGACCCTGGATTCAGTAGTGAAGACAGACCCCCAACCTGTCTTCATTCAATGTACAGTTGATTTTTATATTCTAGTATGTTTTTTAAAAAGTGCCAGCAATTTAGTATTTTTAAACCTTTCGTATCAGTGAATAATTGTTTTTTTCTACAATGAAAACAGCCTCTATAAGAATAAAAAGCAAAGAGAATCATGCTAAAGATTACATTAAATCTGACTTCATAAAAACAATGTTTTTTGTATAAGGGAACAAAGTAAGTAAAACTAAAAAAAAAACCAAAACAAACTGGGAAGATATTTTCCAAAAAGCATGGCAGCAAAGTGTTAACACCTTAATATATAAAGAGGTTTTATAAAATAATAACAAAGTCAAATATTCCATGTAGAAAATGAGCAAAGAACATAAATAGACAATCCATGGAAGAAATTTAAAAGTGGCTCATAAATATGCAAAATGTCAAAGCTTGTAAGTAATTTAAGAAATTTAGATTAGAAAACAGTGCCTGTTTTTACCTAATGAGTTAGGAAAGAATTTTAAAAGATAATACAAATATCTGTATTAGTCCAAATGGCACAAAATTTCTAAATCTTATACTTGTGGGTTCTTATATCACATACAGGTGTTAAACTTAAGGGAATAATTTAAAATGCATGAAGATTAATGTATTAAACTATTTGATGCAACATTAAGTAGAGGGGGAAATGTGAGAAAATAAACTAAATGACCAATAACAGGTAGCCAATTAAATCAAATATACTATATTCATGTGATACAATTTTATATCATTAAATCATTATTTGTAAAAAAGACTTAAAAGGCATAAAAATTCATAATATATGATTAATGTAAAAAATGGGTTTCCTTGATAGCTAAATTGGTAAAGAATCCACCTGCAATGTAGGAGACCCTGGTTTGACTGCAGGGTTGGAAAGATCTGCTGGAAAAGGGATAGGCTACCCACTCCAGCATTCTTGGGCTTCCCTTGTGGCTTAGCTGGTAAAGAATCCATGTGCAATGCAGGAGACCTGGATTCGATCCCTGGGTTGGGAAGATCCCCTGGAGAAGGGAAAGGCTACCCACTTCAGTATTCTGGCCTGGAGAATTCTATACAGTCCAGTCTATACAATCAAGTCTATACTATACAGTTGATGGGGTCACAAAGAGTCAAACATGACTAAGCGACTTTCACTTTCACTTTCAATGTAAAAAATGGAGAAGATAAAATTATACAGACAGACTAGACTTGTAGGGCAAAATTACTACATATATGCACAGAAAAAAGACTAGAGACTTGTCAAAATATCAAGGTGATGGGATTTTAGGAGATTTCTGTTTTCCTGCTTTGTACTGTCTTATCTTTTCTAAAATAATAGAACTTCTCTAACCAAGAAAACAGAATGAATATAGTAAAACATCTCAGATATCTTAAGATTTGCCAAAACTCACCCAACACTATTTCCACACTAGAGCCAAGCCATTTGAATTTCTAATTACCATGGCAAATTGATATCTTGATTTGACAGTTCCAAAAGGCTAACTGAAGAAGTCAGTGATGAAATCTGGATTAAAATCTCTGGTCTGAGAATCACAGAACACAGGATCTGGATTAGTTGCCGATCACATCTTCCCTCATGGCAAAGGCTCTAGTGTGGCAATAGTGTGTGGTGGTATGTTGGGGTACCAACTCTCAGGCCTCCCCTAATCTCCCCTCCACCGGAGGGGTGCTCTGCTGTAGACTGATGATGGTAGTTCAGGAGAACGACTGGCAAAATGTTGCTCATCTTCTGACAAGAGTGGAGATCACTGGTCTCACAAACAATACCAGACCCATAAATAATATCTGCTCCTCAGCTTCTGATTTTGATGATCAAATATATAAAGAAAAGCGAGAAAGTATGAAGACATATTGGGTTTGATCCCATTTTCCAAAACAAACAAACAAAAAAAAAATAGCACTTCCTCGGGATGCAGGAATCACTTAGTGATGAACAAGTGGAGAAAGTCACACGTTCAGAGACAAAACAATAATAACACAAGTACCTATATTAGTCTGAAATGGCCCAACCTTTCTAAATGTTCTTAATTTATAGCCAGAATGTAGCCATCAAGATGCATGTTAAAGGATATCTGCGTTACTGTTTCTTCTCTAACAAAGTGAAACAAGTGAAAATTTTCGGAGCAAACTGGCTATTATATTTGTTTACACCCAGGCAATTGTTCTGGAAAGGCAAGTTCTGACTGAACTGGGCAAGACAACTTAAAAAAAAAAAAAAAAGTCAGTGGATTCACTAAGGGGTTCAATGGAAAACAAATAAACACCAAAAAACCCTACACCTAAAAAGTAATTCAAGTTTTCTTTTCCTCTGTTCATTGCAAAACTCTGTTAGAATGCATTGGAATCACACTTTCAGTTCTACTTTTAAGGCAGGCAGCTTTTGTTTTTTGAATGAATTGCTAATTAAAAATAACCACAGCAGGCAAAGCCGGGCATCCCAGCCCCTCCTCCTCTGCCACCCCTGACAACCTGGGTACAAACTAAGGGAGGAGGGGTTCCTCCTTGGCCACAGCAGCTTCCTCCTGACCTGAGTCAGCGCAAGGTCAACTGCAGGCTCTCTACGTGCGTCCAGCAAGCCTGCAAACCACCCTCATACGTGCTTTCCTGCACAACCTTAAAACAGATCATTAGAAAATGGCTGGGGAGCTCTCAAAATATTGTGGAAACAGAATTCTAACACAAGGGGATCAGTGAAAGCAATTGCACACTTGTAGTCGACTGCAATTGCTCTCAAGTTCTAACCCCGCCGGTTAGAGAGGCTTAGTTGAAAGCATTGGTAAAGTTTCAGTATCTGGACCCAGAGGTATAAATGTACCCCTGGGATCCCTTTTATCACCTGGCTTTAAGATCGGGGGGTTGGGAGGTTGAGGACGTGAGGCTGGAGTCAGAGCCAGACTCCACTGGCACTGTGGACTGGAATTAAACAATTCCACTGGTACTTTCCAGAGTGGAATTGGTTGTGCGACTTTCTCCATGAACGGCAAAAGGAAGGTAAACCACCTGGGGGCCCAGGCGTTCGTCTTGGACTCCGGCCCAGAATTCCTTCACTTTTTCTGTGTTGCCAGCGCTGGAGGGGAGGTCACTAACGCCTGTGGCCTCAACAGAGGGTGCAGTCTGACTCTTGGCTCCCTTGTCCATCCTCACAGATAGCTTCCAGTTTTTATTCACCAGATCATTCTCCAAGAACTGGTGCACCGAAGTGGTGGTTTGGTGTAAGCCTTCCTGACCTACTCAGAAATTCCCTGATGGACCCTGACCGCGATGACCAACACCCAGACGCACTCCTGTCACTGGAGACACGCAGGTAATCAGAGCTTCCTAAGTGTCCTGAAAGGCAGGCATGTGGACAGGTGTTTTAATCCTTAAATGGCATGAAAATGATCAGTTCCAACACAGGATGTGTTGGGCTGTACTCACACCCTCTCTTCTGACAGACTCTTTGGGAGCTCTGCCCTTTCCCTCGCCCAAGCCAGGTAATATGAGTCACCAAGGTTGGTCAGGGGAAAAAAAAAAAAAAAAACAGGAGATGTGGACACACAACTGAACCAGCAGAGATCACATCGGACCTGGATACCAGTTCTTTGCAGGACAAGGTCACGAGACTGTGAGTAGCTGTTACTCAGACCAGCAGGGATTCTCAAAACTTTTGCTTCCAAATAAATGCCTAGGAGATCAGTCTTGCCCCATGAGAGACTGGACGTGTCTAAGGGTACGTTTCAGTGTTTCGGGTCAAAAAGAGGACAAACCCTAACACTCCATGCAAATTAGAGAGAACATGGAGAGTTTTGCATAAAAGCTTTTCCTGTTCCACTAGTGACAAACAACACACCCTCTCAAGACAGCTGGCAAGGGTTACATATCATGGCGATTTTTCTCTAAAATCTATCAACTTGTACAGAAAATAACCCTATAACCTTCACAGTTTCAAGCAGCTGAACTACTGACTCTGGCTGTGCCTTTTATAGAAAGCAAATCTTTTTCTTTTGTATTGAGGCCAACACATTGCCTCCCCCATTCTCTTGCACTCTGATAAGAAAAGACAGAAATATCAGACGCACCAATAACTCACCAGGAACACTGAAGTTACATTGTGAAGGTAAGCATTCACAACCAAGCTACCAGGTATAATTTTTGTTTTAAAGATGTGGCCACCTACCCCTTTGGCATTTCTCTATTTGCTTGCTCCCAAAAGGTTTGGCTGCCATAGTGTGAACAAAGTTGGCATCTTTCCCTTGGTACTCTGACCATGGGGCCCTTATTCACAGCCCTAGATGCCACTTGGACTTCTCTATTCTGTCACCGCCATCCAAAGCATCTCTGAGATAAATATCTGTGGATGGGGTTGCATATTATAGGAAAGAGATAAGTTAAAATGGCACAGTGTCTGCATCTAAAAGTGTCCAATATGAAATATAGCGCACTGGCCTAGGAATGCCTACACATCGCTGTGGCACTCAGGGCAAATTACTCAACCTCTCTGGGCTTCAGCTTCTCCCTAGAGGTCCCTTTTGAGCTCTGACATTCTGGGTTGCTGATACTGCCTGATGGTTCTTCTTTTCCCACTAACTTTTCCCTAAATACCTCAACTTTACTTTTGGGGTAAATCCTCCAGCTGTCTTCACTTTAGTCTTGGCTCCTGGACAGCTCTGCCAAATGAACCATTTCCTCTTCTCCTCTGCACCCCAGCCTGAAGGCCTTCCTCTCCCTTCTCCTGGACCGTGGGTCTCCCAGGGAGGCCTGGCCACACAGACCACAGGCCCCAACATCTTCTAGCAACTCTCCAAGTTCTCAATTTACTCCTCTTCTGCAGCAAACAATACCAGAAGAGAGCCCAAACCTTCTAGTATGTTCTGGGCTCTCTGCTCCCTCTTTTGCACTGAGTCGCTTCCACACCTCTTTCTCTGGACTCAAAAGGGTGGCAGAAACAGGACACGGGGGCAGGCCAGGGGGTCCTGGCTTCGAAGATCCCCCAGGTCACTGCCCCCTGGGTCCAGCCAGGCCCGGGCTGCACCCCGCCCCCAACCCCTCCCCGTGATCCTTCGCCGGGCGGGAACCCACCTGTGGGGCCGCGGGGAAGCCCCCTTTCCAGCTGGCTCGCCGCATCGGAGAACCCGGAGGGAGGTGGCAGGGAGGCTGCCGCCACCAGACTACGTGAGCCCCGGTGTGTGTCCGGGAGGCAGGGCTTGGGCTGGGTTCCCGGAGTTGTGACCGGCAGGGGGAGGAAGACGACAAGGAGGAGGAGCCCTAGTTATCACACCGGGGCGGGGCGGCGGGGCCACCCCGGGCGGAGAGGCGCCGCGAGAGCGTCCCCGCGCGGCCACCTCGACCCCGCCGGCCCAGGACGGCCCGTCTGGGGGCCGGGGACCCGAAGTGGCTCGGCTCCGGGTGGCCCCAGCCGCCGGTGCGCTCCGTGTCCCGTGGCCCTCGGCGACCCGAGAGATCACCCAGTGGGTTTCCCTACGTTGTAACGGGAAGTCGAGGCGGGGTGAGAGACGCAGCGACTTTCCCGTGTGCTCAAGATCCCAGGGCTCAGCTCTAGGAGTGTCGGTTCCCAGCCGGGAAAGCCTAGTGTCAGGTTCGAACTCGGCACAGTAGGGACGCAGAGTGGTCTGGACTCCCAGCCCCAGCCTCCCATCGTGGCCAGGACCCCCTTCGGTGCATCACGTGGGTCCGGCCAGGCTCCATCCAGCCTCTGGTCCCTGCATTGCCCTCTGCACGAGGAAGCAAGTTTCCTCTAGCCCTTCTAGAGTGTCCCATGCCCAGAGTGTAACTGCAAGCTGGCCTGAGAAAGCGTGTGCGGCAGGAACCGGAGAGGGTCCCTGATGCTCGTCGCCTTTTCTGCGGCCGGGCATCAGGCCTTGCGGGCTAGGTGGGGGACGTACCTGGTACAGCTCATAAGCCCCGAGGTGCGGAGGCGCCAGCCAGCGGCAGCATCCGCGCCAAGGTGACAGGGGCAGCGGCGGCGACAGCAGGAGCGGGGGCCGGGGCTCAGGTGGGCGCCCTCCGCGGGCAGCCGCATCCGTCCGTGCGCTAGAGCAGCCCGCCCGCCTCCTCCCTGCGGCCCCTCACCTGGGACTCTAGCTTCCAGCCGCCGCGCGGCTCCCTTTAACTTTCAGGCCACCTCTCCCCACTCGGGACGCCTTCCCAGACCCCCCCTTTCACGTGAACGCCCCCCACAGCCAATGGGCGCGCCCGGGACGCGCGCCGTCCACCAATGACCGCTGAGCCGCGGTCCCACCGGAGCACCGCCGCGCCACGTGATAGGCTGCGCGCCCGGAGCGATAGGGCCGGGCTCCAGGGGCTGGAAAGGGGGCGGTGGGTCATAATTTCATCCG
The DNA here is from genome assembly GCF_910594005.1 of Cervus elaphus. Classification (NCBI taxonomy): domain Eukaryota; kingdom Metazoa; phylum Chordata; class Mammalia; order Artiodactyla; family Cervidae; genus Cervus; species Cervus elaphus. The sequence goes on from NC_057846.1 coordinate 32,525,225, forward strand.
AAGCCGGGGGAACGGGCGCCAGGGGGCAGAGGCACTTGCCTGCTGCACAGCATCCCGTTACAGCCAGAGGGGTGGACGCCGGTGCCTGGCACAGTTCCCATTCCCTAGGCAAAGTCCTCGCCGGGCAAAGTCACCCTACGCGCGCGGACGGGATTGCAGTGGCAGTCACCCGTCCCGCCGGCCCCACCTTTGTCTTACTCTTCAGTTACGGGGTTCACAGGCGACCACTAGTTCCCCCATTACACGTGGAGCCCAGAGGAGCCCCGAGAGAATGCCAAATGCGTTTCCCTCCGTCTTAGGTGGAGCCTTTTCGGGATCAGTATCCCCAGCTTCTAGGACACTGTTGAAAATAATTACTGAACGCTTGATTTGTGCCCATCACGGTCCGGGTCTCCTTGTGACTGGAATACAATAAAATCCTTTTAATAAAGTTGTTATTGAGGCAAAGGACCAATACCCATCTCAGAATACTGCATATATAGTTGAGGGTTTCTCAGGTAGGTATATTTCCGAGGAAACTACCTGACTTGAATCTGTATGAACAGATTCAGCCTTATCTACAGGGCCTCTGTGCTTCAGCTTGAGATCTGTAGAGAATGATGAGTTTAGAATAGAGTTTAGAAGCCCCTCCACCCCTATGAGATCAATTTAAATATGCATGTATGTAGTCATAGATATCACCTCCTTGGTGATCAGCTCTGAGCTAACCACTTTAGGGATGAGGATCGCAGTTTTCCAGCTTTACTGAATTTTGGAAATTAATATAGGATTACCAGCTTTTTAAAGTGCCAAGTAAAGACATAAACAAGTCCTACCGTCTTCTGTTACCACCTTTTATTTTTAGAAGAAATACTGTATTCTTGCCTGGAGAATCCCATGGGTTTGCAAAGAATTGGACACTACCGAGCACACATGCACACACTCTTTAACAACAACAACAAAATACAGGAAGGGCCTAATCTCACAGTAGAGGCTAGTCCTTCATATTGCGTATATTTAGCTTTATAAAAAGTCATTATGTTAACCATAGCATATGGGGATTTCTGCTGTAAGAGATTTAAAAGCAGCTTCTAATTTTACTAGAAATGTAAGACGAAAATGCTGGTCCATTACAATAGTGCAGTTAGAGTCGTCGGTGCTATAGAGAGCTTCCTCAGACTCAATCTTCAGGTCTGAAGGGTGATCATTAGTCCTCTTCTCTTTCAGTGGATAAATCTAATTAAGGACCACCTGGGAAATTAACTATTGGTAGGCAGTTGGCAAATAAAATTCCTATGCAATAATTCCTTTGCCAACTCTAAACACCCTTTTATTAGCTGATGAGAAGTTTAAAATTTATGAAGCCAAGTGCTGCCTACATTTCTCAAGTGGAGGGAGCACGCTAGAGGAGTGGGCAGAGATAAACAGCCAACAGGTATTGCACAACATATGCAGGCAAAGGGTGATCTGAACCCAAGTGGGAAGGAGTTGGGACAAGTAAATACAATTTTATAGCATTTGGGTTTGGAAGCATCTTCCTTACATAGATCTAGGAAATCATGGGTAATAATTTCCCCTGTGGTTTAGGTGACTATTTCAGACCAGGAGAGTGGGGCTAAACTTAGTTGTGGCACACCACAGTTTTGGTAGGTAGGAGTGGGGCATCTAAGAGTTTGAAAAGAGCACAGTCTTTGAGATTGGAATAGAGCTGGGTTGCAAGCTCTGAAGAACTGTTCCAGGAGAATACACATCAGTCCCGAGCCCCAGAGAGCTGGACTGGCCCTTAGACAATCGTGCTTCATTCTTTCATTTTCTAGCAACAGAGGGAAACTGAAAATGGAAAACTTCAACCCTTTAGTCAATGCTTACCAAGTCCCTTTTCTAATATCTGGCATTGAATTATAGCCTTAATTTTCTTTAATAAGCCTATCCTCCTCCCCCAAATAAACCAAGAGGCCAGTGGCTAAGCATAGCCAATGATCATTTTGCCATAAACTGCGCTTTTTCATGGTTGTTAGTGGTAGCTCTGCCTTATTCTTGCACTTGGGTTCACCTGTGACTTTTTTCAATTGTGTCTTACACATTTGTTCGTTCATTCTATAGTGCACTATTAACTAACTTAAGCCTAGGTGCTCGAAATGGAAAAATTAGTGATATATTATCTTACTCTCAAGAAGCTCTTAAACTGACAAATAATGATGTGGAATGAACGTGTGAAAGGCAGATCTCTGGGGAGCTAAGAGACTGTGTGTGTGACAGTGGGGGAGAGGAAAGAGGGTAAGGTTAGAAAAGGCTGACCTTTGAGAAGTGACCACTGAGCAGGATCCTGAAGGGGGAGAAAACATTTAAGGGTAATGGAAGAGAGAATGGCAGGAATTGGAAATGGCACAGAGTTCTTTTATATGTTCCGCCAAGGAATTTCCACTCCATTGATTAAAAATTAGATCCTCCTTCCGGCTTAAATACTAGATAGTGTTTCCTTCTGCATGTGTTAACATCAATTTTTTTGCTCATCCAGAAAACTTTAAAAAATGTTGTTAATGCCTTATCTCCTCCTCAACTTAACAATTTCAAAAACAGTTCAAATACACAAGATTTTGGAAATCCTTTTCTTTCTTCCTGTCGTCTTAGAGTTCTAACATTGCTTCTCTTTGAATTTAAGTGATTGCAAAGTGAATCTAAATAAAAAATTACCAGCATGGAGAGTCAGAACTAAAGAAGAGAGCATTCTTTTGCTTGATCAGAATAGAAAGTGGGAAAGACTGTTTCCAAACTGCCTAAGTCCATTTATATTTAGATGAGAGGCGTAGTTTGCACCTGTCAGAGCTGCAGACGCGCTCTGGGTGCATCATATTACCTGGGGCCCTCTGTCCCTCTTTCAGAATTGCTGAAGGGGACTTGCTAGGTCATGTTTTATGGGACAGGCAGATGAATACCAGCAAAGGGATTCTGTAAGCCTCTGTCAATGAGAATATGTCCTTAGCACGGGAGTGAAGATCTTTGAAAGATCTTGAGTAGTTTACATGTCAAAGCTCCTAGAGCCCATCAGTAATTTACATAGTTGAGAGTTTCTGAGTTTCTGTATGATGCTGATGTAGGGACCATTCCTTTAAAAGTTATATTAACAGAGCAGCTTTTATTCCTCAGCTTTATATCTAGTGCAGTGCTTTGTATGATCCAGATATATCTTTAATTTGTACTGTGTGTTATGCTTATGATTATAAGACTATTACAAGATTACTGTGGACATTGTGGAAAATACAGAAAAATATTGTGATGAAAACAGAATCAGCACCACCCAGACAAAACTACTGATGTAACTTGCTGTTTTTTCTTTCAGTATTTATTCTGTGCCCAAACATATTATCAGGATCGTAGTCTATATAAAATTTAATATTTTAATTTTCTCCTCATGACTGCTCATTTTCAGTGTATTGATATTAGAATTTTCCTGACATGCTTTTTAATGACTGCATAATATACCTTCACATAAAGAGACCATACTTTATTTTCTTATTATGGGATGCTTAGATTTTTTTTCTCCAAATTTTCTCTATTATAAATATACTTTGATAAGGACCTTCATATTTAAATCTTTGTCCGCATCCCTGATTCCTTTTTTTTAACTTTTCATTTTGTTTTGTTCTTTTTATATTAAACTTTTTGTTTTGTATTTGGAGGACAGCATCCCTGATTCTTTCTTATAAGTCTGTTTCCCACAGGATATGCACCTTCTTTAGACTTTTAATTCGTGTTACCAGATCATTTTTAGGAGGATCAGTATTGACTTTTTAGTCTCACTATTGAGGAAGTTTAAGTGTTAAGTAATCCTAATAAGGTCTTGGTTTATGGACTTTGGGCAAATTATACCTCATCTTACCAAAAAACCATATGAGAATTTTCACTAATGAATCAGATACTCTGTGCCTGGGTGAAAATAGCTCCACACTTGTCTTTTGCTTTAGCTCTGAGTCTCAAAGTACACAGCCATTTTGAGTTATGAATGGGGACTTCATAACCATATTATTGACTTAAATGATATTAAGTGGTGGCTGGTCAGAGAGAAAGGGAGAGGCTGGGAACCAGAGAGTACCGCTTGGCCACAGGCTTAAAAGGAATTAGGCAGAACCCAGTATGTATTTATATTCTTTGCTCATTCATCCCCCGTTCATGACTGGTTTGATCATAAATTATATTTGAAACTGTAACTATATACACGTGATGCAACGTATAGCACTCAGAATGTCATGACAAGTGGCATGCGTTTTTGTGAGGAGAGTGACATGTCAAGCTGCTTGGAGGGCCGCGACAGGCCACTTGGCTCTTGCGTGCCTTGGACCTTCGGGCTGGGCTGTTCTGCCACGTGCCTCTGGAGTCAAATGCCTCAGATGCTGAAGGCACTTTGGGCTTTTGTGTAAACGATTGTATTTTGGCCGGTTCCATCCTGATATTTATAAAACTGCCTGGACTGTCCTCTTAGAAATGGGCAATAATGTAATTTTATTAAGAAAGCAATGACCTGTAAGTCAAAAAGATAAAAACAAATATCGTATAATTAACGCTTATATATGGAATCTAGAAAAATGTACCGGTGAACCAATTTGCAGGACAGGAATAGACACACAGATGTAGAGAATGGACTTACGGACATGGTGCGGGGGAAGGACAGGGTGGGACAAATTGAGACAGTAGTATTGACATATATACACTACTGTGAGTAAAATAGATAGCTAGTGGGAAGCTACTGCATAACACAAGGAGCTCTCAGCTAGGTGCTCTGTGATGACCTGGAGAGGTGGGCTGAGGGAGGACAGATGGGAGGCTCAAGACAGAGGGGAATCTACATATACACATATAGAGGATTCATGTTGTTCTACAGCAGAAACTAACAACTCTGTAAAGCAATTATACTCCAATTTAAAAAATAGAAATAAATAAATAAAACAATGACTCATTAGAGGGATGAGGGAAAAAGACTATTTAGGTACAAAAATGTCTAAATGTACACACGATGTCTTCCCACAACTTTACATTTCTATCACTCCTCTTTTTCTTTGAAGTTTAGCATCAGAAGCTGAACTGACTTCACGGTTTTCCTTCTGATCATTTGATATCCTCTAGAGAATTAGAACTTAGAGACTGCATTCTTCCTTCTTGAAACTCCTGGTAATGATTTCTCCACACACAGCCATGATCTGTTAGGGCAGTTAAAGCTAGGAAGTCACCACGTGTGGGGAATATTCTATCTCTGCGTCTTGCCTTGATTGCACTTCCAAGGAGGCAGAAATCTCAGAAAGCAGTGGGAGAGTCATCGACTAGTGTTGTTATTTTACCTACTGCATAGTAAAATGCAGAGGACAATAATGCATTTGTTATAAAGGCTACTCAGTTTTGTTATAAAATTACACTTCACCAAAAACAACAACCCAGTAACTATTTGTATGAGTCTTACTTGGTAAGCAGCCAGGACCATAAAATATACGAAGCAAGACTTTGACGTTCTAAGCCTTGGAAATTGATCTGACCATATAGTAAACCTTAGCAAAGATATTTGGCATCGTTCCTATTTTCTTCTGTTAATTCTCTGGTCATCTTCAAATGCAGAGCCCCTTGTAAGTAGGGTTTGTTGTCTCCTATTTTTCTTTGATCCAAAGGGTGTAGTAACTTAAAACTTCTTCACTGATTTTGATCCTGGCTCTTTTCTATTTTTTTTTTTTTCGGTTGTTAAGTATAGTACCTTATTCCTCTTTTTGAATAACACCTTTTGTGTTTGGTTATGGAATCTAATACAATTTCAGCTATAGGGACTCTTGAACATATTAAGTGTAAAGGGGAAAATAAAGACTTTCTAAATTTCCACAACTTGGACAAATACATGTTTTTGTTTGTTGGCTGGTTGGTTGGCTTATTTCTTTATTTTATTGGAGTGTACTTGCTTTGCAATGATGTGCTAGTCTCTGTTGTACAACAATGTGGATCAGCCATATGTATATGCACATCCTCTCCTCTGGAGCCTCCCTCCCACTGCCTTCATCCCACCCCTCAAGGTCATCACAGAGCACGGAGCTGAGCTCCTAGTTCTATGCAGCAGCTTTGCTTTAGCTCTCTGTCTTACACATGGGAGTGTATATATGTCAGTGCCACTCTCTCAGTTCTTACCTTCCCCTTCCCCACTTCTGTCCACAAGTCCATTCTCTATGTTCGCGTTTCTATTCCTGGCCTTCAAATAGGTTCAATAGAATGATTTTTCTAGATTCCATATATAAGCATTAATAGACCCTGGTTCTTTTTCTTCCCACCTTTCTTTCTTTTTTTGGTATGATCTTTTAATTCATAAAGATCAAGGAATTTTTTAAGATTAGTCAATAAGTGTTTCTCTTTCTTATAAATCAACATTACCTATCAACTTTTAGGGACTATCCAAAGTCATTGATTATGAGAAGGAACATATTGCAAAATAGAAGAGAAGGTTTTTGATTTAATTTCCTGCAAAGATTCCTAGGAGGACATAAAAATATACAGACTCATAAAACCTTCACGCCCTAGACATAGTGAAATGTAGTGTTTAAGAACTTGGTCATCTGATGGTCCTGGATTTAAATACCGACTCTGCCACAGTGAGCTGTGGACTTTGGCGAAAATACTACCGAACTTTGTGCCTCTGTGTTCCTCCTATCTGTAAAGTGGAAATACTAATGCCTGCCTGGAGGGTTATTTTGAAGATTTCCCTGAACACTTTCTGTATAACCAGGATGACTCACTCCACAAAACTCAAGTGCCATGAAAGTCACATTTCTGGATTGTTCTAAATACAATAAAGTCTGGATCTGAAGCTTCTCCTTACCAAGTCCAATAAGAAGCTTAGTATTGATTGATGTGTGCAGTCCCTCAAAACTGGGGACGGGCCCTTTGTTCTTAGACTGCCTGCTCCTTCTGCAGCGCACCCTCTGTGGAGGTCACATCCTCACCACCCACTGCAGTTTCTGCTCAGGGCAGGCTTCAGTGATGCCCTCTTGGCAGGCCTGGTGTGAGGGTCCTTCACCCCGGATCTCAGAAGTCAGTCTGGTGTTTTTTCTTCCGTCAATAATCTGTTTTGCAGGGGGTGTCAGAAAACCACAGAGAAGCATCTGAAAGAATTTAGTACTCATACATTTTTATATGTGTACGTGACCTTTCTTCCAAACATTTCCAAATTTTCTTACCAGATTCTCCCCAATATTACAAAATATACCAAGGAGACTGAGTAGTATTTTTTTTAAAGTAGTGCTAGCTTACCCACCATGCTGATTTAGTTCCTTGATGAGGTTCTCACACTGCATGTAATTGTCCATTTTGTGCTGCCCATTCTCCTGGGTTTTAATGATCGTCTTATCTGGCAGTGGGCGTGTTATTTGCTGCTGAGCAAAGAGGTCTTTCTCTCCCAGTGACGTCTTGAACCTTCCCTCTCCCACTCCAAGGGTGGTCTATTGTTTTCCTTACCAGTGGGAATTTGCACTTTGTGGGCGTAGTGTTTGCTCAGGTGGAAGAGCTCCACATACCAAATCTTTGCTCTTTAATTTCACTCCAAATGCCAAGACCTTCATTTATAAATCACACTGCAAAACCAGAGACCCTGGAGTTAAAAGGACTTTGTGTTTTCCAGTTTAATCACCCTCTGTTTACAGGGGAGAAAACGAAAACCCAGAAAAGTGCCATCACTTGTTTAAAGTCAGAGATTCAGCTCCTGTTTGAGTTGGATGAACTGGGCTCTCTGCATTTACCTCCAGGCAGAATGAGGAGAAATTAATCGAAAGGCCCACGTGAGCAGTCTTTACAGTGAGGAAGGGGCTCCTGTGAGCCTATGGCCAAAGACCACGAAGGGCCAAGTGTAAAATTCCTGCCCACTACTCAAAAGCCAGTGAATTTCCAACAATTAGTGGAGACTACACCTTCAACATGGCGCTCTGAAATAACCAAAAACCAAAGCTATCCAGTACAGCAGAGTCTGAGGATACAGGTGATATGCCTTCAGCCAGTTCTTCCGAGTCCTTCCAAGTTTGAAGGGCTGTAGTAACAAGAGCATTTCCCCTTTTAACAAGCAAACTTGGCTCATGATATCTGACATCCTATCTTCAAACACTGACCAAAGTCAGGGTCAGGATCACCGCCCGCATTTGTGGATCCCAGAGCCTTTCTGTTTGGTACTTGGGTGAGTCAGGAACTCATTAGATTGCAAAAGAGGGAAGCCCTGGGACTTCCTTGGTGGTCCAGTGGCTGAGACTCTGCACGCCCAGTGCAGAGGGCCTGGATTCTAGGTCCCACTGCTGCAGTTGAGACCCGATGCAGCCGAATAAATAAATAATATTTTTAAAAACATAAATACATTAAAAAAAAGAGGGAAACCTCACCCCACCTAGCTTAATCAAACAAACAAAATGGAGAAGTAAATTGGTTCATGTAGCCGAATACTAAAAAGGCAGGAGTGGGGTTGTTTCTAGGTTAAAATTCTCAGCATCGTGGGGAACATGACTAGTGGCTTCTTGGGGCCAACACCAACCCCACATCGAATGCAGAACGGAAGGAGGGGATCTCTCACCTGGTGTCAGTGTACACAGTTCCCAGGGGTCTCTGGTTGCTCATTTTCATTTTGTTGTTCTACTTCCCGCCACTACCCTCCCTCCTGCAGTGGAAGTTCAGAGTCTTAACTGAACCACCAGGGAAGTCCTTCCGGGAGGGACCTTGAACATCTCAGAGAGATGGCCCAGCCTGACTCCACACCCACTTCTCTGTTAAGGAGCATCTTCTGTCACTAAATTAAAAGAATGGGCAGGAAACGTGTTGATATGAACAACAGCAATGTTTCTGTCATTACCTGTAATGGGGAGAAGATAGCATCTGTCTTTCTGATGTTGCCGCCACCTTGGATTTCCAAGAAAGAAGGAAAGAAATGAGTAATTCTCTTCCTTTGTCTTCCCCTTTATCACCAGTCCCACTTCTGAAAGGTAGGAAATGCTGTCTCCTGGTCAGGAAAGACCACTGAAGAGCAAGGAGCTCAGGATGTGCTCTGGGAACCGAGAGTCTGCGCTGCATGGTGGAGGATTTCCATCCTCTAACAAGAGCCACTTCCGGGGGGCTTGGGGATGCTCTCTCCCCTCCCCCACAATAAGATAGTCACCAGCAGGGAGGGCAGGAGGCCAGGTTCACATGGCACCGGGCAAGAAACACACTCCTGGTGGGGTCCTTTTGGACAAAGAGGAGATATCCTTGCTGAAATTCCAAAATGATGACCTTATACCCTATTGGGGAGCAGTCCTTGGCTCCATCAGTGTCCAGCTGGCTGGTGCAACTCCATCAAAGTAACAGCTGTGACTTCCATGGGGAAAAGCCCTCTTGCCAACTCCTCAACTTCATTTCAGTTTTTTATACTCCTCAGAACAAATCTAAACAATAAGGATTGCCACTGATTGAGCATTGCCTCAGTACCAGGCACTTTACATACTCTATACCAATGTCCCGAAAGGGAAAGTAGTTCTTTTATCCCCTCTTTATAGGTGAGAAGCTCAGAGAAGTTAAGTAATTTGCCCAAGGTCACACAGCAGCCAATGGCCGAGTCTTGATTCAAAGTCAAGTCTGTCTGAACTCCCAAGCCCAGGCTGTTTCTAGCACACCAGGCTGCAGCTCACAGCAACCAGATGAAAGAGGCTGAGAGCCCCAGCTCAGGGATTTCTTGTCTTGTTCCTCGAGTCTGCTCAGGTGAATTTTAGAGTCTTCACTGGGGCCCCAGCAGAAAAAACTGTGCATTTTGCAAGCATAGCCATTCATTTAATTTGACTGCCAGGACAACCTCCTCATTCACAGGCAGGCGGTAGGGAAAGGATGCTTGGGTTTCTCTGGCTGGAGAAGAAGCGATTTTCAGCCTCCGTGGACAGCTGCAGCAGAGGGGCAGGAAGGAAATCTGGGGAGGTGGAGAAGGAAACCGTAGGGTGGGAGGAAGAGAGGGGGCCTGTGGGGAGGCGGGTTTCTGAGGCTTGTGCAGGGTGAAAGGGAAAGCCCACACAATGGAGGAAAGTTGCCAAAAATCCCTGCTTTGGGGAAAAAGCCAGACACGGAAAAAAGTCTTCCTACCCCAAACAATTCTTTAGTCCACCCCACATCCTGACACAGCATACAAAAACAATAAACGAAGCAACCTGCTATAAGTGCAGTGAAGGTAGGAAATTCCATAGTAACCCGGAAGGAGTTAATCCATTCATCCCTGCTTTGTGGCAGTCGTTCAGGCCGGGTGACTGCCTTGGCAGTTAGCAATCTGCTGGCCCCTCTGGCTTTGTCCCGACCTGGGGACACAGGGCTGCAGTGGGTGAAAGGGATGTCACAATGGGGTCTGTGGTGTGTGGTTGGGAGAGGAGGTTCCTGGTTATTGACCCTCATGCTCTCAGCTCTGGGCCCCTTCCATGGCCCCCCGCTCGGACGGGGACTTGTCACCTTGCATCTGAAGCAGGCAAGACTCTTGCATGATGTCAAGAGAGGGGTAGTCGCTGGGGAGGGGGACAGTTTGCCAGTGGGTTGTCTTGGACATCTGTTATGTTCTCCTGACCTTTGTGCTTTGAGGACTCCTGAGATCTGAAAATAGACAATTTTCTCAAGAAGCTCATATAACCTTAAAGACATGCTGCCAAGAGAATTAACTTTAATTCTAATTCACTCCAATTTAAAACATGAATATGTGCCATCTGACTTTTTTTTTTTAATAAGAGGAAACATTGTATAAGCAAGTAATGAGAATTTCAAGGTTCAAAAAAAGCACTGTGGAGTCATCAGTTAGGGTTATAAGGATTCTGGAAAAACCTTTAGTGGGATAAGCGTTTCTAATGCTTTTCTGGTCACTACCGGCCATGGAACAATGTCGTAGAGGCTCTTCCAGACCCAACACTCTGCTGCCTGCTTGCCTGGAAGTCTATCTCATCCTCTCCCCGAGTAGGTAGAACACTAACTGTGACCACCGTCCCTAAAACAACACTCAGCGGCCTGAGAGTTCCCAAGTCCCTCTCTCTGTTAGCCAAGTCATGTCTGACTCTTTGCCACCCCATGGACTGTAGCCCTCCAGGCTCCTCTCTCCAAGGGATTCTCCAGGCAAGGATACTGGAATGGGTTGCCATTTCCTCCTCCAGGGGATCTTTCTGACCCAGGGATCGAACCCATCTCTCTTGTGTCTCCTGCATTGGCAGGCAGATTCTTTACCACTGCACCACCTGGGAAGCCCTGCCAAACACTTAAAGCTATTTAATTTTAATTTCAAATGTACAATACCTATGTATTTAAATCAGACTTTTTGATTCAGGAGCAGACAAAATTGAATAGAGGAAAAACCAGGAAAGGAAAGTCATGTTATATTTAGAAAAATGGAAAAAAGATGGGAAAATGTAATGAAATAAAGGAAAACAACAAAGAAGCTATATGCTATTGCCCCCAGAGTGCCTTGGGTGAAAAAACTAGTCCCAAGAGAAGCTCATCACTGAAAGGTTTCAGGATCAAGTAGTTCTGGAGATTCTGACAATGTCAGATTCTGATAATGTCACCCCATTAGGATATTCGCAGTACTTCAGAGCATGTTGGAGGCTCTGCCACATCCTACAGCCTGTTTATTTAACCCAGCATTTCCCAAACTGCCCTGAGAACTCGAGTTCCCTGCAAAGTTGTATTTTACCATATGGAGAGGTGGTGGTGGTGGTTTAGTCACTCAGTTGTGTCCAGCTCTTGCGACCCCATGGACTGCAGCCTTCCAGGCTCCTCTGTCCTTGGGATTCCCCAGGCAAGTATACTGGAGTGGGTTGCCATTTCCTTCTCCGTATGGAGAGGAGCAATGATTTAAAAGAGAGAGAGAAAACATAAGTGAGCATAACTAAAACTTTAGGAAAGAAATTCTAACAGAATGGGGACATGTATTACACATGATTTAACTCTATGTAATCTTAACCCTCCATCCAGAGCAAGGACGGGAATTGTTCCAGCAGACGTGCCCTGAACCCCCGTTTGAAGGACAATCAGCAGGATGTCTTCTTTCACCCACGCACAGAACCAAACGACAGTGCAAGAAACAGAACCAAGTGGAAGAGATGAAATCAAGCAGCTCAAAGCTTATTGGTAGGAAATGAAGACATGCGCCACAGACACACAAAGATGAGATGCAGTGCTTCACTCGAGACCAGCCCTAGGCCTAGAGATAGACACACCCACAGCAACGTTTTATGGGGGTTTGAAAAGAAAAACTAACTTCTTTTAAAAATAGAGGAGTTTGGACAGAAACATAGAAGAGAAGGCCATTGGGAGACAGAGGCAAATACTGCAGCGACTCAGCCACAAGTTCGGCAGCGCCTAGAAGCACCAGAAGCTAAAAAAGACAAGCAAGGGTCAACCCCTCTCCCTAGAGCCTTCAGAGAAGTGTGTGTCCCCACCAACACCTTGATTTTGGACTCTGGCCTCCAAAAATGTAAGAAGATCAATGTCTATTGCTTTAAGTAAAAAAAAAAAAAGGAGGGGTGGGGAGTAGTTTTTATCTTTGTAGATCCCAATTTACTCACTCATTCATCCAATACAGTTGGCTGATTGCCTGTATGTGCCAGTCAGGACTGAGGACGCAGGGTGAGTGAGTCAGGCTCCCGGCCGCATCAGCTGCTCCCATTGGACAGAGGAGAGATGGAAACGACCACAGGCCAGTGGCATGAATTCTTTGACAACACAGTGACCAGGGCTGCTGGACTGAACTCAGAATGCAATCGCTCTAGTGTGACATATCCATTTTAATCTGTATAGCAATTGAACAGTTCTTTCTCAGTCACTGAAGCAAACCAACAGATGGTTATTTAATTGTTTGTAAAACCAAACATTAACTACTGGTCTTGGTAATATATCTCTTCTGCTACGGGTCAGAAAACAGATCTCAGGCAATAGTCTGGAAGACGCTAAAAAAACATCCAAAGACAAAATGTGGAAACTAAGATTTCAGTTTTGTTGTTTTTTGTGTTGTTTTTTTTTTAATTAAAAAATAGAAGTACAATTGATTTACCATTTTTCAGATGAACATCAAAGTGATTCAGTTATTCATATATATGTATATTACTTTTCAGCTTCTTTTCTGTTATAGATTATTACAAGATACTGAATATAGCTCCTTGAATCAGTCCAAGAGTCAGCACAGCACCTTGCCGTCCAACTGTCACCAGCCGTCCCTAAGAGCTACAGCTTCGAAGGTCACCATTTCCATGTATCCGCCTCTCAATGGTGCTGCCATGTGTGGACTGGGGAACTGGACCCTCAGCCTGTTTCTGAAGGCCCCGGATGAAGCATCTGTTCTAGTTTAGTGTGAATGTACCAATGAAAATTGTGCACGCAGCCCAGCAGGCTTCCCTACACTTTTCCCTCCCCTGGTGGTGTCTTCCTTCCCCACCTCCATTCACCTGAAAAGTCATTAGCCCAGAGAGTCCCCAGACCACCCTCCGCCCTAGATCCTTCCTATCTGTACCCTTCACCATCTGTAGCTATTACTCTTCTGTCTATTTTCTTGTTGGTGTTCTGTCCTCCCCGACTAGACAGCGAGCCCTGGATGGGAAAACCACGTCTCCTCACCTGCCGTCTGCCTTTCCCAGAGCACAGACAGGTCCCATTGACTGAGTGAGAAAGAATAACGAGAAAACACTCTCAGAGATAATTTTGAGTAGAGAAGTAAAAGGACGATTCCCTGCTGCTTTTATTCGTGGAAGCGCGTGTATTTTCCTCCTCTCTTATCAGTCACACAACTGACAACTTCTGGCTGTAACTCGAGCGCAATGTTGGGCGGTCTCCAGCGCAGACAGCCATCTAGGCTTCCGAGTGTCAACCAGAAACCAGAGCTAGGCGGGTGCATCTATTTCAGGATGTGCCTACCACCTTGTCGTGCTGAATGAGCTGTCAATAGATACCTGAGAGTCAAGGATGAAATATACATATGTATATATATTTTTTAAAGTAGCTGGCAATAGTGTCACCAGAATCAAGAGGAGCCCAGAGCTGAGAGTAATCGGTCTGCAAAGGCAGGCAGGCAGGGACCAAGCAGTCTATGAGAATTTAAGGCCAGGTAGCAGAAAGCAGAATGCAACACCACCTTAAAGATTCTTGGTCCGGAGAATAGTCCTCCCTCCTGCATCTGGGCATCTTCTGGGACCCAGGTAGCAGGAACCAAGAGAAATGGTTAAGATCCTCTAGCCGAGAACATCCAGTTGGCCACGTTTAGTGAAAGGTAGGCAGGAGATGGGAGCTTAAGAGCGAAGGACAGAGAATCAGCAGTTACAGATGAGCAAATATTTTCATACCCTCAGAAAAGCAGCAGGTCCAGCAACTAGAGTAACATCGATCCATCCATTATTCAGTTGGCATATTGTAATGGACCCACAGCCTTATGCCAGACCATGGGGATACAGAGAAAAAAACTCAACAATTGCATTTGAGGAGTCATGGTCTAATGGGGGAGTGCACGCATGTGTGCTCAGTCACTTCAGTCGTGTCCAGCTCTTTGCGACCCATGGACTGTAGCCCACCAGGCTTCTCTATCCATGGGATTCTCCAGGCAAGAATACGGAATTGGGTTGCCATGCCCTCCTCCAAGGGATCTTCCCAACCCAGGATCTAACCTGCATCTCTTATGTTTCCTTCATTTGCAGACAGGTTCTTTACCACTAGCGCCACTTGGGAAGCCCCTAGTGGGGGAGACAGGCATCTGAACAGGTAAATACAACACAGTGATCTACGCTGTGGCAGAACGAGTACTGGGAACCAGGAGCGCAGAGGGGGAAGCTCCCTTCCCCCTGCAGGGCTGAGGAGGTGGGATTTGAGCAGATCCTTGAAGGAAGACTTGGGGTTTTCCAGGTGGAGAAAATGGGGGTGGATACTTCTAGACAGAGAAGGAAAAGCAGCTAGATGTGGGCGAATCTGGAATGTTTAGGGATCCACAGGCATCTCGTATGGATGAAATGGGAGGCATGAAGGGGAGCTGAGGGTGGGATGGGGTGGGCGTGGGAGCTATACTAGGGGTTGGCCCTGCGGTAGGAGCCCTCGTGTGCCTTGCCACTGGGAAGCTTGAGTCCCATCTTCTGGTCAATGGGAAGTCTCTAGAAAAGAATAGCATGACCTGATTTTCAGTTGTTTTACACACATATGAAATAGACAAATCTGGGTGGGAGAAAGTGTCTAGAAGAACACAGGGTTGGAAATCTGGCTTGATAAGAGGTCATGAGGGATGCCCAGTCAAAGAAACCTGGACTTTATTTTCTAGACCAAGCATCCAGATCTCAAATGCTTTCAGAGGCCAGATAATAACAAACCTATGAAGTCTCTGGGTTTGATTACACTGCCTAAAGAATTCAGACTCAAAAAGTCAGGAAGACTCTTTGTCAAACCAATCACATGAGTGTCTGATATGACTTTCCTCTGTGAGCCTGTGATCCTTACTGTAGAAAATGGGGAGTTGTAGATGGGTTTTGATGAGGGGAATTGTAGAAGATGATGGTGATGCTTTCTGCCCAGTTCCTATTGGTTCACCCTGGAGGCTGTCTGCAGACAGCTCCTTTCCAGCTGATGGCTTCCTGCCTTTTTCTGCCTGGGAGTACTCCCTGGCCACATATGGGGTGGTGAGAAGTGTCAGGGTATTACATCTGACCCCTCCTGCTCCACCAACAACCCTCAACCAGTGAAGGGGTAGCTAGGTAAACCCCTCCTTCACCCCCACACCCCCTGACTTCCTTGCTCCTTGACTGGCCAGTGCTGAAGTCTACACAGTTTCTCAAACTGTCACCAGGAAGACTAAGTCTCAGTTGCCCACAGTAGTACTTTCCTCATTAATGCAACTTTATCAGCTGATTTTGAAGGGGTCCCAGGACGACAGGGGTTTCCCTGGGAGCTCAGCTGGTAAAGAATCCACCAGCAATGCAGGAGACCCAGGTTTGATTCCTGGGTCGGGAAGTCCCCCTAGAGAAGAGGTAGGCTATCCACTCCAGTATTCTTGACTGGAGAATCCCCATGGACAGAGGAGCTTGATGGGCTACAGTCCATGGGGTCACAAAGAGTTGAACATGACTGAAATGACTAAGCACAGCACAGCACAGCTCTAAGAAAGGCCCAGAAGTGAAGATTTGCCTACAGGAAGTTTATTGGGGAATTCCTTGAGACCAATACCTATGAGGAAGAGAAGAAAGGCTTGCTCAAAGGAAAGGGTGGGTGAGAGCCATGTTCAGTACTAGATAGGCAGGTAAGAACAAAGCCTGAGAAAGCCCAGCTAAGTGACACGGAGGTCTCAAGGCCATGGAGAACAGGTTTAGGAGCCACGGGATTCAAGCAGATGCTGGGATTTCCATCTGCTTTCTGCTCAAGGGGACACTGCACTGGGAATGGGACGTTTAGGTTACAATCACCAAGTTCCTGGTATCCCACTCTGGTGCCCTAGTCTTTATCTCGAGAAATAAAAACAATTAGATTTTGGGAAGCAGTTAGCAATTACATTTTCTGTCAGTGGATGAAATTTTACTGAAGCTTCCAGGCCTGGTCTAAGAATACAGTATGCCCCTTCTTTCTCGGAGACTTTAGGTGCTGTGCTCAGTTGCTTGGGTTGTGTCCGACTCTTTGTGATCACCGCCCACCAGCTCCTCTGTCCATGGGATTCTTTGGGCAAGAATACTGGAGTCGGTTGTCTTTTCCTTCTCCAGGGGATCTTCCCAACCCAGGGATCGAACCCCTGTCTCTTATGTCTCCTGCATTAGCAGGTGGGTTCTTTGCCATTAGCGCCTCCTGGGAAGTTTCTCAGAGACATTAGATTGGTCCATACGCTGTGTGCATTTTGTTTGCATATTCCATGATTGCATTGGGTGGACATTGGAAACGCTTAGAAAAAAAAATCCCTAAATGCAAGTGGCTGCTGCTGTGTGAAAAGCATTTGTCAGGGAGATTTTCTGCTTTCTATATTTATGACATGTGACATAAACACAGGAGATAAAACCAGAGATGGCATGGAAATGGTTCACAGAAGAACATGAATGAGGGACTCAGTCCAGGAATTATCTGAGCTCTGACTCTAACTTAGCTTTGACCGTGGGTGAGTTGCTTCACCTCTGTAGTCCTTTGTTTCTTCATCTAGAAAATGAAAGTCCTGGCCCTGGGTGTTCTAGTTAAGAGAAAGATTATGATTCATCTCTGGCCAACCCACCTTTACCCCCAAATTCATCAGCAGTGTCCTCATCAATAATTTATATACACCTGCAGGTCACCTCTGCATTATCAAATTTCTCCTACTTGTCGTGCTTTCTGTTGAATTAGAACTCCCTATCCTCTGCCATCTGAAGACACCACCCAAAGTCTGTAATTTTACAGGTCAGAGTTGATGACATCTAATGTGCTTTCAAAGTCCAACATTTCTAGGAAGGGACCATCAGTAAAGTGCTGGCTGATCTTAGAATTCCTTAGTATTCTGAAAAATGGGCAAGCTCACTCATCCTGTGAGCCCGTGAGGAATCTGGATATACCTGCATATCTGGTTACTGTATCAGCTGATTTGCATCCAAAGGCCACAAGGCTCTGCTTCCTGCAATTCAAGTGTGTTCTTCCGAAAATGCTGATGATACCTAAAGAATTAAGCAAATGCCTGACCAAAACCATTAAAGTTATTGGGTAAACTTGAATGAAAGAACAGGATATTATATTGTTGTTAATGATAAGTCAGAGGGGCTTCCCTGGTGGCTCAGCTGGTAAAGAATCCTGCAATGCAGGAGATGAGGGTTTGATCCCTAGGTTGGGAAGATCTGGAGAGAGGAATGGCAACCCGCACCAGTATTCTTGCCAGGAGAATTCCATGGACAGAGGATCCTGGTGGGCTACAGTCCATGGGGTCGCAAAGAGCCGGACATGACTGAGCGACTATACTTCTTTCTTTGGATTCCCAGTGGATTCTACCACAGAAGCAGCTCTGTGACCTTGGGCAGCTCATGGTTCCTCATATAAAACCAAGGCTGACCTAAATCCTGCCTGGAATCAGTTTGCAGTTTGATTGGTACAGATGTTATTCTGCCAATCCCAACAGTTACCATAGAGACATTTTCCACTGTGTGGCTCCTAACTTGGATTGTATGTGCCCTTCTTTTCTTGTGGGAACCAAGGGAACCAGAGACCTGCTAAGCACAGATGCCTGACCAAGGCAGAGACGGGGAGAAACCAACCCAAAGCAGAAGAGTCAGTGGAGGGAGAGAAAGTATAGGGAGAGAGAAATATAGGCAGACTGATGAAAGGTTGTTGAAATTGGCCTTGGCTCAGCATGACGTGTGGAGTGGTGGTGGCGGGGGTTGACCTCAGTGGGTCTTGGTAGCAAGATAAGGAAGCTTTAATAAACCTGGCTTCAGCTTCTCTCTCTCTCTTTTAACCCCCGAAGACAGGTGTTTCCCCCTCTTCTAGGGTATAGTATTTAATATAAATACACAAGTTTTGCCAGGCTAACTTCTCCCTAGGAGGGTATCCTCAGGAGGTCAGAATTAAATCAGAATTTTTGTTGCTGACTTGGCTTGAGTTGATATTTGCTCCATCTGGTTGAAATGAGAGGCATACTTTTTCTGCTGTGCAAATGAATAATAATAAGACAAAAGCTGAAGATTCTAAAATCAACTTGGCAAAAGAACTTGGGTGGTTCAAAATTCCTGAAGGGTTTTAGGAAAAAACTTAACTTCTATACTGTCACTTAAAGTAGCATTATGGTGTGTTCTTCGGGTTTTCCTTTGTTACTGGGTTCATACAAGTGGCCAGGAAAATAATGATATAGAGAAAGAGTCTAATGGAAGTAGCTTTAGAGGAAGAGGAGCAGTCTTCTCCCAAGTTGGATGGATTTATCAGAGTGATAATGACAAGACTGGTATCCTCATCTCTTCCTATGGATTATCCTTTTAAACAATACAGTTAAAAAACTGATTGGAGAATAGTTACTTTACAGTGTTCTGCTAGTTTCCGGTATACAGCAAAGAGCTTCAGTTATCCATATCAGTCAGTTCAGTCGTTCAGTCGTGTCCGACTCTTTGTGACCCCATGGACTGCAGCACGCCAGGCTTCCCTGTCCATCACCAACTCCAGGAGCTTACTCAAATTCATGATCATCGAGTTGGTGATGCCATCCAACCATCTCATCCACTGTCGTCCCCGTTCTCCTCCGCCTTCAATCTTTGCCAGCATCAGTCTTTTCCAATGAGTCAGTTCTTCCCATCAGGTGGCCAAAGTATTGGAGTTTCAGCTTCATCAGTCCTTCCAGTGAATATTCAGGACTGATTTCCTTTAGGATGGACTGGTTGGATCTCCTTGCAGTCTAAGGGACTCTCAAGAGTCTTCTCCAACACCACAGTTCAAAAGCATCAATTCTTTGGTGCTCAGCTTTCTTTATAGTCCAGCTGTCACATCCAGACATGACTACTGGAAAAACCATAGCTTTGACTAGATGGACATTTATTGGCAAAGTAATGTCTCTGCTTTTTAATATGCTGTCAAGGTTGGTCATAGCTTTTCTTCCAAGGAGCAAGTGTCTTTTAATTTCATAAGCTGCAGTCACCATCCACAGTGATTTGGGAGCCCCCCAAAAATAAAGTCTCTCACTGCTTCCATTATTTCCCCAATCTATTTGCCATGAAGTGATGGGACCGGATGCCCACTTTTCTGAATGTTGAGCTTTAAGCCAACTTTTTCACTCTCCTCTTTCACTTTCATTAAGAGGCTCTTTAGTTCTTCTTCACTTTCTGCCAGAAGGGTGGTGTCATCTGCATATCTGAGGTTATTGATATTTCTCCTGGCAATCTTGATTCCAGCTTGTGCTTCATCCAGCCCGGCGTTTCGCATGATGTACTCTGCACATAAGTTAAATAAGCAGGGTGACAATAGACAGCTTTGACATACTCCTTTCCCAATTTGGAACCAGTCTGTTGTTCCATGTCCAGTTCTAACTTGCTTCTTGACCTGCACACAGATTTCTCAGGAGGCAGGTAAGCTGGTCTGGTATTCCCATCTCTTTCAGAATTTTCCATAGTTTGTTGTGATCCACACAGTCAAAGGCTTTGGCTTAGTCAATAAAGCAGAAGTAGATGTTTTTCTGGAACTCTCTTGCTTTTTCGATGATCCAGCGGATGTTGGCAATTTGATCTCTGGTTACCCTGCCTTTTCTAAATTCAGCTTGAATATCTGGAAGTTCGCGGTTCACATACTATTGAAGGCTGACTTGGAGAATTTTGAACATTACCTTGCTAGTGTGTGAGATGAGTGCAATTGTGTGGTAGTTTGAACATTCTTTGGCATTGCCCTTCTTTGGGATTGGAATGAAAACTGACCTTTTCCAGTCCTGTGACCACTGCTGAGTTTTTCAAATTTGCTGGCATATTGAGTGCAGCACTTTCACAGCATCATCTTTTAGGATTTGAAATAGCTCAACTAGAATTCCATCACCTCCACTAGCTTTGTTCACAGTGATGCTTCGTAAGGCCCACTTGACTTCGGACTCCAGGATGTCTGGCTCTAGGTGAGTGATCACACCATCATGGTTATCTGAGTTATGAAGATCTTTTTTGTATAGTTCTGTGTATTCTTGCCACCTCTTCTTAATATCTTCTGCTTCTGTTAGGTCCCTACCATTTCTGTCCTTTATTGAGCCCATCTTAGCATGAAATTATCCATATACATATATTCATTCTTTTTCAGATTTTATCATATAGGTTATCACAGAATATTAAGTAGAGTTCCCCATGCTATGTAGTAGGTCCTTGTTGGTTATCTGTCTTATATATAGTAATGTGTGTGTGTTCATCCCAAGCTCTTGTTTTATCCTCAAAAAACATATCTGGATGCTTTCCAGGAGGCCAGGTACTGGGGACAGAACCACTAATAAAATGTTCTTCCCTCCCAACTTTATTATGTCCTTTTTATAGTATAAAAAGCCACATATATATTAAAGAACATTTGGGGGGAAAATATCACCATTCTAATACAACTGCTGTTAGTATGTTGATATACATTCTTCTTGGGTATATATGTATGTGTTTGTAATAATACTGAATATAAAAAATATTATCCTGCTTTTTCTGGAAATGACCATTTTTTTAACACTAGCAGCTAGGATGCTGAAAGGCAAAGGGACGGGTTTCTAGGAACATTCCACTGTCAGGGGCAGGTGGATAAACCCATGCAAATGAGGGCCTTGGGAGTTTTGAGAAAAAGCCTTCAGGGTTTTGTTTGTTTGTTATTCTAAGGTGTTCACCACCCTTCTCCCTCATTCTCCACATCAAAAACCCAAAGCAGTATTGTCCAGGGTATCAGAGCTAAGGACATGCTAATAATTTAGAGGCTTAGCCACCCCTTAGAGACAGTTTCTAAGGAGTCGGCTGCCAAGCTAAGCACCCCACCTCCTCCTAAGGACTCAGGCAGCTTCGCTCTGTTACAGGCAAAGAACACCCATCTGCTGGCAACATCAACCTTCTTCTTTTTCTTTCTTAAGGTTTCTTTAGTGCTGCCCAGGGAGAGTTTATTCCCTGAGAAACCAGCCCTGCTCCAGTGTATCTTTCAGGATGACCAAAAGATGAGCTGCCTCTGCCTCTAAAGAAGCCTTTTTCACCTTGTTCAGATATCAATCGTCAATAAATAAATCAATGAAAGTCAAAAAATAACTTCTTGCTGTTGGGTTGGACGGTACCAAGTCCAATCATTAAAATAATGCCAAACCCTTGCAGAAGAGTCCAGAGCCTTTGGGAGACACCGCCCCCGCCCCCCATTGCCTCCGCCCAGAGTTTATCTTCCCTGGTGTTATCTGATTTACCGTCACCCTTGGTGGATTCAGGTTTGTGGGGCCTGGAGCTTGTGCAGTCCAGGAGCACAACTATAGGAAAGCAAACAAGTGAATACTACAGAATTTGGTGCACAGTTTTGGAAGAATTCCAAACAAGTGAGAGGCCACTCACTTCATTTTGTTAGTTTTTCTACAGCCCTGCCCTGGGGGAGGTGGCCTCAGCTTCCCTAATTTGCCCCAAGTGAGGAGGGTCAGGGTGGGATGGGAGAACACCCTTGATCCTGGCCCTTAGCGCTGAACACTTCTTCCCAGAGAGGCTGGTATTTTCAAAAAGAACGTAAGCAGCGATGACAGGAAGAGTTAGAGTAAACTAAAATGATTAGGATTCTAAGGTAGAAGTCTGAGTTTACATATAGGAGTTGAAGCATGCAAGGGGTTTAAATATTAGCCTCGAAACCTCTTAAACTACAAAAGCTACATTATGGCCCCAAAGAGCTTTATGTCTTGTCTGCTGGTCTGCCTGAACCCACGTGATGGGAGCCCCTGACCCTGTGGCCTGAAGGAAGAGCTGTCCTGTCCTTTCCTGGCATCACTGCAGATCCCTTTTCTTTTAAAATAGTTGTTTTTTGTTTTAATCATTGGAGTAAAGTATAGCATTTCTATTACTGGAGTATATTTACAATGTTGTGTTAAGTTTCTGCTGAACAACGAAGTGAATCAGTTATACAAGCTGCATGCTCAGTCACTTCAGTCGTGTCTGACTCTTTGTGACCCAGTGACCATAGCCTGCCAGGCTTCTCTGCCCATGGGATTCTCCAGGCAAGAATACTGGAATGGGTTGCCGTGTCCTACTCCAGGGGATCTTCTCCACCCAGGGACTGAACCCAGGTCTCTTATGTCTCCTGCATTGACAGGCAAGTTCTTTACCACTAGCGCCACCTGAGAAGCCCAGTATATATATATCCCCTCCCTCTTGGACCTCCCTTCCACCCCACCTCCCTATTCTCTTCCTCTAGGTCATTATCTTTCCAAGGTCATATAGTGATGGCTACTGAAGATAGGATTCAAACCTTCATCCTCTGCTTTAAAATGCACTTTTCTTTTTAAAACCACTGTAGATTTCTTCCCTATCCTTAAGGGGAATCGTAGCCTTGGAGAAAATCAGTTGCTGTCTTGTTACTTCAGCATCCCTATGTATCCTTAATTGGAAAGATTTTGGAACAAAGAAGTAACTAGATGTATTATTTCCTGGGTTGAAAAGCAGATGGGATTATAGATATTTCTTTGTTATTTCAAATTGATTTCTACTATAGAAACTGTTCATGCTCATTGAAGAAAAACCTTTCAAATGCAGAAATTTATTTGAACAAAAATAATTAGGCAGCCATAATTGCCTTGTCTGGATGTAATAATTATTAACATTTTGGCGTACACCTCATTTTATTTACATCTGATAATTTGTTCATTAAGTTGATGCCCTATTACATTTTTGCCTTTATAATTTTTCCAACTTAACATTATGTATTACATTGTAAATATTTTACATCATAGATGTTATATTGATGTCATAATATATCATAGATATTTCCATGATATAGTGAAAGACTAGTTTGAGTATTTAAATATTCTTTAAAATACCATTTTGATGACTTCCTAATATTCCATCATATGGATAGGCTACAGTTTATTGATCTGTTCCTTAATTTCTTTACTTCTAGAGACAGGGCCTTTACAGAGAAGTATACATTTTGCACAAGGGTTTCTGTCTGAGGTGAGGGAAAGGTGAAATCCAGCTAGCATTCAGCTCCCCAGGGAGTATAACTACACAGGCTCCAGGGTAGGGCAGGAGGAGTGAGGAGTAAGGCTGGAGAACATCTTTTTCTAATTATTAATAGTACAAAGGCTTCAGGAGGTAAGTAGTAGCCTTGATGGTAGATAATACTCTGCTGAATTGAATACAGAAAATTCTTGAGTATTATCTGCTGTTGGCAGTTGCTCTCAGCATGAACTTCTGTACTTCTTTTTTCAAATAAAAAAAAATTAAAAGTTCATAATACTGCAATTGATTTTTATTTTTACTACTAATTCCATTGCACCATTCCCACCCCCACCCCCGCCCCAGAACTAGTGACTCAGAATCATGGTTCTGCAAGGAATGAGCGGTTTTTCCATTCCCTTTTATTTTCACAGTGCAGAGTCATGGATATTTTAAATGTGGTAAAAATATATCCCCATTAAAGATCAGTTTTAGCTATGGCAATTATTATTGACTGAATGTATACTAATGCAGTCTACACAATAATGCCAAGTCCTTAGGTTTCTATAATTCCAGGGGATTGGTGACTTTTGTACCTTTGAGAGATGTGTCTGTAAAGCTGAACAGTGCAGAACTTTTCCCAAAACTGGTATTGGAGAGGGCAGAAGGTCATCCCATTTTTAGAACGGTCCTGCTCCATTAGAGATGTCATGCAGAATTGTAAAGAGGAAAACTAGCGGTGCTTACGATGATTCTTTTTAGATTAAGAATTAAAATGACATTTATTTTGGAAATGTTTCTTTAGCTGCCTTCGCCACAGGAAACTTGTTGGACGATAAATGACCTAATACATTTTGCATGTCCCTGAGTTTTGGCTGATGGACCAATCTCTTCATTAGAACATCCATTTACATGATATTAATCAGCCCTGAGCACAGCTCAGAGACCCAGGCAGGGGTTATTACCCCTGTCCCAGCCAGCATTCTGGTGTGGACCTTGAATCCTTTGCTTGGAACAGAGAGACTGCAAGTGTGCAGACCAGGGTTTGGTGCTGGTCTGGGGTTAGACTTGCATTTTCAACTAAGAAATGCCAGGGAAGTAAAGATGAACTATGACTTAATGGAGCACCTGCCAGTTAAAGTATGGACACCTGCCAGTAGGCTGTCATGATACCAACTTCATCATCCTCTTCTACTAAGGAATTTGAGTTTTAGACATTCCTAAAAGATAAAGAAACTCATGGCAGTAACAATAGTCTAGGGATCAGGAGAGAACCACGTAGTTCTTTGAAGAACTTCAGCTTTAATTCAATTCTTCCCTGGCAGCTCAGATGGTAAAGAATCTGCCTGCAATGTAGGAAACCTGAGTTTGATCCTTGGGTCAGGAAGATGCCCTGGAGACTGGAATGGCTACCCACTCCAGTATTCTTGCCTGAGAAATCCCAGGGACAGAGGAGCCTGGTGGGCTATACTCCATGGGATCACAAAGAGTCAGACACTACTGACTAACACACACTAAAGAGTAAACATTGCCCTTTGTATGGAATATTCAATTGTTTTAACAGTGTAGTGAGTGTGTGTGTGTGTGTGTGTGTGTGTGTGTGTGTGTGTGTGGTGGGTCAGCCTCACTACAGCTTGTCAGGGGTTATAGGAAGCTTTCTGTTTCTTTGTATTCTTTCTTTCCTTTTATCTTTGTAAGGTTTATGTGTCTTCGTGTGTCTTCGCAGTGAGCAGACGTGTGCCTCGTGTCTATTTTCCAAGCATTTGACACAGCAGGCAGCAAGAGGAAGCAGCAGAGAATTTAGAGTCACTTACACATCAGGTGACTTTGACGAGTCACATCATCTCTTGGAGTATCAGTTTCTGCACCTAAAATAGAGATGCAGGTTATCAGAAGTATCAAGAGGTCGAAGTCTTCCAGCAGTGTTGAACGTGTGGGTACTCAGTCGCTAAGCTGTGTCTGACTCTTTTGTGACCCGATGGACTGTAGCCCACCAGGTTCCTCTGTCTATGGGATTTTCTAGGCAAGAATACTGGAACTGGTTGTCATTTCCTCCTCCAGGGGATTTTCCCAACCCAGGGGTCGAACTCGAGTCTCCTGCATTGGCAGGTGGATTCTTTACCACTGAGCCACCCACAGTGTTGGTCACCATGAAAAAGGGACAGAACACATCTCTATAACCCCCACTGGACAAGACTGGGCTAAGTCCTGGCCCCTACGTTCCAGCTCTTGCTGTCATCATGTATGACATAGATGAAGAGCCAGGAACCAGGAAGCTTGTCGCTTAGTTACCACCTTAAGACTGAGAAATTCATAAAACCCCAAGACCTGTGGGGGGCTCATCTTTCTCAGTAATAAATGAGAGGGAGGCACTGTTCAGGGTCCTTCTGGAGACAGACTTCTATGAGTCTAGAAATCAATACAATAGAACTAACAAATGGGATTCTGCTCCCTCCCCTCTGGGGATCAGAAGAAATAATGATTTAGCACTTGGCATTTTGGCCAGTTCTGCTGACTTTTCCCCAGCCAGTATTCTTCTCCTCTCTGGTTTTGCCCTTTTGATTTTGAGACGTCAGACTGTTGATCAATGATATATACTTTGTATGTTTTGTTTTGTCAACAGAAGGTGATAAAAGAAAGCCACCTTTTCTTTTCCTGTAAACAAGCGCTTGCTTATGACTCCAAAGGGGATTGATGGGAAGTATTGTGTTCTCTCCACATGCATGCCCCCCATCCCACCCCAACAGTGATAATGTGCTTTAAAAGTCTAAGAAAGAAGGTGAGTTTTATTTATTTCAGTACTGCCACTCAGCTCCTTGGCAGGGTCACAGGGGCTAACTCAGCCTGTGGGATGCTGGCCCTTACTCCCCTTTCCTGAATAAGGTTCTGATTCAATTCTAAACTTTCTGCCTTTAATAACGTCCAAGGGGTCTGTGCGAGGTTTCAGTACTGTGACTTTCCCAGTGCTTTGTCCTGGATGCCTGCCATGGCCATGTTGCCCTTGTCTGGCCTTTCCAGGGATGGGAGGCAAGCATTTGAAGTAGTGTCTTATTCTTTTTCAGTAAAGGGTGTGTGTGTGTATGTGCGTATTTTCCCAATCACAGAAAGTAGAGACTAAGTAACTCAGCTTGATTTCCTCCTAAAGTGAAGGTCATTTGTTCATGACTTCAGGAGCATTGAAAGTCCTTTGTCTATTTCCTTCCTACATCCATGGACCATGTTGCCATCTGATAGGACGTTTCAGTTGCGATGGCTTGGAAATAGCTTTTGCTCTGGCTTCCCTGATAGCTCAGCTGGTAGAGAATCTGCCTGCAATGTGGGAGATCTGGGTTCAATCCCTGGGTTGGGAAGATTCCCTAGAGAAGGGAAAGGCTACCCACTCCAGTATTCTGGTCTGGAGAATTCCATGGACTGCATAGTCCATGGGGTCACAAAGAGTCGAACATGACTGAGTGACTTTCACTTTCCTTTTCTTTCCTCTCCTTTCCTTTCCTGACCCTGTCCCATCCACGCGGGGATACAGGAGAGCCAACTCCTATCCTAGAAGAGCTTCCTGGCTCTACACTCTGCTTTCAGCCTGCCTTTGACCTTGGGTGCCAAGGACGGTCTGCCTTCTTCGACGCCTCCAGGATCCAAGATCCTATGGTCTTGCCTCATCACCTGCTGTGATGTTGAATGGGACCTTGTAGTTTTGAAGTGGTTTGGAAAATGTATTTTCTCCAACCCAGCCAAAAAGTCCATCTGAACATTCCTAAGCACTTAGAGATAATTGTGCTGATAAATAACAATGTAAATAGTGCTCCTGCAATCAAGTAACAAACAAGGACAGGGGAATAAAAGGTGAGATTATCTTTCTGTGTAATCATTTTAAGAAACCTAAGCTATTTGAGGAAAAAAAAAAAAGTGAAAAAGCAAGACTTACCTGCCTAGCTTCAAATCCAGGATTTGAGCTGGAAAATCAATGGTAGGTTTTCCCAGCAACCTTTAAGTCAGCCTCCTTCATATAACTCCTTAATCTGAAATGCCCCCTCTGCTCATGCCTGTACCACTTACAATAAGAGCTTTTATTACAATTATGAGCATGGAACACGGAAACATATCTTATGTTTGGCAAGCAAAACTGTAATACTCTATGCAAGAATTCTCTTATTAAAATGCACACAAACTCAGACCTGAGATTTATTGGTCTTTTGTCTGGTTGCGTTAAGTTCTTAAGCTGATTTTTTGATTTTACTCCTGTGGCATTTTAAAGCTTTTGTGCTTAAACTGCACATTCTGCTCCAAGCACAGATATTTCAAGATGAAGTAGGCAGCGTTTTATGGAATTTCAAAGAGATAGGGTGGCCAGATGATGAATGAACGTATTTACTATGTAACAGAGGAATGAAATGGGCCAAGATTTTTTTCCAGAAACTGGGCTTGGTTCGATAATATATTTTAATATTTCCTCCTCTTCAGGATGGTGTATATATAGTAGTCTGTGCTTTTCTCTTTATTTTTCTTGACTTAGGGTCAGAGTGACAGCTTATATGAATAGGGTCGCCAACCTTGGCTAGTTGTCTTTCTGTGTCCTTTCCTGTCTGCGGGCATCTGTGTTACATTACTCCTGGGGATGTTTCAATGGCTTCCTTGAGGTTCTTCATCTCCTTTTTTGTTCAGTTTTCTTCCTTTAACAGACCACTCAGTAATGGCTTTGAAATCTCCATGTTATTTATTCTCATCCCTTGACCAGCCAGCAGTGTTTCCGGAGGTAATCTGATGAATTGGCTTGAATAGCTCAATTTGGAGAATAGCTAACAGGCAGGGGAAGTGATGAGTATGATAACGGAGATGGCTGAGGCCCCTCATTAAATCAATACACAGTGGGGGAGGGGCCAAGTGTCAGGAAACACGGGGCACAAGGACTAGCATCGCTGGGTATTAAGTATTTACATTTTTAGATCCGAGGCAAGAAGAACTGACAATCCATTTTTCCAACTCGGGCAATCTTGTGGGTGGAGAGCTCTCCATTTATTGTTTCACTGTTATTAACCTCAGAGAGAGGAAGGGTTGTCTGTGTTTTGCCTGGTGCTGCAAAATCAAATTAACATTGACCTGAGCCCTGCTCCAGGCTACAAAGCTATGTGGAGGTGCCTCTAGGGGTGCAGGCCAGCACTAGCTCCGGGGAGGGGAGGTTTAAAAGCAACTGGAAACCACAGTGGAATTTCTAACACAAAGTAGCCTGTGATCAGTTACTTGATAAGTGTGTGTTAGAACTTGAACAGGTTTTCTGAGGTCAGTGTCAGCCAATAGGGACAGAGCAGGGCTCTAAGGATGGGAGGACTGAGATGGTGAAGGGGGAGCTGAGACGTCCTAGGTAAGAGGGTGGCAGCAGCAAATAGAAAGAGTCCCAGCCAGGGGCTAGAAGATCTGCCTTTCCACCTGCACTCCGAGTCTGCACTCCAGCATCCTGTGGGTAGGGGGCAAGCGACAGGGCCCGTCTGAATTTTTGTTTCCTCAACAGTAAATGGAGTTGTTAGGTGATTCGTCCATTCAAGGGATATTTTCTGAGCACCTACTGTGTGTCAGACACCATGTTAAGCACCACGGGTATAACAGTGAGCTGCATAGGTGAGAATCGTGCCTTCGAAGAGGATAGTCTTCTGGGGGAATATCACAAGTCATCAGGCGCTCAGTTCATTGGGAGTTAAGTCCTATGACCAAGAACAGTAAGATATGATGGGAACACCAGGCGGGGAAGCTTCCGGTAACAAGAGGGATTGAAACTGAGACAGGAAGGTAGGTAGAGGTTGGACAGCAAAGGGGAGGTGGGGGAAGGCTCTTCTGAACCTGGGAGCAACATTCCTGTTGGATGGGGATATAAAGTTTGACATGGTAGAAGCCCAGAGCTCTGAGGCTCTGGAGTGTGTGCAAGACGCTGAGTATAGCTTCCTGTGCTATTCAGTAGGCCCCAGTGGTTTATCTATTTTATGTACAGTAGTTGTGCAAGATATTGAATATAGCTCCTGGTGATATATAGTAGGTCCTGTCGAACAAGATATTGGATGCTCTGAGATGTTAAAAAGATCCAGCAAGTTCTATCATGAACAGAAGTGCTACAAACTACCTGAGTGATCTCAAACAACTCACTTAACTTCACAGAACCTAGCTTCTTAGTCTGTATAATGGGACGCTAATGGCCTGTACCTCAGAATATTGTGTGGATGAAATTAGATGATGTAGATAAAGTTTTTAGCATGGTGCTTGGAATGTAGCAAAGCTTTATAAATATTAACAGCTGAATTCTCATTGTCCTCATACCCTCTGAGCCCCCGGGATCCTTGTGAGTCTCTTTGCCATTAAGGTCAGCACACACCTTCCCCAGTGACTGTGGCCTTCTCTGGGGAGCCAAAGGTCTCCATAATGTCAGCTTAAGAAATTTCCCTGGGCTTAATTCTGGAGAGTTGCTTGCACTGGCTTAGCTTTCCCTCTTGTTTCTAGGGGTTACTGATTTAGTTTCTTTTTTTTTTCCCCAGTATTTTCTCTCATATTATTGTACCTAGGCATTTCCTGTGTAAAATCCAGATAAAATATTGGTACATGTATTTCTATCCTTATGAATAATATGGGTTTCTATCTCTATTCTTTTGACATAATGACCAATGAATAACTAGAACAACTGGGAAGCTTTGGAAAAATAATGTAATCTCTGCTGTTTAAAATGATTTTGGTCATCACTTTTCTCCTTGACACTAAGGTTAGAGTTATACCCATATCTGCTGTCTCTCTTCCAAGTACAGATCTTACTTTTAGGCTGTTTGAAAGGTTAACTTGGCCTTTAAATGTGTTCCTCCAATTTTTTCCTTCTAGCACAAGTGATTCCTGAAATAGTCCTATCAGAAAAACCCAGTACTCTAAAAATCTGGTTTATTCTAGGCAGACGACTTCCTATGTATTTGTTGCATACGTGGCACACATTTAATTGAGTATGTACATTTTAGGGCTTCCCTGGTAAAGAATCTGCCTGCAATGCTGGAGACCTGGGTTCAATTCCTAGGTTGGGGAGATCCCCTGGAGGAGGGCTTGGCAACCCACTCCAGTATTCTTGCCTGGAGATTTCCATGGACAGAGGAGTCTGGCGGGCCATGAGGTCACAGAGAATTGAACACGACTGAGTGATGAAGCACATCAGGACATTTTAAAGCACTTCAAACATGCTGTAAGCATGAGAAGTTTTGAGAACTGAATCATATTCAAAACTTAAGGACCCTCAGAGACACATTTGGCGCTCTCTGGATTTCCCAGTCCTCCATATTCTGACCTTGAATAGTTCTTTCTTTGCTGTTGACCCACGATCCAGCAGCAGATCTATGAAATATTGCAGTCAGCAAAAGGGTTTTCCTATAGTTTGTGCTTTTTTATCAGTGAGTTGAACGGTGTTGATTCACAAGTCTACGCCCTAATTCAGTAATGCAGTTCTGGAGGAAGCAGGAGCTGAGACAGGCAGTTTCATCTGAAGCCATGTGGTTCTATCTAGAGTTTAGATGCACACAGGATTTATTTGAACATGACACACGTGGTTTTGAAACAATCCCTCTTTGTCCTACATCTGTAACCTGACCTTCTAAATGACTTTGGTTAAGCAGAATCTAGGGCTTTCCTGGTGGCTCAGTGGTAAAGAGCTACCTGCCAATGCAGGAGACATGGGTTTGATCCCTGGGTTGGGAAGACCCCCTAGAGAAGAAAATGCCAACCAACTTGCCTGGGAAATCCCACGGACAGAGGAGCCTGGCAGGCTACAGTCCATGGGGTTGCTGAAGAGTCGGATATGACCTAGTGCACAATCTACTGTCTCTTAAACAAGAAGAAAGAAAAGAGATAGAAAATCTGGCAAGATGAATGGTAGATGAGTCAACGTTTGGACTACTAGAAGTGGAAGACATATCCAGAAATAAAAAAAAACCCACCTTTCAGCAAACTGAGCGCATTGATTAAGCTTTGCAAGGAAGTGTTTCTTTTGTATTTTTCTTTTTTGATGCACAGCAAAGGTATTGAAATCAAGAGAATAAATAAAAAAACAAAGAGATGGGAATACCAGACCACCTGACCTGCCTCTTGAGAAACCTGTATGCAGGTCAGGAAACAACAGTTAGAACAGGACATGGAACAACAGACTGATTCCAAACAGGAAAAGGAGTACATCAAGGCTGTATATTGTCACCCTGCTTATTTAACTTATATGCAGAGTACATCATGAGAAACGCTGGGCTGGAAGAAGCACAAGCTGGAATCCAGATTGCTGGGAGAAATATCAATAATCTCAGATATGCAGATGATACCTTCCTTATGGCAGAAAGTGAAGAAGAACTAGAGAGTCTCTTGAGGAAAGTGAAAGAGGAGAGTGAAAAAGTTGGCTTAAAGCTCAACATTCAGAAAACTAAGATCATGGCATCTGGTCCCATCACTTCATGGCAAATAGATGGGGAAACAGTGGAAACAGTGTCAGACTTTATTTTTTTGGGCTCCAAAATCACTGCAGATGGTGATTGCAGCCATGAAATTAAAAGACACTTGCTCCTTGAAAGGAAAGTTATGACCAACCTTGACAGCATATTAAAAAGCAGAGACATTACTTTGCCAACCAAGGTCCGTCTAGTCAAGGCTATGGTTTTTCCAGTGGTCATGTATGGATGTGAGAGTTGGACTATAAAGAAAGCTGAGCGCCGAAGAATTGATGCTTTTGAACTGTGGTGTTGGAGAAGACTCTTGAGAGTCCCTTGGACTGCAAGGAGATCCAACCAGTCCATCCTAAAGGAGATCAGTCCTGGGTGTTCATTGGAGGGACTGATGCTGAAGCTGAAACACCAATATTTTGGCCACCTGATGTGGAGAGCTGACTCATTTGAAAAGACCCTGATGCTAGGAAAGATTGAGGGCGGGAGGAGAAGGGGACAACAGAGGATGAGATGGTTGGATGGCATCACCAACACAATGGACGTGGGTTTGGGTGGACTCCGGGAGTTGGTGACAGACAGGGAGGCCTGGCATGCTACGGTTCATGGGGTCGCAAAGAGTCGGACACGACTGAGTGACTAAACTGAACTGAACTGAGCAAAGATGATGTCTATGGGTGGTGGAATTAAAACTCTTACTTGTAGCTATGCATGGAATAATCAGGGTAGAAGCCGATGCTGAACATAGAAGCCTATGTTCTTTTAGAATTCATCCTAGTGGGAGCTGGGCACGGGGCACAGGGCTGGGGCTGTAGAGACACAAAACCATGGAGCAACCCCCCACCCCCAAGCTCAGAACCATAGTAAAATTCCTCTTGGGATTTGGTTTTCCATTCAGTCCCCATGGCTTCCCCCAGGATCTTTCCCTTTTACCCACTTGGTTGCTTACAGTGGATCAGGCACCTGGAACCAGTGGCCCCAGGTGGGAGAGGCAGGTCTTGGCGGTGGTACTTAGGTTTTCTTTGTTTTCGGTCTTCATCATGATGAAAAGCTAGTCATGTTTCCACTAGCAAAGAAAACCTAGAGCCATGTGTTATGTACTGGTTCCATGTTCTAGCATGTTTTGAAAAGTTAACCCTTTTATCTTTTGGAAGTTTGAAGGGTCACTGAGACATGGGTGTGCTTGGGCGTGTTCCCCTCCACCATGTTATGTTTAGAACCTCTGCTCTTAGTTCATTCCTACCCAAATCCTACAGGCACCGTGTCCCTGATTCTGTTCCAAGTGACTCTAACAGTGTCCCCTAACAATGAGCTGCCTTTGTGGCTAATTCCAGCTCCGTGCATGGAATAAGCATTTCAATTCACTTCTCAGGGGCTGACAGGTTCAGGAGCTGCCATACTCACTTACTTGTTTTGTATTGTCATCAGCATTACCAGGCAGCTTTTTCAAAAGATGGACATGTACTTAGATATAGATCTCTTACTCTCTAGAAGATTGTTGCTTTAAAACTTTATACTTGGAATCCAACCTGGAGAGTCTGATTCAGTGAGTCTGGGATAGGGCCCAGGAATTTGTATTTTTAACAGGTATCTTGGGTGATTCTTATCATCAGAGAAGCCTGGAAAACACTGCTTTATTGTGTACTAGACTTTCCTGTTCTCTCTCCCACCCCAGTCACATAGACCTGTGAAATATTTGCATGTTGTTTTTGTAAAGAAGCTGTATTCTTCTATTTGGCAGCATGAATATATATGGTGATTTTGAGCCCTTGTGATTTATTTATTTATTTTACTGAGCCATGCAGCGTGTGAGATTTTAGTTCCTTGACCAGGGATTGAACCCAGGTCCTTGGCAGTTAACATGGTGAATTCTAACTATTGGGCCACCAGGGAATTTCTGAGCCCTTGTGATTTTTTAGAAATGGCGCTTTACCAGATTGATCTTCTTGATATATTTATAGTTCACTGCTTGTGCTTTTATGAACTTTGAATTGTTAAACAACTCTGATGTTTTTCTTTCTGTTTTTGTGTTTTTTTAATTGAGAATTTAGCTCATTAGAGAAACATGCTAAGGCAGATATTTAAAGTGGTAATTGACATTTTTGCTTTTTGATTTTTTTTTTTCAATTAAAAATTGGAGGAAAAGGGAAAAGGGGGAGTTGTTTCCTGGCTAGAAGGGTTCAGTTTTGCAAAATGAAAAGTGTTCTGGAGGTTGATTGCACAACAATGCAAATGTATTTAATACTACTGAAATATACACTTAAAATGATTAAGATGCAAATTTTATGTAATGTGTTTTTTATGACAATTAAAAAAAGGTCTGGGGAATTGAAGACAGGTTTATCATTCAAATAAAAGACAGAGGATAAACCTGGGTACTTCCTATTTGGCCAGGCAATGTGCTAAGAACTTTCCTACTTTTTCAACTTGCTATTTTAGTCTTTAAATGACCCTGTCCCAATTACACAGATCAAGAAATAGAAGGTCATTGAACTCAAAGGCCAGGGTCACTCAGATGTGGAGCCCAGGGTTACTCAGATGTGGAGCCCAGGGTTCTGCCCTGCTCTGCCCACCTCCACTCTCATGCTGTTTCTGGATGTCAGCTTCCACCCCGCTTAGGTCCCCTGACTCCTTCTGGAGCCTGAGCACACCCGAGCTGGAGGGGCCCTTCCTCAGACACACCTCTGTGCATGTGCTTCTCCAATGCATATTCACTCTGGGTCCCTTCAATCTCCTGAGCTGGTGAGATTTCATGTTGGCAAATTTGGAAAACTTGAGGCTTACCTGTAACAATCTTGAGCTGTGTGTGAGGGCCTCTCTAAACGGATGAATGGAGAGTGACAGAAGCCCCAGTTTGGAATGATGGACATGCAGTTCACCAACCCTCTTGTCCAGTCCTGGGTGCATAACCGATGCCCGCTAAAGCTCCCTGGGATTCGCTGTCGTCCAGTGGTGGCGCTGGGGACCACTACCCTTTGCCCTCAGCGGCTGAAGGCAGCGTCTCCGTCATGTCCTGTCGGGACTTGCCCTCCCTTGTCATAGGTTTCTGTCCCTGCCCAACCCTCCTTTCCGTCCCCTGCAGCCTGGAGTCAGCATGCCCTCGTGGACAGATCAGAGTTTTCATACTATCTGCAAAAACTTCTGTGCATCTGAGCTCAGTGGCATCAAGTTTAGAATTTAATGTCTTGGTTTCATGAACTGTATTCCTATGATTCTGGGGACTGCTTTCCTAATGTATTCCTACTCAGCTCCGCACCGCTGCTGGGCTTCTCT
Source organism: Cervus elaphus (assembly GCF_910594005.1). NCBI lineage: Eukaryota > Metazoa > Chordata > Mammalia > Artiodactyla > Cervidae > Cervus > Cervus elaphus. The sequence continues at coordinate 32,560,461 of NC_057846.1, forward strand.
CACATATTTGCTACAACATGAGTCTCTTTGTCTCCTTTCTTCTTGACATTATGCCTCCCCCCAAAAAGAAAACTTTTAGGCTGAGGGCTTCCTGGATAACATATTAGACAGAGGATTTGACAAGTTTGTGTTCACCATCAAATGTGACCTTCTGTTTCTATCCACTTAGGATCTGTATCCTGCCTGCCATCCATTTTTCTACCCATGATTTCATCTTGTATAAGTCACTTCATCTCTCTGGGTTCCAACTGTGTGGTGGTGATTTAGTTGCTAAGTCATGTCCGACTCTTGCGACCCCATGGACTGTAGCCTACCAGTCTCCTCTGCCCATGGGATTCTCCAGGCAAGAACACTGAGGTGGGTTGCCATTTCCTTCTCTACTGAGTTTCAATTACTCATTTATTAAATGAAGGTCCTTTCTAGTCTGAGCATTCCAAGACTGCATTGATTTCCCTCGCTATTCCTAGTTCATTAGCCCTGGATTGCTCTCTTTACTTGGAGAAAAAGCAGGGTTGACACAGCCCACCCTTGGTTTCTCCTACCAGGGCCCCCAAAGACACTCTGGCACCTCCTCCTGGCCTCTGGGGCTATGATGACTTGATTTTTCCAGATGGAGGTGGAGGCTGGAGCTTTGTTTTAGGAAGTGGCTCAGAGAGACTGAATCAGAGCTCAGGATAATCTAGTCTTACTATATAGTGACCTGATAGCTCAGTTGGTAAAAATCCGCCTGCAATGCGGGAGACATGGGTTCGATCCCTGGGTTGGGAAGATTCCCTGGAGAAGGGAAAGGCTACCCACTCCAGTATCCTGGCCTGGAGAATTCCATGGACTGTATAGTCCATGGGTTCACAAAGAGTTGGACACAACTGAGCGACTTTCACTTCCACCACATAGTAACTGGTATCAGAGGAGCCCTAGTGATATAAGCTGCCCCAGTTTTCTTACTCACATTCCTTTGTAAGTCCCCTGCTTGTAAAATAAGGTTATGATAATACTCTGAAAACCTAAACCAACCCTCAATAACTTCTATCTTTTGCTGAATATGTTTCTTAAACAACTTTTCTTCAATTCCAGCTAGCTTTTGAGTAGTTTTTTTTCCTCCACAGAGTTTTAAGAAATGCTTCCTCAGCAAATTGAGAATAAGATGGTATATAAAAAGGTTGTCTCTCACTATCTTCACAACTCATTCCAAAATATTACTTTAGAAGCTTTTGTAATTCAGATGTAAACTTCATAAAAGTGACAACATATAAAAAAGTCTGCAGGATCATTCCAGAGTAGTCAAAACTGAAAGCAGTCAGAACCAATATCTTTAAAGATGCCAATAAAGTTGATGATGAGTGTAGCTATGTTTTGGGTACCATGATCTGTGAGAAAGACATAGGAGGGCATTCTTTCTCGGTTATGGAATATTATAGAACACTCAGCCTTTATATAATGGGAGTGCTTACAATGAAAGAGCATTAAATTGTTAAATCTGAATCTTACTTTCCATTAATGTATTTGTTAATGATTCTGTGTTGATTCTGCATTCATTATAAATTTCATTCATTCATTCAAGTATTTATTCAAAAATCATCCTTGAATCCTATCTGTCATGTTTCAGGGTCTGGGTGAAGCTTTGGCATTCATTAGAGCATTGGAGAAGGAAATGGCAACCCACTCCAGTATTCTTGCCTAGAGAATCCCGTGGACAGAGGAGCCTGGTGGGCTGCTGTCCATAGGGTCGCACAGAGTCGAACGTGACTGAAGTGACTTAGCATGCATGCATGCATTGGAGAAGGAAATGGCAGCCCACTCCAGTATTCTTGCCTGGAGAATCCCAGGGACAGGGGAGCCTGGTGGGCTGCCGTCTATCGGGTAGCACAGAGTTGGACACGACTGGATCGACTTAGCAGCAGCAGCTGCAGCAGAGCATTGAATAAGGCAGGTAATGAATTAAATAATAACTGATTGTGATAAGTGCCATGAAACAAATAAAATGGTGTAACAGTAATAGGCTAGGAATCACTGAAATCTTAGCTTGCTTACCCTTTTGGTTTTTTGATTTCTGATTCTATTTTCTTTCCCATTGTTCCTCCGGACCAGTAATTCCCTAACTCAAGTTCAATCAGAAAACAACCAAGTAAATGTCTAAGAGAGCTGAGCTGTATTTGCGGTTGCAGATAAACAGGCCTCCTCAGTAAACACTCCCACTTAGCACCTTTCTTGCCTTTTGGATATCCTCATTTAAAAAAAGATTTTTTTATAAATGTCTTCAAGGTATGGTCTTGAATCATAAAGTTATGTTTCAAGGCAATTAAAAAATGCTTATATTCAACATAGCTCTGTTCAAATTCATGATGTTAATTTTCTGAAATAATATTGGCAGACAAGAAATGAAATTGACCAACATCCAAAGTGTGGACTCGCAAAGAGTTTTATAACTTCACCATGAAAAGAAGAACTTGTTCCACGGTTCCCCACCCTCTGTCCTTTGTTCTGGCCTGGTTTTCTGGAACCCTTAGTTCTGACTTAGGTTTCCCTACTGATTGATGGACATCAGCAAAGCACCTATCTTCTATGTCTTCTTATCACTAATTTGTCTCATTTGTGTACCTGTTGCCTGGTTTAGATGAGTCAGACCTTCAAGAATGCTCTTTGTATGTTTCTGTTACTTTTCTATACCTTTGAATATAAGTTGGAATTGCTTGCGTAGGTTAGCTCTATCTTCAAATTTTGTTTTGTCTGCAAAATAATTAAAAAGTAATGAGGTTTGTATGAATGAAATTTAACAATCGGTCTCCCCACCATGGAGCCTGTGCCAAGGCAATAAATTATAACTAGTGTTTAAAGCAACACGTCTGGTATGGAGGAAACCAAGTGGCTCTCTTCAAGTGAAAGAAAGACAGGAGAGGTTTTCTATATTAATGAGAAGCTCTACTTTAATTCTGTTGGGAGGGCTGCTGGTGGCATTCGAGGCTGTATTGTATTGGGTTGAACATCTGTCACTGGCTTACAGAGCTGTTAATCATTCATTTCACATTCAGACATCAGTATTCATTAAAAACTCTCCATTCGGGCAAGTCCTTCTGGGAGAAAGTACCCTATTTGGGGGTCTTAGTTTTTTTTCTTTTCTTAAAAAAAAAAGGTTCAATTTTAAACATATTTCTTCAGCCAGCAGCAAGCAGCATCTGGCAGGGGGAGGTGGGAACTTGTCATACATGCAGATGACCAAGCAGCTTGTCTCCAGGGGAGGCTTAGTGTGGTAGGAGCAGGATTCAAAATTAAAATTTAAAGTCACCAATTTCCATCTTGATTTCTCACCTACAAGAAAATTTCAAAGTCGGTGCAAATGCCATTCCATTAACATTGCTCAAGAGTCTTGCATATTTTTCTTGGGAGGTTGTATAAAGCCTGAGCCCAAGTACCTGGATGGTTAGGGCAGTCTTTCACTGCCTCACCTACTTGGAAATCCAGGCACACACACAACGTCTGAAGGTCTAAACAGAAAACAGCATGTCCTGCTCCAACAAAAATCGAATGATTTTTCCGTATCTGCAGCAGAAAACTAATCCAGCAGTGATTTCTTCCACCAGACCCACTTTACAGCTCTGGTGTATATTAAAAATGCAAGAAATATGCCCTGTGACCCATGACTGCTTATTCCCCATTTATGAGACATGACTATTCCTTGTGTTACCTGTATGGCAATTACCATACATCATCACACCCACAGCCTCTCAATGATTCATAGAGAAATTAATGTACACTGCATTCTTTTCATGTAGGCGAGCATATTAGAATAAATCTGTTAGGTTTAGTACAAATGAAGTCCACAGCCCTAACAACCCCTATCAAGAAAAAACAAACACTGGTCTGAGAGAAACTATTTTCATTTAGATGGAATGAAAAAAACAGTCTCCAAGGAATGAGAATATAAAGTATAAACTTCTAAAACCTCTAAATCCCAGCAGTGCAGGAGAACGTGGCCGGTGTAGCCGGAAGCCTGCAGAGTAAGCACGTTTGGTCTCAACTCCTGGGCACTCTCCCTTAGCATCTTTCCAATCCTGGAAGGCTCCATGGACATGCAGTCACGGACACCCACCCCAGGACCAGAACTGGTTTTATCCAGTACTGAAGGCAGATGCTTGGTCTCCTTTCACAGGACACCTGAGTGTTTATCGGTCTGAACACAAACTTTAGACCAGCAGAATATTTCCAAGTGGGGGGTCGGAGGCTGGGAGCCACATCCTGCCCCCCATCCCAACCCAGCATCGACAGAAGTCTCAACTCGTGGTCTGAACTTACTACCATTAAGTGTCTTTTGTCAGGCTGTATTTGAAGTGACTGGCCCTCACCAAGTTTTAGTTGCAGCTTAAAACTGAAGTGGCCAGAAAACAAGAAGAAAATACAGTGAGGGAAAACAAACAAACAAACAAGACTTTTGTTTGTCCCAGATGGCTTCTGTGCTTTGTAACAGCTCATCTGGATTCAGTCTCTTGGAACTCAAACAACGTGGTTATATGTGCCATAAGATGTGGGCTCTTACAACCCAGTGAATTCCCAAGTTCAAAACCACATGGAAAGGGCAAGAGGCATATACCTGCATAAAAGTATTGCTGGGAGCATTTTTTTTTCCTTTTTAAACTTTTATTTTTAAATAATTTCAGGGTTTAAAAAATGCAAATAGGTACTGTTTGTCCTTCAACCAGAGTCCCTGAATTTAACATGTGACATAGTCATAACTATGGGAGTATTTCAGTACAATGATCAAAATTGGGAGATTAACCTTGACACAGTACTAAGATCTAATCTTCAGACATCCAAACTTTGCCTGTTGTCCCATTAAAGTTCTTTTCCTGGTCCAGGATCCAATGAAAGATCTCATCTGGCATTTAATGTTCCTGTCTTCTTAGTTTCCTTTTATCTGCAATGTTTCCTCTGTCTTTCATGACCTGGACACTTTTGCAGAGTAAAGGCCAGTAATTTTGTGGAATATCCCTCAGTTTGGGTTTGCCTGAAGGCTCCTGGTATTGAGATTCAGGTTGTGTATCTTTGGCAGGTGGTGCTGTGAAAGTGCTGCACTCAATATGCCCACAAATTTGGAAAACTCAGCAGTGGCCACAGGACTGGGAAAGGTCAGTTTTCATCCCAATCCCAAAGAAAGGCAATCCCAAAGAATGCTCAAACTACCGCACAATTGCACTCATCTCACACGCTAGTAAAGTAAAGCTCAAAATTCTCCAAGCCAGACTTCAGCAATACATGAACCGTGAACTTCCAGATGTTCAAGCTGGTTTTAGAAAAGGCAGAGGAACCAGAGATCAAATTGCCAACATCCGCTGGATCATCGAAAAAGCAAGAGAGTTCCAGAAAAACATCTACTTCTGCTTTATTGACTATGCCAAAGCCTTTGACTGTGTGGATCACAATAAACTGTGGAAAATTCTGAAAGAGATGGGATTACCAGACCACCTGACCTGCCTCTGGAGAAACCTATATGCAGGTCAGGAAGCAACAGTTAGAACAGGACATGGAACAACAGACTGGTTCCAAATAGGAAAAGGAGTACGTCAAGGCTGTCTATTGTCACCCTGCTTATTTAACTTATATGCAGAGTACATCATGAGAAACACTGGGCTGGAAGAAGCATAAGCTGGAATCCAGATTGCTGGGAGAAATATCAATAATCTCAGATATGCAGATGACACCACCCTTATGGCAGAAAGTGAAGAGGAACTAAAAAGCCTCTTGATGAAAGTGAAAGAGGAGAGTGAAAAAGTTGGCTTAAAGCTCAACATTCAGAAAACTAAGATCATGGCATCTGGTCCCATCACTTCATGGCAAATAGATGGGGAAACAGTGGAAACAGTGTCAGGCTTTATTTTTTTGGGCTCCAAAATCACTGCAGATGGTGATTGCAGCCATGAAATTAAAAGATGCTTACTTCTTGGAAGGAAAGTTATGACCAACCTAGATAGCATATTAAAAAGCAGAGACATTACTTTGCCAATAAAGGTCCGTCTAGTCAAGGCTATGGTTTTTCCAGTGGTCAGGTATGGATGTGAGAGTTGGACTATAAAGAAAGCTGAGTGCCGAAGAATTGATGCTTTTGAACTGTGGTGTTGGAGAAGACTCTTCAGAGTCCCTTGGATTGCAAGGAGATGCAACCAGTCCATCCTAAATATCAGTCCTGGGTGTTCATTGGAAGGATTGATGCTGAAGCTGAAACGCCAATACTTTGGCCACCTCATGCCAAGAGTTGACTCATTGGAAAAGACCCTGATGCTGGGAGGGATTGGGGGGCAGGAGGAAAAGGGGACGACAGAGGATGAGATGGCTGGATGGCATCACCGACTCAATGGGCATGAGTTTGAGTAAACTCCGGGAATTGGTGATGGACAGGGAGGCATGGTGTGCTGCGATTCATGGGATCGCAAAGAGTTGGACGCGACTGAGCGACTGAACTAAACTTAACTGATCTTTGGCAGGTAAATAAAAAATGTCCCATTACTGGTAAGGTTCATTTTGGTTAAAGTGATGTGTCCTGGTTTCCTCCATTTTATGTTTTTTTCTTAATTTAGGTAGAGTTGATGTACATAATATTTTATGTTTCAGGTGTATAATATAGTGATTCACAATTTTAAAGATTATATTCCATTTATAGCTATTATAAAATATTGGCTATATTCCCTGTATTGTATAATGTATCCTTGGAGCTTATTTATTTTATACTTAGTAGTTTATACCTCTTAATCTCCTACCCCTGTCTTGTCCCTCCCCACTTCCCTTTCCCCGCTGGTAATCACTACTTTGTTCTCTATATATCTGTGAGTCTGTTTCTTTTTTGTTATACTCACTAGTTTGCTTTAGTTTTTAGACTCCATATATAAGTGGTCTCATGCAGTATTTGTCTCTGTCTGACTTATTTCACTTAGCATAATACCCTCCCAAGTCCATGCATGTTGTTGCAAATGGCAGAATTTCATTCGTTTATCTAGTTATTTTTTCCCTTTGTAAATACTAAGTCTCTTATAAGGAGGTAATTTGAAACTATATATCCTACACCATATACTCACCTATTACTTTTCTTACCTGAAGCAATTATTACTGTGATATTTTTCCAAATGGTGAGTTTCTATCATTCCTTCTATATTTTTTAGTTGAAAATATATAGTAGAGAAGAGGTTCCTTTTCTCTCTATTTATTTTAAAATTGTTTATATCAGTAAGAGCTCATGAATTCTTATATTTTTCCTATGAGTTATTAATCCATTACACTATCATTTATTTTCTTGTTCAAATTATCCCCAGGTTTGGCCTTCCAACGAGGTCCTTTTTGACATGTTCTTATCATTCCTTGGGTATGTTCTCACTTTCTGACGTATCAAGTTGTTCCAAGCTCATCTTCTTCTTCCTCTGCCCCAGCCCCCAAAATCAGCCATTCCTTCAAGGAAGACTGTTCCTTTTCTTGGAGAATGGTGTGTAGAGTCTAAGTTCTTGGAGTTGGTTGTTATTGCTACTAGGACATCATTACTTCTAGGCCTCTCAGTGGGCAGAGCTATATATATTAGAAACACATCTGTTTCTGCCTGTACACATATTAAAATCCACAGGTGCCTACTATCTCTAATTGCAATCAAATCCATGGAGCTCCCTTTTTACCTTCCTCCTTTCTCATTTGAAGCTCCTTTCTCTGACACTGAGAACTCTAGTCCTTGTATATTTAATTACCTGCACAATCCTAGAATATACGTAAGCTAGTTTAACATCTTACCTTAAGTGCCTGAGCTTTGTTACACAAGTGAGAAATTACATGTGAATTTTAAAATGTCATTTAAAAAATCTTCACTTTTCTTTCTCATATCATCATCCTTAGTAACTTTCTATAGTAATGTAAATTTTACTTTTTATTCTTCCAGAGACATCACAGGCTGTCTTATTTCTTACTTAGGATTTCACAAGAGAGGCTCTTTTTCAAGTCACTTTTATAGGGGGAGTGTTGGGAATGGAATAAAAGTACACTATTTTTCTTTCTCTGATTTTACTTAGAGTATTTCAAACAAAACAAAAGAGGATTGTTAGCCAGTCCTTCTATTTCTTTTCAATACAGTCACCTCGTCCTTTCATCTAGTTTAATTTTTATATTAATAGAATACAGAACCACCAGAGCTCTCCACATGAAAAGCACTGATTTCTGCCCAATTTCTGGATAAGTTAGGACGATGAAGAATGTGAAGCGTTTCTGGAGACCTGGAGATTTATTGAGATTATCCCAAGCAAGGATGCTACCCTCTTGTTAAAGACAGAACTGACAAATGCAGCAGTCTCAATATTTCTCTCTACTCTATAATACCCTAAAATCATTGGCCTGGGATCTTTAAGACAGGATGTAGAGCAACATTGCTGCCACATCGATCATCACTGCAGAGGAACTGAGATGCATGAAAATATTGTCAATGCAGTTTTTGCCATGAGAAAACAGTCCATGGATCTCTACTCTGTGTCTCTGCTTCAGTTAAACATAGGATGCCAACAGTAGGTCAAAGTCAAGGCAGTTAACACCCTACTGGTTACCCTCCGCAAATTCACCAAAGTCCTACATTTGTTCAGTGCAGAGTTGATCATTTCTTTAGGACCAGCTCTACCTAAAATAAGAAAGAGTGAGAAAAAAAATTTATAGAATATATAGACCCACCCCCTCACCTGTCCAAGATATTCGTACTATATTTCTGTTAGCTCAAGTAAGTAAAAGCAATCAACATTAATGGGTTAAACCCCATCGAAACAAAGATTGTTTCACAAACAATTCAGCTGCATTACTATTACAAGATCGTATCTTCAAAATAAAAAATGTCACAATAAGGTTTAAAATAAAGGGGTAGGAAAAGATAAATTAGGAAAGCATAATAAAAATACAGCAGGTGGCAAGATTATCATACAAAGTAAAATTAAAAACAAAAGGCTCTAAATGGGACAAGATGATATTAAAAATAATAAAAAATACAATACACAAAACCTAGAATTATAAAATGTCACGCACTGATTAGCATAACAAAAATGTACATAAGGCAATAAAACTATTAGGAAATTTATGAGAATTTAATAGATCTCAATATTAGTGGTAGATTTTAGCCTTACTCTTTCAGTTTTAAGACAGATTGAGTAGTTTCAAAATAAATAAGACCATAAATGTTTTGAATCTGTAGTAAACTTAATTGTAGACATAAAAAATTTTGTTCTTTACAGAGTTTTCTTCAAATCCCCAATGAACATTTGTAAAAGCTGATCATATATACTGGGCCACAAAGAGAATCTCAATAAAATGCAAAAATTAGTATTACTATAAGATATATTATTTGACTATAATATAATAAACTGGAAATTAACTATTAGAAGAAGACAAAATGGTATAACAACTTAAAATTTATAGCAAAACTAATTTTATCATACCTCTTGAGTAAATGAAGAAATCGAATCTACAATCCAGACTACTTTGAGATCATAAAAGTGGAAATAGAATGTATCAGAACCTATGAGTATTAATTCAGCCAAAACCATACTTAGAGAAAAATCCAGAGCCTTAAATTATCTTGTGATCAGATCAGAAACATGGAAATATAAAATTTAACTCAACAAGTTATTTTAAAAGTGACCAAAATAAAGTTGGAAAAATAAATTAATAAAGAACTAGAAAAGCGAAAGTTTAAAACGATACAGCTGGTTTTTTTCTTCTAAAACATCAAGAGAGAGTAATGCTGATAAATCTAGCCAAGAAAACACTAAAGAAGATATATGAGTACAAAAAGAGTGAGAAATGGAGATATAACTACACATATAGTTTTAAAATTATGAGGGAATGACTTTTATGCTAAAAGTGTTGACAATCTAGATTAAAAGCATTCTTTCAAGGAAAATTTAAAATATCAAAATTGACAAGATAGTATCAAACTTAAATATCAGAGATCAATAATCAGAGACTGACAATTTTGTTTAAAATGAATTATACTTCCAGATGATGTTACAAGAAGATGAACTTCAAAAAAACTGATAACTGCTATGTTATTTAATTCTGTCAGAGTGTAAAAAAAGATGGACACTCACCAATTCAATTTTTCAGGCTATCATAATCCAGATTCCAAACCCACTAAAAATGATAAAATTGTATACAAAATACTTTATAAATATACATGTAAATATCCTAAATAAAATTTTAGTACTAATCTAACAGCTAATTAAAAGAACAGCATGTCATAATTTAATCAGCTTTCTTTCAGGAATTATTACCAGCATCCAACCTTGTTATGAAGACTAAGTCAATGAGATGAAATAAGTATGATTATTTTCTAATGATATATTTTCATACGTAGAAAATCCAAGAAAATCAGCTGAAAAAATATTGAAACTAATAAGTATGATCAGTAAAATGTAGAGAAAATTATGTACAAAAGCCAATTGCTTTTTTTCATATAGAAATTGCTGTTAGAAAATGTAAGGGAAAAAAGATTCATTCATAATAGTAATAAAACTATTAATTTATGTACACAGAATATGATTAAAAAGAAAGGTGAAAAATCTCTTTGAGGAAATCTGTAAAACTCTGATAGAAATAAAGGGAAGAAATGTCCTAAATCAATGGAGAAAGAACAGGCAGAGGTTGGTGGTAGGCTGATTCTAGTAGGACAATGTTTATTGTATTTCCCATTAGTTAAACACAGCAGCAAACAAAAGCACTACAGTGTTCTTAAGGAAGTAATCAGAAAATATTATTAACACGGCATCGTTTCCATATTAAACAAGCTTCTGATTTACTCAATACTATTCAACATTTTTTATAGTTTTGAAATTTGGACAAGGCACATGTCACAGGTAGTCATTTGACAACGTTTTCTGTCTTCAGTGATTCCTCCTCAACCCTATATGCAGAACAGACTCATCATCCCCGAGACCCTGGCACAAAGCAGGAATTATCTACCGTATGTATCTTTTGCTGGAAAATGGCCATGTAGAATTACGTGTGCGGCAAATAGGAAGTTAACCAGGTTCAGCAAGCAATTTTCTCCCAAACCTAAAGATTGGTTCATCCCGGGAAGTCAGAAAGCTGATTAAACATCTGCTCTTTGAGACCCATCACCCTGTGTCAATCACCAACAGCTTTGAACAGCTCTGAACTGCTCTGTAGAGCACGTGCCGGTTACGATTTGAGACTCCAGAAAGATGCCAATAATACGCTACTTTTCATTTCATGAGTCTTTGGTCTCTAAGACCATAATCTCTGTTTACTAGATTATCTATTCTGGGACATGCATATTTTGTTCCCATCCACAGTCAATGTACCAAGACCTATACTTCAAACAAGCAGATTCTGTGATCTATGAAGATTCTGTGAAAACCAAATATATAATTAATCAGGGGTCCCAAACACATTCCTTTGGAACCATCATGACTCTGCTCTGTTCCTTTCACTCTCCTGTGGGATCTACAAGTCCACCCAGTAAGCCTTACCTTCAAGATCTATTCCAAGTTTCACCGTTTCTTCACTACTTCTGTCGTAGCCCAAACCTCCATTATTTTAGCTTAGATGGCTGCAGGAGCCTTTGACTAACCTCCCTACTTTCACTGGGGTCGGGGGAGGGCCTTTTGTTTTTAAATGAAAGTCACAGCATATTGTTTCTTTCTTGTAAACCTTTCAATGACTTTTTGTCCTTTGCTCAGGGCAAAAGCCAAAACCTATACAATGGTCCATAAGTACAGTGACCATATAGTTTATGGTCATTTTTAGAAGGGACAGTTTTAGAAGGAAAGGAGAGCTATTATAAATTATCCCAGAACAATAGGCATAAACAGGGCTATCTCAGACAAATGAGGTGTATGGTCACTCTGCTTATAAAGCCTTGTAGGATCTACCCACCCCCTGCTACTTATCAGCCCTCATCACCCACCAGTACCACTCTCTCTCTACTCTGCCCCAACAAGCCTCCTTGCTAACATGCTAAGCCTCCTCTGAACATGCTAAGCATGCTCCCACCTCAGGACATTTGCACTTGCTCTTCCCTCTAATTGGAATATTCTTCTCCTGGGTAAGTGCATGTCTTACCCTTTCCTCTCTTGTAGACGCTGCTTAAATATCCCCTTATTAGGGAGACCCCCTTTGACCATCCTGTAAATTATAGTCATCTCGTCTCCCCTACCCCTTCCCCCAGTGTTCCTTATTCCTCTCATTCTGCTAAATTTTTCTTCTGTTTTGCTTATTACCATCTGTCATGTTAGATGGTTATCTCTTATTGTTTATGGTCTGTTTTCTCCCACAAGAAGGTTAAGCTCCGTGAGAATGAGGACTTTAATTTACTCATGATTATATCTCCAGCTCTCAGAACTCTGCCCAGCATGTAGGCAGCAGGATGAATATCTGTTGAAGGAATGAGTGAGTGGCTGAAGTGAAGAGACATGTGGAAAATCATGGCGCTCCCTGGGGAGTAGCATGAAATATTTATGCTTAATCCCATCAATGCGAAGTAGAAATACTTTATCAGTGGCAAGTATGAACGTGAGGTCTTTGTAATATAAAATCACAAACACAAAAGTCCACAAGCAGTATCAGCAAAAATGAAGCCCAGCAAATGATTGAACTACCAAAGATGGGCTGTTTCAAGGTTTTTAGGTTCATATTTGCTTGCATCTTATTAATTGATTTTGTCCTTTTACTCTTGCAAGTACTAAAATTCTTGTAAGAGATACATTGGAGATAAACATATAATTTTGCACATCTTCTCCTTTAGCTTGACTGTTTCTGAGGAAAGAAATCCACTGGTCACAGATTTTAGTCATGGTGCAACCTGGAGTGTTCTGCTGACGTACAGCTTAAAAACTAGTGTAATAAATCACAACCAGTAAATAGCCCTTGGAGAGCTTCCACATTCCTGCTAACATTGAGCTCTGTATAAAATATCAGTCAGTTTAATAAAGGAAAATTGGGATCTCATTTGTTATAATTCTGTTATAATTACCATTTTAATTAAATTAGTTACGGGAGATTGAATATATTTTCCAGAAATGTTCAATATTCATGTTTTTTCTTCTGTAGATTTCTATTAATCTCCTGTGTGAATTTAGGTATTGTGTTAGTCTTTTTATTCTTGAATTATTAGAGCTCTCTTTCTATGTCAGGGTCATTTGCATACAAGAGACCTTGGTCATTTGTACTTTTGTTTCCTATTGTCTTTTGCTATGTAGAAGATGGGTACATAAGTAGTTCCTGTACAATATTTTGCTTTTGGTTTTATATTGATAAAGCTTTCTACACTTATGTATATGTGGAAGGTTGTGGGAAAGTAGTTGTATCTGTGCTTGTGTGTGTATGTGTATCTTTGTTCCCTTTGTTGTCATCAAGTGAGGCAAAAGTCCTATGGGTAATAGTTTATTGCACACATATCACCTTGTGTCTCTCAGGCAGCCAGTCGGGGAGTAAATCATACTGACTCTCTCTGGGCACAGCAGATTGGTGTGAAACAAATGCTGTGGACTAGCGGGCGTGTCCCGCTGTGGCAGCCACAGTCTTCATTGCCGGGAGACAGACAATCTCAGGAATGGTGGAGTTCATCATTGCTTGCTTTTTTACCTTTTTTGTCCTTTCTCCTTATCCTTCCATTCTTCCATTCCAATTTCTTTTTTCTAAGCTGCTGAACAAGTTAATAAGAATGGGGATTGATTTGTCTTAAGAAAAGGCAACTACAAATTGCACTGTAAGTTTCCCAAGCATTAGTAGGGCTTCCCTGGTGGCTGAGATGGTAAAGAACTTGCCTGCAATGCCAGAGACCTGGGTTCAATCCCTGGGTCAGGAAGGTCCCAGTGGCAGGACTACATTTTATTAATTTTTGAATCCTCAAAACCTAGAACACAATACATACATTATGCATTAGTCGGCATAATTTCAAACTTGCAGCAAATAAGGAATTTCTTTGAGTATACTAACAAGAATACAACTTGAAGCCATTGACCCAATTTTGATCAAAGTTGAAAGCTTTGAGTTAAACACAAAATAAACACAATAGTAGTACAGGGAAGTTTTGGAATCTTTTCCCCTAAAACAAATAAAAGAAAATGACTCTTTTGGAGTGCTCCTGCTCTTCTTATTGGTCTTTAGATGGGACATAGACCAGCTCCTTCTGTAAGATTCTCTTGGATTTCTGATGCTATCAAATTTGGAAGGAAAGATGGAGGAGGCAAGATGCATTACAAGTGGTCACTCAGTCTTTGCAGCATCCTTTCTCTATCTGAGATGTGACCTCCATTTGGGAGCCTGGCTGCTGTCCTTCCCCTGGCAATGACCTGGACTGCAGACAGCTGAGATGGAAGGTCCTAATACTTACATCAAACCCATTTTTGCTGGTGACCCTGCCTTCCTCTGTCCTAAGTCTGATGACTGGCATTTGCTCCATTTTCTCTTTCTCTGCATCATTATCATGTAAAGCCCAGGGCTGACCCATCTCTTTAGAATCTGCACTCTGACTGGATTGAACTCCATAGGAGTTTTGAACTCCACCTTCTTCTCCATTCAAGGTTTGAGGCTGTGTTTTCCCATGACTGAGGAAGGAATCCCACGTCTCATGTCAATCACAGGCAGCCCCGATGCCAATACCACAGAGCTTGCTATGTTCTCTCGACCACCCGGGCTATTCCCCATACTTGCAGCTACTTCCTCTCCATCCCCCAGGGGTGAGGTCTGGTTGTGACCCCTTCCGAACTCCTCCATGTGCCCATGGCTTACTGGACTTGACTCAGCTACATTCCAAGATGCTGCTATTGTAAACAAACTAAAGGAGCATGACATTAACAAACTCAAAAAAACTCCCAATTGAGAGGCTTCACAGTCTATATTAACAAGATGGTTTGTCCTTGGCCTTTACACTGAGCTCTTTTACCATTTGCCACCATCTTAAATACCATTCCTATCTTTTCCATTTCTTCACCAAAATCTCTTCCTCTTTCATGGCAGGTCTTCTAAAGAACAGCTCAGCAGAGTGTGAGACTAAGCAATTTAGAATGTGTAAAGGATGCCAGGTTCTTGGAGAGGCAGGAGGAGATGGCTCATACAGGCTGACTTCAATGTAAGATTTATCTCCTCCCAGGTTAGATGAAGCCAGCTCTGTTTACCTGTGTATCTATAATTATTCATGCCTTTTCAGCACTTGCGAGCAATACACTTTAGCTATTATTAGCAGAAAAGGAACTTATTGGTAGAATATGGAGTAGCTTACAGAATTAATAGTGAAGATGGAGAATCCAGCAAGTACCAAGGGAAGCTGGGTGGTTGGCACAGGCTAGAACACACAATAGATGCAGCCTGGTCACGGTGCTGCTGCCAGCACTGCTACTGGCGTGGGTTGCCCCTGGACCCTGAATGCTGCCGATGTTGCCACCAAGATGAGCTCTAAATTATCACCGCTCCTAGAAGTCATTGCTCCAGATTCAAAAATCTTAGGCAAGAGTGAATCATGACAGCATTTTGGTTGTAACCTCATGCCTTGCTGCTTTCCATGAAGGCTCACACAAAGGCAGAATTTGAGAAGGGAGTTCAGAGGCTGGATGGCCAAAAATATGGCAAATCCTTATTTTCCTAATAACTTACTTGAGAAGACACATCATATATCAACAGAGGCTCCCGAGAGTGTTGCTGATATTTGTCTAATCAAAAGACTAGCCTCAACGGCCAAAAGGCAGAAAACTGAAATGTAAAGACCTGGAATCTATCACATATTCATGGACTCAGTGTCTGTCCTCCCCTGGATGGTTGACCCCATGAGGTTAGGGTCTGACTGTCTTGGTGGTATTACATCCCAGTGCCTCTCAAAGGGTATTATAGGTTGAATCTGTCCCTCTCAAATTCACATGTTGAAGTCCTAACCCATATGAATGCCACCTTATTTGGAAATAAGGTCATTGAAGTTGTAATTAGTTAAGATGAGATCATACCGGAGTAGAGTGAACTCCTAATCCAACACGACTCGTGTGCTTATAAAAAGGGGAAATTTGGACACAGATTCACATACAGGGAAAGCACCTTGTGAAGACAGGAGTTATGCTCCCAAAGTTAAGGAATTTCTAGGAGCTTGGCTGGAAATAGACCCTTCCCTAATGTCTTCATCGTGAGCATGGCCCTGCTTTGACCTTGGACTTGCAGACAATAAACTATGAGACAATAAATTTCTGTTGTATAAACCACATAGTTTGTGGTACTTTGTTATGACAACTCCAGGAAACTAATACAAAGGGCCTAGCATAGAAAATGATGAATATTTATTTGAAGGAATGTGTAAAAAATTGTCTTGTCCCTTTACTGGCT
This sequence comes from Cervus elaphus, assembly GCF_910594005.1. Lineage (NCBI taxonomy): Eukaryota > Metazoa > Chordata > Mammalia > Artiodactyla > Cervidae > Cervus > Cervus elaphus. The sequence continues at coordinate 32,576,784 of NC_057846.1, forward strand.
GTAAGATATTTTCTTTAATTAATTAAATTTATTTTACCTTTGATTGTGCTAGGTCTGTGTTGCTGCATGAAAGCTTTCTCTAGTGGTAGCAAGTGGGGGCTACTCTTTAATGGCAGTGCAGGGGCTCTAGAACACTTGGACTTCAGCAGTTTTGGCTCATCGACTCAGTAGTGTTGTACATGGGCTTAGTTGCCCTGGGGCATGTGGAATCTTCCCAGACCAGGTATCAAACCCTTGTCCTTTGTGTTGGCAGGATGATTCTTAACCACTGGACCACCAGGGAAGTCCTAGCTGTGAGTTATTGATGAATAGATTTTATTCCATGAGATGGAAGAAATGTCTGACTCATTTCATTTCTTTAAATCAAATGTATTCTACTCCACATCCCACAGGGTTGGTGGTAACTTTAGTGTTACGATGGGTCCCCCTCTGCCACACATCCCAGGCCATTGTAAAGGTCCTTGGGGTCCTAGATCATTCAATACCTTTGGAGAGAACTTTTGTTCCTCAAGTACACGGAGAACCAAGCTTGCACCAAGCTGGGCTTCTCATCGAGGTATCCTGGCCTCCCCAAGAACACCTAAGATGCAGGCTCCTATGAGTCTTACCCTCCCTCTGTAGCGTAGCAAGTTTCAACTGATTCTTACAACATTTGAGACAGGATGTTCATCTCTCCTCACCACCACCTCCCCCCAAATCTTCTTCCTTTTTCAAGCTTGAGGAGTAAACTCTCCCTCCTTAACTCTCACAGCTTCTTCCCCTCTGCTTTTTCCAAAGCACTCATCTTTCACTTCACCCCCTGCCCTCAACAGACAGCTCAATAGCTTGGGCTTTCTGAAATCCAAACCAGCAAGTTATGCTTGATTTTGGCAACACAAGCCCTTCTTGAAGCCAGCAAATGCAACATTTGGGCCACCATCTTCACTGGGAACAGCAAAGGTCACTGTGAATTAAACACAAGCACATTGTATTATTGTTCCCAATTATTCACTCTCTGTTTCTACAACAGGGGTAGACATCCCGTCCACTGCTATTGACTTGCCATGCTCTCTTGTGAAAAATATGTAGTTTCAGCTCCAGTGATGTCAGGCTTAGCTTTGGCCAGCAGGAGAGGAGCAGACATGACATGATGCCTGTCTGAGCATTGTATTTCCACTAGCTCTCCTTCCATTTTCCCTTAGTCACAAAAATAGTATGTTCCATACATAGGCACATTAAAGCAAAATTGTAATAAAAAGGGTCACATGAATTTTGGGGTTTCCCAATGCATATAAAAGTTGTTTACATTCCGCTATGATCTATCAGTGTGCAATAGCATGTCTAAGAAAAAAGTATCTACCTTAATTAAAAATAGCTTATTGATAAACAATGCTGACCATCAGCTGAGCCTTCAGTGAATCTTGCTTGTGGAGGGTCTGAAAAACTGCATGAATCACCAAAATGTGGCACAAGTGAGCAAATGCTGTTGGAAAATGGTGCTGATAGACTTCCTGCAGGCAGGGTTGCCAGAAATCTTCAGTTTGCAAAAAGAATGCAGTATTTATGAAGTACAGTAAAAAAAAAAAAATTTTACCAAAATTCCTTGGTAAAACAAGGAATGCCCAAGAACCTTCAGCCTTGGTTCTTGTGGAACACGCCCATAGCCAGCTTGCAGTCTGTGCAGAGCTGTAGGCTGGTGCTAACCCACAGCCAATGTGTGACACAAGCGAGAAATAGATTGCTGTTATTGTAATCTACCAAGATTCGGGGCCTAAGATTGTTTGTAATCATGGGGAAAATCTAGGAAAACCTTACTAGTAAAATATCTAATAATCATTCTTCCACATTGGGAAATATTATTTCCCCTTCTCTGAACCTCAGCCTCATTATATGTACAACTGGTTGAACCACGTGCTATCTTAGGTTCTTTCCAGTTCTGTTCTTCTAGGATTCTAAATCAGTATGACCAGCTTCCTTCTACATCGCTGGTCCACAGGGCTCATCCACGAGGCTTCTGTTAACCTCTTGCCCTCTCCTCCCCATGAAAACCTTCATTTTAACCCAGAGATATATGATGAGGCAGGGAGCCAGCATCATAGTGTAGAAAGAAATATGGCTTAGGACACACACACAGATTTGGTTCTAATCCCAACAACTAATTACTATCTGTTTGCCTGTCAGTAACAGTTAAGCTTACCTAACCTCTCTGAACTTTCATTTTCCCATCTGTAAAATGGGAATAGGGCTTGCTTCCCCAGTGACTCAGTAGTAAAGAATCTGCTTGCCAATTCAGGCAACTCAGGTTTCAGCCTGGGGTCAGGAAGATCACCTGGAGAAGGAAATGGCAACCCACTCCAGTATTCTTCCCTGGAAAATCCCATGGACAGAGAAGCCTGGCAGGCTACAGTCCATGAGGCTGCAAAGAGTCAGACACAACTTAGTGACTAAACAACAACAACAACAAAATGGGAATAATGAGAGGATTGTGATGATAAAATAATATATGTGAAGTTTCTAATACAGAACTTGTCACATATTGAGTATGCAATAAATTTTAATTCCCTTCCTCCATTAAAGGTTTTCTTCACCCAAGAGGATTTGCAACTCAGTGGAAATACATGTCCTAAGAGAAAAGGAAAAAGATTCTGAAAATTCATTTCAGATATCAGCTGTAGCTAGAGGAGATGATGTTAGGAAATCCTGAATCCCATACATTAAACATATGGAGGGATGTGGCCTCTATCTCTTCTTATTTTCCATGTAAGTAAAATTTCATTCAATTTCCTCTGTCTCTTCTTTTATTCTTACTTACTTTCCGTGGATGATTTTGTTGCAACTAGGGTGATGGCCTGTAATCCTCTCACAGGGAGAAGCAATGAATTGTAGGAATGATTGTACATCTACCACAAGGGGGCCACACCCCTTTCTTAAGGAAGCCTCGGGAACAAAGTAAGTCAAGAAATAGGGGGTGGTGAGCTAGATGAAATGCTGTTGAGAGGCTAAAATGAGCTCAAAGAAGTGACCATTGGATTTGGAAATACAGAGGCCTTTTGGAAATAAGTCATTCTTCCAGTCATTCTAAGCTGACATATTGAACACCTAATGTATACTTTCTGGTCTAGAAGCATGTGGTGGCCACACTTTTGTCCGTTTGCCACCTAAAGAACAATCTCACTACTTCTATACTCTGAAAAGGGAGCTGATTAAAGATCATTGATGCCCTGGAGCAGCTTGTGGGTCCAATAATCAAAGGTATTTGATGACGGAAGTAGGAAATGTTACTGAAAAGGTTCTAATACAAACCTTAGCGGCCTGTGTGAGCAAACCCAAACCGGACCCTGTAGATTCCTCAGGTTATCCAATCATAGACACAAAATCTCAGCTTTTCCACTTAAGAAAAACTTAAGCTGTGTTGGTCTCTCAGTCTTGTCCAACTCTTTCCAACCCCATGGACTGTAGCCCACGAGGCTCCTCTGTCCATGGGATTTCCCAGGCAAGATTACTGGAGTGGGTTGCCATTTCCTTCTGCAGGGGATCTTCCCGACCCAAGGATCAAACTGGCGTCTCCAGCATTGTAGGCAGATTCTTTACCTGGTGAGCCACTGGGGAAGCCCAAAACTTAAGCTACAGCCAATCAGATAATTTTCTGACTTCGATTCCACCTTTTCCCTATCATAATCTTGCCCCTGCCCCCTCCTGGTGAAGCACTCCTAACCACTTCCAGTTTGGCAACATCGGTTCCAGTTGATGTTTGCCTAAAAAAAAAACTCTTAAAAATTTTAATATGCCTGTTTATCATTTAACAAAGGTCACCTGAATTTTGATTTGCCCATAGTTATATGCATTCTTGGAGAGGAATCAGGAGCGAAACAAACAGCAACTAATATACCTTATCACCAAATTCGTTTAAAGGGTTTTTCTGAAGACAAAAGAAAGCATTGACCAGTAGGTTTGCATTGCAGGGAAGATTCTCTACACCCTTCTTATTAGTCAGATTTTCCTGGCCATCCCTCACACTTCCCCCAGACTTAACTCTTTGCTTGTTTGTGAGAAATTCATGCAGGAGTTTACAAAGCTGGGGGTGGGGATTGCATTGGTGAAGCAATAGCGGTGGTGTAGACATGAAATGCTGACTCCGTATATTTTTTCTTCTTATCCGGCTTGTGGTTGAGGACAACCTCTGCTGTCATTTTGATATTTGGCAAGGTACCTGAAAAACCTGAAATTTCTCCATGTGATCTATATCTACTTTGACAGTTTAAAAGAATGGCTCTTTGAAAATGTAAATCCTAACCCTTTGAATATTTTTTTTTATAGTTGAGACTATTAAAGTTGGTAAGGAGAGCTCCAAGTTTTGAGGCTTAACTATTACAAAAAAGAAAAAAAGGTGAGAATCTCTACAACCCTGATAAATTTAGCCTCGCTCTGCTTTTATCTGGAGATGACAGAGTTCATTGTCTCACTACTCAAGGGACAAAACCAATTTTCAACTAATGGAATTCTAATTTTCAGGAAGTCCTTTCTGATGCTTAATTAAAACTTGCCTCCTTAAAACTTCCATCAAGTAATTTATGCTGGGAATAATGTAAGTGTGCATATTAGTCAGGCTTTTCTAGAAACAGAAGCAATAGAATATATAGACATACATGTAAGAGGAGACTTATTGTAGAAGCTAGCTCACACAGTTTTGGAGCGACCCCAATAGTCCATGGAATTCTTGGCCATGGAGTCCATGGCCAGAATACTGGAGTGGGTAGATGTTCCCTTCTCCAGGGGCTCTTCCCAACACGGGGATCAAACCTAAGATCTCCCGCATTGCAGGCAGATTCTTTGCCAGCTAAGCCACCAGGGAAGCCCTATATAGACTGATGTGTAAAAGGAGATTTATTGTAGAAACTAGCTCACACAGTTTTGGAGGCTGAGCTGTGTGCCCACTCCCCCACCCAACCTTCTGCAAGTTGGAGAACCAAGAAAGTCAGTGGCATGATTAAGTCCATGTCCAAAGGCCTGAGAACCAGGGGTCTGCTGGTCTAAGTTCCAGAGTCCACAAACCCAAGACAGGAGCTCTGATGTCTGAGGATAGGAGAGGATGAACACTTCAGTTTAAGAAGACAGAGAGCATTCTCCCTCCCTCCACCTTTTTGTTTTATGGGGGCCCTCAAGGGATTGAAGTCTATTGTTTCAAATGATTCTCTTCCAGGAACATCCTCATAGACACACCCAGAAATAATGTTTTACCAGCTATCTGGGCATCCCTAAGACCAGTCACGTTGATACATAAAATTAACCATCACATGGTTCAATTCCTTGGCAGTCCAGGGATTAGGGCTCCGTGCCCTCAAAACAGGAAAATCCTTGACTGGAGAACTAAGACCCCACATGCTGAACTGTGCAGCAAAAAAAAAAAAAAAATTAGCCGTCACAGCATGATATAGTGAGAGAGACACTTTGTCTTTGTTCTGGTGCCCTGGCCCAGAGCTCCTAAAACCCCTGGGATTTCTTGAGTGAGAGGAGCTTCTTTTGTCATTCATAATGAGCCCCTTTCTATCATACCTGAATTTATTTTAATGAGGTGACTTAAGGTGGGGCCCTTGATAGCTTCAGGACTGGGGGGCAGTCAAAAGCCAAGGCAGCATTAGAGGGTTGGACTTCCAGCTCCACTGCCCTGATCCCTGATCCCTGGGGAGGAGAGAGTGAATGGAGACAGTTCAGTCACCAATGGCCAATGATTGATCATGCTAAGTAGTGAAACCTTTATACGTGTGTGCCAGCTAAGTTGCTTCTGCAGTGTCTGACTCTTTGCGACCCCATGGACTGTAACCTGCCAGGCTCCTCTGTCCATGACAAGAATACTGGAGTGGGTTGCCATGCCCTCCTCCAAGGGATCTTCCCAACCCAGGGATTGAACCTGTGTCTCCTGTGGCTCTTGCATTGCAGGTGGATTCTTTACTGATGAGCCACCGAGGAAGCCCTGAAACCTCTGTAAGCATCCATAAATGACACGGTTTGGGGAGATACCAAGTTGGTGAGCACACCCTTGTAATGGGAGGCTGGAGCAGCCCAGCTCCTCAGAGATGTGGGCTTCTACACTCAGGACCATTTTCAGACCTCACCCTATGTACCTCTTCCTCTAGCTGGTCTTTTGTGTCCTTTATAATAAGTTGTTATAGTAAATGTAGCATTTTCCCGAGTCCTGTGAGTCCTAATTTTAGGAAATTGTGGAATGTGGGGTGTGGAATGTAGATGTGAAAACTTCTGAATTTTTAGCTAAGTCAGACAGAAGTCTGGGTCTGATGTTGGCATCTGACGTGGGAGCAGTCTTATGGGAGCTAAGATCCTTTAACTTGTGTGATCAGAAATTAACGCCTGGTAGTTAGTTCAGAATTGGATTGATTGTTGGACACCAGTTGGTACCCAGAGAATCAGAGAATATGATAAACCTATTCCATCTTTTACAGGAAAATCCTCCAACTATTCTTTAGTCTTCTCTTATATCAAAAATCTTTTGTTCTTCAAACTCTCACATCTGGTAACTGACGATCTGCTCATCGCCCCCATCAATCTTCTCCATTACTTATCAGAAATTTTGGTTTGTAAAAAGTCTTGTAAAATTTTGGTTTGTAAAGTCTTGCAAAGTTTTGTAAAAAAGTTTGTAAAAAGATAGACTTGTAAAAAGTCTATCTTAAAATGCTATACTTAAAATTCAGCACACTTCTCTAGATGTGGCCAAAAGAAGACATTTAGGTATTCTGTGCTTAGTGTGTGCTTAATCACTCAGTCGTGTCTGATTCTTTGCGACCCCATGGACCATAGTCCACCAGGCTCCTCTGGCCGTAGAGTTCTCCAGACAATACTGGAGTGGGTTGCCATTTTCTCCTCCAGGGGATCTTCTCGACCTAGGAATCAAACTCATGTCTCCTGTGTCTCCTGTATTACAGGTGGATTCTTTACCCTAGGCTCAGGTTAATACTTTTATTCCTGTTCAAATGGACACGCCCTAAATATGTGTCTGTTACATGCAGTGGGGCTGGAAGGTGGACCAGCGGCAATGGTGGTCCTCCTTATTATCCTCATCAGTTCAGGTCTTGCCCAATCACAAACACCCTATCTGGCAAACACAGTCCTGTAGCTAACCGCACCTACCTCCTTGAAAGCTAGTTAGTGACCCTCAATTATAACTCAAACATGTCTTCAGAGACCTCAGTCCTCATGCCAGTAAGCTTATTGGAAAGTATGAAGTTCAACCAAGAAATCTGGTAAATAACATTGTCTCCATCTTCTTACACATCCTGTAGATTAAGCATCTTATAGTCTGGAGCCCTGAATACCAACATAACTGACACAGTCTTTAATTAAGCACTAGGACTGACCGATTATTTCCTGTTTGTGGGGTTACTATATTGATTGTGTGGATTTTTTTTTTTTAAATCCTATCACAATGTAGCTCCTAGGAGATTGTGACCAAATTAAACACAGATTTTTTTTTTTTTCAGATGAACTGCTAAGCCAATCTCCTCCTACTATATTTATATGCCTGGCTTCCATGAGCCTGAATATAGAATTTTACATTTAGCCTAGTTGACATTCACATTGAAAGAATCAATGAACCATTTTAATTTGTCAAAAATATTATGAATTTTATTCAAATATGTCAGTATGGGATATTTTAGGCAATTAGATCTCCTCATTAAAAAAAACTTGGAGGTAGAAATTTGATCACTACATTAGGGAAATTTCTTTCTTTATATTCTAGAGCTGTGCTATCTAAACAGTAGTCACTAGCCTCATAAGACTTTTGAACATCTTAAAATGTGGCTAGTACAAATTGGGAAGTGTTCTAAGTACAAAACAGACACCAGATTTCAAAGGCTGAGTACAAAAAATGTAAAATATCTCATTAACAATTTAAAAAATATCAATTACATGTTTAAATGATATTTAGGGTACATTGGATTAAATAAAATAGATTATGAAGAATTTGAGGGGCTGTATTGTTAAAATTTCATGCAAAGATGGGTTTGATAAAGGATAGAAATTGTATGGACCTAACAGAAGCAGAAGATATTAAGAAGAGGTGGCAAGAATACACAGAAGAACTGGACAAAAAAGATCTTCACGACCCAGATAATCACGATGGTGTGATCACTCACCTAGAGCCAGATATCCTGGAATGTGAAGTCAAGTGGGCCTTAGAAAGCATCACTACGAACAAAGCTAGTGGAGGTGATGGAATTCCAATTGAGCTATTTCAAATCCTGAAAGATGATGCTGTGAAAGTGCTGCACTCAATATGCCAGCAAATTTGGAAAACTCAGCAGTAGCCAAAGGACTGGAAAAGGTCAGTTTTCTTTCCAGTCCCAAAGAAAGGCAATCCCAAAGAATGCTCAAACTACCGCACAATTGCACTCATCTCACATGCTAGTAAAGTAATGCTCAAAATTCTCCAAGTCAGGCTTCAGCAATACGTGAACTGTGAACTTCCAGATGTTCAAGCTGGCTTTAGAAAAGGCAGAGGAACCAGAGATCAAATTGCCAACATCCGCTGGATCATCGAAAAAGCAAGAGAGTTCCAGAAAAACATCTATTTCTGCTTTATTGACTATGCCAAAGCCTTTGACTGTGTGGATCACAATAAACTGTGGAAAATTCTGAAAGAGATGGGAATATCAGACCACCTGACCTGCCTCTTGAGAAACCTGTGTGCAGGTCAGGAAGCAACAGTTAGAACTGGACATGGAACAACAGACTGGTTCCAAATAGGAAAAGGAGTACATCAAGGCTGTCTATTGTCACCCTGCTTATTTAACTTATATGCAGAGTACATCATGAGAAAGGCCGGGCTGGAAGAAGCACAAGCTGGAATCAAGATTGCTGGGAAAAATATCAATAACCTCAGATATGCAGATGACACCACCCTTATGGCAGAGTGAAGAGGAACTAAAAAGCCTCTTAATGAAAGTGAAAGAGGAGAGTGAAAAAGTTGGCTTAAAGCTCAACATTCAGAAAACTAAGATCATGGCATCTGATCCCATCACTTCATGGCAAATAGATGGGGAAACAGTGGAAACAGTGTCAGACTTTATTTTTTTGCAGTGATTGCTCCAAAATCACTGCAGATGGTGATTGCAGCCATGAAATTAAAAGACACTTGCTCCTTGAAAGGAAAGTTATGCCCAACTTGGACAGCATATTAAAAAGCAGAGACATTACTTTGCCAACAAAGGTCTGTATAGTCAAGGCTATGGTTTTTCCAGTGGTCAGGTATGGATGTGAGAGTTGGACTATAAAGAAAGCTGAGCGCCGAAGAATTGATGTTTTTGAACTGTGGTGTTGGAGAAGACTCTTGAGAGCCCCTTGGACTGCAAGGAGATCCAACCAGTCCATCCTAAAGGAGATCAGTTTTGGGTGTTCATTGGAGGGACTGATGATGAAGCTGAAACTCCAATACTTTGGCCACCTCATGCAAAGAGTTGACTCATTGGAAAAGACCCTGATGCTGGGAGGGATTGGGGGCAGGAGGAGAAGGGGACGACAGAGGATGAGATGGCTGGATGGCATCACCGACTCGATGGGCATGAGTTTGAGTAAACTCTGGGAGTTGGTGATGGATGGGGAGGCCTGGCGTGCTGCGATTCATGGGATCGCAAAGAGTCGGACAAGACTGAGTGACTGAACTGACTGATTGTTAAAATGTGGCTAGTTGAAAATTTAAAATTACACTTGTGGCTCACATAATATTTGCATCAGACAGTGTAGCTCTAGAGGCTGAAGTGACTTCTATCCACAATTGCCCTCTTCTAGAACTGGATGATTAGAACACATTTGGATTGGGTAGGAGGCAGTGGAAACTTTGATGCCAGGCCCAGTGTGTTGGTTATGTGAATGGAAGTGAGAGTAGGAGGCTTCAGTGGGCACCCAGAGAGCAGCAGCTGTGTGTGTTGTGTGTGTAGGAGGCTTGAAAAGGAGCAGGAGATGTGAGAGAGTGTGTAGCCCGGCAGGGAGAGGACACCTATAGAACAGCCACTTTCTACAATTCCCATGCAATACGATATCCCCGCGGATGTTTGGGTGGAATGAGAGTTTACCCACATGGCTCACCCCACAACGTTTCCCCCCAGTCCACCCAGTCAGGGACATCTAGGCTGCTCAGTCTATCCTGGTACCATCTTAACTAAGCCCACCCATGCTTTGCCAGCAGAGGAAGAAAGAAAGGAGTGGAGAGTCATGCCCTGTTTTATTCCCTCCTTGATACCCTTGCAGAGGAGAGCAGACATTCACCATCTGTGAACCCAGTGTGTGGTGAGCATGTTATCTCTTGTACAAATACAGAATGCAAAGTCCAGCTAACGTAGCTAACACCAGCACCCACACCTCTGTGCTGAAGGTGACCATGGAGGCGCTCACACTAGAAGCTCCACATGCTTCCATCACCTGTCAACTCCCCTGCAAACAGAAGGTGCTAGTCCCATCCAAGATGGCAGACGTCTCTCAGCGGCAGCCTGAGGCTGAACATAGACCTCAGATGTATTTTGTCTGGCTTTTACAGTGTTTTAAAAAGTGAAGCCAACCTTAGAAAATCAGAACATCTCCCATTAAGCTGTAAAGTTTGAGCTTCCCTGGAAAACTCCTAAGATAACACTGGGTCAGTGTTCCCATGGTACCAAAGGGCTGAAATGGAGTCACAGTATCCCTGTTCACCTAGGAGAGTGGTCACCCCTGCCAGGGTCCCTGGGAAGGTGCATAGATTCCCATTAAATCCACAACACATTGGAGTTTTCTAGCTGGTCCGTGGAGTCCTCTGTGTTCACTGCCTCTAGCTCTTTCTGATTGGAAAGCCAGAAAGAGTATGCCTGCCATCAAGAAAGTGGCATGATGTAGGTTTTATGCTGATGGTTTTATTGCCAGGGAGGTATAGGAGTTAGGGGAAGGTAGAGGTTCTAGAAGGGAGAGATTAGGATCCTCGACGCTGCTCCTGACTGGATGTTTCCAGTAGAGCTGAGAACAAGGGAACCTAGCTAGCCACTAGCCAAAACCCATGCAACTGTTTCAGCTTCCTTACAATAACGGACTTACCTTACCATTTAGTAGGATCGATTTTTCCCTTCTAATAAAAGGAAAAGGCAGTGTAGCAATCACATGGGGCCTGTGTGGGTGGAACAGATTGCACAATGGTTTGCTGGCCTCCCCGGCTGGATGGAGGAACAGCCCGATCTCGGAGGGATAAAGGGCAGGCTGATCACGCCCGAGTGTGCTCACTCATTCTGAGGTCCAAAGAGCAGGTCGGTCTCACGACCGTGTGCAGAGGCCTGGGACAGAGGATGGATAAAAGGGCTTCTTTGTTTAAACAGTCATCACCTCTGATATTCCATATACTAGGCTTTTATTTTAAAGCAGCAGAAGTTTCAAAAGTAACAGAAGAGGGATGGTAACCCCAAACACAACAACAGCTTTTTTTTTTTTAAAGCAAATTGGATAAAAAGATATTGCTTAAGGGAGACCTAAATTTTACTTCACATTCCTGAGGTAGAATCTAGATAGCTTTTATAAATTTGAGTCTACTCTGGTTGCTGACTTTGGCCTCATTTCCTTTTACAGAAAGAAAAGACTTTTGAAAGGCCCTCAGCCCATGGTGTATTTTCTCTCCTTAGCGATGTCTAATTCAGGAGGCCAATTTTAGCCACATTGGGCAGGTTCCCGCAGGAGGGTCAAGTCTCACATGTTCTGTAATGACCAGTTTATACTGAGGACAAAACTGGACCCTTTTAAATGACCATGCCCTTGGCCAAGATCTAGTTTCCCACTGACAGGGATCGTAGTGTGAGCTGGTCATTAAGTCATATGTTTGTTTGCCTATTTGTTTGGAGTAGGGATGGGGCTGAAAGAAAGACCTGTTAGAAGCTGAGAGATTGACTGAAATTTGACTTGCATTTTATTATAAATGTGTTCAGTGATTTTCTCCTGAATCCCAGATCTGATCCTTGAAATCTATTAACACAAACCAGTGAAAAACAAACAAAAACAGCTAGGCCATTTTATCCTCGTTTTCCATTTTTGAAGTTTCTCCTCTTCATTTTTTCTTGCCCTGAGTCCAGTCTACCAGGATAGCTCTGAATTCACATCTCTTATTGCAGTCTTTAGTTCTAGAAGGATTGAATTTTTCCTTTAGGACTCTACAGGGACATTTATAAACCATCGCCCTATGACAGCCTTTTCATTGCTGCACGTTTCATGGTGTTGCTTACCTTTGAACTTGAACTTGCACTATCTGCTCAACTAAACTCCAAGCTCATGGAGAGCTATATCATGGTACATCTCTTATACCTCTCTATGTTGCCTGGCACTCTGGACAGGGTTGTGCACACGAAAGTGTCTCAGAAACAATTTACTGAAGGAATGGCACCGTGACTGATTTAGAGCACAGACTTCACACGAAATGGTGATTATCTTCGCTCCTGCTGAAGGTAAAGTCAGAGGACTGGAAGATTCATTCAAACAGAAACTCAGAATATCACTTGCCTTGTGCAGGTATGTATTCTAAACCCTCAACCCTGGTAGATGGTCTCCCCCAAGACAGCACCATGGCTTACATTTGGCTTTTTTCGGTTTTATGCTGCCTTATCAGTATACCCCTTACCACACCCACCCACCCACCCACCCACCCACACACACACACACATGTACATGTACCTCTCTGCTTTGCTTCTATATTCTTCATCTTCCCTTTTCCAGAAACATGCGATTTTATAAAAACTAAACTGAGAGCCTTAGGTGAAACCCATTGAGGTGATATTTCCCAGGAACCACACATTTAGGGAGTGGATAATTAAGGTCCAAAAATTATATTTTAGCATTTTAACTAAACAGATCTAGAACTTTAGAGCACCAAGGCTTCATACATTGTATACATTGCTGTGCCTTTTATATAAATACAAATTTTATAAGCACTGGAAGAGCCAAGAAAGATGGGAACGTCTATTACACATGCTCTTATAGCACCCTAGGCTGTCTGGGGCATCCTGAACAATGGAGGCAATTGAAGAATTCAAATGAGTAGGTGATCGCTTACATCTTTACAAGGCATCTTTGGAATACCCCAGCACTGGGCTTTCAGTGGGCCTCAGACTTCCTTCCTCTGGCACAATTTTCCCACCATGGTTCAAGATCTTTATACTACACATGCCCAGGCAACTTCTGAATTTATTCTCAATGTCTTTAGAAAAAAAAAAAAAAAACTTATTTTAAAAGGAAATTTTTTTGGTCTCACACACACACAGAAAATGCACTTTACTTCACAGTACCTGTTATGGGCTGAATTCTTTCTCCCACAATAATTCATATGTTCAAATTGTAACCCCGACTACCTCCAAAGATGACTGTGTTTAGATCTAGGGTCTTTAATGAAGTAAAGTAAAGTGAGGTCATATGACTGGACTCTAATTCAATATGTCTCGTGTCGTTACAAAAGAGATTAAGAAGCAAAGAAATATAGAGGGAACACCATATGAAGACCCAAAGAGAAGATGGCTATCTCTAAGCCAAGGAGAAAGGCCCCAGAAGAAACCATACCTTCTGACATCTTGATCTTGGACTTCTAGCCTCTAGAACTATGTTGAGAAAACAAAATTCTATTGTTTAAGCCTTCCCAGTCTATGGAACTTTGTTATGGCAGCTTGAGCAAACTAATATAGTACTTCTGCTCATTTTCTCAACATCTTTGAGAAAAATTCATTTTGAAGGTGAAAAGCAACCCAAGAAGGGGTGTATCCAAAGCCATGGAGCTAAACAGGGCTTGTAACAATGAGGCTTTTCAAAGTCCTATACAACACTTTTGTTTCCATTCTATATATAAAAAAAATGTTATTTGAAACACTAAAATTGATTCCTGTGGAACAGCGGTTCTCACCCCCAGCTTCACATTACAATCAACTAAAGAGATTTGGAAGAAAATTACCAGTCTCTGGGCTCTACCTCCAGAGTTTCTGGGTGATTGGTTTGCATTGGATGGCAGTACTCCATCCAACCCCAGGGTGATTCTAATGTCAGTTAGAGGCGAGAAAAAGTGCTCTAAAAAATCAGTTGATTAGAAAATATCAGAGAATTTACAAAGAGAATCACTCTATCTCAATCTTCTTAAAGCCTCAGATTTCCTAAATCATTGTAAATTGTTCCACCAAAATAAAACAGATTTCTTCCTCCAAATATCTCTCTATCCTTTCAAGCCCCAAATCATTTTAGTGTTGCTATTGCATCGGTTAGTGAGAACAGAAGCTATTTAGTTAATTCCTTCACCACTGATCAATGCAAGTTACAAAATGGCAGCTAGCATTTCAGGGAGCATTTTTAAACCCTCAAGTTTCAGGAAGCATCTATGTCTAGAAGACACTCCATTTGGATGGGGTACTCTGTATCACCCTAATTAGCAACCGAGCAACAAGAGCCCTGTAGAGAACTGGCCTAATTTGGCGGGGCTGGGTTGAGAGCCAGTTCTCTGGAACTTGGCAGCGTGGAGGAGTGCTACGGGTGCCAATTAGCTAGAGTTGCCTTCAACCCCTAGCTGCTTAGTGGCAGCCTTTTAATGTTTTGTTGGTTTTTCATTAAAGATTGATCTGACTCTGAGGATTTCTAATGTCCTTTTATTTGGTAAGTCAATCCCAGTCTGGCAGCAGCACATACACAAGATGTTTAAAAAAAAAAAAAAAAGTCTTGGCAGAAAGCGACTTTCAAAAGTCAGCTCTAAAATTCCAGAACAGAAGGGGTGAAAGAAAGCGGGGGGTAAGGGTGGAGTGAGCCGCAAGCACCTCCCACCAGGCCCTGGGACATCAAAGGGGCGGAGAGGCAGGGCTGCTCCTCCGCCCTGGGATGCGGAATAGTGGAGAGCGGTGATGGATCAGCTTGCGCAGTCTTCCCCAAAGGATAAAACCTTAATGCTGTTTTCTGCAATAGCTTTGAGGTTATTAGCTCGGATCCTTAACGAAAGGGAAGTTCGTAAGCAAGAGAATAGTTTGGCCCATCAGAGAAGGAAAGAGAAGTTACAATAGTGCATTCAAGCTTCATTTTGAGTTCCTTGCCAGAAGCCACTGCAGCGGCCAAGGTAGACAAATGTGCGTCAACTGGTCTCTTGAATATTCTGATTGGCTGGGCGATGTCACCTGACCAACCAATCAAAGTGAGCCTCTCTGGGGCAACTCCAGACTAGCTGGAAACCACCTCACAATGGGCAAGAGTCCCACCGACAATTTATCTTGCATCTAAGGAAGTATCCCGACTATAATTTCTGGCAGAAGCTAATAATGAGAGGACTTGTTAACAGCCTCCTTGATAACTTACTCCAAGCGGGACTGTTCTTCCATTGGTTAGGACCAGTGTGCCTGCTGTGGTGAACTGGACTGCCTGGGGCTGATAAATCTGAGTTGCATCACCTGTGCTATGGCTAAGAACACCCAAAAATTTAAGACCGTCAGCCTAATCTTCTAAGGGCTGGGTAGAGCTTGGTTTATTATGGCTTATGTTCTTACAACTTGAGCAGTCCTGCTCCCGCGGGTTCTATAGTTGTTCTGCTGGTGCCAGGCTTTATATCATACTATATATGTATCATATCAGTATCATTTATCTTGAGATACACACACACACACATATATATACTTGAAAACTTCACAGTAGTGTCTGTTAATGCCAGCTTTACTATATATGCTATATATAATAAGCAGGACTTTTCAAGTTGAAATAAAGTCCTGATCCCAGGGGTTTAGCAACAATGTCTGTTAATGCCATAATTAACAGGGTTCTCTGCCTGGAGAAGGGAATGGCAACCCACTCCAGTATTCTTGCTTGGAGAATCCCATGGACAGAGGAGTCTGGTGGGCTTCAGTCCATGGGATCACAAAGAGTCAGACACGACTGTGTGACTAACACACTTTCTGCCTGCTGTTCCCTCTGCCTGAAATGCATTTCCCCAGATGTCTGTAGGCTCGCTCACTGATTTCTTCAGATCTTTACTCGAAAGTCACCTTCTCCTTGATCTAAAATTTCTAAATTTATAAATAATTTATTTCTAAACAGATTTAAAATTTCAAAGCCTCCCCCACCACCCACATTTCATATAATGTTTTCTCCTTAGCACTTGCACTATGTAAGGTAACATACATTTTATGTGTTTGTCCTCGACTGCCTTCCCCCACTAGACTGTGAACTCCATGAGGACAGGGATTTTGTGTAGCTGACACACAGTAGGCAACCGATTAATATTTGCTCAATGAAGTTGTTGTTCTTCAGTTGCTAAGTCATGTCTGTCTCTTTGCACCAGAAGAGTGTTATTTATTGAGAGTATGCTGTGTTCAAGGCCCCATGCTCTTTGCTATGGGAGATGAGAGAGCCTCTAAGATGGCCTGTGCCTCCTAGGAGCTCTCCAAGCAGTTGGCAAGGAAATGAGAGCTAACAGTATAAGACATGATGGCAAGTGCCAGATGAATGATCTAGATAACAATATGAGCAGTCTTCCGAGGAAGGAGAGGTCAGAAAAGAGCCAAATGGTCAGTGTGGGCCCTGTGGGTAAGGTGAGCATTGAACTTGACATTAGAAGAAGCAAGTGTTTGAAAAGTGTGGGAGAAGTGGAAGGGGGTTGATGGTTGGGGGGGGGGGGTGCCTTCTTCAGTGAATTGTTGATAAGACACTCAGCCCTGCTAGTGCAGAAGCCACAAGAGGTCTCTGACTCATGCCCCAGCTGCCACCTTGGGCTTGGTGCTACCCTCAAATAAAATGTGCAGGCGCCTTCCTGGTGTCTTGGTCACCTCCAGGTTGGGCAAGCCGTATGACTCTTGCTTGGTCATCTAATGACCAATGCGAGCACTCAGGCTCCCCTGGTGCTGGCCTCCAGGGATGAGGGTATTTTAGGAGATGAGCAGCCTCATTTAGCCAAACAGTGCACACAACACAGGCCCACTGATCCTGGGATTTTATCTCTATTCCTGCTGTAATGGTATCTCAAGACCCAGAGGAATCGGGTGGAGAGGGAGGTGGGAGGGGGGATCGGGATGGGGAATACGTGTAACTCTATGGCTGATTCATATCAATGTATGACAAAACCCACTGAAATGTTGTGAAGTAATTAGCCTCCAACTAATAAAAAATAAAATAAAATAATATAAAAATAAAACAACATGAAAAAAAAAAAAAAAAGCATTTCTGGTAGTGAGTAGTTCAGTACCATGGAAGTTTACAGATGACTGAAGACTATTGTTTTTAAAACCAAGCTTTAAGACCTGCTAGGTACAATGCTTGTACAACTGAAATATAAAAATACAGGGGAATTGACTCTGAGGCTATTGAGTGGTGAGTCATTCATGAAATGCCCTCTGAACTCTATAGGTTTTTTAGTTGTACCTGTTTTATAGCCTTTTTTTTTTTTTTTTTTTTGGTTTCCATCATGACTTTCAGCCTGTGAGGTATCATTTTTCATTCTCAGCTTTAGTTTCTGGTTACCTGTGGACTGGGAATCCAGATTGAGTAAATTGTTTTAGTTATTATGTTATTATTGAAAATGAACAAAGGCTTTGATCAAGGTCTCTTATCAAGGCTTCGATCAAGGTCCTCTATGTGTGGGTCTCAGTGCCCAGGATGTGGGTCATCTCTGTTTGCCACTCAGCCCTTATCTCCTCTAGGTTAGCACTCAGAAGGCCCTTTCCCATGCATCCTGATATTTACCCGTGGTCAAGATGAGTGACCTATGGAAAGGGAAGAAATTCTACAGGCTGAGGAGAAGGGAGACTGAGAAGTGAGGGGCTGGACAGTAAACGTACACAAACTCCCCACAAAATGGGATCTCTACATGAATCATGTTTTATACTTAAAAAATGTTATTGAGATATAATTGACATGTAACATTGTATTAGTTTTAGGTATACAACATAATGGCTTGATACGTGTATATATTGTGAAATGATCACCACAGTAAATCTAATTAACATCCATCATAATATATAGTTACAGTAGGAATGCATGTGATGAAAACTTTCAAGAGGTACTGTCTTAGCAACTATCAAATATACTGTCTTAGCAACTATCACATATACAACACAGTATTGTTCACTATAGTAACCATGCTGCACATTTTATCTCCAGGACTTATTTGTCTTGTAATTCAAAGTTTGTACCCTTTGGTCAGGCACACTCATTTTTTTCAAACCCTCCACCCCCTGCCTCTGGCAACCACTGGTCTATTCTCTATATCTATCAGTTCATTTTAAAACATCATACAGGATTTGTCTTTCTCTGTCTGACTTACTTCACTTAGTATAATGCCCTCAGGATCCATCCAAAAGCCAGGATTGCCTTCTTTTTATGGCTGAATAATATTCCATTATATAAGTAATACTGCAAAGAACATGAAGGTGCAGATGTCTTTTCAAAATAGTGTTTTCGTTTCTTTCAGAGAGATAACTAGAAGTGGGGTTGCTGGATCATGTGGTAGTTCTATGTTTAAGTTTTTAAAGAACCTCCACACTGTTTTCCATAGTGGCTGCACCAGTTTACATTCTCACCAGAAGTGCACAAGTGTTGCCTTTTCCCCACATTCTTATAAACACTTGTGATTTTTTACCTTGATAACAGCCATTCTGATCAGATATATGATGCGAACATTTCTTCCATTATGTAGGCTGCCTTTTCATTTTGTCGATGGTTCCTTTGCTGTGCAGAGGTTTTAGTTTGGTGGAGTCTCATTTGTTTATTTTTACTTTTGTGGCTTAGTTCTTATTTTTTTATTGTCTGCTTTTGCCACATTGTGACTGATCCTTCTTTTGTCCAAGACAAGACAATGACCGGTTAATTATGAAAATAACACTCACCACACAAACCCAGCAGAAAGGTTGTGGGGAAAATGGTTTCAGTTTAGGGTTAGACCCACCAGTTAGTGTTTCTCTTCATTTGTAGCTAAAAACACTTTAATACTGTGACAGATATTTAAGAAGGATAAGATGATGAAGTTCAAATCAGTAAATGATGAAAGAGATCAAACCAGTCCATCCTAAAGGAAATCAGCCCTGAATATTCATTGGAAGGACTGATGCTGAAGCTGAAGCTCCAGTACTTGGGCCACATGATGTGAAGAGCCAGCTCACTGGAAAGGACCTTGATGCTGAGAAAGGTTGAAGGTAAAAAGGAGAAAAGGGAGGCAGAAGATGAAATTGTTGGATGGCATCACCAATGCAATGGACATGAATTTGAGCAAACTCCAGGAGATAGTGGAAGACAGGAAAGCTTGGCATGCTGCAGTCCATTGGGTCACAAAGAGTCAGACATGACTTAGGAACTGAACAACAAAAACAACCAAAGATGACGGTGGGAGACTCCTTCTATATAAACCCAATCTCGCCCAGATTGGAGCCTCAATTAGAACTTCAAAACTTCAAAAGAACAGTTTACCAAAAACAGTTAAATTCCTAGGTGAGAGAGACTTTCTTACTCTTCTTTTTTTCTAGGCTCTGACCACATGGAAGAAAAGATACCCTATTTAGGGATAGTCTTGCTACCCAAGAGATTGTCTCTCTGCCGGGCTTCTAGAAACCTTTGGGTTACTTGAATCTCAGATTAACCCATGTTGTGTGACATGTAATCCATCAGGGAGATTTTACAATGAAAATCACACAGTTTTGTAGGAACTGGTTTACACTTTTTTCCTTCTCTAATACAATTCAGTTCAGTAGCTCCATTCATTCCTCCTCTAAGACACTCTCAAATAGAAGTTTCCAAAATCATTTACCATTTAGCATTTGTTTCTCCTATCTCGTGATTTACTCCTGTTACTTTTAAAGTAGTCTCTGCACTTGATTGGAAGTTATGACTATGATGCAAACTCAGCCCTTCTGACCTGTTGACAAGGGAAGTTTTGCTGTAAAAGATGAATTATGAAGCAATAACTGAGTAGAACTAAAATAATCAATGCAATTGCCCTTTGGTGCATTTGGGGGCTAATGATATATAAGTCAATATGGCTGAAAAAGAAAAATAAATGTCAAACTAAATACCAAAGAATGAATGACCTACTGTAGCGTTGCTAGAATCGTAAGTTCCCAGTATGCTAAGATTGTTCTGAGAACCACGTCGATACACTAGTCTCAAGGTAATTAAAAAATTCTAAAAAGCCAATACTTACTTTGTCAAAGGCACAAGTGGAAATCCAACCTGGAATGTGAGGAAATTAACACAGAGTTCTGCTTGTGCTCAAGCTGGGGCAGTTAACCATTATTCTTGAAAGAATATTTATATTGAGAACTTTCTTTTAAAACTCAAAATACTAGAGAATCATACAGGCTGGAAAGGACTTGAGAAACTATCTAATTGCTTTGTTTTGTATATTTGGAAGCTGTAGCTGGGAAAAGTTAAGTGAATTGTCCATGGTCATATTGCTGGCTTGTGCCTCTTGGCTGGCCCAGTGATCTTTAAATTTGCTTCTCTTGATGTCCTTGTCTTACATATCATTCCAATTCTCTCTCCCTTCTTCTTCTTCTTTCAGTATTTATTTACTTATTTGGCTGGTCTTAGTTGTGACACATTGAATGTAGTTCCCCAACCAAGGATTGAACCTGGGTCCCTTGCATTAGGAGCACAGAGTCTTAGCCATTGGACCACCAGGGAAGTCCCTCTGTTTCCCTCATTCTATTGCAAAAGAGCTTCTCCTTTTAAAACAAACAAAAAAAAATAGATGACCAGTCCAAGTTCTATGCATGAAGCAGGGCACTCAAAGCCCATGTTCTGGGACAACCCAGAGGGATGGGGTGGGAGGGGGGTTCAGGATGGGAGGGGACACATGTGTACCCGTGGCTGATTCATGTCCATGTATGGCAAAAACCACCACAATATTGTAAAGTAATTATCCTCCAATTAAAATTAATTAATTAATTTTTAAAATGTCTCCTTAGCATTTTAACTATTTTAAGATGATTATTTTCTAAGAAATAGCAGACATGTGAAAAATTCTTAAAGCTAAGTAGGAGTTACTCTTTTGTAAGAAATGTTTATATTTGTAAGGGAAATCTCTAATTGTAGGGGTGTCTCCCTCCAGGTATCAGGAAGAGGAAGATGACCAAATCTCTAGAAGCTCTGAACCATGAAGAAGGCAATGACTTAAATCTGTACAACAAGCTTGCCATTGTTTACTTCGCCCTTCCTGATAACCTCCCATTATTCACTCTCTTACCCTCTGCATCCTTTTTTGTCTTTAGCTGAAGATGGTATTTAAGGTGAAGGCTTGGGCCATTTTGACAAGTTCCTTGATTCTCCTTGATCTGTCCCATGTATTCCTGTTACTAAACTTTTGTTTTATTTTCTCCTGTTAATATGTCTGACATCAATTTTCTTCTTAGACCAGCCAGAAGAACCTAGAAGGGTAGAGGAAAATGTCTTCCTTCTCCACACTATGTTATAATGTAAGTAAATATTGAACAAACGTCCCCTGGTGCTAACACATAAGCAAGTAAGGTGAATTCTACAGAGACTACAGGCCATAGGCTTTTCAGTTAGACCGGATTGGCAGAAGAACCTCTGGAGAAACTGGATAAGGGTTCACAGATGTTCAGTGAAAATGAGATAGCCCAACACTGGTGGCCTCAAAATATAGGAACAATAGCCTACAAAGGGATAAAATAAACCAAGGAAAATCAGTATTCACAGCCCTTTAAATAAGAAGGCCAGGCCCACATCAGAAGCCAGAGAAGATAGATGGAAGAACTTGAATTTCAAAGATAGGAAAATGGACAAAAATATCAGTGCCCACTTTGGCAGCACATACATATACTAAAATTGGAACAATTCAGAGAAGATTAGCATGGCCCCTGTGCAAGGATGACATACAAATTCATGAAGCATTCCATATTCTTCAACCTAGATGTCCATTGACAGATGAATGGATAAAGAAATTGTGGTATATATACACAGTGGAATATTACTCAGCCATAAAAAGGAACACATTTGAGTCAGTTCTAATGAGGTGGATGAACCTAGAAACTAGTGTACAGAGTGAAGTGAGTCAGAAAGAGAAAGATAAATACCATATTCTAACACATACATACAGAATCTAGAAAAATTGTACTGAAGAATTTATTTACAGAGCAACAGTGGAGAAAGAGACTTAGAAATAGAGAATAGACTTATGGACATGGGGAGAGGGGAGGAGAGGGTGAGATGTATGGAAAGAGTAACATGGAAACTTTCATTACCATATGTAAAATAGAGAGCCAATGGGAATTTGCTCCATGGCTCAGGAAACTCAAACAGGGGCCCTGTATCAACCTAGAGGAGTGGGATGGGGAGGGAGATGGGAGGGAGTTTCAAGGGAGGGGATATGTGTGTACCTGTGGCTGATTCATGTTGAGATTTGATAGAAAACAGCAAAATTCTGTAAAGCAGTTATCCTTCAATAAAAATAAATTAATTTTTTTAAAAGAAAGAATGAAAAAAAAAGTAGACAAGGAATTTGAGGTATGGGTGGGTGATTACCCAGTTGTCTACAGTTTGTTTGCTTGAAAACATCCATTAAGGGAGGGTGTATCCTTGTGGCTGATTTACTCTGCTGTAAGTAGAAACTAACACAATATTGCAAAGCAACTATACTCCAGTAAAACTTAATTTTAAAATAAATAAAAATTGTATTAAAAAATATATCAGAAGAATGAGGAAAGGACGTAACATCAAAGATGACCAGATATAGTCAAAAGCCTGGAAATAAAAAGCAGGCACTTGATCCCAAGCTGGTGGGTAAATGGAATGGATCAACTGGTAAATCTTTTAACCCCAGGATTATGTTGGGTCTAGTGGAGAAGTCTTTTTGTGTGTGTGTGTGTGTGTGTTGGAGTTTAGCTGATTAACAATGTTGTGATGGTTTCAGGCAGACAGCAA
This sequence comes from Cervus elaphus, assembly GCF_910594005.1. Taxonomy (NCBI): domain Eukaryota; kingdom Metazoa; phylum Chordata; class Mammalia; order Artiodactyla; family Cervidae; genus Cervus; species Cervus elaphus. The sequence continues at coordinate 32,599,653 of NC_057846.1, forward strand.
AGGGAGTATGCATACAGTATACACAAAGTTGTACATATACATGTATCCATTCTCACCCAAGCTTCCCTTAGTGAAGAAATCTTGGTCCCAATGTTGAATCCCAATGCTAGCCATGCCTCCTTCATCCGTTGACTCATTTGTGTAATATCTATGAACACCCACTGTGTGCCAGGGGCTCTATTATGGGTTAAGGGATAAATTAATGAGTAAGACAGACATAGTTTCTGTCTTTGGGACACCACACAAGTCACTACACAATCATTCATTTACCTCTGTGGCAAAAGTTAGGAAAGGCAAGCCCAGCATACAATGAGAATTCATAAAAGGGGGATCTCACAAGGGGAAATTGTGGTATCAGTTTTTAAAATGGAAATCAATATCTAATGGAAGGCAGGTAATTTTCATTGTATTCCTATAAACACACCAACTGTTACTAATCAGTAATACCAAACAGAAGTGTGCACCTGAACAGACCGTGTGCACTAGATACTCAGCAAGGAGGGGGAGAAAGGGATTCCACTGGGGAAGCCAGAGGGCACAGGAGAAGCTGGGTCCCTAGAGCTGTTGGATGAAAGCAAAGATGAGACCCCTGCTCACGTTCATTTAGAACCTGTAAGGAACTAGGTCACTGAGCACGAATAAGGCAGCAGTGCAGCCTAAAGTCAGTCTCTGACAAAACTCAGTGCCCCGGTTCTGATTCCCGACCCGCATTTTGGTTTCCTTGGTACTAAGGATGCTGTGCACCTTACTTCCTTATTTCTCAGCTCCATTAACCCAGTTTTTATGAACTGTTCCCAGACTTCTGGATATTGTTTACCCATGTGCCGGATCTTTGCTGATAAGAATCAGGACAGCATAGTCTGTGCTGTTACAAGGTGATAAGCATGCCTGGTTGATTGTAGACTGATCCTTGGGTTTCTGATGTATCTTTGGATTCATGTTCCCATGACCAAATTCCATCCTGCTGCACAATTCCCAGGGAAGCCCATCCCTGTAAGATCAGCGGCTAAAACTCCAGACTCTGCCACCTCAACTGGGTCCCTTGGCCCACAGTCATGCATCCTTTCCTAGGTAAAGTTAAGTAAATAAATCAGTCTTTACTTTAACAAGCACCTTCTGAAAACATGTTTCAACCAAACGTGGAATTCTAATGGTAGGCGTGTGGGCATGGTGGGTTTGTCAGAGCAGAGGTTTGTGGGTGGAGGACTTTGGGCATCTAAGTAGCACACCACACGCTAGACCAACAACCCCAATGCTTACAGATACAGCAGACAAGCCCTCCACTTGCCATAGCCTTCTCTGTCTGGGTGTGCAGAACGCATGCCATAGAAAGGAAGAGAACTTGATGACAATGTCTTAGGAATAATAAACTGCAGGTGAAAGTGGACATTTGAGCAGAATTTTAAAAGAGTCAGGCTGGCAAACTTTGAGCTGCCCAGGGTAAGGCTGAAACTCTACCAAGCTCTGGTTTCTGATTGACCATCTTGTTCTCAGTTAAAAATCAGTCATGCCCTTCCCTGGTTTCTCTCATTATCCTCTTTCCTCAGAGAGATCATCTCAGCCCAGACACAAAAAGCTATTATTCTGGATTCTGCTTTGTGTTTTGTTGACTTCCTAAGAAGATGTACTGTCTCTTCAGGTGTAAATTGGAGTTAACACCCTTGTCCTGGTGTTGATTGTTACGAGAATGGAACATGTGAGGGGAATTTAACAAAGTTGGGCTCCTGCCCCCTTACCAAAAACACTTTGACTAGTTTTGAATACTTTGTTCACTCCATGATTGTTGTTTGAACACCTACTGTATGCCAGATGCCATTCTGAGTAGGGGTAGCAGTGGATAAGATGAAGTTCCTGTTCTTGTAGGTCTGACTTTCTAGTGGGAAGAAATAGTCAAGGACCTATAAGCAAATAAATAATATAAACTCAGATCATTAATGGAAAAAACAAATAGGACAGTAAGGTAGAGAATGACTGACAGGTGGGAAGTTGACAAACACGTCTTTCCCTATTAAGCTAGAATTTTAAACCACTGTGCTCAATTTCCCCATAAGTGATTAAAGTGATACAAACAGGGATTAATACTCCAGGACTGACTCACTTATCAGATCATGTTCCAGACCATAGGTTCTGATTTGGGCTTGGAAACCTTAGACTCTATATCCAAGTTTCATTCACAAGGTAGACTGATCAGAGGGCACAGAGGTAACTTACCATCTCAGCAGACCCTCACGTCCCCAGGGGGCCAGATATTTCAAGGGTAGCTCTTAGGGCTCTCTGCATGGTTGTACACAGAATGCCAGAAGCTGAACTACGGTCTTTGACCCCTTAGATCCTTGGAGCTCTGGAGAGGCTACTTCCTCTTTGTGTAGAAAAGCTGAAGCCTGAATGGTGGCTGAATTACAAGCAGGGAACCACGTGTGGAAGCTGAACTGCAGGACATCTTGAGTCAAGACAGAATAGCTCTTAAGTTCCTGGGAAATCTGGGTTTTCTCAGTGTCTGGGTCTGATATAGACCAGTCCGTCAGCTCTGTATCCTCAGGCAAAGGACCTGGGAAAAGAAGGCACATGCCATGCTGGCATGTTTTATGTATGTTTATGTAAATGACCTTATTTTAGGGATGAAAACAATACTTCTATGTGCACTTTTAGGTAAGAAGGGTCCTGTGGTCCTGTGGTTTGTTATTCAGGCCAAAATCTCTTCTCTCTTTTTCTCATATAATCAAACCAAATATAGTTTCATCCTGAAACTAGAAAAGAGACAATAAGCTGGAAAACTCTTTGGCCACCTGTCAACTTTGGGATGAAATTTAAAAAAAAAACTGCACACAAATTCCAGTCCTCTCTTTCATATGGAAATCTCAAGTTCCTTCTTGAACTGTCGTTTTTCCAAGATGATAGTTTATCAGTTCTTTGAGTTCTGGTCTCCCGCCTCAATGTACTTATTCACAGATTGATTTATTTTTTAATCTATGGGCTGACTTTGATATGTTTGTAATGGCTGTCAGTTGTAGAGCACAGTTCCTGGGCTTATTAGGTTTATGATTCAGAAGGGGACAGCAAAGCCACTTTCCTTACAGAACCATGGGCTGTTGGAGTTGGACTCTTGGATGTTTCTCTTCTCTCTGTTTTCCATGAAAAATATATAGTAGTGTGTATATGTTAATCCCTAACTCCTAATTTATCCCTCCTCCCAATTTCCCCTTTGGGTAGCCATAAGTTTGTCTTCTACGTCTGAGAGTCTATTTCTGTTTTCTAAATAAGTTCGTTTGTTTCATCTTTTTAGATTCCACATATAAGTGATATCATATGATATTTGTCTTTCTCTGACTTGTTTCACTTAGTGTGATAATTTCTAGGCCCATCCACATTGCTGCAAGTGGCATTATTTCACTGTTTTTTGGCAGCATAATATTGCATTGTGTATGTACCACATCTTCTTTATAAACATTGAGTAGTTTAGACTGGAGGTCAGAAGAGACCTCTCTGCATAGATGCTCTTTCTTGGCTGTGTTCATCGGTGAATTCTTGGACTTACTCGGAACTCACTTAAGAAACATACTGCCATGCAACATCGGTGAGAAACGCATTGTTCAAATCTGTAGCCCACTGTGATTTTCTAGATACCATCTGAGTTGAGGCATGAATGGTTTGAAGCCAGCCACGTGGATTCCTTCAGAAGAGTGTTCCAGTCCGAGGGAACATTCAGCGTGGGGATCCAGAGTTGAGGACAGTGAAGAGACAAAGTCTGGTGTGGCTACAGTTTGGGATCAAGGCAGAGAGGGGCATGAGATGAAGACTGAGAGGTTGACAATGTCTGCAACTTCAGAGCCCTGTGAGCTATGGTAAGGAGTTTATTTCACATGCAATCAGGAGACTTTGGAGAGCCTTAAACAGGGTAGTCATGGGATCCAATATATGTTTTCAAAAGGTTGCTCTGGCTGTTGTGTGGTGAATGGATGTGGAGGGGCTAAGTGGAATAGGAAGACCAGTTAGGAAGCTGGTGGGTGAGCGCAGGTAAGGTTGATGGTGACACGGATGAGGGGATGAGAATGGAGATGAAGGCGAATGGAAGGATTTAGGGTACACGTTAGCAGTGGCACCAGCAGGACCTGCTGATGGGATGAGAAGGAAAAGGAGAAATCAAGGAGCTAGTGGCTGCCAAGACTGGGAGGCAAGCAAGTGTTTTAGTTGGAAATGAACCCTCAGTTTTACATACAGTGAGTTAAGGTTGCTAGTGAGACATATATTCCTTTAAATATTCTCTGATTTAGTTTAACATTTGCCTCTATTTGTCTGAATCAAACGAGCTTCCTGTGTCATGCTCCAGAAACTCCTCTCCTGCCTGAAATTCTGAACAAGAATCGATGGTTCCCCAGTGGCAACAGTGATGTCGTAGACGTGAGAGGGTGTCCTAATTTCCCACCTAGACAGGCCCCTCCTGGTCTCTGGTTGTGCTCAGCTTTTCTTTCCCTTTTTGACCGCCCTGGGGCACCAGCCTTGCAGGTGGGAGAGGCAATGGGCAGGTAGACCAAGGACACCCAGGAGGCGGAGAGACAACTGGGTCATTGACCCCAATATGTGACCCTCAGGAGCCCAGTATTGAGTGGTTAGCATTTGGGCTCCTTTCTATTTAGGTTTGGGTGGTAAACAGTGGATAATCAAAGAGAAAGAGACCATATGAGATGAGATGTTTAGTTAGTGTTAGTTGCTCAGTCATGCCCGACTCTGTGACCCCATGGACTGCAGCCCACCAGCCTCCTCTGTGCATGAGATTTTCCAGAAAAGGATACTGGAGTGGGTTGCCATTTCCTTCTCCAGGGGATCTTCTCAAGCCAGGGATCAAACCCGGGTCTCCTGCACTGCAGGCAGATTCTTTACCAACTGAGATTGGGAGAAAACTAAGGTGAGGGGAGAAAGCCAGCATCCCACTGGGAGACAGGGGTGGGGATCAGGACTGCCTGTGCATTGATGGAGAGAAGCCAGAGGAGGGTCTTGAAGAACCAAAGAGATGAGCTCATTTCCCCGAGGACCAGGAATCTGGAGAAAGGATGCATTCTGATGAGTATGGAAGATGTAGGTTACAACTATGAAGAGACGTGACTCTCCCAGACAAGCAGTAGCAGAAGACCTGGGCTGCAGGTAGAGGGTAGATTTCAAGGACTAAGCAATGCACTGTAACTTTGTTTGTTTTTAGAAGTGTTTTTTTTTTTTCTCTCTCTCTCTCATTGTCTTTGCTTTTTAGTGCAAACCAAAGCAATCTGTAGGGCTTCACCTGTGGCTCAATGGTAAAAATCTGCCTGCAATGCAGGAGATGTGGTTCGATCCCAGGGTCAGAAAGGTCCCCTGGAGGAGGAAATGGCAAACTGCTCCAGTATTTTTGCCTGGAGAATCCCATGAACAGAGGAGCCTGGTGGGCTACAGTCCCTAGGCTGAAGCGACTGAAGTGACTCAGCACACACACATGCAAAGCAATCTCTAGAGGCAACTGACCTGAATGTTTGAGACCATATATTTGGTTTTTCCCCACGGATCTTTTTATCACTGATATTTCTACTATTATCACGGCACTGAAATGGAATGTCTGCTCACTTATCTCCATTTATGAATGGTGAAGAACATGGGCATAAGAGTCAGAGAACCTAGGTTGGAATCCTACCTGACTTCCACCTACTATGAAATTGGATATATTACTTAAATCCTCTGGGCCTCAACTACTTCATCTTTTAAATGGAAGCAATTATAGTCCCTACCAAGACTATTGTGAGGATAAAAGGAATGAATACATGTTTAGCCCTTGAAATAGTTCCTGACACATACTAAGCCCACTAAAATACCATTTCCTACAGGAAAAAGAACAGAGGATAAAACAGGCCAACACGCTGTAGCCACACCCCCTCCCCCCAAGTTTTTGTGAGATTGAGGAAGAGGCCAAAGTGAACCTGGGTCATCTTGGCATGCTAGCACGGGTACCTGAGGACCCACTGGGTCCTACGTAAGAGGAAGAAGAGGATGACTACACTAGTCAATTACACAGTATGTGGAAAACATAAAAACAGCAATCCAACATCTGAATCTGCCTCCTAAAAGCATTACTAAGCCATTCCCCGAGACTGAGATATAGGCTAATGGTGAGATCCCTTGAACCCTCGAAACACCACTGTGAAATGTCTGGAGGCTTTCTAGATTAATAGCATTAGAAAAATACTGTTAGAAAAATCCTGTATTAGAAACAGTCTATGCCTGACTTTTACCGCTGTCCCCTTCTGTTGATGCCATTTTTCTCCCAAGGAAACGAATGTTTTGAAAATTATTTTTAAATGTAATAGGAAGAATTATCAATCCATTAAGGAAAACAAAACCACTCTAATTAACCACCATTCACGGGAAAAGAGCTCGCTGCTGCAGGGCTAGATAAATGCCAATCCAAAGCTACAAAAATTGAGCCAGCCACACAGTCAAGTTCAATTATATTTCATCCTCACTCGGCCAAGTAATTAATATCCGATTATTTTGCCTCATGGATGCTGATGGAGAGGGAATTATTTCTCCCTGGGCTGGACCCAGCATCATGAGTAGCTTCTGGTCTGCAGTTCAAGGAACCAAAGAATGTACAGGGCATGTTCAACAGGTAATCTTTCCCCAGATCAACTTGCCTGAGGGAATGGAGACAGGGAGTCTCCATGAGTTCAGAGCAGAGACCACCCCACCCTACCACCACCCCCTGACCCCGTCTACAGTCAGTCTTCTTGCTTGGGGATGTTTATCCCAAGTCAGCCTTTGTGAATTAGTAAAACTTTCAGTTCTAGATGCAGAGCCCGCTGAAAAAACCTTCTTCTTGTGAAACTGATGGGTGTTGTTTGGGGGCTCCGAAGAGCTCTGGTACCAGAGTTCTTACGTCTCAGCACAGAGAAGAATTCAGTGAGAGCAAAGTGATAGATAGGAAGTGATTTATTAAAATAGGACGCTTGTGAGGCTTACAAGCGAGTGGGTGAGAAATGCTGCACCCAAGAACTCAATGGGTTAAAATTCTATAATCAAAGGAAAAGTGGAGAGGGGGAGAAGAATTTGTTTGTCTTTCTTGAGTAGAGGTCATGTTTCCATTGTCAGCTTCGCCTCCAGGTTGGGCAGGAGAGTTTCCTTGTCCCTAGGTGGTCAAACTGGGTCCACAAATGATTGTTTTTCATGTCCTAAGGATCATTAACTTACTGAGTTCACTGGGCAGGAGGTGGGTCTCACGCCACCGTTGTTTTATTGTTTGGGGGCATGTCTCATGCTTCTGCTGCATGGTTTTGTTGCTAAGCAAGCCTGCTTGATTTTGTGGTCAAACAAGCCTGGTTTCTTGAGTAATCATTAACTTATAGGAGTCTCCCATATTTTCTCCTACTTAAGTGCCCCCGTGGGATTAACTATTTAATCACCTACCTTGTCGCTTCACTCTGTCTCTAGCACTTGGGCAGAAAGAAACTGGGTGGGGATGTTTCCCTTTCCTGTTAGCAGAAGCAGTTTTATCAGTGACAATGAGTGTTGCTTTTAAAAATAAATAAATAAAGCCTATCTTTAAATGACTGAGTCCTTCATTTCATTCTGTTTCATGACCTTGATAGCTAAATGGTTACTTAATGAAGGATTTGTAAGAGCTGTTGCTTCATATTCAAGAATTTTGGGAGAGTATGGGACTTCTCAGGCGGTGCGAGCGATAAATAACCTGCCTGCCAGTGCTGGAGATGTAAGAGACATGGGTTCAATCCCTGGAGAATCCCAAGGACAGAGAAACCTAGTGGGCTACAGTCCATGGGGCCTCAAAGAGTCAGACACGACTGAAATGACTCAGCATGCACACACATCCTTCAGAGGCTCGTCTCTACAGGGAAGTAGAGATAATCTCCGAATTTCCCTTTGAATGATTAGGGAATCTAATCCCAGTCCAGGGACGTGAGATTTCAGCACTAACCAGGACAAAGAAGTGAATTATAGAGCTAATTATCATCACCCAGGCAAATAAATTCTAGCCATTCAAATCTGCTCCTGTTCAAAAGTGCTGTTTGTTGAACTTCAGTAATGCCATGGGACATAATGATATAAATATTTCTATTTGCTAGAAGGGCCTGCATGGAAACAAAGCCTCAAGAATCAAGCAAAGACTTAGACTGAGAAATATCAAAGAAACACTTCATCACGTTAGGTATCTCTGTGGAGCCTTACTGAACAGCTGGCAACTGTGGGACTCTGTCGTGCTTTGACGATATTTCAGTAGGAAGAACTCTTAGACACCTGCCATATCAGCAAACTGTTCTTTCCCAAGAGAAAATTCCATATATTAATCAACAGAATCCATATGGGTTAGGATGAAAAATACACACATAGGGTTTTTAGAGTAAATGGTGATGACCTTCTGGTCCGACTCAGAGAGGCGAAGACTCTGTGTGTCCTAGATCCTAGTGAGGAGCAGACCCAGGATGTTTTCTGGACTGCTGAGACACTGCTCTTTCTATTTCACTGAGCTGACTTGTAGGGAAAACATTGGAATTACTGGAGTTAAAAAAAAAAATCAACAGGAATATTCAACTTGCTTTACCCTTGGGATAGGCAGCTCTCAAGTGCAAAGGAAAAACGCTCCATCTCTCGCAGCCCACCGTGTCCTAGATTTGGATGGAACTGATGTCTCAGGGTGTGGGGGGAGTGAGGCGGGCAGCGATCCAGGCCAGACTGGGGACAAGCTGGACGTGGCTCGAAAGGGTCCTAGTGATCATGAGAGTTTCCGAAAGCACTACTGGCTTGTGGCCCAGGGACCGCAGGAACTGAGCAATAAGGAGGACGCATTCCATCTGGGGATGACAAGATGGGGGAGATACGTTCTCTGAGAGAGGAGTCCACATCCACCCTCTGTGGGTGTGTTTGTTTAGCTGCTTGTTGTTATTGTTGTTCAGTCGCTAAGTTGTGTCCAACTCTTCGTGACTCCATGGACTGCAGCATACCATGCTCCCCTGACCTTCACTATTTCCTGGAGTTTGCTCAAATCCATGTCCATCGCAGACGCCTACTGAGTCTTTACTATGTGAACCGCACTGTATCTGTTCACGAAATGATTATAAAGGGAGGTGTGTGTACATGGAAGTGAGGATCGGAGGATAGAGGTTGTGCTTAGTATAAAAGTCACTTGCCTTGGAGGTCTATGTGAGGTGCAAAAAGGATCCAGAATGGGAACAGAGCAGGCAGCCCAAGACTCCTGGTCTCAGGTAGAAACAGGAGTCAAGGCTACTTTTCTTTTCTCTGCTTTTTTAAAGGGTAAGGAGAATGGATTTTAAAAAAAAATATTTTCAGTTATTAGTCACTGAAGAGGAAGAGGAGGGGAATGTTATCTGCTACTTAAAATTCCCAGCAATTTCCAAAAAAATTTTTGTTCTATATTTGCTAGACACAGTATATATTTGTTGTGAAATGAACTGGTGAGTGAATTGGTGAAAGAATGACTAGTCAGGTCTCATTTGAAGAACCATGTTGAGTTGGTTGATTTTTCCAGTTAACTAGGATTTCCTATAGCTGTGGGGTCACCTGGATTTAACCATGTTATTTGATCATATTTTTAGTGCCTCAGTCCTGTTCCTTTGTTCTTAAATATATTTTATGGAACATAATTGTACCTTTTCATTGGTCGTTTTATTGTGTACAACTATGGCTTTGGGGCATTGGAAATGTGAGCTGTTTGCCCCCACCCTACAGTGATCTTTTTTCTTGGAGCTTCTGTCTTCTTTTCACCTTACCCATCATCACGAGTATGTGTTACCATTAGCCAGACTTGCTCTAGGCACCTGGAAACAACAGTGAACCAGCTGGATGTGATTCCTTTACAGGAGTTTCCAGTTTAATCTGGAACTCAAACAAACCAGGCAAATAATTACAATCTGAGGTTAATTCTTTTTTTTTTTTTTTTTGCCTCAGTTCCCTGATCAAGGATCAAACCCGTGGCCCCTGCAGCGGAAGCACAGAGCCCTAACCACTGACCACTGGGAAAGCCCCTGAATAAATTCTACGAAGATAACTACTAAGATACAGAAAAATATTAGAAAAAAGTGAGTGTTCCTATAGCAGGGTGAATCCTGAAGACCATGCCCTGAAGGTGATGGTTTAGCCACCACCGGAAGGAGGAGGCAAGCGAACTGTGGGGAAAATGCCAGGCAACTCTTCCCCCCAACCTTCCCCTCAATCTCATTGCTAAAGTTGGCCAGCAAATAACAGAAACTCACATCTGTTAAATCATTAATCTCATGCTCACAGGAAATACAGGTGTCACTCTTAAGGGGATTTCAGGTTTTCCTTAGGTGAAAATATATGTTTATCGCAGCTATTTTATTCACTTTTCATCTCACTTTGGAAAGACCTGAAAACCACTGATTCGAAGAGGAGTAAAAAATGAATAATGCGTGGCCCACTCCAGCTTAGGAATTGTGTTAGTCAAGGTAAATGAGGTTGCTTTGTAGTAACAGGTAATCCCCAAATCTCAGTGGCTTAATGTACTAGTAGTTTGTTTCTCACTCACACAATTTCCAAAGTGGATCAACAGCTCTCTTACAAGTCATTACTCAGAGATCTGGCCTCCTTTGATCCCTGATTCTGGCCCCTATCCACAGAAGGTGAAGAGGGGTTGGAGGTTCAAATATTTTTAAAGACCAGTCTTTCAAGTTGCTTACATTATTTCCAACCAAATCCGAGGTGGCACTAGTGGTAAAGAACCTACCTGCCAATCCAGGAGACATAAGAGACTTGGGTTTGATCCCTGGGTTGGGAAGATCCCCTGGAGGAGGGCATGGCAACCCACTCCAGTATTCTTGCCGGGAGAATCCTCATGGATAGAGGAGCCTGGTGGGCTACAGTCCATGGGGTCACAAAGAGTCAGACACGAATGAAGCGACTGAGCAGGCACACACACTTGTAAGTTGCTTACATTATTTCCACCCAATTCCAGGCACATAGCTTCACATTAACTGCAAGGGAGACTGAAAAATGGGATCTCCCTATGTCTCCAGAAAGAAGAAATGGGAATGCTGAAGATACGTCTGGCCTCCATTGTAGGACGTTCTTAATTTAGTGGCCCAGAAAGATCATTAGACACCACAGTGTCCTTATTTGGAGAAACTATCAAAAGCGTTAACCAGAGGTGGAAACAAAGATGGGAGTCCATAGAGGTGACATTGATTAATTCTGATTAATCAGTAACGGATAGCTGAGAACAGAAGTCTGCTAGAGGAACCGGGTTTGATCAGGATCTTTAAGGATAAATAGGTATTTAATTGGTAGAAATAAAAGAGTGAAGTTAGACAAAGGCACAAAAATGTGAAAGTTCATACCAGCCAGAAAGGGTGAGGCATCTTGTAAGACTGGAGGAAACAAGAGTGGAAAAAAATAGAGAGACCAGATTCCCAAGGGCCTTGCATATGAAGTTAAATAGTTTGGCTTTTGGTCTATGGAAAACAGGAAACCATGAAAGCTTTTTGAATAGGTGGTAATATCATGAGTTTTGTGTTTTAAAAAGAGGTATTTTCTTTTCCATGCCTTTGGTTGTTGGCTGAGGTTGATGGAGAGCTCAATGTCTAATAATGAAGGATGTTGCCACTTCATAACCAGTTATTTCTTTTCTTTCGAGAATTGATAATACTTTCTAAGTGCAGAGAAGCTCATTAGTCCTCAGTGTCATCAAGAATAGCACCGATGAATTAAATATCCCTACAAGGCCCACGTACTTTACTGAATGGAGAAAACCTCATGCTGGTGGCACAAATGACATGTAAAAATGTTACAAGTGACATCATCTGTCAGCCTTATAGAGAACTCGATCCAAATGCTATTAGGAGAACCAGAGCCAGGTGCCAGCTCCTCAGCAGAGCTCAGAACACTGACATTAGAGTTCAGAGATTGTTGGCAACACTTTGGGTCTGTTGTCATCCGTACATTTGGGTTCCAGCTTTCAACTTGTTTCTGATCAGCTAATAACAGCCCATATACCTTATTTTATTTTTAATTGGAGAATAATTGTGTTACAATGCTGTGTTGGCTTCTGCTGGACAACAACCTGAATAAGCTATAAGCATACACACACCCCTCCCACTGCGGCCTCCCTCCCACCCCTCTAGTCATCACAGAGCGCTGAGCTGAGCTCCCTGCGCTACACGGCAGCTTCCCAGGAGCTATCTGTCTTACACACGGTAGTGTATATGTGTATATATGTCAATGCTCGTCTCTCAGTTTGCCCCAGATGGGGAAACAGTGGAAACAGTGGCTGACTTTATTTTTCTGGGCTCCAAAATCACTGCAGATGGTGATTGCCACCATGAAATTAAAAGATGCTTACTCCTTGGAAGGAAAGTTATGACCAACCTAGACAGCATATTAAAAAGCAGAGACATTACTTTGCCAACAAAGGTCCATCTAGTCAAGGCTATGGTTTTTCCAGTGGTCATGTATGGATGTGAGAGTTGGACTATAAAGCAAGCCGAGCACTGAAGAATTGATGCTTTTGAACTGTGGTGTTGGAGAAGACTCTTTGAGAGTCCCTTGGACTGCAAGGAGATCCAACCAGTCCATCCTAAAGGAGATCAGTCCTGGGTGTTCATTGGAAGGACTGATGTTGAAGCTGAAACTCCAATACTTTGGCCAGCTGATGTGAAGAACTGACTCATTGGAAAAGACCCTGATGCTGGGAAAGATTGAGGGCAAGAGGAAAAGGGGACAACAGAGGATGAGATGGTTGCATGGCATCACCGACTCAATGGACATGGGTTTGGGTGGACTCCGGGAGTTTGTGATGGACAGGGAGGCCTGGCGTGCTGCAGTTCATGGGGTCGCAAAGAGTCGGACACAACTGAGCGACTGAACTGAACTGAACTCCTTCCCACCCTGTGTCCACTGGTCTGTTCTCTGCATCTGCATCACTACTTTTGCCCTGCAAATAGGTTCATCAGCATCAGTTTTCTAGATTCCGTATATATGCATTAATATACTATATTTGGGGCTTCCCAGGTGGCCCAGTGGTAAAGAATTTGCCTGCAATACTGGAGACGTGTATCAATCACCGGGTCAGGAAGATCCCCTGGAGGAGGGCATGGATCCCCTGGAATCCGCTCCAGTGTTCTTGCCTGGAGAATCCCATGGACAGAGGAGCCTGGCGGGCTACGGTCCATAGGATCACAGAGTCAGACACGACTGAAGCCACTAGCGCAGCACATACTTTATTTGTTTTTCTCTTTCTGACTTAACTTCACTCTGTGTGACAGACTCCAGGTCCATACACCTCACTGCAACTGGCTGAGTTTTTGCTCCTTATTATGAACAGCCCATATCTTAAACTTTAACCCCAAAGGTAAAGATCCCATCTCTTCACGGATCCTCAGTCCTGCTGCTCTGCTGTAGTGTTAATAGTTAAACGTACTTCTCCGTTACAGCATTTGTCTAAATGCATGGAAATTTCATTTAAGTCCTAACGTAATCGAAGTTTCTTTAGTTTCTTTGTAGCTCTTCCACCTTTTCATTCCCACATCCCCAGTCTGAAGAACAATTAAAAATACAGAAACATAAAAACCTTGATGCTATGGGATCTTTCTCCAGGGAAGTTTAACACACCTCTCTCTTTTTTTTTTTTTCCATTTATTTTTATTAGTTGGAGGCTAATTACTTCACAACATTTCAGTGGGTTTTGTCATACATTGACATGAATCAGCCATGGAGTTACGTGTATTCCCCTCCCGATCCCCCCTCCCACCTCCCTCTCCACCCGATTCCTCTGGGTCTTCCCAGTGCACCAGGCCCGAGCACTTGTCTCATGCAACCCACCTGGGCTGGTGATCTGTTTCACCATAGATAATATACATGCTGTCCTTTCAAAACATCCCACCCTCGCCTTCTCCCACAGAGTCCAAAAGTCTGCTCTGTACTTCTGTGTCTTTTTTTTGTTTTGCATATAGGGTTATCATTACCATCTTTCTAAATTCCATACATATGTGTTAGTATGCTGTAATTTTCTTTATCTTTCTGGCTTACTTCACTCTGTATAATGGGCTCCAGTTTCATCCATCTCATTAGAACTGATTCAAATGAATTCTTTTTAATGGCTGAGTAATAGTCCATGGTAACATACCTCTTTTAAGTAGAAGTCTCTGTTGGTTCTCTATCCAATGACCAGTTCTTTCCTTACTCCTTGGTGTCAAAACCCTGATTTTGTCCAACTATTCTGAACTTTTCCCTCGTCTGACTCAGGAATAAACCCAAATTAATCTAACCATGGCATATTTGTGTTGCTTGTCAGTGGTGAACTTAAGGGTGACCCGGTCTAGACAATGATGCATGAGTCCAGGTCTGCTTGGGGGGTTCCTGGGAAACGTTGCCTTGATTTTGAAGAGCACAGATACCAGTCTTTGTTCCTCTTCTTCCATTGGATGCGGTTGTGTCAAGAAACAGTGCCCAGTACAGCAGTGGCCACCTTGCAGCCCTGGGGGAGCCCCACTGAAGCAATGCCAGTGTCCTGGGGAAAATCAAGCAGGAAGATGAGAGGAGCCTAGGGCTCTGGTGGCATTGAAAGTCACCGCCTTAACCAAGCCCAGAGGAGGTCTCCATCAAGGACCTCTTTTCATGTGAGATGACTCGTTTTCTTTACTTTTCTAAGCTGATCAGTTTGAAGTTTTCTGTTACTTACATCAGAAGCACTGTGGTGATGCACACCGTTTCTTCCCACCCCAGTGAGGAAAGCAGATAGTAAAGCAGAGGGTTCCTGTTACATCACTCCAGGCTATAACATCAAACCAAACTAGCCAATCTTAAAGGACATCAACCCTGAATATTCATTGGAAAGATTGATGCTGGAGCTCCAATATTTTGGCCAACTGATACGAAGAGCTGACTCACTGATCCTGGGAAAGATTGAGGGCAGGAGAAGTGGGTGACAGAGGATGAGATAGTTGGATGGCATCATCGACTCAATGGACATGAGTTTGAGCAAACTCTGGGAGATAGTGAAAGACGCGGAAGCCTGGCGTGCTACAACTGAGCGACTGAACAACAAGGATATAACGTAATCGGTGCCCCTGGGCCTGAAAAAAGAAGGTTCCAGAAAGCAGGCAGTGAGCAAATGACTTCATCTGAGTCACAGAGGGGATCAAGAAGAAAGCCAGGAAGAAGGTAACCGAGATAGCGGCTTCCTCCTCGAAGGCCAGCTGGAGCGTGAAGCCTGGTGCTTCTGGCTCTGATTCCTTCTGCCCACAAACTTGGGCCACTTCACTCAACATCTCGAAGCTTCAGCATTTCTCATCTGTAAGATATATGCCTTGCAGGTTGTTGTGAGAATAGAAAATAATGCATGATACTTCATCTCCTGTAGTACTTACAGCCCAGGCAGTATGGGCACTCAGTAAATGTATGAATTTTATCTTAACAAGCATGATGATTCTTAAACTTTTTCTCCATCAGATCTTTGATGGTAGCAAAGAACCTAGAGTCAATTGATCCCACAGATTTATAGAAGAGAAGGGAAAGAAAGTGTTCCACGAATGAGACCCAATTCACAACTATGATCAGGGACTTATGACTTCATATCTGACACCCACATCCAAACAACTCCATCTCATGTATGTGAAAGCTCACATGGATCAAGAAGGATCTCAGGATCATACCTGAGAATCACTTTTTCCCCCTCAGACTTATTGAGAAATACTTGCCATATAACATTGTGTAAGTTTAAGGTGTATAATATGTTGAATTGATACACTTATATATTACAAAATGATTACCACCGTAGCTAACACCTGCATCACATCATATAATTGTTATCCCTTTTTTGTGGAGAGAACATTTAAGATCTACTCTCAGCAATTTTCAAGTAAATATTTAAGATAGCATCATTAACTATAATCACCATGCTGTACATTACACTAGATCCCCAGAACTTATACATCATGTAACTGGAAGTATGCATGCTTTGACCAACACCTCCCCATGTCCCCTACTCCAGGCCCTGATAACCACTGTTTTAATCTCTGTTTCTATGATTTCGGAATTTTTAGATTCCACATATAAATAAATGATACCATATAGTATTTTTTTTTCCACTGACTTATTTTGCTTAGGCTGATGGCCTCAAGTTCTGCCTATGTTGTTACAAACAGCAAGATTTCCTTCTATTTTAGGACTGAATGTACATCTTATGTATTTACCCAATGATAGATACGTAGATTGTTTCTATATCTTGACTATCATGAATGAACACAGAGTATAGATATTTCTTGGAGATTCTGGTTTCATTTCCCTTGGATATGAAAAGAAAGTGGAATTTCTGGATCACATGGTAGTTCTGGGCTCCTCTAGCGGCTCAGTGGTAAAGAATCTGCCTGCCGATAAATGTATAATTACGGTTGACTCACATTGTACAGCAGAAATCAGTAAAACGTTACAAAAATTAAAAAATAAATGACAAAGAAACGACCAAAAAAAGGAACCCACTTGCCAATGCAGGAGATGTGAGCTCAATCTCTGGGTCAGGAAGATCCCCTGGAGAAGCAAAGGGCAACCCACTCCAATATTCTTGCCTGGGAAATCCCATGGACAGATGAGCCTGGTGGGCTGCACTCCATGGGGTCTCAAAAGAGTACAACACGACTTAGTGACTAAACAATGACAACAACATGGCAGTTCTATTTTTAATTTTTTGAGGGAACTCTGTATTGTTTTCCATAGTGGCTGGACAATTTATATTCCCACCAGCATTGCACAAGTGTTCACAGGATCCATTTTCTTAAGCTATATTGCCACTTACAAATGAAGGAAAATTTGGTATGGAAGAACCATTTTGACTGAGTGTTGTGCCACTTAGACATATGCCGCATTAATTTTTTTTCATAACTAGTTAGCCTCCAGTTTGAGAGAAAGAGAATTAAAAAAACCCTGGAAAGTTCTTGCTTGGAATGATAATTGCTCATTAGAACCTCATTTCGTTATAATTGTACAATTCATTATCCTGAGCACTTCATTAGAAGTATTGTAAAAGTCCTGACAACTTGAATATGTTACATTGAATATTGGAATGTATCTGATTTAGAGCTTTACTGTTTCTTGAGGGCATTTTCTAATTAATGCAAGTCTGAGAAACCAGAAAAAGTGAGAGTCTCCATATTTTCTTCTGGGGGTCATTACTGGAGATGTGTTTTAAGAAAATCAGTTTGAAACAGGAAGCTTTCTTTAGCACAGAGAGGAAAAAAATAGTCCATAAACCTGAAATAGTCAGAATGAGGCCACATCTGTCTTTACAAATACAAATAGCTCAGAATGATCTGCAATTAATACAAAACCCAATCTTTTTCTAGTGCTGTGAGGGACTTTGGGGTAAAGAGAGCAGATTGAACATTTTCATTTATTGCTCTTTCTTCTTGAAAGTCTACTGAAATGACAGCAACAGGGGCTTAAAAAAACCCACAAGGACAAAGGAAATGAAAGAGAAGAGCAGAGCTGCAAAGTCCTGCCAGCTGGGGGCAGAGGACAAGGACTATTGACTTCTCAGACCCAAGAGCCAGAATCCTAAGCCAGCAGCGTGGGAAGTGAAATGCACGCTCATTGCACTCAGCACCCCGAATATGCAGGGGTTAGTGGCTCCAGTGATTGGGGTTAAAGGTGGAGTTCTAGAAGGATCCACTGAGAGTCTGCTTGGGAAACATTTGGATGCCCAGCAGAGGGACTGTCACTCATCTCCACTGGCACAAGTCAAGAAGTTTTTCCCTCTGGAGAGGGTGGAAGAGGGGCCTCAGGACTGAAGGACCCTAGAAATAGTTGATGGCAAGTCAACCATAGTACAGGCTTCCCTGGTGGCTCAGACTGTAAAGAATCTGCCTGCCATGCAGGAGATCTGGGTTCCATCCGTGGGTCGGGAAGATCCCCTGGAGGAGGAAATGGCAACTCACTCCAGTATTCTTGCCTGGAGAATTCCATGGACAGAGAAGTCTGGTGGGCTATGGTCCACGGGGTCACAGAGTTGGACACAACAGAGGAACTAACACACACACACACACACACACACACACACACACTGCCATAATACAGTAGGGGGGTATCAGAGGAGCACTTACCCACCTCATGATGAGACCTTCCCTCCAAGCCCTCTTGGGTGAGCAAGATGCTGGCAGCAGAGCCTAGACCCTGAGCATGAGTTAGGAAGATGCTTCTCTGAAGAAGCTGACCATCCCCAGGAGAAACACCAAACATGTCCACTTCAGGAAATTCTCAAGAACACAGCCAATCAGAATAGTGGTTCCCAAAGTGTGGTCTCCAAACCTGCAGGTTCAGTACCACCTGGGGACCAGCTAAAAATGCAAATTCTTGCACCCTGCTGCAGACCCACAGATTCAGAACCACTGAGGTAGGGCCCTGAGATCTATTAATACTTTAAGAAGCCCCCCAGGTATTCACTAAAATTGAGAACTACTGCTTTTGTTGAAGATAAGAAAACTGGGGCTTAGAGATGATAACTAACCTGCGAAGAGGCAGACAGCAGCTCATTGCATGCAAGAATACCCCAACGGCCTGGGTTCTAGAAAGCCCGGTGGTCAGCCTCATACAGTAGGGAAGTCCGTGGATTCTGACATTCTCGTCCTTTATGGCTTCTAGGAAAAGTGTGGAAAAGGTTCGTTTTCTTCTTGGTTGTGTGTAGCTATCAGGGAACTTTTGGAATGTCCAGGGATATTTCTCTGTCCTCTGCCTCAACCTACAGAGTTGTGCAAGCAGGAGTTGGCCCATGAGAACTTGGAGGCAGAGACCCTCAGGGCTAATTTGGGCTCTCTGACTTGCCTTCTCTTCATCTCCCTGCCCTCCAAACCCTTCAGAGGCAAAGGCTGGCCCTCAGATACGCTTCCTTCCCCCAAGGGGTACATAGCAAAAGCAACTATTCTAGATTTGCTACCCACATTGATTTCCATTTTTTTTAATAACCCTTTAGTTTCCTCTTGATAGGATTATTTCCAGCAGATATATCAGGAGGAAACTTTGACTCAATGATCTGCAAAATTCCAACAACTCTGAAATTCTGTGATTCTGCTGTTATATAACTTAATGTTATATGAAAGATAAAGTTATGCATCACAGGTCTTAAGGGACTCCAGAAATGTCACTAGCTATTAGTGCTTTCTTGAAGTCTCTTTTAGGCATTGACAGCTGGGGTCACATTTCCACTAGGCTAAGGAGAAATCGGAAAAGACTTTGAGCTGGCCTCATGCAGGCTGCTCTGTGGTCAGCAAAGAGCTCCTCTTTGTTCACTGTTATCCACCCCAGCTCTGAAGGGTCCATGAAGAGTGGCTTAGAGGGGACATCTTGGGTTAAGCATGAGCTTGGTTATCAAACCCTCCAGGGTTCAACTCTCAGCTCTGCTATTGACTGGCAACATCACCCTAAGCTCTCAGCTGTCTCAACTGAAAAATGAAGGTTATGCCACCCTCTTCCTAGGACTATTGTGAGAATGATCCACAAATCATTTCCACCTGATGTCATGCCCCTCTCATAGTAAGAACTGCATCATCTGTAGCTCTTAGTCTCAGCATCCCTAACAAGGTAAATTATTTGCAAGGCTCATGGCATGTAATGCAGGACTGGGGACCACTCTCATAGACATTGGGACTTTGAGTTTTGATGACTGCTGATTTTCAAGAACTAAACTAGAAATAGTTACAGCTATCCCTACTGTCATTAAAAAGAATCAGAGTTAATTTTGTGAATTTGAATGGATTTTTAATTTGAGCTGGTTGTTCTCATCAGTGATGAAGAATTTTCTGACACATATAGATAACCAAAGATGGACTGGTGGCTTCAACGGTGGGAGGGTTCATCTCCATAGTGGGGGGAGGCTTAGGGCTGGGGCAGTGGACCCCTTGGCTGGACCATATAAGAGGACACTAAAGAGCTGGTATTGGTTTGTGTGGCTGAGTTAAAGTTTTCCAAAATTCCAAAAGTGCCTCACAGCTCTCTGAGCTGCCCTGGTAACTTGTTGTTTTTGCTTCAAGTTTCTTTGGTCTTACAAACTACCCATCAAGTAATTGAGAATCTATAAATAAACATTAGAAGCCAGCCCCTAATTGATCAACTTTCAGGTTTTCCTTGATGAGTTTTCTTGAAACTCGGTTCTTGTGTATAATTTTATTCATGCATCTCCCGGGGAAAGACCCTTCCCCCAGGCTTTGAGGAGGGTGGCAAACAGTTGCAAAGTCAAGGCAAGGAGACAGCAGTGCTGCGTTTGCAGAGTTAACAGCCAAACCTGCGAAATGAATATCATTTCCATGCAAGGAGGAGGGAAAAGGGCAAACGCCTGCCAGACCTGTGCATTTCCTGAATCAACGCCAGTCCCAGGCCACAGAGCCCTGCAGTCAGATGCTTCAGCCGGATTGCTTGAGTATTGACATTGCCTCGTAAACTGAGACCCTTCAAAGGACTAAAAAGAAAAAATACATTTAGAGGAACATTTACATAGAGGTTTCCCTTGGGTTCCTGCTGCCCAACTGAATTAACATCAAACCATTGCCCTGGAAAGGGGTCGTGAGAGGTGGTTTTTCCTGGCCCCACACAATGAGCGCAGTCAATATGGAAGCTGCCTGGTTTTCATTTGGAAGAAATTTACATTTGATCCCACCCTCGCCCCTAAACAGCTACCCTCCTATCTGTTTCACTCTATCATTCTGAGGCCCATATATTTGCAAAAAAAAAAAAATGCCTCCACTGTTCTTTCTCCTGACAACGTGGCTCTAAAGTTCCTCTCCCTCAATCTTTCTTCTACCTCAAGCAAAAGTCCCAGTCTTGAGTTTTGACATGTATCAACAAGTTTGGAGGGAAAACGCAGAGTGAACCAATTCATCCTAAAAAGTCAATAGCTGATAAATTCTTGGAGCAGTCCTAACATTTTTATGAATTCAAATATGTCAGCTTTACAGTTTCAGGGTTTCAAAGTTAGCCTCTTGAACGGTTCATTTACTAAGATCATTTCATTCAGTAAGATCAAGGGCAAAAAAGAAGTCTGAGCATCAGAAGAGTTACCTCCTCTCTTCTGTGTTGCTCCATCTGATAATAAGGAAGTTTTACATATGGGAAGAACAGATGCTAATGTTAATTCCCCAATATTCAGAAATCCACAGTCAGAATAGATAAGAATCATGGAAGCCCCCTTAGACATACACGAAAAGAACAGTAACCCCACACAGGGTCCTCAAATTCCTGGTCCTTATCCTGGGGCCTCCTTTTTTAAAAATAGTAATACAATAACAATATCATGTAAGGTTCTGCTGCACAATGAAGTGAACCAGCCACAGGCATACATATATCCCCTTCCTCTTAAATCTCCCTCCCCTTCAACCTCATCCCACCTGCCTAGGTCATCACAGAGCATGAAGCTGAGATCCCTATGTGTTATAGCAGGTTCCCACTAGCTATCTATTTTATACATGATAGTGTATATATGTCAGTCCCAATCTCCCAATTCATCCCACCCTTTGTGTCCACATGTCTATTCTCTACATCTTCATCTCTGTTCTTCCTTTAAAATAGTTTCATCTGATTCTCAGGGATGAGCCTCCCACTCCTATTTATTCTTTATTCTCCTTTCCTTCCTACTCTCAGTGCCAAATAAGGAGTGTCTTTGTCCTTGGGTGTGTGGGCAGAAGCAGCACCATTTGATATTAGAGTTTTGACATTCAAGTAACGTGTTAAAACTTGTCAATGGGTTGCTACATGTTACTACTGCTATGCCTTCATTCATTCATTCAACAAGTATTTACTGAGTGCATCCTATGTGCTAGTAGTCACTTCCAAATGCTGTTTGTTCATTCATTCATCCAAGTGCTTGACCTCTTACGTGTCAAGTATTGTTATAAAGGCTTTTCTTTCTTTATTCATTCAGTCAACAAGGATTTAGCAACAGTCTCCTCTGTGTTGGGCACCGATCTAGACTCTGTAGAGGTGAGCCAAGCAAAATTTCTGCTACTTTATTGAGGGCTGCCAGGCAACACACACACACACACACACACACACACACACACACACAACAAAGAAAGCATACCGTGTATCAAGTGACGCTAAGTCTACAGAGAAAGATCAGTTCAGGGGAATGGACAGAGCACTGGGTAGATGTTGCTATATTTAGGTCTCACTGATGCATTTGAGCAGAGTGAGCAAACAGGACAATTCAGAGGAAACACCAGTACGTGGGCTCTGAGGCGGGGTGTGCTTGGCCAAGCTGAGAAAAATCAAGGAAGGGAGGGGTGCTGTGTACAAGAGGGAGAGGCATGCCTGAGACAGAGGGACCTGGGAGGAAGCTAAGCAGGGACTCTTCGGGTTCTGCAAGGGCATGGGCTTTTACTCTGAGTTGGATGGGAGCATGCTAGAGGGCTTTGACTATGGGAATGACTTGTTTTAAATGCATCCTCCAGCTGCTGTGCTGAAAATAGACTAGGATTTCAGGGTGAAAATCAGAGGGCCAATTCGATGGCTAGGACAGCAATCCAGGCTGGAGGGGATGGTGGCTGTGGGCTGAGGCAGGGACTGCAGAGGTGGTGCTCAGGCCCTGGTTATCTCTGAAGGTAGAGACTGCAGGGTTAGCTGATGGACCGGATGTGGTACGTGTGAAGTTGCAGATGGTCCCAAGGATTTTGTCCTGAGCAACGTCATGGCTGGAGTTGACATTTACTGAGATGGTGGAAGTGTCAGAGGAGCTGTTCAGGGGAAGAGCTGGAGGGGGGAGTTCAGTTCAGGATGTTATTCAGTGGCAGTTGCTCATGATAATCTCAGTAAAGAGCCCAAGACGGGCATTTCCATGTTAGTCAGCAATGCCAGGGAGGCGTCCAACTAAGAACACAAATGAGGGCATTGGTGGTGTTGAAAATCACAGACCAGACAAATGACCTGAACGTGTATGGGGTTAGAAGCAAGGTCCCAGCCCTGAGTTCTAGGGCACGTCAAGGTCTAGAAAAGGAGGGGGAATCCAAAACAGAGAGGAAGATGTAACCAGTGAGGTGGAAGGAAAAACAGTCAGCAGTTATTCTGGAAACGAAGAAGCAAGGAGGTGCTCAAGACAGAGGGAACCATCAACCACGTCAGGGGCTGTGGGTAAGTGAGATCAGACAAGGGGTCACCGACGTCCCCTGGGAAGGTGCTGGTGGCCCTAACCAGAGTGTTCAGAGGAGTGCTGAGGACACACATCCCATCAGGGTGTGTCGGAGACAATGGCGTTGATGTATTTAATTCCATGTTATTATTTTCATTCTACAAATGAGAGAGGGTTGAACTCCACCCTTCCAAGCAGACACGCCCTTCCAAGCTCAGTGTGCTTGGAACCTTGATGCTCTCAAATCACCATGGGCAGTGAAGAGCGAGACGTCTGCTGGCATCTCAGGACAACAACCCCTAGAGAAAGAGAACAAGAGAAAGGCAGAGAGTGTGACCTTACTCCCACCCCCTGGATTCCCCTCAAATCCATCCTTGCTTTTGGAGAGAAACCCTGGCTAAGATGGACTGGACAGGAAACATACTCTTTGCCTTTTAAGGGTATTTTATGTTTCTAGAAATTAATTCAGAATCCTTAGAGCAAGCTAAGTCTTCTAACAGAGAATGTGGCTTTAGGTTGTCATTGATAGAGAAGACCACTGTGGGTGAGGGTTGGCACTGATGTTGTGAACTCCGCACTCCCCAAAATTTATCCATGAGCCGATGGCAATCTCCATGTGATGATATGCAGCAAACTCAAATTTTCAGGGTTTTTTTTGTGTGTATGTGCAAGGTAAATGTTCTTGTTAGAGAGGTCTTCATACACTGGTGCTACATTTAAATTTTAAAAGACTATTGTGCTGAAATTCATAAGTTAAAATGTAGCAGGAATGAACATAGAGCCATGAATTCAGTTTCCAAAATATCAACAGGGACAACAGGGAGGATATTTGTTTCAACAGCAGTTCAAATGAAACAGACACAAGAGCTTTTGTTTACAACTCAGTAAGAACCAGAGGCATGAAGCCTGTACTGAAGAGCTGACAGTTTCCACAGAAGGGAAGTTTCTGAATCAAGGCTGGACATCACTACACTGTGCTCTTAGGTGATTCAGACTTATCTGGAGAATAGGAGTTGATAATTAGTTGCCACTTCTTAACAGGGACATTGATAAGCTTAGACCATATTCAGAAAATAGAGGGTACTGGGGCTAAAAGTCTAAATACTATGATTTATTATGCCCTGAAAGAGCTCAGAAGTTTTAGCGAGAAGAAACAACTAAAAGTGGCACCAAGACTGATTACATGATACTCTAAAATTCATAAAACTTTTATGACTATGAAGCAATATCCATAATTTATCACCAAAGGACCTGGGGTTGTTGAAGGTGGCATCTACTAGTACAAAAGTCTCTGCTCCCATCACCTGAAAAGTATTTCAGGTATAAATTAAAATGCTCTACAAACCATTCTTCATAAACAAGCAGTTTAAATTATCCTGACTTACAAATGAAGAGCATCCATATGTTATTTACCCAAATAACCAGTCTTCTCTGAAATTTTAGGTCATTCCACCAATAGATTTCTTCTATTGTTCTGAATCATTAATAAGAATTTTGATGGCCATAAAAGCAAGAAAATAAATCAATCCTTAATAAATAATAAATGTTCCTTCTCTTTCAACAATGATTTATTAATATCCACTCCCAGAACTGCTTATTCTCTTTTGATGCAGGTTTTTAATTACATATGAATTTACCAAACCATATTTCATTCAATTAATACACTTCTATCTGTTTTTAAGGAACTTTAGCAAGTGCTTTGCTGTGCCTGTGATTCCCCTTACGTGCTACGATATGAGCGCTATGAAAACTAATGAGGTTAGTATTGCATGCCTGCTTTTGTGATCACTCAGCTCCTTATTTTCTAAGTAGCCTCAATTTTTCTGTTTAATATTTGATTGTCAAATTGTACCAGGAAATAACAATCTTCTTGCTCCTAGGTTTGAAATTCATCTTTTCAAAATTTGGAAGATCCTGTTCCCCAAAGAATGTCTCAGAGATTATAACCAGGGTTCTGGGATCTGCCTCTAAGTTCTTTCTAGACTCTTCAAGACTTCGTCTAAACTGGGGAGGGGGCAACTGGCGTAGAAGAGGCAGCTTCATGGGAGCAGACAGGTGCAGTCAGCGGTGATTGCCCGAGGGAGGCATTGAGCTGGCAGGATTCTTAAACCTTGTCCAAGTCACGCCATTCGCCCTGGGCCATGATCTGTCACTGGCTCCCATGAGAAGAGTGGTTGTGTGGGATCTTAGTGTTTCCAATCTAGAGCTAGGTGGTTTTTGTCTTTGAGTTTTTTTTTTTTTTTTTTACTATTTTTTTTACCCCTCTAAGCCTTATTTTCCTTCAGTGCATCTTTTTTTTTTACTCCTTTTCATTTGGAGATCTTTTGTATAAAGGGATAAAATTGAAGAAAAATTGGAAGTAATTAGTTCTGTTGTTTATTAGTTGTTGTTATGTTGGACAAGTTGCTTAACCCTACTTTATAGTGTTCAACTTAATTTTTTCTTAGGCTAATTTTCTGTAGCTGTGACTATACCATCTCGGTCTTCTTAAGTTCTCTTTCTGTCCATGGATTCAATCAAAGGCACTTATTACCCTTTTGAAAATATTTTTATTGCCATAGTTTATTTTTCCTCAGTTTTATTGAGATATAATTGACATATAACATTGTGTTAGTCCAAGATGTAAAACATAATGATTGATATATGCATATATTGCAAAATGACTGCCACACTAAGTTTAGTTAACATCAGTCAACTCACATAGATAACAAATGTTGGTGAGGATGTGGCAAAAAAGGAATCCTTATGCACTGTTGGTAGGACTGGAAATTGGTGCAGCCACTATGAAATTCAATATGCAGTTTCCTCAAAAATGTAAAAATAAGAACTACCATATGATCCAGCAATTCCACTCAGGTATTTATCCAAAGGCAATGAAATCACTGTCCAGAAGAGATATCTGTACCCCCATATTCACAGCAGCATTATTCACAATAGCCAAGGCATGGAAACAACATAAGTGTCCATCAGCAGATGAATAAATACCCATTTTTAAACTTAAAAAAATTTTTTTATTGTAGTATAGTTGATTTACAATATCTTTAAGCTTTTAAAGCTTCCTTTCTTTACAAATTTCTCCAAGCTCACTTACTCTCACAATCTTGTGTGGCCAATCGTTACTTTGGATTTTGGTCCCCATCTCACTCTTCGGGCTGGTACCCTTGGGCTATTCTGTGGTTCCCTGGACATCTTTTGCAGGCACATCTCTGGGAGTTCCCTGTGCTTTCTGCCTACAGCCTCAGGCCAATCCCTGTTCCCTCCTGTCCTGCCCTTTTCCTGACACCCGCACCCCAGGCTGGACAGCACAGCTTCCTAGAGCAGGAAGGTCAGAGAGTGACATTGAACTTGCAATCCTGCAAGTGAGAGCACTGAAAAGCCTGTAAAACCTCTAGAGAGCTCTACATTGCAAGATAATCTTAATCCTAAAATGCAATATATTTAAAGACAGTTCAAAAAACTTTTTTTTTTTTTTTTTTAGGGGAAAAATAATAGATGTGCACTGGGATTTACAAGGGATTGGGTTTCTGAAATATTTTAATGTTAAAAAAAGAAAAGCATGTCTTAGGACTGGGAAAACACAGCATTATTTGTTAGCATTCAGCCCTGCCCTCCCTTCCTCGTGTAACTGGTTATTGAACAGGCTGGAGTGAAATAGGAGAGAGCTTTGGCTCCCTTACCATGATTGCTGGCCCTTAACGCCACACAGTCAACTCTTCCCTCCCAGGCCTTGGTGTCCTCTCAGGCAGATTTTAGAATGCTTTGGTCCTCTTCAAGTCTAAAAAGTGAAAGTGAAATTCACTCAATCGTGTAGGACTCTTTGCGACCCCCTACAGTCCATGGAAATCTCCAGGCCAGAATACTGGAGTGGGTCGCCATTCTCTTCTCTAGGGGATCTTCCCAAGTCAGGATTCGAACCCAGGTCTCCCGCATTGCAGGCTGATTCTTTACCGGCTGAGCCACCAGGGAAGCCCAACATTTTGAATTTGGGAGAGCAATGGATTAAAACTCAGATGTGTGTGATTAAGTCAAAGCCTTTTAACAACATTCTGGAAAACTAATCTCGGTATATTCTTGCCTACATGCTCATTTAAAGATTCACAACATTCTCTCTCAAGTCATTAAGTAAGTAAGTGTTAGTCACTCAGTAATCCCCGACTCTTTGTGACCCCATGAACTGAAGCCCGCCAGGTTCTTCTGTCCGTGGAATTCTCCAGGCAAGAATACTGGAGTGGATTGCCACTCCCTTCTCCAAGGGATCTTCCCAACCCAGGGATCGAACCCTGGTCGCCTGCATTGCAGGCCTATTCTTTACCATCTGAGCCACCAGGAAAGTCCAGTATATTCCAAATCAGAACTTTACTCTGTCCTCCAACAGAAGTTTGTCCCTTCTCTCCCTGCCTCCCCACCTCAGCTCAGGTCAGACCTGCTCCTTCTTTCTGTCCGTCCCCTGTTCTCTCTACTGCTTCCGGGTCCCCCGGGGCCAGAGGGGCCAGAGCCGGGACACTAGTGCTTCCGGGTCCCCCGGGGCCAGAGCCCGGGCAGTGGAAGGGCCCTGTGCGGTGTATATGCTTCCTCTCGTTGCTTATGCACATATATTGGAAAATTCCTCTGGGATCCTTCTGTGGGTTCGCTGAGTGAACCTCCCCAGCGCTACCACCCTGCCATCACTGCCCCTCCCCTAGATGCACCTCGAAGCTGGACAAGGACCTCAGCCCCCGTCAGGGGCCGCGCACTTGGGGAGGCCCGTTTAGGAGCCCCTCCTCTCTTCCTCTCTGACTTTGCTCCTGGGCTCCCTTCCCCCAAGCCCGCGGCCCTCTTGACGGTGGTCCTTTCCAAACTGAGGCCTTGTGGGCACCCCTCTCTCTGCCCGCTCTTCTCTCCTGGCCCTCAGTGTTGGGGGGTGGGGGGAGATCATCCACAGCACCCTCCTTCTGGCTGCTTCAGCAGAGTCAGGCCCCAAGTCTTATGACCAGGATACCCAAGGGCCATGTTTCAAGCTCCCCCAGGAGCCCTCCTGGACCGTCAGTCCAGCCACAGCAAGGGGAAGGCTGGAGACTTTGAGCAGATCAGCCAGCATGTGGGCCAGCGAGTGGGCTGTCAGACCCCCTCCTGAAAACCACTCGCATCTCCCTCTTCACTTATCCTGGAGCCAGTGGGAGGTGGGGGAGGGGCAGGGAAACCACAAGGCTCTCTCTCTGGTTCTAGGCATTCTCTCCAAAGAAACCTCTCTTCCCTCTAAGAGCCACGAGCCTCCTCCGATGCACAGGAGGTTGTTGGGTCCCTTGGTCTCCCCTGTCTAAATTCAGAATCACGTGGTCGGCCCCTCCCCTTTGAACGGAGATGGTGCTTGTCATCCATTGTCTTTGGTTTGGAGGCTTGGGCAAAACTTGGACACAGGAGGCGTTTGTTCTACCTGTTGCTCTTGTGCGACTTAATTGAACAAACTTGGAATGTATGTTGCTTGCCAGACATCGATCTAAATGCTGGGATTTCAATGTGAGCAAAACATAATCCATGACCTCTAAAGCTCAGAGCAAAGTGGATGCAATAACAGGGGCTTCAGACACAGCTTGAGTGCCTGGGTTTGAATTCTTACCAGCTGACGGCCACTGGGCAATTCGCTTTACATCTCTGCACCTCCATTTCCCCACCTGTGCAACGAGGATAATCATAGTATGGTTATCGTGGTGCAAGTATAAGTGCATAGAACAGAGTCTATCTAGCATGCAGCAGTTAAGTGCATTAAACATAAAACATTGTGCTGTCCTTACTGCCTACAAGTTTCAGCTCATCCTGATCTTTACTTTTTCTTTCTACTTGGCATCCAGATTCAGGCTCGTCCTTTGCCTGAGTCTCCGGACCTTGTCTTCTCTTTCCCGCTTGTTGCCCTGTCCTTCTAGCCCCCGGATCCTCTTTGTAATTCTGTTTTTCAGAGTGCCTCATAACCCGCCCCCACTTTAGTTTCTCACCGTGGGTACCTTTGAAAAGTATACTTCCCCCTTTGAAATATTCTTTCTGAAAACAAAAGGTGCATATCTAGTTATGCCCAGCGTTCCCTTCAGAACACTCATACCAAGTTCAGAGCACTAGTCCTTGCAGTCCTTCCTTGTTCTCCTGAGAAATGAATCCAGGAGTAAAATGAAGTCAACATTTAGCACAATTAGATTTCTAGAAGCTCTCCAACCACATATGACTTTTCAGTCCACTCTTACCCTCTACGATAGTGCCCTAAGGAGTCACTGTAATTAAATAGCCACAGGATATTCCTCTTGTATGGAAATTTGGGTGAGGCCCCCAAGCTGAGAACTACCCTAAGATGGTGTTAGATCATTTGTGTGAGGCTGGCACAGGGGTGGTCCAAAATCTGTTCCCTCACCCAGCTAGAGAGCTTCAAAGAGGAAGCTGGGAACTTATTAGGAGCTTGAAGCAGCCAGTGGCAAGGACTAGTTTGAAGAGAGTTGGCAGGAACTGGACAATCCCACCATTCTGCCCCACCCCATCCACCTGCTTGGGAGGAAGCAGACAATATTTCCCCATCACCTTAAGCAAAGCGAGAGAGACTTCAAAACTCAGAGAGCTTTATCTGTGAGGCTTAGAACTGGGTGAGTGCAGACTGGTAGCTGCCTTCCATCTGCAAAACCCAAGGAAAAGATGTGCTTTCAGCTGCCTCTGCCAGGGAGCAAAGAGACAGGGCTTGGAGGGAAGGTACCTGACTTAGGGGTGCACCAGGGGCTACTAGGGTAGTGGAGAGTGGCCGGCTGGATGTGACTTTGGCGTCATTAGAAGAACTGCAGGTTGGAGACCCACATGATGTTAGGTAAGGTGCCAAGGGAAGACCCCCAAAGAACCCATGGAAGCGCTACATAAGAGACAAAAGCATCCTGACACCAGACTGCAGCGGTCTCCACCGAGGGAGCTCGCTGTTGCTCCCGCCCTGTCCTTCACTCCCCTCCAGTTCTGTGGGAGCCTGAATTGAGAAGGATTTTAAGCAGTGATGAAGCCAACCAGCTCCTACACCACCGCCAACTCCTTATCTTGTATCGGGCCCAACCTGGCAAGAAGAGAAGAGTCTAAATTGTATGACAAATTTGAATCTTGGATTGAACCGGATGTTTTTATTATCTGAAAAATAAGGCTATTTGTTAATTTCATAGGACCTGCCTGAGATTTCATCCAGGAGCAAAGAAGCATTCAACTTAGCACATAAAAAATAGTGTAATTACTTTCTGCTTGCACTCGTTTGAGTCCAGCTCATTTAAAGAAATGGTGGCTCATAACAAGAAAGCAGAAATCATATCATTGAGGGTCTAGATGGTCTGTGGACACAGAGGATGATTTGGCTGGAATGTTGGAAGCATGAGCCTCACATTAAGCAGCTCCTACCCATTAAGAATCCCACCCTGAATGACGGCCCTTTAATCCCCTCTCCTTTTAGTTTCATCCATATGCTTTGACCCTCCTTCATCATGAATAGAAGATGTGATAGGACCAGGGGATTCCTGTTGCCGTCCTCAAAAAGGAGCTGAGTCCTTGGATGTGACAGACATGGGAAACATCTGGCAAAAGATGGAACCCAAGGAGTGAGAGGGAAGCTTGGCATCCAAGGCTAGAGACGGGGTCTCCATGGTGGGAGCACCCTATCCACAAATTCAGCACTTCAAGATGGGTGAGTGTGCCTGGGGCCACGGAATCAAGCAGATGTGTAAGAGCTTAGGGTGTGGAGGGCCCCTTAGGGTCTGAAAGGCTGGAGAAAGTAGAGGATGAAGAGAGTGAGGGAGAACTGGGTGGAAGAGGAGGTCTCAAAAGTGAGAGAAGAAAGAGATAAGAGCTCTGGGAGTGAGTTGCCAGTCCTAGCAAATAAAAATACAAGACACCCAGTGCTTCGTTTTCTCTGGTCATTCTACTCTAGAGTAGAATTCTATTATTGGACCAGGCGAATGAGAATCAGTATCTTTAGCATTTGCTATTGCGGCCGGCGGAGTCATCCAGAACCAGGGTGGAACCAGCGTGGAAACAGATTATTCTCCATGTGACTCAGAGACAGAGCAAAAAAATGTTAGAAGTACTGAGGTGCACCACTATCATCATGAGAAAAGAGAGTTATATGGAAGACACATGACATACTTTAGTGATGGAAAAGACACTGGAGAGAGAAAATTTACATTACCTGCTTTAAAGAAAAACGGCTAAGATATAAATGACTCTAAGGGAAGTCATATAACAATGTAAAACATATTAAAAAGTAAGTACCTTCAGCCTTTAATTTAATTTTGAGTCAAATAATCGGGTTAAATTTATTCCTTGTGCGACACATAATTTCAATCTTTTATTATGCATTTCTGACAATTCAATTTAAATTGTGGGAGTCTGTTTGGCACAATTAATTTTAATGATATTTACTATCTGCTGGATATTCCTAAAAGGCAGAACATCTTGAAAAATATGTTCAAGTTATTTCAAACCACTTTCAGACTCTTGTTAGCAAGCAGGAGCCGAGCTCCCGTCAGCAGAGGCTTTTGAAAAACTAAGAGACACAAGTGCTAATCTGCTAGCAGTATCAGAAACGTGATTTTCATATCAACAAATTCCTGCGCAAGAGAAGATCATTGGTACTACCTAAAGGGTCCCCATCACAGGACTTCTCAGCTTGAGTCATTTGATGAGAGCCAGCAATAGACATGTTCTTACAACAAAATAAAGCTGCCCCCCCACCCCGCCACCCCACCCCCATATCTGAAAATCTGAAGCTCTGTGTGATTGAGCAAAAAGTGCCACACTTTCTCCTGTCCTCCCCCCACCTGACTCTCAGATGAGCCGTGAGCATCTTGCAGAGTGATGTTGAACATACTTTAGGATAACAGGGCATCGATGAATAAATCAGGAAACCCTTCAGGATGCAAATGGATGCTGCTAGAATTAAAGGGAGAGCTGAAATGCATCTTGCAGATCTAAAGGGAAATGTGAAGCCCAGGTGGGTGAAATGATTCACTGAAGATCAATGAGACATGGACAGAGAGGCATTCCTGAGACCTGGACTTTATTCAAAAGACTCTTAAAAATATTTTTACAGTTTTTAAAGGTTACTTTCCATTTATAGTTATCACAAAATAACTCTATTCACCGTGCTGTACAATAAGTCAGACAGGGAAAGACAAATACTGTCTGATATCACTTATACATGGAATCTAAAAAATCAGACAACTAAGTGCATCTAACAAAAAAGCAGCAGACTCACCGGTAAAGAGAACAACCTAGTAGCATTATCAGTAGGGGAGGGGAGAGGACCACCAGAGGGGTGGAGGGGTGGGAGGTACAAACCATTGGGTCTAAGACGGGCTCAAGGATGCATCGTACAACACTTGTACAATGCATTATACAAGAATGCATTGTCTAATAGAGCCAATATTTCGTGTAAATGGAAAATAACCTTTAAAGATTGTATTCAGTATCCTCTTAACATCCAGGTCTAAAGTCCAGGTTGTTTTTTTAATTGGGTTTTCTTAAACTGAAGTGCACTTATAGCCGTGTTGGCATCAGCACGTTAAATCACCAACTTCCTCTGTGAAGAATATTGTGATGTCTCTAGAAATTTCTCTCACTGGGGAATCCCAAGCTGTTAGTGCCTCACAGCCTCCCACAGCTGTCATTTTGGGAGCCCAGGTGGGTCTCCCCGTTGATTTGCTACACCTGAACTTCTACTTCGACCATGACCTGGCTCTCTTGCCTTCGTTTGGGATGCCGCATGTCCTGAAAACAGAACAGCTGCTCTTGGGAAGTCTGCAGAGCAGGTCTCTGTCCAGTCACCCTCCTGAGGACAGAGAGCCCTTCTCCCGCTTCCTGCCTGCACCCGCTGGCCTTCCCACGAGGGGCTTTGACATCCAAGGTGCAGCAGCATCTGAAGGCTGACAGAGGATTTGGGGAAGGCCAAGTGCTGTCACTCAACATGACTGCCCATGAGTGCCGAAATCGTGGGTGTTGATAAGGTAACCACTAGGAAATCTTTGAAGGTTAGGATTTTGGTGAATTTCTCTGTGAATCCAGGGACATGGTTATAAGACTGAGAATGGTAGGAATTAACCTCTATTTGGGTCTTACTCTGCCTCCAACGCTTTTAAAGTAATTTACATGTTAGAGGATATTTAATCTCAACTACTTACAGGGTGGGTATACCACTACTAGGGGCTTCCCAGGTGGCGCGAATGGTAAAGGGTTACCTGCCAATGCAGGAGATACTGGAGATGCGGTTCATTCCCTGGGTCCGGAAGATCCCCTGGAGAAGGAAATGGCAACCCACTCCAGTATTGTGCCTGGAAAAATCCCACGGACAGAGGTCCCTGGTGGGCTACAGTCCGTGGGGTCGCAAAGAGCTGGACACGCCTGAGTTTGCACACACATACCATTACTATTCCCACTTTATAGGTGAGTAAACTGAGGTCCTGAGTTGAGGCACTCAGATTCAGAGGCTTGCCCAGCAGTACAGAATCTGTTCATGGTGGAGCCTGGATTGAGACCAGCAGTCTTGTTTGAGCCCATATACCTAACCACTAGGCAGTACTGCCTCTGCCCAGCTGCAGTGGGCAAGTGTTTGGGTAAGCATACTGCCAGGCCTGGGAACCCAAGGCTCACTGTTCCAGAGACAGAACCTAGGAAAACAGAGACAGATGGAGAGTTGGCAGGATGTGCGTGGCTTGCCCTTGGCACCCTGAGGCAGCCACTGTCTGTAAATAACAATTTGGGGAGTTTAATTAACAGCCCACTTGCAGGAACGCCAAAAACAATGGGAACTCCATGGGTGAATGACTTGGGGGTGAAAATCAGAATTGAGGAGCCATCTTTGCCATCTTTCAAGCTGCTATGGATAGCAACAGACAGACTGAAGTGGCCAGGTTTTGGCAGGAGAGTGGGCTCCATTAATTACACAGATGGATCGCTTTGCTCAGAAAAAGCCGATGGATGGTTTGATGGAGTAACTTCTGCAACCATAAAACCAGGAGACGTATGGCCTTCTCTGCGCTAAATGGGGCCCTGAAGAGATTAACCTCACAGACAAAGTACGAATGATATGCATGAATTTCACCAGGTGGGGGAAATGCCTCCTGACACTTGATTTCATGCCAGGGATGCTGGATTCAAATGTCAAACGATAGAAAACTTTTCTTGAAAGATGGTCTATGAGTCTGTAAGGGGAAGTGCTGGATTCTGACATATAGATTAGAACTTGATGTCAATGCCTTGAAGAGATCTTTGAATATATAAGCTTTAAGGAAGGGATGGAGTGGGGTGTTGTATTTATTTTATGGTCAAGATATATATTCAAAGCAAATGCATTTCAGTGTCATCAACCCAGCTGTAAGCTTTGTGACCTTCCTTCTCTCCCAGGGGAGTGTGAGAGTGGAGCCAGTTAGGGATGGCAGGCCAGGCTGTTAACCTCTGGGTCAACACCCCTTACGGCTTCATCAGTCTCACTAGCTGGTCCTGCGTGTGGACTGCATTTCTACAAGCTGCGTGGAGACTGCTTTAGACAGGCCACTGCAGAGAAGCAGGACGAGCACAGAATTTCAAGTGTGAAGACAGGCGTTAAATCACCACTCTGCTACTGGCTGATGATGTACTGTTGGATGAGTCAACATCTCTGAGCCTCAGTTTATCCATCAGTGAAATGGGATAATAATCCCCCACAAGGATATTGCAAGGATTGAGACAGTGGCTGACATACGAGAGCACCCATAAGCTGCAAACACCATGAGATGCTTCTGTAGTTAGCAGGATTTTGAGGGATAGTTTACCTGATAGCCTCCCTCTACTTCTCATCTTTCACATTCCCCTTTCGTTTTGTTTGCTTTTGCTATTTTTTAATGCACTAAAATACACACGCATAAAGTTTATGATTGTAACCATTTTAAGTGCATAATTCAGGGATATTATTAATACATACATTCACAGTGTTGTACAACCATCACCACTATCCATTTCCAGAACTATTTCATCATCCCAGACTGAGATCCTGTACCCATTAAATAGTATATCCCCATTCTCCCCCCTCCTCAGCCCCTGGTAACCCCTATTCTACCTTCTGTCTCTGTGAATTTGCCTTTTCTACATAGCTTCATATAAATGGAATCATGCAATATTTATCCTTTACTGTCTGGCTTATTTCACTTAGCATAATGTCCTCAAGGTTCATCCATGTCATAGCATGTGTCAGAACTTTCTTTCTGTTCAAGGAAATAATAATATGCAATTGTATGGAGAGACCGCAATTTGTTTATGTAGTCAGTTGTTTCCACCTTTTGACAATTGTGAATAATGTTGCTATGAACGTTCGGGTACAAGTTTATCTTTGATTTCCTGCTCTCAGCTCTTTTGGGAATACATCTAGTAGTGGAATTGCTGGATCAAATGGTTATTCTACATTTTTTGAGGAACTGCTGGACTGTTTGTTACAGCAACTGCACCATTTTACATTTTCACCAGCAACATATGAGGGTTCCAAATTCTCCACATCCTTACCAGCACTGCTTATTTTCCTTTTTAAAAAAATAATAGCCACCTAATGGGTGGAAGTGGTAACCCCATTTGCTTTGAAGGTATCAGTTCTATCTCCATGTGGTAAGAAACGCCAGAGTAGATCAAGTTGCCTGTCTATCTCTGGAACTGTGGTATATTAGGGAGCACACCAGGCACCAGAATTTCTTCTGCAAAGGTTTTATCCATTTTATCCAAGCGAAATGATTGTCCAGGAAGCAATTGGGAGAACATCTTGGGACCATAGTCACCTGACAATTCTGTCCATCTATTCATTTATTCATCCATTCATCTTTTCACTCATTTCCATGTTCCATAGGTATTTCTTGAGTCCTATTTTGTAGGTAAGAAGGAGGAATTATACTGAATGCTGTGGCAACTAGATTTTAGAATCCACAACACCAAAAATTGGGAGGGATCTTAAGAATCCTCTTGTCCAAACACCTACCCCACTCCGCCATGTTTCTTAAAACTAGAGAGAGAGGGACAGAGTTCAGGTTTCCAAAGTCAGTGATCAGCCAGGAAAGAGGGAGCCAAGCCCTGAAGCAAAACTCCTCAAACTTGTAGGAGAATGGGTTTAAAACAAGGGCAAGCCTTTGTAGGGAAGGTCTCTTTTTTACAGCTCACTAAACAGTCCACTCGCTTGATAAGCCAGTGGGATTTGCACACAATAAAACAAGTGTCAAGAAAACCTGATTAGATAAGGCCTAAGCACTCACACGGTCCTTATACTATGATAACCTCCTTCCCAAATGTCACACACAGGCTGTGTGCGATGAGGATACTGCTGACTTGAAAGCCAGGCAGGAGGATGAATATTTGATTTCAATCTGGGAAAATTCCAGAGGACTAGATTCAGAGGATTTATGAACACCATCATATCCAAACAACTGGATTTCATTAACAAACACAGACTTATTTTCTAGCTCAGACTGGGATACATCAACTATGTGAAAAGGCAAAGAGAAAGAGATGGAAACAGTGGTCAGAATGCAACTCACAGATAAGAGTTTCCACATATATGTTTATTTTACTCTTGTCAATGTTTAAGCCTCAGAAGCCCAAAAATAAACGAGGATCATAGCATCATTTCCTAAAACCACGTTCTCTCTAGATCCTGTACACCCGCCAAAGCCACACAAAAGTGCAAGATGGACTTCATCTACTGCTATCAGGTTGAGAGCATCATTTTTTTAGATCCAGGTGGAGCTTTGCAGTCAAAGTTTCCCAGCCTTCATCACCATGACCACGGTGTCCAACATGATGGCTGCAGAATAAGATTAAATCCCATTACAGTGAACTTTCCATAACATGGATGCCAATCGCCCTAGTTACCATTCCATCTGTATCCTCGGTGCTCTGCCTCACTTAATATTTTACTACCAATTTTTTGAATGTAAGCACTTCCCAGAAGTAATTAATGTCTTAAATATATGTAAGCTCTTGGGGGCTTCCCTGGTGGTGCAGTGGTTATGAATCCACCTGACAATGCAGGGAATACGGGTCCAATCCTTGCTCCGGGAAGATTCCACCTGGCGCAGAGCAACTAAGCCCTTGCATCTCCCCTACTGAGCCTGTGCTTTAGAGCCCAGAAGCCATAACTATTGAAGCCCACAAGCCAGGAGCCTGTGTTCCGCTACAAGAGAAGCCACTGCAATGAAGGGCAGCCCCTGCTCACCGCAACTAGAGAAAACCTGCGCATAGCAACAAAGAGTCAGTGCAGCCAAAAATAAATAAATGAATAAATCTTTTTTAAAAGCATTAAGTATATATAAGGTCTTTCCCCACTGGACTGTTAGGTTCAGGATTATCCTGTCAGGTGCCGGAAGGTCCTTTGTTGTGTCCAGGTTTCTGCACTTATAGAGCAGGATGCCAGACTTTTCAGAGGAAGCGGAAGACTGAAGACTAAAGATCGCCCTGCAACCTGGTAAGGGAAGAAGATTCAGCTGGTGCTTGAGTCATCTTTGGTCCCTAACCTCCCTGACTGTCTTCTGCTCCTGACTCCGGACCCTATTGAGAAGCATTTCCCAACTCTGATATCCTCTCCTGTCACTCATGGCTTAGCACCTTGAGCTGGTCCTCCATGGTTTTGACCTGCTTCCTGCTACAACCCCCACCACCATCTAAATATTCACCCTATCCCATCAGCCGAGGCCTGTCTCAGGTTAGTCCCATGGCAGGGGCTCTCCAAGAAGAGCCTAAACTCCTTCAATATGTTTTTGAAAGATTTGTAGTATCACCAGCCTTTTAAAAGAAGGAGCAAGGCATCAGTTAAGCTTAACATGAAATTAAATATAATCTTGCTACAAAGCATTCAGCTAATTGAGATTACCATCCAAAAACTAACACAGGGTTTCCTGTGGATACTAAAGGAGGTTATGGAAAATAGATGCTATGCAGACATCTATGTAAGAGGGATTGGTGAGGAAATTTTTTTAAATTTTTTACATTTTTATTAAGATATAATTAACATATATCATTTTACTAATTTTTAGGTATATGACATACCAATTTGATATATGTGTATATTAAAAAGTGATGACCACAATATGTCTAGTTAACATCCATCACACCACATAGTTACAATATTTTCTTGTGATGAGAACTTTTAAGGTCCACTCTCTTAGCAACTGTCAAAGACACAATACAGGGTTGTTAACTACAGACACCAAGCTGTGCATTACATCTGCAGGACTTATCTTTTAAGTGGAAGTACCTTCTAGGCCTCTTCACTCATTTCATCTCCCTCCCCACCAATTCTTTAATGAAAATTTTTCAGGGGGGGTTCGGGGTAGGAGATTGAACAAGGTGACCTTCCAACTGCGGGATTTGGTGATTATAAGATCGGGATTGGTAAGATTAGTCCTAATTAATATCTAGATTTGCTAGATTCCATCACTGGGTGAATGGGGACCAAATCACTAGACCCTCGGTGATTGCAAATTGCAGAGGAACACGGTCAAATCTGGGAAGGACTGAGCATGCGCCTTGAGCTCCAGGAGCGGATGTTCCTCCTGGAGGAAAGAGGAACACTTAAGAAGCATGAGAGGTGCGGGAAGCTTTCAGAGGTCCCTGTGTTACCTGTGTCGACATTCTTTTTCTGATCCCATTATTCATGCTGCACTAGCGCAACGCACCGGCCTCTCTGGGCCTGGAGAACCGAGCGTGGAGAGTGCAGAAGCACCAGGGCATGTCTTGGAAGTCTTCAGGACGCTCAGAGAGAGGCCCGTCTCTGCTCGGTTAAGGGAAGCCTTTCGGTACAGTGACTGCAGATTCGAGCTGTTGCTCTATAATGGCAGAGAACTTGCTAAGGAGTGGAGGCTTTTTTCTCCTGGATTTGTGCTTGCATGAGAAGGAACCTCTTTCAAGGTCACCCAGAGCTTCCATCCTCCCGTTCAGTCTGGGAAGGAAGTCAATCGTCTGGACTAGCATCGGGAGGAGAATCTGAGCCTGTGTGGTTCAGCCCTTCCCGGCTCCTCCTCGTTCTAGATCTGTCTGTGGGCAGCGCCCCTCCTTCTGTGCTCCCTGCAGGCGGAGGGGCCCAGACCCCTGGAAAGACCTGCTCTGTTCCCTGCGGGTGTTTCAGAGGCCAAGTCACAACCGTCAGGCTGCAGATCAACAGCACGCTCACTAGCTGGCTTATTTGTAATAAAGCTGACATGTGCATCCCCAATTGTTGACTGCCTGTATCTTTCTCTCTATGGATTTTGAACTCAGGTGGAGAAGATGGGTGTTATGTGTGAGCCCCTAATTCCCAAACAGCTTCAGCATTCAGAGCTTTCTTTATTCTAATTGTCCCCCAATCCAATGCATGTGCCTGGCACACACGTGTGCACACCCGTATATTTCCCCCTCCTGTTTCAGAGGCCCTGCCCTCTGCTGTCTTCCTCTTGAGGTCCCAGGCATCTAACACGTCATGCTGGGTGATCTGGCCTGAAAGGGCTCCTGGCTTCCTTTCACTGAGGGGGTGCCATGGGTCATGCCCTCGTTAATCTATCTAGCATGGGTGTGCCTCTTCCACTGGGTGGACGGATGGACATGAGTGAATCCATCTCCCGTGGAAGACCCTGGGCCTTCTTTTTGTCAGGCCTGACCTCCTTTTCATCAAGATTCCTGGGGCTGTTCCCTCAACCTTGACGACGGGAGGCCGGCTCTGCCCAGCAGGTTTGGCCGGTCATTTATAAGACGCGGGCAATTTCTGGCAGGAAACTAACCACCAAGGAAATAAGACTGTCTCCACAGTCAGGTCAATGGCAGGTCAGATAAGACCGCCTGGAATTTTCAAGTACCTGCGGGAGCTAGTCCCACAATCTCATCTCACTCATGTGTGAGGCTGGGGACACTGGTGATTTTCTGACAGTTGCCAGAACCTGGGCTCTGTTAGAGATAGCATGTGAATGCTGAGTATTACCCAACGATGGTGATGATGGAGAATTCACTTCCAGTAACACGTGGTTCCTGCCAGAGCCTGGGGGACCAGAAAGGGGCTCCAGCACACCCTCCTAGATCTCCAGCTCCGAGGATTGCTGGGAACCTTCCAGGTGTGCTTATTAAAGTGTAAATGGGGTCACATGGGGTGGCCAGCGCCCCTTATACAGAGGAGTGGGTGATAACAACCCTGGAGTCATTCATTGTTCAACCAGAGAGACATGGGACCACCCTGGGTCCTGGGGAGACAAGCAGGTTCGAACTGAACGGCTTTATAGGGCAATTTTGCCATAGTCTGGGCTGGATTATCAGCTTCAGAGATTTGGCCACTTCATTTATGAGGGGAGCAAAGGCCTCTCTTAGGGAAGGAGCCATCTGAACCATGTTCACAGAGGCTGCTGTGAATAAAAATAGCAAATATACACAACACGGGGAATATAGCCAACATTTTTAATCACTGTAAATGGAGCATGGCTTCCCTGATGGCTCAGTGGGTAAAGAAACTGCCCGCCATGCAGGAGGCACAGGAGACTCATGTTTGATCCCCAGGTGGGGAAGATCCCTCAGAGGAAGAGATGGCAATCCACTCCAGTATTCTTGCCTGGAGAATCCCACGGACAGAGGAGCCTGGTGGGCTACAGTCCAAAAGGTCTCAAAGAGTCAGACACGACTGAGCACCCAAATTATGAATCATTATGTTGTATACCCATAACTTGTCTAATATTGTACAGCAACTATATTTCAATTTAAAAGAGAGAGAGAGAAATGCACCAGCCACTCAGAATGGACCACTTGGGTTGGGACACATTCTCTGTGGATGATGCTGTGATGCGTAGAGTAGACACTCATCCATGATGTTCTCAGCTGTGTGGTCAACTGTCTGTTTTTCTGATGG
This sequence comes from Cervus elaphus, assembly GCF_910594005.1. Taxonomy (NCBI): domain Eukaryota; kingdom Metazoa; phylum Chordata; class Mammalia; order Artiodactyla; family Cervidae; genus Cervus; species Cervus elaphus. Next base: position 32,640,608 of record NC_057846.1, read on the forward strand.
CCATAGTCTTTCTTTTATTTTTATTTGTTTATTTATTTTGCCATACTACACGGCATGCTGGATTTTAGTTCCCCAACCAGGGACTGAACCTAGTCCATCTGCAGTGGAAACACGGAGTCTGAACCACTGGACCACCAGGGAAATCCCCATAGTCTTTCTTTAGAGATGAAGAAATGTTTCTACGTCCCTGTTGTCACCACGTCTTGCAGGGCTGGAAGCAGTCTCTCCTAGATGACTTCTTACCTCTTGCTTTGATCCACTGTGTGCAGCCCTAAATGCACACACCAGGTTCTCTCCCTGTTCTGTGCCTTTGCAGATGTGAAACCCTCCATCTGACCCCTGCAGCCTCCAAGCCACAGCTCTGGACCCCCTCCTGCAGGAAACTTTCTCTTTTTTTAAAATTAATTAATTTATTTTATTTGGAGGTTATGTGGGAAACTTTCTTAACCTCCCTCCCCTTGCTGATCTCTCATTCTCTGAAGCTCCATAGTACTTGGAGATAATGGAACATGCTTTAGCCTTAATTGGATACTGGCTGGGTATTGATCACTGTCATTTCTTCTGTGTTCTATTGCACCAATCAGACTCTAAAGCCATTTGAGCCTAGAAAATGTATTTCATATTTCTTCAGCCTCCCCATCATGTTTAGCACATTGAAAATGTTTCTAGGCATTGAATAAAAAGGTGCATATTAAATAATTCCTTGCTTCTTCAAATACCACTGTATATTTTCTATGCATTTTCCAGGAGACCTTCCCCAACCACTCTGGTTCACACTGATTTCTTGCTCTTCCTGACCACTCAATACTGTCTGGGCCATGCATTTCATCACTCAGCTCTCTTCTGTCTGAATGTATACTCTGCTTAAGGTATGAAAGTCAAATCTATACACCTGTAGCCAGGGCTGGGTGATTTAGCCCCAGGCTGAGATGCCACCAGCCAAGGCCCTGCGTCAGGGTCTGACCCTCATGCATCTCAGCCAGTGTGTGTTGTTGCCCTGCGCAGCCTTGAGGGGCACGTTTAGCACCAGGTAGATCTGGGCATGAGTCCTGGAGTCATCACTTACCAGGCATCCCTCCAGACAGGACCTCATCTGAGCTCTCTAGACTTTCATTTACTCACTTGTAAAATAGGAAGGGGTGTAATACCCACCCACCATCCAGAGCTTTATGAATCTTAAATGCCATCATCTACTGCAAACATTAGGCATGGAGAATAGGTGTTAAGATCAGGGTCCTTTGGAATCAATGCACATCACCTTGACCAAGAGAATTCTTTCCCTAAACTTCATCTGCATAAAAGAGATTATCATGTGAACTTCACAGGCTTCTTATGGGAATTATGCCAAACGATATTAGGTACTTGTATGTTACTATTTATTGTAGGAAGTAGTAGCAGTAGTAGTAATCATAAAAGACTGTTAACACAGGACTGGCACATGTAAAGTGCTCAGAAATTGTATCCCCACCTCATAGTGGGGCTTGCGGTCTCCTGTTTCTCTCTGAGATAGAAGTCTAGGTCCCCTGGCCCCTTTACCCACATCTGCCATTAACACAGCTCAAAGCAGGGCTTGCAGCCTCAGTAGACATTTGCAGTTCCTGGGAAAGCAAAGATTCTGCATGCCCTCAGCCCCACCACCCATGTTATCCTGTATCTCCAACTCCTCCATGCTACAGAAGAGCTATGATAAATTCTTAAATTCTTACCGGAGGGCGGCATGTAACAACATGTAGCAAAATAAAATCTGCAAGATTCTTCCCATGGCAGAAATTTTGACAGCAGCTCTTTTCCCAAAGGGCAGCACAAAGGATGCCTGCTCTAAGGGAAAATAAGCTCTCAGGGGAGAAAAAAAAACCCCTTTGGCCCACAGGGCAAGGGAAAATCAGCATTTTCAAGAGCTTGGCTTAGGTGTTGAATCATGTAGTTGCAGATCTTTTAATGTGCAAGCTGTTAGTCCACCTCATTTGTGCAGGACGATCCAGTTAATACCTTAGAGGACTGAAGCTTTGCACCCTTTGGTCCTGGGCTGATGCTAGAAGGCTCTCTGACCTCTCTGTCCTTTATCGTGTACCGATTGTAGATTCCAAGATTGGGATCTACAAATGAAGACTCAGAGCCCTGGCCGAATTGAGACCTTTAGTACAGATAACCTGAAATTCTTCCTTCAGGTTCTGTCGCCTTATGGTCTTTTTATCTGCACCTTTTAGGTAGTGATTTTAAAGCAGCTAAACAGGTGCCATAATTTACTCCTCCAAGGGCCCTGTTTTTCTGTAATGATGAAGAGATCCATGTATTCCCTCTTAATCATATTAGCTTAAATTTGTGGGCTGCCTCCAGGAAAAAAAAGAGGAAGATATAACGATGCAGTGGGGCTGTTGTTCATTTTTTTCCTGTAGCTCGTTCTCGCCCATTTAATTATTGGATTTCAGGAAATCAAGACCATTTAATTGTGTCAAGGGCACAGCAGGAAAACTGCAAGGAGACTGTAATGACTCAGGGGGAAGAAGCAAGTCCAGATGTAACAAAGGATGATTCTAGAAGCTTAACCAACGCTAAACATAATGTGCTTCAAAACCAGAAGGAAAGGCTAATGAAAAAAAAAAAAGCAACACAGGGGTAATTAAAGCCATGATTCGCTGATAGACGAAGGGAGAGAGAAAAAGAACATTAAAACCACTGATAAGTCTAAAAATGCATTTAGCTTTGTCTGTGAAATATAGTCATGCCCAGAAGCACACACCTAGGTCAGCAACATCACAGAATAACATCTGTGGCTCCAAGAGGCTGCCTACCATCCAACAATGTACCACTGACCCCAGATCAGTTTTGGTGGAGGTCGGTGGGGGACTGTGATTCAAGAGGTTTGGATGGGGGGGGGCACCATTTTAACAGACACCACCAGAAGGTTCTGATGCAGCTGGATAATAGACCACACTTGGAGAAACTCAAGAGGAGATGACTCCAGGATTTTTCAGCTGTGTATAATATACACAGACTCTCTAAACATTCGACTCTTTGTATATCTTACACATTCATAGCCTCTGTGTACATATGCAGGGAAAGACTATACACCATCTGTCTCTACTGTGTATATGGATTCCACATGCGCCTCATTTGTAATAGAAAACTGAATTTTAGAAGTTTTTGGTAAAATCAAATAAATACAGTGTGTGGCTTTGAGTATTTTCTTTCCTTACTTGGCCCAGGAGAGAATTTAATTTCTAAAGGATGACCAGAATCACAAAGCTCGGGATCTCTGAGAAGTAAATACAGAAGCGTTTGTGTGCCTGACTTCAGGGACCATGCCAAACAAACCTGGGTGTTTCATCTCCATTGATCTGATGGCTCCTCTTTCCTTTCAGCCTCAAATCTGGAGTTTGATCTCCAAAGTCAGAAGGCATATGTAGGCTCTGGCACGATGGAGTTATGACTACTGGGCTCTGCCCTGCCCTGCCCAAGTGGAAAGGAATTATTTTTCTTCTCTGCTAACCAGTCATCTACCGGGATGGCATATAGGCTTCAGCTTGTGGGCTGATTGTGAGCATTTTGTATAGGCTGAGCAGAGAGCAAGGAGAGGATTCTGAGCCTCTGTGCAGGCTCCAGATGAAGGTGTGTGACTTTGGTCCCTATGGGTCAGACGGATCTTTTTGTATCAGCTATGTGGTAGGTGATGGATCTTTTTGTATCACCAGTCCAGTCTTGGGTTTTTTCTTTCAAAGGCTTACTCTTCCTAACAATAATTTTAGAACTAGAAGAGAACTTAGAGATTTGATGATTAAAGGATACAGCTTCTGCCTCCTGACTCCAAATTCCATGTCCTTCACAATAACCCCTCCTCTCTACACATTTATTGTTTCTTGTCTTCTTGATAAGAGTCTCCTGGATGATGTGAGGTGATATCTCATTGTGGTTTTGATTTGCATCCCCTTATGACTGGTGTCTTTTCATGTTGTTGGACTGCAAGGAGATCAAACCAGTCAATCCTAAAGGAAATCAACCCTGAATATTCATTGGGATGACTGATGCTGAAGCTGAAGCTTCAATACTTTGGCCACCTGTTGCAAAGAACTGACTCACTAGAAAAGACCCTGATGCTGGAAAAGACTGAAGGCAGGAGGAGAAGGGAACGACAGAGAACCAAATGGTTGGATGGCATCACCAACTCAACGGACATGAGTTTGAGCAAGCTCCAGGAGATGATGAAGGACAGGGAAGCCTGGCGTGCTGCAGTCTATGAGGTCGTAAAGAGTCAGACATGACTGAGTGACTGAACATCAACAAGTAAATCTGAAATCTGAAAGAGTTTGATCCCAAAAAGCATCTATTTTCATAAAAGGAAGTGAGAATTCACACAAAGACAGTCCATGAAGTTGAAAAGAGCTGGACACAACTGAGCAACTGAACAATAGGAATGATTAGTGTGGTTGAGCACCTTTTCATGTACCCATTGGCCATTTGCATGTCTTCTTTGGAAAATTATCTGTACAAGACTTTCACCCGTTTAAAAATCAGATTATTTATTTGTTTGTTATTGAGTTGTATGCATTCCTTATGTGTTTTAGATATTGACCCTTAACAGATATATGGTTTACAAATATTTTCTCTCATTCCATAGGTAGTCTTTTCATCTTATTGATAATTTTCTTAGTTGTGCAAAAGCTTTTTAGTTTGAGATAGTTCTATTTGTTTATTTTTGCTTCTTTTTGTCTACACTTTTGATAGTATATTAAAAAAATCTTTGCCAAGACCAAAATCAAGGCGCTCTTTCCTTATGTTTCCCTCTAGGTGATTTATAAGGTCTTTCTTTCAGATCTTACATTTAAGTCTTGAGTCTGTTTCAAGTTTGCTTTTGTGAATAATGTAAATGAGATGCCCAAGTCTTCAGTAGCTTATCAGAGATTTCTGCTCTAGACTCTCTCAGAGTCTTCCACATCCTAATCCAATGTATAGATTTATCATGTTTGCTGATTCTAAGGCTATATACACTCATGAACCAACCTACGGCAAGCAGCCTTTAACCTGGTGAAGTGTATGCCTCTTCCTCCAATTGGCAGGAATCCCAGTGGACACAATTTTCTCTAGAGCTCTTGCTGGGCACTCTTATGATTCATTGGCTTTATTTATTATTATTTTTTTGACACGAGTTGGGGGAGGAGAGGAAAGAGAGATTGAATTAACAGGAAATAAATATAATTCCTATCCAGCGCATAATGCCTTTGATTTCAGACAGGCTGATTTAGTGATCAGAATCCTAAGTGGAGGGTAACAGGAAAGACAGAAAGGGAGGGAAGCTAGTTGTAAGTGGATAAAGCTGAAAGAAGTCATGAGTTATTGGGTAGTAGTACTGTTCTCATAGCATTTCTGTTGCCTTGTTTTATTGTAAAGAAGAATCAATTTTTTAAAAAATGATGCTCAGGGCTTTTAATTTAGTAAATCTCAACCAGGATCAAATCTAGCTGACAGCAGCCTGACTTTTTAAAATGCAAACACTGAGCTCAGATTTATTAATTTTTATGTTATGAATATTTAAATAAGCCTATCCCAATGGAGTCATTTTACACAGAGCTAATGCACTTACATTTTTAATGAAATGAGTAGTCAACCATTAAAAATAAAATATTGATATGAATTGTTAGACTAATTGATTGAGGAAGAAAGTTATTGTGCAGGCAATCAGAGATTTTAGAAAAATGAATAGAAATCAAACAACCCAATTATTGTTGACCCTTGGCCTTAAGGAAGACTCTATCCAACTTATCTTTTATATAAACAATTGCCTTTCAAAATACCTAAAGAAAATTATCATTGCAAATCAAGCCTCAGGTAGGAAATCTGAGCCAAAAAATATTTGATCTTCAGCAGCACTGTTTAACTGCTTAGCTCCTGCTACAAAATATGGGAGAGGTGGTCTTCTTTGAAATTCAGTCCCCAAACTTGCTTTTTCCTGGATTCCACATAAACTCTAACAACTCAAACTGAAGGTGTCTCCTCTGAATTTTAAGACACCCATGCTCTTATCAAGATGTGAACAAATGTAGTTTTTAAAGTCACTTCAAAAATGACTCCATTAAGGACCTTTTGAAGTCTTTTAAGTGGAAGAATTATAGTTTAAAGCAAACCCTGGCATTCCTTCCCCTAAGTATAACTTTCTGTGTTTGATCACCTTTAAGTGAGGCATACCTCTCTTTGAGTTGAAGGTTTAGGCTTAACTGATGAAGACTGCTTATTTCTCAAATTCCTTTAAGCAGTCGAGCCTATAAACAGACGAGCATGGTTTTCCCTGCCACATTACATTTTCTGTGGGTCAATGAATTCTTAATTCCTATTCAGTTAGGAGTAAACTGATAAACAGAAACAGTGAAAAGAGCTACAACCCATTCAAGAGAAGATCGGGCTCAGGTTTCTCTCTGAATTCCTCTCGGGTAGCTGTTTGATGAGCAAGATGTGTATTGAGTCAACAAAACAGGCGTCCTTAGTGTGTAGGCACTGGGTGATCAAAGAACAAGACAGGAACAGAAGAGGTGAATTGCTGGCATTTTGTAGAAGTGAAAGAGAAACTTGAGGAGTGGGTGAATTGAGGCTATTGGAAAGAAAATAGTTAAAGTAACACACTAGGGATGGGAAGTGGAGGGGATGGGGAGGATATGGAAAGAGCCAGGTCTGGGAGAAGCAGAAACAGTGAGGAAGGAAAGTTCAAGTACTTGGCAAATAGTGTCATTTAGAGCAGTGCATCTCACACATACAAATCCCCCAGGGACCTTCTTAAAATGCAGATTCTGAGTCAGTTGGTCTGGGGCAAGCCGGCCATTCTGCATTTCTACCATGTTCCCAGAAGATGCCAAGGGGGCTGCTGCTCCAGACTGGGCTTGGAGTACCAAGATTAAAGGACCCCAGTTTCATCTCTTAGAACGTGAAGAATGTCGGTACCAATGAACGAATTATTTATGAAGTGCCTGTTATGTACCTAGCAATCTGATAAGTGCTCTGAAGAGCAGAAAAGGAGATAAGAACCCCCTTGGGCAGGAGTTTAGAGTCTTAGAGAGGAGATAAGGCATGCAAACACAAAACCACAGGAGTGAAACAGAGGAGACAGTGTATTAGAGAGCCGATGTGCGGCCGGAAGGCTTCAGGAGGAGAACGGGTCTGTCTAGGCTCCATGTGGCTGAGACCGGCAGAGGAGTGGCCCGAAGCAGAAATGAGCACAGAGGGGAGGGTGTGGAAGGCGGGTGCAAAGAACCGCAGAGACCTCTGCGGGGCTTTGGTATTCACTCCACTGCAACCCCGATGGGGACCATCTCCAGGGTTGAAAAAGCTAAGTGCTGCAGCTGGATCTGAGTTCAGCTAAAAATGCAGGTGTGTCTCCCAAGCTCCCAGCACATTACTGGACACAGTAACAATCCCTCAATAAGAGACTAACTTGTGGTCAGAGCACTCAGGTGGACCACAGAGCACTTACCTTGCATGTACTAATATGTCCTGCCATAGGGATTGAGGTTCCAAAGATGGGGAAAAAAGTGAATTCCCATTGTAACAGTGGGAGAAAAACATAAATAATTATGATAGCATGACAGTCTATGGAAGATACTTCAGTTCAGTTCAGTTGCTCAGTCGTGTCCAACTCTTTGCGACCCCGTGGACTGCAGCACGCCAGGCCTCCCTGTCTATCACCAACTCCCAGAGTTTACTCAAACTCATGGAAGATACTTAGTTCCCTTTTTTAAAATTTTATTTAACTTAGATAAGGAAAGCATGTGTCATTTTTAAAAAATTTTTATTGGAGTATAGTTGATTTACAGTGTTGTTACAATTTCAGGGGTACAGCTAAAGACATTCGTTTCTTATTTGCTTTTACTTTACTGATGATATTCGATTGCGTTTTCCTTCTTGCTGTCTTCTCAGAAGAACAACCACGAGTTTTTGTTAGGGTTCAGACTCTCTGAGTTTTGAAGTCTTACAGGATCAAACCTCTCCTAACTTTGGGAGGATCGGACCCACTCTAGGTTAGGCTGGAGTTGCTAGAGAAAGAGGACTCTCTGTACCCACAAGTCACGTGGGTCACATACTGCAATGTGATGACAAATATGGCCGTCTGGATAACTCAGCCAGGGCCAGGAGTGACAAGTGCGCCTGGAAAACAAGGGGAAGACTTCAGCCAGGAAGGACAAAGGTCTGGGCTTGGAGGATAAAGAGGAAGCTGCCAGCAGCTCCAACAGATCGGTGGTGAAATCCCTATGTTATGAGAACAATGTGCCGTGGATTTTAGTTGACACCAGGACTCACGAGGGGCTGGGACAGGAGGTGAGCACGAGACGGCAGGCGAGGACAAGCTGAGAGGGATTCAGTGCCAAGCAGCAGTTTAGACCTTATCCTTGTGGGACACTGGTGTTAGCCACGACTTTTCCGTCTTGCTTGGGTAAGGTGTGATCGTACACACATAGTACTGCAACTGGCTGTAGACCATGTTTAGGAAAACAATGATATATTTGCTTAAACTTCCATTAGAAATCTTTGTCTTTACTCAGCTGTTTCCTGAATTATGTAGAGATCAAAGAATAAACTGGGACAAGTGAACCACAGGTCAATTGCTGTGCAATTTTTGTCAAGGGAAAACTTCTCAGAGCCTCAGTTTCCCCTGCTGCACTAGGAGGAATGCTTGTTCTGGAAAAACAACCTTAGGGGTTCTCACAATGACAGTTCCTGTGTGCTTTCCACATGCCAGTCACATGTATTAAAAACGTACATTCATTTTGCAATATATTAATGCATATTAACTCTAAATGTATATTTATATATTGTAAAATATATTTACATAAATGTATATTTATATATTATAAAATGATACATTCAGTTCAGTGGCTCAGTCGTGTCCAATCCTTTGTGACCCCATGGACCACAGCACACCAGGCCTCCCTGTCCATCACCAACTCCCAGAGTCTGCTCAAACACATTTCCATCAAGATGGTGATGCCATCAAACCATCTCATTCTCTGTCATCCCCTTCTCCTCCCACATTCAATCTTTGCCAGCATCCGGGTCTTTTCAAATGAGTCACTTCTTCTCATTAGGTGGCCAAAGTATTGGAGTTTCAGCTTCAGCATCAGTCCTTCCAATGAACACCCAGGACTGATCTCCTTTAGGATGGACTGGTTGGGTCTCCTTGCAGTCCAAGGGACTCTCAAGAATCTTCTCCAACACCACAGTTCAAAAGCATCAATTCTTCAGCGCTCAGCTTTCTTTATAGTCCAACTCTCACATCCATACACGACTACTGGAAAAACCATAGCTTTGATTAGATGGATCTTTGTTGGCAATGTAATGTCTCTGCTTTTTAATATGTTGTCTATGCTGGTCATAACTTTTCTTCCAAGGAGCAAGCATCTTTTAATTTCATGGCTGCAGTCACCACCTGCAGTGATTTGGGAGCCCAAAAAAATAAAGTCAGCCACTGTTTCCATTGTTTCCCCATCTATTTGCCAAGAAGTGATGGGACTGGATGCCATGATCTTAATTTTCTGAATGTTGAGTTTTAAACCAATGATACATTGCAAAATGTATATATTGCAAAATGATTATCACCATAGCATTAGCTAACACCTTGTGATATTGTGATTTATAAGAGAAATAAATGTTTGATCATTCACATGACCAAATGTGTATTTCCCATATATATTTGGTCTTCATCCACAGCTCCAGGCTAACAGCTCCCAAAACCCTTGTGATTTTCTGCCATCACAACTGAGTTCAAATGAAGGTGACTTTTAAATCCTACCCCAGAGTGAGGGCTAGTGGCCAGGAAAGCCAATCTTGTGATTACAGGGTTAGTAGTTACAGTCCCACCCCCTGATTTCTGGGGCTGGAGGTTGAATCAATTGTCATTGGCCAAAGATTTAGTCAATCATGACTGTGTAAGCCTCTGTAAACCTCCAAAGGACAGCTTTCTGACTCTTTTTCAGAGACCTTCCACACTGGGGAATCAGAAAACTTCTGTGTGCCTTCGTGCTGGGTCCCATGCTTCATGAAAACAGAAGGACCTCACCCTGTGTATCTTTTCATCTGACTGTTGATTCATACCCATTAATATCCTTTTTTAATAAATCAGCATTCTGGAGAGTTCGAGGGTTTTCCTGAGCTCTGTGAGCCATTCTAGTAAGATGAATGCAACCCAAGGAGCAGGTTATGGGAACCTCTGAGATTCATACCCAGTCTATTAGAGAAAGCACCAGGTTGTGTGATGGGCATCTGGAGCGGAGGGTGGTCCCATGGGACTGAGCCTTTTACCCGTGGAGTCTGTCTCCAGGCAAATAATGTCAGAATTAGGTTGACTTCTCAGACACTTGGCTGGCATCTGAGGTTTGCTTGTGGGTGTGGGGAAGGCCTCCCCACAAGTTCAAATCGGATCTGGGACCCCTTTTCCAACTCCATCCCATCAACCTCATTTTATAAAGGGGGCAGTTGAATCCAAGAACACCTGGTGACTCTGCTCAGAACAACAGAGCGAGTGGCCCAGACTCCCAATCCCTAGTCCAGTCCGTTTCTATCATCCAGCGCCACCCCCCAAAGCTTTGAAATAAATGTCTGAGTGCTTTAAATAGGCATCTGCAGTTTATTATTATAGTGGAAACTCTGAGTCTCCACTGTTCCTCTACGTGATTCCAGCAGCAAGCCCAGTGCCAGCTGAAATCACACTGCTGACTCTCGGCCAGGGTAGTTCTGCACTAGTTGGATCCCGGATACTCTCAACCAGAATGGCAACCACTCCAGGAGTTGGACTCCTGGCAAAGTGCGTGTCCAGGACCTGTGGCGGGAATCCGTGTGGCCAGAATTCATGAAGGTGAAAGGGAGATGAGTGTCCTGTGAATGTAGCATTTTCAGAAACTGGGTTCAGCACACTGGTAGAGTGAGAATATTCTTAGCCCACTTCATGGAAATAGCTCACTTCTTCCCCTACCTCAGGCATCCACCCCAAGGAGCTGACTGCCCTTGGAGGTAGAACAGTGAGGAAAGGTTGGGGTCCAAGATGATAGCAAGGGGTTCCAATAAGCAGAACAAGCCTCCAATACAGAAAATCCTATGAAGATGGAAGCAATGGATGTTGTGATCATGGAGGGAAATGCGCTGGGGGCAGAATCGAGCTGAGGGCAAAGGGAGACTCCTCTGGGGAGACACTGGGACCCCTTTACTCCTTCCAGGGCAGTGGAGGTGCTTTAAGCTTTCTAAGTCAGGGACACACGCAGGATGGTGGTCTCAACATCAGACTCTAGTACTTTTTGCACTGAACGCTGCCCTGCCATGTCTGGTTCCTGGAGGTATCCAGTTATTCTAGTTCTGTTGGTACCTGGGATCCCAAAGCACCTGGCAATGCCTGGGAACAATGTCACGTTGGTGTAGACAGCAACATAGGTGGTGGTCAAAATGACAAACTATCAGGGAATGGGGAGGGGGAGGCAGAGGGGTAGCCTCTTCCAAGGTTGGAGGTGCAGAGTGACCTGATGGTGATGGTGGAGGTCATCAGTGTTTGCAGGAAGATAAGCCTGGCTTCAGTTCAGTTCAGTTCAGTCGCTCAGTCGTGTCTGACTCTTTGCGACCCCATGGACTGCAGCACACCAGGCCTCCCTGTCCATCACCAGCTCCTGGAGTTTACTCAAACTCATGCCCATTGAATCAGTGATGCCATCCAACCATCTCATCCTATGTCGTCTCCTTCTCCTGCCTTCAATCTTTCAGAAGCAGAAGATATTAAGAAGAGGTGGCACGAATACACAGAACTATACAAAAAAGAGCTTCATGACCCAGATAATCACAATGGTATGATCACTCACCTAGAGCCAGACATCCTGGAATGCGAAGTCAAGCCTAGCTTCACAGAGGCCATTTTTCGAGGACTCCCTCAGGTGGAGTCCTGCCCTCCGCTTCTCGCTGCCCAGGCATCTCAGCATTCTGGGAGCACTGACTGTCTAGTAATGTCTTACAAGGGGGTGAAAGAAAAGAGAAGGGACACTTACAGCGAATTCCCAAGTCCTCCTTAGAGAAGCAATGTGATAGGTTTTGTCCCTTTAAGTCTGTGTGAGGCTGGAGGCCCTCCCCCCTCCGCAGGCTCTCCTCTGCCAGGAGCTGGGGCCAAGTCAGGAGTGAAGGCCAGACTTGGCGCATTGACTGATGGCCCAGAGAAGCACGGAGCTATCTGATGTTTCCTGAGGGCGCCTGTGTGGACCCCTCATAAGAGGAATGGTGGAACCGAGTCTGCCAGGCCCCCACCCTTGGAGAGCTCTCTCGTATCTGACCCTGGGGGCTGCCCCACACAGCAGAAGGCAAAGCTAGTTCCTGCTAGCTCTGGCTGGAGCAGCAATCCACTGGAGAAGAGCCCAGTTTCTCTCTTCTCCTATTCGTGTTCAACACGAGCGAGTAAGCTAACACAATTCTAGCAAAATAGAAAAGTTGAAAGAACTTGTTCCTACAAGGAAGACAGATGAAGAGGATAGCTATTCACACCACCCCTCCCTTTCACCCCAGGACCTGTACATTCAGAAAGAAGGCCTATTGTCCAGGGAAAGGAGAGGAGATGGACAATGTTTTTTGTTGTTTGTTTCAGAGCACAAGAAAACTCAGGAAGCCTGATCCAACTATGAAATGTGAATTTTCTTACACCAATAAATCTCCTTTTTCATTTGCCCACTCTCCAACCCAGAGAAAGAAGAATCCAAAAGAATCTGCTCTAGATAGACTGTCTCTCCAAAGAAATGCAAAGAATGTTTAAAGGATGCAAGGTTTCCACCATACGATGCTCTGAAAGTCAGAAGCAGGAAAAATGGAGAAGGATGAAGCAATCCTTAGTAAAAATCGCCTACCCGGACTGCTTCTTTATTCACTGGATGTCCTGGATGGCGGCTGCAACATAAGAAGTAGTGAGCATTCATCTCTTTTTATTCCCACCTTTGGCTTAATGTGTCTCCAGGGAGTGAAGACTCGGGATTAAAGTACAGGCAAATTCCCTCTAGAAATTCCACACCAAACAGGAAAAGCCAGTAGATTCTGGAAGAATTTTCATCATGTCATCTGGAGTTACCTCCAAGTTGTAGGCTTTTATGAGGTTTTCCTTTGCTTTTTATATATATTTTTTCTGGATTGTTTGAAATTTTTCTTTATAATAAAACTGAACTATGTTATAATTAGGGATGAAGTAAAGCATACATGCAACTGTGGTTTTCTCTTTCTTCCAGAGAACTCAGTAAAATAAAACCACAGGGGTAAACTCAATAGTCAAATAACCGGAGGAGACAGTGAAGGACAGACCCCAGCATATTTTCAGAAGAAGGGAATAAAAGCCCATTGATGGATAATCAGATCTCAGAAGCCATATTGCAGAATGGTAGTGGGGGTGGGGGATGGGGTGGCAGAGGAGAGAATTCCAATTGTCTGCAGATGCACAGGCCAGTTGGTAATACCCTACAGGCCTTCTCACCCACCTCTGAGTCTGGACCCTTGACAGCCAAGCAAAACTCAGAGCTCCCTTTTCTCCAGTTATTGACATCCTTTCTGAGAAGTAGCACTTTTAGAGTAAACATTCTAAAAAGTGCTCGAGTAAACACCCCCCAGGTTTTTGACCCTTGATAGCCTCCTAGCCAGACTCCTCTTTCTGCTCAACCAAAGTGACGCCTGCTTGTCAATAAGCCCCATAAAACAGCGGCATGATAGCCACTGTGAAAGGGTCATGAATGGAATCCAACAACCTAGCACACGCTTCCTGATTTGGGGACCATAGTATTGACAGAATCTTGGCTCAGCATCTGCCTCAATGTGTGTGGGGAAAAAATTGATTAATGTATTAATGCTTTCAGTTTATATTAACATTAAGTTGACTGGTTTCCCACCTTGAGAATCAGCCTGATGGAACACAGAAGACTTAAACATGGTTATAGGAAAAAATGTAATATGATCAACCTCAACAGTGTAAAAACAAATTCCAGCTGTCAGAAAATGAGAAGAAGGGTGGAGTGCTCATATCTTAATCTCATTTTGTTGGGGATCAAGAGGCACCTTCTATGTCAATTGGTGCTGCCATTACGGGAAGTAGTATGGCGTTTCATCAAGAAATTAAAAATTGAACTTCAATATGACCCAGCCATCCCACTTCTGTGTGTATATCCAAAGGAAACAAAAAGAAGATCTGAAAGAGGGACCTGCTCTCCCATCATTTCAGCATTTTTTTTTTAACTACCAGTGGATGAATGGATAAAGAAGATTTGGTATATATAGGCCAGAAATAGAACACCTACAAGTGACAAGAACATTTCAGTGGGTTAGTTTTGGGTGGTTGGATAGTTTGATGGGCTGTGATTTCCAATTTTCACTGCTAAACTTTCAAATCTCATTAAAACAGCTCTTTGTTGCTATTTGCTGAGTTCAATCAGCAGTGATTCAGCAAATAAGCAGACACAGCAGGTTCCCTCTTGGCAAGTAGAATCAGGGACCTCCAGAGTAGACGACTGAGAAGGAAAAATGTGGTCTCAGAGCTAAAGCATGGTGAATGCCTTCCTAAGGATTGTCTTCTGTCGATCTTAATTGATCCTTATACGTGAATGACCCTGGAAGAAAAAGAAGACTCTTCTTCTCCCCGATGGTCGCAGTGTTTGTGCTGGCAGCAGTCCGGGACGAGCGCATTGCTCAGGAGTTTGGAAATGTCTGTAAATGTCTGATGCAACCTGGTGTCCTGAAGAACGTTAATTTAAAAAAAAAGTTCTGGACTAGGAAGTGTTTCTTTTAGATTTAGAGCTGCCTTTAATCCCCTCGCTGGCCCTTACCTAGGTTTTTTAAAGTTTTTCTCAGCATCTGGCCAGAAGAATTATGAGGAAAACACTGCAATGGCTCCAAATTTATTGCATGTCTCCCAGGGGCAAGGGACCATGTTGGTGCTGAGTCAGATGGAGTCCTCTCTCAAGTGGCTCTCAATCTAAAGACGGAAGTGGGACGGGGCTCTGAGAACTATAACTCAAGGTCCAAAGAAAGAAGGACCCTGAGAAATGCAAGGTGGGGACAAGTCCTACAAAAAGAGCTAAAGATCCACACGCTCCTTCTGATAAGACTTGCAGATTTGCAATGTGGATATGTCTAAGGACCCCCATGACAGTGGCAGAGAGAGGTCAGGCAGCTTTGGGGTGATCCGAGGAGACAGGAACTTGTATGAGAATGCAAGAGGAGACTGACCTTCAGGTTGGTTTGTTGTTGTTGTTTTCTAAAATTTTTTTTATGCGGACGGACCATTTTTAAAGTCTTTATAGAGTTTGTTACAGTACTGCTTCTGTTTTATGTTTTGGATTTTTGGCCTCGAGGCATGTGGGACCTTAGGTCCCTGACCAGGGATTGAACCCACACCCCCTTCGCTGGACGGTGAAGTCATAACCACTGGACCACCAGGGAAGCGTCTGGCCGTAGGCCTGAGTCCCTGTGGAAACAGGACCCAAGAGGACCAATCAAAGGCAGATGTAAAGACAGCCAGCCCCTCAGCGCAGTGACCACCCCCTCCCTGACCCTGACCCCCTGCCTTTGGTCTTCGTGTGTATCTCGAGTGTGCTCAGGCTCTGACTTGGTCAGCGGGGACACATTCCTTCCTGTCTTCATCCTGTTGCCTTCTCCTCCCTCCCGAGGAGCCAGGTCTCTGCCTAGTAAGGACTCAATTACTCAGGGACCCAAATGACCAAGTTGGTAATGGCTGCACAGATTTGCCTCTTAGCAACCTGTCTCTGAGAATGCGCCCTGTCTCTCCACAGGAGGCCAGCAGGAAGACGTTTGAGGGCTTGGACGTGCAGTCCAGCCTCTGACCATTTGTGTCCAAACTTCCTAAATCCACCCCGACAGGCAGCCAGCCTGCCCCCAGGCCCTCCTGCCTGTGGGTGACTCAGAGACCCATCCCATGAGTGTCTCTACCTTGGTAGCATTCAAGAGGATTAAGGTCTGAATTTAGGGCACAAAGCCCCTCTTCTCTTCAGCCCCAGGGCGGCGGGGTGGGGTAGGGTGGGAGGGGGCTCCTAGCGTCAGGGAGACCTGGCCCAGCCTCAGCAAAGAGAACAAGCCACTACTCAGGCTGGCCGGCTGTTTACACCGGGGACACAGGCCCCACACCAGCTGCCCGGGTTTGCGGCTGCTGACAGGCCGGGGGGATAATGTGGGCATTCATCCCCCCAGCTGCTCTACACAGCGTGCGCTCGGGGCGCAGAGGGGAGCGAATGGTGGGGAGAGGGAAAGCAGAAGGCTCAGGCATCTGACTGCAGGGCCCTGTCAGCTCCAAGCGGAGCCATGGGCTGCAGGAGAGGATGCATTCTCTTGTCTGACCTGCCAAAATCTCTAACGAGGCTAGTTAAACATTCCCAGCATTTCCAAATCATCTTCATGATAGTTTCCCCCAATGAGCTGCCTGCAGAGAAAGGGTGGACAGACCCAATACCCTCAAACCAATTTGGATGCAATTCAACCTTCTTTTCCGCCCCCTGTGAAGATGAGCTGGGTCAGTGATTCTGTGATCTCCTGATAAGAGTCCTGGGTGGAAAATGAGAACTGTCCTCAGCACTGTGACCATGACCTCGGTGTAGTTATGTAACTGTTCCAAGCTTCTGTGTCCTCACGATTAAAATGGACATGCTAATGGCTGCCCTACCTACTTCAGAGGGTGGCTGTAAGGATGCAATGAAAGAACAACCATAAATCATGCCATATATGACAGACCAAGAAGGCCTTGAGACCCGGGTGAGCAAGCTTTTCTGCAAAGAACCAGGTGGTAAATATTTCTGACTTTGCATATCATGTAAGGCCTCTGTTGCAAGGTCTTGTGTGTGTTTGTGTGTGTGTGGTTTTTTTAAACAACCCTTTAAAAATGCAAAAATTATTCTCAGCTCCTGGCCTGCAGACACACACACAACAAACAAACAAATAAAAATCCTGGTTTGCAAACCTCTGATTGAGACAAACTGCAGATGAGAACTGGAAGCAGGATCAGCCTTCAGTGGCTGTGATAAATCTAAATATAAATAAGTATTAATAAATACATATGGATAGTCTGTGAAAGTGATTGTCGCTCAGTTGCATCTAACTCTGCAACCCATGGTCAGTAGTCTACCAGGCTCCTTTGTCCATGGAATTCTCCAAGCAAGAATACCGCAATAGGTTGCCATTCCTTTCTCCAGGGGATCATCCCAACCCAGGGATTGAACCTGGGACTCCTGCATCGCAGGCAGATTCTTTACCATCTGATCCACTAGGGAAACCCTGGATAGTTTGTGAATATAAATCAATATACATCTAGGAGTTCTTAAACAGGATGGCCAATGGGCTTGGGTTCAATTTATTTCACTAATAGAGGTCACAAGTCAGAAAATACTATGTGGATGTACATTTATTTGATAATCTGTGAATATAAATAAATAAATATCCTCATGGTATTTTCTGACTTGTTCAATTCAGTTACTCAGTCGTGTCTAACTCTAAAGAACCAACCAAACTAAAGAATAGTTTTGTGTTACTTGTAAGAGTTGTAACCTCTGCAGCCCACATTCCCACCTATTGAATCAATGGAGACATAACACTCGCCTTGCCCATCTCCCAGAGTCCTTGTTAAGATAAAATAAAACAGCTTCCATCCATATGTGTGTGTGTGTGTTAGCATCAGTCGTGTCCGACTCCATGGGACCCCATGGACAGTAACCCATCAGGTTTCTCTGTCCATGGGATTCTCCAAGCATGAATACTGGAGTGGATTGCCATGCCCTCCTCCAGTCCATCCATACAGTACTAACTTCTATGTAAGTTCTAAACTCTGGGGTAGTGTATTTTCACCTTTCGACCTTCAAAACTACTCAGGCCAGTGACTTTACACTGAACTCAGTTGAGTTCAGTCGCTCAGTCATGTCTGACTCTTTGCGACCCCGTGGACTGCAGCATGCCAGGCTTCCCTGTCCATCACCAACTCCCAGAGCTTGCTCAGACTCATGTCCATCGAGTTGGTGATGCCATCCAACCATCTCATCCTCTGTCATCCCCTTCTCCTGCCTTTAATCTTTCCTAGCATCAGGGTCTTTTCCAATGGGTCAGTTCTTTACATCAAGTGGCCAAATTATTGGAGCTTCAGCTTCAGCATCACTTGTGGCCCCTATTATAAAATAACTTGAACCTCAGCCCATGGGTCATCTTGTTCAAGAGCTCCTGGAATATCTTGCCATTTACTGAGCTATTTGTTGTCTAGACTGGAGTATCCATGTTCATTGCTTAGTCGTCTTAAACTGGAGGCCAACCTTCAGCCTCAACTTGTTCAGCCCCAAGATGTTTACTGGGTCCTCATGACGAGACCCAGAGCAGACCACCCTGCCTCCCCAAGTCAGTGGTGCCTGGCTGCAGCTCCTGGAGGATGAATGGGTTAAGACCTTTATTTGGGGATCACTACTGCCCAGGTAAGAGGCAATTAATGTTACTTGCGACAATGAGCACATAAACAGTACTTTGTTGACAATGGGTTTTTAAGTTGTGTCGTTATTTCTCCTGTAATACCCTAATAAGGTAAGCTGGCTTTGTCATTGTCATCTACAAAGGGGAATATTGAAACATGGTGTTCAAGGCACTTTACGTCCACTTTCATGGGGTGCTGGTTTCTGGCTCTTCCTCTCTATGGTGAAGAGTCACATCCCTGTTTCTCCATGTATGTCTCTTTTTATGTTTCCTTGTCCTCACTCCTTATTTGAAAATATTAGAAGAGGCTCAGAATGAAGCCAGGATGAAAACAGGAGAGAACAAAGAGTCTGTCTCATGGTCTGCACTTGTAAAGAATTTTCTAAAAGAGAAACAGCAGATCAGTACCATGATCTAGACTAGAATAATAAAAGCAGCCAGATTCAGATATACCCACACTGAGTATGGCATTGATCTAATAAACGTTGCTTTTGTTCATACTGTGTGGAAATGTGATGAAATAAATGCAGCACTTTAGAACCGGGTACTTAGATAGAAGAACCTTCTTTTACTTTCTTTTTTTTTTTTTTTTTTTTTACTTATACTACATACCTTCTTTCCTTTTTTTTTTTACTTCTTTTTTTTAAATTGGAATATAATTTATAATTGCATTACAATTTGTTGTGCTAGTTTCTGTTGTATGACAACGTGAATCAGCCGTAAGAATACATATATCCCCTCCCTCTTGAACTTCCCTCCCAGCCCCCCATCCCACCCCTCTAGGTCATCACATAGCATTGAGCTAAATGCCCTGTGCTATGCATCAGCTTCCCACTAGCTATCTGTGTTATACATGTGCTTGGTCACTCAGTCATGTCCAGCTCTTTGTGACCCCATGGCCTGTAGCCTGCCAGACACCTCTGTCCATGGGGATTCTCTAAGCCCAGAATACTGGAGTGGGTTGCCATGCCCTTCTCCGGGGGATCTTCCCAACCCAGGGATCGAACCCAGGTCTCTGGCACTGCAGGCAGATTCTTTACCAGCTGAGCTGCCAGGGAAGCCCCATGTGTTACACATGGTAGTGTATAAATGTCAGTACTATTCTCTCTGTTTTTCCCACCCTGTGTCCGTAAGTCCATTCTCTACATTTACATCTCTATTCTTGCCCTGCAAATAGGTTCATCAGTACCATCTTTCTAGATTCCGTATATATATATATATATATATATATATATATATATATATATATATATATACGGTGTTAATATACCAATGTTTTTAACTCAACCATAAAAAGGAATGAAATTGAGTCAGTTGTAGTGATGTGAATGAACCTCATACCTTCTTTTCACCAGAAGTGTGAGCCAGGAAGGGTGGGAGCTTTTCAGGAAGACGGCTGGTGTACAGAGCTGAGCCTAGCACCGCAGATTCTGACTCTGGACCAGCCCGCTGTCTGCTACACCCTGTGTTTCCCAAGGTGTCAGCTACCCCCATGGCCACAGCCCTTCAGGGCTACGGTTCCTGTTTGTCATTTCATTGTTGTGATCTTGAGAAATCTTTTCCCACTTCAGGTGAAGAGCACTGTCATTTCTAACTAGACACAATGTTTTTTCTCTGAATGATTATTTCATTCTGTTAGTGCGTAGAGCTAGAAGGTCAACACTACCATTCCACTGCACTGAGTAAAAGTTCTATTCTGCAGAGGAAAGTTCTAGTCTTTGAATTTGGACCACCTCAGACATGGACCAAAGATCTTACAAATGTCTGACCCTGCTCACAAGAGGGAAAGCACGGATGGTTCAGGGTAAGTTTGGCATCCTCCTGGGAAAAACAACCCAAAGGACCCATCATAGAGATGGTGACCATCTGCACCATTTTCACATATGAAGGAAAAAACTTTAGAAATGAAAACCTAGCTCAAGACCCAGCCGAAGGAGTCCTCATGAAGTTTTTTCCTGACTCGCAGGCCAAGTCATTTCCTTTCCCTATTTTCCTTTTGTGCAAACTGTGATGATAGATATGTCTCTCCAGGAGTTATTTATTTATGAGTCTACCTTTTCCACTGGCCTGTAAGCTCCCGATCTGCTGGGACTCTGATTACTTATTATTATGCCCTAAGCCTAGCCCCATGCCTGGCCATCATAGTCACTAAGAAATGTTGAGTGAATGAATGAATGACCTGGGACTAGGTCTTAGAAGGCCTTGGTGATCCAGCAAAATGATGCAATCTCAGCCATTGTCAGTGGTGTCCACAGTGGGGTATGCAAAACAATCCATTGGAGGACAGGGAAAAAATATTAGAACTGCTATTTGTGCTTGCCAAAAGGTGAACAATGAAGATAAGCTTTCCTAATAGTTTATCTGAATCTAGAGTAGTAAATTGATATATACATTAAGAACGAGGGTATGCATTTAAAACATTCTAGGCTACTGTTACATACAATAAGAAGTCACTGAAAAATTCTAAACAGGGAAAGACCATTAAAAAAGGGAGTGTGTAGGAGAATTGATCTTGTAGACTGGAGGGATAGAGGGCATGAATTGATAAGGAAAACACTACAGAGGTCTCTGCACATGAGATTAGAGTATAGGGGAATGGGTTTAGGAATGGGTAGGGGGAAAGGAAAATCTACTAAAAAACTACTTTCATTATCATTATCTTCATTATTATCATTGCATCAGCAAGATGAAGTTTCATATTGGCCAACAATAAGCAGAAAGCCTTAGAGACTCTAAAAGGCAGTTGGGAACCTGGGGTGGGGGGTGGGGGAGTAGGCAGACAGAACTCCAAGGTAGATATAGAAGGCTTGACCCAGGTTTGGATTCTTGTAAGTGACACTTAAAATTTTTTTCTCCACTTGTTTGAAGGGGCAGCAAATAGGGACCGCCCATCAGGCCTGCTCAGTCCCCAAAGTGGCTTCTTAAAAAGACTATTTATAGCCTCAGGTAGTTGCAGCAAAGTTTCGCAATTGCTGCGTGGGTGGGGAGGACGGCGGGTCTGGCTTGGCTGTGTGGTGACAGTCTCCTGGCTGCTTCTTGCTGGCTTAGGAAAGAGCAGAAGAAGGTGGGTTTGTTTGTCAGTTGAGCAACCAGCCATTTCCTGGGCTATGCCTGACTCTGTTCCTTTAAATATTAACCACCTTTTAAAACATTTGGGTTCTGTGCCCAAGGCCAAGGGGGCCCCCAAGAGAAAGGAGAGGAGAAAAGGGTAAAAGAAGAGAGGCGAGGGAGGAGGAAGAGGAGAGTTGGCTGTATCAACAACTTGTCTATCCCACAAACAGCAGTGGAGCGTCCACACTGACACAGGCTGGAGAGCTAAGTAGACCCTGATTCCCATCCTAGAGACCCACGGTCTAGCAGAGGAGACAGACAGGTAGACACAACAGGGAGAGGTGAATCTCTGCACTGCCTGGCCTCCTCAGCATCTCCCCTTTCCAGAGAAGCTTCCATGGGAGAGACGGAGGACAAGATCGGAGATGTGAAAGTTTCCAGGGTCTCTGTCCCCAGGGCAGTGACTTTAAAACTTCATTGATCAAAAAGTGACCTGGAAGCACTATTTAAAAAGCAGCTCCTGGCTCAGCAGGACTGTGTCAGGGGCTCTGGAACGGGGCCCCGGAACTCTGCATGGGTCCAGGTCTCTGAGCGAATTCAGATTGAGGCGGCCCATGACCACAGAGGGGCGCTGCCCTTCCAGAGCAAAAGTCTGGGCCTGGTGCTGTGGGCCTTGGAGCGAGTCCCCCAGAGGGTGATGGAGGAATCTGGAAGAAAGGAATGGGAGCAGTAGAGATGGTTAAGGCAGCAAATGGAGAAAGAGAAAATCCAGCTTAAAAAAAAAAAATTTAACTTTTTCTTTTGTATTGAAGTATGTCTGATTGACCATTTCATGTCGACAGCAAAGGGATTCAGCCATACATACACATGTGTCCACTCTCCCCCAAAGTTCCCTCCCATCCAGGCTGCCACATGACATTGAGCAGAGTTCCCTGTGCTATCCAGGAGGTCCTTGATGGTTATCCATTTTAAACATAGCAGTGTGTACCTGTTGATCCCCAAATCCAGTTTTCGAGAGAGAAAAGGACAGTCTCTCTAAGGAGAAACGAGCGAATGCTCCCAGGGGCCCTGGCACTGCTCAGCTGACTGGTGTCCTTGTATTAGTCATGATTTTAAGAAAACACAAAGCATTGCACAAGGAGCCAGCTCTGCTAGAGCCCTGGGCATCAACAGCACCCATGGAGCCCAGTCTTCTCTTCGTCACACCTCTTGTCTTTCTTCCAGGGCTGTTAGCGACATCTGGCTCCTCTGCAGGTGTTGAGGCCGAATAAAGCTGTGGGCTATGGAAGGCGGTGGGGGGTGGGAGGGGGTGCGGTCCATAATCTGGAGGAGGTGCTGACCTGACACTGTCTTCAGTGACTTACCTGGTTCTCGGGAGTTCTGTCTAACCACACCCCGCCCTCCACAGCCCCAGGCTGGTCTACACCAGAGCAGTGTCCAGCGGGCTATCGGAGGAAGCCTCAGTGGACCAGGCTACAAGGAGGTTGAGCCCTGATGGCCCCCAGCAGTTTCTGCCAGAGGGTATACCCCTTGCTCCTCACCCTGGTGGCAGCAGGACTGTTCTCTTTGTGAAACTGGTTTTCACCCAGAAGCTGAGCCCCTGGGGCATGGCTGGTGTGACCCTAGCACCATTTGGCTCTTCCTTGGCTCCAGGCAGGGTGCTTCTGTTTATCCTGGCACAGTCCCTCAGTCACCTGAGCTGTCCCAGGGCCCCTGGGACTATTGGCTCACTTCTCCTTAAAGAGGCATTCATTTTCTGTCTGGAAAACTGGATTTGGGGATGGACATGTATGCCCTGCTGTGTTTAAAATGGATAACCAACAAGGTCCTACTATATCGAAACTTCCCAACTTTTCTCCACATAGCCATCTCCTCCCTCATTCTGTAAGCTCCTGTTCTAGTACTAGCTTCCCAAAACTCTTCCTTAATGGCCCCCTTTCCCACTGTGGGGGCGGGGGGCTTCTCATATGGACTCTTGTTCCCACACACCCCACCCATCCGACTACAAGTTTCAGGGATCTTTCTCCTGGGAGTCACTAGACACAGTGGTTGAGAACTCCCACTGACCTGAGTCCAAAACATCAACACCTGCCAGCTCTGGTTACTTCCCTGTTCTACGTTTCAGTTTCTTTACCTAAAAAATGGGCAAACAATGGTACTTATGATTAAGGTTAAATGAGCTAATAGTAAGTCCAGCACCTGAAACACTGTAGCCCTCCATTAATGTTTGCTCTTCTCCTTATTCACATGGACACCCTCACTTTCACCCTCATCCCCATGGACTTAGAACAGAGCAGATGCTCAGTGAATATTTACCGGATTCTCAGTGAAGACATGCAAACTTCCCACTGGATCTGTTAATCAGAACATTTCAATAAGGACTGGGTAACTCGGTGTTTTCCTTTTATTTCATCAGTGTTTTATGGTGTTTCCTCCATTTGAGAGTTTGTTCACTCTATTTGAGTGGAATTAATCTAAGCTCAGGCAGCTGTTTCTTAATCACTCTTCTTTTGCGTCCATTGATTCAGCATGTTTTTCTCACTTCTGTTCTCATCCTATTTGTTGTCCACATGTCCAGGACATGTGGCCATTTAAAAGCGCTTTAAACTGAGTCTAAGTTCTTCAGGTTCAGAGAGGAAAAGAGCTACAGAATTCTATAAAGTTTGTTAGAAAGTTTGAATTCTGCTCCCCCCACTGTTCCTTTTCCACTTTGTGAAATGAAATGTGAAGAATTAAGTAAACTCCAAAGTCCCTCTTAATTGCAATGGTCTGTGACCTCCTTCTGTGCACAGCTGGATCTTTTAGGGTCAAAAAAATAAAGCAACTTCTGTGAACCAATGTAACTGTAATGACTAGTTTGACTCCCTGATATGGATAATCTCAGGAAGGGAACAGATACAACCTCTCTTTGCTGAGCATCTTTCCTGTTTGCCTGGAGTCACTAGTGGCCGTCTGCATAGCTGAGCTAAATGTCTGGATGTTTTGTTTAAGTTCCCTTGAGGCCCGGGATTCTGAAGAAAGATAACAAGGATGGACTGAGCTTAGAATGAACTAGGCTCTTTTAGTGATCTTAATCAAAAGATGGAAGGTTAAATATGAAGAAGAACTGTCATAAAAGTAAGTGAAAAGTGGATCAACAACTTAAGAGCATTCCATCCCCATCCAGGAGAAGTTGAACACAAGCCTCATCAATACCAGAGAGGCTGATGGAGGAAGTGCACCCACCTGCCCACTAGCCAGGAGACCCCTGAGTCAAGGAGCCTCTTGCAGAGCAGAAGGAATGCCCTCACCCCAGCAGGGGGGCCTAGGGACAGTCCTTTGCCCTGTCTCTTTCTCAGACTCTTATCCAGTATGATTCACTTTGAATGCAGTCCTGAGCTACTGTTTCTCATCATCTTGTAATCCATTCTCCTTTTGAAAAGCATCTTCTAAAAATCTCATATATAACTCTTTCCCTGGAGATTGCAACAGGCACCCACTGGGCCCAGGGCTGCCCCCACCCTCACCTGGGGAGGCCAGTGCCAGCTCTGGGGCCTCCTCCTTGCCACTCTCCCTTGACTGCTGGTGTCTGGTGATTGGTACACTTGTCGCAACACAGACCCAGAATTCCACAGTCAGAGACAAGTCCTAACTGAATCATCCCCTCAATTAATGCTTTGTAAGCATCGTCTACGTGCCATTAGGCAAGGCCCACAAGGTGTCATGATGGATGAACCAGGGGCCCTGCTTTTCAGAAGCTCCAGAAGGTACACGAATGACTCCAAGAGCATTGGTATTGTCTAAAACTAGATACAGAGGAGAACTTCCCTGGCAGTCCAGTGGTTGCGATTTTGCCTTCCAGTGCAAGGGGGCCATGAGTTCAATACCTCATCAGGGAGCTAAAATTGCCTCGCAGCCATAAAACCAAAACATAAGCAATGGAAACAATATTGTAATAAATTCAATAAAGACTTTTAAAATAGCTCACATCAAAAATTAAATTAAATTAAAAGTACAGAGGACTGGGGGGTTCAGAAGAAGGAGTGACTAGGTCTGCCTTGGGGCGCTGGCAAGGTTTTGCAGGTGGAGAAAGGAAACCAGAGCCAGGAACAGAAGGTGGAGTGAGTGTTGAAAGGCAGGGGTTGGAGGAAGTAGGGCCTATTGGGGAAGTGGTGGTGATTATGGGGGAGCAAGAACACGGTGCATAGGGCAGGAAAGGAATCGGAGAAGAGCTTGTAAAGCTGGGTCGCTGTCAAGAGTGAAGGGAAGCTAAGGTACTTGGACTCAATCCTGTTGGCAACAGTATATTCACCAGATAACTTAGCAAGGAACTGAAAAATAATATGAGTCTTAGGGCTTCCAATATAAAATTACCTGTTCAGTCAGCATCGTCGTCAAGTAATTAGAGGTTAAACTTGAGAAGGGATCAGTGGGGGAAGAACCTCCAAGGCAGCCATGGGCGTAGTCTTGACTGGTTGAAGCTGCTGTAGAAAGTGGGGATATAGTCACCCTAAATCTTCAGTTTT
The DNA here is from genome assembly GCF_910594005.1 of Cervus elaphus. Lineage (NCBI taxonomy): Eukaryota > Metazoa > Chordata > Mammalia > Artiodactyla > Cervidae > Cervus > Cervus elaphus. Next base: position 32,666,593 of record NC_057846.1, read on the forward strand.
CTGATTTAACTCCTCCATAAACCAAACTGGTTTCACCACCCTCCTCGAAGGGAGTCGGCTCGGCTTCCCTGTCGCTATATTCCCATGAGAGATGAAAAATAATCAGGTTTCTATAAAAGTGCTTCGGAACACAAAAAATGCCCAATAAATACATTGAAATTTAGTACTGCGGCTCCCCCGGGAGGGGAGATGTTCAGAAATTCCAGCCAGCATACATCCCTACGTAGATAACCTCCTTGGAGAAAGTTGTCCCCTTGGAATTTTATTATTTTCTTTTCTTTTCTTTTTTTTTCTTCTATTCTCCTCTTGGAATTTTAACAGGCACCTTTGAGGAAGAAACATATGGCAGCAAGAGGGGACGGGCATAGCCTATCAGATCAACCGAACCAAATTTGGTGACTGTGAATATTACCATTAAGGCAGAGAAGATAAAGCATGTTCTGTAGATCTCTAGCTTTCTGGCTTGTTTGGTGGAGGGGGCTCAATTAAACTGTTTGTTTGTTTGTTTTTTTTAACAGCAGAACACTCCAGAGCCTTGAATATGCTTCTGAGCATGTGAACTCAGAGAAGCTTTTAGACACCATGTCTCTTGAGTTCATTTGACCACCAGCTCCCTTCTATTTCTTGGTACACACTGCCTGGAGGACTCCCCCTCCCCACTAAAACCCTCGGGAAATATTAGCATCCACTCTCTGGCCCTGCTGTGTTTCAAGAGGAAAAGGCCAGTTTCTGGGGGAAGTTGGAGGTGACCTGTGTGGCAGAAACAAGCGGCAGAAGCCCCAGCAGCAGCCAAGTCACCTAAGACCATGAGCGCGCCTCTGGGCTGGGGCCTCTGGGCTGACCTGAGCGGCTTCCCCTCCAGTTTTTGGCCATGACCTGCCGTGCCCTCCACCTGCCGCAGCCCACGTGACCATCTCCTAGTTACCAGCGCTGGCCAGGAGCCTCATCCCTAATCCTGATCGTTCCTAGGCCTTGATATTTTTAGCCCTGGTGCAGCGCTTGTTACAAGAACTCAGCCAGCGGGACCCAAAGCTACATCATGAATATTCTCTCATGGCTGTTCACACTGGCTTATGAAATGTGACTCTCTCTCGCCTCACATTCTAAAGTAACTGTTTGGTTCTCTTAGTGGGGAGAGGACAGGAGGCTCTTTTAGGACTCCTTTTGTTCCATATTCTAGTTCACAGAGCTAGTAATTATTTCTGTTGGTTTTGTTTGTGTTCTCCAGGGTTTGATCTGCATTGTCTTGTTTTCATCTCAGACGCTTCAGTTAACTTTACTTGGGGGCATAATTTGGTTTTGCTTCCATGTTTAGTGTTAGTAAAATGTGGTGTTTTTTTAAAAGTGACCTTTGCAGGGGGCCACGGTGAGTTCAGAGGCACTGCGCTGGAGGACTCGTCCCTTTTACTGGGAAGAATTATGCTCTCCTGATTTGGCCCTTCTGGGTTGTCACCTGTGGGTCTCTGCCCCTCTAAAGATACTCCAGAATTCTCTTTGCAAAGGAAAGCTGATTTCTGAAACCTCAGGATCCATTTTAAAAATTAAATCCCAGCTCCTCCATGTGAATAAGGAAGTGGTCCGCTAGCTTCAAGCTTTACTTTAATCAGTATTAGTTTTATTCGAGTTAAAAACGTTGGTGTTTCTGGCCATCCAGTAGTCAAGACTCTGTGCTTCTGATGCTGGGGGCATGAGTTCTATCCCTCATCAGGGAACTAAAATCCCTCATGCCTGCTGTGCAGTGTGGACCAAAAAAAAAGACTCACAAGGAGTTCCCTGGTGGTCTAATGGTTAGGATTTGGCACTTTCACTTCAGAGGCCTAGGTTCAATACCTGGTCAAGGAACCATCCTTCATGCCATGCAATGCAGCCAAAATACAAATAAATAAATTAATTAAATTAAATAAATTAAAAAAAATAAATTAAACATCTAAAAAAAGTCCTCATGGTGCCCTCTCCTCCCACTGAAGGTCTTGATTCCTTTTAAAGCCTCATTTTACTCAAAATAGCACACTTTATTCCATTCTCTTATCCTCTAGGACTATATTTCCATCTGTTCATGGGGGAAAAAAAATCTCTCTAGAGAGCCTATGAGCTTATTACACTCAGTCTGTCCTGAGATAGGGCCCACCACCCTCCCCAGCCCGCTCTGCCTTGTTGTTCTCAGACATCTGACAGCCTCCTCGCAGCTGAGCAAGCTTAAATTTCTCAGGCTCATGGCGTCTTCCTTCTTCCCCATTCCATCCATCTAATCTGGTTTAATTCACTTTTTTTTTCAATTCTGAATCAGTAATTCCTCTTGCAGGAATGTCTTTCTCTTACTCCTTTCTGCTATTGTCAGCTCTCATCCTCTCTTTTCTGAAGGGCTCAACGAGCTCTCTGGTGATCTTTATGAGAACGGCCCCTCCTCTGAATCCACCCTCTACTCTGCTTCAAGAAAGGCTTAATCAGCAATGAGTGTTCCCCTCCCCTCCCCTCCCCACCAAAACCCTCTCACCTGGATCTGGCCTCAGATCCTCAGCAGGAAAGGGAGAAGCAGCCACAGGAGCTCAGGCCTTTGAGAGAACAGTTGCCAGTCACTGTGTATCTGAACCAGGAGACTCTGACTGCTCCTTTACCTGCTCACCCAAAACTGCAGAACCCTTCCACAAAGGACCCATGTTACCATGAATTTGGGGACCCCTCCAAGCTCTCCCTCTTTCCTGGTTTCCCCACTTTCTATTCTATGCTTCATATCAAGATCTTCCTGCTCTCCTAGCTCCCAGCTAGTCGTGGCCCAGTAGGACTCTCTGATGAGTTTTGGAGATTCATTCTTGCCTCACCCCAGGTATCATGGTCTACTAGCCACAGGCAAGCCCTATGCTTCCTGGTGACTGGGATGCTGCAAACCAGCCCACCAGTTGAGGGGGTCCAGATGGGATGCCCGACACCATCAGGTTTGAGAGATGAAGTTCACTGGCAACCTTTTGAAATCTATAACAAAGGTTTCTAGTTTGTCCATTCATTGATTCATTTAACAAATATTTATATACAGAAACTATCGAGTGCCAGGTACCTTCATAGTGTTGAGGATCCAACGGTGAGGGTGTCACACCAGGTACCTGATCATGGACTCTCTATTCTGGTGCTGGAGGGACAGGGAAATAGATCTGTCAGCTCATACACAGCATCAATAACTGTCAATGGTTCCCAAAGTCTAAAGACAAGCTGTATGATAGGCAAGTGACTAAGTGGGAATGGCTATTGATGACAAGATCTTCAAGGAATTAACCTCTGAGTATTGACATGTGGCACTAGTGGTAAAGAACCTGCCTGCCAATGCAGGAGACAGAGATGTGGGTCCCATCCAGAGGTTAGGAAGATCCCCTGGAGGAGGAAATGGAGAATCCTATGGACAGAGGAGCCTGGCACGCTACAGTCTGTGGAGTAGCTTAGAGTCGGGCACAACTGAGCAAGTAACATGTTCCTGGAGGAGAGGGGCGGTGGGGAGGTAGAGAGAGGGTCCTGGGATTCAGGGAGCCTGGAGATGTGAGCTCCAAGGCCACCCATGCTATTACAGCCCCAAGACAGATGCAGTCATAGGTTGCAATAGGGGAGCCATGCTGGAGAAACAAAAATATTCACACTTAACCCCAGGCAGGCCCTGCACATGCCCTACTATCATCTCAGTTCTACTCTCCTGTACAGTGGACATCCTGAAACAAAACACACGTCTGTAAAAATACATGCAAAAATGGCACTCTGATACTTATGCACGAGTGTCCAGTGTGCTAGTATAAATTCCAACTCCAGGCAAAATGACCTCCTTGACCTTTTTAATGGCCTAATCAGCAGATCTCCCTTGAGAAGGGCTTCCTCCTATCATGATTGTCTTTTTTCTTGCATAGCTGTTTTTTCCTTGACTACTATGTAATGGTTAAAAAAAAAAAAAATGAAAGAAAGAAAAAGAAAAAAAGCAACCCTACGAAATAGAAGGCACTCTGAAAGCACGAGGACCGCTCCGTTCTCTGTCAAGTCCTGCTACCCCGGCCAACAGTGAGGCTTTGGGATAAAGTTAGGCCTGTATGAAGGATGAATGGGCCCAGTCTGTCTCCTGCAGAGCTCTGCTGTGTGGATGGGGCCAGAGTCGTCACTTGGTTCATAAGCTTTAATAGAGCGTCTTTCATTCAAAGATCCCAGGACACTTCACAGCTGCTAAAATGATCCTAAGCAAATATTTGTAGCCACACAGTACAGGTGGGTCTGTGGAGGCACCAAGAAGAAAAAAGGACTGACCAAAGACCCCAGGAGCCAATTGCAGAGGCAGGTCCAGATTCCAGGACCTGGACCCAGTCAGAGCTCTGTCTGCAGGCCCAGGCCGAGAAAGGACCACTGGGGCTTGGTTATGGAGATGAGACTTGACCAAACAAATTTGAGATCCATAATAACAGCCAGATGTGAACCCACCAGATCCTAATCCTATGTCACTCGAGCACTTGTGCGTGGTGAGTTGGTGACCTGCTGCTGTAAGTGGTTGGGAGCTTTAATAATTAAAGCCCTCTAATTAGATTGACAGAATCTGTCAGAGCGAGCTCATGCACTAGAGTGTGTTCTGTGTTCCTGGCAAATTCACATTCAGCTTCAATTATCCTCATTTCCTGTGTGCTAGGGCCAAAAAGACCAATGTAAAAAACAATCACACAGCCATATTGCCAAGATTAGGGCAGAAAAAATACAATCCACCTGCGTAGGCTACAGGCTGGGGTCCAAGTCAGGGGGTCAGAGAGAAGATGGAATGTTATGGTCTGAATGTTTAAGTCTCCCTGCAAATTCATACCATGAATTTTAAATCCCTAAAGCTGATAGTATTAGTAGGTGGACTATCAGCTTTGGCTTCACTGGTGACTCAGTGATAAAGAACCCACCTGCCAATGCAGGAGATGTAGGTTTAGTCCCTGGGTTGGGAAGATCCTGTGGAGGAGGAAATGGCCACCCACACCAGAATTCTTGCCTGGAAAATCCCATGGACCACGGAGCTTGGCAGGCTACAGTCCATGCGGTCTTGAAAGAGTCAGACATGACTTAGCGACTAAACAACAACAACAATTAGTAGAAGGGGCTTAGGAGGAGGTGACCAAGTCTTGAGGGTGAAGCCCCCATGAATGAGATTAGCACCCTTACAAGAGACCCCAAGGAACTCCTTTGTTCTTTCTGCCATGTGAGGACACAATGGGAAGTCTGTGACCTGGAAGAGGAACCTCACCCAACAACGCTGACATCATGACCTTGGACTTCCAGCCTCCAGAACTGTGAGCAAGAGATTTCTGCTCTTCATAAACCACCGGGTCTGTAGTATTTCATTAAAGCCACCTGAAGGGACTAGGACAAAGACTGTACTTTGGGATGGGTGCTGCCCCATTCTTGCCGCTGCTAACCTGAAAATAAAACTCCACAAAACATAGAGCCATCACCTAGGGGCTCCTTCTTTGAATTGGCCACACTGGGACTGATTAGCTGAATGACAGACAAGGCAGGAAGGATTCAGGAGGAAAGACGGGAAAGAGAGAAAGAATAAGAACTCCAAGACTCGTTATGGGCTGCCTGACACTCACAGTACTTCTCACCCGATTTTCTCCCCAGAGATTGGTTTATTCTGGAGCTTCTCCCAAGGGCAGGATCTCAGTTGAGATCCCCCTGGATAATAGGAACTCAGAGGAGCTCAAAAACGTGTAGGCAACTGCCAGCATGGTTATGGGAGCTCAAGGGCCATTTTGGTACCAAATAATGGTTATGAATTCAAATTCAGCCTCCTCCATTACTAGCTGTGGGATCTCGGGCAAGTCACATCATCTTTCTCTGCCTCATTTTTCTGGGAACGTGTAGTATGTGCTTGCCAGGATTCTGAAGGAAGAAATTGGTAGAGTGAAGCACTTAGAGCTTGGTTGACAGTACAAACCCAATAAATGTCAGCCACTATTATTATTACTATGATGTAGCAAGCTCAGCATACCCCAGAACTTATTAGATTTCTGGTTCCTCTTCAATGCAGATCCAGTTCGCTCTTGGGTCCAATTTAACTTAGGAATTAGATACATAAGACTTAATTTCTCAATTAAACGGCTTCAGCCAAAAGACCACATTTGTTGGCGGGTGAAGAAGGAAGCTGGGCTTTGCCGAGTGGTGCTCTCATCACTGATGTTTTGCTGGGCATCAGCCAAGGCTGGCCCTGGGTACCCTGAGAGACAGGCCAAATTTACTTACAGGGAGCTGCTCCCCTCTGGTGCCCACCTTCCCCGGCCCACCCAGGATCTATGACCCCAGAACCCCCCAAGGAATAGGCATGGGTGGCAGCCTTCCAGCATTGATTAATCATCAGATTTGCCGTGAATCAGGGAGCAAGGGCCAGCCTGGTGGGGAGACCCATGGCTTGAGGCCACGGTGGGAGAGGTGGCCAAGGATAGAGCCAGAACGGAAGAGGGGTGGACCTCAGTGCTAGGATTTGTCTCAGCAGGTCTTGGGCAATGGAAAAGCATTTTGTATACATAAAGGACCACCCAAATGTTAAGGGGCGCTATTCTGTAACTGTTATGACTTTCCATTCAAAAACCACAGTTGTTTAGTATCCATGCAACAGGCAACACAGCAAAGAAAGCCTGAGCTCTGGGTGTGCCCCGCCTCTGTGGCTGACACACGTGTGACCCCAGGGAAGTATCAAAGCCCCCCTTTCAGAGCCTGACCTGTCCCTCTGTGAAGTCCCAGGACAACAGGGTCTTTGATGAACAGACGGTGACAACATAAAACGTCTGGCCCGTAGCAGAGACAGTCAGCCGAGTCTGTGGTCCCCTCTCTCTGGGGAAGACACAAGGTACTTTTTCCACACAGAAATGGAACTTCCTAATATTGGAAAACAAGACTGACCCCAGAGAAGGCATCACTAGTAAGTGATTTTCACAGCATCTTTTCTCTCCTTCAAGACCACGCAGAAAAAAAAAAAAAAAAGACCACGCAGAGAGGGACTATTTATTTCAGCATGGTTCAGACACCAGTGGGAGTTGTTCACAAAAAGTGGCGTCTAGGGATGTTTTCCATACGTGGGGCACTTTTGTTGACTATCCTGTCTCAGTGGACTCCGCCCAGCAGGAACCTCCAGGCGTGTGTTGAAAGGGCAGAAGGAGCTTGCCAGGGAAGCCCAGCGCGCTGGGAGCCTCAGTGCCAGGCTTTATGTGTCAGCTGGAAGGCTTTCCCAGGCGATTACTGACCACAGCAGACAACCCCACTGGCCCAGGAAGGAGGAGGGGTGTCCCGGGACGGAGGGAGCTCCACTCTCACGTCCCATGAACACAGCCAGCGCGCCCATGGCTTCTCACATGTCCCCTGGCCTGGGCTGCTCCCTAGCCTCCAGGCAGCTGGCCTGGGAGCTGAGAAGCCTCTTTGCGAAATCACCCACACCCTAGAGGCCCAGGCAGGTGTTTGTCACATGTGGGGATGGGAGTGTGCGGAGGTGGCATGGGTTTATTATTTCAAGATCATTCTGATTGGCTTCCCTCTGTGCCCTGACCTGCTTCAGTTGTGCTAACGACACCACCTCATGGACAGACCTACTAACTACAGATGACGTGGGGTTTTCCGCGCCCCCCCCCACCCCGCCCCCATCAGTATTCTCTGGGAAAATGAACTCTTCTCCAGACATCCACAGCAACTGACTAGGCCTGTGGGAATATGAGGGAAGTTGGGAGCTCCAGGAACTTCAGCGCCAGCATTTCTATATTATCTGGAAGCTTCCTGTGGGGGTCAGGGGCCACAGAGGACAACCCAAGGAGGAGCAAAAGGAACAGCTCGGGGAAGAGCAGCCCAGGAAAAATATCCATAGGGAGTGCGAGTGTATGAGACCCACAGTCCCAGAGATTATGCATATAGATAGAGAGAGAGTGCTAGGGACTTCCCAGGTGACTCAGGGGTAAGGAATCCACCTGCCAATGCAGGAGACATGGGTTTGATCCCTGGGTCAGGAAGATCCCCTGGAGAAGGAAGTGGCAACCCACTCCAGTATTCTTGTCTGGGAAATTCCATGGACAGAGGAGCCTGGCAGGCTACAGTGCATGGGTTCGCAAAGAGTCAGACACCGCTGAGTGAGCGACTAAAAACAACAACAAATAGATAGATACCTTAGGACTCGTAACTAATGTGAAGGAAGAGAATAGGTTGGTATCCTCATCTGATGAGTGAGGTTGGTCTCACTGATCCTGATGTTTCCTTTCAGGGTCAGCAATCTCTCATGCTCAATGAAAAAAACTATGAAAAGTTTGAATTAACTTTAGCAATCCTAGTTGAGTTGTTAAAACAACGACACAGAGAATCCCAAACAGTGGAAGATCAAAAAAAAATTGTGTTTGATTCAGAAATGCAGATGGGCCATTCTTTGTGTCTTATCAAAATATTGATTGTTTTGCAGAGAACTAAGCAGGTCCTGGGAAATGAATAATTCATATTAATAGCAGTTTGCATTATATGATCTCTAATGGTCAGCAGAGGATGGAGTGTGTGCTTGAGAGATATAGATCCATTCACTGGTTTGACGACTATCTATTGAGAGTCTGCACCCAGCCCTCACCCTGGGAGAGTGGATATATTCTGCCTATGCATCCGCGCATGCTAAGTTGTTTCAGTTGTGTCCGACGCTTCGTGACCCTATGGACTGTAGCCCGCTGGGCTCCTCTGTCCCTAGGATTCTCCAGGCAGGAATACTGGAGTGGATTGCCATGCCCTCCTCCAGAGGATCTTCCTGACCCAGGGATTGAACCCATGTCTCTTATGTCTCCTGATTTGACAGGCAGGTTCTTTACCACTAGCGCCACCTGGGAAACCCATTTTGCTCATGGGGGTATCCTAAAATGCAGATTACGATTTAGTAGGTCTAGGGTGGAGCCCAGCAATTTTTAAAGGCTCCCAGGTGAAATCAGACACGTGTGTGCAGTAAGATGGGTATCTTATAAGATTGTCTGCTGGTTGTTGGAGGAGGGATCCAGATCTCAAAGGCAGTGCAGTTCGAAGGTTGGGGACAGTCCAAATGTTAGAAAGGAAGGCATAGCTTTCTTAGAAGACGAGGGTCAGACCGTCTGAGGATAGAATGTTGCTGTCATTTAAATGTTTGTAGATAATTGAGAATTAACAGTTAGGGGAAAGGGAGGGAGGGTAAAGGAGTTCTCTCCAGGCAACAGGACCCAGGCATTGTGATGTCAGCGGGTCTATTAACATGCAGCAATGGTTCTGAAACACAGAGACTCTCATCTCAAGGCTCTGGTCTGTCCATCCTTCGAATTGAGGTTTGCCTTTGACTTAATGGAACAATTTTCTTCTGGTGCCACAACAGCCATTTCATTCCAAGATGGATTGCAATGTGAACTGATCTTTTTCCATTTTGTGTCCCAAACCGCAGCACAATTAGTTTCTAAATAAATGCCAGTGGCTTCTGGGGGAGGCTCTGATTGTGAGGCTGGAATAACAGTGGGCAGCCACAGAGCGGGTCCTCACTGGCTGGTCCCTACCAGGGCTAAGAGGTCCTGACGCCCCCATCCTACTTACATACCCCGGATTTCCTAAGAGGCATCCACGCTGATGAGCCCTTATTGAACATTTTGGTCACAAAGTGGTTTCGGGGACAGTAAGAAGATGGAGTTTGTTTGGAAAGTCAATGTATGTTTTAAGGTAAACACAGATAGCCAAAAACAGTTGTGTCTGCTTCCCGGAACTCCCTATCCTGTGTCCTGACAGACTCCGATTGCATGGGGAGATGACTCCCACCATGCCCCACGCTCTGATGTGAGTGAGGACAGATGTTATGGTTTGAAACGTGTCCCCAGCCTTCCAAATTCATATGTCAAAGTCCTAACCCCTAGTCCCTCAGTATGTGACCTTGTTTAGAAATAGGGTCATTGCAGATGTAATAAGATGAGAGATGATCCTGGAGGAGTGCTCAGTCGCTCAGTTGTGTCCAACTCTCTGTGACCCCATGGACTGTAGGCCGCCAGGCTCCTCTGTCCATGCGATTTCCCAGGCAAGAATCCTGGAGTGAGTTGCCATTTTCTCCTCCAGCATAGTGGAGGAGGGTGAACCCTAATCTAATATGAGTGATGTCCTTACAAAGGGGGAAATCTGTGAAGATGGAGGCACAGACTGAGCTGATGCTTCTATTGGCTTGGCCAAAAAGTTTGTTCAGGTTTTCTATTACAACAAAATCCCAAACAAACTTTTTGGTCAACTCAATACAAACCAAGGTGGCCAGCAGACTCCAGCAACCCGGGGAGAGACATGAACACACGTCCCCTTGTAGACCTCAGCAGGACCCAACCCTGCCCACACCTTGACCTCTGGCTTCTAGTCTCTAGAACTGTGAAACAATACACTTCTGTTGTTTAAGCCCCTTGGTTTGTGGACTCTCTCAGAGCAGCCCTAGGATACTAATACAATAGACTGAAATAGAGTTAGGCACCCATAATATTAAATATTTTTCTGTATATGTCCTTGGAAAAATCATTTAATCGCTATAAAAAGTGAAAGTTGGAGCAAGTGGTTAATGAAATTCCTTGCATTCTGTGAAGGTGAAGCCTTCTGTGATTCTCAGAGATCGTGATGTATTGATCAACCAAGGGTCATTTTGTTGATCACATCGGGCAAGTGAGGGCTGAGAAACAACACCCACATCCACAGGAGGCTGAGGACAGGTGGAGGAGATGGAGTTCAAACTACCAGGTAACCAGGCAGAACCTCAACCCTGTGTGGCCTCAGATGCTAAACAGAGACAGGATGCTGCCAGGGAGGACAGGGCCCCGGGAGCAGAGGGTAGTCTTGGCAGGGGGCTTAGGACAACCCCAAGGGGCTCCTCCTCCTGCAGGCAGCGTGGCTGAGAAGCAGTGGGCAGGAGTCAGACTGAGACCGCTGGCCTGAGTTTCCATCCCCCCGGGTAAGCAGTTAGCACCGAGGCAGGCAGGTTGAGTGACTGTTCTGGAATATTTGTTGAAGGAGACCTTTGGTAAGCTGGTGGGTAGGAGCCCAGAGTCATTGTAGCTTGGGTATGAAAGGAAATGTGACTTCACATTGCGGTCACTGGTAGGAGGCACGTGGGCATTGGGGTGACATGTCCTGTGAGCAGGACAGAGCAGGGGCCAGTCCATGCTGCTCATTAGTGATTTCCCTAGTCAGGGCCCTGTGCCTTGTAAACCATCAATTCATTGCATCAAAGAAGCACGATGAAATAGGAATTTGTTCCAGGAATGTGGGAAACAATTAGCCAATTTAGTCTTTAGGGCCATGTTACCCTTCTAGACTCAACTTTAATTAGCTGCTTATTTGAATTAAGTAATTAATCACTACATTGATTCTATTTAGTGCATGTTGGCAAAGGATAATGTGTATGACCACAAAGGTTAGCTTAGCAATTCAAGAATTTGAGTAGGAGAGGCAGAGTTAAACATCCCCATGTTATCAGTCACCAAATCTCAACCAGCTTTCTGATATGTGTCAAGTTCTGTGCTGGATGCTTGTAATCAATGTTCAGGGTCATGTAGAAAGTGGCCAGTGATTATTCTTCAAAACAGTGCAGTAAGCAGAACCCCCATGCTCCCTGAAAAGCCTCTGTTTTCTCTCTCTGTTTTTGTACACATGGTTTTTCTCTCCCAGAAATGCCCCATCTTATAAAATCATTCCTCAAGGCTTCTCTCTCCAATGACTTTATCCACCTATCACCTCTGGATCTGCCGAATGTGAGTACTTCCTCCTTTGCATACCCATCACTCATTACCAGTGTCTTCCGGAACTAACATGCAATCTTGTATTCTAGTTCACCACCATTTGCCTCATCTCTTTTACTAAATTATATGTTCCCTGGTGTGGTGGGTTGAATATTATCTACCTTTCAGAATTCCTGTCCATCTGAAACCTCAGAATGTGAACTGATTTGTCAAGAGGGTCTTTGCAGATATAATTCGTTAAGGATCTTGAGATGAAATTAAGCTGGCTTTAAAGGAAGGCCCTAAATCCAATGACCAGTATCTTTATAAGAGAAAGGAGAGGGAGTTAACCATCACAGCAAGACACAGAGTGAAGATGACCTGGGAAGATGGAGGCAGAGATCAGCCACAAGCCAAGGAAAGCCAGGAGCCACCGGAGGCTGAAGTCCTCAGAAGCAAGGAAGACTCAACTTCTCCTTAGACATTTGGAGTAAAGATGCTGACACCTTCCTTCCAGACTTCTGGTCTCCAGCACTATGAGAAAAGAAATTTCTATTACCACCACATTTGTGGTAATTTGCTATGGCAGCCCAGGGAATTAATATACCTGAGTATAAGGTGATGATGCAAAGGTAATTCATTTGCATGATGGGTACCACATTATTATTCTGAGTCACAAGTGAAAGTGAAAGGTGCTCAGTCATGTCCGACTCTTTGTGACCCCATGGATTATACAATCCATGGAATTATTCAGGCCAGAATACCAGAGTGAGTAGCTCTTCTCTTCTCCAGGGGATCTTCCCAACCCAGAGATTGAACCCAGGTCTCCTGCATTGTGGGCAGATCCTTTACTAGCTGAGCCATAAGGGAAACCCATTGTTAGTCACAAACCATGAGCAAATCACTATTTCAATTGGTGTTGATAATAAATTATTACATCAACGGCTCTAGACTTTTAGAGTAATGCTTTCCCCACCGAGGTCCCTCAAGAACAAGAAAAAACAAAAGCCCAGCAAGATTTCAGACCAGAACCTGTCAGCACAGGGCTATTCCTTTGACATCTTGCTTCAATGTCATTTCCTGGCATTGAGAGTTATTTAACGCTTACATGGTGATATCTGATCTTTCCTTCTATTGTTCCCCAGTGGCTACCAGACCTCTCTCGTTCAAACACAAGCTGGTGTGAAGCTAAAGAGAAGGCAGGGACGCTGCAGGGCACCACACAGCTGTGCTTTCTAGTATTTGCCCAAATGGCTTCCTAGGGTAACAGTGATCACTAAAGCGCTCTGTTTTGAGTAAGCAACCTCTATTTTAACCACAGATGGCTTTGAGCATTGTGGCCCTCTAAGTGATTCTAGAATGGCACATCCCTTCTCAGCCCGGGCATCCCAGTGTGGGAGTGTGCACTCACCAAGCACGGATTACTGGTGTTTTGTTGGCAAGGATGAGGCAGTTGCTCTCAGGGTGGGCTGGGAATGCAGCCACGATGCATTTATAAAGCAGACCTCTGCGCTTAAGGCAGAGAGTAACATGCATTGCTTCCTGGAAAACTGGACTCCATAGCTGAATCTGGGTCTGTTGCCCAGTGCCATGCTGTCCTTGGTGGAGGGAAGCAGAGTGCTCCATCATAGGCATTATCAGGTCTTGGGTGGTCCCTATTTTTCAAAAATCCTGTGCTTTGTGGTTTGAAAAGAGAGCAGAAATAGTCTATCCCTTTAAATGAATCATCTCAGACACACAGCCCTGCACCAATGTATCCACATTGATGTGTGTAGTATGCCTGCTTCCATCTCCACCCACCTATCTCCTCTTGACCTCTTATAGCAGAGCAACTCAGGAGAAAGGAAGAGACTGATGAAGGAACCAGCTCTCCCACATCAAGTCCCTGCGACCTCTTGAGTGTCTACTGCCAGAATGAGAAGCTAACTCTGGGTGAAAGAAGGCAGCCCCAGCTGAGTAGGGGAATCATTCTAAAACCCAGCCTTGTCCATGTTATCTTGGGGGGTAGGAGAGGGGATCGGCACTCAGTTGCCATAGCAGATGCAAGTCCAAAGGGACTCCCCTACTTTTGGTGCTCACTCAAGGGAACATCCCACTTGGCAAGTCACCCAGTGCCTGCTGTCCCTCCAGGGGCCATATCATATGTGGTATGTCTCACGAGGGGTAAGATTCATGCCAACTGATGAAATCACCAGCCACCCAGAGCTGTTAAAAGACTATTGATGTCAAGCTGTTAGTGGCCACCTTCCCATTGTCCAATCCAATTAAAATTAGCCTTTATTCTCACACATGGAAACTCAAAAGAGTGTCCACAGGAGTAGTTCTCATCGTATGACTCACTCACAAGCAGTGGTCTCTGAGGGCTCTGCAGATGACCACAGCCTGATTTCTCATAGGGCAGGGAGACTGGCTCATCTTTCTGTATCTTCAAAAGCTTTCTTACTCCAGGATCGTCCCCACGGACATGTACATCTGACTTGACACAGCTCATCTTCAAAACAAAAGCAAACAAATGCTCCCTTGACCTACATTCCCACACAACCCTGGTGCATGGCTGTTTCTCCTTAGAGTGCATGTGGGCATGTACGCTAAGTCACTCCAGTCGTGTCTGCCTCTTTTCCAGCCCATGGACTGTAACCCGCCAGGCTCCTCTGTCCGTGGGATTCTCCAGGCAAGGACACTGGAGTGGGATGTCATGCCCTCCTCCTAGGGGATCTTCTTGACCCAGGGATTGAACTGTCGTGTCTTATGTTTCCCACATTGGCAGGCAGGTTCTTTACTGCTAGCGCCACCTGGAAAGCCCCTCTCCTTAAAGTAAACCTCCTCAAACATTGTGTGTTATCACTGTCTCTATCTTCTCAGCCTCCATTCTCTCCCAACTCTTCATTCCCAACTCTATCAGAGGGGAACCACTGACTTCCACTTACTTAATCCAGAGACCAGTTCTCCATTCCGTCTTACAAAACTTCTGAGCAGTATTGTCATGGTCGACCCTCCCACCTTCTTAAAACTTTTTCTTCCCTAGGGTCCTAGGAGACCATGTTTTCTTGGTTTTCTTCCTACCTACCATACTGTTTCTTTTTCTTTTTTTTTTTTCATTCTCATCTGCCCAACATTTTAATGTTAGATTCCCCTGGAATGGAATCTTCAGAGTTTTTCTCTTGTCTTCCCTTCCTTTTCCTTCTCTTCTCTTCCCTTTGTTCTTCTCCTCTCCCATCTCTCCACCCCTCCTCTCCACTCTTTCTCCAGGTAATCTCTTTCAGTCTCATACCACCTACATATTCATGGCTCCTAACTCTGCTTTCCAGTCCTCATCTTTCCCCTAAGGAAGCTGTCTCCATGACATCTCTGCTTGGACGTCTAACACCTCAAATTGCAAGTCTTGACATCCCTCCAAAGCCTATTTCTCCCCTGGGATTCTCGTGGAGGCAAAT
Source organism: Cervus elaphus (assembly GCF_910594005.1). Classification (NCBI taxonomy): domain Eukaryota; kingdom Metazoa; phylum Chordata; class Mammalia; order Artiodactyla; family Cervidae; genus Cervus; species Cervus elaphus. The sequence goes on from NC_057846.1 coordinate 32,681,729, forward strand.
GACCCCATCATCTACCCAGTTGCTCAGGTTAAAACTTAAGAATCATTTATCTTTTATTCCTTTTTTCCCCCCTAGTTGTTATCTCACATTCAATACCATAGTCCTATTAGCTCTAACTTTAGAATATATCCCAGAATCTAATTACCTCACCACATCCTTTGCTACAGCCCTCATCCGTCATCATCTCCTGCCTAGCCCACAGCAATAACTCCTCTCCCTGTGTGTCCGACTTCCCCTACTGTACTGCCTTCTCTACCCAACAGGCCAAATAACCTCTTAAGAGTGTAAATCTGCTACTTTACCCTCTTGCTTAAATCTTGTTAACGGTGTCTAAACACATAACAGAGTAAAATTTAGGCCGCTTGCCATGTGTGTAATCTGAGCCCTGTCTACATGGTCTGACCAGGTCCTCCTTGCCTCCATTCTCATCCTGTTTATTAGGCTCAGTTACACTAACCTTCTTTCTAGACCTCAGACACCCCTCACTTGTTCCTGCAACAATGTCTGCATTTGCTGTTCCTTCTGCCAGGAATGCTTTTCCCCCGACCTTGGCATAATTAGCCTTGCACCTTTTAATTCTCAGCTTTATTGTCACCTCTTAAGAGAGAACTTCCCCAACTTCAGTTTAAAGCAGCTTCCAAACCTCTTCATTCTCTACCTTGTTACACTATTTTCCTGCATGTCGATGAACACTCTTTTCTTGAAATGATCTTTTTATTGATTTATAGTTTATTTTTGTCTTCCTACACTGGATTATAAAACAGCAATCTTGTCTGTCTTGTCCACTGCTACTTTCCTAACTTATACTAAAGCGGAGCTCATATCATATGTTCAATAAATATTTGTTATATAAGGAAATGCTCAATAAATTCTCTAGTGTGTTTCTGATTCTGGTTTGAAGCAACACAGCTTCTAAACCTGGCAGCACAGAAGAATTACCTAGACACATTTTTAATAATTCAGACTCTTGGGCCCCATTCCAGGATCTATTGATGTGCCACTGAGAGTATCCTGGTCTTTCCATTCACTCTGATGAAAAGTCTCGAATTGGCAAAGGCAACGTCAGGGGGTTAAGATTCAGGCTAATGTAATTTGCGTTAAGCGGTCATATGAGTCCTTTGTTCCACCAGAGTAAAAAACCTTTAGAAACCACTAGATTGCAGTTGCGGGTGGGGTGGAGAGAGACGAGAAGTTGGACTCTGTGGTGTGGGTCTATCTGGCTGTTGAGAGTAGAGATCCAGTTTTACCGCTTTGGGAGCTGAGTGATTCTGTGAATTCCCAGGATACCTCTTCATTCAGGGGAAACCCTTTACTTTACACGTCCTTTACATGTCCTTCAGCTTCATGACCAAGAATCTGCTATTCAATATAGTAGCCATGATTTAAATTTGAATGAATTAAAATTAAGGTATTTGGACCAAATTTATTAAAATTAAGATAAGACAGAATGAAGAATTCCATTCTTCAGTCTCGCTGGTCACATTCTAAGCACTCACTCCCTGCCTGGGCTAGAGCCTACAGTTGTGACAGTGTGTTTCCATCAGTGTAGAAAGTTCTGTGGGTCAGTGCTGGTCTGAAAAATGGGCTCCTGGGACATTTAGGGCATCCACCTGCTGTTGTGATTGCTTTAAATGCCATTCTTGTCAGTCATACACAGAAGTAAGCTATACCCTGGTTAAGGGATGTGTCTCGTGAGGTCTGGGAATTTCAGTTGAGCAGGTGAGAAGCTGATGAAAATGGTTTGTAAAAACACATGTCAGCAGACTGGCCCAGACACAGAGGGGATGCACATTTTCACAGAAATACCTTTGTTGCATCCAAGCACATGGAGAAAGCACATCTCTGAGACGGGGAGGACGCTTTCCTTAGCTTGTTCTCCTTGAACTCTGAGTCCAAGGTCACTCATGGGAACATCAGCAGAATTTGTTAGGTAACTGATTCTCAGGCTTATATGTTCTATCCCCAGTGAGAGGATCAGCCACTCTGAGGCAGGGGAAATTACTTGTACTCTTTATCTCCTCCTCGGCATTTCACAGAGATGATAAACACTAGGACTTAGTCTAACTCAGACTAGAATGAGCTCTGTACCTGCCTCTTTTTGTTTGCTCATGAGGTTCTCAAGGGCAAGGATTACATCTTAATCCCTTCTCTGCAGCAACTGACACTATGCATGATGCATAATTGTTTCTATACAAATATTCACTAGATTGGATGGATAGGTGACTGGATGGATGGATGGATGGATGGATGGATGGATGGACTCTGAGCCACACTGATGGAAGAGTCCACATGGTAAAAAAATGATAATTTTGTGATATTATCATTTCTAACACATCATTTCTCTTCTCAGGACTTCAGAGGAATTCAGTACTATTCTCTCTTCTGAAGATGAAGAGACATAATCTTGTAAGTCAACAGTGAGTAGATGAATGAGAAGCTTTTCCAATGTCATCAGAACATCCTCATGGAACTTCACGGGAAAAGCCATTTCCTTTTCTTCTCTCTCTCTGATAGAAAGTCCAGCTAAGGGAAGAACAGACTTAGCTCAAAAAGAAAACATGGAAGTAGGGCACTTTGACAAAAAATTGCATATGTACCTTGTGAAGCATTCACATTCCCAGAGCATCTTGGGTTACTCTCTTAAGAACTCAATTTTGAGAGCTTATTATAACTTTTAGACTCCTCTATCCCCCACATCTTGTCTCGGAGAGAGAGATTGCATGTTGCGTAGCAGTGAGGCACACGAGATCACAAAATCAGGCAAAGGCCAGCTCTGAGCCACCTAGCATAGGAGACAAGCTTGTCAGGGGCACATTCCTTGTCTCCTTGATGCTCATGACCATGAGGGTTGGGAGAGCAATGGGAACCGCAACACTGCTTATTTAAGACAACGTGAGTAGACTGGTCCCCCCTTCTAATATACTTTTTCATGATAAATTATCAATTCTATAAGTATTGTTCGCTTTTCTTTTTTTGTAATTCTTTTCTGGCTATAAAAATAACCCACATTAATTATAGAAACATAGGAAGGTATAAAGAAAGCTAAAAATACTTGTAACCCTCCTATCCTGAGTTTCTGCTGCATATATTTTAATGTGTTTCCTTCTTATCCTTTTCCTATGCATATGCAATATAAATAGGTATGGTTATATCTTTCTTTGAATAATGAGAATCATGGTCACACCTTGCTATTTGATTTTTGTATTTGACAATGTATTATTATGAGTACATCTCCATGCCATTCAACATTTCTCAAAGCAGTTATATATAGGTAAAAAAAACTTTCTCTGGGGAGAAGGGGTAGTTAGGGAGTTTGGGATGGACATGTACACACTGCTGTATTTAAAATGGCAAACCAGCAAGGAGCACAGGGAACTCTGCTCAGTGTTATGTGGCAGCCTGGATGGGAGGGGAGTTTGGGGGAGAATGGATACATGTGTATGTATGGCTGAGTCCCTTTGCTGTCCATCTGAAACTGTCACAACACTGTTTATTTGCTATATCCAATAGAAAATAAAAAGTTAAAAACCATCCTTCTCCCCTCCTACAAGATGTATAGGCTGTAAGTATTATTTAGAGGAAATGTTATAGTTTTAAATTATTGTATTAAGAAAGAAGAAAGGCTAAAAATTCATGAGTTAAACATTAATTTAAGAAGTCAAGAGGAGTAGCAGAATTAACAAAGATCCAAACAGGAAACTAAAGTCATGAATGCAGGAATGTTTCAGATCTGCCTGTTGTATCTTTTTTCATTCTGTACTTTGGACTCTGATCCTTATATTTTAGATATGTCTCTTCTAAAAGAGCACTTAACTAGATATTTTAAATCTAGTCTGACATCTTTGACTTTTAACTGAGGCATTTAGTCTATTTTCATTTCAGTGTAATCACTGAAATGTTTTATCTAGATCAATTTTGTGTTTTGTAATTATCCCACTTTATCTATAGCTCTTTTTTTTTTTTTTTGCCTCTTTTGGACTCATCCCTTTTCATTTTTCTCTAGTACTTTGAAAGTAATATATCTAATTCTCTTCTCCTAAAGCTTATCCTAATAAGCAAACTTATCATATTCTAAACGTAATTAATGTTTCCTTCCTTCCATACATTACAAAAATTTTTAAACACTTTAATCCTATTACCCCTTCCAATTTACATACTCTTGTTGCTGCGTATTTTATTTCTATCTTTCTTTTACCCACAGAAGTTTGTTGTTGTTTTCTGCAGTGCTTTTTGGATTTATCCCTATATTTGCCACTTTCTGGGCCTATTATGCCATCTTTCATCTCGGTCTTTCCACTGAGATTATTTCCTCTGCCTCAGCCAAGCCTTTAGAATTTCCTTTAATCAGTTTATTTTTCCTTTCCTCAAAATGTTTTTACTTGACTCTTATTTTCAAAAGGTATCTTCACTGCACATATACTTTTGGGTTGGTGGTTATTTTCTCTCAGCATATTAAAAATATTTTCCTACTATCATCTAGCTTCTGTGATGGCTCTTATGAAATCAGTTGCAAATGTGTCGTTTCTTTGTAAATAACTTATCTATCTTCTTTGCCTGATTTTTAGGTCCTCTCTGGCTTTAGTGTTCTGAGGTTTTAGTACTGTATATATGGGCATGCATTTCTTTCTCTTTTTTCTTCTTTTAAAAATCCTGCTGGGTTCCTTGGGATGCCTGTATCTGAGGACTGGAGTCTTTCATCAATTCTGATTACTGCTTTTTTATCTCTCTGGACTGTGTAAAAAGTACACTGCTGGTCTGCCTTCCAGTTTTCTAATTCTTTCTTCAGCTATGCTAATCTTCTCTTAAACCACCCTTTGAGGCTTGCAAAAAATGTTTAGTTATGACATTTTTCGTTTCTAGAAGTTCTAGTTGGATCTTTTCTCAAATCTGCTTGATAGCTTTTATATATTTTTTGTTCCTCACTTATACTTAAAGGACATGTAGTGGGCTGAATTGTGTCCCCTCAAAATTCATATACTGAGATCCTAAATGCCAGTACCTCAGCATGTGACTGTATTTGGAGACAGGGCTTTTCAAGAGGTAATTAAAGTTAAAGGAGGTCATTGGGATGGGTCCTAATCCAATATGAGTTTTATGAAGAGATATGGTGTCCTTTTAAGAGATTAAGACACAGGACAGACACACACAGAGGAAAGACATTGTGAGGACAAAGAGAGAAGACAGCCATCTGCAAGCCACCCAGAGACACCTCAGAAAGAATCACCTCAGCCAATATCTTGACCTTGATCTTGGACTTACAGCCTCTAGAACCGTGAGAAAGTAAATCTCCATTCTTTAAGCCACACAGTCTGTGGAACACAGTTATGGTGGCCCTAGCAAATTCGCACAGACCCCTATAGCTTCTTTTTTCCTTTGAATCAAGTTTAAAATGCCTGTTTTATATTCCTTGGCTGATAAATCAATATCTGAAATTTTTGGAAGCTGCATCTCTGGTCTGTTTTTTCAGCTATATTATGCTTCACTTCAGTTCAGTTCAGTCGCTCAGTCGTGTCTGACTCTTTGTGACCCCATGAACCGCAGTACGCCAGGCCTCCCTGTCCATCACAACTCCTGGAGTTTACCCAAACTCATGTCCATTGAGTCGGTGATGCCATCTAACCATCTCATCCTCTGTCGTTCCCTTCTCCTCCTGCCTTCAATCTTTCCCAACATCAGAGTCTTTTCCAATGAGTCGGCTCTTTTCATCAGGTGGCCAAAATATTGGAGTTTCAGCTTCAACATCAGTCCTTTCAAAGAACACCCAGGACTGATCTCTTTTAGGATGGACTGGTTGGATCTCCTTGCAGTCCAAAGGACTCTCAAGAGTCTTCTCCCACACCACAGTTCAAAAGCATCAATTCTTCGGCGCTCAGCTTTCTTTATAGTCCAACTCTCACATCCATACAGGACCACTGGAAAAACCATAGGCTTGACTAGATGGACCTTTGTTGGCAAAGTAATATCTCTGCTTTTTAATATGCTGTCTAGGTTGGTCATAACTTTCCTTCCAAGGAGTAAGCGTCTTTTAATTTCATGGCTGCAATCACCATCCGCAGTGATTTTGGAGCCCCAAAAAATAAAGTCAGCCACTGTTTCCACTGTTTCCCCATCTATTTGCCATGAAGTGATGGGACCAGATGCCATGATCTTAGTTTTCTGAATGTTGAGCTTTAAGCAAACTTTTTCACTCTCCTCTTTCACTTTCATCAAGAGGATTTTTAGTTCCTCTTCACTCTCTGCCGTAAGGGTGGTGTCATCTGCATATTTGAGGTTATTGATATTTCTCCCAGCAATCTTGATTCCAGCTTGTGCTTCTTCCAGCCCAGCGTTTCTCATGATGTATTCTGCATATAAGTTAAATAAGCAGGGTGACAATAGGCAGCCTTAATGTGCTCCTTTTCCTATTTGGAACCAGTCTGTTGTTCCATGTCCTGTTCTAACTGTTGCTTCCTGACCTGCATACAGGTTTCTCAAGAGGCACATCAGGTGGTCTGGTATTCCCATCTCTTTCAGAATTTTTGATCCGCACAGTCAAAGTCTTTGGCATAGTCAATAAAGCAGAAATAGATGTTTTTCTGGAACTCTCTATTATGCTTAGGGACCTGCCATCATTGTGGATTTTGTGATCTGTGCTGATGAGCTCATATTTTTCGAAAGCTTCATCTGTGGCAATTCTATGAGGCAAATCTGAGAGGATTCGCTTTTTCCATAGTGCCATGAGCCCAGGACCACTTCCAACTCAGCAGCTCTCTATATTAATTCTCCACTTGAACTTTTGGGACTATCCAGTCAATGTGGATTGAAGTTGGAAAATAATATAATGGCTTTGTGCTTATGAATAATCAAGGCTGAGAGTTTGTTCCTTTACCCAAGTACTGAGGTTGGATAAAGGCAGTTTGCCTTGCTGTCTGGGTGGCAGTGGAGAGGGACAGCAAATATCCGATCCATGTCTCTTCACTGTGTGAAGCTCTTCTACCAGATCCCATACTTTGGGAGGTCCCGAGGTTTTTCCTTTCTTTCCTTTTTTTGGCCGCACAGACTGTGCAGCATGCAGGACCTTAGTTCCCCAACCAGGGATCAAATCCATGCCCCCAGCCATGGAAGCTCAGAGTCATAACCATCGGATATCGAGGGAAGTCCCCGTAGGCTTCTTCTTCATGTGACCTCACCACTGGAGTTTGACAAACGCACTTAGGATGAAAGTCAGCTTTAGGGTTGCAAAGATAGTTCCAGAAGGAGAGGTTGTTTTTAGCCCAGAACCTTTGTCTGTTCTCTAAAAAGATAAGGCTAGCTTGTGCTGGGAAAATTTAATGCTGCTGTCACCTCCATCTGCTGCTTTCCTGACCAGCTCTGGGAATCTTGCCTCTTATTAAGAGCTGGGTCTAAAAGGCAAGCATTTTCTGGAAGTCAGTTCTAGCTTGCCCGGCCACTGTTGTCAAGTCCTGGTCCGTGCCCTGACTGTGCTGTGCATGAGCCCCCACCCTCCGCACACACACACACACACACACACAAACACACGCGCACACACACGCACACACACAAACACACGCGCGCACACACACACGCACACACACAAACACATGGACACACACAAACACACGCACACACGCACAAACACGCGCACACACGCACACTTGCACACACACACACACACACACAAATACACACACGCACACACACACACGCACACAATCACAGAGTGCTTTAGAGATCATGAATTCTCACCAGCACCTCTCCAATCAATTTTTCTCCATTTCCTACCTGCTTCTTTGAAAAAAAGTCAATAAAAGAGCCATCTGTCTTGGGAGATATCTTGGTGACACTGTCCTCTTTCAGAAAGGGCTAGCAAGAGAGGCTAAATTCAAAGACAAAGTGAAAGTGAAAGTCACTCAGTCATATCCAACTCTTTGTGAGCCCATGAACTATATACTCCCTGGAATTCTCTAGGCCAGAATATTGGAGCAGGTAGCCTTTCCCTTCTCCAGGGGATCTTCCCAACCCAGAGATTGAATCCAGGTCTCCCACATTGCAGGTGGAATCTTTACCAGCTGAATCACAGGGAAGCCCAAGAATACTGAAGTGGGTAGCCTATCCCTTCTCCAGCAGATCTTCCCAATCCAGGAATTGAACCAGGGTCTCCTGCATTACAGGTGGATTCTTTACCAGCTGAACTTATCAGGGAATTCAAAGATACAACATCCCCAAAACTGTATGAAGACAGGGCTAAGGTTCTTGCATCCGCTGCATCCACTTAAGGACAGCCTGCCAACTCTTTTTCCAAGACTTTTTATTTTTGGCTGTATTGTACAGCATGAGGGATCTTAGTTTGATCAGGGATCAAACCTGTGCCCTCTGTGTTGGAACCATGGGGTCTTAACCACTGGACCACCAGGGAAGACCCAGAGGGAATTTTTTTTTTTTAAGCTTAAGCCAGTGTATGACTTGGGTCTCTGACTGGAAGGCTTTTTGAATCATCAGAACACAAGGCAAGTGACTGAAGAGTGTCTACACACTCTCTTGGCACTGCCTTTGGTTTCCCCGAGTGCAGAGTTGGACTCAGCCTCCAAGCTCTGTCTGGAACCTCAGGGCATCCAGCATAGGATGACAGAGGCCACTGACACAGAGCAAAACTCTGCCTGAGAGATACTCTACTTCATCTGACGATTCTCCAGTTGTAGGCAAAACCTCCAGGATGATTTAGGATTACTTCCTTTTTAATGAAAAATGTATTTTATTTCTTAAAAGAATGCATTTTATTAAATAGGTAGTAGGCTGATAGTTATAAACTTCTTCCACATCTTAATGCATTTGTTTTTCATCTTTATTGCTGGTCAGATAGCCATAACCACCTTTCCCTCAGGGATCAAGAAAGGGCTTGCTGTTACACTAAGGGAAATAATTTACAAGTTTTTAAGTGCATGTGACTTATTAATTTGCTTGCTAAATGCTAAAATACCATATTTATGATTAGTTTTTGAGTCTCTTTCTTTGGGGTTGATCTTGTTCAGGGAGCCATAGGAACTGCATGACCCCAGGACCAAGGGTCCCTCTTACTGGGCCTCGGAGTGGACCAATTTATGCAGGTTAAAGAAAAAAAAAAATGTTCAGACAATGAGCTTATTGACATGTCTTCTGACCTTTCTCATTAGCTGTTGTTGCCAGGCCCCTGTAGAGAGCCTCGGGCAATAACAAGAGAAGCTAAGCACATTTTCAAATTCAAAGTCAGGCCTGCAAAGAGCTGGGAGTGTGGACTTTCTCCTTGGGCAAGGGCAAGACTTGGCCCTCTCATGTCATTACCAGCTCTGCCTTGTGCTTTAGCAGGATAAATCAGGCCAATAAACTCTGCTGTTTGATGGAAGGTAAAAGGCATAAAGGTGAATACTCTGTTGGAGAGGAAAGATCAGTTAATGCTTGGGAGATGCCTAAGTCAAAAGAATTCTTTTTCTATTCATGAATGTGGTCACTTGGAAATTAAGTTTCAGTTTACTATGAGTCTCATGGGTCTAAAAAGCTTTTCAAGTATTTGTCAACAGATTAACTACTGATATATACAATTTAAAAAACGGTGAAATAAAATTCTGGAATACACAGGAACTAATATTTATAACTCCCAAACCATTCTGAAGAATATTTGGCACTGATTGAACTAGAATGGGGCCTCCCTGGCGTCTCAGCAGTAAAGAATCCGCCTGCAATGCAGGAGACGCAGGTTTGATCAGGAATATCCCCTAGAGGAGGGCACGGCAACCCACTCCAGTATTCTTGCCTTGGGAATCCCATGAACAGAGGTGGGGAAACTGGTGGGCTACTGTCCATGGGGTTGCAAAAGAGTCGAGCAAGACACGACTGAGCATGCACACATGAACTAGAGCAGAAAGAACGGGGATGCCAACAACCAGAGCCGTGCTTGGCACAGGATAAATGCAGACTGAATGTATAATGAAGCATCAGCTCTCCAGATCTAAGCAGGATGCTAACATCTCTGAAAGTAAGTGAAAGAATTCTATAAAACCCAACCTGGGGTGCTATACTTGGAACAACTGAATTCCCAGAGAGGACACGGAGGAAAGAGGGACCGTTTTCTGTAGTGATATTCTAAAGTTTGTTGTTTCAGAATGGCAGGAGATGTATGGATAACATAGGATGGAATCTTTGAACCAGCCACCTGTGTGTTCTAAGACCTCCCTCCCTCAGCCCCTCTTACTGCAGAAGAGAGGAAAGCCCAAAACTTAAAGTAGGTAGATATTCAGAGCAGAGAGCCCAGTCCATTTGTGCAGAAAACCTAGACAATAATAATTATGAATAAATTTAAAAGCTGTGTTTCATACCTAAGGATATGATTAAAGGAATGCTCAGAGGAAAATTATCAAGTTTAAGCACTTAGCATTAATAAATAAAAAGTAATCACAATAATGCATTGATTATTCAACTCAAGATGTCTGAAAAAGAGCCCAAGGTAATTACAGAAAGGAAGGCACAAGGAAAACATAATGTTGAGAGTTGAATAAATTAAAATTTAAAAAAAGATATTTGGCAGAAAAATAAATGAATCCAAAGCCTAATGCATTTAACTGAAATAGATAAACCATTATCCATTAGCTATTTTGGAGGGTGGATATCCCACCCTCCAAAAAATTGAGGGACAAAATACAAATCCATAAAATTAGAGAGGAGAATGAGGAGATAGCACAAAGATGGAGGAAATTTTGAAAAAAAAAATGATGCTCAATTATAAGCAAACACATATAAAAACCTAAGGAGTTACTATTAACATATATGAAGCTAAAAAATTGTCTAGATGCCAGATCCAGATAAATTCACAAGTGGATTATTTTAAATCTTTAAGAAGTAGGTCATTCTAACACTTTAAAACCCTTTCTAGAGTAAGCAAAGTACATGCTTCCAGTGCCTTCGTATAAAGCCAGTATAACTCTGATGCCAAAATTTGACACTGAAGGTATATCATGCACACACAGAACTCACACATAGCAGATGAGTTCTACTAATACATCTCATGCAAGAATCTTAAATAAAATATTGATGCATTAGTTAGGATTTTCTTTTTTGCATGACATACTTTCTAATAGCTCCTTGACCAGAGAGGAAAAAATAGCTCTAACAGAAAAGAAAGATTTAAATATTTCAGTGATACAAAAAGGTATTATGGGAAAACTGACTTTCGATCATGACCTTTGACTCCAAGGTCAGTGTTAGAACCAACAGGTGAAAGAATATTAAATCAGAATCGAGAGGCGGACTGCAGGTCGAGATTGCTCACAAACTCAGAATTACGCTCTGCTTTCTCCAATCAGAAGTTTCTTTGGAACAAAGTGAATGTTCTGGTTGGGTAAGTTCTTCCAAGAGGAGGCTGTGAGCCTGTGACCACATTTCCTCTTCCTGTTGTGTGATGGGGCAGCCTGGTGGGTGAGAGGGGCAGGGTGACTAGAGGGGAGGGAGGGAGATGGGTCCATTCTCCAGAAGAATAAAGAGGGAGTTTGTGCAGGGGAAGAGGACTGACAGCAAAGAGACGAGCTGTGACAGCCTCGGGAGGCGCGTCCTGAGCAGCATCAGCCATAAGGAAAGGCGGTCATGGCTGGTGGTTGCTGACAAGACCTTCACTAGTAAGAGATTAGAGCTGAAGTCCTTTAACCGACTCCATGCAAGCTTAGCCGACTGTGCTCTCTTTAATCCTCTTAGGCAAACAAGCCCTTCTCACCAGGCCTTGGACAGCGGCTCGTGCCAATTCTAGCCTCAAATGCCGGCCAGCTTTGGAAATTAGACCAGTCTTCTGCAAGCCCTGGGGGGGAAGTACAAGCGCTGGTTTGTGAGGTGTGGAAAGCCAATCTGCTTATGGCACAAGGCTTCCGGATAACCGCAGCCAAGTGCAGAGAGGAAAAAACAGCCTCCAAGGTAACCAGGGTGGAGCCGAGAAAGAACAAGGCTGCCACCCAACCTTGACTCTGCCTCTCCCGGGCTGGCCAGGCCCCTGAGGGGACATAAGAAGTGGTCCGGGCACAGGACCTGTGAGATCAGAGATTGAAACTGGCCTTTTGAGAGAACAAGACCAAAGCCAGAAACTCCCAGAGACACTCGAGATGGCTCATTTTCCCAGAGGGAGGCCCGTCACCTCCTGAGACACCGCAAGCTGCTGTTATTGTCACATTTCAGGAATGGATGGAAAGTGAGTCTGGGTCTGAGACAAGATTTTCAGTTGACAGGGTATGTGAAGATCTTCCTCTGAGTAATTTCTTTCCTAACTGGCTAGAAAAAGAAGGGACAGGGCTTCCCTGGTTGTCTAGTGGTTAACAATCCGCTTGCCAATTTGCCAATACAGGGACACAGGTTCAATCCTTGGCCCGGGAAGATTCCACATGCCGTGGAGCAACTAAGCCCATAGGCCACAACTACTGAGCACGTGCTCTGCAACAAGAGACGCCACCAAAATGAGAAGCCTGCGCACCAGAATGAAGGCACAGCACAAAAATCAATCAATAAATAAACCTTTAAAAAAAAGAAGGGATAAAGTTCAACTTTTAATTGAGTTAAGATCTCAAAGTCTGGGTGGGTCTATTTGGTTTAAGTATGCATTTATCACCCAAAGTATTTAAGGGTCTTTGTTTTGGACTTGCCACCAGGTACAGTGTAAAGCAGTGTTCCCTCAAGTAAATACAATGCCTCAACTGGTATTTAAAATGTGGTGCAGCCACATTAAGAGGTAACGGGATGTGCACTGTGAGTGATAGCAATATGCCATCATAGGTTCATCAACTGTAATAAACGTTCCATGGAACTGCAGAGCATTCACAGTGAGGAAGCTTCGGGTGTAGGGACAGAGCATGGATGAGAACTCTGTATTTTCTGCTCAGTTTTGTTGTGAAGTGAAATCTGCTCTGAAAAATAAAGTCTATTTAAAAAAAAAATAAAATCAGAAAGTGTGAAAGTGAAGTCGCTCAGTTGTGTCCGACTCTTTGCAACCCCATGGACTGTAGCTTACCAGGCTCCTCCATCCATGGGATTTTCCAAGCAAGAATACTGGAGTGGGATGCCATTTCCTTCTCCAGGAGATCTTCCCGACCCAGGGATTGAACCCAGGTCTCCCGCACTGTAGGCAGACGCTTTACCATCTGAGCCACCAGGGAAGTCTGCTAAAATAAAATCAAATAGAAATTAATTTTAATAATATATTTAATGCAACCAAAATATTATCATTTTGACAGGCAATTAGTATAAGCATACAAACAAGATTGCTGACATTCTATTTGCATATTAAGTCTTAGCATTGAGCACATCTCAACTCAGAGTAGCCACTTTGAAGTTCTTGGTAGTCTCAGGGGGTCTGGTTGCTACTGTGTTAGATGATGAATGTGGAGGGTTATATCATAGGGTCCCTGGGAGCTTACAAAGAGGCACCCTTATCCCGTATTCAGTGCAGTGCAGGGGGCAGGATAGAGACACTTACCTCTTTGGACCCCACTGGAAAGAGATGGGAACTTCTCTAGAGTTTGGAACCAGCTACTAGTAGCAGGTGGGTTTCACAAAGCTCTCGCTTCAAGTTCTAGGTAACTAACAACTTGACTACCCAACCATACCAATCAGAGCTAGTCCCCAATGGCTCCATAAATCAGATTCCACAAGACCAGTTCGCATACCTCTTCTTAGTGTATTTGCAAGGTCTCCATTCTGCCCAGATTTAGGGAGACAACACAAGGTAGGCAAGAATGCAACTGGCCCTCTGATGACCCTTGTTGCTTTACTTAGCTTCAGGATTGGTGCACACTCTAAACGGGGACCAGGGCCAGTGGAAGGGCTGGTCCACACACACCACTCTTGCCACTTCTGGAGGGAGGTTTGTCCTGAACCTCCACAGTTTAGGGGTGCAACTTTTTTTAGGGGTGCAACTTTTTAAAGCACCCTGCCTTCACATGCAGCCAGTCCCCTCTCCCCTTCCCCCTCCCCGAGGCCGCTGCAGCGGCACACTGCAGCCAGTGCTGGCTGGGATGCCTGCTCTGTGTATTCCTCCAGCCTGGCCTCTCTTTATCCTCCAGACCCCTGATCCCCGGTCTCTAATCCCTGGCTTACCCCTCAGTTCCTCAAATTCACATCTAGAGCCCTTTAGAGACTCTTGTCTGGTTCTCTGACCTTAACTGCTTGCTCAGTTCTGCTTTCCTGATGCTGCCCTCGCCTCAGCCTGGGCCAGGCGTGCTCAGACATCCCTGATTCCCTGCCCCCTGCCCTGGCATTAGAGAGCCATTTGGGTGCAGTGAAGTCCAAGGTTTGACCAGCCACCGAGGTCCTGGGCAGCCCCTGGTAGAAGGGCCAAGGGTGGGTCTCACAGCCTGGGCCTCGTCCGGCCTCTCTGCTCCCACCATCCTGCTCTATCTCCATGTCTGAGCTACTGTGCTCATTTCAGAGTGCTCAATTTCTACACGGGGCAAATTCTCAAAATTCAGTGCCTAAAACGTGTTGCTATTTTCTCTCTCCCTCAGTATTAATACAGCACAAACACATGCCACACAAGAATTTTTCTTTTTATGGGAGCTGAATACCACATCAGACTAAGGCGTGATGACTTCCTTCGCAACTTTGGGTCTCTGCGCAGGCAAGGACTTGAGACAGACTAACGTGTGCACCGGCAGGAACCCGGTTGTTCACATAAACCTGTGCTTTGGGCGGGGTGTGTTCTCTGAAGATTTCCTGAGCATGAGCTTTAGGGGAAGCTAAGGAGTTCCACTATTGCCTGCATTCCGTAAAAATCCACTGCCTTTGGTCTCCGTTTTTGCTCAGCTCCAACTAAAGAAACATTTAAAACTAGAAACCTTGAGACATTTCTATTGTTCTGAAATCAGATCATCGCGGAGGCTGAAATGTCCCAGCTGTCCACTAGGGGGAGACTCTAACGCGGCCCAGGAGCCCGGAAGGAACTAGCATGGAAGAGGCTGAACTGAAAAGAAATGGGATTTTTATGGGAAACACAATTCTTTTATATATATTGGTTTTGATGTGATTTTGTGGTTAGATTTAAGTTGGGTGCTGGGTGGATGTTACAGCCCATTTTTTTTTTCTTTTTTTTTTTTGTAATCTAAAAAGCTTAAATACTTTCTCTGCAGCAGAGGGCTTCCCCCTCTCTCCCTTATCAAATAATACACACAATCATCTCTCTGAGCTGGGTACCCCACACGGTCAAACGAGTGGGTGAACCCCTTCCTCTTAGCTTTGGCCAGCTCGGTGTCAACCTCACCAGAGCCCAGTGTCCGCCCAGGCTGTCTAGAAACAGCTTCTCATTCAGTCTGACCAGCAGTGTACAGCAAAGACTACTCAATGTCAAGTCCTCTTGGTACATTTATCACCTCTCCTGTATGAAAAATGGTTAAGAAAAAATGGGGTCATCCTTGCTTTTTGAATTTTTTTTTTTTTTACTGGTTGAAAACCAGTGAGTAAAATGTACTTGAGTCTAGGGCATTGATGTGGGAATGCTCTGTTCCATGGTGGGAGGACCATCACTCTGGAGCCAGAGGATGTGTTTGAGTCCCTACAAGGTCTCTTACCTGTTTGTCCAAGGTTCTCAGTCTCACATCACTTCTCAGGCTTCAATTTCCATCAGTTAAATAGGGATAATAATGCCATGTCCTAAGATGTTTAGGGGAATGGAGAAAGATAGGGGAAAAGACACAGAATAGCAACCGGCACATAGTTGGTCCTCAGCTCCAAAGAAATTCTCCTTTGGTCATGAAGCCTCTTTGCTGTCTCATCAGTTTTAAAGATAATCTCTCTATATTATTTTTTCTCATATTGCCTGTTCTCTTGACCCGTGTGGAGAGATGGAGAGTAGGCAACTCAAAAAGAGAAAACCATTTGATAGGAACTGAGAACAGGATGTCGTTGTATCGAAATGGATTAAAACCACTTCCCAAACCAGGTGGTCAACAGCCTGCTGCCTCTGCCAGAGTCCCAGCTGGCATTTCTGCCTATTTCTTGCTCGCCTGGGTAGTCTCCAGAACCCGGTGCCACCCCCACCAGGAGGACCTTCGTCTTCTCTTGATTGAGGCTCTTTGACCTCATCCCAAGATGACAGATGTCACAGTGCTTTGGTAGATGGTATTAAACTGAGGCTCTGCTTCCACAGAACTAAATTTTAATTCTACACATTTCTTTGGAAGCTCCCAAGATTTGACAAATGATTCTGTGAGCATCTACATCCCACATTTCTCCACCCTCAGGGCTGGCTTACTGGTACCTGGCTGCAAAATCCCAACTGCAAGATAGATTTCAGCTCAAGATTTATTTCCCTCTGCCTTCTTGGCTTCCCAGTTGGTACAGGACATGCATTCCAATGGAAACACCATGCCAAGCGTGGTTAGGCTGTGTATCACTTTATTGCCTTGGTTCAGCTACATTTTGAAAGGCGGCTATGCTCACCACTATACCACCCACCAATGCTTCATTTTGGAAAAGTTAGGCTTTTGTGGGCTGGCCTGGGAACTTTGCCATTCTGTATCAGTTTGTAGCTCTGGAAGGTGAGGCCCAAATTCTAAATGACTGGTGTACCAACTTACTTTCAGAATTTACTTTCTCACACATTGGGAATAGCCAGTTCTTTTGGAAATAGCTGGAACCGGAACTGTGATTCAGATAAAGAAGTGTATTTCTAAATGACAAGAGAGCCCACAGGAAATCTGTTCGCAAGAGGGGCTGAAGTGCCTCAGAAAGACAAGCAAGGAGCCCTTTGGTTCTTACATCAAGAGTCAAGGTCAGAGAGCCAGGTGAGTGTCCGCTGTGGACACCGCCCTTCAGGTCAGCCCCTGGACCAATGCCCACATCTCAGAGCAAAAGAGAGACAAAAATCAGAAAGCCTGTAATTATTTCAAAATAAATAAAAATGATTTAGAATATCTAAAAAAGGGTTTTCACCATGAGACCCTATGTTCCTGGGGCCTTGGGCAGAAGTAGTGTTCTACAGCACGCATGGAAGGAAATAACACGTCAGAGAAACTGGATCCTGGACCAACCATCTATTCCCCCCATCATCATGACACCCCAGTCTCAGACCTGACCTGCCAGTCTTCGCTTCCCTCCATGGCCACGCTTGCCCTGAAGTCCTATCTCACAGAGTTGGTTGTACTGGCGAGCATTTTCTAGAAAACCTGTGTCCCGGTTTGTTTCTGAGTCTTCCTCTTCTCAGCCTGTCCTGTGAAGCTTCTGCTCCACTGGGTGCCAGCCGGGGACAAGCGCCGGCCTCATCCACAGCACCTGATGGGATACCACACCGGCGGCAGGTCAGGGGAGTGACAGCCAAGAGCCTGGAGGAGACAATTGCTGTGATAAGCGAATGTTCTCAGAAGGTGTTGTCGCATGAGCAGAATGGATCTGGAAGAAAGAAGTCATTGTTTCTGATGCAGCGGATCTGCAGTGTGTGCACACTTGGGTTGCTATCTGTATCTCCACTGACGCACAGCCTAGATCAGCGGTTCTTTGATTTCAGTGGCCACAAGACTCACCCAAGGAAGCCCTGTTAATGCTGAGTTACTTCAGAGTGTAGGGGAAGGGCTTCCCCCGGTGATACTGAGGCAGGAGTTTTTGAGAGCTCACTTTCTACTACCATATCACTTAAAAAAAAAAAAAATCATGTTAGGGCTTCCCTGGTGGCTCCATGCAAAAGACCATTCGATCCCTGGTCCTGGAAGATCCCACATGCCCTGGGGCAGCTAAGCCTGTGCACCACAACTGCCGAAGCCCAGGAACCCTGGAGCTCCGCACAAGAGAAGGCACCGCAGTGAGAAGCCCTTGCACCAAAACGAGAGAGTAGCCTCCGCTCCCCACGACTAGAGAAAAGCTCATGCAGCAATGAACACCCAGCACAGCCATAAATTTTTTAAAAAATTATTTAAAAAATCATGTTATTGAGAGCCTTGTTACTTGCAATTTATATTACATGAAATATAGCAGAGTGTGCATGTCAATCGCAAGCTCTCTAACTATCCCTCCCCCGCTACCCTTCCTTCCTGGTAACCATAAGTTCGAAGAAACATCTCTAATCATAAATGCTTTACAGATAGAATGGCACCTTTAGGTATGATAGCTTCTGTGACCAGGCAACGAGGCAGGGCGCTGGATCCCTACAGTACAGCCAGTTTATTAAGTCAGGTCAGGCTGACAACAGACCTCCACAAACTGGATGGCTTCAATGACAGAAATTTATTTTCTCACAGTTCTGGTGGCTAGGAGTTCAATGTTAAAGTGTTCATAGGGTTGCTTCCTTCTGAGGGCGGTAAGATATTTAAAAAAATAAATCTGCCAAGTAAATTTTATAATTGTATTTATTTATTTTTGATTGTGCTGGGTCTTTGTTCCTGTGCACTGGCTTTTCCCTAGCTTCAGTGAGTAGGGCCCGCTCTCTGGTTGTGGCATGCAGGCTTCTCACTGCGGTGGTTTCTCTTGTTGCAGAGCGTGGCTCTAGGGTCAGTGGACTCAATAGTTGCAGCTCCTGGACTCTGGAGCACAGGCACAGTAGTTGTGGCGCACAAATAAATTTTAAAGATTTTATTGGCTTTATTTGGGGCATCTCTGATGGCTGAGATGGTAAAGAATCTGCCTGCAATGCAGGAGATGCAGGTTCGATCCCTGGGTAGGGAAGATCCCCTGGAGAAGAGAATGGTAACCCACTCCAGTATTCTTGCCTGGCAAATTTCATGGACAGAGGAGCCTGGCGGGCTACAGTCCATGGGGTCGCAAAGAGTCAGACACGACTGAGCGATAACACGTGGCTTTATTCAACAGCTCCTGAATTGGGCAGCATCCAATTAAGCAGATAGGAGCTCCGAGGAGCTGTATATAATGATACAAGCAAAGGGGAGCAGGAACAAGGAAGCTCTACTAGACAAAAAAGCAGGTTATTGCAAAGCTACTTTCCTTTAAGGGACAGCAGGGGTCCATCAAGCAGATGACTTAACTAGTGCTGATGAAGTGATGCCTGATTGACTGGTTTCAGATGACATTTCTGGGAGAGCTAAAACCATAACTAAGTTAAGTCTTGGTCTGATGATTGATGTAGGGCTTAGCAAAACTGACTCCATGTTGGACCTGTTGTCTTGTTTTTAACAGAGGACAGAGCTGTCCTGTGTTTCTTTCCTAGCTTCCGATGGTTTGTTGGCAGTCTTTGGTTCTCCTTGTGACTGGTTGGCTACTCCTTGTGTCTTCAGATCATTATTCTCTCTGTGGGTCTGTCTCTGTGTCCAACTTCCCTCCTTTTATAAGCACACTAGTCGTGTTGGATTAGGGGCCCATTCTATTCCAGTATGACCTCATCTTAACTAATTACTCTCGCGATGACCCTGCTTCCAAATAAAGCCACAATCTGAGATAGTGAGGGTTAGGGCTTCCGTGTATGGATTTAGGAGGGACACAGTTCAATGCACACCAACCGTGATTACGTAAAAACACTGTGGTTTGGGTCAAGGGCTGGAATTTGCTGACCTTGCAGTTCTGCATGCCTATCACAGAATCACATCTGCCCTCAATTGCCCCATATGTAAGCCTCCATCCCGTACCCTCGAGTGGTACCCCACAGATAGAAACCCACCAGAAACATTTTGAGGCAAGCATCCATTCTGTAATTAGCATTCCTATCCCTGACACTAGCCATGCCTTCCCACGGCTGTTCGCTCCTTTCCATATGTCATACCCTCTGCTCTTCTAAAGCTATAGATGAAAAGATTTCAGACCAGGCAACGTCTCAGGGTGTCTGCACCATCTGTGAAATCACATCCCAAATGAACAGTGAAAGGAAACACTTTAAAGGTCTTATTTCAATAAGCTTTTCATTCTGAACATACTGAAAGTGGGATTAAAAAAAAAAAAAAAACCTTGCCCTTTACTTGTTTTCATTTTCACTATGAATAAAGAATGTGTCCTTACCTCGGGGCAGGATGCTTTCCTTCAGAGTACAGCGGCTAGAAATACAACACTGAGACGGTCGTAAATCCTTAGTGCAGGTGATAAACAGAAGGCATTCAGGACCTGTGAGGGTGAAAATCTTCCACAGCCATCAAGTGTTGCTTTTGGTATTCCTGTGGCCGCGTCGTGGTCTGAATGATGAGGAAGGCCTTGGAAACAGCCAGCAGGCTTCGGCGGGGAGGAGGGTGACTCAGCTGCGAGAGGTAATTTCCAGCTAGAAACTACAAGTAGAAAATGTGAGTTGAACTGAACTTGCTCAACTGAAAAACATCTTCCTGGAATATTAAAATAATGTGATCTAAAGCCAATATGGAGACAGCAGAGCTGTAAATCTCTGGATTGGTGTGGTTCAATCACTAAGTGGTATCTAACCCCATGGACTACGGGATCCCACAGAGGGCCCCCAGGCTCCTCTGTCCATGGGATTATCCAGGCAAGAATGCTGGTGTGGGTTGCCATTTCCTTCTCCAGGGGATCTTCCCCAACCCAGGGATCAAACCCGAGTCTCCTGCACCGCAGGTGGATTCTTTATCACTGAGCCACTAGAGAAGCCCCTGGATTGGTGGAATATACTTTAAAAATGTGTTTATGTCTGCAATTTTGAGGGGCTCTTTGAGGAGACAGGATGAGTAATGGTTGCAAGGTGTGACCTTTCTCCAAGATAGAAGCCATGTCAGTGTGTGACCATATTTGACAGGGATCCCGTGGGTAATGAACTTGGGATCTTTCCAGCCTCTTTCAACCTTGTGGTTCTATTAGTCTCTGAACTCTGGGTGGCGAAAACATTCATAGACCCAAATATGGCAAAGCGAAGTGAGTTTGGGCCACAAATCCAAAAGCCTTTGTTTATTCCAGCTCTGGATTGAAGTATTCAGTTCTGGAAAGGGGGAGGAAAAGAGGGAGTTGGTATTCAAAAAAAATGCACTGAGTACCCACACTCAATGGTAATTAGTTATCATTTCCATAAGAAAAGTAGGACAGTCTACCCCAGAGGCAAAATCTTAGGCCCATCTTCCAGTGGATAAAAGGGATTCAAGCCATTCCAATACTTAAAGCATTTAAGTCTTATGAGTTAGTGAAGTTTCATTTGCTCTCAAATGCCCCAGAATTAGACTTAGCAAAAATGCATGATTCCTACGAGAGAAGAAACAGCTTTGGTCACTGCTCCCAGGATAAGTCAAACCTACCAAAGGAACAGAAGGTCACTGAGGCATTTGCAATCAAAAGAGGGAACAAGATGGCAACTGTTTGTTAATCACCACCACACCAGTGGACTGGGCTTCCCCCTGGCTCAGTGGTAAAGAATCTACCTGCAATGGAGGAGACACAGGAGACGTAGGTTCGATCTTTGTGTGGGGAAGATTCCCTGGAGGAGGGCATGGCAAACCACTCCAGTGTTCTTGCCTGGAAAATCCCACAACAGAGGAGCCTGGTGGGCTACAGTCCATGCGGTCACAAAGAGTCAGACACAACTGAGCAGAGAACAGTGATTGGACTAGTCTATGGATAAGCCAGTCCATTTTCTTCAAAAAATTGTGGTAAAATATACGTACCACAAATTGACCAGTAAAATTTTAACTATTTTCAGTGTATAATTCAGTGGCATTGACTACATTCAACAATACTGTGCAACCCATTACAATCCCGCATTTCCAAACCTGTCATCATCCCAAATAGAGACTCTCCACTTCCTCTTTAATGCAAAAGAAGTTAAGTGTGCAGACTGTCTTCTCTTTCCTCTCTGACTCCAAGCCCTACTGCAGTCCTGCAGTGCTTTCTATGGAGAAACAGCAATGCTGAGATCAGGCTGCTGACCACCAGAACTGCACGACTGTCCCCTGTGAGATTCCATGACCTGCACGGGACCAGGGACCCGGCTGCACCACGCTGATGGCGAGAACACACTCACACCCTCCGCCAGTGTTTTTCCAGGAACTCTGCCTGCTCCACATGGCCCACTCGTTATGTGCTGAGATAAGCGCTCAATTAATTTTAACGATGTCATAAACTCGATAAACAGAAAATGAAATGGACTGGTCTGCTTTCACTCTTAGGGGTTAATGACAATAGACACACGGAAACAAATAGTGTTAAGGCTGAAAAATGACTCTTGGTCATCTGTCGGACTGGGCTCTTGAAGCTCCAATAGATTTGTTTATTTAGGAGGCAGCAGTAAATCTCTGGAATGGAATGACCAGAGCAACAGGGCCAGGGCATGGAGCTTCCCGGTTCTGTTGGTGGAAGCACACGGACTGAAACTGCCCACCCTGGCCAGGCACCATAGTAACCATTTTTTGCATGAGTTGTTTTAGGACAGGAGGTCCTGGTAAGGAACACGGAACTAATAAGCCTCCACCAACCGGAAGAGTTCGGGAAAGGGCAAAAGGAGACACCACATGTCCGACCACCTCCCAGAATCCTTCTCTCTGGCATCCATCTTGGCTGAACAAGGCGTGCACCACCAGGAAGGACTCTGAGTCAGAATGATTGGCTGAAGACAACCCGGAAACTAATCCCATCACCATAAAACCCGAGACTGTGAGCCACGTGGCAGAGCTGTTCTCCTGGGTTCCCTGACCCTCCTGCTCTCCACCTAGGCACCCTTTCCCAATAAAGTCTCTTGCTTTGTCAGCACGTGGATCTCCTCGGACAATTCATTTCTGAGTGTCAGACAAGAGCCCAGTTTCGGGCCCTGGAAGGGGTCCTCCTTCCTGCATCAGTTCTTGCTTCTCTTTAGCACTTGAGCTGTCCCACCCCGATCCCTGGGAATGGCTAACACCGCTTCTGCCCCTGGGGTGAGGAAAGGTCACGGGCAACAAGGCTTCTTAGAGTCATTCAGGTCTCCTTCTAGAATACAGGGTCAGTTCTAACGGGACACCAGTTCTATCTGTGCCCTGCCTCCTCAGATCATCTCCCCTTCTGGTACTCACGGCCGCCTGATTACACTTGCATGTTTTGTCTTGGGTGGCTTCTCAGCTGCGATAATAACCTGTTTCTTTCATCTCTAGGAGATAAACTGAGTGGCTGGGGCTTGTGAGTTACAGCCCTCGTTACTAACGGTGAAATTCTAAAAGAACCAGTGAGCTAAAACCCCCAAACTTGCCTATTGGCCACTTTCTAAGTGTTCCCTTTCCCAAAGAAACAGTTTCTGAAGACCAAAACTTGGGGCTACCAATGGTAAGAACCAGCAGAGTCAGTAAGCTGGGAGCTTGAGACTATGGAACCAGAAACTGGACACAATACTCTGAATAATAGAATTCCAAAAGTGGAAACAACTCTAAGGGTTTTTCAGACTAGTAAGCCTCCAACAATTCATGCTGGTTAAAATATAGATCCCTAGGCACTTTGCTAACCTGTTCATTCAGAAACTTCTTGGAGGTGATATCTAGAAATCTGTATTTTTCACAGCATCCCAGGTTATTCTGATGCTGTATGTGTTCTAGGAAACAGTGGTCACATTCATCATGCCTCCTACAGAAGATGCATCTGAAAAAGCCATGAGACAATCTCCTCTTTGTTCTGGACTTGCACTCCTGTAAACACAGCCCGGGATGGCGTTGAATCACAGTGGAGAATCATTACTGAGCTTGGAGTCAGCAAATACTCCCTTTGCTCCTGACTCATCACCATCATATTTATTCTTGAATCTGGAAAGGCAGAAGGCAGGGATGAGATTTGAAAAACTGGAAGCATAATTTAAGCCTAATTAGTTTCCTTTCCTATGTCCATCTTTCATTGTTAAAGTCCATGGTTTCCATCTCATTACGTGTGGCCGTGCTGGGCTAAGTCGCTCAGTCGTATCTGACTCTCTGAGACCCCATGGACTGTAGCCCACCAGGCTCCTCTGTCCATGGGATTCTCCAGGCAAGAATACTGGAGTGAGTTGCCATGCCCTCTTCCAGGGGATCTTCCCAAATCAGGGATCTAACCCAAGTCTCCCACATTGCAGGAGGATTGTTTTTTGTTTTTTATTGATTTTAATTGGACGCTAATTGCTTTACAATTTTGTAGTGGTTTTTGCCATACTGCAGGTGGGTTCTTTACCGTCTGAGCCACCAGGGAAGCCCTTCTCATCATGGGTATCAAATTACAACACAAACAGGAAGAAAACCCATTCTATTGCATGGTTCCCATTTCAATTCAATACATATTTAATTATCAGATAATTCAGCAAATGATTAAAGTACTAAGCTTTTCATATATAAAATCTGTAACTCAAATATTGGTTTGGCTAATATTTGAAAAAAATGAAAAAGTTCGTTTGGATTTTTCCCATCAAATCTTATGGAAAAATCTGAATGAAACTTTTGGCCAACCCAATACAAGGTGGAATTGATATTTGCCACAAGAGAGATGCAAAATGTTAAGCAAATTCAAAGAAGGTAAAGATCACATCTTGTTGAGGGGGGGCCAAGGACACAGAAGGGTAATTTGGGGAGAGGTCCCATTTGAACTGGAGCTTAATGTACTATACACATAGATGGGCAAAGGAAGGCACAGCAGACATAGAAAAGTTTGAGTCAAGTAATGAATGTAGAAAACGTGTGTTGAGGGTGTGAGGGGTCATAGAATAGTCAATTTTAAGGTTGAAAAAAGTGGATTAGGTTAGTCTATGGGGGTCCTTTGCTTTTTTTGTTTTGTTTTACAAGAATCTTTTAGGTTTTTTTTCCATTTATTTTTATTAGTTGGTGGCTAATTACTTCACAATATTGTAGTGGTTTTTGCCATACATTGACATGAATCAGCCATGGATTTACATGTGTTCCCCATCCTGATCCCCCCTCCCCACTCCCTCCGCATCCCATCCCTCTGGATCATCCCAGTGTATCAGCCCGGAGCACTTGTCTCATGCATCCAACCTGGGCTGGTGATCTGTTTCACCCTTGATAATATACATGTTTCGATGCTGTTCTCTCAGATCATCCCACCCTCGCCTTCTCCCATAGAGTCCAGAAGTCTGTTCTATACATCTGTGTCTCTTTTTCTGTCTTGCATATAGGGTTATCGTTACCATCTTTCTAAATTTCATATATATGCATCAGTATACTGTATTGGTCTTTATCTTTCTGGCTTACTTCACTCTGTATAATGGGCTCCAGTTTCATCCATCTCATTAGAACTGATTCAAATGAATTCTTTTTAATGGCTGAGTAATATTCCATTGTGTATATGTACCACAACTTTCTTATCCATTCGTCTGCTGATGGGCATCTAGGTTGCTTCCATGTCCTGGCAATTATAAACAGTGTTGCGATGAACACTGGGGTACACGTGTCTCTTTCAGATCTGGTTTCCTTGGTGTGTATGCCCAGGAGTGGGATTGCTGGGTCATATGGCAGTTCTATTTCCAATTTTTTAAGAAATCTCCACACTGTTCTCCATAGTGGCTGTACTAGTTTGCATTCCCATCAACAGTGTAAGAGGGTTATATGGGGGTCCTTTGGACTAAAGAATTTGGATAACATTTTCCAGAAATGGGGAGTCAAGAAGTGGCCATGAGGGGCAGACTGAAGCCAGGGGAGATTGCAGTCAAGAGTTTCTATCAAGAGATGTGTGCTCACTCATGTCCGCTCTTTGTAGCCCCATGGACCATAGCCCGCTAAGCTCTTTTCTATCCATGGAGTTCTCTAGGTAAGAATACTAGAGGGGGGTGCCATTTCCTACTCCAGGGGATCATCAAGAGATAAGAGATACTTTAATATTTACAGGTCAAAAAATTTGAAAACAACCTATATTCATTTCCTAAGGTTTCTCCAATAAATTACCACAAAGAGCCCAGATCAAGGTGGCTCTACAGGAGAATTTGTTTGCTTGTCTTTTCCAGCTTCTAGAGCTGCATTCCTTGGGTTTCTTGGCTTCTGGCTTCTTCTGAAACAAGCATGTGTCATTTTTGTAATTAAAAAAGATGGGAGAAGTTAATGTGGGCCAGAAATAATGCAGTGAAGATGAATAGGGAGGGTGTGATGTGAGATGAATCACAGAGATGAGGTCTCTAAGACTGGTTAACCCATCAGATCTCAGAAACAATGGAGGAAAAACCGCTCCCTGGCAGCAAGCCTGGGTGACAGAAAGCCCGGGCTGCTTGCAGACATCTGTGTGGGAGGAGCCAGTCTGGAGACGAGGAGGCATCTTTCAGATGTGTTTGTCCTTTCAGGCGAGCCCACGAGTACTTGGCTTTTCTGCTGTGTGACATGAAACTTCCAGAATTTCCATCGAATCGGTCAGTAGGAGGAAAACTTCTTTTAAGGAATCAAGACCCTTCAGCAGTTATGCTCTTCCACTTCAAAGGCTCCTGACCTTGGAGCCTGGCTCTAATGAGATGAGGCAACACATTTGTTCTGCCTGCTCATCAGGCCTGGCAGCACTGAGGTCCCCTGGGAAGTTCTGCTGGGTTCTGCTGGGAGGCGGGGTGGGGAAGGGATGCTTCGTTGGCAGTGGCCTTACTGGGATGGGACCAAGGATCTTCTTCGCTGCAGAGGAAGAGCTTCCACTGTCCTTTTCCAGTCCCCAGGCCAGACTGGAATCTCTGCTCATCTCCAATGGCCCCTCTTGCAATAATAGTGGTTGAGAAAGTGAGAGATCTTCCTGGTTAGTGAACTTGTCGGAGAAGGCAATGGCACCCCACTCCAGTACTCTTGCCTGGAAAACCCCATGGATGGAGGAGCCTGGTGGGCTATGGTCCATGGGGTCACTAAGAGGCGGACACGACTGAGCGACTTCACTTTCACTTTTCACTTTCACGCACTGGAGAAGGAAATGGCAATGCACTTCAGTGCTCTTGCCCAGAGAATCCCAGAGACGGGGGAGCCTGGTGGGCTGCCGTCTATGGGGTTGCACAGAGTCGGACATGACTGAAGTGACTTAGCAGCAGCAGCAGTGAACTTATGGATGTTGTGGGAGGTGTGCACAGGGGCAGAAGCACCTGTGCTGGGGCCCCTTTCAGACCTTCCCCTCCATGTCTCTTCATCTTGTTGCTCATTCGTGTCCCTTATAAGAAAATGGTAATTGGAAGGACAGCACTTTCCTGGATTTTGTGAGTTGTTCCAGCAAATGAACAAAGCTAAAGGGGTACGGGAGGCTCTGAATTTGTAGGCAAGTCAGAGGGAAGAGAGGGTAGCCTGAGGATCCCAGCTGTGACTGGCAGCTAAAGCAGAACCTCACCTTTCAACTTGTGAGATCTGATGCTCATTCCAGAGAGTTAGTGTCAGAATTGAGTTGAATTGGAGGACACAGTTCGTGTTGAAAAATCAATGTCAGAACTCAGTGCTGTATCCAGCTCTTGGGGTGCTCCATTTGAAAATCAATGGCAGAAGAAACAGTCTCTGATGGACCAGACAAGAAGGAACGTGGCAGTGTGGACCAAGCCCAGAGGATCTGGCCATGCAGTTTCTAGTACCATTTCTGCTACTGCTTTAGATGAATACCTCAACCTTTCTAGGGCCCTCACCTACAAAGTGAGGCAGCTTAGATCCACATCACAATCAACTGAGACACTTGAAAAATGCACACTGTCCTAGCCCTGCCCTTCGGAATTAGCATCTGAGAAGTGGGGGTAAGCCCAGGGTTCAGAGTTTGTTCAAAGCTTCCCCCACCCTCCATCCAGGTAATTCTGTTGCAATGAATGGGTAGTTGACCCAGTCAGGGTTGCCCAAGTTCCCTGATGATGAGTACAGCCTGGGTCTCACTGTAAATCCACAAAATCAGACTCTTTACTGGTGGGATCTGGCAATCTGTATTTTAAAGAGTGTTCTACGTGGACTGTAGCATCACAGGAGTTTGTGAGGTAAGACCTAGAGAAGTCACTCTAAAAGTGTGGCGCTGGGACCAGCAACACCTACATCATCCAGGAATTTGTTAGAGATGCAAAGTGTCAGACTTCCTCCCAGACCTTCTGCATCAGAAACTCCACAGGTGGAGTCCAGGGATCTGAGCTTGAACAAGCCCTCCAGAGGCTTCCAACACATGCCCAGTTGTAAGAAAACCACTGACCTAGAGAGCTGCTAAGGGTTCAGTTGTTGTTGTTCAGCCACTCAGCCGTGTCCAACTCTCTGTGACTCCATGGACTGCAGCATGTCAGGCTTCCCTGTCCTACACTGTCTCCTGGAGTTTGCTCAAACTCATTTCCATTGAATTCATGATGCCATACAAACATCTAATCCTCTGTCGCCCCCTTCTCCTCCTGCCCTCAATCTTTCCCAGCATCAGGGTCTTAAGGGTCCAGACAACCCTGATAATTTCAGTCTCAATATTGCATGGGCAATTTTATTCCATCTCTACTGTGAACCCAGTAAAAAATAAACCCCTATGATTAATCCTGAGACCTTACTATCCACTGAGACTGACTGGGTAACTTGTATACACTGTCCCCAAGCCAAAAGTCAGGATGGAACCCTTTCTACTATTAATTGCAAAAGAACCAGCTTTCCAGAAAAAAAAAAAAAAATCCACTCTCTTCATGGGACCTCCTCATCGTAGAAGCTACTTGGGTACTATATTATCCCCTTGACAGGTAAAAATATTTTCAGTCTTATCTGATCTGAAACTGACAGACTCTTTAAAGCTCATTGGCTCATGTTATTGGAAGAACATGGAACAGAATTCTAGTCTAATCCCATTTTATCGGTTAAGAAAAATGGAGGGGCCCAGAGCTAGTTCATAACTTCTAACAGAAATGGTAACACAGTTTGTAAAAAAGCTGGACTCAGACCTTCAGACTCATTTCACTGCCCAGCACTGCTTAGGCTTGGAGGGAACTAGGGCTTGGTCTTCTCCAGCAGTGTCCAACCTTTTTGGCACCAGGGACCGGTTTCATGGAAGACAATTTTTCCACAGACCGGGGCGGGGCGGGGCGTGGTGGGGATGGTTTGGGGATGATTCAAACACATTACAATTATTGTGCACTTTATTTCTGTTATTATAAATAAAGATCTGATCATCAGGCATTAGATCCCAGAGGTTGGAGACCCCTGTCTCTACAAGCCCAGTGTAGCTGCCAGGGTCATCCATACCCATTCAGGGAATCCAGGGTCTCCAGGAATGGTGCGGACTTGGATTCCTGTTGGCACAGAGGAGGCAAGTAAGGGGAACATGGAGACATGTGTTTTCTAGGCAGTTACATGCTATATTAATAATAGTTCTTGCTACAGGGGTTCCCCCATGTACCAGGTAGATCTTGTCCTCAAAACAATTCCATAAAGGGGGCACAATTATCCCAGTTTTACCCATGAGGAAATGATACACAGAGAGGCCAAGTACATGAGCAAGACCAAGTAGTGGACAATGAGTGGAGGCAGGGATTAAAACCCTCAGCTCTGAATCCTGAGCCCTCCCATGAAACCCTGCTGCTTCCTGGTGAATTGCTTTTGAACTGGCAGTGTGATTTCTTTCAGTCTCTGAATCAGTGACTCCTAACCCTCACTGCAGGTTAAAATCGTGGGAATCTTTAAAAAGTACTAATAGCTGCTGCCCTCCCACCCACTTCCATTAAATCAGAACCTCTGGAAATGGAACCAGAATTATTGGTGTTTTTTTTTTTAAAGCTCCCCCAGATAATGATAATTGCTGATGGGCTGCAAACCACTTCTCTAAATGTTTCATTTGCTCCAAAATAATTTAGATTACCAGGAATAGACACAGTTCTTTAAACAAGTGGTGGAAATTTAATTAATTAAATTACTCAAACCTATGATTGAATTTATTTTTGGGGGGGGGCTCCAAAATCACTGCAGATGGTGATTGCAGCCATGAAATTAAAAGACGCTTACTCCTTGGAAGGAAAGTTATGACCAACCTAGATAGCATATTTAAAAGCAGAGCCATTACTTTGCCAACAAAGGTCTGTCTAGTCAAGGCTATGGTTTTTCCAGTGGTCATGTATGGATATAAGAGTTGGACTGTGAAGAAAGCTGAGTGCCGAAAAATTGATGCTTTTGAACTGTGGTGTTGGAGAAGACTCTTGAGAGTCCCTTGGACTGAAAGGAGATCCAACCAGTCCATCCTAAAGGAGATCAGTCCTGGATGTTCATTGGAAGGACTGATGTTGAAGCTGAAACTCCAATACTTTGGCCACCTCATGCAAAGAGTTGACTCATTGGAAAAGACCCTGATGCTGGGAGGGATTGGGGGCAGGAGGAGAAGGGGACGACAGAGGATGAGATGGCTGGATGGCATCACTGACTCGATGGACATGAGTTTGAGTAAACTCTGGGAGTTGGTGATGGACAGGGAGGCCTGGCGTGCTGCGATTCATGGGGTCGCAAAGAGTCGGACACGACTGAGCAACTGAACTGAACTGAACCGATGATTGAATTATACTTAGAAGTTAGATCAAGAGAGGAAATGGGGGAAAGGAGGACAGCTGGGTTCTGAAATAGTTTATTTATTTGTGTGCAGGCATGCAAACTGTTGCTCATCTCGGGGACCTCCACCAGAACCCCCACACCCCAAGATTTCCTGAAACACAGTGTTATCCTAGTGTTTGAAAATGTAAACATATTTAAAAGTAATTAAAGCAAATTGGAAGTTAATTATTCTCAACATTATTTTACCCAAGAGAAAGTTCTCTTCACATTTAACAAGTCTTCTATTTAAAGCATTTTGGGTCATGTTCCTAGGTTAAACGTAGAAGACAGTAATCTCACAGTAACTCAAGTCTTATCCAAAATAAGTCTTAATTAAGAGCATATTCATCACGGTTAAAAATAAATCTTGAACAAAAGTTTTTCTTTAAGGCAATCTATACCTCCCACTCTTTAATTAAGGCTTCCTGTAGGATCCATGCCCCTAGAAATTCTAATCCTTTTGATTTTTTAAAAGTTTATATCCAATGAGACTGGGAGTAATCAAACTTTTCTTTTTAAGTACGTAAATACTCAGGCAGTGACAAACCCCAGAGAGCCTACACCTGTAGCCACCCCTCATCTCCTCCTTCACATGGACAACACATCCAGCCACCAACTGCAGTCTCAGAAAACTGCCATCTATCTGCCTTTAAACTCTTTTAAAACTGAACCCAAAACTGGTTTATAGACTACATGCATGTGCTAAGTCACTTCAGTTGTGTGTAACTCTTTGCAACTCTATAGACCGTAGCCCGCCAGGCTCCTCTGTCCATGGGTTCTTGAGGCAAGAATTCTGGAGTAGGTTGTCATGCCCTCCTCCACGGGATTTTCCTGACCCAGGGATCGAACCCATGTCTCTTATGTCTCCTGCATTGGCAGGCTGGTTCTTTACCACTAGCGGCACCTGGGAAGCCCCTTAGAGACTACATACTTACATTTTTTTCTGCCTGAAATGTTTCATACTTATTTACGTACACATTTATTTGATCTTGAAACTTCAGTATTAGAGTTTCTTATGACTGGAGTAAATTTTTTTTTTTTTCTATAAAGACCTTCTCTACAAGTTTCTGAAACATTGTTCCACCTCTCCAGGTGGAAACGTTCAAAATTCTGCAATTTAGAGAGAAAGGTGCTGGAAAAAAATATTTGTGATAGACTTGGATTTCTTAGCCTGGAGGAAACTGGCTTCCGAATAACTCATTAGAGTCTAAATGTATACAAAGATTACTCTGTGGAAGGGGGTAACCAGCTATTTTACACATTCACTGAGAAAAGAACAAAGGAAGCCTAGTTAAATTGCCAGAGGAGGGATTTAGAGGGATCGATAAGAGGAGGGCCTTTGCTTCAGAAAAAGATGAAAGAGCAAGGACTCTTTCTTTTTTTTTTTTTTTTAAGCCTTAAAGAAAAAGCAACATACTCCCTTGCATTGAGTGGTGTTAGTTATTCTTGAAGGGAGGAGAATTCATTGAGACCTTTTCATGGAACAGTGACAGAAATCCAACAACTAGCTCCTTTTTAAGAGACGAAATCATTGGCTCATGTAAATAGAAGTCCAAGGGTTGGACTCCAGCCCTTGCTGGATTTAGGGTTTTGAACAGTAAGATGG
Source organism: Cervus elaphus (assembly GCF_910594005.1). Taxonomy (NCBI): domain Eukaryota; kingdom Metazoa; phylum Chordata; class Mammalia; order Artiodactyla; family Cervidae; genus Cervus; species Cervus elaphus. Next base: position 32,713,625 of record NC_057846.1, read on the forward strand.
GCACTCTGTCTGTTTTCATCTCCCACTCTGCTTGGCTTTATGCCCTGAAAGATTTCCTTCTTGTGACAGCAAGATGGCTGCAGGCAGCTTTGAGCTTATTCTGCCCTTAAATCTCCTTTTCCAATATCTGCTTCAGTAAAGGATTCTGATTAGCCTTGATTCTGCCCCTGGACCACTCACTGGTTCCAGAATAATTGAGTCTGTCAGGCTGGGTTACATGCCTGTCTTCAGGGCAGAGGCAGTGAGACCCCTCAATTGGCAGAACCCACAGGTCATATGGAGTGCAAGAAAGAGAGTTCCAAAAACAAAGAGGCAGGACAGATGGAGAAATAACACGGTTACTGCAGAGATCATCGGGAAGCATTCTTGTCTCCTGTAATCACCGGAGGACAACTATGAACCGAGATTTTAACAAACTATCCTGATATCCCAAACCCAAAGCTAAATTTATTTATTTTTTTTTTTTGCAGGAGCCTAAAATTTAAGCTTGTGGTATCTTTCACTATTTTTGTGTTCTACTTTTGGATTTTTTAAGTGGGAGGGGTTGGCTAGAGGAAAAATAATAAGTTCCTGATAAACAAGTTAGAAGAGGAAGCCATGTAACTGTCCTTAATCTTTGGATCACTATTAACCAATCAGAACTTGATATGGTTTGAGTTCATGGGCCATGACCTTCCACTGTCACCTTGTCACAGGGGCCAGATAACTGCCCACCAATGGGATTTTGGCCTTCTTTCTCAGAATCTAGACTGCAAACTTCCCCTGGATCCAGAGTGCAGGGAGTCCAAGGCTTCCCACTTCTGAAGCTCTAAGGAAATTGATTGTGACCTTGCTCCCAGGGCCCAGAGAAGACAATCACAATTGCTGACAGTACATTTGCCAAAGTTTGGGTTGTTTGGTCTTTATTTAAACCCTGTGCATTACTCAGGGTCCTGGGAGGAAACAGAATTTATTATAGATGGTTTGAATAAAGAGATTTTATGAAGAGCTATCTACAGATAGATGAGCAGGATTAAGGAAACAAACGTGAGACCAAAGATATCCAGAGACTGGCAATGTTGAAAGCCATTATCATCCCTAAGGCAGAGAGACAAGGAGGAAATGGAGGTACCAGAGCCAATGAGAGCTGAAGATGGAGAAGGGGCCACCTGGTGGGAGTCAGGGAAGGGGTGAACCATTTGCTGCCTCTCTGATACCCTGGTACTGTTCCCTTGGACCAAATCCACCTGCAGCCAATCAGCAAAGGGCCCCATGGATTGAGTCCATAGGGGTCATTGTCCCAGGGCAGAGAAGGGAAAGAATGAACTGGAAAAACTGGGTCTGGCTTCCCAACAAGGGATGTGACATCTCAGAAAACTCAAGCTTGGTCAAGTCTATCTTCTAAAATTCTAGAGGAAGTGTAACTCTAATCCCATGATGCACTGAGTCTCTCAGTGGCCCTAAGGAACTTTTGTTCTCAAAGTTCTGAGACTTGTTTCTTCCAAATTTTATCCCAGGCAGGCATGCAGTGACATCCATAATAGGATACTGCAACCATTATACCTGGGCTTCCCTGAGAATTAATGCTCAGGAACCAATTCAAATTAATTATCTGGCTACACGATGGCAGGATTAACCTTTAAAGTGGATGCAACGACCATGATTTACATAATCTATTTAATCATTTTCAATAGAGTTAATATTTAGAATGCAAGTGGGGAGAAGTAAATTACATCTTACGGCTTTTTGCGAATACCAGGCTCAGCTCACAAAAGAATAAAATTAACATTATCAAAGGTATAGAACACATCAGGTGCCCAGAGCAATAAATTAGATTACAGGGATAATTAACAACCCTTCCAGAATCTTCTTGTAATATGAATTCATCCAGAAAGTAAATAAACAGTGACACACACAAGGAGCAGATTTTATTCATCACTCTCCTCTTGGATCCAAACAGAGATAGTCCGATCTGATAGGACCTTAGGAGATATTTGACAGGTGTGTGCAATAAATAGTGACACTGTTTAAGATCTGTGGGGGATATATTTAGAACAGAAGGAGCAGGCCGAAATGAAGCAAATAAAATTTAATTTGAATCTGGCTACCTTTCTTATCTGATCATTTTCTTCATTTAAGTTCCATTCTGGGCAAGAACACATGTGTTTCATTCTGCTCTCTAAAGAAACAAAGGCCATGAGACTTCCATGGCAGTCCAGAGGTTAAGAACTGTGCTTCCAAGGCAGAGAGCTTGGTTTGATCCCTGATTGCGGAACTAAGATCCCACGTGCTCCATGGTGCAGCCAATAATAATAATAATCATAATCATAATAAACAGTGAAGAAACAAAGGCCTAAGAACTAAGCAACTGGGATGGTCTGTCCTCTGTTGCTGACACCTCGTGCCTCAGAGCCATTCTTTGAGGAATCCAGAGAATTCTTAGGGATAGTGTTTACGGAGAGATGCTTTATTCAAAGCAAATCTCCTACAGAGAAAGACAAATACTACATGATATCCCTTATATGCGGAATCTTAAAAAATATAACAAACTAGTGAATATAACAAAAAGAGGTAGAATATAACAAAGAGAGGTAGAATCAAGTGTACAGTAGAGGACGCAGGGCCCGGGGAGTCCAAAGAACCAGGTCCCAGCCCCGCCTGTTCCTAACTAGAGGGTTCCCAGTAAACTCACACTACTCTTCCAGTGTCCAGGAGCCTCCTCTGAAGTAAAAGAACCATATCGCATACTAGTTAAGCATAGGTATAGACTTAGTCCAGCCTGTGTTTTGAGTTTAAGACCTACTGTCTGCGTGACTCTGAGCAGGACATTTAAATTTTCAGCCTCAGTTTTCTTATCTGTAAAATGGAGAGATTCGTAGAACCTAGGATTGAGATGACTAAATAAATGTATAAAGCACTTAGCACATAGACCTGGCACGTAGTAAGGGTTTGATAAAAATTGTCTCTTATTTCTTATAAAAACATTTTTTGTTCATTTATTTATGGTTGCACTGGGTTTTCACTGTGGGGCTCAGGCTTCTCATTCCAGTGGCTTCTCTTGTTGTGGGACACAAGCTCTTCTCTTGTGGAGCACAAGCTTTAGCAGCTGTGGCTTCTGGGCTCCATAGTAGTGGCATCTGGCCTTAGCTGTTCTACAGCATGTGGGATCTTAGTTCCTGGACCAGGGATTGAACCCATGTCCCCTGCATTGGCAGGCAGACTTTTAACCTCTAGACCCCCAGGGTCTTGGTTCTTATTACACATAAAATAGCTCTAAAATCTCCCCACCTATCTTGTTCGGTAATCATAGTTTTACAGCTTAAAGAGAAAACCCATAGTTGAACAATATTATAAATGATGAGTCTGTAAGCTGCATTGATTCAGGAAAACATACTAAACCACCATCTAAAGTAGAAGAAAGAAGTTGGGAATAGTTGTCCTCAGTGTAAATTTGCTGGGGGGAAAAAAATGAGGTAAATACTGACAAGTAATGGAAGGACATCATCACTGAAATAGTTGAAATGTCATCTTACCCTTTTCTCTAAAATTGTTTCAGACTTCAATACAGAGTTAATAAGAAGCTGAAACTCCATGAAAGGTGGTTTTGCGTCTCTTCTTTTTCTATGAAATTGTCCTGGATATGTAGAGATTACCATTTAGGGTTACAGTCAGTGCTCCAGGGCCCTTGGATAACTGTCCTGCCAAGGTGATGGATCTAGTTGTTTTGTGGCTCATCTGTAGCTTCATACAAAAAGCTTTTTCAAAATAGAAAGATAGTCCAATCTCTCCTAGTGAAGCTTGCTGAACATCTCTTCTCAAAAAATGTTCCTATTAGCTTTTCTCCAACTCAGCCTCCAGCATTTTAGGAAGAGCCTACAAAGATAGTCTAATCCATAAACTACACAGACACATTCTTTATCAAACTTGGACTTTTTACTTCTTGAACTTTAGTGGGAAGAGAGGATTTAAATAGTTTAGGAGCATGAGAAATCACAAGGGAGATACTGAAGGTCTCTGGTTACTGGGATAGTTACAGAAATAAGAACAGGAGTCCAGTCATTGAGTGTTTTCTAAATGCCATGTGCCATGCTAAGCACTTCACACATTTGTATTATTTGATTCTCACAACTGCTCTATGAAGTAAGTAATAATATTGTCCCCAGTTTACAGGTGAAGACATGGAAACTTAGAAAATTTCAGTAACCTGTTCAAGGTTACATTGTTAGTAAACATCAGAGATAGGATCTGAATCACTTTCGACTCAGTTCCAAAGCACATGATTCGAACAGTTAGTTCTTAAGGTCATCTGTTGACTGATCACTCACCTTGACAGTCTTCCCCAAACTACTGTGGGGTCTCCTCTTCTTTAGGAATAAGGCATCTTATTGCACGAGGGCTTCAGGAGACTCTTCCCCAGAGTGGGTACTTATGTTAGCCAATAATTGGCCTGTTTTACGCCCAGCATTGTGCTAAGCTGAAAAACCCTTTGAACTTTCAGACTAATTATTTTCTAAAGAAAATGTACTGGAGCAGAATTAATTGACAGAGGAAATTGTAAAAAATTAAAAGTCCATCCTTAAGTAAGAGACTCCTTTAAAAGTAAGCTAGAGGGCAAAAAAAACCCAAAAAATCATCTTATCCATTTAGACATTCTAACCCATCTAACCCAATCTAACACATTTGTGTGTCTGCAAAAGGGGAATGGAAGAGAAATGTTGCCCATTTATCCCACAAAATGCCAACAGAGAAGATGAGCAAGATCAAGGCAAGAGAAAACTATAGCTATTTATTCCCCCAAAGAAGAGCGTTTGAAGAGACTCATCAGCTTGACATTAGCAATCCTCCCAAACATTTATACATGAATTCCAAAAGACAAGAAGAGGACAAATCAAACAGGCACCCAGCATTTGAACTATCGCATCAACCAGTTCTGTAGTAAGTCATCAACCGTGGATACAGGGTCACGTGCCTTCCCTGCACTTGGCTTCCTCGTCTTCCACCTCTAAGTATGAAAATACAGCCTGGGTCAAGGCTATGGTTTTTCCAGTGGTCATGTATGGATGTGAGAGTTGGGCTATAAAGAAAGCTGAGTGCCGAAGAATTGATGCTTTTGAACTGTGGTGTTGGAGAAGACTCTTGAGAGTCCCTTGGACTGCAAGGAGATCCAACCAGTCCATCCTAAAGGAGATCAGTCCTGGGTGTTCATTGGTAGGACTGATGTTGAAGCTGAAACTCCAATATTTTGGCCACCTGATGTGAAGAGCTGACTCACTGGAAAAGACCCTGATGTTGGGAAAGATTGAGGGCAGGAGGAGAAAGGGACGACAGAGGATGAGATGGTTGGATGGCATCACTGACTCAATGAACATGGGTTTGGGTGGACTCTGGGATTTGGTGATGGACAGGGAGGCCTGGCGTGCTGCGGTTCATGGGGTCACAAAGAGTCAGACACGACTGAGCGACTGAACTGAACTGATCAACTACATCAAGGAAACTGCATTACAAGTCCAGTCAATGAGCAGGAACCAAAATGGAAAAAGCCTACTTCTCAATCAATATAGTCAGTCTCTAAAGAGAGAATGCAGTCTCTTCCTGTAAATGGCTAGGAAGTGCGAGGGCTGATTTCTCTTTCTCTTTTTAAGCGTGAGTTCTCCTATGGTCATTCACAGAGCAGAGCGCATTGTCAAATTGGAGGAAAGATCTTTTTGTTTCTCTATGTCGGTAATAGATGTTTCTTTCAGATCAGGGAGTTGGAGGGAGGAAAATGAGTTTGCCAATTAAGCATGAGGGAGGAATAAATTTCATCTCATGCAGCTCTAAAATGGGCTACCCAATGCTGCAGAGTTATGTCTCTGCCAGTTTCTTTAGGAAGATTCCTGACCTTAAGATAAGCCCCGTCGGAGCCAAGAAAGTATTCCTTTTCTGTCTAGAAAGTGACTTATTCACACGGATCTGGAACATGCCAGTTCACAGGCTAAAAGCGCTGTCCTCCACAGCGCTGTGTGAGGTGATCGAGTTTGGCTTCCTGATCTTGAACTCTGAAAATGCACAGACCTGAATTCAAGCCCTCAATTTCTTCTCAGCTTCAAGATCTTCTGTGATTCAGGGAGAGAGAATAGAGGTGTTAAGAAACCATTGTTTACCTGATAAATTGCAGATCTTTGGGAACCATTGTCAAGGTTTGAGGAAAGGGAAGAGGCTTCTCACACCAGTCCTCTAAAGGCTTTATTATATATTTGAGAGAGAAATTCACCAAGTTTTTCTGACATGTTGTTTCTTCTTTTGTAAAATGGAATTAACCTCTTCTGCAGAACAGTCTACTAGAAGTTTCTTATGCACACAGATAGTGTCCCTGAAAAGTAGGCTTTCAAATTTTTGAGCAGTGCCTGGCGCAGAGAAAATGCAGAAAAATGTCATTATTGAATGAATGAGTAAATGAAAGAAGGAGTACAACAATGGATTGACAGTAAAAAAAAAAAAAAAAAAAGAAAAAGAAAATTTATGAAGTCCTCTACACTAGTCATAAGCACTCTTCTCCAAAGGAAATAAACTATTGGCACTTCCTTTGGCATAGTTCAAAGTCTGTAAAGCATCTCAACCTTTGATTCAGAGCTCTTTGAATTATCGGTTTTTTAAATTCTGTTTCATCTTTGGCAAACCGATGCTAATGCAAACATGGCTTTTCCTCTAAAGACTGTGCGACTCATCAAATAGCATTCACCTAAGCTCTATCTCATCTCCTGACTGGTCTCCAGGTAGCCAAAGCTGTGTGCGTTTGTGACAGCTCAGTGGGAGGTTTTATGAAGTCGCTGCCTCCCCTGAGCTGCACTTCCAGAAAGCAATTCCCCTCCAAATATTAGTGGGAAGTGGTGTACTTAGTGGAAAATACTAATGAAATTTGAGGTCCCGGTCTCAGGTTCGGTTTCCCCAGAAGGCAAGTCACCAGAATCTAACCGGCTTCTCACATGTGAGACATGCCATCTGGGTTCACCCTCCTTGTCACTTTCCCCAGGAGATGTTGGCGCCCAGCCCGTTCTGACAATGGGCCAAGCCCGCTCTGTGGGTAAGCCCAGGTCTTGTTGTTTTTCAGTTGCTAAATCGTGTCTGACTCTTTAAAACCCCATGGACTGCAGCATGCCAGGTTTCCCTTTCCTTCACTATCTCCCAGAGTTTGCTCAATTTCATGTCCACTGAGTCAGTGATGCCATCCAACCATCTCATCCTCCGCTGCCCCTTTCTCCTTTTGTCCTCAGTCTTTCCCAGCATCAGGGTCTTTTCCAATGAGTCGGCTCTTGGCATCAGGTGGCCAAAATATTGGAGCTTCAGCGTCAGTCCTTCCAATGAATATTCAGGACTGATTTCCTTTAGGATTGACTGGTTTGATGAGCTCATGGCCCAAGGGACTTTTAGGAGTCTTCTCCAGCACCACAATTCAAAAGCATTAATTCTTCAGCACTCAGCCTTCTTTATGGTCCAACTCTCACATCTGTACATGACTACTGGAAAAACTGTAGCTTTGACTATATGGACCTTTGTCAGAAAAGTGATGTCTCTGCTTTTTAATATGCTGTCTAGGTTTGTCATAGCTATCCTTTTAAAGAACAAGTGTCTTTTAATTTCATGGCTGCAGTCACCATCTGCAGTGATTTTGGAGCCCAAGAAAATAGAATCTGTCACCGCTTCCACATTTTCCCCTTCTATTTGCCATGAAGTGATGGGACCAGATGCCACAGACACAAACACATAAAAGCTACCCAGTAATCCAAGCCAGCCCATTTAAGGGCCACCTGAGTGAGCTAGAGTTGCCAAGACTGACAGGGCCATAGGAGCAGAGTCTTCAAGAAGATTTTGCAGAGAAGGTGGGCCTTGAATCAAGCAGAGGCCATGTCTGTAACTTACCCAGCACTGAGCCAGCAGGACTCTTCACAGGTCCTGGGGAAAGTCAGCAGGCTACTAGGACCTTGGGTTTTCCTTTCTTGACAACATTTTTATCCCTTGTACGGTCCTTGGAAGGATCCAATTAAATAGTGGATGTGGAAGTTATTTGAAAATCCTAAACTATTATCATTGTTATTTTGGAAAAATATGGCCTGAAAAGCAGGTCAGGCACAAGTCAGGAAGGGCATTAAAGTCTGGCTACTGCTACTGCTACTGCTAAGTCACTTCAGTCATGTCCGGCTCTGTGCGACCCCATCCCTGGGATTCTCCAGGCAAGAACACTGGAGTGGGTTGCCATTTCCTTCTCCAATGCATAAAAGTGAAAAGCGAAAGTGAAGTCGCTCAGTCATGTCTGACTCTTCGTGACCCCATGGTCTGCAGTCTACCAGGCTCCTCCGTACATGGGATTTTCCAGGCAAGAGTACTGGAGTGGGGTGCCATTGCCTTCTCCGAAAGTCTGGCTAAGAGCTGGTTAAACTTGAACTTCATAAGCCTGAAAAGGCAACGAACAGCCCTGGGAAGGCCCAGGGCTCTTCCCCACCTGCAGCTTCTCCTTCCCTCCCCTGCTGGGTACCACCCACCACAGCACAGACCTCTCCCACTCACCTAGTGGGAAAAGAAAGCTAATCTCTAAGCCTATTGATAAAGCGTGAACTCACCCCATTTCAGCTCCATCCTCTCCAGCTTTGCGCAGAAGCTAAAAATGAGCAAATCAATTAACACGGTCTCTTTTAGAATTTCGGCAAACTCTGAACATCGCAAGCAGTGCTGCCTAGCAAGAAGAAAGGATGTAGGGATCGCCTGAGCTCTCACTCAGAATGTCCTGCTGGTTAGCTGCTTAACTTTGACCTAACTTACTTTCCTTGTCTGGGCATCAGTTTCTTCCTCTGTGAGATGCGGGAGGGGGCTTCACATGCCCTAAGTACTTGTCAAATCCTCTTTGTGTTGTTTCTGTACCTGAGTGGAGAAGGGGAAGCTCCAGGGCAGGTGCTAGGGGCTCTAGGGAAAGCAGGTAAACCACGTGGAGGGTACACTGCCAACCACACATCCTGTCTAGAGCCAGGAGGACGTGAACTATCCTACCCACAGACACTGAGGATGGGCCAAGGAGGTCTTTGGATGAGTGACACAGAGCTTCTGCCATCACAGAGCTCACAAATCCGGGGACAACATCAGACAAACAAACAGACCGATGCTCTGAGGCAGGGTGAGTGTCCAGATGCAGCAGTGCTGGGAACCATGGGGGCCAGAGCAGGGACCACTGCACCTGACAGATATTTTCCACCCTTTCTCTCCTGTGTGCCCTGAGATGCTTTCACAGCCTGTTTCCTGAACGGCTTCACCAAGAAGACGTGGACACATTCCATCTTCTATTTTTTAGGAACATTACAATACGTTAAGTATATCAAATATGCCCAATGATCACGTTTGGATCCTCCCTGCCCTCCACGGTGAGTTGTTAATTACCGAAGGCCCTTTCCCGGCACCAGCATCCCAGGATTCCCCCTCTCAGTTTACACCGGCTGTTTCTGCGTGGTATGTACTGAACTCACTTCCAGAACCCTGCCCTTCCTTTCCCTTCCTCCGTACCTGCCACTTGGCCATGTTACACCTTTCATCACGTGTCCAAATTTTGTTGGGCAAATTCCCTACATCCTAGGGCAGATACCAGGATACAGACTCAAGCACTCTGATGGAGAGACAAATTATTAACCACCTGCTTGGATTTAATCAGGAAATCTCATGCCCAAAGCCAATTGAGAGTCTATGGGATGGTAATTACTGGTGTTTAGCCACCATCTACAAGTTTTCTAAGGCTACTGTTCACTAGAAAAGTTCATACTTTATTTCTTTTTTTGCTAAAATGACCTCTCTAAAACCCTTGAGCATTTTGTATCCAAGAATCTTGTGATCACATACACAATCTCCATCTTTTCCCTTCCCCCGTTTCAGACAGCCATCCCCTCCCTTCTTCGTCTCTGCCCTTCTGGACTGAAGACCCCAGTATTTCCCTTCTGCCCAACCCTCTAACCCCTTGATCACCTCATTGCCCATCCCTGGGCATTCTCCTGTTCCATTAGGGTTTTCTTCCTTTTGTTTTATTTTTTAACTTACAAAACTGTGATAACACATTTACAGGAAACTTGGAAAAATACAGAACAAAGTTACATATAGTTCCACTATATATGACAATTATTTTTAAGTAGATAAATTGAGATTTTTAGTTAAGAGTTTCAATATCAAACTCTCAAAAATTAATAGAATGAATATTCAGAGAAGTAGAAGGACATAATAGACCTGAAAAGCATTGTGAACCAATTCCACATAATTAAGATTTGTACAATTTTCACACAACAGTAGGAGGCAAATTCAATTTTCCTGAAGGCTTTCTTAAAGTGCAGAGACGAGTACACGCATAGCATCCCCCCGCAAGTAAAAGCAAGTATTTGCTATTTGTTTTCAAAACTCTTCCTGGAGCCCCCAGCTTCATGCTGGTCTTTGTGGCCATATACACCCAGGTCAATCCACGAGCCAAAAGATAACATCTTGGCTTCCTCTCCCCTCTATTCTCAAGGACAGAGTCTTTCTCCAAGGCTCTCTGAAAATGACCCCTCACCAGACAATAGCAATTTCTTCTTGCTGCACGGCTGCTCTCTGCCACGGGTAAGAATCAGTAAAAAGCAAAAACCATCTGCAGCCTGGAGAATTCTAATCCTGGGCTAAGAGTGTTCATATCCCACACACATGCAGGGCACGGATTCTGACAGACAGGTAACACAGGCACAGTTGTGGAGACAGCGCTGTTCAGAATCTGCCAGCTTGCCCCTGGCACGGGGGGAGAAGCTCTCCATCACTGCCAGTCCTCGGAGTACACCCCTCCAGCTCCGCCCGGCGTCAGCCTCCTTTCAAACAGCGCCAGCTTAAATCCATGTGAAATGAATGAGCAGGACCGTGTTCATCAAAACAGCTTCAGCAGCGATGGGAGCCTTTCCCTTTCTTATGTTCGGATTCAGGACTTTTCTAGGCTTTGACAACTGAAAATTCTAACCTAGGATTTACTCCTGTTCACTCAGAGACACATGTGTGTGTGTGTGTGTGTGTGTGTGTGTGTGTGTCCACACTTGCGTGTGTCTGTGTATGTGTGTGTGTATCCGCCTCCTCTTCCCCTCTCTGGTATCTCTTTCCATATTTCTATTTGCTTCTCTTTTTATGTATTTGAGTATCTCCTTTCTCTCCTTCCTCCATCGCTTCTCCTCCCGCTACTTCCCTTCCTCCTCTTCCCCTTCTTCTTCCTTCTCGTCCTCTTCCTCTCCTTTTTCTGTCTCCCTTCCTTCCTTCTCCCCTGCTTCTCTCTTTATCTCCCCTTTCCCTCTCCTCACTCCCTTTGTCCCCTCATTTTCTTCTCCCCACTCTTTCTCTTCTCCTTGCTCTATCTGTATGTGCTTCTCTGCCCACAATTCTACTAATTTCCCCAATGCCTTAAAGGCCACAAACAAGCGTTCAGCCCACTCTCCGTCTCGCTCTTTGTGATGGAGGTGTCATCCACTCAGGCCCTCTCACTATGTTCCCGTGTCTAAAGATTTTCTTTAACATGTACTTGATAAGCACCACCACAAACAACAACAACAAAAAAGTTTTTTAAAAAGCCATAAAAATCAGACTATAGTGAGCTTAACACTTCTGCATTCCCTAAAACTTACTGACACCGTGGATTCTCTCAGGCTGACCTTGCACAGCTGCAGCGTGACATGATCTTTATTATGCCAGTGCAGAACCCTGAAGTGCTTCCTAAAATATGAAAGGGAAAACAAACAGCATCTGGGGGATTGTGGAAGGGCATTATATTATACTTCAATTTTTAGAAAATCGGTAATTTGTCTATGGTATAATTTATATGCTGACGTATAATCAACCAGAACATTTGATGGACCTAAACTCTTCTTCCCTAATTGTGCCACATGGCAGACATGCACCATGGAAACAGCTGTACAAATTCTTCATGTAACACATTGGAAGATAATATAGAAATGTGTGTAAATGTCTCAGAGTATCCTGGAGTAGGATCCAGACATGTGTGTAAATGTCAACAGACCTCAAATCTCATTCGTTCCTGTCCTTGGTGCTCTGATGGCAATCACAGCTGCTCTGACAAACCCTGATGGTGGGTCCATCCCTACTGACACACGTCTCTTGATGCTTTTGCTCTGGGAAGGTCACCCACTCCTATTGGACTCGTCTCCCAGGCCTCTCAGGCTTAGGGCTGTCAGGTCTCAGCCTCTAAGCTGCAGATGTTTGTCATCTCAGCTTCCCCGAGTGTAAGCTGATGCCTAAACAACTCTGTCCTGCATGCATTTGGAATGAAAACATATTCTGTACTTGTCCCCGCAGTCATGAATTATAGAATCATAAATTGGAAAGGAACCTCAGAGTTGTCTATTCCAATCTCTCATTTGACTAATGAGTAGGGTGACTGGTTTGTCCAGACAGTTTCAATTTATGCCTCCTGTCCCGACACAGTTATTAACAGCTCCCTCTTTTACTCTCAAATGTATCCTGATGTGGACAATAAATTATATGGTCTCCCCATAGCTGAGGCCAGAATCTACACCCAGGTATCCAGAGTTTTTTTTTTTTTTTAATTAGTACTGTGCTGTCTCTTTTACCTTCAAGATATCCCCTTAGAGCAATGCTTCTTAACCAAAATCACCTGGATAGATGTTCCAAAACACAAATGCTTTGACTCTAATCAACTCTCAGGGTGGGGGTTGAACACACGTCTTATGACAGAATCCCCAAGGAAATCCAGATGAACATCTTGATTCAGAGCCACTGCTTAGAGAAAAGAGGGGGTTAAGAGAGCTTGCTCCACCTCCAAAACCGCGTGGCAAGATGTGCTGTTTCAGCACTAACAAATCTGACCAACAATTCACCAAACTCGAAGGCTTCATCATGGAGCCCTCCACTTTGGTTTTGTCACTTTGAAATTAGGTGTCACTTTGAAATACTGTGTCACTTTGAAATTAGGCTAAACAAGAAACTAAAAAGCCCAAAGGTGCCTGCTCTCCTGCAACTCTAGGAGACATACAGAAAGACTTCTTTGACCCATAGAGAGTTCCTTTCAGCTTGACTTTCTCCTTCGTACTGACCATGCCATGCAGTCAGAAGTCAAAGAGCTGGATAAGGATAGATTGATTTCACACTGTAACAGATGAAGATTACAGCCTAAGGGTGGCTTTGAGATGGGCTAAAAAGTGATGCCAACCACCAGCAATGTGGAGCCGATGACCAAAGAGGTTTAGTAAAACGCAGGAGTGCTTCTCACATTTGGCCAGGAAGAAAAGAAATGGGCAGAAATGACTCCATGCCAGGAAGGAGAAGTGAACCACAGCTGGAAACCTAAGAGAAGGAAGAGCAGTGATTAATCAGTGTTTGAAAGCCATCTGCTTTCCTTGGCTGCAGAGTTCAGGCCAGCGGCACTGGCTACAGATGCTTGAAAGTGGGCGGGGTGCCGGACAAGGGATAGTATTTACCTGTTAATTCACTGAAGATTCATCTTCCACAAGACTGGAGCTGTGAAAGCACATGCTTATTTAGGGCAACACAAGTAGGTCCCGGCCACCCACCCACACTTACAAAAGGAGTCACCCAACGTGGTGATTGTTGGTGGTCATGGTCTTGCCTTTTCATTATAGTCCTAACCACCAAGACAACATACCACCCCAAAAAGGAACAACATGAAAAGATGTTCAGCATCACTAATTGTTATAGAACTGAAAATCATTTCTCTAAATGAGATAAGACCTCACATGACTCAGAATGGCCATCATTTAAAAATCTACAAATAACAAATGCTGCAGAGGGTGTGAAGAGGGAACCCTCCTACATCGTTGGTGGGAATATAAACTGGCGCAAGTACCATGGAAAACAATATGGAGGTTCATCAGAAAAACTGAAAATAGTGTTGGCATACAATCTAGCAATCCCACTCCTGGGCACATACCTGGACAAAACTATAACTTGAAAAGATACATGCACTTGAATATTCATAGTTGCACTATTTACAATAGCCAAGACATAGAAACAACCTAAATCCCCATTGACAGATGAATGAATGAAGAAGATGTGGTGTATTATGGACTAATCAGTCATAAAAAATGAAATCATGCCTTTTGCTGCTACATGGATAGACCTATCGATTATCATACTAAGTGAATTAAGTCAGAAAGAAAAAGACATATACCATACGATAGCACATATGTGTGGAATCTAAAATATTAACACAAATGAACTTATCTAGGAAACAGAAACAGACTCATGGGTACAGAGAACAGACATGGGGTTCCCAAGGAGGAGGGAGGGTGGGAGAGGATGGATTGGATTGGATTGCTAGTCCCAGGGATGGAGCCTGAGACTAGCAGATGCAAACTATTATATATAGAAAGGATAAACAATTAGGTCCTACTGTATAGCACAGGGAACTATATTCAATATCCTATGATAAACCATAATGGCAAAGAATATGAAAAAGAATATATATATGTATAATTGAATCACTTTGCTATACAGCAGAAATTAACACAACATTGTAAGTCAACTATATGTCAATAAAATAAAAAATAAAAGGAGCAAAGGAGTCTTGTTGGGAAGACACTGCTTTTGGAGAACATGCTCAGTAAGATCACTGAATTGGGAAACCTGGGTTTAAGCGCCCTCGGCCACCCAAGAGCCCTGTGGCCCTGGCCGAGTCATTCAGTATCACAGGTCTTCTCTTTCCTCATCCATAAAATAGGGATACTTCGCATGGTGCCTTTTAAGCTGTTCAGTGCTGTGCAGTGATGGCTCCCTCCAAACTCTGGCAACTATACTTCCACACCCTCCCAGCATGTTGCACCAGAGAAAGATAGTGCAACTTGCTGGATGAGGAAGAAAAATGGTCCATTACAACAATGACCTAGAAAACCTTCATAGTCAGAATTACCGGGAAAAATTATGGAGAAGTGGGACACTGCCCTTTCCACTGTCAAATGAGGCAGACATAATGAGGGCTGAGAGAACTGAGATAGGAAGGCATTAAAGCCCAGACTTAATTTGACAATTTAAGTGACTCCGCTCCCCTTCTTTTGCCTTCTCCACTTTTACAAATAGCACTGGGTGACACAGGCTTTTAGCTTCACCTGCCTCAGACTTGTTCTGCTACACTTCCGGGGTGGAAGGGGTAATTATCTTCCCTCACCCCTCCTTTCTTGCATTACATAGAATGATTAGAGACTAAACTTCTCATCTCTGGAAGCCCTTCACATTAAAGGGTGAGATATCCTGAGATGCCCCCACTGACTCTTGCACGTGTATGCAGCCTGCCAGCACAGAGGTCTTTGTGGGCAGGCAGGGTAGGAAGAGGGGTTCCCTGGTGGTTCCGTGTTAAAGAACCCGGCTGCCAATGGGGAGATGTCGGTTCGATCCCTGGATGGGGTAGATCCCCTGGAGAAGGAAATGGTAACCCACTTCAGTATTCTTGCTGGGAAAATCTCATGAACTAAGAAACCTGATGGACTGTCATCCATAGGATTGCAAAAGAATCAAATGCAACTTAGCAACTAAACAATAAAGCCAAGGTAAGAAGGTGCCGACAGACATGAGACTCAGAAATATCTGGGGTTTTCTTCAAGAAACAGGCTATTGTATAGTGCTGTCCTGAAAACAGGGGTGCACATGTTGTTTCACTCTGGATTAAAGACTTTCTTGAATTTGTTTAGTATTGAGATACTTTCTCCATTCCCATAGCTAATGTTGGCGTAGCTACCTTGTAGCAGATGTCTAATGTTGCCTGCAGCCATACTTTGGGGCAGAACTTGGCAGGAATCATTAGAGGTGTTTTAACCATCTCATTGCCAAAACAAGTAGAGGACTCTGCCAAGAACACCCACATATCAGCTTATTTGCATATGGGCATAAGGTGTTACCGTTCTATTGCTTCCCAAATTTATCCTTGAAATCTTCCTAAAGGGCATTCCTAAGCATGAAAGACCTGCAACATGGTCCTTAGAGCTGGAAGGCCACCAGCAATTCTGCTACTGTACATGGCCTGCATCTTTTTACAGAAGGAATGCCTTGCAAATTGTAAGGGGAAGGAAATCCCTTTCATTATGCCATAGAACCCAAAGAGCCACATGTGTAGGACCGACAGCTGTTTTCAGGAAAGGTGAAAATCTACATATCCTCACCCCATCTGTGCAAAGATCCTGATTGTTTTAGAAATTCTCTAGAAAGCAAATCTAAGACCACAGTTCTAAACAGTATACTCATCTATACTCATCAAGGAGACAAAGAGGAAAATAAGGTTAAACAAATGCAGTTTCTCAGGGGCTGAAAACAACAACTACTACAGACCTACAAGGTCATTGAAATACATCAAGTGAGCATTCTTTTTGCAGCTTTCATGCTGTTTCATGAAAATATGGCTTACAACTTCATTTATACATGATAGACTTACATTCTATAATTACAAACTACAGAAACATTTATAAGGCAGAGAGTGGTCTTGGCTCTAAAAAGGGAGGGGGCAGTAATGGTGTTTTAGATAAAAATTATGTTTTCATTAGTGATTCATCCATTTAAGCAATCAATATTTTAGGAGACTTCTAGGTTCTGGGATGCAGAGATGGTTCAAGCCACGTAAAATGATACGGTCTCTGCTCTCTGGCTTGCAGAAAAGAAAGGTGAAGAGGGACATGGAAAGGCATGGAACAACAGAGAGACAGGTGAAGGCTGACAGAAAATCAGAGACAGAATGGATAAACATCTTTTAGCACCAAGCGTAGACCTGGGAGCGAAATGTAAGCCACTAACTGCTGTGGGATACTGGCCAACTCATTCAATCTTTTTAGGCTTATGTTTTCTCATTTGTTAAAAGCTATGTTTTTTAATGGATTGGAAGAATTATATGATTATATTAATTCTTTGAAGTTCTAGACACATGAAAGCTTGATATGCATATAAGGGGAGTTTATTCATTTAACAAATATGAACAGCTGTCAAGATTATGCCATATATATTACACACAATTGTAAGAAAAAATTTATACCATCTCTGGTCTTACAGGGCTCACAATATCATGAAAATCCTCAAACATAGGTTAGGATCATGGACGGGATTTTTGTAAGAAAACTTCAAATGCATAATAGAACGTAGTATTGAATGTTCAGCTTCAGAGCAGACCTGGAGTCTGACTTGTATCCTAATTCCAGCTCCACCACTTAACAGCCTTAGACTTTGGGGCATTTACTTCTCAAAGCCTTCATTTTCTTATCAGTAAGCCTGAAGCATCACTGACTCAAAGGACATGAATTTGAGCAAAATTTGGGAGATAATGGAGGAAGGACAGAGGAGCCTGGAGTGTTGCAGTCCACTGGGTTGCAAAGAGTTGGACATGACTTAGCGATTGAACAAGAAGCAGCTTGGAGCTAAGAATGCTGATTTAGTAGGGATGTTCGAGAACTGAATGAGATAATGCGTGGTGAGGGTTTCCCACAGTGACTTAAACACAGTAAGCATTCTATAAACTACAGCTCTTGTAATCATCTTTGAAAATCCTCCCAATTCTGAAATTTCTTGACTTGGCCTATTTTAATCTCAAATGTTTAAGTAGAAGAGACAGTAGCACACAGCCATCTGAGCTTCTGAGGAAGGCATATTGGGCGCATGTGTCTGGTGTTGAAGATTATTATTTTTCACTCCATTAAAACCCTGTATGGGAACTAGGAGATACATTCAGTTCAGTTCAGTTCAGTCACTCAGTCGTGTCCGACTCTTTGCGACCCCATGAATCGCAGCATGCCAGGCCTCCCTGTCCATCACCAACTCCCAGAGTCCACCCAAACCCATGCCCATCAAGTCGGTGATGCCATCCAGTCATCTTATCCTCTGTCATCCCCTTCTCCTCCTGCCCCCAATCCCTCCCAGCATCAGGGTCTTTTCCAATGAGTCAACTCTTCTCATGAGGTGGCCAAAGTATTGGAGTTTCAGCTTCAACATCAGTCCTTCCAATGAACACCCAGGACTGATCTCCTTTAGGATGGACTGGTTGGATCTCCTTGCAGTCCAAGGGACTCTCAAGAGTCTTCTCCAACACCACAGTTCAAAAGCATCAATTCTTTGGCGCTCAGCTTTCAACACTTAAAATTCACATTTCTACATGTTGGTAGCTTATTTCTTTCTTAGTTGATTAGAGCAAGAGTTCAGTTCAGTTCAGTCGCTCAGTCATGTCTGACTCTTTGTGACCCCAAGGACTGCAGCACGCCCAGGCCTCCCTGTCCATCGCCAACTCCCTAACCTTGCTCAAACTCATGTCTATTGAGTTGGTGATGCCATCCAACCATCTCATTCTCTTCTCCTCCTGCCTTTAATCTTTCCCACCGTTAGGGTCTTTTCAGATGAGTCAGTTCTTTGCATTGGGTGGCCAAAGTATTGGAGTTTCAGCTTCAGCATCAGAACTTCCAATGAATGTTCAGGACTGATTTCCTTTAGGATGGGCTGGTTGGATCTCCTTGCAGTCCACGGGACTCTCAAGAGTCTTCTCCAACACCACAGTTCAAAAGCATCAACTTTTCGGCACTCAGCTTTCTTCACCGTCCAACTCTCACATCCATACATGACTACTGGAAAAACCATAGCTTTGAGTAGACAGACCTTTGTTGGCAAAGTAATGTCTCTGCTTTTTAATATGCTGTCCAAGTTGGTCATAACTTTTCTTCCAAGGAGTAACTGTCTTTTAATTTCATGGCTGCAGTCACCATCTGCAGTGATTTTGGAGCCCAAAAAATTAAAGTCTCTCACTGTTTCCACTGTTTCCCCATCTATTTCCCATGAAGTGATGGGACCGGATGCCATGATCTTAGTTTTCTGAATGTTGAGCTTTAAGCCAACTTTTTCACTCTCCTCTTTCACTTTCATCAAGAGGCTCTTTAGTTCTTCTTCACTTTCTGCCATAAGGGTGGTGTCATCTGCATATCTGAGGTTATTGATATTTCTCCCAGCATCGTGATTCCAGCTTGTGCTTCATCCAGCCCAGCATTTCTCATGATGTACTCCGCATATAAGTTAAATAAGCATGGTGACAATATGCAGCCTTGACGTATTCCTTTCCCGATTTGGAACCAGTCTGCTGTTCCATGTCCAGTTCTAACTGTTGCTTCCTGACCTGCATACAGATTTCTCAAGAGGCAGGTAAGGTAAGTGAGTATGAATCAACAAATAATGAGATTTGCCATAATTGCTTTATGTGTACTTGGATCCCATCATTTGTTACTCTATGAACTCTAACAATCCATCATTTAACTGGCTTATCCTTCAAAAAGAATAGTTTTCTTTTCTAATATAGTATTTTGCTTAAAAAGGTTTGGATGATTCATTGTAACTAATAATGTATTTTAGCTGAAATAAGAATGTTCTCAAATAACCTAGAAAATGCATAGGCAGAATATATCAAAGAAAAATAGTTTGGGGTGTGACTTTACCTAAAACAATAAATCCTAAACTGCTATTACAAATGTATACTATTTTCCTTTAAATTAGGAAATTAAAATTTTTTTCCCCATGGGTTTACTCAAAAAGATTTTCTTAAGTATAATCTTCTCAGACTAAAGGGATTTTTTTTTTAAAAGATTAACTTTTAAGGCGCTCTTGAGATTTGCATAAATCTCCTTTAATAATAAATTCCTGTTCAGCTATTCTGCTTCCCTCTATATTTGGAAACATTCCCCTCTTTAATACCTTTTGTCTTTTCAGTCATTTTTACAGAGGGTTAGGTAATAAAACCACAAAGAACTTATCCCACTGAAATTTCCCTGAAACATTTGCCTTTCTCAGAATGGATTGTTTTATGAGCATATTTTATCCACTTGCATAAAACAGCAAGACAAATTTTCCTTCAAAAAGAAAATAGGTTGCATGCATCTTTAACTTTAGCATTTCAATTAGAATAAGCAATAACATGCTTTCAAAATACTAGACAGATTGCCCAGTGTGCTGGTTATTTCATTTTGATCATATAATTGTGTCTAATATATGGAACAGGACGTAGTGGAGGACAGAGGAGCCTGGCGGGCTACAGTCCATGGGGTCGCAAAGAGTCGGACACGACTGAATACGTGGCACAACCCTTTCTTCATGCCATACAACCCATGCCTACCCAAAGGGTCACTAACGGAGCTCGATCGACACTTCACACACCAAATTTTGAATTTTCATAACCTTTGTAGAGCCAACCTTCATCTCACCTCTAAAATCTTTCCAGCATCAAAGTGTTTTCCAATGAGTCGGCTCTTCATTTCAGGTGGCCAAAGCTTTGGAGCTAGTAGGAAAACACTACCTGTATTTCCAAATCCTTTACTATTCTATCACTATAGCAACAATAATGGTAACAGGTAACATATTGGCCCCCTGCCCTCAGGTTGCTCAAAATCAGATGAGTGCACGAACTTCTGTGGGTGAATGGGATAAATAATATCCCATTACAACTATGTCGAGATATTTATTTCTTGCCCCTCAAAGGCATTTCTGAAGAAAACAGCAGTTGTAGAGGTGTCTAGCCATTTTGCTGAGAAAAAAAAGCAAGCGTATGTGCCCCTAATAGCAGACATGTTTCTAGACTTTTCTTTTCCATGGGCCACAGGAGTTCAAGCTGCCCGTTATGCTTTCCAGCTAAAGCCACTCTCCAACTTTCTCATCTCATTCAGCCCTTTCCTCGTGTCACATGTTTCCCTTACCCAAGGATCTCCAAGGAAGATTTTCTTCATGCTGATAATTAGGGTTGATGTATTCACGGGGCTTTATTTTCCCATCAGATCATCCCATCTGAGGCCAACATTCCTTTTGAAGTCTGGAGAATCTGAAGCTTGGAGGAGCTGAACTACTCTCAGAGAACAGAGCCTCCGGGAATAAAACTTTAGAATGATCTTAAGATCATTAGCACTCTTTTTCCTCCTTGCTCAAAGAGTATCTCTTTGGAAAATCTTTGGTGGTGAAAGTTGTTAATGATCACGTATAAAATCCTAATTAATCAAAGTATGAATCCAATTCTTGATGAGCTCTTTTCATCCCCATTAGATTTGGAGTTTGCAGGAATCTGGACTATTTTAGCCCTTAACAAAAGCTGGATATGCTATAATGTTGAAGTCTGAAGCACTGGAGCTATCTTTTCATTGCATCCAATTCCTGGTGACCTTGCATGAGTCATTGTTCAACACTGAGAATTTCAAATGCAGTCAAAAAGGAGCAATGAATGCTCATCTTTTGCTACAACCTCCTCAAAAATGTCATGTGTGAGTGCTCAGTCGCTCAGTCATGTCCGACTTTTTGCAGTCCCCAAGGACTGTAACCCGCCAGGCTCCTCTGTCCATGGGATTTCCCAGGCAAGAGTACTGGAGTGGGTTGCCATTCCTTTCTTCAGGGGATCTTCCCAACCCCAGGATCGAACCTGTGTCTCCTGAATTGGCAGGCAGATTCTTCACCACCGAGCCACCTGGGAAGCCCCTCAAAAATGACATGTACCCATAATATTCAGCATTCAGTTGGTTCTCTTAAATGAGCTAGAAAAATTACATTTTGCCGGGAACAATCTTCTTGTTTCTCTGGCAGACAGATGCCTAGGAAATGCACTCTGCACTGTTGTTTATTTCTTGAGAATCTGCTGTTGTAGAAGCACAGGCACATTTACAACACCAGAGAGGGATGGATGGGAACAAAGCAGGCTACAGAAATGAACTCTGTGAGTTTCTGTTATTTATTAAAGCTCTCCAAGCATCCGTTTCTTCACCTGTATAATGAAGATAATATTTCCTGCCCATCTGACAGGATGATTATGAAAATCAAGTTCATCAGTGTATAAGCAGTTCCTACGAAGTCCCACACTGTGACAGCTACTTCTGGAAATACAGAAGTATTACTTCTTGACTTCATGGCTTTAACGGAAAAATAAAATACTTTATGTAAATGGTTAGAATCCTTACAAATACAAAATAGTAGCAGAGGTCAAGGTAGTCCACTCAAAAAGTCAATATTGGAAGGGAAGTCAGAGACTCAGCAATCTAGATGTCTCATTTTAAACAAGCTGAGTTCCAGAGAGATACAGGGCTTATGCAAGGATGTACAACTTGAGGATCAAATATTTGTTGTTAGAATATCCCAATCTTTAAGGTGTACCATGCTTAGTTGCTCAATCATGTCCGACTCTTTGCGACCCCATGGACTGAAGCCCACCAGGCTCCTCTGTCCAATGGATTCTCCAGGCAAGAGTACTGGATTGGGTTGCCATTTCTTCCTCCAGGGGATCTTTCCAACCCAGGGATCGAACCCAGGTCTCCCGCATTGCAGGCAGATTCTTTACTGTCTGAGCCACCAGGGAAGTCTTAAAGCAGATTCTTAGAGATTCAGTAAGAGCTAGTCTAATCTGCTAAAACGTAAACAGTTCCATGGGGAAAGCTGAGTCCTTTTTAGAGAAACGACTTACTCTGTTGGACTCTGTGGGTACAAGGACAGACTCGGGAGTCAGACTGATGGGTTTGGGATTCTGATTCTGTCACTTATTAACTAGTGGCCTTGGGCCTGGGTTACTTAACTTTTCTGTCCCATTTCTTCCTCTGTAACATGAAGATATCAAACTCCACAGGACCGTCGCGGCGCATCAATGAATTAATATGTAATGGCCTCAGAGCAAAATCTGGCAAATGACAAGCTCTCAGGACCTGTTATTTATTAATATATTTACATGAAGTGGAGGCTCATATGGGTTACTCCATTAGTAAGAGAGCTGCCTAGAGAAGGGGTGACTGGGGAAGACAGTCACACTAGTCCAAAGGGCAGTGTGCAGAGCAATGAATGCCCTGAATGGACTCTCCCTGAATGGACTGTCCTGGCAAACCAACCAGAGCTGCTACCTTTAGGCTATTTCTTTCCTTTCATACAAGTGTCAGCTAACATCCTGAGCATTTCAAGTGTTATGCACCAGGGTGAGGCTGAGCAGGAAACCATCCTTCTCATCAGCTCAGCTCCTGTAGCATCTCTGGTTCAATTCGAGCAGCCAGTGGTTCTCAGGGAAGAGGCAGCCCCTGTTCTGAAATAAAGGCATTGATCACCCATTATTAGCAATTCATTAGCCTCCTCTGCCTGGTTGGAACTGGCCCGGACTTTGACAGGCAAAGCCTGGAGGCGATGTTCAGTCCACACACTGATCACATGTGATTATATAAGGCTTCCTAACCTCAACAGAGCGTGACAGGCACTGCCGACCCTAGGTTAGGGTCGCTTAGGTACAATGGCCCATGTTCCAGCCTCTCTAGGTGATGGGGCTGTAAGCTAGTCAGTGAAACTGGCACCGGTGGAGAAGGAACGCGACGGCCCAGAGGTGTAGCCATCTCGAGACAAAGCTGTGTCCACGGCTAGAGGTAGTTGGGAACGCCCAGGTCTGTGCCCGGAATGGTGACCTGCCTTGAGAATTCAGCCGTCCAATCCTCTCCAGGTAAATCCCTTTGATGGAGAGCCAAGCATCCAGCTTCCTCTACATTCCAATCAGACAGCTGCCTCTTCTCACTCAGATTCCAGGCTGCCTGGCTGTCTTCAGATAATTTGACTTCCCACGTAGATTTCACCACAGGGAGAGAATGTGTTTGAAAGAGAGTGTGTCTGATCTCCTGGCCGATTCTACTTGTCGTTGTAAATTAATAAAATGGCGTTTTGATTTACACATCTGTCTCTTGTGAACTCGGTTAGTATGACTGAGGGGCCCGATAAATTGATCTTACCCCAGCGCGCTGACAAAACCAATTTTCTCAGGTTTCGAACCTGGAAAACAAAAGGGCCAGACCCTGGATGGTGTGGTTAAATCACCAAGGTAAATTCCCCTTTGAAATGTCTGGCAATGGGACAGCCAGACTTCCCTCTGCTATCAAACACATTTCTCTCCTGGACTTTAATCTTTCAAGGTGAATGCTCCCTGTTCAAGGCCCACTCAGATGATTGATTCCACGGTGATAAATGCAGGAAATGGGAAGTTTGCCCCTACTCTGAGCTGCCCAATCGATGTTTCGACAAATCTACAAAAGCACCTAACCAAAACAATTCTGACGAGCCTGTGATTTTTTGTTTTACACATGTCCCCTATTCAAAACTACTAAGTTATTATTCATCTATAACCCAAGCTTTGCCAAGACTTCTCAGACAGTACAAATTAGGTTATGTCATCTTTAAACCCAGGGGTGCTGGCTGGCTGGATGGCTTTCAGCCCCTTTCTGCTCTAGGAGGTAACTGAGGGTCAACTGTGCTCACAACCCTCTCCTTCAGCCTCTTTTTTTTTTTTTAATTTATTTTTAATTGGAGCATAATTGCTTTATAATGATGTGTTAGTTTCTGCCGTACAACCATGTGAATCAGATAGAACCAGATACATATATCCCCACCCTCTTGAGCCTCCTTCTCACTCTCCCCCCATCTCACGCCTCTAGGTCATCACAGGGCACCGAGCTGAGCTCCCTGCACTATACGCAGCTTCCCACCAGCTCTGTTTTACACGCAGTAGTGTATATACGTCAGTGCTACTCACTTCATCCCACCGCCCCCTTCCCACCCTGTGTCCGCAAGTCCGTTCTCTACGTCTGTGTCTCTATTCCTGCCCTGCAAATAGGCTCATCAGTACCATGTTTCTAGACTCCCCAGCTTCTTTTTGAATGTCGGGTGCCCACAGGTCACTTTCAGGAGAGCCCGAACTTTGCCATTACCACTGCTTTACGTGTTGCAGTAATTCAGAAGATTTCGTCTTACAAGTGTACTATTTTGGGGAGTCTGCAAAGATATTTTTTGAAGTCAAACCCATCTATAGAAGGTATGCATTTTTCCATCTTTCTTTTCAAGTCGGACAAGGCAATCTTGCATCTCATCATCAAGTCCTGGTCTTGGCACATCTGTTACCTCTTTTCAGGCAAGTTTGATCTGACGGTGCATCTAACGGCAGGAAAGTTCGTGTATCTGAAGTATTCAGATCTCTGTTGACAGATCAACAACAGCTATATCAAAATGTCCCATTATTTTCAATGGCTAGAACTGTTGGCACTCATGATGACCTCCATTCCGAAGACACTGCAGGAAACAAGTTCTTTCCTACAGGCAGCCCAGCAGCTCCTTACAAAGTGCTTCAGAGTCTCTAGGATTAGATCCGGGCACCTCTCAAGTCCAGATACTATACCTGTTCCATGTTAATAGCAGGGAAGAAACTTGAAAGCTCATTAGAAAAGAAGGGACTCAGACTCTGTAGATCATCATCCACTTGTGTTTTGGAAACTGAGGTGGCATTTAGTCATCTTGACTTGCCCAGTAATTACCTGGATTCATTCTGTTTTCTGAGTACTGTAACAGATATTCAAAGATTCTCTACCCTAATAGTCTGAAGATGGTAAATATATATATATTTCAATATTTATTTATTCTTGGCGGGGCTAGGTTTTTGTTGCTGTGCATGGACTTTCTCTAGTTTCAGTGAGCGGGGTCTTCTCTCCAGTTGCAGGGCATGGGCTTCTTGTGATGGTGGCTTCTCTTGTTGCAGAGCAAGGGCTCTAGGCACATGGGCTTCAGTACTTGCAGCATGCTGGCTCAGCAGTTGGGCACATGGGCTTTAGTAGCCCCTTGGGATGTGGAATCTTCCCTGACCAGGGATCGAACCCATGTGCCTTGTATTGGCAGGCAGATTCTTAGCCTCTGGACCACCAAGGAAGTCCTACCACCAAGGTAAATATGTTAACACAACTACTATGGAACATTATGAGATCACATCAGGAGGCAAATCTCCTCTGTACATCCCCACACCCAAAAGTATCCAATGGTCCCATTATTGCAAAAAAGTGATAACTGGATTAACCAGGAACTGTCGAAAACTATGGTGAAAAACATTAACATGAAGATCTATGGACCAATGAGTTAGATTTTAGAGACACTAAGTGTCCACATTTTAAAAGACAGCAGCTTTTACACTGAGAAATATTATCTCTCCCCTGTCATATAAAGATAGCATACGATCTTCTTACACCTTGTCAAGAGTACACACATGGTGACAGATCACAAGTACAAGGCTGATGGATGGGATGTGGAAAAATCTTTGGATGTGTGTTCATGTGTGTGTGCTTCTGCTATATATTGTACACTCAGCGTATAAAACAATACATCTATTAAAAAAACACAAGAAAAAACGAAAGCCATAACAATAACGAAGTGCCATCTATTAGAGAAAACAACAACAAAGGACCTGGAGCAAAAACCATTAGAATAAAAAGAGGTAATGTAGAAACACAATTTTTATGGCCACATCAGCCTGTGACACAGCAAACACATGCTCCCAAGTATAATAAAGCATCTGAGCAATGTAACTTTAAAATAATATTATATATTTGCATAGTAATAGATGTATATGCATTTATGTACATATATATGCTAATATATATATGTAGATGTTTATAATCTTCCCAGGGATGGGATCCTGGGTGTGGTTTTGTACTAGCTGGTCCCTGTGTTTTTAGGGAAAAAAGCAGTAGAGCATAAAGGGTAAGGTGTTCTGGACTTAAATAGATACTTTAGTCCTCAGCTCTTGGATTCACTTAAGATGAATGCTTCCAGATGACATGTTCAAAATAGGCAAATCCATTGAGACTGAAAGGATATTAATGGTTGCCAGGGTGACAAGGGAATGGGGGTGACTGCTCATGGGTATGAGATTTCTTGAGGTGGTGAGAATGTTCTAAAATTGCATAGTCATTATGGTTGCATATTCTTATTAATATATACCAAGACCATTAAATTGTGTACTTTAAAAGGGCGAGTCTAGCATGGGGATTATATCTTAAGAAAACTATTATTCCTTGATCACTGACATATATACACTACCACATGTAAAAGAGATAGCTAGTGGGAAGCTGCTATATAGTACAGAGAGCTCAGCTGGGTGCTCTGTGATGACCTAGAGGAGTGAGACAAGGGATGGGAGAGAGGTGTAAGAGGGAGGGAGTATATATATACACATATATTACTTCATTGTACAGCAGAAATGGCTTCCCAGGTAGAGCTAGTGGTAAAGAACCTGCCTGCCAATGCAGGAGATATATGAGATGCAGGTTCGATCCCCGGATAGGAAAAATGCCCTGGAGGAGGGCATGGCAACTACTCCAGTATTCTTGCCTAGAGAATCCCATGGATGTGGGAGCCTGGTGGGCTATGGTCCATAGGGTTGCAAAGAGCTGGACATAACTGAAGTGACTTAGCACGCATGCATGCATGGCAGAAATTAACACAGCACAGTGAAGCGATTATACCCCAATTTAAAAAAAAAAAGAAGAAAGCTATTAAAGACATGGGCTTGAGGGAAAAAAAAGGAATGCTTAATCTTCTTGAGCTTCAGCCTCCACAGCTGTGAAATGGGATGATAGTGACAGCTGATTGTGACGATGAATATAAAGTGCTGAGCCCAGCATCTCCTTCACTCACCTTCAGCCATGTCATCCCATCCTAGCCTTCCTCTGCCAGTGACCAGCACTCAGGCCCCTCCGCTGACAGAGGAAGGGAGTTGTCTCACGAACAGTTCATACCAGCATTACAAAACTTCACTGGTTTTTGTAACTGAGGTTTCTACTGTGTTGTGGCACTGATCCACTCTGTGGATGCCCTTTCTATAGGGCATGGGAGAGAGAAAAGAAAACGGCAACACTCCCTAGGCTCTGGTGACAAACTTTTCACTTCTACGTCTCAGACCATAGAGTTACGGACAGAGCTTCCAGGAAGGTTATTTAAACGCCGGGGCTCATTGGTATTGTTAGATGTCTGCACGTGGCAGCACAGCCTTGCTCCAAGATCAGTCCCCCATCAGAGAGATTGGTGAGCGTCCAGCCCACATGCCTGATGCTGCTCTCTCTTACGGTACTTTTATTTAACTGTCTAGTTCCACCCAGCAATCTGAAGTGACTTGCCAACATGCCAATCCACTAAATGTGTCTATATTTATGCATAAATCCCACCCGGGTGTCCCAGGAAGTGCTAGTGGTAAAGAACTTGCCTGCCAATGCAGGAGACATAATAGACACGGGTTCGACCCCTGGATTGGGAAGATCCCTTGAAGGAGGGCATGGCAATCCACTCCAGTACTCTTGCCTGGAGAATCCCATGGACAGAGGAGCCTGGCGGGTTACAGTCCATGGGGTCGCAGAGAGTCGGACACGACTGAAGCGACTTAGCACATGTACCTAAATCCCAGTTTGGAGACACTTCACATTGTTCCCCATAGAGCTTCTGGCCACAGGTGGCTCATGGCCAATGTTGCCTAACTTCATGCTCTGTCATAACTGTATCTCAATTTTAACCTAGCTGGGACCCCTGAGTATGCAATCTTCCACAGAAAATAGATTTTCTCTTTTTGACAGATCCATGGAATATTTACCAAATAATCATATGGTCAGGCTTCCCTGGTGGTTCAAATGGTAAAGAATCTGCCTGCAATGCAGGAGATGTGAGTTCGATCCCTGCGTCAGGAAGATCCCCTGGAGCAGGGAGTGACAACCCACTCCAGTATTCTTGCCTGGAGAATCCCCATGGACAGAGGAGCCTGGAGGGTCAGAAATGAAGAAAATTTCAATAAATTAAAGAACAGAAATTCAATAGGCCACATTCCCTAGCCACAGTGCAGTAAAGCTAAAAGCAATTTACTTAAATTATAAACCATAAAACCCCTAACCATTTAGAATTCTTTTAAGTCTCCTAATAACCATGAGATCAAAGAGGAAATCAGTAATACAAAAATATATCATTTAGAAAATAATGGGAGTACTGAATACGTATCAAATCATGAAATGAGGCCAAGCAGAATTTAGAAGTAAATTTATAAATGTCAATTGTTTAAATAAAAATGAAAAACACATGCTAGGCTATAAAGGAAAGATTTCTGAGAAAAAAAAAAAATGGTCCCAAGGAAGGAAATAATGAAGTTAAGAGCAAAAAGAATATCATCTTCCTTATAATGAGTACCTACAATGTGTCAAGTTCTTTTCCATTTTCTAATCTCTCCAAAATTACAAACTGGTATCCTTAGGGGGTTGGTTCCAGGACGTGGGTACCAAAATCCCTTATATAAAGCCTCTTATATAAAATGGCTCAGTATTGGCATATCACCTATACACATCCTGTTATATACTTAGATCACATTTATTTTACTTATAATATCTAATATATTTATAATATATCATAAAATATACTTTTACTATCTACTATAATATAAATGTTATATAAATAGTTGCTGGCATATGGCAAATTCTAAGTTTTGTTTTTTGGAATTTATGGAGTTTTTTTTAATATTTTTGATCAGAGTTTGGTTGAATCCACAGATGTGGAACCCGCAGATACAAGAGGGAAGATTTTTATTATTATTTCAATTTGTAAATGAGGCTACTGAGTATCAGAAAAGATGAGGAATTTGTCTGAGGCTTCACAGCACTTAAGTTGTGAAAGCAATTTGAGTTTGGGTCTGTCTCACTCCAAACATTGCCCTGCTTCTGCTGTATTCCATCCACTGATATGTGTTTTCTTTAACATATCTCATTCATATAAACATACACTTAAAAAGAGACTACATGCTGGGTCATGGGGAAAAAATTATATAATGGATAAGCCTCAGAAAGACTTAATGGACAAAAAAGATAACAATATATCATATGAGATGCAGAGGTTTTAAAATAAAAGCTATACTCTATACAAATACATAATACTAGGCTTTCTATCAGATAGGAAAAAACTAAAACTTTAACAATATACTTTTTTGGCTAAGACTGGGGAAATAGGTGCTCTCTCTCTCTTGCTCCTACATTGCTGGAAGAAATGCAAAAATGCAAAAATGGTAAACCAATGGAGGGGAACTTAGCAATACATACCAAAATGCCATATTTATCCACCTTTTAATCAGTCCCACGATCTCACTTTATAAACTCATCCTGAAGTTACACCTACAACAACACAAAAATACACAAGCATAATGTTATTCATTGTTTGTAAAGGCAAATTATTGGCAATTACTTAAATGCCCAAGCATAGCAAGTTGGTTAATACTATGGAACATGCATAGAGAGGAATACTATGTAGCTGGACAAAAGACTTGGGAAGATCTTTATTAACTTACATGGAATGATTTCCAGGATGTGTTGTTAAATTAAAAAAAACAAGATGCAAAAGATTTTATATGATACAGTCAGTATCTTTTTGTGTAAGAAATGAGGGAAAATCATAAAACATACATAAATCTGAAATTCTGGGGATAAAATCACCAAAAAGATGAATCACAGGGCAGTGAAACTTGTTACTTACAAGGGATAGTGGAATGGAGTAGAAAGGCTAAAGAAGGGCAAACATCACTGAGTATCAGTACAAACTCATCATTTCAAATATAAAAATGCATATATTTCTTAGTGTGCTCAGTCGAGTAAGACCCTTTGCAATCTCATGGACTGTAGCCCACCAGGTTCCTCTGTCTATGGGATTTTCTAGGCAAGAATATTGGAGTGGGTTGCCATTTCCTTCTCCAGTATTTCCTGGTACTGTCTGCTAAGAGGACCTAAAAGCGATCCACACATCTAGTGGCCAGATATTGGTTTAAATGCCAACCCTGCTTTGAAGGGGTTCCCATTGGCTAAATCTGGGATAATTTGAGCATCAGAATAAATAAGAACCATACTGGATAATAATCTACTGTTTAAAACTGGAATCATGAGTCCATACTGATGGTATTGATTAACTAGAGAGATAGTGAATATTAAATAGAAGGCTTCCCTGGTGGCTCGGTGGAAAAAAATCTGTCTGCCAATGCAGGAGACATGGGTTCAATTCCTGATCCGGGAGGATCCCACGTCCCATGGAGCAACTAAGCCTGCGCACCACTACTATTGAACTGGTGCTTAGAGGCCATGCTCCACAACAGAAGAAGCCACCGCAATGCGAAGCTAGCACACTGTAGCTGGAGAGGAGCCCCCGCTCACCACAACCAGAGAAAAGCCCACACAGAATGAAGACTCAGCGCAGCCAAATCAATAAACTTTCCAAGATGTTAAGTAGGTAGGTAGTCGGTATCTATCCATCCATCTACCTACCTATCTATCTATCTATCTATATGGGGCTTCCCTTATGGCTCATATGGTAAAGAATCTGCCCGCAATGGAGGAGAATTAGGTTCGATCCCTAGATTGGGAGGATTCCCTGGAGAAGGAAATGGCAACCCACTCCAGTATTCTTGCCTGGAGAATTCTATGGATGGAGGAGCCTGGCAGGTTACAGTCCATGGGGTGGCAAGGAGTTGGACATGGACATGACTGAGTGACTTTCACTTTCAGGAATATATTCAGGAATATATTATGGCTGGATTAAGGCTGGGTTAAGGGCTTTCCCCTCTTTATTCTCATTCTCATTCACTTTGGACAATTCTCTTAAAGTGAAACACAAGACTGCATATCCTTATTCTCATCTTCATCTTTGACCAGATAAATCTCTTCTCCTGCTGACACTTTTATATGTTGTTTTATTGTACAGTTTTATTTTGAGGTTGGTAACAAATGAAAATTTTTCTTCCCAGTTGAAGTATTATAAAAAAGAGAGAGAGAGAAACTAGAAGTGATGGTAAGTGAACACCCTCACCCAGGATTAGGCAAAGGAGAGGGCAGGCTGGTGGGGATGTTGCACTAGGAGAGCCGGTGATTTCCTGGAGACCTCCAGACTGCAGCGGTGGCATGGAGGAGGGTGTGAGCCCAAGGCTAGAGGAGACCCCGGTCTTCACAAGCAGCTCTTCTGTTGTTAGGGCTTTACCACTTCCTGGACTGTACCCAGGTTCATCGGGGGTCCCGTTGAGTAGGCAGACCCCAGAGCTCACCAATTCAGCTCCACAATTCATTCTGACCCAGAGACCATCCTCTCTCTTCTCCCTAACAAAGCCCTACAATGATAATTATAATGATTTTTCCCCCCATTCTTCCTGGACTCATTTCCATTTAGTTAAAAATGCACTTCCCCAATGATTCATTTATCAGCCTGCTCCTGCATTTAATCATGCCTTCCCCATCACCCCTCCCAATGACGTGAAATTGTTATCAAACAGCACCCAGACCTCTCATACTCCCAAATGGTTGCATGGCCCTCACTCCATCTCCTTAAGTTATAGCATTAATTAAACTGTGCTTTAATTAAGTAAGCCCTATCCTCCTCTTATAACAGTCCCATTCAGGCAATTTCCTTCAAGTAATTTCCTTCATTTCGATATTATGACTCACACCTACTGGGGTTAGAGGCATATATGTACTGGCACAGGATGAGATTTTATGTTGTCTTTGGATGTTGATTAATTACCCTGGCAACCTGTGTAATTTCTACAGCTCTATAAAACCTCGTTCCTTATTTTCTTCCTCCCAAACCTCTTCTGGGGAAATAGAAAAGCAAGGCCTTCTGCTGTGTTCCACCTGAAATGCAGTCAGCACACAAACCTCCAGACCTAGGGAAGAATTGATATTTACAGCCCTTGCTACTATGCACATCAGAAAACACAACAGACTGGAGGGTACCAGTTCTGAGTGCATACGGGAAGCACCATATTGTGGAATTCCTCAGATCCCTATTAAGTTACAGAAAACATGAAGCCATCAGTATAATTCTGCCCTATGTCAGCACTGGAAACAGTAAGTGCTGGTATATATTTCAGACCTGAGTGTTCTAGCCAACACCATCAGGAGGCCCTTTTGCTCTGAGCTTCCTATCTCTGGAGGTTAATACAGTGGATCCCAGGCCCCAGTTAAATTCCTGCCTCACAACTGGGAGTCCAGCTGGGCATTTCTGCCCCAGTTTATTGGAGACCCACTCCAGTAACTCCAGGGCACAAGAGGACCAACCATCCTGGTTTAGCTGGGACTAACGGGTTTTCTAGGACCTGGGACTTTCAGTACAAGAATCAGAAGAGTCCCAGGTAAGGTGGCACAGTGGGTTACCCTGAGGGCAGGTCCCTAAGGGAAGGAGCTCTGTTCTAAGGGACTGTGTCCAAAGCAGCCAAGTAGCTTCAGCTAAATTTGAATGGTTATCCACACTGAAATATATTAAACCATTAGGAACTTTGATCCTGTAGTTGGACCCCAATTACAGAAAACTGGTTTTTTTCCATTTGAAGAATGGATATTCCTTAAGCAAATAGCATCATCTCTTTTCTCAGTGGCCAGCCCATTCTGACTGAAGGACTGGCAGTAATGAGGTAAGATACCTGTTCCTGGTACCCCAGAGGAGAACTGGAAAGGTTTACACGAGGGTTGAGAGGGTCTATATTTGAGGTTATGGGGACAACACAGAGCTCTAAATCCAAGAGGACCCAGCAGGGCTGATCAAAAAAGAGACTTAGAATCCAAGATGACCACACTGGATCTACAAATCTCAAATTTAATTATAAAGAATTACTATGGGTACTTGTTATGTAATAATAGTAATAGCCAGCATATATGAAGCCTGACTGGGCTGCCCTGGTGGTGCAGTGGTAAAGAAGCCACCTGCCAACCAGGAGACCCAGGTTTGATCCCTGGGTCAGGAAGATCCTCTGGAATGGGAAGTGGCAACCCACTCCAGTACTCTTGCCTGGGAAATCCCATGGACAGTGGAGCCTGGTGGAGCTATGGCCATGGGGTCACAAGAGAATTGGACATGACTTAGCAACTAAACAACAACAAATGGCAGCCTGATTATGTACCTAGAACTGTTCCAGACACTTTAAATGGATTTACTCATTCAATCCACTCTATGAGGTGAATATTAAGGTTGTTATCACCATTTGACACATGAGACAGAGGAAGGTTAAGTAAATTTACCCCAAGATCACACAAATATTACGTGAAGGGGCAGGTCATCACCAAAGCTTGTGTTGTTAGTCATCGCTATACTCTTTCTCATGGGCTATTCTCCTTGTGTTAAAATATACCAGGATCCATCCTTACATAATGAATTTGGGGTGAGATCCAGGGATCTGCATTTAAACAATAGCTTAAATGATTCTGATGCAGGGAGAGGCAGTATCTCAGGGATGTAAGCACATCTTCAACCCAACAGGGTCTGCAAGAGCCCAGGATTCAATACCAGACATTCTGGATTTCTAGCAGCAGTTCCAGTTCTGAGCCCCACAGCTGATCTGCCCACTCTGGTGATGGACATTTCTATCCCCTTCAAGCCTGACGTGTGCATGGGGGCAGGACTACAGTGAATGATCTCAGCTAGGGCTGGCAGAGGCAGAGCTCACAGCTTCATTCAGCAGGCCATCTTCATTTTGCTTGGGGAGGAGGAATAGCAAGGCCATCACACTAAAGTGCACTGCTGAGTGTGAGCTGCCCAACTGCCTAACGTGACCCCGGACCATGACTTTCAACCCTTGGGGAGGATGTGGTTGTCTGAGCTGAAAAGTGGTGACATGCATGAACTGTCTGAATCCTAAGAAAGAAATGCTGGCATGCTTGGCATGGTTTCCAGTGAAACAAAGAACCCAGCATCAAAGCCCACCAGTTAGGCCAGATTATGCAGTCTGAATAGTCCTACCTGGGGAAAAAAACCACAAAACTGTGAGACACTCTTTCTGTCTTCCTGGGAAGATCTAAAGGTCTCAGGAAAAGGGATGCTCTGCTTCTTGCTTTAAACAAACGATTCTCACTCCCTGCGTCTTCCCCAGCACCAGCATTTGCAAGTCAAGAAGAGCACCCTGGGGCCACTGTGGTTTTACTGATCCATCCTGGCACCCTGGCTGTGTGTGTTACACTAGCTTGGGCAAAGGCCTCCTTTGCTATGGATATTGCTAGAAGTACAGCTCGAAGCCTGTTTTCTTCCCCAGCAGTCATCACAGTATACGTTTCAGCTCCTCTTTACTATGCCTGTGTTCTGGAAGCTGAACGTCTCCAGTCGAGGAGAGCAGAGCTTGTTATTTTCCCCCAGTCGACTCTTGAGCAATCACCTTAGAGAACTGATGGAAATCGCATCAGCTTTTGCTTCTTTTCTCCTACCCTTGCTAGTGGAGACTTTTAGAGAACATGGCCACCCCCAGACAGACTGCTGCTCCTGATCAAAACTCCCCAGATCCTCTGGGCAGGGTGTGCACCTGCCAGCCAGCCGTTCGTAGAAAGTGAGAAAATGAAGCAGAATTAGCATCATATCCACATTCTTTTTTCTCCTAACAGGCTCAGCAGCTGGCTCTTCCCGCTGGGCAATTTTTTCCCTTTTTCTTTGTGATTTGCCAAAGGGGAAAAAAAAGACAGAAAGAAAAGGAAGAACAATTAGGAACATCATTTTAAGGTGTGTGCGCCTGGTGGAGCCCTTTTAAGTGACATTCTGAAGCCCTGGATCTCTGCAATCCCTGTGCCCCAGGCTGGTCTGGCCCAGATTTCTTGTTTCAATGACATCCATCCTTCAGCTTCTTCATTGTGTTCTGGTCTCTTCTCAAATGACAATACCCAGGGGATAAAACACTGCCCTTCTTTTTTCTTTTTGTCTTTATTTTAAGAGCAATTCCCTTAGTCCTTTTTTTTTTTTAGCCATGGAAAGGAACTCCTGTTCTCATCAATGGCTCTGCTGGACGAAGCCTAACCACAGGCAGCTATGTGGACAGATCTCAAAGCTGGCAGTCTGAAATATTTTACCCATTATAGGTAAAAGTGAAAGTGTTAGTCGCTCAGTTATGCCTGACTCTGCAACCATATGGACTGTAGCCCACCAGGCTCCTCTACCCATGGGATTTTCCAGGCAAGAATACTGGACTGGTTGCCATTTTCTTCTCCAGGGGATTTTCCTGACCCAGGAATCAAACCCTGGTCTCCTGCGCTGCAGGCAGATTCCTTACCGTCTGAGCCACCAGGGAAGCCCCAACTAAAAATACTCATTCTGAGGAAACCTGAACTTTCATACAAATTATGAAAATGTTTAAAGAGATTCTTAACAAAAAGGATCCTCCCAAGATTGATTCTTGTAGGTAACTGCTTACAGATTATTTACTATCATTAAAGATTGGTGGAAAATTCACTGGAGAAGAAAAATTAACTTGGAGTGAAATTTAAAGTCATCTGTCTGAATCATAAAAAAAAATTAAATCTCTCAGAAATGTAAATAAACCTTTGGGTTATAATAAAAACCTGTGCTGAAACAGCATTTTGTATACAAAATTTAAGCCATATTTTTGTTTTTTAAAAGCTTGATTCTAATGGAATTTGATTAATCAAATGATTAAATCAAAGGCTCATTTGTAAGTACAAGCAACAAACTAGTGTGACCATCTTATTACTTTCAAATGAAGACGTAAATGCAAATTAGCTCATTATCAGGCGGAAGGAGAAAAGAAGGCTCTCTGTTTGGCAAAAGGCAGCTACAGAAAGAACCATGCAAGAGTTCCATTTTTTTTTCTCCTAAACTCCTTGATAATCTAATAAATGAAAAATAGTACTTTATTGTTCTAATATGTATTTCTCCATCCATGACAGAAACAAATATTTTCATGTGTTTATAGTCCTTCAGATTTTCTCCTTTGTCAGTAGTCTTAAATTATTATTATGATTGTCTTTTTAAACTTGTTTATAGGAGTCATTTCTATACTGTAGGTCTATGCTGTCCATTGCAGTAGTTACAAACCACATGTGACTATTGAACACCTGTGGTTAATTTGAATTGAGATATGCTCTAAGTGTAAAATAGACACTGGGTTTCAAAAACCTAGGACAAAAAAACCCTGGATCTGAATGAAGTGAAAAACACCAAAACATAGAAAAAGATTCAACTATATACCATCTATAAGATATTCTCTTTAGATTTAAGGACACACATAGGTTAAAAATGAAAGGATAGAAAAAGGCATTGAGCACATGTTAACCAAAAGAGAGCAGGGGTAGTCATACTTCAACAAATAGAATATATCAGAAACTGTCACAAGAGACAAAGAAGGACATTATATAATGACAGGATCAGTTCACCTGGAAGAGATAACAATTAGAAATATATACATATACATATATATATATATATATGTCTATATCAGATCACTGAAATATAGGAAGCAAACACTGACAGAGGGAGAAAAAGGCAGCAACACAAAAATAGTAGGGTATTTCAACACCCCCACTTTCCATAATGTATAAAACGTTCATACAGAAGATCAATAAGGAAACAGAGAACAACACTATACTGAATAGACCTAACAGACATATATAGAAAAAGCAATCCTAAAATTCATATGAAATCATAAAAGACCTCAAATAGCCAAAACAACCTCGAAAAGGAAGGACAAAGCTGGAATCCTAATGCTTCCTGACTTCAGAATATATTACAGAGCTACAGTAATCAGAGCATATGGTACTAACATAAAATAGAGATATAGAACCATGAAACAGAATAGACAGCCCAGAGATAAACCCATACGTATACGATCAAATGATCTTCAACAAGGATGCAAAGACAATATAATGAGGAAAGGATAATCTCTTCAACAAATGGTGTTGGGAAAACTGAATGTCCACATGTAAAAGAATGAAATTGGATCCTTAGACCATACCAAAAATCAACTCAAACGAATTAAGAACTTAAACATAAGACCTGAAGCTATAAAACTCCTGAAATAAAACAAAGGGATACATTTTCCTAATCCTGTTCTTTGGTATGATTCTTTGATATGGCAGCAAAACCGGAGAGAGAGAGAGAAACAGAGAGACGGAGGGAAGGAGGGAGGGAGGGAGAGAGGCTACACCAGACTGAAAACTTCTGTGCATCAAAGGAAACAACAACAGAGGGAAAATGCAAGGCAACCTACAGGGTGGGGAAAAAGTGCTTGTAGATCGTATACCAGATAAGGGGTTAGTAGTCAAAATACAGAAGGAATTTCTTCAGTTCAATAGCAAAAAAACAAATAAGCTGATTTTAAAAGTGGGCAAAAGACTTGATTAGACATTTCTCCAAAGGAGACATACAAATTGACCAACAGGTATGTGAAAAGATGCTTAATATCACTAATCATCAGGGAAATGTAAATCAAAACCATAAGAGATATCACCACACATTGGTTAAAATGTCCATTCATCCAAACAAACAAACACACAAACTCAACCTGAAAATAACAAGTGTTTGGAAATTGGAACTCCTGTGCACTGTTGCTGGGAATGTAAATTGGTACAACCACCAGGGAAAACAACATGAAGATTTCTCAAAATATTAAATGCAGAAATTCCATTTGATCCCACCTCTGGGTATTAATAAAAAAATTGAAAACAGGATCTTGAAGACATAGATACTTGCATTCCAGAGCTCACTGCAGAATTAGTGTATTTAAGAGGTGGAAACAAGCTAAATGTCCATCGATAGAAGCAAACTGTTTGCTTCTAAATTAAATATTATTCAGCCTTTTTAAAAAGGGAACTCCTGTCATCTTACAGCATGGATGAATCCTGAGAACATTATGCTAAATGAAATAAGCCAGTCACAGAAGAACGAATACTGCATGATTCTATTTATATGAGGTATCTAAAGTAGTCAAACTCACAGAAGCAGAAAGTGGAATAGAAGTTGCCAGGGGCTGGAAGGAGAGGGAAATGAGGAGTTACTGCTCAATGAATACAGCGTTTCCATCATGCAAGATAAAATTTTTGATTGATATAGTCAAATTTTTAAAGATCGCTTTAGGGCTTATGCTTTTAGTATTATTCCCTGTATTCACCTTTATAACAATATTCTATATTTTATCCCAATAGTCTTAATTTTATTTTTTCTCTTATTTAAACGTTATTTCAACTGGAATCGTGTGTGTGTGTGTGTGTGTGTGTGTGTATGTGATATGAGGTTTGGCTGACATTTTTTTTAGTTTTGAAGACCAGTTGTCCCTATATCATTTATTAAACAATGCATCCTTTCCTCCATTAATTGTAAAACCATCTCTATGCTAAATCAGGTTTCTGTGGTATGCAGGGATGTATTTCTAAGCTCTTTATTTTCTATCACTGATCTATCTATTACCCCTATGCCACACTGTTTCAATTGCTATGGCTTCATACTATATCTTATCTCCTGTAAGAAACTCCCTGCCAACCCTCCTTGTTCCTTATTATCAGTTGCTGTTAGAACTTTCCAGTTTCAAGGTTGGCTCCTCTGAAGCCCTGCAGAGGATATGTGCTGAACAGTCAGGCAGCTGACTGTCCTCTGGACCCTCCCCAAGTGAAAAATCAGCCAAAGATTTGTCTTTACAGTCAAATCAATAAAATGACAATAATGAACACATCTGTATTATGAAGCATGGAATGATATGATTACGATGATGTTGATGACATCTCTCATTTGCATAGTAAATATAGTATAAAATGGAATCTTATACATTTCATCTCACTTGATTTCTACAGCAATTGTGTTGACAAGATATGAATTATTATCCCCATTTCATAGGTGAGAAAATGGAACTCATACAGACTGAGTAAAATCATGGAGTACACATAGGATTCAGAAATGTTGACCCATTACTTTTCCCAGTGTATTTTGGAACCCATTAATAAAAATGTAAATGATTTCCATTGGAAAATACCATCATAACCCTCTTCGGTGACTTGAATAATATGACATACACACACTTCAACTGACAGCTGTATTCCTGAATTCCCCCGTGTGTTCAGTTCAATTCAATTAAATCCAGAAAACATTTGTTTTCTTCTCTTCTCCCAGTTACATCATTTTCTTATGGAAGTGATACCTTGGAGATGTCCAGTCCTGATGTTTTTACATTCTTATTATCTGACGCTTTTCTTGGCTTCCTCAAACACATCTGGGGCTAACAGCAGCACTTACTTTATCCAAATATGCTTGATGTACCCAACTCTCTACCAGTTGGGGAAGGAAGGAATGTTTAAGGCTATAAAATAGCCTTAAACTACTAATGTTAAATTCACTACTCTATATTAGTGCCAGCAACATTCTCATGCCCAAATATCCAAGAACCCCAGAGTTACATGTTCAACTGGGCATAAAATACATCAGTCAGGTTTATATTTGACTGTAAGTAACAGAAAATTTTACTACAATGATGTAGGCAAACAGAGGTTGACTTTTTCTTTTTTCACATTCCAAGACATCTTGAGTAAGGCAGGCAGGTCTAGACAGACACTGAAAGATGCCATCAAGGAACCAGGCTGTTTCTGCCATTCTGCTCCACCTGCTGGTCACAAGATGGCTGCTGCATCTACAAGCATCATGCCCACACTCTAGAGGAAATACAAAGCATCATTAGCCATCTCTTTTGTTTTTTATTTGTTTTTGTTTTTTTGATAAAAATAATCTTTCCTAGAAATTTCCTATAATTCCCTTTAGGTTTCAAGATTTCATAAGCCAGAGTTAGTTTAACTGGCAGCTCTTCTCAGCAAGAAATGCAAAAATTGGGGAAATTGGGGCAGAGGTTTGTCATGACTGATCATGATCAGATACAATCCATCACCTAAGGCTGGACTCATGGCTTCTCTAAACAAAACCAAGGTTTGTTTATAGTAATGGAGGTGGCCCCACATGAATCAAACATTATGTGGTGATGGTAATAGAGACCCAAATCCAAAGAAATGAGGAAAAGAAGGGAGGTAGCCCCACTCCCAAATGTGGGATGAGAAGGTTGCTTTTACCTATTCTTGAACCGAGTCAAATAGAGAAAAGATTTCAAAACTTTGATTTGGTCAATAAGAACACTTTTGGGCATGCCCATATTTTTTCTTTTTCTTTTAATATTTTAGTTAATTTATTTATTTGGCTGTGTTGGGTGTTAGTTATGTCATGCAGGATCTTTTCAACGTGGTGCACAGACTCTCTAATTGTGGCCCACAGGCTCAGAAGTTATGGCATCATGATACTTAGCTGCACCAAGGCTCATGGATCTTAGTTCCCCTACCAGGGATCAAACCCATGTCCCCTGTATTGCAAGGCAGATTCTCTACCACTGAACAACCAGGGAAGTTCCTGTGTAAGCCCATATTTTAAAAATAGATTTTATTGTCTGTAAAAAGCTTTGGAACCCTAAAATCTCACAAGGCACAGAGGACTACAATGGGGCTTATCCCAGACAGGATGCGTTCTGAAGAGCAATAGACCCGGCCTAGGATGGCAGCGCCAGCCAGCATCATGCTACCAAGAGGCTTATGATGATTCAAATTACTAAAATGTCTGGGAGTCACTTTCATTATCTTTACTGACTATTAATTTTAGTGGCAAAATGAAATAATTAAGCAACAGGAAGTCTGGAGCACATAGCTCTCCCATTACTGATGAAAGAAAATCAGTGGTGCAAAGAGAAATTTAAGAAGTCTAGGGTTCTTTCATATGAACCAAGGTGGTGTGGAACTAAGACTATGGTGAGAAAAATGCTGAGTCACTGAATTCATTAGCAAGGTTAACGTTCCATATGGCATTCAAGCTATTGCTTTACAAATTATTTAAGATAATTAATAGAAAATGTGCTACAACAATGAGCAGCATTTTAGTAGCTTCTTTGCCAATATGCATTACAAACAGCACTAATTTAATATTCCCATTTTTTTGTTTGCTTGTTCTGCTCCTTGAAAAGTACTTTGCCAGGAGTTTGTCTATATTTAACATCATCGCCTGTTGACTTTGTCAAAGTTAACAGAACTGTAATTTGCCTCTCAGTCACTGTCTTAGAGAACACTAAAATGGGAAGATTCCCACCAGTG
Source organism: Cervus elaphus (assembly GCF_910594005.1). NCBI lineage: Eukaryota > Metazoa > Chordata > Mammalia > Artiodactyla > Cervidae > Cervus > Cervus elaphus. The sequence continues at coordinate 32,755,297 of NC_057846.1, forward strand.
TTTTTCAATTGAGAAACGGTTACAATTTTGGTCAGACTATGCATTCTTGTGGTGGGGGACTGACTCCCATATTGCATGGAATTTTTATCATCCCTGGTCTCAGGACACTAAATGCCAATGTCATTTGGATGACCCCATACACTCCCACTCATTCCCAAAGATCCCCTAAGAACACAGTTAAGCCACAAACTGAGATCCAGGGGGCATCTTAAATTTACAGAGTCCAAAGTAAGATGCACAGGAGCCCAGATCATATATTGATTAGTGGTAGTCACGGTAACTGGAACCCAGGACTAGAACTCTGACTCTGGGGAGCTTCACACAACAACAGGCTTTTTCTGCCATCTAAAAGAAAGTTAATGTTCTCTTTTGTGCATAATAGCTATTTAATAATATTTGCTGAATAACTGAGAATCCAATTTCATCAAAGCCAATGCTATTCATTAACTGGTGGTCATCTATGAAAAATGGCATCCTTAATAAATAAATAAGGAAAGGTATTTTGCATTTGGGCTCCAGCCAAATATTAACTGCAGAGGCTTTGCATTGCCTACAGGGTCAGACAAAGAGCAAGAACAAGGTTGTTGTATATAGAAGTTTGATGCCAAGGCAAAGTCAGTGATTCTATAAGCAAGGCAGTTGGGGGTCCAGAGAAACATTTTGTGCAATACCATGTATATGGACTCTGAGAAAAGGATTCAGAGATATTTTCAGGAATACTTTCCCTGAAATTATTTTCAGGGAAAATACTTTACCTTTCGCCAAATAAATTTTTATTTCTTAATATTTCACTTCCTTGACCTGGCCTTCCACCTTTATCATTAAAATGAACGCTAAATACTTTCCTTCACTAAATACTTAACAGTATTCTTTTTGCCTTTGGGAATACCAGATCACCTTACCTGCCTCCTGAGAAATGTGTATGCAGGTCAAGAAACAACACTTAGAACTGGACATGGAACAACAGACCGGTTCCAAATTGGGAAAGGAGTATGCCAAGGTTGTATATTGTCACTCTGCTTATTTAACTTGTATGCAGAGTATATCATGAGAAATGCTGGGCTGGATGAAGCACAAGCTGGAATCAAGATTGCCAGGAGAAATATCAATAACCTCAGATATACAGATGACACCACCCTTATGGCAGAAAGTGAAGAAGAACTAAAGAGCCTCTTGATGAAAGTGAAAGAGGAGAGTGAAAAAGTTGGCTTAAATCTCAACATTCAGAAAACTAAGATCATGGCATCCAGTGCCATCACTTCATGGCAAATAGATGGGGAAACAATGGAAACAGTGAGAGACTTTATTTTTTGGGGCTCCAAAATCACTGCAGATGGTGACTGCAGCCATGAAATTAAAAGATGCTTGATCCTTGGAAGAAAAACTATGACAAACCTAGACAGTGTATTAAAAAACAGAGACGTTACTTTGCCAACAAAGGTCCATCTAGTCAAAGCTATGGTTTTTCCAGTAGTCATGTATGGATGTGAGAGTTGGACTATAAAGAAAGCTGAGTGCCGAAGAATTGATGCTTTTGAACTGTGGTGCTGGAGAAGACTCTTGAGAGAGTCCCTTGGCCTAAGGAGATCCAACCAGTCCATCCTAAAGGAAATCAGTCCTGAATATTCATTGGAAAGACTGATGCTGAAGCTGAAACTCCAATGCTTTGGCCACCTGAAGTGAAGAACTAACTCACTGGAAAAGATGCTGATGCTGGGAAAGATTGAAGGCAGGAGGAGAAGGGGACAACAGAGGATGAGACGGTTGGATGGCATCACCGACTCAATGGACATGAGTTTGAGCAAGGTTAGGGAGTTGGTGATGGACAGGGAAGCCTGGTGTGCTTTAGTCCTTGGGGCTGTAAGGAGTTGGACACAACTCAGCAACTGAACTGATTCTTTTTGCTCTCCTTGCTGGTCACAAAAGTACACATTCTATTTATCACTTAGTCATTCCACAAAAGTGGGTGCAAGAATAGCCACAATGTGACAGGCATTATGCTCAATGTTAGAATACAGCTGAAATATGTAGGTTGCAGAAACGTTAGAACAGATGAGCGGCTTTGGAAAACCAGGTTCACATTCCAACGAGGCCACTTGAAAGCTCCTTAGCTTGCTCATATTACAACTCTGAGCCTCAGTTTTCTCATTTCTAAAAGTGAAAAAACACCTATGCTCTAGGTTAGTATAGGAATTGAATATAAATTATGTGAAAATTCTAAGCACATTGCCTGGGACATAAGTTTCTTTTTGCTTCTGAACGTTTTGTCACTTTAATGTTATTTGTCACTCTAACAGGGACAGTGACGTTTTGTCACTGTAATTTTGCCACTGCCCTCAGCTAAGACTTTGAGTGAGCTGCAAAAACACACGGCTTCCTCATCTGTCAAGTGCTTATCAACAGGTTAACAAGGGGATTCATTCACAGGGATATTATGAGGTTTGAGAGACTTGACAGAAAAGAAGAAATTCACATGGATCTTAATCTAATTTTTAAACTTAATTGAAATTTTAAGTGCACCTAGTAATATATTTAACTTATTTCAGATTCACAGCATTGAGTATAGAATCAGAATATCTGATAATGGTATATGCTTTGCATTAATTTTAAAGAACTAATTCTTACATACTTTGGGCTAAAATGATTATATTCTCATAAAGCTACTTATATCACTACCACCTTTAATCACACATAGAAAGAGTTCTCTTGTTTTTTTATAATAAGCCCCCAAATATACATATATATATATATATATATCTCAATTCTGTTTTAAGACTCTATGATATCACAGTGATCAATATAATTATCCTGTAGTGAATGCAAATATTACTGATCCCATATCTAATAGCAGGCCTGACTCAGGTTATGAAGGATCAATTCTTCCCACTTAGTGCGGCTAACTCCTATTTGTGAGTGAGTGAAGTCACTCAGTCGTGTCCAACTCTTTGCAACCCCATGGACTGCAGTCCACCAGACTCTCCGTCCACGGGATTTTCCAGGCAAGAGTACTGGAGTGGGTTGCCATTTCCTTCTCCAGGGGATCTTCCTGACCCAGGGATCGAACCCGGGGCTCCCAAATTGTAGGCAGACACTTTTATCGTCTGAGCCACCAGGAGTTACCTCCCAAGATTTTGACCCTGGGATACCCTCTCTGGGCAGCTCCCAGCCACTACCAATCCACTCTGATTCCCAGATGGGCCAGGCATCCCTTCTTGTAGTCCCCTGACACTGTGTGAATCTATCTCAAATCAGCAAACACTCCAAATGAGTTGCTGTATTTTACCTCTTTGCCTCTGCTGGTAGACTAGAAGAGGTTAGAAAGGTCCAGGGACCATTCTCACCCTTACACTCTAGTTCCTCACATGTACTACATGTATGTTAAAAACATACACTTGATTTCAGAAAGTTGAAAGAAACAAAGACACACTTCGTGACTCTATAAAACCATGTCTCCAAAGTGTTAAAACACTTTTTCTTCCCCATCTTTCCACCAGCCATGAGAGTGCAATCTTATCACTGAAGCCAGAACTTTGAAGTCATTTGATAATGGTGTTAGTGGTGCCAAAAAAGCAAGTTAAAAGACTTTCTAAGGGATTGTTTTTCTCTTGAATTTGAAAGCCAATGTCTGAACGCTGAGATCCTGTGGCAAGAAGTGACAGTCCCTTTAGGACAGGCAAGAGAAAACATCCAGTTCCTTCCTTATTTCGGTAGCTTCTAAGAGGCCATTTCTTCCCCAAAATGAATATATGAGATAAAAGCAATGGTATGGCATATTTAAGATCATTATGCATTTGAGATCCTCATGGAAATGGCATGAGCTAAAGATAATACTGTCTAAAACTGCTATCCCGTTGGTTTCTTATCTCTTTTGCCCTTGCTTGGTTTCCTCTCTGGTCAGGGCAGCCGGATAGATGTCTGAGGACAGTGTGCTGTCTCTATGGCATAGGCAACGAGGGAGAAGGGAAGACAGACTATCCATTACTAACTGATTCTGCCAGCCTTTATGTATTTTGCATACATTATTTTGTTTAATCCTCTCAAAAGCCCTGTGAGATGGTTAAGCAGTTCATTATCTTAGTTTTACAGTTGCAAGCCCACAAACTCAGAGAGAGTTGGTAACTTGCCCAAGGTCACACAGACGGGAAGAAGCTCTCAGAGCCACAAGGAGCTTCCACACGAGCATATTTCTTGAGAAGTCACCAAGTTGAACATGGTACTTTCATTCATTCAGGGCCTTTGGAGCCACACAGAGGAGTTGAGTCCCAGGCACGGAATATGCTGAGTGAACGCACAATCTGTGGGCACGTTTGTTACTTAAACTTTTTCAGGTTTAATTTTCTTATCTGAAAATGAAGATTATAAAAATGCCTGCCCCAAGGATTGTTTGGAAGATGAAATGAGATAATCCACAATATGCTCAAGACGGTGCAACTGTGCTGGCACAAGATGTTTAAATGCTGTCTCTACCGACGAAGCAGTCGCAGTCCAGTGGGAGAGTCAGCGTCATAATCAACCCGCTAAGAAACAGTGAGCACTGGTTACATAGTGATATAAACTCAATTGTATAGGAATACTAATGAGGAAGTGAAGGCTTCTCCCTGAGGGACAAGAGAGGGCTCCCAGCGGTGATGGCATTTGTGCTGTGAACTGTCTTATTTCCCTGATCTGGGAGAGAGGAGGTGTAAGGAGCTGGATCACAGGTGTGGGGAAGGCTGTACACAAAGCTTGGGATGCTAGATAGGGATCTACTAGGGGGTCCCTGCAAGGGGATGGCAGGAGATTCAGCTCAAGCCATAGGTCGGAGTCTGTGTGAAGAATCTGGCGTGTCGGCCTCCAGGGTTTGGGTTCCTGATGTAGGCAGTAGAGGACCGAGAGAACTTCCCAAGCAGGGGGGCCACCTATTCTCATTTTCATGCTGGAAAAAGAATGGCGGAGGCCATCTGGATCACAGATTAGAAAGGAGAGAGCTGGAGGCAGGAAGACCGTAGTGACTCTTCAGAACATAAGGGCTCAGCAAGACTGTGGGAAGTGGGCAGAGAGTAGGGCTCCCATCTGACAGGATGGATTACAAGTGTCAGTGATGCAGGGATGTTATTCATTTCTCTAGGGAAATGCTGTTTGGTGTTCCTTCTTCTTTTTCAGAATCAAAAAATCTTATAGGTTTAAGGCAGTACTTGAGAATTTGAGAAGTGAAAGCACTTCCATAAGAAATGAAGAAAGATAAGGGAAGTTTTGTGGGGTTTGCAGCAATGGGATGTGCTTGATCTGGATGACCTCCTGACTTGCTCTCCAGATACCTCCAACAAGACTTTAAAGGATAAGGAGTTACTGAAATTGCCATTCTGTAAATGGACTGGGACTATTATATTAGCCATTTTCCCAGACTCTGTATTCTAACGTTCTTCTGGAGAAAGTATGTTGCTCAAAATGAAGTCATTAAGAAAGAGAATACCTACAGAGGGGGTTTCTCCAGGAATTATTTTACAACTTTGTCCCCAAAACACAAATGTCAAGATTGGCATGAACATCCCATATTGGGTGCAACCAAACTCTGCAAGATACTTTGTGTTCACTGATACATCTAGATTTTAAAGGTAGAAGACATTTGTTTTCAGATTTTTATTTAAACCAAGAGGTAGAATGCTAAGAGTACAGACATTTTTTTAAAGCCTATGAATTGAAAATTTTAGTCCAGGACTGCATTAGGAGCTGAGAGGGAAAGATGTGAATACATAATAAATAAACATTCAAAGGGCAACTTAGGAATTTCAAAACATAAAAAAAAATGGACTATTTGATGAATAGTGTCGGAACATTAAGTTGACCATGTAGAAAAAGCAAAAATCCAGATTCCTATATACTCATTAAACCAAAATAGACTCTAGATAGGGAATAAAAACATCAAAACAAAATATTTTAAAATGTTTTTATTCTAAGAAACTTGTAATATTTGTAATGATTTTGTAATAAGGAAGGCATTCTTAAGTAAAACTTACACCTTGAAGTCATAAAGGAAACAATAATTTTGACAATATAAAAAGTAAAAACTTCTATAAGCATATATTAATATATTATTAATATCATATCAATAAATTCAATATATAATATACTTATGAATGTTATGAATATGCAATAAAGTCAATGGAAGTATTTATATATTCTTAATACTATTTATATTAATAAAGTAAGAAACAAACAACAATCTGAGAAAATAGTCATTTGCAACACATATGACCACCCCTCACTTGGCCTCCACACCTCTGTCTACAAGTGTTTAAAACCCTATATGCTCATGGCAAGGCCCCCTCTTCTCCCAACTTCAGTTTCCCAGCCCCTTCAGCTCCACCCTCATAACCTCACCCTCATTTACCTCTTTGAGGTCATGAGCACTCATCTCTAACATGACCTTTATCTTTGTTCATGTCAATCAACTCAAGAAGACCAGAAGCCCTTCATTACTTGGACCCTCACTCCCATTTGGCCCTTGCGTTCCTCTTCCAACCCCACACCTCACCCATCCTTAATTCCTAAAACTGTTCCACTGTGTTATCACTTCAAAGCAGGTCTCCTATACGCTGTACTTCTTCTCTAAACATTCCCATCAATTTTTTTTTTTTTTTTTTTTTTGTCTTCAAGGCATGTGGGATCTTAGTTCCCTGACCAGGGATCAAACCCACACTCCCTGCATTGGAAGCTCGGAGTCTTAGCCACTGGACCTCAAGGGAAGTCCCTCCCATCAACTTCTTACTCTAACTACTACCCTGCTGGCCCTGAGAATGGTGCTTCCTTACAGTCCCAAAGCAGTCTACAGAGTGTCTGTGTGTGTGTGTGTCCATTAAATTATCTCTGGAAGGACACATAAGAAGCAGTTAATAATGATTGTTTCTGGGAAGCAGTTTCAGAGGTTAAGGAGAGGGAGATTTTGTTAGTTATATTTTTTTTCTACAGGGTTTACTTTTCATGACATGTATGACATTTTCTTTTTTTCAAAGGAGAGAGAAGCATCTTAAAAGACAATGATCAATTTCTTTTTTCTTTTATAATTTCAACATCGTGTGTGTGAATCTATTCACGTGCATGCCCACACACACTTACACATCACCTTTGATGCAGTGCATAGAGTGAAAGCAATTTCATATCAGTTAATGGATCCAGTTTTTGTTTAAAAGCTGTTTTCAGAGGGCAGAAACAACTTGTCAGGATAGTTGATTAAGTGTTTCCCAACCCCCCATATACACATACATATATTTGATATTAGAAAAAAAATCATTCAGACCATTTGTTTGGCATTTTTGAAGACAAAACAGCTAATCAATAAACCGCTTCTCAGTTGTGTGTGTGTGTGTGTGATTCTTTAGATAAATATTGTATTTCTGGATTTAGATGGGGAAGTCTATTTTATCTGCTATATACCCACAGTTGTCCAAGACTGGATTAGGTCCTAAATTAAACAAACTAAGTCTCTCCCTCAAGATGCTCATACTCTTTGAAAAGGTGGAAAGAACAATATAATCACAAAGGAAATTGTCGGGAAAGACTTAATGGAAGAGTGAGGACTTGAGAGGCCACAGCAGAAATCAAACCACATAACCAACAATCAATGTCTTTCTTCTAGCCTTTGAAATCACAGTTTTAATAGTCTATGTACTCCAGTAAATTATGACAAACCAGAAATGCTGCTATTAAAATGGACCCCTGGGGCAAAACTCCATACCAAGCCAATTTGAATTCAAATGGGCAGCAGGATGTACAAAGACAGGAAAACAACGGACTCCATTTACAACACTGTTTCATAAAGATAATTAACTTTTATTTATTCAGATATAAGAAGATACTGCAGAGTGGAAAATGGTGACTATTGGAGATGTTGCTAAGGACGCAAGCCTTTCAGGAGATTTCCTCCCCTCCGTTCACCCTTCCTGAATTATTATGCCCATTACAAACCCCATGTCTAAATCAGAAAATTACTGAAATGCAAATTGAACAGAGTAATTTATCTGTGCCCGAAAATATCTCCGAGTTAACAGAGCTCCACTGATGAGATCTAAACAAGCCCAGGGAATCGTGGTACCTAATTTACAGCAGTATTATGTAGCAACATAAATTTAACCACAAGCAATGTATATCGTGAAAGTCATAATAAACACCAGAGAAAAATGGAGGAGAGATGAGGAGTCACACAAAACGTGTTTCATTTAAAGAGAAAGGGATTGCACAACTATCGCATTAGTACTTGATGCACAGTCCAGTTTCAAATTGGTGAGAGTGAGGAAGCCAGCAAATTAAAAATCATGATTCCTTCCCTTTCTCCATGGGAGATTTACAAATAAGTAAATCAACTTTTCGTGTGATGGAAGCTCTCATGAAAGATTTCCACAGAAAACTCTTTCTCTATTACCTTGTCATGGTGCCTGAAATCATCAGTATTAAAAATGGAAGGATTTTAAAAAATCTTTTGGTTTCTAAGATTTCTGTATTAAATCTCAGAGAACACTGACTCTTTATCAGCTAAAGTATCATCAGGAATGACAGATCAGAAAACTTGTATTGAAACTTGTAGACAAAAGAGAGCTGAGTCATGCAATTACTGTTTTCTACAAATTTCAGTTCAGTTCAGTTCAGTTCAGTCGCTCAGTCGTGTCCGACTCTTTGCGACCCCATGAATCGCAGCACGCCAGTCCTCCCTGTCCATCAACAACTCCCGGAGTCTACTCAAACCCATCTCCGAATTTATAAATGGGTAAATTGAGGTTCAAAGATATTATCCAAGGTCATGAAGTCAACTGCTGGCTGAACTGGAATTAAAATTTAATCTTTTAAATTCCTGATCTAGTACCTTTTCCCTACTCTGTACCTCAGTTTTCTTTCAAGGCTCCATAACAATGAGACATGAGTGAGATAGCTGGGACAAGAAATAGGAATTGTCAACATGTCCCAGAAAGAAGAAGAGAAAGCACCATAAAGTAACTTCACTAACTGCACACTCTTGCCTAGATAGGCTCTGTGTCTGTTAGCCAGTCATTTGTGTCTGACTCTTTGCAACCCCATGAACTGCCGCCTGCCAGCCTCCTCTGTCCATTTCCTTCTCCAGGGGATCTTCTTGACCCAGGGATCGAACCCGGGTCTTCTGCATTGCAGGCAGATTCTTTTCCATCTGAGCCCATAGATAGGCTCTATTAAACACAATTGAGATTAGGAATTCCCTGGCGTTTCAGCAGCTAGGACTCTGCCCTCCACTCTAGTGGGGCATGGGTTTCATCCCTGCTGAGGGAACTAAGATCCTGCAAACCATGTGGTGTGGCCACTAAGTAAATAAATAAATAAAATGAAATGGACTACACTGCCTTTTTAAAAAAATTGAGTTTGGGGGTTTTTTTCCCCCATCAAATTCAAAGCTGACCAAAGTAGACTGGAATTAAAGCTTGGTATTGGAAAAGTTGACACTGTGTACAATGTTAAATCTTGTTCTTAATTGTAGGTGATCTTAGTTGGCATGCCCTGCAGGGTAAAATCCCTAAATCAACACTATTTATTGTTCGCCTGGTCAAAGTCACTACTGGTCAAATTGACCACTCGTTATTTGCCAAGAGTGGGTTATTATACCAGGTCGCTATGTACTCATCTGCTTGTGGTAGTGAGGTGCTGGGTTACCTGGTGAGCACACTACCTAAATGGTTGGGAAACTTGCAAAGCAGAGGCAGTAAGGAAAATGGAAAGAATCTGAGAGTTGTTATTTTTAAAAATCAAAGTAGACTTCATTTAGGAAAGAACGTTGTTAGATGGCTTTACACCTGTTTCATAGTTTGGTGATTCACTTTAAGTTCATAAAGCTGAAAGGTACCTAATGTTTTCTAGAGCTCAGTGCTGTTAAAGCTTTTGTACTAGAACTTCAGGTCAGGACGGCACAATGTCCTCATGCTTTGCTACATTCCGGATGCCTCACTCTCAACCTCTGATCAAAACCAACTATGATAGATAATGAAATGGCATAGTCAATGTAAGAAAACAAGATAAATATCTCTGTGGGCCAGAAGCAGAACGGGACCTCAGAATGGTGAAAAAGGCAGGAGCCCCAGTCCTGCTGGGATCTGGGTCAAGAAGCCCTTGAGGAGTCACCCCTGAGGAGTGGCCCTTGAGGAGTCATCACTTTAGAGGACATGGATGAACAGTGCTTCTCCCCTAGATGCACCTGGAACCACATGGATGGAGAGACCAGGGACTGGAATGGGGGCCTCTGTTCTTGAAAAGATGCTGAACACAAATGCTGCCACCCTTTGCCTGGAGCCATGACTTTATGGGAACTCAGAAACCTGGGAGAGCAGAGAACAAGCCAGTCCTCAACTGGAGACTGAAGCTTTCCTCTTTGCTCGTGAAAGGATCTGCAATACCCTCAAGGTCACCGAGTGCCGCTCTTCCCCAAATTTCACTTTGAGCATCTGGTTTTGCTAGACAAAGAATAGTGAACACTTTCTTAGTCCAATCAACCAAAGCCCACCAGGGACAAATCTATAGTCCAACAAACTCAGGTTCATTTGCTCATTGCTATGAGTAAGAGCACACGAGAGAAACCGAGTATCTCAACAAACAAAGGAGGAAAATACATTTATCATAGGATTTGGGGAAGAGTGGAATTTGGGTGAAATTTAAATGAAGAGGGTGATTTTTTTTTCTTATAAACCATTTGAACCATTGTGAAGTATATGAAAATGAAAGCACTATTTGTTCAGTCGTGTCTGACTCTTTGCAACCCCATGGACAGTATCCTGCCAGGCACCTCTGTCCATGGAATTCTCCAGGCAAGAATACTGGAATGGGTTGCCATTCCCTTACTCCAGGGGATCTTTCCAACCCAGGGATCAAACCTGCACTGAGAGAGAGAAGGCCTGCATTGAAGGTGGATTCTTCACCGTCTGAGCTACCAGGGAAGCCCTTTGAAGTATGTAACTCAGTGGCATTTAGGACACTCACATTTTTGTGTTACCATCTGTAGAACACTTCCATCTATAGAGTACTTTTCATTTTGCACAACTGAAACTCTGTAGTCATTAACCGTTAATTCCTCATCCCTTCTCCCAACGGGCATCCCTAGCAGCTACTCCTGTTTTCTGTCTCTGAATTTGATGACTTAAATACCTCATGTGAGTGGAATCGTACACCTCTCCTTTTGTGACTGTCTGGTTTTACTTAGCATAAGGTCTTCAAGGTTCACCCATGTTGTATCACATTTCAGAATTTCCTTCCTTTTTTGAGGCTGAATAATATTCCATTGTATGTATATTATATACAAAACTTATACATTTTGTTTCTCCATTCATCAGTCGATGGATATTGGATTGTTTCCACATTTTGGCTATCAGGAATCATTCTGCTATGAACATGGATGTACAGATATCTGTTTTAGTCCCTATTTCCAGAGCTTTGGGGCATATATCCAGAAGTGGAATTGCTGGGGCATCTGGTAATCTTATATTTAGCTTTTTAAAGAACCACCAAATTGTCTTCCATGGTAGCTACACCATTTTACATTCCCACTAGTGATGCATGAGGTTACAATTTCTTCACATCCTCACCAACACTTGCTATTTTCCATGATTTTGATTATAGGCATCCTAGTAGGTATAAACTGGTATCTCATTATAGAATGAAGCAGTGTTTTGATGGACTCAGTGCTAAGCAGGGCTGTGAATAAAAAGGTCAACACCAGGTTAGGACTGTGAAATGGACTCGAAGTCTCTGCAAAGTTAATGTGAAATATTGTGTTCGGAAACGCCTCATCTGAGCCCCTGTGCCTGATTTGGCCATTGAGGCTGCTTCTGTCACAGAAGGCCTTTTGTAGATCTTTCAGGCCAAAGTGGAATGCTCATTCTTCCTGGTATCATTTTAAACTGAAAAATTTCAGACAATCTGTGATTTTTGAAAATAAGGTTTCACAGAGAATAAGTAAAAGAAACATCCCTTAAAAGTGGGGGTTGTTGTGAAACTTTACAATGGCAGAGTTGTCCTTGGGAAGAAATATTGGTTACTCTTCACTTTGAAGCTGGCTTTATCTGCTACCTGCTAGTCCACAGTGATGACAGTAGCAGGGCAGATATTTTATTTACTTTCTAAGTCTGGGTTTTTACTTTTTCAACATCAAGGATACAATAGAGAGAAAGGAAAAAATAAGTCATAAATCAAAAGCTTCCTACTGAAAAATGCACCTACAAACCAAAATTTCAAATCACATAAATGTAATTAAAGAGAGACAGCCACCTAGCTATGGTCACAAGGGCAGGACACCGATGGCAGATGTGATGGGGTGGGGTGTCTGCCTACTTCACCATTATCCAACAGGTGGCTTGGTGAATCATCAGCTTTTATTGGGATTTTTATTCCATTATGTACAAAATAGAATTAACAATATGACCCACTCAATAATCTTGCGCAATATGTGAGACAGGCTTAACATTTCAACACACCTTTGAAAGACCTGCTATTACCATTAGTGGTGCTACTTATTCTTCTCTGAAAAAAAAAATACTTGGAGACAACTAGTGTTGCTTCGGCTGCAAACAAGACCATCTATTCTTTCCATGTTAAACAAGATGCATGGAATATTGGCTTCATAATCCTAAACTGTACGCAACCAGGGCAGAGTCTGGGCAGGACTTAGCTCTACCTCTTCCCTCAAACCTCTTCTGCTCTTCCGAAGGGTTACTTCAGCCCTTTAGACTGTATCTTCATGGATCGAGATGTGGTTGGTAATCTCGTACTATTTCAGCCATTCTCCTTTAAGCAGCAGAAACAGAGCGAGCCTGTGAGCCTCAAGTACCAACTGTGCAATTCACATCCATCATTACATAATCAGCAATTAGCTGAGCACTACAAAGGGAGATCCTGCTATGAATACCTCTGCACACAACCCAGGCTGGGAGACCGTGTTTACTTCTGCCTTGCAAAGTGCAAATTGGGAGCCATCGAAGTCTTTAGCGAGAATAAAGTACAACATTTAAACGAACTGTTTAGAGATGATGGTGGGGCAGATTTCAGTGGATTGTTAGGGCTTCTTTGGGGACCTCATTTTCATTGAACTTCAGCTTCCTGAGCCCCGGGGAGACTCCCTAAAGAAGTATTTAAGATATTTTCTAAATGAAGATGGGGCATTATTTTGGGTAATGACTTCAGACCCTAGGCTACAGTTAGCAGCTGACGAGGAGACGTTCAAGCTGAAAGCTAATATCTAAGAGGGGAAGTAATCGGCCCTTTTCTCTCTGCTTCTTGCATGCTGAAAGCCAAGTAGAGCAGTCCCTTGCTGGCAGGAAAGGTAAAACAGACCAGTGTAACCACGGCATCCTTCAGCTTTGCGATTAGAGTGATAATCACTGTGCCCCCTCATTTTCCTGCCACTGCAGGAACTATAAATGGCATTCTGTGAGGCCGCAAATTGCAAGGGAGCACTTTGTACGTGAGGGAAAGTCTCCCATTGTGTAAATGGATCAGTTCCCACCCCAAAATTACTGGCCTCTCCCTGACAAAATGATGTGGGAGCCTTGTTATTGCCTGCTGGGTTGTGTAAAATCCAACTAATTTTACAGGGAGAAAGCTTTTCCTACCTTATGATCCCTTAAAATGAGGGTTGGCAATTTTGGGGCAAACTAGTGAGAGAAGCAGCGGTTCTTTTCTTCTTTTTTCTCTTAGGAACGGTCAACTCCTGAACTGTCACGGTCCAAGAAAAGAGATGAGATTCCCCTCAGAGCACGTTTTTGAAATCTTTTTCACCATGATTTTGGACCTAAACCCTCTAAATGTACCCCCCGCCACAGCCTACCTATCTTTCCCATCTCCACTGCCCTCCCACATCCACATCCCCTACACAGATACACTGTTAGGAATTTGCCTAAATTTCTGCACCCTCTAGGCAGGTTTTCTTGGAATATCCAAGAGAGGTAAACATGTCCTTCTTTCCTCCTACACTGCCTTGCTCATGCTTCTTAAGTAGCTCAGCTCACATCCCCCTACTTGTATCCCCACTAAACTGTAACTTGCTAGACACCAGAAACCATATCATATTACATTTAACTTTGCTCCCCCAATATTGACCCCAATGCCTGGTACACAGTTGGTGTTTAATGAGTGTTTGCAGTTGAATATGTCTTCTAAATGATAATTTACCTGTTCTTTCATGACCGGCAATGGAAGCAGAATTTTAGGATACTGATTTAAGAAAAGATGGATAGATTTATTTCCTCAGTGTATACTGTATGTCTTCTCTGGATTGGGCAACCTGGGTACAGAGGACAGAGACATTGCCTACAGCCCGAGGAGCTCACAGCTCAATTGTAGACAGACTTGAAGACACATCATTACCATACTGAAATAGAGAAAGAAATCAGTGCTGAACAAGTATGCTGGAAGTGGCCAGCTCCATCAGGGCCAACTCCAGAAGATTCCACAGTGAAGATGACTTTTAAAGGCATCTTGAAATGTGAGTAAAATTTTCCATGTATGGGAGGATGAAAGGTATTCTAGAGGAAAGAAACTACATTTGAAAATAAAAATTTCAAGTCTAAAAAGGCATGAAGAATGCCTTTTAGGACTGAGTTCTGTCCTTCTTACTTCTGTGTTGTCGTCATTCAGTCACTAAGCTGTATCCTACTTTTTGCAACCCCATAGACTGCAGCATGCCAGGCTTCCCTGTCCTTCACTATCTCCCAGAGTTTGCTCAAATTCATGCCCATTGAGTCAGTGATGCCATCCAACCATCTCATCCTCTGTTGCTCCCTTCTCCTCATGCCTTCAGTCTTATCCAGCATCAGGGTCTTTTCCAATGAGCCAACTCTTCACATCAGGTGGCCAAAGTATTGGAGCTTCAACTTCAGCGTCAGTCCTTCCAATGAATATTCAGGGTTCATTTCCATTAGGACTGAATGGTTTGATCTCCTTGAGTCCAAGGGATGCTCATGAGTCTTCTCCAGCACCACAATTCAAAAGTATCCGTTCTTCTCAGCCTTCTTTATGGTCCAGCTGTCACATTCATATATGACTACTGGAAAAATGACAGCTTTGACTATTCAAACCTTTGTCAGCAAAGTGATGTCTCTGCTTTTTAGTATCCTGTCTAGGTTTGTCATAGCTTTCCTTCCAAGAAGCAAGGATCTTTAACTTCATGGCTGCAGTCACCGTCTGCAGTGACGCAGACCTAACGCAGTCCAAGAAAATAAAATCTGTCACTGCTCCCACTTTTTCCCCTTCTATTTGCCATGAAGTGATGGGACTGAATGCCATGATCTTAGTTTTTTAATGTTGAGTTTCAAGCCAGCTTTTTCTGTCCTTCTTACTTGTGTGTACACCAACCTAATTCCCTCCCCTCCCCACCTCCCATCTCCAGCACGTGTTGTGGGCTTTTAAAAATGAATCTCTTCCAGTAGGGTATGGTTGAAATGGGTGAAGGGGGTCAAAAGGTACAAGCTTCCAGTTATAAAATATAAATGAGTCCTGAGGATAAAATGTACAGCACAGTGACTATTGTTAACAAGAGGTATATTGCATATTTGAAAGTTGCTAAGAGACCAGATCTTAAAGTTCTCATCACAAGAAAAAAAATTAATACCTCTGCATGGTGATGCATGTTAACTAGACTTACTGTGGTGATATTTTCTCAAGATATACAAATATCAATTCATTATGTTGTATTCCTGAAACTAATACGATGTTAATGTCAATTACACCATTAAAAAAAGAAATGTCTTCACAACTATTTCAGAGTCTTGTTTGTCTTTCCTGTCCTGTATTTGGGTCCTGGTAGGCAGGGGTTGTTGTCTATGGGGTCGCATGGAGTCGGACACGACTGAAGCGACTTAGCAGCAGCAGCAGCAGGCAGGGGTAGGAATTCTGTAGGGGCTCAGTCACTTAAGTCACGATTCTCAGAAGGAAAAGAAAAACCTCTATTCTCAGCTATATGTGAGAGCCCTGATTCCTTGTTTCTGGTTGCTTGTTTGTAGAATCAGAGATGCTTCTTACCAGAGAAGCCTTTAGAAGTCATAATTTCTGCCCCAGTAGGACTGTCCTAACGCAGTCCCTCCACACTCCTACCCTCCCCTTGTGTATCTGACTGGCTGAGCTCCAAAGACCCTGGAAAAAATTCCGGAGCATCACTAGAGAACATCCTAGACAAAATCTCACCTGAGAATAAGAATGTAGCCTAAGTTCCTAGCAGTGGAATCCAAGATGTTACCTTTTATCCTATGTTTTCTTCCTCACTGCTGTTTTACCATCTACTATGATATCTGAAATGACCGCCCATAAGATCCTGACAACAGTACCAGATACATTGCATATTTAAAAGTAATAGTTAGGCTTCTCTTTTCCAGCCAGGCCAACTTTAAATGTGTTCCTGAATTGCTCCTTTTAACTGCAGCCATCCTGGTTTAAGTGGACTGGAGGGAATATATTAAGCCGATTTGCATTGCCAACTAAGATACAATGGTTAGCTATAGATCAACTTAAAGAGACTTTGACCTTATGAAAGTCCTGAGTCAGCTCCCACATTTTGTCTCTCATACCCCTCTGGGCGCCCCCCGACAGTCTTCTCAGAGCTCTCATCCACCCACTTCACTGTCCATGGCCTCTGCAGGGGCAACTTGCCTGGAATTGGTCTTGTTCCCTATACCAGTGATTGCTCAACCTGGATGTCCAGTAGAATCATCTGGGAAGCTTGTTTTTTTATTTCAATTCCAGGGCAGACTGCTGGTATTTTTAAAAGGCCCCAGACAATGCTATCATGCAGCCAGGGTTGAGAATCATTGCTGTAGACAGTGTTTTGTTTTGTTTTTAAGCTTTTGAAAGCTGTAGAACTCAGTTCAAGGGAACACTTACACCAAAACCCAAAGTGTAAATCAAATTGAAACAGAGTCTCTTTGGTTGATGAAGTATAAGAGTGGAAAGGAACACACATCTGTAGGGGCCTCCATAGGACTGTCTAACAGGCTTCATGGATATCTACTTGCTCCATCAAAATGTACCTTCCCTGAAAGTCACTGCATTCAACCCATGGGTCTGCAAACTTTTTCTATAAAGAGCCAGTGATAAATATTTTTAAGCTTTGCAAGTCATATGGTCTCTGTTGCAACTACCCAACAGTGTTATTGGGTAAAAAGCAGCCAGAATTTATAATAGGTAAACTAATGAGCATGGCTGAGTGCCAATAAAATTTTATTTACAAAAGCAGGCTGTGGACTGGATTTGACACGCCAACCATAGTTTTCTGACTCATGTCTTAAAACATCATCCCCCTCTAGATGATGGATTGCTAATCTTAAAAACTAAGTATGCTTATGTTTTGCTTATATCCAAGTTACATCTACGCTCGTTAAGTTACATGTGTGTTAATTGGAGACCTCTGATAATACCCTCAAATACCAAGAACTGGACTTCCTAGATGGCTTTGGTAGAACAGAACCGAGGGAAGAATTGGTGGGAAGTGGCAAGTCTATGCCAAGGACTAAACTGGGACGATGGTAACTCCGTCAGTTGTCTCTTCTGAATGGGAGTGTAAAGAGTAAGGAACAGAAGTCCCTCCAACCTCCTGGAGGGCTTCCCAGGTGGCGCTAGTGGTAGAGAACCCACCTGCCAATGCAGGAGACCTAAGAGACGCGGGTTTGATCCCTGGGTAGGGAAGATCCCCTGGAGTAGGATATGGCAACCCACTCCAGTATTCTTGCCTGGAGAACTCCAAAGACAGAGGGGCCTGGCGGGCTACAGTCCATGTGGTCGCAAAGAGTTAGAGATGACTGAGCACACACACACACACACACACACACACACACACACCCCCTCCTGGAAGTACCTGGCACGAGGGCCCTGATCTGGGCCAACTAGAGCTGTAGTGATCTTACCCTCTTTGTCAGATAATCATGACATTGTGTTGAGGTGAAAACTGCCCTTTCAAAATCTGCCCTGTTTGCTTATATGAATCTTTGTGTCTGGGCTTCTCCCACTTAAAGAATCACATCCATTTCAGTTTAGGAACAAACGCTGAGCCCCCGTGCTCCAGGGAGGCTGTAAGTGCTCCTACTGGAGAGACCACAGCAGCTGACGTGGGGGCTGATCAGAGTGTGGGGATTTGATTCTGCCTGCCAACAGTTCTGCAGGTGCATTTACCTTTGTGCCACCTACCTCTGGATTGCATTTCCCTTGGGCCTCATTCAAGATCGACTTGTCCTCCTCCATCGACCAAATGGTCCTCTTTTCCCTGGTCATGCTGCTCCTGAGATGCCGGAGCTCAGTTACTGAAGAGCATTTTTAAAAACCACATTCTTTCTACTGCTTTATGTTTCAAATCTACTTGACACTTACTTTTCTTTCTCATTCAGAATGCCTTGATTTTTTTTTTTAATCTATAGCCTCTCGTAAGTAAGAAAAGAAAAGAAATGTTGGAGCTAAAGATATGAATGCTGAAGTATTTATGGAGAAGTGTGCTGATATTTTGGAGGAGGAAATGGCAACCCACTCCAGTATCCTTGCCTGGAAAATTCCATGGACAGAGAAGCCTGGTGGGCTACAGCCCATGGAGTTGCAAAGAGTCAGACACGACTGAGCAACTTAGCATGCATGCATGTGCTGATATTTGCAATTTACTCTGAAATACAACAAAAAAACTGGGATAGGTTGACTGGATGGAGAGAATGATAGATGGGTATGTGATATAAGCAGAGTAAAATGTTAATGTTAGAACTGAGGTAGTAGGTATATGATGTTCATTATAAAATTCTTTCCATCTTGCTATAAATTTGAGGTTTTCATAACAAAATGTTGAAAAGAATAAACGTTGGAATATTTAGAAAAAAATAATTTCTTCCTAAGAATTATGCCAAGGCTTGAGTCAAGACTCAAAAACTTGGACCAATATATGAGAACTACTCTGCTTGGAGTACTAATTACGAGTAACCCTATTACAAAGGAGCCTAATTAGATTCAAACATTTTATTCCATCATCATGGTTATGAAATTCTATTAAACAACAAGTACTAAATGAAGTGTTCTAGAATCAGCATAAATTATTCTTATTGCTCTTTCATCCCTTTAGCTCTCAGGTGGCCAGAATTAGATTTACCCTAATCCTTGGTCATAGTCTCATTATCGGCCTATGCTTGACCCATTTCTGTTTATTCATTATTTAGTCATTTGTATTAAATAACTATAGACCCACAACCCAAAATAATAGTCAGAACCTTGAAAACCCACATCCAACTATATGGTCTCCTCAACCCATTCCACACCATCCTCAATTCTATGGACATCACTTACTGTTCTCATACGTGCATGTGATCTTTCTATATCCACATAATCTTTTAATTACATTTTTAAAATTGCTTTTAACTTTGGAAAAAGAGTATATTCATTTTGACCAGTCTTAATTTTTCCCACTTAACATGACTTGCAGAGATTTATCCATATTGCTGCAAAACTGTTGTGGTTCATTTGCTTGATTACTATATAATATTCCATTATGTGAACCTACCATTTATTTGTTCCCTTCATTTATAGACATTTGGTCCCAAGTTTAACATTCTCATACAGAACCCATGCTGCGTATGCACAAGAATATATCTTGGCTATTTGCCAAGATAGAGTAGCATTGCTAGGTACTAGGGTATACAAAGGCTCAACTTTAAGAGAGAATACTAAACTACTTTCCAAAGTGATTGCACCGATTTCTACTCCTTTCTCCTACATAAAGGGCTTCCCAGGTGGCCCAGTGGTAAAGGACCCATCTGCCAATGCAGGAGATGCAGGTTCAATGCCTGGGTCAGGAAGATCCCCTGGAAGAGGGCATGGCAACCCTCTCCAGTAGTCTTACATGAAAAATCCCATGTACAGAGGAGCCTGGCAGGCTACAGTCATAGAGGACCACAAAGAGTTGGACACGATAGAAGCAACTTAGCATGCATGCAAGTACCCCTACATTAATATGGTTTCTGTCCTAAACAACATATAATGATACAATTTTATATTGCACATATATAAATGGGGTGAATAATGGAATAGAAGCTTCAGGAGAAGACTTTTAGCAGTAGGAAAGAAGTGGTATTTGTCTCCCCTCTCAATTGACACTCATTGGAGTTACATCTAGATAGATGTTTGTGTTTCTCTCCTTCCACTCCTGTTTCGAAATTGTACTAGGGGAGTCTCTTGGGTTCCTCTCCATCTTAGAGGTTGTGGCTATGTTTTAACCTTCCATTCCTTGGCAAAACTGGAAGCCCCTCCCTACAATTCTTTCTGTACCAAAAGGTGTTCTGTACTCCCTACCCACCTCTTCCAATAGCTGTTTGTCCTTCCTTCTCTGCCCATGCGCTTCTGTCCATGCTTTGTGCTTAGAGGTCAGAGGTGCCGAATTCACTTACTTCCTTATTCAGCATCCAGAGAACTTAGGTGGGCCTCTGGGTTTGTTAAAAACACTCCCTGCTGGACACAAATTGGTGTGATTCATTTTATAGCTAATCCAAGTACAGTCGGGCTCTCAGTGTCCTATGGGTGTCCAATCTGTCTAATCTCTGGACAGCCAACCCTGAAAATGAATGATCTTGGCAGCAGCTATGATAGGCCCTGACCACCGCCCACCACCCCCACCAAGAGCGTTCAACATTTACTCTGCATATCAGTTCGCCCAGGCAGCGACGGAATCTGCCACCTCTGCGGCAGGTGTGAGGGTCACCTCAGGTTTCCTGGCAGCCGGGGCTCAGCATGCCATTCTGCTTGCCAGCGCATCTCCTGCACCGAGGCGGCCTCATCAGATAGTGAGTTTCATTATGCGCTGTCCACTGGGGACTCCACTAAAAGCAATAAATTCATTTCACTGTGCTAGTCTCTGGACTATTAAAGCATTTTAGTCCTGTTTCTCCTTTAACCTCCCAGGAGCCAAATATTCACTCTGACAAATGCTATTCATTACAAAGTTAAGATGACTTTGACTCTATTTCTCTCCCTTATAATACAATGAAGACTCTTTGTCCTGGATTCATCTACAGCCTGACGGTATTAGGGATAAAAACATGCCAAGGCAGGCAGTCTTCTCTCCAAAATGGATTGAAATTACCTCTAGTGAGCTATGCCTTGCTTAGATAAAGGGTAGCTGAAAAAAAAAAAAAAAGAAAAAACAGGTTTTCTGCTCATTTTTAATATCCTGACCAATAGATTGCTTAAGGGTGGATGATCGGAGAAAAAATAAAGTAGAAAAATGAAACATCACTGGAATATAAAAAAGATCAAATCCCTTTCACTCTTCTTTAATCCACAGATATTGTCTCCTGCTGTTTCTCCCCAGGCTGGGAGTTAGCAAATAAATGGATGAATTTTGAGGAGTTATGGAACATCTCCAGAGCTGGACACGGAGAAGAACTTAGAAAGATCTTGATGATTGATTGATCTGAGCAGAAATTAGAGCTGTATTTGATGTATCATCAAAGTCAGCTGTGGGCCCAATTCATGCCCCTAACATATACCAGCATCGGGTACATTTGATAACCTCTAGGGTGGTTAACCTCTTTTTTAACCTCTTTCTTCTCTATAAAATGGATGAGATAGTACTTCCACTATAGATTCATTGTGAGGCCTGAATGAGACAACATATTTGAATCTCCTAGCCCCACACTTAACATATACAGTAAGAAGAACTGAATATTTATTTCCTTTTCTTTGTCCTCTGTCCTCTGTGGAGAGAGAGAGACAGAGGCAAGTCAAACCTTTCCTTGAGCAACAAAATATAAAGAAACTATATGGGTCTAAAAATAACTGTGCACATGTGCAGTTGGGGCAAATTATGGGGAAACAGATATGAAAAGACCAAAAAAAAAAAAAAAAAAATCCTGATTGCGACTTCTGAAGAGCCAGGAGCAGAAACTGGGTGTTGGGAGCAAAAGCAGGGTACTGCACCTGGCCCCTGCACTCAGCACCACCAACGGGGTGGCAAGCCCCCTAAGCCACCCCTGCAGCCCAACCCCTGGACACACCCCTACCCTCACCCCATATAAAGAACAAGTTCATCACCCTCCACCCCTGCCTTGGGGGCTAGCCCAGCGAGCAAGGGAAATTGTTTTTTCTCAGTTCCCCTACTGCAGTAGGGGCCCCAATAAAGCCTTGCCTGGGGAAAAAAAAAAAGAGGCAGGAGTGAAGAACACAGATATAGATAGTTGTGAGTCTCAGACAGAAGGCTTTGTCCCACCTATTTGACCTCAGAGAATGTGATCTCTCCTCTGCCTACACTGACGGAATTAAACCGAATAACCACAGAAAATCTGATCACTGTGTTTGATGTAGGAATGAGAGTGCAGATCTTTCAGATAAAAGCTGCCGGAGGAATTTCTTTGAGGTCAGAAGCTGGAGAAGAGCTTTGCCTCCCATGAGACTGGGCTTGCTCTGGTCTTAGGTATAACTGATCATCCTACATTCTTTACGTATCCTGGGCTTCATAGCTGTGTTTTGGGTACCAATTTCCCACCTAGCTTCATCTTAATCTTCCCCTTTATGTCCTTTATCTTTCACCCACTGCTCTTCTTGATTTCCTTGCTTATTTTCTGCATTATTGTATGCTGGGTACTGTTGAGAACAGCCTTGTCCCTATTTGATTACTTTGTTGACTAATTAAAACTCCCCAGAGTTCTGCACCAGGCTTGTCCCTTGCACGCCCAATGGGAACACTGGAGGCTTGTCAGCACTAACAGCCACAGTCCGGCCTCAGGAACAAAGGGAAGCTCTGTTGCTTCCATAGCCGTGGCCGGTCCCAGCCCAGAATAAGGAGCGACTTGGGCTGGACTTTCCAGAACCCTGGAAAAACAGCCGCCCATCTGCCAAGAACATAAAAGCCAAGTCACTTGTCTTCTCACTTGTCTGTCCAATTAGAGACATTGCTTTATAAATATTTTTCTAAAAATGTTCCTGTCTACCCTCTTCTAGAATAATACCTGATATTGTCAACTCTGTGGAGTTCCTTGGAGAGCATGCAGGATCCAACAGGATATGAAAAACTCTCCTTTAATGCTTTCTTTTAGAAAAAAATGTCTTCTTAAATCCTGGAATTACTTTTGAAGGACACCATTAGAATACCATAATAGGGGGGGGGGGAGAATAAGGACAAATAAGAGGTTTTTTTCCAATTAAAGTTGTGTATTTGTGCCTCAATATATTCAAATAACCCATAAATTATTAACCAGCTGGGAAAATTTCCAAGTGCTGCATCAAAACATACAACACCAGAAGGCATTCACCAAAACACGTTCTATTTATCGAACGTTGTTTACTATTTCTTGGCAGTTTTGTCTTTGGGGATGCTGTTGGAAGTCTCCTTAACGTATACACTGTCGAGGGGAAAGATCTTTGTTTGGGTTTTTCAAATGAAAGACTGGCACACACCCAAAGGCAAGTGTGTTCACTTCAGATCCCTAGAGAGATCAAAGCAAAGTATTCAGCGGCAAATCCACCTATGCAGAGTCTTGCGATTTGTCAAATCAGTTCAGGACTGTGATTTAGTGGTAAGGATTAGACCTGGAAAGCTCTGGTATGATATGATGAAATTCTGAGATTAAAATACTGTGAGTGTGAAGCAAAGAATAGATATGAGTAGAGAAGAAAATAGGAAGAGTAGGAAGATCCCCTGGAGGAGGGCTCAGCAACCCAGTCCAGTATTCTTGCCTAGAGAATTCCTATGGACCACCTGTCGCAAAGAGCTGGACACGACTGAAGTGACTTAGCACAGTAGAGAAGAAAATTCATGGTATTTAAGAGGTGAGTTGGTGTTGTCCATTCTTGGCAGCATTGAATATTTCTTTTTATCCTAAAATCCTTTAGTTTGTTAATCTGAAAGGTAGAAAGAGTGGAGGAAGAATGAGAAATACAGGAGATTCTATTCTGTATGTCCAAGAGTACTTTTTATCATCTACAAATATAAAGACCCAGCTTTCAAAACCACACACAATTATGGGTTTGAACCACAATTGTGAACCCTTTTATGTGTGAAATTGTGAATTTATAGCTCTTTTTATTGATTTTTTTTTAAGATGAGCATTTTATTGAAGGCTTACTTAATAAAGAATGAGACCATAGAATGAGGAAAACAGTTGGGAAAAACAGACCCACTAAGATCTCACGAGTGACTGGACATGACCTTGACTTTGCAATGGAGTCTCAGAGATGATCACAATCTCAGTGTGTTAAAAATCACAGGGAAAACAGCCATTCCAGTGAATGACCTGGGTATCTGTGCTGGGCACAAAAATTTAATGCATGCCCGTGTCTATAGGGGGGTACTTCAGTGGTTGTTTCTACAAAAGTAACCCAGAATCCCAGATGTCTATCTTGGTCTAGAGGCCTGTGAAAGAGTCTGGGGTACCCAATGTGCAGGTACAAAAAGCAAAGATGGGCAGATTCTTGGTGGTGGTATCCACCAGCATCTTTTGCATCCCCTCAACACCAATCTCCCTCACAAGCTGGGCGAAGGCCCATGCGGGATTCTTGGGGCACTGAATGCCACAGTGCACAGGGAATAGCTCTAGCCAAGCATTTGGATGACTTTTTCTATATTAATCCTCATTTCTTGGAGAGACTTAAGTCCAATGAGGTTGAAAGTACTTGCCCACATGCACCTGGAGCAAGGCAATGGCCAAGAATTTATTAAAACCTATGAATTACATATTCCAGGCCCATGAATAAATGTTCAAAAGGGCTGTTCTTCTCTGTAGGGCAGTACCTTAGAGTGAATAGTCTCATAATATAGAATCATATAATTTTTATTCTAACATAGAGAGGCATAAATGGAAAATATTCCCAAGTCTTTTTTTAAGGAAAAAAAACACATGAGAGCATCTAAAGCTGTTTTTTAATTTTACAAATCCAGAGTATAATAATAGCTTTATTACAATATTTCATTACCACTCACATTTCCAAGAAACATCGTCCTACTTAACCTCAGGGCACTTGAAAGAGGCAGAGTCCCGTTCTGTCTAGAACACTTGAGGAACACTTTCTTTGGGGATACTTGCTATGTCATCTGAAGATTTACATTCCAAAAATAACCATTGCATTGTACTCAATTAATAGCGTGCATGCATGCTAAGTGACTTCAGTTGTGTCCGACTCTTTGCAACCTTATGGATTGTAGCCTGCCAGGCTCCTCTGTCCATGGGATTCTCCAGGTAAGAATACTAGACTGGGTTGGCAAGCCTTCCTCCAGGAGATCTTTCTGACCCAGGAATCAAACCTGTGTCTCTTAAGTCTCCTTCATTAGCAGGTGAGTTCTTTACCACTAGCGCCACCTGGGAAGCCCCAATTAACAGCAACCACGTTGTATAATATTAATAACACTCAAATGTACTTGCTCTATGCTATCCCTAACACAGAATTGTAAAATGGAGATAAACACTTGTAATTCAGCCTTCCTCATCTCCTACCTTATTTCTCATTACATGAAAGCAGTGCCAATTTTCTCTGAACAACAGACCTAAGAATACTTTTCTTTTATACTTCCCCAAGGAGCACATTTCACAAGAAACAGAGTTATATCCACCAAGAGCAATTTGTGTACCTAATGCACACAGAAATGCTCAGCCTGCAGAACCATCTTTAGCATTCGATCACACACTTTGTTCTTAACAAGCACTCCTTGGCCCCACAAAAGGAAATAACTGTACTTCTTCTTCATTCACTTTAAATTAATTTATCCTTGGGGGTCACAGGACTGCCAGGTTAGCAGCCCTAGAATCTAACATCATAATTGTACTAAACCATAGCCTTACAAGCCTCCTTTAACAATCACTTTTTAAAAATTATTATTCTCTCCCAATCCTGGAGTTTAGAAAATAGGCAATGAGGGGCGACATCTAACCAAGCTAGACCTAGAGGTTGATTCCTAAGTTATACAAGACAGGACACAGAGATTATATACTTATTATACATATTTATCTGAATAATTAACAGATACTTACAAAGTATAATTAGGTTATGTTATTACGAGTGATCTGAATTAAACAAAATTAATTGAAGAAAATATTAATAAAACCACAATCTTCCCTAGAGTTTGCTAATATTGGTGGATTTGAATCCATTGTGTCTTTTTGCTTGTGTCTACTTCAGAAATGTATTCAACAAAGATAATAAGGTGTGCTGTGCTGTGTTTAATCACTCAGTCATGTCCAGCTCTTTGTGACCCTATAGACTGTAGCCCGCCAGGCTCCACTGTCCATGAGCTTCTCCAGGCAAGAACACTGGAGTGGGTTGCCATGCCCTCCTCCAGGGGATCTTCCCAACCCAGGGATCAAACCACAGTCTCTCACATTGCAGGCGGATTCTTTACCATTGAAGCCACCAGAGAAACCCAATAATTTAGTATAATCTGAAGTAAACAAAAAAATGAAACTTATGGAGATTTGAGAGATCCAGATGATGCCACAGATTTGAAGTGGCAGCTCTAAAAGTTACGAAGCAACCAACATTTTAAAAAGAGATTTATTTTTGGCTTCACTGGGTCTTAGTTGCTGTGCACAGGCTTTCTCTAGTTGCAGTCCATGTCCTTCTCTTGTTTTGGAGCATGGGCTCTATAGCCTGTTCTCAGTAATTGTGGCACATGGGTTTAGTTGCCCTGTAGCATGTGGAATCTTCCCGGACCAGGGATCAAACCCATGTCCCCTGTATTGGCAGGCGGATTCTTAACCACCAGACTACCAGGGAAGTCCCAGGAACCAACATTTTTAAGCAGTTACTCTACGCCAACTCATGTGCTGATACTGTACACTTCAGTCAGTTCAGTTCAGTCGCTCAGTCGTGTCCAACTCTGCGACCACATGGACTGCAGCACACCAGGCCTCCCTGTCCATCACTCATTACTCAAACTCATGTCCATTGAGTCGGTGATGCCATCCAACCATCTCATCCTCTGTCGCCCCCTTCTCCTCCCGCCTTCAATCTTTCCCAACATCAGAGTCTTTTCCAATGAGTCAGCTCTTTGCATCAGGTGGCCAAGTACTGGAGTTTCAGCTTCAACATTAATCCTTCCAATGAATATTCAGGACTGATTTCTTTTAGGATGGATTGGTTGGATCTCCTTGCAGTCCAAGGGACTCTCAAGAGTCCTCTTCAACACCACAGTTCAAAAGCATCAATTATTCAGTGATCAGCTTTCTTTATAGTCCAACTCACATCCATACATGACTGCTGGAAAAACACCATAGCCTTGACTAGACAGACCTTTGTTGGCAAAGTAATGTCTCCACTTTTTAATATGCTGTCTAAAGGTTGGTCATAACTTTCCTTCCAAGGAGTAAGCGTCTTTTAATTTCATGGCTGCAGTCACCATCTGCTGTGATTTTAGAGCCCAAAAGAATAGTCTCTCACTGTTTCCATTGTTTCCCCATCTATTTCCCATGATGTGATGGGACCAGATGCCATGATCTTAGTTTTCTGAATGTTGAGCTTTAAGCCAACTTTTTCACTCTCCTCTTTCACTTTCATCAAGAGGCTCTTTAGTTCTTCTTCACTTTCTGCCATAAGGGCACTGTACATTTACTGTCTTATTTAATATCCACAACAGCCTGATGAAATAAATTCTGCCTCCTTCAAGTACACTGTAATTGTTACAGAGTAGAATTTGAAATTCATGGATGTGAAGTCAATTAAATTACCCAAGATCACACATATTTACAGGTGGTGAAGCTAGGTTCCAAAGTATGTCCTTCCCACTACTTGAAGCAACTCTCAAACACTGTATTCTCCCTTCTCCACTAAAGCCATGCTGTGGTGGGCGTCAGAGAATGGGTCCAGCTGGCAGAGTAGACTTGGGGTTCAG
Organism: Cervus elaphus; assembly: GCF_910594005.1. NCBI lineage: Eukaryota > Metazoa > Chordata > Mammalia > Artiodactyla > Cervidae > Cervus > Cervus elaphus. Next base: position 32,783,105 of record NC_057846.1, read on the forward strand.
GCAGGAAGATCAGGATCCATGGGTGCTGGGATTCACATACTCAGCTGAGCCCCTAAAACTTTGTTTGACCCAAGTCAAATCCAAGAAATCACACAGTAAAGTACTTCTCCTGGGGCCAAACGAAGCCCAGAAAAACTGTTTTTTTGTGTGTGTGGTTACCATCAGAGCCCATTACAGAGTCCAGGAACAATTACAGGAATTAGAGGCTGTGTTGAGCAGAAAGAATAGCCATTTACAGGGTCAGACTGTGCTCATCGGAGAAAGATGATTGCTGAGCAAAGCGGAGAGGACGCTGAACGAACCCAAAGTCAGAACAGAGAGATCCGAGCTGGCCTGAGCCGGCCACCTGCTGCTCTGGTAGGTACCCAGGGAGCAGTCACTTTTTGAAGTGAGGGCTTCAAACTCTGTCCTTACTTGACCTTCATTTCAAATGCCTTTCACCCTAGTAGGCTGAGAAGCTGCCTGGGTCCTCCCAGTATTCGGTGACTCTGGAGAGAGCAGTGCAGGGAACTCTGAACGTTACTTTGAACCTCTGTGTCCAAAAGGTTGAGCACTCTATGGAGATCATAGGAAGGACTCAATAAATATGTGTGGAAGGCAGGAAGGTAAGCAAAAGGTGAGTGGGCCAGATTCAAGTACCACTAGCAAGCCATTCAAAACAAGCCCTGGGTCCACGGCTGTGTCCAGAAAGGACAGAAAGAGACACAGCCAAGCTCCAAGCTGCGGGATGGCAACCATCAGGAAAGACACTGGGACCTCGGCCACCGGGGAGGTGGGTAGTGAACCTCTCCAGTCACAGAGAAGGCCTGAGGGGACTGCCCTGGCAGTCCAGTGGTTAAGACTTCACCTTCCAATGCAGGGGGCGGTGGAGGTTCGATCCCTGGTCGGGGAGCTCAGATCCCACATGCCTCGTGGTCAAAAAACCAAAAAATAGAACAGAAGAAGTATTGTAACAAATTGAATAAGGACTTTAAAAATGGCCCACATTAAAAAAAAATCTTCAAGACAAAACAAGCAAGCAAAGAGGGGCTGAATGGCAAACCCATTCGGTAGTGAGAATGAGGAATACATCCTGCCTCCGAGGAACTGGAAAATCAAGGATGACCTCAAACACCAAGACACAGGAAGGAGGCGAGACCAGGGCGTCAGGGTAGGGAGGTATTGAGAATAGCAGGACTAGTAACCCCAAACCCTGACCAGGATACTCCCCCAACCAGGGTCATTGTCAGTCTGGGGTAGAGTTGAACCCGCACAAGCGGCTCCTTACTCTTCACAGAGAATGTTCACGGTCGGTCAGAAATGGAAACCTAACAGGCTACTGTACGTCTTTCTGGTGACTGGTTATGAGTCATGCATTCTGCTCCTGTGGATAGCTCCTCCCCAGCTTGGTAGAAAAGATCTCCCTGTCCTGTTCTTCATTTATTTATTTATTTATTTTGAAGAGAGAAAAGACAAAGGATGTTAATGAACTGTTACCTGGAGAAATAAGTGCTGGGGAAGTTCATCCATCAGAACAATTCTTTTAGGGAAGTGTGATGGAAGGAAACAGAGTAACCCTTAATGAAGAGGCATGATGTTTCAGCTCAACAATACCCTATCAATCCAGCCCATGGCTGTATATGATATTTCAGCTCCCAGTGTGGGGCTATTTGCCCCCTAGTAAGATCATGGCATCTGGTCCCATCACCTCATGGGAAATAGATGGGGAGACAGTAGAAACAGTGTCAGACTTTATTTTTTTGGGCTCCAAAATCACTGCGGATGGTGACTACAGCCTTGAAATTAAAAGACGCTTACTCCTCGGAAGGAAAGTTATGACCAACCTAGATAGCATATTAAAAAGCAGAGACATTACTTGCCAACAAAGGTCCATCTGCTCAAGGCTATGGTTTTTCCAGTGGTAATGTATGGATGTGAGAGTTGGACTGTGAAGAAAGCTGAGCACGGAAGAATTGATGCTTTTGAACTGTGATGTTGGAGAAGACTCTTGAGAGTCCCTTGGACTGCAAGGAGACCCAACCAGTCCATCCTAAAGGAGATCAGTCGTGGGTGTTCATTGGAAGGACTGATGATGAAGCTGAAACTCCAATACTCTGGCCACCTGATGCAAAGAGTTGACTCATCGGAAAAGACCCTGATGCTGGGAGGGGTTGGGGGCAGGAGGAGAAGGGGACGACAGAGGATGAGATGGCTGGATGGCATCACCAACTCGATGGGCATGAGTTTGAGTAAACTCCGGGAGTTGGTGATGGACAGGGAGGCCTGGTGTGCTGCGATTCATGGGGTCGCAAAGAGTCGGACATGACTGAGCGACTGAACTGAACTGAACTGAACTGAGCATCCCCAGGGATGGAGGAGCCTGGTGGGCTGCCGTCTACGGGGCCGCACGGAGTCGGACACGACTGAAGCGACACAGCAGCAGCAGCGTCCTTTACTATTCCCAGCGTAGTACACTCTGTACATTCTTTACAATTTTATTTTTATCTCTAACACTATAAACTCCAAGGGACTAGATACCATGTGTACTTTTTTTTAATCTCTGTATCCCCAGAACCCAGTTCTGTGCCTGCGATGCTCAATAAGTAACAATTGGGTGGATGAATAAATACATGAGTGAATGAATAAAGATCAAGAATTTATCTCCAGTTTCAATTACAGAGAAGAGAAAATTTTAGTTTCACTCTTTTTTTAAAAATAATTTTTATTTATTTATTTATTTTTGGCCATGCTAGGTCTCCATTGCTACATAGGCTTTTCTCTAGTTGGGGTGAGAGGGGGCTACTCTAGCTGTGGTGTGCAGACTTCTCATTGTGGGGGCTTCTCTTGTTTCCGAGCACAGGCTCTAGGGTGGGTGGGCTTCAGCAGTTTCAGCACACGGGCTCAGTATTCCGGCTCCCAGGCTCTAGAGCTCAGGCTCTGGAGTTGTGGCACATGCGGTTAGTTGCTCTGAGGCAAGAGGGATCTTCCCGAATCAGGGATCAAACCTGTGTCTCATGCACTGGCGGGTGGATTCTTTACCATTGAGCCACCAGGGAAGCCCTAGAGAAAATCTTAGAGACAGGTGAAGCAGAGATAGTGTTGCTTCTAAGCTTCTGCTTGGAAGGCTCCTGAAGGCTGCACTGCAACAACCTGTAATCTCTCTCAACACAGAATTTGGTGCTGGAAGTCCAAAACTGACAAGAAAAGAATGGAAATGGATGACAAGATGTCCGCAATAACTTAACAGTAATTTCTAGGTCACTTGCAAATGATTACCGTTAATAATTACCAACTTATATTGGGCTCTTTCTATTTTCAGAGCACTTTGCAGTCACTAGTTTGTTATTTCTCACAACATTGCTATGAGGTAGATCATCATTATTATCGCATTACAGATGCACTAAGGATGTCAAGTTGGATTTAACTGACCCAGGGATGTAGCTATTCTTAGTGGTTCATTTGCCCCTCTGCTTTCTGTTCTTAAAAATCTACTGATGCTGCCTAGAGGGTGATGCTGCTAAACTGCAATTTAGAAAAAAAAAAAACATTGCAGACAACTGCAGCGAATCACAGGAGCAGAGTAGGTACTAAATTTTTGAAAGGTAAGAGGTGCCAGAGAAAAGCTTCGATGTAGTCTAGAAGTGCACGCACTAGCTTCCCATCATTTTCCAAAAACTTCCTTTTCTCTTTAAGGTGACTGTCACCTTGAAAATACTGATTTAATTTAACATGTATAGGTTTGAAAGCAGTTAAACAATATGGCCTCAAAATGCTAAGGCAGCTTTCCAATCCATGATAGAGCTGAGTCTGGGGACCAAATTGTTTTATTCATGTAGGAGCAAATAATGTTCACTCCAAGGACTAAAACTAACAGGATCAAAGGCTGGAAACAGTATTGCCCAAAAAAGCTAGTGAATCTGGAGAGCAGCACTTCAACTATTGGAATGATGTCTTCAGATTCAAGGAGAGAGCTTTAACTACATGTCTATGGGAGGTTTTTCCTTCCTTCCATTGTTTGGCTTTCCATTTGTCCACCTGTAGAGAGTTCTCACGGAGAAAGCAATGGCACCCCACTCCAGTACTCTTGCCTGGAAAATCCCATGGATGGAGGAGCCTGGTGGGCTGCAGTCCACGGAGTTGCTAAGAGTTGGACACGACTGAGAGACTTCACTTTCACTTTTCACTTTCATGCATTGGAGAAGGAAATGGCAACCCACTCCAGTGTTCTTGCCTTGAGAATCCCAGGGACGGGGAAGCCTGGTGGGCTGCTGTCTATGGGGTCACACAGAGTCGGACACGGGGAAGCGACTTAGCAGCAGCAGCAGAGAGTTCTCAACAAGCACTGAAATTGTTCTTGCTGTGAGATGAATTGTGTCACTCAAATAAGATATGTTGGAGTCCTAACTCCCAGCCCCTCAGATTGTGACCTTATTGGGATACAAGGTCTTTGTAGAAATAATCATTTAAAATGAAGTTGTTATGGTGGAGCCTAATCCAACATGACCGGTGTCCTTACAACAAAGGAGAAGGTTGAACATGGAGACAGACAGGCAAAGAGGGAAGAAGACCAGGTGAAGACAAAAGACTAGAGTGATGCATCTACAAGCCAAGGAACACTAAGGACTGTTAGCAAACCAGAGGCTACAAAGAGACAGGGAGGGAACCTACCCCTACAGGTTTCAGAGGATGCACAATCCTGCTGAGGTCTTGATTGCAGACTTCTAGTCCCCAGAACTCTGAGACAATAAATTTCTGTTTTTCTCAGTCACCCAGTTTGTGATAATTTGTCATGGCAGGTCTAGAGAACTAATGCAGTTCTAGTGATAGATTAATCTCAAAAGAAGATGAAAAATGACATACTGTCCAAAGCACTGCCCAGTATCCAATTCTTCTTATTTTTTTTAATAAATAATTTATTTATTTGGCTGCATTGGGTCTTGGTTGTAGCATGCAGAATCTTTAGTTGTGGCAGGTAAGATCTAGTTCCCTGAACAAGGATAGAACCCAGGCCCCCTGCATTGAGAGTGTGGAGTCTTAGCCACTGGACCACCAGGGAAGTCTGTATTCAATTCTTCTCTGGGTAAGTCACTTCTTACTATACAATAAATTGGGTGTGCAAGAGATGATCTCCATCCTCCAGACCAATGGGCAACATTTCCAGTTGTTACATTAACAGTGTTATAATTATGGCCACAGTTCTACACCATAGAAGCTGTGTGAGTCGCTCAGTCCTGTCTGACTCTTTGGGACCCCATGGACTGTAGCCCGCCAGGCTCCTCTGTCCAGGGGAATTCTCCAGGCAAGAATGCAGAGTGGGTTACCATGCCCTCCTCCAGGAGATCTTTCCAACCCAGGGACCAAACCCAGATCTCCCACAATGCAGGCAGATTCTTCACCAACTCAGTCACCAGGGAAGCCCAATTACTATCTAAAAAAATAAGGCTTTTGTACTTAGTTTCTTAGGGATCCTCATTTGAAAACACATGCTTTTGGTTCCATAAAAGACAATAGGGAGAAAGGTGAATGGTATAATGTAATCTATCACCACTATGGAGAAAGTATTTTAATGTATTTCTTCCTAGTATCCATCCATCACAAGCAATTTTTTAAAGCACAGTAAATCAAATTCAAATAATGTTGAAGAAAAGAAATAACAAAAAGGGGAAATGAATGAATAGAAAATACAAAACAAAAAAATCAACAATGTCAAAAGTTGGTTCACATTTAAATGTGACAGATACTGAGTACAACTGATAAGAAAAAGAGAGATAAGATACAAACTGTGAATATTGGAAATGGAATAGGGACATTACTGTAGATTAAACAGATGCTAAAATCTGATAAGATATTATAGATAACATTATGCCAACAAATTGACAATTTAGATAAAATATATACATTCAAAGAAAAACACAATTTAATAAATTGACAGAGAGATAAATTAAAAATTTTTTAAATGTATCTATTAAGCAAATTGAATCTGCAGTTTAAAACTCTCTCACAAGGAAAACACTAGGGCTCTATGGTCTTGTTAGTAAATTCAGGAGTAACACCAGTCTTAAAAAACCGTCCATAGAATTTAAGAGCAAAAGCCGTCTTTAACTCGTTTTGTGAGGTCAGCATAACCTAACAATGACATTACAAGAAAGGAAAACTACAAGACGATATTTCTCATGAGCATTAGTGCTAAAATCCTAAACAACATGCTAGCCAAGACCCCAAGACCTCTATAGAAAACCATAAAGTACTTTCACAAAAATTAAAGTGGTCCTAAATAAATAGATAAACCATATTCACCTATTAGAAAACTTGCTATTATAAAAATAGAAATTCTAGGGAATTCCCTGGCAGGTCACTGGTTTGGACTCCTTGCTTTCACTGCTGAGGATAGGAGTTCGATTCCTGGTCCAGGAACTAAGACCCACAAGCTTCGTGGTGTGGCCAAAAAGAAAAAAGAATTTCTCACACAAATAGATATATAGATTCAAGGAAATACCAGTCAAAATCCCAGAAGGTTTATTTCTGTGAAAATATACTCTAAAGTTTAGAAGAATAAAGGAATAGCCAAGACAACCTTGAAGAAGAAAGTTGTAGGATTTCCCTCCTAAATGCCAAGACTTAATACAAAGCTGGAATAGTTATAACAGCATGCCATTGGCACAAGGATGGATAAATAATTGGACTGCTGGAAGTGGATAGAAATAGCAAATAAACACAAGAAAAGATGCTCAAAATCACTCATTATTAGAGAAATGCAAATCAAAACTACAGTGAGGTATCAGTGCTGGAGATGCTCCAACAATAAATGCTGGAGAGGGTGTGGAGAAAAGGAAATCCTCTTGCATTGTTGGTGGGAATGTGCAATTGATTCCACAGCCACTATGGAAGACAGTACGGAGATTCCTTAAAAAACTAGGGATAAAACTACCATATGACCCAGCAATCCCACTACTGGGCATATATCCTGAGGAAACCATAATAGAAAAAGACACATGTACCCCAATGTTCATTGATTGCAGCACTATTCACGATAGCTAGTACATGAAAGCAACCTAGATGTCCATCCACAGATGAATGGATAAAGGAGCTGTGGTACATATACACAATGGACTACTACTCACTCATAAAAAGGAACACATTTGACTCAGTTCTAATGAGGTGGATGAACCTAAAGCCGATTACACAGGGGGAATTAAGTCAGAAAGAAGTGAACAGAGAATCCAGAAATAGATAAATATAGATACTTGATTTATGACAAAGGTGACACTGCAGTACAACATGGGAAATTATGATTTTTCAATAAACTAAGTCAGTTGGATATCCATATGGAAAAACCATACTATGATTTCTGCCTCACATCATATTAAAAAAATGAAGTCTAGACTATTTCAGATTTAAATATGAAAGGCAAAACAGTAATGCTTCTAGATGAGAGAAAATCTTCATAAACTGAGGAAGCAGATTTCTCAACTGTACACAAAAAACACTGACCATAAAGATTAAAAAAAAAAAAAAAGAACATACTGGACTTCAGTAAAATTAAGAATTGTGTCCATCAAAAAGCAACGCTGAAAGTGAAAAGGCAAGATTCAGAATGAGATAAATATCCATCAAAAAATAACACTGAAAGAGGAAAGGCAAGACACAGAATGGGATAAATACACACATGTATATTTAGGATGTCGAGGATATATAACTCCGAATATATAAATAATTCCTAAAATCAATAGGAAAAAATGAGCAAAGGACTTGAATATACACGTCACGAAAGACAAAAATCAAAATGGCCAATAAACATATAAAAAGTTTTTCAATGTCAGTAGTCAGCAGGGAACATAAAACCACAGTGAGATAGCACTGCTCATCCACCGCAATGGGTAACATGAAAAAGGGCGAAGTTACCAAGTGTTGGTGAAGATGCTGATGAACGCTTATCCACTGTGGGCTGGGAATATAAATTAGCACAGCAACTTGAGTAAACTGCTTGGTGCTATCTATATGTATATCAGGATATACATACCCTGAAAGTAAAAGCTGCTCAATCGTGTCCAACTCTCTGTGACCCTATACAGTCGATGGAATTCTCCAGGCTAGAATACTGGAGTGGGTAGCCTTTCCCTTCTCCAGGGGATCTTCCCAACCCAGGGGTCAAACTCAGGCCTCTTGCATTACATACAGGTAGATTCTTAATCAGCTGAGCTACAAGGGATGCCCAAGAATACTGGAGTGGGTAGCCTATCCCTTCTCAAGAGGATCTTCCCGACCCAGGAATCGAACCAGGGTCTCCTGCATTGCTGGCGGATTCTTTACCAACTGAGTTATCAGGAAAGCCCTAAATGCTGGAGTGGGTTGCCATTTACTTCTTCCAGGGGACCTTCCCAACCCAGGGGTCGAACTTGGGCTTCCTGCTTTGCAGGCAGATTCTTTACCACTGAGCCACCAGGAAAGCCCTATACATATCTTATGGCCTAGTGCGCTTACTCCTAGGTATACATCCAACTATAATATATACCAGCAGTTGCCAAACAGATATACAAGAATATTGAGAGTAGTGCCATTCCTAATAGCCCCCAAAATAAAACAACTTCATGTCCATCAAAATAAAATGGATAAACTGGAACACAACACAGCAATGAGAATAAACCAAATATTGTTACACACACTAACACAGACAAACCTCATAAACATATATTGAACAAAAGAAGCTAGATATTGAGTTAGCCAAAATGTTCATATGGATTTTTCCATAAGATGTTACTAAAAAGTCCAAACAGACTTTTTGGCCAAACCAATACAAAAGGGAACATACTCTACATAAATAAACTTTATGTGAAGTTTATTATATAGAGTTGAAGACTGGAAAAACGAATCACAGGTGATAGAAGGCAGGGGGCAGGGAATGAGCGGAAGAGGATCTGAACAGACTAATAGGGGAGCTGGTGACGGTATGTCCTTGATTTGAATGAAGGTATGTTATGAAAATTAATCAAGCTACATGTTGATTATTATTGCACAAACATAAAGGTTTCTGCATTTATCTGTTTATATAATTTAATACCAATTCTCCTTGAAAAATGCATCTCACTGATAGTGGGTCTTACAAAACCACTGGACTTTAAAATCTGGTGAATTCTTAGATTTAAGGGTCAAGGGAGAATGGCTGACTTACCCTTGATAGGCAAGGGGCAAGAAATGGGGCTGGGAGGATAAACTCTGGCAACACTGTGGTGGTCTCTCAATGTAATCTCAGGGATTTGAGAATGTATTCAGTGAACCCCAGAGGGTGAGATGGAACTCGGGGAGTCAATATTTACCAGATTCATGTTTACAGAAAAAAATCTTATACCAAGATCCAAAATAAATTGAAAATGGAGAGGGGAGAGAAGACACAGAGAGACTAGGTAAGATGCTGTCAAAGTAACAAGGAAAGAAATGAAAGCCTGAGATGGCAAAGAAGTAGAATGTGTGTGTTTTCACCCTGCCCATCCAGGTCTGCCCTTGATCTGGACCTACCCAGTAAACAAGAACACTGGTTATGCCTGGAAAGCTGCCACCTCTTCAGCCCAGGAGCATCTTCATGTTGATGGCTAGCAGGAGAGGGGCTGGCCCCCAGGGCAGCTGCTGTCAGACTGTTTTTATCCTGATGAGTTCTTGGGTGCTAGTTCTTGTCATGCTTCACATCTCAAGGTACATTCAAGCGTGGCATTTCCTAGGAAGTTAAAAGAGAAAGTCATGTTATCTGTTGAAAAATCACAGGACAGAAACTGCAAGAAGAAAAGATCTGAGGACTACAAAGGCGGATTGATGTTTTTTGACACTAACTTCTTCAGTTGGGTAATACAGTCTGAAGTTTCAGGTAGACTGGAAAGGTTTTCTGGTCTCTTTGATGGATCTTTGCGCATAAATACCCTGTTCATGAATGGAAGGGGGATTTCTGATGTCCACAGGGCTGGAAGAATTCTTGTTATATATAAAACCATAAACAAATTACAGCATTTCCTATCCTTTTCCCCTGTTTCCAGATAGATAGATGACAGACAGACAGATAGATAGATAGATAGGTAGATAGGTAGATAGAAAGATAGACAGAGATCTTAAGGAGTTTGTTCACATGATTATGGAAAGTTTGGCATATCCAAAATCTGCAGGGTGAGTTAGACACCCAGGAAGATAACCAAGACATCTGAACACCTGCTTTCCTTCTGGGAGTTGAGACATACAGTGCCATCCACACAGAGACTGCCTCTGTGAGCAGCTCCCAGTAAAACCTCGGGCATGGAGTCTCTAATGAGCTCCCTGGTGGACAGCATTTTGCAAGTGTCATCACAATGACGAAGTAAGCACATCCTATGCAAGTCCACTGGCAGAGGACACTTGGAAGATTGCATCTGGTCCCCCAGACTTTTATTGCATATTTCTTTTCCCTTTGCTGATTGTGCGCTGCATCTTTTTCTGTAATAAATCATAATTGTGATCATGACCAGACATGGACTTCTGTGAGTCCTCCTAGTGAATCATCAAACCTGGTGGTGATCTTGAGAACCCCCAACCCAGGGTAGTACAAGAACCCATCCTATTCCTTTTCCCCACTGAACTGCACTGAAATGCGTAACGAGAGTAAATCACATATTGTATTAAAAGAACATTATAGCGGGTAATATAAAAACAGCTCAAGAGGAACTAGTGATTATATAGTATTTGGGGAATAAAAAGTACTAAAAAATACAAAGTAATGATAATAAGACAAATTATACTTTTCCATTAATTCCAAAGGGCATTTTCACTGATTTTCACAGAAAACAAATTTAATTATGTATGTCCATCAAGAACTATTGTAAATCTTTTAAATAGATCCAGAATATTTTTAGTGAGGATAAGCATAGAGATCCATTAACCAAAGGGAAAAATGTTTAGGGACAAGTGAATGAAATTTCAAGCCTAATAGGTTTTGAAATCAATTTATTAGAATTATAAGGAAATCTTTCATGTATAATGATCTCTGGGTTTTGCTTAATAGTCACACTAATTAACTTCTCAAATTCAATAAAAGTGTAGGAAATTTACTTATGTTCAGTTCTTGACAAATAAATCATGGTAATTACATATTCACATGGCCAATGATAATTCCTCTAATTCAGTCTAATAGCAAGAGTTCTTTTAGATAATTATTCTTTTTTAAAAAAGAAAAAAATCACATGTATAAAATGACTCTACTGATTAGAAGTTTTGAGGCTTTGTTATGATGTATGAACAAGAGTTTCTGAAATCTTCAAGTCAGTAGTAACATCCTTCCAGGTCCAGATTTAGTAAGATGTGTATTCACAGGACATTATAACACATCCAGATGTGATCTCTGGAGGGTGGGGGTTGAAGGTGTTGGGTGACTTAGAACAGGGATTTTTCAATTTCAGGTCTGCATTGACTTCTACTGTTGCTTCATGGGGAACAAGGTAATATATCAAAATCCCAGGAAAACCATAGATGATGAATATCAAAAGCCTAAGAAGTGATTAAAATCTAAGAAGTAAACCATTCACCAAGCAAATTTTTCCCATCTTTTATACCACGAATAAGACTGGGATTCCATCACTTAACATATGTAATCTAAAACAGTGATTTTCAAAGTATTATTCTCAGATCATCATCACCTGGGAACTTGTTAAGAATATTAAAAAAAAAAGAATATAAATTATTTAACAACAAAGACAAACCAATTGAAAAATGGGGAAAGGACTAAAATAGGCATTTCTGATAGATGGATAGATAGATAGAGGTAAACAGTACATGTGTGCAAATGGTCAATAGGCACATGAAAAGATACTCAATATCACTAGCTGTAGTGTAAGTGCTTGACTTTCAATTCCTGAGGCATTCATTTCAAAAGATATCCATTCTGAGTAAACACGTTGCCAGCTCTATGACACAGTTATTAATATTAAAAAACCAACCAGATAAGGGACCAGACTGTCCCCACCCATGGTGGTCCCCTTTTGGAAAGCCCAAGGAAATCAAGATAATTGATTGAGTTATCCCTTTGAATGACCCCACTTCTCCCTTTTTTGTGCTATGATTCCTGCTCTTATGCTTTCAATTAGCCAACAAATAGTGAATCCAAGAAACTCTAGAGACACCTCACTCTCAGACCCTAATAAAGGCAGAGCCCAAGCTCTAAACTCTCTTTTCACCCATGACCTCACTGTGGCCCTTGGTTGTGCGATATATCCTCCAGGACTTGAGTTAAAAGCATCTTCCTCAAAGTCCCCTGGTGGTTTTTGCTGAAGTATGTCCTGCGATCATAACAACCAGAAGAACTGGTCCAGTTGTAAGTAGGGTCTCCCAGTGGGAAAACGTCTATGAAGATCGCTAGAATTAACATGTGCCCAGTGAGTTCAGCAGGCATTCCAATGGAGAGCACTACCCCCAGGAGGCTTGGGACCTATGGAACATTAATCATCAGGAAAATGCAAATCAAAGTCACAGTGAAATACCAGTTCCAACCCATTAGAATGAAAATGTAAAATATTAAAAAAAAAACTAGAAAATAGTAAAATTTGGTGAGGATGTGAATAAACAGCAACCCTTGAGCACTGCTGCTGGGAATATAAGGTGGGGCCACTCTGGAAAATGATATGGAAAAGCTAAACAGAATTATCAAATGATCTAGCAATTCTACTTCTAGTTATATATCCAAAGAAATTGAAAGCAGGAACTCAAACAGATACTTGTATATCGATCTGCATAGCAGCATTATCCACAGTAGCCAAAAGGTGGGAGTGACCTAAATGTCCATTGACAGATGAATGAATAAATAAATGTAGTTTATACTTAAAATAGAATATTACTTAACTTTAAAAAGGGATTAAATTCTGATTCATGCATGTTCACGCAACATGCATGAACTTTGATCTTACTGTGTGAAGCCAGAATGAAAGGACAAAAACCAATTCCACTTAAATATGGTGCAAAGCCACAGCTGGAGACATCCAAGACAAACAGACTAGGCCTTCTCAACCTCAAAGGACAGTGAAGTCTAATCTTAACATTTGAGTTCTCACCCTCTCAGTAGGCAGCAGTAGGCAGGAAGAACTGATTCATTAACAGTCATAAGCAACCCTGGGAGATCTAGAGCGTATTTGGAGAGGAGAAACCTAGGAAGAGTTGGACTTCTTAATCACCTGGCAAGTGAAAGGGTACAAATTTGGGTATAAATATGTGACCATATTTTATTGTTGCAGATCAGTAAGGCCCAGACTCTTGTGTTACAAAAGGGAAATAATAATGAGATGTGATTCTCAGCAAGGTTTTTTTTCAACTATCTTCTTACACACGTTCTTCCCATGGTACTTGTCTGCAATAAATCATAGAGGGAAAGAGTTTCGGCAGCCGATTCAATAATATCTAAATATCCCTGGCAATAGAGAAGCCAGGCATTCAAGAAAAGTAAAATAGGAAATAAAACAGGAAGAACAGAGACTTTCAAATCAGACAAACAGAGGGTGGTAGGTTCTCCAGGGGTTCCCTGGGGGCTTCATTTCTTCGTGATACTTTGAGAAGCATTGTAGCCTGTACTTGATTAATGGATGATATTAGCATTCCTGTTATATGATGGCAGTAGATCTGTGAAGGAGAAGGCAATGGCACCCCACTCCAGTACTCTTGCCTGGAGAATCCCAGGGACGGGGGAGTCTGGTGGGCTGCAGTCCATGGGGTCGCTGAGTCAGACACGACTGAGCAACTTCACTTCCACTTTTCACTTTCATGCATTGGAGAAGGAAATGGCAACCCACTCCAGTGTTCTTGCCTGGAGAATCCCAGGGACGGGGGAGTCTGGTGGGCTGCCATCTATGGGGTCGCACAGAGTCGGACACGACTGAAGCGACTTAGCAGCAGCAGCAGCAGACCTGTGAAAGGGGCTTCCCCAGTGACTCACTGGTAAAGAATCCGCCTGCAATGCAGGAGATGCAGGAGCTTCGGGCTCAATCCCTGGGTCGGGAAGATCCCCCAGAGAAGGGAATAGCAACCCACTACAGTATTCGTGCCTGCAGAATCCCATTGACAGAGGAGCCTGGTGGGCTGCAGTCCACGGGGTCGCAAAGAGTCAGGCATGACTAAAGCAACAGAACAGCAGCAACAGCAGACCCGTGAAAGAAGTGCATTTAGTAAACTCTCATACTGCTTACTCACATCTGCTTTGTTTTTTAATTTTTTAATTGGAGGATAACTGCTTTACAATTTGGGGTTTTTTTTAAGAAAAGATTTTAAAAATATGAACCATTTTTAAAAAGCCTTCATTGCATTTGTTACAATGGTGCTTCTGCTCTATATTTTGGGTTTTTTTTTTTTTTTTGTCTGCGAGGCATAAGGGATCTTAGCTCCCAGATCCTATATGGGGATGAACCTGCAACCCCTGCACTGTAAGTCAAATTCTTAACCATTAGACTGCTGGGGCAGTCCCAACTTACATCTGCTTTGATTTCACAACACCCCATAAGCACCCTGAGTATTCTCAATAGGGACCAAGAGTCACTTGATTCTCTATTTTAATCCCATTGTCTCTGTCACTTTGGAGCACCTCCTCCTCCACTAATAATAACCACTCTTATTAGCAGACCTCTTTGGGTATCCTCTACTTCTTCAAGTCTGAATAGTGATGATTATGTATTTCCAATCTTAATCAAGGCTTAAGATATTAAGTCAGCCCAATCAATAGAAACTTCGTATAATTCAAGTTGAGCACCTCTTATTTTGCTTTAGAAAAGCCGTAACGATGCTCTCGCTTCATAGAAAGGGTTGGCTGAAGTCTAAAGATTTTCAATAAGTTCAAATTGCCAGAGAGATTTGTTTCTCTGAGGGTTTGAAAGAAAAATGATGAAAAGAACTTGAGAGTACTGTATAGGAAAGAATTATAAAGGTAATTATCCATATTAGTCACATTTTATCCGTTTTCTTTCTCTGCTTTTTTTTTTTCCCTAAAAAACTAGAAAAGGGATCCAATAAAAACACTGAAATCTGTGAGATTTTCAGTGTCGTACAAAATAACAGAACTACTATTTAATGAAGGTGTGATTCCATGAAGCTTTCAACACAGTAGAGTCATACATACTTGCAGCCCACTGCATATGAGGACCCATATGCAGGGGTGATAATGGTATTAATCTGCTCTTGGGATGTAAATTAAAAATGGCAGTGCTGTAACTGCCAGTTACTGTTCAAATGTTCTGTCCAAGTTAGGGGTTGAGATGACACTCCCTAAAGATACGGATCACTGGTGTTCATAAGAACTTCTTCTCGGGTGCCCTTGGGTTGGCAAGGAGCTCATCAGGGGAGATGGTGGTGTGAATCTGGGCACTTTGCTCACAGAGTGGAAACAACGATGCTGCATTCGATCTGCCTCTAGAAGCACGGGAGGCCTGGGAGCCCTGAGGGCAGCTCCTTCCATGATCTTAATGCCATTAATACCACTCACCATTTAAAACAAGATCTTGGTAATCAATGATGGTGCTTCATGAATACACACCACACCTAACCGGCTGATTGGTGTTTGCTGGAGATCTGTGAGAATTTCGGTGTTGTACAAAGTAACAGAACTACTATTACTGAAGGTGTAAGTCCATGAAGCTTTAAACATAGTAGAGTTGTACGCATTTGCAACCCTCTGCATGTGAGGAGTTCATTAGTAAAGTCTTATCTTTTTGTTTTTAAATTTTTGTTTTTAAATTTTTAAATTGGGGGATAATAGCTTTACAACATTGTCGTGTTTTTTTTTTTAAAGATTTTTAGTGATAGTCAAAGCATGTAATAATCTATATGGTCCAGCCACCAACCTGTCATGTCAACCTGACAGATGTCAGTCAACAACCATTGCAGCCCTACTACTGCTTTTTTTTTTTTTTTAATTATTTTATGTTGGAGTACAGATGATTAACAATGTGTGTTGTGTTAGTTTTAGGTATGTGGGAAAGTAATTTAGGTGTACATGTATCTATTATTTTTCTAATTATTTTCCTATTCAGGTTATTATAGAATATTGAGCAGAGTGCCCCATGCAGTACATCCTCGTTGGTTTTCTATTTTAAATACAGCAGTGTGTACATGTCAATTCCAGACTCCCAGTCTATCTCTCTCTTCCACCATTTCCCTCTGGTAACCACAAGTTTGTTCTCTGAGTCTGTGAGTCTGTTTCTGTTTTTTAAGTAAGTTCATTTGTATCATTTCTATTTAGATTCCACATATAAGGGATGTCATAGGATATTTCTCTCTGACTTACTTCACTCAGTATGACCCTCTCTAGGTCCATCCATGTTGCTGCAAATGGCCTTATTTCATTCTTTTTAATGGCTGAGTAATATTCTATTGTATACATATAAAACATCTTACAACATCTTCTTTATGCAATCCTCTGTCAGTGGACAACTAGGTGCTTCTCTGTCCTGGCTGTTGTAAAAAGCACGACAATGAACATTAGGGTACACGTATCCTTTAGAACCATGTTTTCTTTGGATATATGCCCAGGAGTGGGATTGCTGGATCGTATGGTAGCCCTATTCTTAGTTTTTTAAGGAACCTCCATACTCTTCTCCCATAGTGGCTGCACCAATTTACGTTCCCACTAACAGTGTAGCCCGACTGCTGCTTTCAGCTGAACGGCAGTCCTGCTTATGCTGGATTCTTTAGAATCCGGGCACATTGTAGGAGATCGGCCACAGTCAGTCAGTTCAATCACTCAGTCCTGTCCGACTCTTTGCAACTCCATGGACTGCAGCACGCCAGTCCTCCCTGTCCATCACAAACTCCCGGAGTCCACCCAAACCCATGTCCGTCGAGTCGGTGATGCCATCCAACCATCTCATCCTCTGTCATCCCCTTCTCCTCCTGCCCCCAGTCTTTCCCTGCATCAGGGTCTTTTCCAATGAGTCAGCTCTTTGCATCAGGTGGCCAGAGTATTGGAGTTTCAACTTCAACATCAGCCCTTCCAAAGAGCACCCAGGACTGATCTCTTTTAGGATGGACTGGTTGGATCTCCTTGCAGTCCAAGAGACTCTCAAGAGTCTTCTCTAATACCACAGTTCAAAAGCATCAATTCTTTGGCGCTCAGCCTTCTTTATAGTCCAACTCTCACATCCATACAGGACCACGGGAAAAACCATAGCCTTGACTAGACAGACCTTTGTTGGCAAAGTAGTGTCTCTGCTGTCTAGGTTGGTCATAACTTTCCTTCCAAGGAGTAAATGTCTTTTAATTTCATGGCTGCAATCACCATCTGCAGTGATTTTGGAGCCCAGAAAAATAAAGTCAGCCACTGTTTCCACCGTTTTCCCCATCTGTTTGCCATGAAGTGATGGGACCAGATGACATGATCTTAGTTTTCTGAATGTTGAGCTTTAAGTCAACTTTTTCACTCTCCTCTTTCACTTTCATCAAGAGGCTCTTTAGTTCTTCTTCACTTTCACCCATAAGGGTGGTGTCGTCTGCATATCTGAGGTTATTGATATTTCTCCCAGCAATTTGATTCCAGCTTGTGCTTCCTCCAGCCCTGCGTTTCTCATGATCTGTCATAGACTGATTATCAACTGCAGAACCCAAACAAGAAGACCAGATCTTCTTGAGATCTTTGACCCTAAGCATGAAAGGATACATGGAGGTAGATACAGAACAGTCAAATAAAGGACAAAAGAAAGGAGTGTAAACATTTCTCTTTAAGGTTCCCATGGAACTCTGATTTTTTGAAAGGACAGGAAGCCCCATTGTAGCAACAGTAATTCTGATCTTAAATACTTTGTGCATATTTCAGCAGAACAATTTGAAAGAAGAGATCAAATTCTACCACTAGAGAAAGAACACTGCTGGCTTTAACCACAGGGCATGATTGTACCAAATTTCCTAACAGATTTGGTGTACTGAATAGTACTCGTCTCTGTCTTACAGTAGAAGCCCAATTTCCCTTTGGTAATCAGGATCAATCATCCCAGCTGCTATAGTAACTCCCTTCTTTGCCTATTAATTCAGGGGCAAAGGGAGCCCAAAGTACTCAGGTACTAGCATTAACTTACAGTTCAATGAAATCATTAGTGTGTTTCCTGGTTGAAGTATTCCTTGCTTTGGAACTAGGACTCCCAGACTAGCAGAGCATAAGGTCACAGGGACAGGAAATAAACATTTTGCTGGTGGGTCACTAGGCATAATAGTGAATGGTGACACCTCAGTTTCCAGCCCTTGATTCCTGGACTCATGAATCCTGACTATGGGAGAAACAGCACCAAGGGGCTTTACCGGTGGCTCAGATAGTAAAGACACCGCCTGCAGTGCAAGAGTCTCAGGTTTGATCCCTGGGTTGGGAAGATCCCCTGGAGAAGAAAATGGGTACCCACTCCTGTATTCTCACCTGGGAAATTCCATGGACAGAGGAGCCTGGTGGGTTACAGTCCATGGGGTCACAAAGAGTCGGACACGACTGAGCAACTAACACACACATCCTCCCACAGAATATTGCCCAAACCCTGCAAGTACTGCCACCTAACTTGTGCTGTATATCTGACCCTGTTCAAAAGATTGTTTTACAAGCCACCTGCTTTAGGACGATGGGGAACATGGTGAGACCCATGAATTCCATGAGCATGGTCCTATTGCCACACTTTATTTGGTGTGAAATGAGTTCCTTGATCAGAAGCAATGCCTATTACAATGCTGATACTATGACAGTGGGCAAGGCATTCTGTAAGACAACAGATGGCAATTTTGGCAGAAGCATTGCAAGCCGGAAAGGCAAATTTGTATCTAGAGTATCTATTCCAGTAGAAGCAAAACACTGCCCATTTTGTGATGGAAGTAGTCCAGTGTAATCAACCTGCCACCATGTACCTGGCTGATCATCCCAGACTGGTGCCATATTGGGGACTTGGTTTTAGAGTCTGCTTTGGAGAAGGAAATGGAAACCCACTCCAGTATTGTTGCCTGGAAAATCCCATGGACGGAGGAATCTGGTAGGCTACAGTCCATGGGGTAGCAAAGAGTCAGACACAACTGAACAACTTCACTTTCACTTTTCACTTGGACAGACTGGACACTCAGCAGTGATTGTAGCCAGATCAGTGTTGGTGAGTGGAAGTCTATGTTGCTGAACACAGGCTAAACCTCCATCCCTACCACCAGGGCCACTTGGTTCATGGGTCCATAGGATGATGGCAAGAGGGGCTGGGGAAAAAATTAATTAATTAATTAATTTTTAAAAAAGGGGGGGCTGGGGAAAGGCAGACTGGAACCCGCAGGACATGTCATCTCATCCTCTTGATTATTAAAACCCCACTAGTTAGTGAGTATTCACATGGGATACAAGTATCTCCATGTTTTTTTTTCACCCAATCACAGAGGTTTATCTATATACTAATTCTCAAGACGTCTTTGTTACTAATTTTCCAGTCATATTCCTTTTAAGTCCCTACCTATCCAGCTAAACCACCGGCCACAGTCCCTGATTGGTATGTAATTGCACATCTGGCCCTTTCTCTTTGCAAGCCCAATGAACAAGCAGGTGCACCCCTCCAAGTTTCACTTAGTGGGAGGATTTCCCTTTACCACTAAGAAAGGGGCTGCAGAGCTCTTGCGCATTGTGGTGCCTGAATCCTGTGCAGAACCATCTGTGACTCAGGCACACATTCTCTCTTCATTAGTCCATGAGGCCATAAATGCAGGCTGGGAGAAAACAATGTTAAGAGTGGAAGTGGGAGCCAAGGGCCCTTGGGCCATTTCCTGGTGTAACTAACTTGTTTCCTCAGGGCCTGCGCAAGCCTGATCGCCTCTATGCTGCTGCTTAGTCCCTTAAGTCGTGTCCAACTCTGTGGACGGGAGCCCCCCAGGCTCCAATGCGCACAGAATTCTCCAGGCAAGAGCAACGGAGTTGTCATGCCCTCCTCCAGGGGATCTTTCCAACCCAGGGATCAAACCTGTGTCTCCTACATTTCAGGCAGATTCTTTTTTAAAAAAATTTATTTATTTATTTTAATTGGACGCTAATAACTTTACAATATTGTGGTGGTTTTTGCCAAACATTGACATGAATCAGCCATGGGTGTACATATGTCCTCCATCCTGAACCCCCCTCCCACCTCCCTCCCCGTCCCATCCCTCTGGGTTGTCCCAGTGCACCGGCTTTGAGTGCCCTGTTTCATGCATCGAACTTGGACTCATCATCTCTTTCACATATGGTAATATACATGTTTCAATACTATTCTCTCAAATCATCCCACCCTCGCCTTCTCCCACAGAGTCCAAAAGTCTGTTTTTCATGTCTGTGTCTCTTTTGCTATCTCGCATATAGGGTCGTCATTATCATCTTTTCTAAATTCCATATATATGCATTAATATACT
This sequence comes from Cervus elaphus, assembly GCF_910594005.1. Taxonomy (NCBI): domain Eukaryota; kingdom Metazoa; phylum Chordata; class Mammalia; order Artiodactyla; family Cervidae; genus Cervus; species Cervus elaphus. The sequence goes on from NC_057846.1 coordinate 32,803,448, forward strand.
GTATTGGTGTTTTTCCTTCTGACTTACTTCACTCTGTATAATGGGCTCCAGTTTCATCCACCTCATTAGAACTGACTCAAATGCGTTCTTTTTAATAGCTGAGTAATATTCCATTGAGTATATACACCACAGCTTTTTTATCTATTCATCTGCTGATGGACATCTGGGTTGATTCCATGTGCTGGCTATTATAAACAGTGCTGCGATGAACACTGGGGTGCACGTGTCTCTTTCAGATCTGGTTTCCTCGGTGTGTATGCCCAGCAGTGGGACTGCTGGGTCATATGGCACTTCTATTTCCAGTTTTTTAAGGAATCTCCACACTGTTCTCCATAGTGGCTGTACTAGTTTGCATTCCCACCAAGTGTAAGAGGGTTCCCTTTTCTCCACACCCTCTCCAGCATTTATTGTTTGTAGACTTTTTGATAGCAGCCATTCTGACAGGCATGAGATGGTACCTCATTGTGGTTTTGTTTCGCATTTCTCTGATATGAGTGATGTTGAGCATCTTTTCATGTGTTTGTTAGTACGTCTTCTTTGGAGAAATGTCTGTTTAGTTCTTTGGTCCATTTTTGATTGGGTCGTTTATTTTTCTGGTATTGAGCTGCTTGTATATTTTTAAGATTAATTCTTTATCAGTTGCTTCGTTTGCTATTATTTTCTCCCATTCTGAAGGCTGTCTTTTCACCTTGCTTATAGTTTCCTTCATTGTGCAAAAGTTTTTACGTTTATTAGGTCCCATTATTTATTTTTGCTGTTATTTCCATTACCCTGGGAGGTGGGTCATAGAGGATCTTGCTGTGATTTATGTCAGAGTGTTTTGTCAGGCAGATTCTTTACCACTGAGCCACCAGGAAAGCCTCGGTCTCCTACACTGGCTCCACTGGATGTTGGAGCATGCTGTGCATGCCCAACTTTATGGCTCCATGGATCTGACAATATTCAGCTCATGAGCACAGCTCAGGTCTCATGGTCACTTGGTGAGCCATATGTAAGCATTCCAGTGTCTCTAAGACCCAGTAGCAAGCAAGTTTCTCAAAAGGGGAATAATCACCCCCAAAGGCTGGCAAAATTTGCTCCAAAATCCTAAGGGCTTGTCCTGTGATTCACATAGAGGGGCTGCCAAAGGCTCCAAACAGCGTCCTCATCTGCCACTTCAAGCCCCATTCCATCTGCTGGCTTGTGTGGCCCAGTGGCAGGGCAGTTTGCACTGCATCCTGGCTTTGCCGCAGAGCCTCCTCTTGCTCTGGACCCAATTCCAAACCAGCAGCTTTGGTGCGGGGCGGGGGGAGGCGGGTCACCCAGTAAACAGGCTGGAGTCATACACTCTGAGGAATAAATGAAAGTTGCTCAGTCATGTCTGACCCTTGGCGACCGCATGGACTGTAACCTGCCATGCTCCTCTGTCCGTGGAATTCTCCAGGCCAGAATACTGGAGCGACTAGCTGTTCCCTTCTCCAGGGGATCTTCCCAACCAAGGGATGGAACCCAGGTATCCTGTACTGCAGATGGATTCTTTCCTGTCTGAGCCACCAGGGAAGCCCAAGAATACTGGAGTGGGTAGCCTAACCCTTCTCTAGGGGATATGTCTCCTCTAAAACCCAAAGAGACCCACTAGGCTTCATGCCTCTTTTTTGACTGTAGGAGGGCCAGATGCAACAACTTATTCTTCGCCTTAGGAGGGATGTCTCGACATGCCCTAGAAATTTCACTGAGGCTGAAGACCCCATCCTCAGACATGCAAATGTCTTACTAATAAGTCTACTGTCATTACAAACTCTTGCTTACTAGGTCCAATCAGAATTCTATCCTCCAGAATTTGCTGCCGGTCCAGTAGTTAGGACTCTGCACTTTTGCTACTGAGGGCCCATGTTCAATCCCTGGTTAGGGAACTAAGACCCCACAAACTGCATGGCACAGCCAAAAATTTAAAAAGATAATATCCTCAATGTGATGGGCCAATGTGGTATCTTACAGAAAAGAAATCTATATCTCTGTGGACTAATTACAGGAGTCTAGGAAGCTGACATGCTGATTTAGGACAGTGTAAACCCCATCACGGTTCTTTGACTGAATATAATGCTTTGTCTTCTCCTGTTACTTTCATGTTGTAAATTAGCCCAGATCTGCCCCTTAGAGCAGCCTCTCTCTCCTCTTCAAATGAGGGGCTTTTGGCATTCTCATTGTGCTGTTGCTGCTGCTAAGTCGCTTCAGTCGTGTCCGACTCTGTGCGACCCCATAGACGGCAGTCCACCAGGCTCCCCCATCTCTGGGATTCTCAAGGCAAGAACACTGGAGTGGGTTGCCATTTCCTTCTCCATTCTCATTGTAGTAGGCTGAATGACTTCCCAAATATTTCCACATCCTAAATCCAGAGCCCATGAAAGTGACCTTATATGACCACATTGACTTCGTAGATATGATTAAATTAGGGATTTTGAGATGGGGAGATTATCCTGGGTTATTTGGGTGGGCCTGAGTAATCACAATGGTCCTTTTTAAGAGTGAAGCAAGAGGCGTCATAGGCAGACAGAAGGTGATGTGATGGTGAAAGCCGTAATTGGACTGATGGGCTTTGGTGATGAGGGCATTATAAGTCAAAGAATATTGGCAGCTACAGAAGCTGAAAGAGTCAAATAAACATTATGCCCTGGGAGCCCCCAGCAGAGACCAGCACGGTCAACTCCTTGATTTTAGCCCAGTGACATGGACTGCAAACACCTCACCCCAGAACTTTAAATGAGAGAATAAATTTACTTTGTGGAAACTTATTACAGCAGCTGTAGGAAACTAAGACACTCTGCTTAAGGCTCTGAGGTCAGCCTGTGCTGTGAATTGTGATTGTGAAAAGTGAGGAGGACATTTTTGGGACTGTAGAATCCATTCCATGGCCTCCCATTCAATATGAACCATGCCATTTTGTGAACTGATCCTTGGAGGGGGTCATGATTAGTTCAAGCCCAACTTCCTTACAGCTGGTTGATTCAGGAGCACAAACTCAAGTCAATCAGTGTGCGGAGTTCTCCTGGCAACAGGGATTTATTTAGAAGTGGGTATGTGATCCAACTGGGGCCAATGAGATACAGGGAGAAACAAAGACCCATCTTTCTCTTCTGTTTTCTATTTTACTAAGAAAGAAGAAGAAATTAACCCCACCTGCTCCCACCTGCTTCTCTTTACGTGAAATAAACCCTTTTTGTTAAAGAAAAACAAAAAGAAAGAAGAAGCAATCAAGAATCTTTCTCAATCTCCCACCGTGAAATATAGCCATTTATTGCATCTGTGCCCATATACTCTGCCTTTTTCTGTGGTACTAAGGATGAATTACCAGTTACTGCCCTCTTGATTTGAGTCCTTTTACCTACTTAAGGACATATAGCCCCAGGAATTCTTCCCTCTATCTACTGAAATATGAATTTCTCCCTCTACACTAGATTCTCCTTATCAGCACAAAAATATGCTTGTATTTTTGCCATCCTAAAAATGCCTCTCTTTAGTGACTAATAGTGGATATGCAGTTTCTTTTTGGGTACTGGAAATGTTCTAAAATGGATTATGGCAATGGTTACACAACTCTGAATCTACTAAAAACCACGGGTGTTTCCACTTCAGATGGGTGAACTGAATGTATGTGAAGTGTCTCTCAAAAGAGCAATTATTTTGTTGTGTTTTTTTTTCAAAAGAGCTATTATTTTGAAAAGAGGATATTGGCAAATATGATACTCTAAATGTTTGAAATTGGGTAGGGCAGGTCACAATGATATTTTAGCTACTTTAATAGAATATCTGAGAACATTTGCAAACTTATTCTATAAAATGATATAAATAGCATCTATTCATTAGTAAAAAACATGATAAAAAGAAAACAAATATAAAAAATAAGTGTATCCATAAAAAAGCCGTCTCTTGACCCTAACTCCTCCCTCCAGTTGTTATTTTCTTCTTCTTCTTCTCTTGGCACTAAAGTTTTCTTTTAAAATTGCCTTTACTTTTTTCAAAAAAAAAACAAAAACATTTATTGGAGTATATCGGCTTTACAACATTGTGTTAGTTTCTGCTGTACGGTGAAGTGAATCAGCTATACATACACACATATCCCCTCATTTTTTGATTCCCTTCCCATTTAAGTCATCACAGAGCACTGGGTAGAGTTTCCTGTGCTATACAGTAGGTTCTCATTGGTCATCTATTTTATACATAGTATCAGTAGTGTATATATGTCAATTCCAATCACCCAATTCATCCCATCTCCCCTTTCCCTCTTGGTGTAAATACGGTCGTTCTCTTCCATCCTTCCTTTCCCCCACACTCTATTGAACCTATCACCTCAACACTTCAACAAAACCGCTCTTCAGGGTTGCCAGTAACTTCCATGTAGTTAAATTTCATCATCAGTTCTCAATCCTGATCTTACTCGTCCTGTCAGTCGTATTTGACCCAGTTTACCATCTCCTTCCCTGTCTTCCTTTATCTCAATTATGGCTACAAGAGTACTTATAACAAGCCACCCCCAAACTCAGGAGTTTAAAATATTTTTGCTTATTCATCTGTGAATCACATGAGTTTTCTGATCTAGGCTTGGCTCAGCTGGGCTGGGTGGGCTCCAAGCAGCAGGATGGGTTCAGATCTGTTCTACAAGTCTCTAAACTTTCTTGGACCAGTGTGCTAACTAGGTCATGTTTCTCTCCTGCTGATTATACACTTCAAGAAGGCAAGTGCAAACACAGGACGCCTCTAAGGTCTAGACTCAGAACTGGCATGGACACCTCCACCATCATTCTGCCAGCCAAAGAAAATCATGCCTTTGAGCACCAAATCAGAGAGCTGGTGAATATGCTCTGTCTTTAAGGGGAGTATTTACAAAGTAATATGGCAAAAAGCACGGACACAAGGGAACTAAGGCCTCTCATTTGATTGACTGTATAGGGCTTCCGCAACAGCTCAGTGGTAAAGAATCCATCTGCAATGCAGGAGACACAGGAGATGCAGGTTCAATCCTTGGGCCAGGAAGATCCCCTGGAGAAGGAAATGGCAACCCACTCCAGTATTCTTGCCTGGAGAGTTCCATGGATGGCGAGCTTGATGGGCTACAGTCCACAGGGTCGCAAAGAGTCAGACATGACTGAAGCGACTTAGCACACACATTCCTCCTTGAATCACTTTCTTCATTCGTTTCCAGAATACTGCATTCTACTAGTTTTACTCTTACTCCATTGACTGCTTTTCAGCAGTAGAATTATGATGCCTTGAGGCTCAGTCCTTGGACTTCTTCTCCAGTTTAGTGACTCATTTGGTGATCTCATCTAGTTTTATAGTTTTAGAAATTGTCTATATGCTGATGACTCCATTGTTTGTATCTTCACTGTGACTTCTCGCAACTCCAGACTCATATACCCAACTGTCTAAACTTGTATGCCAAACAGCAAGTTTAAACTTAACAAGTCCAAAAACAAACTCCTGATCTCTCTAAATAGTCCCCCAGGAAATAAATGGCAACTCTTTTTTCCAGATGCTCAGGTAAACCCTTGGCATCATTCTTACTTCTTGTCACCACCATTTCTTACATTTTAATGGTCTCTTCCACCATAGAATCTGTTTTCAATACAGCAGCTAGAGCAGTGGTCCCCAATGTTTTTCACACCACAAACTGGATAGGCGGAAGACAATTTTTTCCACGGATCAAGTTGTGGGGGAGGTTTTAGGATGATTCAAGCACATTATATTTATTATGCATTTTATTTCTATAATTATTACATCAGCTCCACTGCAGATCATCAGGCATTAGATCCCGGAGGTTGGGGACCCCTGAACTAGAGTAAGCTTTTAGAAATGTAGGTGAGACAAAGCCATTCTTCTGCTCAAAACCTTCAATGGCCACCCATCTCACTTGTGGCCCAGCTGGTAAAGAATCTACCTGCAATGCAGGAGACCTGGGTTCGATCCCTGGGTTGGGAAGATCCCCTGGAGGAAGGAAAGGCTACCTACTCCAGTATTCTGGCCTAGAGAATTCCACAGACTGTAGAGTCCATGGGTTCGCAAAGAGTTGGACACAACTGAGTGACTTTCACTTCACTATGACTTTATAGTACAACCCGATCTTCTGTTATTCTTTGGCCTCATATCTTTTCACCTCCTCATTCATTCTGCTCCAACTACATGAACTTCCTTGGTGTTCCTTGAACAAGCCAACTGCTTCCTGTCCCAGGACCTTTGTATCTGTTGTTCCCTTTTCCTGAAACTCTCTTCCCCAGATACAGCCAGGCTTGCTCCTTTAAATCATGACCCTTTTTTTTTTTACCACACATGTCCCCAGCTGTTTTTTCTGTTTCTTATTTTTTATCACCACCTGACAAGCTATAGGTTTTTACCTATTTGCTTATTGTCTATGTCTCCTCGGTGGATATGTAAGCTTCATGAGAACAAGACTTTTTGTTTTGTTCATGGTTATGTTATCAGAATGTAAAACTGTGCCTGGCATTTGATACATATAAGTATTTGATGAATGACCAGATGGATGGATAGATGACATTGAAGAATTTGGTTAACCGGGTATTAATAAAATCTGCTTGATTCACTGTGGTTGAGCTTAATGACTACTAAAACTAACCTGACAGACCTTAAATGTCTCAATAAAAAGTGACTGCCTAACGAGTGTTATTATTAATAGCATGATGGGTATGATGGAATGACCCAGAAGTACATATACAGAGGAAAAAGAGGTCAGGGATTCCCTTGCTCTTTTTTTCACCCATCTGTCTAGCTACTTTCTATGTCTCCTTGAAGCACAACAATTTCTTTAAAAACATTTATTTAATTTTAATTTTTTTTTTTTAAATTTTGGTCATGCTGCATGGCTTGTGAGATTCTAGCTCCCCGACCAGGGGTTGAACCCAGGCCCTTGGCAGCGAGAGCATGGAGTCCAAACACTGGACGGCTAGAGAATTCCCCACAGCCATTTCTTAGAAGCTATTTCCAGTAAAAACACTGGGGCTACAGGGAGTTATTTTACCTTTGAAAAGAAGTCCTATCTCTGTAAATCAGGGTCAGATAAAGCTCCAGAAGAGACCTGGGTCTCACAGAGTGGACAGGCATTAATTTAACTCCTGGCATCCAAACAATGGTCCTGGAGTTATTACAGAACATAGAAGAGGGTAGGTGTTAAAAGCCCAGATGCCAGAGCCAAAATATGTTGCTTCAAATGGTGGCTCCACACTATTAAGTGTCCTGTGACCTTGGGCAAGCAACCGAAATTTTTAGTTCTTCCCTTTATCATCTGTGCAATGCCTTTAATAACAGGAGAGTTATTGAGAAGATTGCAGACTTCCCTGAAGGCTCAGACAGTAAAGAATCTGCCTGCAATGGGGGAGACGTGGGTTTGATCCCTGGGTTGGGACAATCCCCTCAAGAAGGTAATGGCAACCCACTCCAGTATTCTTTCCTGAAGAATTCCATGGACAGAGGAGTCTGGTGGGCTACAGTCCATGGGGTTGCAAAGAGTCGCACATGACTGAGCTACTGACACACGCACACACAATGGGAAGACTACATGAATTAAGGAAGGCACTTGAGACATAAAGTCCTATAGATGTACATGATATGTAGTGAGTACTGTATAGTGAGAGTGATATGGCTGCTGTTTGAAGCTCAGTTCAGTTCAGTTCAGTTGCTCAGTCGTGTCTGACTCTTTGCGACCCCATGAATCGGAGCACGCCAGGCCTCCCTGTCCATCACCAACTCCCAGAGTCTACCCAAACCCATGTCCATCAAGTCAGTGATGCCATCCAACCATCTCATCCTCTGTTGTCCCCTTCTCCTCCTGCCCCCAATCCCTCCCAGCATCAGGGTCTTTTCCAGTGAGTCAACTTTTGGCATGAGGTCGCCAAAGTACTGGACTTTCAGCTTCAGCATCAGTCCTACCAATGAACACCCAGGACTGATCTCCCCTAGAATGGACTGGTTGGATCTCCTTTCAGTCCAAGGGACTCTCAAGAGTCTTCTCCAACACCATAGTTCAAAAGCATCAATTTTTCAGTGCTAGCTTTCTTCACAGTCCAACTCTCACATCCATACATGACCACTGGAAAAACCATAGCCTTGACTAGATGGACCTTTGTTGGCAAAGTAATGTCTTTGCTTTTTAATATGCTATCTAGGTTGGTCATACTTTCCTTCCAAGGAGTAGGCGGCTTTTAATTTCATGGCTGCAGTCACCATCTGCAGTGATTTTGGAGCCCAGAAAAATAAAGCCTGACACTGTTTCCACTGTCTCCCCATCTATTTCCCATGAGGTGATGGGATCAGATGCCATGATCTTAGTTTTCTGAATGTTAAGCTTTAAGCCAACTTTTTCACTCTCCTCTTTCACTTTCATCAAGAGGCTTTTTAGTTCCTCTTCACTTTCTGCCATAAGGGTGGTGTCATCTGCATATCTGAGGTTATTGATATTTCTCCCAGCAATCTTGATTCCAGCTTGTGCTTCCTCCAGCACAGCGTTTCTCATGATGTACTCTGCATATAAGTTAAATAAGCAGGGTGACAATATACAGCCTTGACGTACTCCTTTTCCTATTTGGAACCAGTCTGTTGTCCCATGTCCAGTTCTAACTGTTGGGTCCTGACCTGCATACAGGTTTCTCAAGAGGCAGGTCAGGTGGTCTGGTATCCCATCTCTTTCAGAATTTTCCACAGTTTATTGTGATCCACACAGTCAAAGGCTTTGGCTTAGTCAATAAAACAGAAATAGATGTTTTTCTGGAACTCTCTTGCTTTTTTGATGATCCAGTGGATGTTGGCAATTTGACCTCTGGTTCCTCTGCCTTTTCTAAAGCCAGCTTGAACATCTGGAAGTTCACAGTTTACGTATTGTTGAAGCCTGGCTTGGAGAATTTTGATCATTACTTTACTAGCATGTGAGATGAGTGCAATTGTGCGGTAGTTTGAGCATTCTTTGGGATTGCCTTTCTTAGGGATTGGAATGAAAACTGACCTTTTCTAGTCCTGTGGCCACTGCTGAGCTTTCCAAATTTGCTGGCATATTGAGTGCAGCACCTTCACAGCATCATCTTTCATGATCAAGCAGAATACATTGTTGTAATATATGGCACCATCCCCTCCTTGAATGCCCAATGCAGGGCTGGGTTATGAGAGAGTCAATCCCTAGGCAGGTTGGTAAGAAGTCCAGGCATCCCTGAGGAGAGAGGGGTCTGGGGCTCTCAAGGAGGAGCAAAGGGCAAACATCTTTTTTTCTTCTTCTTCTACATTCCTTAGTCTTAATCACATAAAATGTTTTTTATTTTAAGTCCAGAACCGGTGATTACACAACAAACAACTCAGTTCAAACTCTGTACTAAGGAGTTGTACATTGTTGTTTTAATATAATCCTTAGGGCAGAGTTTAAACTTAGTTGTTTTATGTTTGAAGAAAGTAGGGAAAACCACTAGACCATTCAGGTATGACCTAAATCAAATCCTTTATTACCATACAGTGGAAGTGAGAAATAGATTTAAGAGACTAGATCTGATAGACAGAGTACCGGATGAACTATGGATGGAGGTTTGTGACATTGTACAAGAAACAGGGATCAAGACCATCCCCATGGAAAAGAAATGCAAAAAAGCAAAATGACTGTCTGAGAGGCCTTACAAATAGCTGTGAAAAGAAGAGAAGCAAAAAGCAAAGGAGAAAAGGAAAGATATTCCCATTTGAATGCAGAGTTCCAAAGAATAGCCAGGAGAGATAAGAAAGGTTTCCTCAGGGATCAATGCAAGGAAATAGAGGAAAACGACAGAATGGGAAAGACTAGAGATCTCTTCAAGAAAATTGGAGAGAACAAGGGAACATTTCATGCAAAGATGGGCTCGATAAAGGACAGAAATGGTATGGACCTAACAGAAGCAGAAGATATTAGAAGAGGTGTCAAGAATACACAGAAGAACTGTACAAAAAAGATCTTCATGACCCAGATAATCACGATGGTATGATCACTCACCTAGAGCCAGACATCCTTGGAATGTGAAGTCAAGTGGGCCTTAGAAAGCATCACTACGAACAAAGCTAGTGGAGGTGATGGAATTCCAGTTGAGCTATTTCAAATCCTGAAAGATGAGGCAGTGAAAGTGCTGCACTCAATATGCCAGCAAATTTGGAAAACTCAGCAGTGGCCACAGGACTGGAAAAGGTCAGTTTTCATTCCAATCCCTAAGAAAGGCAATCCCAAAGAATGCTCAAACTACCGCACAATTGCACTCATCTCACATGCTAGTAAAGTAATGATCAAAATTCTCCAAGCCAGGCTTCAACAATACGTAAACTGTGAACTTCCAGATGTTCAAGCTGGCTTTAGAAAAGGCAGAGGAACCAGAGGTCAAATTGCCAATATCCTCTGGATCATCAAAAAAGCAAAAGAGTTCCAGAAAAACATTTCTTTCTGCTTTATTGACTATGCCAAATCCTTTGACTATGTGGATCATAATAAACTGTGGAAAATTCTGAAAGAGATGGGAATACCAGACCACCTGACCTGCCTCTTGAGAAACCTGTATGCAGGTCAGGACCCAACAGTTAGAACTGGACTTGGAACAACAGACTGGTTCCAAATAGGAAAAGGAGTACGTCAAGGCTGTATATTGTCACCCTGCTTATTTAACTTATATGCAGAGTACATCATGAGAAACACTGGGCTGGAGGAAGCACAAGCTGGAATCAAGATTGCTGGGAGAAATATCGATAACCTCAGATATGCAGATGACACCACCCTTATGGCAGAAAGTGAAGAGGAACTAAAAAGCCTCTTGATGAAAGTGAAAGAGGAGAGTGAAAAAGTTGGCTTAAAGCTTAACATTCAGAAAACTAAGATCATGGCATCTGGTCCCATCACTTCATGGCAAATAGGTAGGGAAACAATGGAAACAGTGTCAGGCTTTATTTTTCTGGGCTCCAAAATCACTGCAGATGGTGACTGCAGCCATGAAATTAAAAGCCGCCTACTCCTTGGAAGGAAAGTGTGACCAACCTAGATAGCATATTAAAAAGCAGAGACATTACTTTGCCAACAAAGGTCCATCTAGTCAAGGCTATGGTTTTTCCAGTGGTCATGTATGGATGTGAGAGTTGGACTGTGAAGAAGGCTGAGTGCTGAAGAATTGATGCTTTTGAACTATGGTGTTGGAGAAGACTCTTGAGAGTCCCTTGGACTGCAAGGAGATCCAACCAGAGATCAGTCCTAGGTGTTCACTGGAAGGACTGATACTGAAGGTGAAACTCTAATACTTTGGCCACCTCATCTGAAGAGTTGACTTATTGGAAAAGACCCTGATGCTGGGAGGGATTGGGGGCAGGAAGAAAAGGGGATGACAGAGAATAACATGGCTGGATGCCATCACCGACTCGATGGACATGGATTTGGGTAGACTCTGGGAGTTGCTGATGGACAGGGAGGCCTGGCATGCTCCGATTCATGGGGTCGCAAAGAGTCAGACATGACTGAGCGACTGAACTGAACTGATCCTGCTTGAGGACAGTTTCTCCTTTCTGAAAACCTTTGGCTAATCCTTTTATCTTAAAATGTAAATTATGGGAGAGGGTCTAATAAGATCTTTACAACCTTGAGACATATTTTTGATTTAGTGTAATAACTAATTTAAAAAGTATATAACTCCCTTGCTAACACTAGGGATGGGGGCATTCTCCGTCCCCCTTCTGATGTCTATGTCAGAAGCTTTCTCGGTCCCTTTTCACTTTAATAAAACTCTGCTATACAAAAGCTCTTGCGTGATCAAACCTGGTCCCTGGTCCGGAAGGTAAATCTTCTTCGGAAATCACGAATTCGACATCGTTCACTGTAAGGGATCATCTTGGGGGCTCATCCAGGATCTTCAGGACAAGGTGAGCCCACTCAGAGCTCTAGCCTCTCTGCTTTCTGAATATACATGTTTTCGGCTTTACTTTACTCTCTGGTGTGCTTGTGTGAATGAACGACACACCATGTGTGAAACAAGTGATGAGCCCTGCTGTGATTTCGAGGTGCCTCGTAATGACTGAAGGCAGCCCCCAAAAGGGGAGTCTTGTCGGGGGTTTATACCAACCTGCCAATGCCAACAGACACCCAACCTCCCTGCAAGGGGAGTGGCCAGAGATGGGCAAAGCGTGTGGACCGACCTTTCCTATCTCAGTCATCCTTTCCTGGTCTCTTTGACCACTTTGTAATTGCGTGGGGAATGAGAACTACTAACTTAATCTGTCAGATCAAAGAATTTCGAGGGACTTGTGATCCATGCCCTTACTGTGGACTTTTACTTAGACCTCAAGCTTGGTAGTCACGGGGAACCCAGACTTGCTGGGAGCACGTCTGGGAGTGAGGCGGAACTCTAGCTCCAGGAACGTCTCTCAGGCGAGAGGTCATTCTCTTGGTTGCCTGCCTCAGGGGCCAGCCCCCTGAAAGTGAGTCTTTGTCATGGCTGTGCCTCCAATCTATGTGGACAGAAGCACTGCTGGTGAACATGAGGTTTTTGAAGACACAGATCGGGAATTGCAGGACCTGGTCAGATTGGAAGTGCAATGGGCTTCTTCCTTTGGTAGTGCTAGCTCTCAGCAGGCCAGAGGAGGCTCTCTGATGGCTTCTGTCTCAACTCCCTAGATATTCTTTCTGTGGTATGTGTGGAAATGAACTGGAAGGACTGGCCCTAGTAGCTTGAGGAAAAAATCACTTTTTCCTTGCGGGTCAACCCTTTCGCTATCACATATACTGATGTGGCAATGACTCACCGCTTCTACCTGCGGTCAGGACTATACTCAGGAATGTGTATAGGCACAGGAAAGATGGATGCTTCCCCTAGGAGTCCCAGGAAACAGTCCAGGAAAGCTACTCTGCTGCACTCGGGGTGACATCAGAGGAGGCGTGAAAATCAAACAAGGTCCTGGTGGTAAGGAACTGGAAATCAATCTGGGATGCCATCAAGTCTACCCCTGGTGCATCTCCACCCCACCCCGGTGGTAGAACCGGGGGGGACGAGTAAGAGGCCTGTGTCAGTAAGGGGGAGACCAAGTCCAGCCAGGGAAGGAAAGTTTTGGTGGAGTCTGTCTACATCCCCATATTGAGCAGGGAAGGATGCCTCTGGTGGAAAGAAGCCACGGCTGTGGATGCCACTTTTTTCTCTCTTACAGATAGGAGCTAACAGTTCCAGAACCACTTCTTTAAAATGTATTTGAAAAACTGGGACACGTTTGACCCCCAGAGTTTAAAAAAGACACTCCTGATCTTCTTCTGTGATACTGAATGGCCACAGTATCCTTTAGAAGATGGGGAACGCTGGCCTGTTGAAAGGTCTCTTAATTATGATATTGTTTTGCAACTAGACTGGTTCTGCGGAAAACAAGAGAAATGGGTAGAAGTGCCATATATGTTGCTCTTTATCTCTCTGCGCGACATGCCAGACTTGTGTCCTAAGGGTTCAGATTTGGGTGTGAAACCTACAGCTGCCTCCTGTTCTCTTACTTTGCCCCTGTATCTGGAGCTCCCAACTGAGCAGGTTGAGAATTAGGGCGCCCTTCCAGAAGGGTTTGCCTCAGTCTCGGTAGAAACTCAAACAGTCCCAAATGTGGTTGAGACTATTCAGAGGATCCAAAAAGTACATCGAATCCTTTATGGGACTAACTTTACTTTATGAGCTTACTTGGATAGTTGCAATACATGTCTTGGGACAGACGCTGACTCCTGACTCCAGAGCTTGAGTTTTGGGGGAAGCTACTACTTTTGGAGATGAATGGCTTAAAGGTAAGCAGAAAGAAGGAACATGAAATAGTCTTCCTCCCTACTGGGAGCCAAGCAGTTCCCATAACAGAGTCACTTTGCTGGATGTATTCTTGAAGGACTCAAGCGAGCGTGCACTGACTTTAAACTATGCTAAGCTGGCTGACGTAGAACAGGGAGAGAAGGAAACCCCTGGTAAATTCCTAGATAGACTACGGGAGGCTCTCCGAAAGTATACCAACGTTGATCTTGAAATTACAGAGGGAGAAATGATCTTAAAAGATAGATTTCTCACTCAGTTGGCTTCAGATATCTGCTGAAAGTTACCAAAACAGGAGTTTGGACCAAATCAGTCTTTAGAAAAACTGTTGCAGCTGGCTCAGACAGTATATTATGGTAGGGAAAATAAGGATGAAAATAGGAAAAATGAACCAGACAAAAGACTGACAGCCCAACAATGGCTATTAGACCTGCTCTGAAACAGCCTGAAAAAAAATGCCCAGAGGGACCCAGGTGAAAAGGGATGGACTTGTTATTACTGTGGGAAGGAGGGGGATCTCAAGCAGAATTGCCCTCAAGTGGGATTGCCCTCAAGCATCTAAGCCGCCCCAGCTCCGTGTCTGGTCTGCAAGGACCTCATTGGTGAAGAGACTGCCCTCCAAGGTGTAGGCCCCAGGGGTCAGACTCTCAAGGCAATTGGGCCTGAAGGTACCTGGGCATCGCCACACAAGCTCCCATCCTAATTACACCTGAGGAGCCCCGGGTATGAATAACTGTGAGGGGCCAATCCATGGATTTCTTTTGGACACTGGGGCAACTTTCTCTGGGCTCACTGAAACCCCTGGTCCGCACTCCTCCTGATCCACTACAGTAATGGGACTGTCAGGACGAGCCAAACGCTATCATTTCAGTCATCCTGCAAGCTGCAACTGGGACTTTGTGCTATTTTCTCGAGTTTCTGGTTGTGCTGGAGTCTCCCTCACCCCTTCTGAGGAGGGATATACTGAGCAAGGTCCAGGCCTTTGTTTTCATGAATATGGAACCTGCTCTTTTAACTAAAGAAAGTGTAAATCCTACAGTGGGGGCTGATGAAAAAACTGTGGGTTGAGCACAAAATACTGTTCCTATCGTTATCAAGCTCAAAGACCCTCACTTATTTCAAAAGCAGTATCCACTAAAGGCTGAGGTTAAGGAAGGGTTAAAATCCATCATTGAAAATTTAAAGGAACAGAGGCTATTAATTCCCTGTAACAGTCCATACAACACTCCTATTTTGGGTGTGAAAAAAGTCAAATAATAAATGGAAACTTGTTCAAGATATGCAAATAAGTGCCTAATCCTTATACTTTGTCTGAAATTCCTAAACAAGTCAAATATGACTTTAAGACAATTGAGAGAATTCTTGGACATTACAGGCTATTGCTGCATTTGGATTCCGGGTTATGGGGAACTTGCCTAGCCTTTATATAAACTGGTTTTAGAAAAGACAGAGGAACCAGAGATCAAATTGCCAACATCCGCTGGATCATCAAAAAAGTAAGAGAGTTCCAGAAAAACATCTATTTCTGCTTTATTGACTACGCCAAAGCCTTTGACTGTGTGGATCATAATAAACTGTGGAAAATTCTGAAAGAGATGGGAATACCAGACCACCTGACCTGCCTCTTGAGAAACCTGTATGCAGGTCAGGACCCAACAGTTAGAACTGGACTTGGAACAACAGACTGGTTCCAAATAGGAAAAGGAAGGCTGTATATTGTCACCCTGCTTATTTAACTTATATGCAGAGTACATCATGAGAAACGCTGTGCTGGAGGAAGCACAAGCTGGAATCAAGATTGCTGGGAGAAATATCAATAACCTCAGATATGCAGATGACACCACCCTTATGGCAGAAAGTGAAGAGGAACTAAAAAGCCTCTTGATGAAAGTGAAAGAGGAGAGTGAAAAAGTTGGCTTAAAGCTTAACATTCAGAAAACTAAGATCATGGCATCTGATCCCATCACCTCATGGGAAATAGATGGGGAGACAGTGGAAACAGTGTCAGACTTCATTTTTCTGGGCTCCAAAATCACTGCAGATGGTGACTGCAGCCATGAAATTAAAAGCCGCTTACTCCTTGGAAGGAAAGTTTTGACCAACCTAGATAGCATATTAAAAAGCAGAGACATTACTTGGTCAATAAAAGTCCATCTAGTCAAGGCTATGGTTTTTCTAGTAGTCATGTAAGGATATGAGAGTTGGACTATAAAGAAAGCTGGGCACCGAAGAATTGATGCTTTTGAATATGGTGTTGGAGAAGACTCTTGAGAGTCCCTTGGACTGCAAGGAGATCCAACCAGACCATTCCTAAAGGAGATCAGTCCTGGGTGTTCATTGGTAGGACTGATGTTGAAGCTGAAACTCCAATACCTTGGCTACCTGATGTGAAGAGCTGACTCATTTGAAAAGATCCTGATGCTGGGAAAGATTGAGGGCAGGAGGAGAAGGGGACGACAGAGGATGAGATGGTTGGATGGCATCACCGACTCAATGGACATGGGTTTAGGTGGACTCCGGGAGTTGGTGATGGACAGGGAGGCCTGGCCTGCTGTGGTTCATGGGGTCGCAAAGAGTCGGACACGACTGAGCAACTGAACTGAACTGAAACTTCTCTCCTACAGGCTCCAACTTTTAGCTGTCTCACAGGATCAGAGTTTAGTTTGTTACTGAAAAAGGCTATGGCCACATGGAATAAGGGTAATTGTTACTAATGCCTAAAGCTCATAAGTTTACTAATGGGCAAAATGTTATTGTACTAACTTTTCATGATGTAGGTGGGATCTTAAACTCTAAAGTTTAAGGCAATAGTGCTCCACCTTTAAAGCTGCTGTAACTCAAGGGGTGTTGAAAGCTCTAGGAATAGAATATCACTAACACTGTTCCTGGAGACCCCAATCCTCAGGAAAGTTGAAAAGGCTAATGACATTATTAAGAGGCATCTGTGTAAGCTAACTCAGGAAACACAAGACAGTTAGTTTAAAGTTTTACCCATACCTTTAATGAGGGTTTGAACTGCCCCTAAGAAGAATGGACTGTCTCTAAGGCAGACTGTCTTTGTGCACAGATATTTCCATAGATCCTGAAGCCTTAGAATTAAGTATGTGACTCAGCTTTTAGCTTTTCAACAGACATTACTGGGAGGCTTACTCCTGACCCAGCCTTTGAGTCAAATAAGCTGCTATTTGAGCCAGGAGCCAAGATGGGCCTGAGAATCTAGGTGGGCTTGCTTTTGCTGACTCCAAAAGTCATGAGTGTGCCATTTGACCCTCAAGACAGCGACTTCCTGTCCTGGACTCATTCCTACGGTGCATTCCACAATCGGTCTGATTGCTGGGTCTGCGGAGCACTCCCCTCCTCATCAATTGAAGACTTCCCATGGTGGGTTTCTCCACTTAAAGGAAAGGACTTTCTTCAACTCTGTGATGACATCTAACAAGCCTAAGATGGACTGATGTAACTATGGACATAATGTGACTTTTAATTTTGATTATGTTTTAACTTGGTTTAATAACTATTTTGCCTTACATCTGTAACTGTATAATGGGGTTTGTTTCTAACCATCTGAAAGCTTTTAAGTTATAAATGGTTGTTCAAGCTCCTATGAGTGCCACAACCTCCTCAAACTATTACTTGGTACCCCTGGATCAAAGACCCTCAATATAAGGGTTAGGAGAATATGTTGCCTCAACAATTCAGGGATGATGCCCCTCAACAGCAGGAAGTAGTTATGCAATGAAAATGATGCTCCTTTCCCATGGCAATGTAATTCTCCTAAAAGAAAAGGGGGGAATAAGAGAGTCAATTCCTAGGCAGGTTGACAAGAAGTTCGGGCCCCCAAGGAGAGAGGGGTCTGGGGCTCTCAAGGATGAGATGGTGTTAGTTGCTGAGTCATGTCCAACTCTTTGCAACCCCATGGAATGCAACCTGCCAGGCTTCTCTGTTGATGGGATTCTCCAGGCAAGAATACTGGAGTGGGTTGCCATTTCCTTCTCCAGGGGATCTTTCCAACCTGGGGATTGAACCAGGGTCTCCGGCATTGCAGGCAAATTCTTTACCATCTGAGCCACCAAGGAAGCCTCAAGGAGGAAATAAGGGTCTGGAATTCTCAAGGAAGAGGAAAGGACAATCATCCTTTTTTTTTTTTTTTTCTCTATATTCCTTAGTCTTAGCCACATAAAATGTTTTTTTCTTTAAGCCTAGAACTGATGATTACACAACAAACAACTCAGTTTAAACTCTGTACTAAGGATTATATTACAATAATGTATCCTGCTTGAGGACAGTTTCTCCTTCCTGAAACCTTCTGGCTAATCCTGTTATCTTAAAATGTCCATTATGGGAGTGAGTCTAGTGAGATCTTTACAACCTTGAGACATTCTTTTGATTTAGTGTAATAACGAATTTAAAAAGTATTAACTCCCTTGCTAACACTAGGGATGGGGGCATTCTCCATTCCCCTTCTGATGTCTATGTGAGAAGCTTTCTCTGCCCTTTTTCACTTTAACAAAACTCTGCTACACAAAAGCTCTTGAGTGATCAAACAACCTGGTCCCTGATCTGGAAGGTAAATCTTCTATTCAGAGATCACAAATCAGACACCATTCACTGTAAGCTATCAGTTACATGCTGCTTAGTACCCTAGATGCACTGGCCTTGGAGCACTCACATTGTGTTCACATCTGCTGATGGATCTGTCTCCCCCACTAGACCATAAACCTTCAATATTTAGAGCCAGGTCCAATTCATTTTGATAATCTCTGCCTGGCATGGCACCTGGCACCTAGAAAACACTTTCGAGCCTATAGGGGCCAAGATCTACTGAGTAAAGTCATCTAGATCTCAATCACTAAAAGGAATGGTAGAGAATAATTGCCCTCTCACAATACCAAGTAGCAGGAACTATGCAAATCCAGTTTATTGTCACATGGAAAAATAAGCCAGGGGCTTCATATCACCGGATTTTCCAAAGCCCTTTATTCATTTTCTATTGCTGCTATAACAATTAACAACCTTAATTCCATCTGTGACCTTGAATGCACTTTGCCATGTAAGGTAACATATTCACAGATCCCAGGGATCAGGGCATGGCTATACTTGGGGTGCTATTATTTGGCCTACTACAAGTCCCAAATATAGACAGAAAAATAAATGCTGGATTGTTCTATGCTTTCTCTGATATACGGCCTTTCATTTGTTGGGTTGGCTTTTTCTCTCTCAGGCTATAGGTCCTTCTCATGTATTTGGTGACTCATTGTGTAAGCGCATCTTCTCTGGGAGATTGTAGCAAATGTTCACTGACTCCAGGAACTACGGCTGTGTGGCTTTCCCTGGAGTTGACTATGGTTTTTCCGGCTCTGTAGTTTCTCAGCAGGCTCTATGGTTTCTCAGTATTGTGGGCAGAATCTTTGGAGGGAGAAACATGCAAACTTCCACACTGAGGAGCCCTCCTTTGCAGAATCTCCACCTCCCCCACATCATGACTACATCCAGAAGGGAAGATTTCCCTCTTCTTTTCCAGTTTCCAAGCCTTTTTTTCCTTTAAGATACTATGAAAAAAGACGTATGAGAGGCTAGAGATCAACATTAGCAGGTGAAAAGGAACCTACTTGTAACTGGGCAGGCAAAACCAGTCCTGTCTCCCAGGTAACCTTTAATGTCCCATACCAGAGGCCTTCTCCAGTTTTTGATAATAAGAGCTGACATTTACATAGCATTTAGCAAGTGCCAGAAGCTGTTCTAAGCAACTTGGCATATATTAACTCATTTATTTCTCCCAACTCTTAATATCCCCACCTTGCAGATGGGTCTACAGACGTTGAATAACTTCTGGATTATTCAATGTTTTATTCTGAGCAACATCAAAACAAAAGCAAGGTATGAAGGGATGGGTAACAGCCAGAGAAACTGCACACACACATACCATTTAGCTCAAACAGCTTCTACTCATTTATTTCCTTCAACCAGCCAAACAATGCAAGCAGGCAAGAGGAGAAGTGGGTGGAATCCTGTTCCAGGATGGACTAGTGCCTCTCACTCCCTTGGGTGCCGCTCATTCTCGCAGAATCAGTGTTCATCAAGGCTTGGCTGGCTGGTACACTGCTCTGATTAGGGAGGCTGAGCCCTCAGGCTTGGCCTCACTGTTGGTCTGCAGCAGCATCAGCCCTATTCTGATTGCTGTGCTGTGCTTAGTCGCTCAGTCCTGTCTGACTCTTTGTGACCCTATGGACTGTAGCCCACCAGGCTCTTCTGTCCATGGGTTTTCTCCAGGCAAGATCACTGGAGTGGGTGGCCATGCCCTGCCCCAGGGGATCTTCCCAACCCAGAGATTGAACCCAGGTCTCCCGCACTGCAGGCAGATTCTTTACCATCTGAGCTGCTGCTGCTGCTGCTGCTAAGTCACTTCAGTCGTGTCCGACTCTGTGCAACCCCATACACGGCAGCCCACCAGGCTCCCCCATCCCTGGGATTCTCCAGGCAAGAACAATGGAGTGGGTTGCCATTTCCTTCTCCAATGCATGAAAGTGAAAAGTGAAAGTGAAGTCGCTTAGTCATGTCCGACTCTTCACGACCCCATGGACTGCAGCCCACCAGGCTCCTCTGTCCATGGGATTTTCCAAGCAAAAGTACTGGAGTGGGGTGCCACTGCCTTCTCCTCTGAGCCACTAGGGAACTCCAAAGTCACGTAAGCCATTACATCATTACATATGCATTATTATATATAGTTATATCATAGTTACCTCATTTCCACATCAATATATTCCAGAACTTTGGAGAACTTTCCTAAACATGTTTATGACTTTGGAAGTTTTTCTAAACTTGTTTATAACCTTTGGAACTTTTCTAAACTTGTTTATGACCAGGTGTTTATCTTTTTTGAATGAGAAAGCCATGTGCTAATCCTTCATGGGGAATATGTGGACGATTTTAATCACTTTTGGAAAAAAATGTTTACAAGAAATGCTTTGGGAAAGCTAGTTTACCATTTTTAAAGTACAGCAAATAGATTTTTATTTATCCTTGTTAAAATGTAGAATGAGCCATCCTTTAATCACACACAGCTAGTTAGTGACAAAGTTAGGATTCACATTCAAGCAGTCTAAATGCAGAATCCACATGCTTAACTACTAATATTGTCCTGTCATCAATGCCCATGATGCCAGAAGCCCAGGTTTCTCTATGAAGGTATTACTACTACCTAAGCTGAGAGAATGTTTAGCTGAAGTTTTATTCAGAAACCCAGGAGAATCTTTTTTTGTAAAGCTATAGGTGAACACGGCCTGGAACTAACAGTTCCTTGTTCCACTCAACACTACTCCCAAGTGTACAGTTCATACCAGAGAAAATCCAGTTCATCAGAGGGCAGACAATAGATGTCTTGTGAGCAACATCCAGAGGACCCTGCTAAGTAAAAGATAAAAATCAACTGCAGGGGGGATGCAAATAAACTAATATATAGGGAATCTTTAAATTATTATAATTTTCTTCCCTTGTAATAAGTTGCTTTACCTAATAAAATTTTCTCTGGCACAATGCGGTTAGCATGATTACAACTGTTAGAATTTTTGTTCATCTATCGGTTCAGCTGAGTCACTCAGTCATGCTATTTCAAATCCTAAAAGATGATGCTGTGAAAGTGCTGCACTCAATATGCCAGCAAATTTGGAAGACTCAGCAGTGGCCACAGGACTGGAGGGTCAGTTTTCATTCCAATCCCAAAGAATGCTCAAACTACCGCACAATTGCACTCATCTTACATGCAAAATGATGCTCAAAATTGTTCACCTATAGCTTTACAAAAAAAGGTTCTCCTGGGCTTCTGGATAAAACTTCAGCTAAATATTCTCTCAGCTTAGTAGTAATACCTTCATAGAGAAATCTGGGCTTCTGGCATCATGGGCATTGATGACAGAAGGACAACAGTATCTTCTTCTAAGTCCCAGGTGAGGAAATGGCACTGTCTCAGCCAAAAGATAACTTTAGTTTGTGCTGTGGTTGCAGAGGAGGCAATGCAGAGAGCACTGAAGAATAAGTGGACTCAGTACATAGGAGACACTGCCAGCGAACTCGGATCTGGAGCAGATCAGTAGGAAGGATGTGGATGGAGTAAAGACACCAGGTCTAACGGCAGTAAAGACACCACACAAGTTCATGACTATGTAATTTACAAAGATTATCCTATGGGGAGAAAAATAAATATCACAACACTGTCCTAAAGATGAGTGACCTTTGAATTGGTGGCTCTTTTGTGTCAGCAATATGGTTTCAAGAGAGTGCTGTGTGCTCACAATTTTATGCCACTTGGACATGAGTTTTCTGAAAACATTTAAAATAAGATGCTATACAACTATGATACTCAACAACAGTTACTGGAGATAGTAAGGGCCTGGGAGGAATCTTCAATTTTCAGAAGAAACAATTAAATCTGATTCTCTCTGTTTAAGATTCCTGTTACATGTAAAACAGTGGTATTTATTCCTAGTCACTATCTTTGCCGTAAGGGAAATTGTGAGGTGAATGCTATCAGTAGTCGCTATTAACACTTTATGTATGACACACAAAAGCATGAAACTAAAAACCGAGATGTCCTTACAAAACACCCTGGTCTTTCAACCCTCACAAAAATGCTATAATAAAATCAGAATTTTAGAATGACAGAGTTGAAGCCTATCTACCATGACTAGCCAGCTAGTAACCACCAGAGATGTGATTCAAGCCCAGGATTGTTTTACTATAAACTCTGAATTTTTTTCATGAGGGTACAGTGCATCCCTCATGGAACTGGGTTTAGATATAAAGCAGCAGGTAATGATATCTGCTCTTTCATGTTTAGAGCTCAACATTAGTGCATACAAACCCAAACCTTATAAATACTTAATGTTAAGCACTTTTACTACTTTCCAGTGAAGGGGAAAAAATTGCAATTGATTGAATGCATTTTCAGACACTGTTTACCAGTAGAATCAGTTCAGTTCAGTTCAGTTCAGTCGCTCAGTCGTATCCGACTCTTTGCGACCCCATGAACCGCAGCACACCAGGCCTCCCTGTCCATCACCAACTCCCGGAGTTTACTCAAACTCATGTCCATCGAGTCGGTGATGCCATCCAGCCATCTCATCCTCTGTCGGCCCCTTTTCCTCCTGCCCTCAATCTTTCCCAGCATCAGGGTCTTTTCCAATGAGTCAGCTCTTCACATCAGGTGGCCAAAATATGGGAGTTTCAGCTTCAACATCAGTCCTTTCAAAGAACACCCAGGACTGATCTCCTTTAGGATGGACTGGTTGGATTTCCTTGCAGTCCAAGGGACTCTCAAGAGTTTTCTCCAACACCACAGTTCAAAAGCATCAATTTTTTGGTGCTCAGCTTTCTTCACAGTCCAACTGTCACATCCATACGTGACCACTGGAAAAACCATAGCCTTGACTAGACGGACCTTTGTTGGCAAAGTAATGTCTCTGCTTTTTAATATGCGATCTAGGTTGGTCATAACTTTCCTTTCAAGGAGTAAGCGTAGAATAGTTTCAGGCAATTCAGCCTTTTTAAAATATCTCTATCCAGCAGAAACTTTTAAGTTTATTTTGTACAGATACACAGACATATTAGATGCATTTTGAATTAGGGTGAACATTACTATCAGTAACTGGCCATCAGGGTAGCAGATAACGTAATTCCCATGTTCCCATTCAGGGACAGGGTCACAGTAAAGGGGCCAAAGGGGAGTTATGGACATCTAATGCACATGTTGATTCACCAGCTCCTCAATGCCACCTCGTGCTGTCCATTACGATTCAAAACCAGGAGAATGTGTGAACAGATTTTAGTTACACTGAGGGAAGTTTTTCTATCCAGTCACACATTTGTCAATATGTGAACAATGGCACAAATTTATCAAACAGACAGATAATGTTAGTATTATAATCTGTAATCACAGACTAGATGGCAATAAATGTCATTCATAACATTATGTTTTTGACCTTATTGTATTTAATGGTAGTCATAAATAAACTTACCTACTTATTTGGATGGGAATGTTAGCATTACACTAATTAGACTGAATAATGAACATGTGAAAGGACAGTTTATCATGTGGTTTAGTATTCTGCAAAACACAATTTCTACCTGACCCATCTAAATCTTGGGCATTTCTTAAGACACAGAATCTCCATCTATGTCCACTCTCTTGGAATAATGCTATTTTTTTAAAATTTCCATAATGCCTACTTTACTATTAAACAAGAAGCAGGAAATGGAGACCTTAATGAGATGATCCAAATCATTGATACATTTCTTTCAATGGTAGACAATAAAAAAAGGAAGGTATAGGCAGAGGAAAGAAAAAGAAATGCTGAAGAATGGCTTTTGAAGGTGAGTGATGGGTGTAGCAAGCCGGTTTTTATCTTAGTTTGGGAAGGAGAGGGAAGAGGGATGAGAGAAATAAAGAAGAGAAGGTCAGCTAAAAAGAATTCAAAAGAAACGAACATGTTTGTCATTATTTCAGTCGAGTTTAAGGTGAGAAATGAAAGCACAAAGGTAACAACAGAAAAAACATAACTTTAGTAGTTAACATTTATTGAACTATTAATTCCATTTTGCAGAGGGGAACCTAAGACACAGAGGGGTTAAATAGCTTGCCCAAATCTACATAGCTCGTTCATGGCAGAAACTCAATTTCAATCCTTGCAATCTGAACTTCTATTTTAAAACGAGGTACTTAACAAAGCACATAAAGTGAGAACTCTCATAGAGAGGGGATATAGAGACCAAGGGATTAACTGAGAGGGGGAGAAGGCTGCATTAATTTTTTTTTTTTTTTTTACCAGTAGGCTAATTATGTGTGTTAGTCTCTCAGTAGTGTCCGACTCTTTGCGACCCCATGGACTGTAGCCCATCAGGCTCCTCTGTCCACGAGATTCTCCAGGCAAGAATACTGGAGTGGGTTGCCATTCCCTTCTCCAGGGGATCTTTCCGACCCAGGAATCAAACTTGAGTCTCCTGCATTGCAGGCAGATCTTTACCATCTGAACCACAAGGGAAGCAGACAGAACATTTTGTAAATGTTAGCTCATTTAATTCCGCTAACAATTCTGTGAGATAGATACTAGCTCATTTTTCAGACAGGGGCACTTGACATTTGATAAACGATACATACCTTGCACAGAATTCCATCTCACGCAGGTTCTGCAGCAAGACAAGTAAGCCTGAAGGAGACTTGGCAACAGAACGGAACAGGGCAAGGTAAACAAGTTCAAAGCGAGAAATGCAGGAAAAGTTTCTCACTTAAGCCTAGGCTAGTTCCAGTTTTCAAATCTCCCCGGCCAGCCCGCGAAGGCGTCACAAAGCCCGCCCCTCGGTGGCGAGGCCACGCCCCCTTTCGCGGAGGGGCTCGGAGCTCCCAATACTTCCCTCCCACCCTTTGACCACGCCCACTCCTCCTAGCATCATTTCCTGTGCGCTGGGCGCTAATTGGTCCGGCAGTCGGAAGTGAGGGCGGGCGGTGGGGCCGTTGCCGCAGTGACAGAGCTGGGGGAGTCCGAAGATGGCGGCGTCGCGTCGCTCTCAGCATCATCACCACCATCATCAACAACAGCTCCAGCCCGCCCCAGGGGCTTCGGCGCCGCCGCCTCCACCTCCCCCCCCACTCAGCCCGGGCCTGGCCCCTGGGACCACCCCGGCCTCCCCTACGGTGGGCAGCCTGGCCCCGTTCGCCTCCCCGAGGCACGGCCTAGCGCTGCCGGAGGGGGATGGCAGTCGGGATCCGCCCGACAGGCCCAGATCCCCGGACCCGGTTGACAGTGCCAGCTGTTGCAGTCCCACGAGCACAATCTGTACGGTCGCCGCCGCTCCCGTGGTCCCGGCGGTTTCTGCCTCATCTGCCGTCGGGGTCGCTCCCAACCCAGCCGGCGGCGGCAGTAACAATTCACCGTCGTCCTCTTCTTCCCCGACTTCTTCCTCCTCTTCCTCTCCATCCTCCCCCGGATCGAGCTTGGCGGAGAGCCCCGAGGCGGCCGGAGTTAGCACCACAGCACCATTGGGGCCTGGGGCTGCGGGCCCGGGGCCAGGGGTCCCAGCAGTGAGCGGGGCCCTGCGGGAACTGTTGGAGGCCTGTCGCAATGGGGACGTGTCCCGGGTAAAGAGGCTGGTGGACGCGGCAAACGTGAATGCTAAGGACATGGCCGGCCGGAAGTCTTCTCCCCTGCACTTCGCTGCAGGTCAGAGACTTTTTGAATTGTTTATTAAGGGTTTTGGTGTTTGGCACTGGGGTCCGGGTAGGGAAAGAAAACGAGTTATGATGATGGGAACGATGGGGGCGTGGTGATGATGCCTCAATACTTCTCGGGAAGCCTTGAGGTTCCTTTCTTTAGGTGGTGTCAGGGTGACGGGGGCGTGGTAGGGGAACGTGTGAGTCCCTTCTTTTTAGTTTGCACAGTGATCCTCGGGCTCATCCCCAACCTCCCGTAGTGGTCGTCTCAGGACATGGATATACTTAAACTTTTTCAGTTCCGTGTGTGTCGGAATAAAGTTAGATCTGAGCAGTGTTAGAATAGTTTTGTCGTGTGTTTACTCATTTCCTTTTTACAGGAGTAATGTCGCATGAGGACAAACTAGCCCAAGAGAAGTTTAATAAAACTCAACAAGTGTTAAGTAGCTATCGTAACCTTATCATTAATATAAGAGACTTAAATGTGAGACTTAAATGAAGTTAGTGAAACTTTCTCCCCTTTTGAGGTAGTGTACAGTCCGATTGGGTAGATCAAAATGTGCCTATGTGAAACAGCTGTAGAAGAATATTTGGATGCATTATGTGATGGCAGAAGAAAAGGCTTTCAAGTTCTGGCAACTGCTGTCTGTTGGTTGTGTAACAGATAATTTTCCTTATCTCAGTAGCCTCCATCTCCTCATGGGCAAAAATGTATATGGGAATTGTGTGAGGATTTAGTGAGAAGTATCTGAGACCTAAGTTCTCCCCTGAAAGTACTTATTCCTAAAACCTAGACCACTGTACACTTTTTTTTTAAGCAAGTAATTGTTTTCTTTTAAAAACAGCTAACATGTTTTTATAAAATACAGAGAAATTTAAAACGAAAAGGGTCATAATCTCCTTGCCTAGATACCTCCTATTGACATTAAAAAAATAAAGATTATATACCTTAGAAATGTTACGTTAGAAATGTGTATGTTGTATGTACATTCATATAGTACAGAAATATATGAAATGAAAAAGCATCGCACATACACATCAAAGATCATACTCTGAAGATAACTTCTGTTAAGTTTCATGCTGTATTTTAATATATACCACTCTTTGAGTTTGTTCTGTTAATGTAAAGCATATGTTAAGAACTTAATGTATTGTTTATTTCTACCAGAACTCGGAAAATATTTTTATCCTCATTTTACAGATGACAGAAGTGAAGCATGTATAGCTTAAATAATCCTAAATTCACATAAGAAGTAGTGGAACCTGGATTTAAATTTAGTTTGATTTTAGAATGTGTGAAGTCCAGGTTAAACAATTATACTTGGTTTAAGATCACTTTTCATTTTTGTGAGTAATTTTTATGGAGTTTTCACTTATGGCAGTGTTTGGGGAGAAGTAGTAATTGGGGGCATATACACTCCAAGAGTAATGTTCACACTTTTTTTTTTTTTTGCAGCCCGTACTTAGCAATAAATTTTATGTTGTCACATGCAAAGTGAATCAAAAGTTTCAGGAAACAGTTCTTTGCCTTGCTACGTGTGTTGTACTCTGATATTTTATATCCTAATCTATTTCCTTTCTTGCAAATGCTGTCTGTGATCCCATTAATGAGTCAAGGTCAGCAATGTGAGAAATACTTACAGGAAATCATTATTAGATCGCTGGAAATGTGGACACTACCATTAGGAAAGATTGAGAGCAGGAGGAGAATGGGGTGACAGAGGGTGAGAGGGTTGGATGGCATCATCGACACAATAGACTTGAGTTTGAGCAGACTCTGGGAAATAGTGAAGGACAGGGAAACCTGGCATGCTGCAGTCTGTATGGTCGCAAAGAGTCAGACATGGCTTAGCAACTGAGCAACAACAACTATTAGGAATGTAGTGAATTGAATCAAAATCAGGCTCCCACTTAAGTATGCAGATGGTCACAAGTGTTGCTTATTTTAGATGAAATCATTTTTTTAGGCAGGATGAAAGATCTATGATAAATGAAGCAAGACTGCCTTTGTAGACTTTACTCCAGATTTGACTGTTATAACACGTTGTTTCACAAATCGTGTCATTTTTCATCATACTACATTGTAAGTAATCACTTGCAGATGATAGTTATATTAATTTTTGTAATATTTAGGATTAGTCACACATAAAATTGTACTTATCTCCCAAGTCATATCTTCTGTTTGCCACAGTAGTTAACTGTTAGTTCTGTTTTAGAGTTCTCTGTGTACCCAGCTAAGCGAGAAGACAAACAGTGAAACCGTCCTGTAATTATGTTGTAGTTATGAGACCCTAATCTTGAACTGGCTTATTTAGGGGAAAAAAAATAATCTCTTTTAGTTTCATGTGGAAAAGGGAACAAAAACAGTGAAACTCTCCATGGTATAAAAACATAACACTCTAGTCCATTTACTGTGTTTCATGTTTGTGTTCATAGCATTAAAGCTTTCTTTAATTTAGTCTTCTTCATGTGTAGGCTGGGTAATTAAAAGTGATTCTCAGTTGAATATTACTTGATTGGAATGCTAGTCACTGAATGTCATGGAAGAGCTGTTTTAAAGATAGGAAATTGGTGCCATGCCTTGGATGGAAAGATTTAAAAATTGTAGTTCCAGTGTTCCACAAATCTTTTATTACTTAAGATGTGAAAGTCACTCAGTCGTGTCCAGCTCTTTGGGACCCTATGGACTTTACAGAACCCCATGGAATCCTCCAGGCCAGAATACTGGAGTGGGTAGCCTTTCCCTTCTCCAGGGGATCTTCCCAACCCAGGGATTGAACCCAGGTCTCCCACATTGCAGGTAGATTCTTTACCAGCTGAACCACAAGGGAAGCCCAAGAATGCTGGAGTGGGTAGCCTAACCCTTCTCCAGCTGATCTTCCTGACAGAGAAATCAAACCAGGATCTCCTGGTTTGTAGGCGGATTCTTTACCAAGTGAGCTGATAGCTTATGTAGGTTGGTGTTAAATATTGACACAGTTTTGAAGTGGTCAGTTGTCCTTACCCTTATGGAGCTTACAGTCTAGTGGGGAGCTAAAAGCAGCAATAACAAAAACCCCACAGAGTGTCCTAGAGTGATAGGAAAAGTAAACTACTCTCTTTTGGAGCAGGCAGTAAGGATGTCTGTCCTGATTTTAGATCATTTAAAGAAGTCTTTCTAGATAAAGAGATGTTTTAAAGTGAGGATTTAAAGGATGAGTCCAAGCTAGCCAAGCAAAGATGGAAGGAAGAATGTTAATTAATGCCTTTATTTCCGTTTAAAAATAAGTATAGTTCTATGGAATGAAATGAAATCATTTTTAAGGCTCTTTGAAGTGGTGTGAAGTCATATTCATATTTAAATCCTTATGCCTTTTTTTAAACCATAATTCTTTCCAGCAGCAGAGTTAAGAATTCTTTCTATCCCACTTTGGACTGTGATAATTGTTAAATGTGGCTTACAGACAGTATTAATAATGTCCACAACTAGAAACATCATCTTTAGTTTCCACTATTGGTATAGATTCATAAAGTACAGCTTCTGATACCTTCTTAAAATGACTATATCAAAATGATCCAGTCTTTTATTGTTGCGTAGAGTTTATATAATTGGAGAAGGAAATGGCAGCCCACTCCAGTATTCTTGCCTGGAGAATCCCAGGGACAGGGGAGCCTGGTGGGCTGCCGTCTGTGGGGTCGCACAGAGTCAGACACAACTGAAACTACTTAGCAGCAGCAGCAGCAGAGTTTATATAAGACTTTTACAGATAAGATGCTTGACCTTCGTTGTTCAAAGGACCATCAAAGCTGTTGTTCAGTTCAGTTCAGTCGCTCAGTCGTGTCCAACTCTTTGCGACCCCATGAACCGCAGCACGCCAGGCCTCCCTGTCCATCACCAACTCCCGGAGCTTACTCAAACTCGTGTCCATCGAGTCGGTGATGCCATCCAACCATCTCATCCTCTGTCGGCCCCTTTTCCTCCTGCCCTCAATCTTTCCCAGCATCAGGGTCTTTTCCAATGAGTCAGATCTTCGCATCAGGTGGCCAGAGTATTGGAGTTTCAACTTCAACATCAGTCCCTCCAATGAACACCCAGGACTGATCTCCTTTAGGATGGACTGGTTGGATCTCCTTGCAGTCCAAGGGACTCTCAAGAGTCTTCTCCAACACCACAGTTCAAAAGCATCAATTCTTCAGTGCTCAGCTTTCTTTATAGTCCAACTCTCACATCCATATATGACCACTGGAAAAACCATAGCCTTGACTAGACGGACCTTTGTTGGCAAAGTAATGTCTCTGCTTTTTAATATGCTATCTGGGTTGGCCATAACTTTCCTTCCAAGGAGTAAGTGTCTTTTAATTTCATGACTGCAGTCACCATCTGCAGTGATTTTGGAGCCCAGAACAATAAAGTCAGCCACTGTTTCCACTGTTTCCCCATCTATTTGCCATGAAGTGATGGGACCAGATGCCATGATCTTAGTTTTCTGAATCTTGAGCTTTAAGCTGTTGAAATAGGATCAATTTAGAGTGATGTGTCTCCTGAATTCAATTCCTAGTAATGACATATTTTTGTTAAAGGACAAGTATATTCTGATGAGTTTTCTTTTTAAAGAAAAGTTCGGATAAGGTCTTTGTGAAAAAACAACAATGAAAAAAGAGTTTAATGAAGCACTGATTTCTGAAATTTCATGATATTTACTTTAAACTGAAGAAATTTTGAAGTAGGCTTCCTGGTTACTTTAATGGTGAGCATTAGTTAACATATGACTTGACTGGGACTTGTGATATGGGGTACTTCAATATCAAAACCAGCAAAATATGTATGGGAATTTTGTGCTTTCTTTTGATTTGAGAGATACCTACCTCAACACACATTAACCGTATAGAGATTGCCTGACTCATTTCTGTTTCTCTTAATTTTTTTCATCATGTCCATGCTTGTCCCCCTACCTCCATCTCCTTCACTGTACAAATGTCAATTCTGTTTTAAAAAGAAGAAAACAAAACACTATCCTCTAGACTGTTGTTGCCCATCAGTAGGTAAAAAAAATGAGTCAGAACACTTCAGTTCTGGAATGGGAATCTTTCTATACATTATCTGGCAAAGTCCTTGATTATACTTTTAAGCAAATGTTTTTGCCTCAGGGTTTAGGAAAGATCTGATGTGATAACAGAAGAAAAGGAGCTAGTTTCAGAAATATCTTCTCAGACTTAAAATTGTTCAAACTGAATTATCTTTTACTTAGTCTTCTCAACATCTCATACTTTGCTTAAGGTACCACTTTAAAAAAGTTCACATAGAACTTTTAGTTAGAAAGGTGTACAAAGTGTCTCTTTCTTTTGCATTAATGATACCACTCTTTGGAAACAAATGATTGAAAGAGCAAATTAGTTATATGAAGATGTTATATAGAAGTATCTCTCAATAGTAGTGAGTTGGTAACAAGCAAACTGCAGCCATAGAGGAATATGTACATCAGTTAAAAATGCTGTCTGATTTCTGCTACATACCTGTCTGCTTATGTTTTCCTTTATCCGTCAGTATTTTTTTTATGATGTGTAAATTGTAGACATTTGTGCAGCTGCCTGTAAATACACCAGTATACATATCATTATCCAGAGTTTAGTGTTTGTTTAAAGATTTGTCTTTTCATGTAAAATCTGTACAAAGCTTACATGTTATAGTCACAGAATTCTGACAAATGCAAATGCCTGTATAATCCAAATCCTTATAGATAATTCTAACTTCAGAAAGTTCCTTCATGTTATTTCCCTCTATCCCTACCCTTCCCCTCCCAGCAGACATATTGTTCTGACTTTTTTCCACTATAGATTGAGTTGCCTGTTTTAGAAGTTCGTATAAGTGGAATTATGCAATATTTGCTTTTTTCTGTAAGACTTCTTTTGCTAAACATAATGTTTTTGATGTAACTTGTATCAGTAGTAGGTATTTCATTATATGAGCATGCTACATTTGGTTTATCCCTTCAGTTTGGTTTATCCCTACTTTTAGACCCTT
This sequence comes from Cervus elaphus, assembly GCF_910594005.1. Classification (NCBI taxonomy): domain Eukaryota; kingdom Metazoa; phylum Chordata; class Mammalia; order Artiodactyla; family Cervidae; genus Cervus; species Cervus elaphus. The sequence goes on from NC_057846.1 coordinate 32,835,435, forward strand.
AGGCTGTTTTCAATTTTTGACTATTATAAATAAAGCTGTTATGCTCATTCTTGTAAAATTCTTTTTGAGAACATAGATTTTTCTCAGTACTTCATATTGAAATTGCTGGGCTTTAGGATAGGTAAATTTTAAGTTTTATAAGAGACTGCCAGACTTTTTCCCAAGGTGGATATGCCATTTTACATTCCCATTGACAACATACAAGTTCCTGTTGTTCCATATCTTTGCCAACATTTAACGTTTTCTGTTGCTTTCATTTTAACCATTCCAATGGGAATGTGTGGTATCTCATTCTGGTTTTATTTTGCATTTCCCTGACCTTTCATGTGTTTATTTGCCATTTATATTTTTTCATAAAGTCCACTTACCCTTTTTTTAAATTGGGCAAATCAGTAGTACTATGTTAGTAACTATTAAAGCCTTACTATATTAGTTACTGTACTTCCTAATGTGTGTGAAACTACCCCAACACTTTCCTGATTTTCCCCTGGTGACTCAGATGGTAAAGGATCTGCCTGCAATGTGGAGGACCCAGGTTTGATCCCTGGGTCGGGAAGATCCCCTGGAGAAGGGAATGGCAACCCGCTCCAGTATTCTTGCCTGAAGAATCCCCATGAACAGAGAAGCCTGGCAGGCTACAGTCCATGGGGTCACAAAGAGTAAGACTCGACTGAGTGACTAACACTTCCGCTTTTCACCCCAAAACTTAGTAGCTTCAAATAACAAACATGTTTTATTTTCTGTGGTTCGAGATTCCAGGTGTAGGTCAGGAATCTGGGCAGGCAGATTCCTTACCATCTGAGCCACCAGGGAGGCCCCTTTTATATATATAGATATATATATAACTTAGTTATATATATATAACTGGATCAGTGTGCTGTATACCTGAAGCTTACAAGCACTGTAATCAACTATAGTTCAGTTAAAATTATTTCTGTGCATTACTGCAACAGACCAATGTATAGCTATGTTTTCCATCCTTTGCAAAAAATAATGTAATTTTACTTTTTCCTTGTAACAATTTTTATATCATATTTATGTTTTCATAATTTTACTGGCATTTTTAGGTATATAAACTTATGCATGTGAAAGTATTAGTCGCTCAGTCCTATCTGATTCTTTGTGACCCCATGAGCTGTAGCCTGCCAGGCTCCTCTGTCCATGGAATACTCCAGGCAAGAATACTGGAGTAGGTTGCCATTTCCTTCTCCAGGGGATCTTCCCAACCCAGGGATCAAACCCAATCTCCCACATTGCAGGCAGACTCTTTACGGTCTGAGCCACTCCAAAAAAGAAACTATATCCTTATTTCTTTTAAAAGATTTCCCCTTTTACATTTCATTTCTCATAAGCAGGAGTTAGGAAACTTTATGTACATATGGCCAGACAGTAAAGATTTTAGACTTCATGCCCTGTGTGATCTCTGGGTCAGCTCTGTCAACTGGTCAGCTCTGCTTCTGTGCCATGAGAGTATCCATAGACAATGCATAAATGAATGGTATAGTTATGTTCCAATAAAACTTTATTTATAAAAAGAGGAAATGGCCAGATTTGGCACATGAGTTTTAGTTTGCTGATCCCTGTCATAAGGCATTGTGTGTATTTTTTTTTTCACTTTTGTTTTCCTTCTTGTTTAGTCTTTACTTCTGAAATACTTTTTTATTTTGAATTATTTCTGAGTTCCGTCATCTTATTCTAACTCATATATATGCTAGTCTTTCATATCTTACATTTTTCATATTGTCTTTTAGCTAATATTAAAACAGTAGATCCTAATTTCGGTTTTTTGGGGGGGCATTTTCTTCTAGTATATATTGCTGATAGAGGTGTTACCCTGTTCACGTTCTTATGAAAACTCTGCGTGGAATTTGACCTCATTTTTTTTTTACTGCTCATTTTTAGAGAAATTAATTGCTCAATAATCAAGGATAAAAATAGAAGCCTGAACCTTGAGGGTAACTCCCCTTGTCCTTTCTCCTCATGTTGGACATGGAACTCGGACCTAGAATAGATAAGTCTCACAGGAAGGTTTGCAGGACCATCTCTTAAAGTCATAGCATTTAAATTAAGAAACATAATTTTATATTAATATCTTAGTTTCTATAGCCTGCATTGCTGCTTTCTAGGAGCCTTAACCAGAGACATCATGCTAAGGGCATTTTATAGGTAAGATGTCTTCCTCATAGTCTGTTTACATAGAAGTTTTCATGAAGAGAGGCTGTCTAGTCACCTGCCTTTTTTTCCTCCCCCAAGGCATCCCTTTCTTTCGCAAGGAACTGACTAGGTCACAGGCTAGGTGTGCCTTTCTTTCTAACCAGACATGATTCTTTGGCAGTTTACAGACCAAAGAAATATATCTGGAGGATAAAAGGCATATCTTCAAGGGCCAAGTTGTGAGCATACATATGTTTAAAAAAAAAAAGTTGGATCTTCAACTTAGAGCCCAGGAGAAGAAAAGTGATAGAGGAATGTAAATAATGCTAAGCAAATGCATTTTATTTTAGTGTTAGGTCTTAGAAAGGAATAAACATCATCATGAGTCTTGCAATGAAATGCAAGTGAAAACACTAGAGTAACTTACTCATAAATGTATTTAGTAGCCTGCTTTTGCTTCTTGGACAAAGAAATGTTTTAAGTAGTTGATTGTAAAATATGTGAGAGATACAATTGAAGACACAAGAGCCTCTTAAATTCTCATTTTTCCCCTATGTCAGGGTACTTGAAGTTACCTTGGTCTATGTTTATTCTTCTGACAGGAACACTCAGAAAGGTGGGTTGTAGCCCTGATATTGGGGGGGCCTAACACCTGTATCATCAATGTGGGCTCGTAATAAGAATTGAGTAGCATGGGTTTCTGGGGTATTTATACTAAAGCCCAGGTGCTCAAGATAACATTGAGGTTCATGTTCTAAAAGTTATTTAGTTTTGAATAATTGAGGAAAGTTATGAGTGTTTTGTTTTTGTGTGCCTACTGGGTTTTCCTTTTAAGGCTTCATCAGATATTCAGGATTGCTTTTCCCTACAGTGAGTTGCTGGGACCTTTGTCAAATAGAAACTTGCTTTGCCTGTCGGTACAGGAATCTGTGTTTAAAATTAAAATGAAAGCAGTGTGAGCCTAAACCTTTTTTTTTTTTTTTTTTTTTGAGTGTTTTCTTGGAATGTGTCGGTTCCCTTTTGAATTAAGGTTTGTGAATTTTTTAATTGTACAAAAAAGAAATAAAGTGTTGTAAATTTTCCTTTCCCTTTTGCCTTTTTGGTATAACACAAACTAAACTAATGGTTGGTGGCAGATGATTTATTGGTTTGTTTGTGTGGACTTGCAACTTTTTTCTTCTGTGGTAGACTTTTTTAAAAAAAGAAGCAACTTTTTTACTTTATGAAGAACACTCTTAAGTGAAGCTGGTGGGTTTTTTTAAAAATTGTGAGGGTCTGCTGGTGAAGAATGCAATGACTAATATGTGTCCAAGTATGTCAGCGTTACAGAATACAAGGACTGCTTGGTGCCAGTGTTTTGGTTCATGTCAAGGTGTCAGCAGTTTTACCTACTGTTGCTTTTGCATTATCATGAGCACCATCTTAATATTATTTTGTAAATGGTTTTGACTTCTGAGATTCCCCCCAGAAAGGGTCTCTGGAGCCGCCAGGGGTCCACAGACCACACTTTGAAAACTGCTGAACTAATACAAGTAGTTCTTAATTGTGCTAACTTTTTTTTTCTTTTGAGAATCTGATAATAGGTATGGACATTTCCCTCAGAAATATATATTTAAACATCAGACTTACATGTAATTTTCAGAGGGTTATAACTTCCAGAAGCAGTAGCTCAGTGGTTCTCAAACTTTGTATCAGAGCCACCAGGAAGGCTTTATTAAAGCAGGTTGCTAGGCCACGCTCCCACCTTTTCTCGTTCAGTTGGTCTGGAGTAGTCTGAGGATTTGTGTTTTTTTATCCATCCTATTTAGTACTTCATGAACTCTTAATAATCTGAAATTTTGCGTTTTCCTTTAATTAAGAGACGTCCTGTCATTGTTTCTGCATATATCTTTCCTCTCTTCCATTCCTCTGTCTCACCATATCTCTTCTCTCCTCTACTTCAGTTTCTCCTTCTCCAGTGTTTTTTGGGAGAGTTCGTCAACTGGTTTTTCCTCAGGAATTGTTTCCTTTATTTCCACTATTATCCAGTCAACTTATTATATCCTTTATTTCTCCTATGATGTTTTTCATGATAATATTTCCAGTTGGTTTTAATTGATAGATTTTTGTTCTTGTGTTTTCAGTATTCTTCAGTTTTTCGCTGGCAACACTTAATTTGCCAATTTTAAATATCTTTTTTTGGTCTAGTAATTCTGCTTTCATTTATTCTGTCATGGTGCTTGCACACCTCAGACACCTTATTGTTTTCTGTCGTGAGTTTATAATCCTTGGAACTGACAGCTAGTTGGGCCCATATTGCATTTGAGAGGATGAGTTTGGGGTTCTAGGTTTTGGTTCTCCACGTGGTTTTAGACAAATAAGGGCATGCGTCAGGGTAGAGAGGCCCTGGATCGGGGTGACATCCTAGGTGCTCAAGATTCCCCTGACTCTTTTCTGTCCTGTAGGCATGTAGGCATGTCCTCTGTGTCCTGTGGGCGTGTCCTTTGCTTCCCTCCTCAGCCAGGTTCCACGGTTGTACTTGGTATTACCCCTTCTCTTCTGGCTAGAGGCGTGTTGGAGATACCGAACTCATGTTCCCCCACAGCACAGGGGACAGGGTGCCAGTGCTGAGGGGGCAGAGGACACAGATCACCTTCCTCTGGTCTCTATTCCACCCAGGATAACCGACCTTCTGCAGTTCAGCTGATGTTTCTTCCCACAGTGGCACTCAACCATTTTTTTTTTCCTTCCCAAGGAGCTGTGATTTCTTACCCTGTTTTTGTTTGTTTGTTTGTTTTATCTTTTTGTTGTTGTTTAAACTGGCTTCGGAATTTGTGTCTTATCCTTTCACTTTTGGTGTTTTTTCCCAATGTTTTGGGGGGAAATATACATTTTTTTAACCTCTTCCTAATGAAATACTTCCTTTTTTAGTGCTTCCTAATGCCATACTTCTTTTCTTTTATCTAGCTGTAAATGTTTTCCTTTCTAAATCAGATTCTAGAAGGTGGAGAAATTAATTGGTCAGAGTCCGCCTTTGACAAATGAAAAATATATTCAACTTTATTGCTTTATAGAAGTCATTTTGTAGTTTGCTTTCTAAACTGTTATTTCAGAAGTAACAGGGAATATACTCCCTTTTGCTTAAGCATGACTTCTGATCTAATGAAATGTAAAATAGTTTTTTATTTAAAAGCTGATATAGTTAGAGTTGAAATTAGAAAAGGAAGTAATAATGACTTTGAATGTTAAGTAGAAAATGTATGTTTCTTTGTCGTAGAACATTTCTTATAAAGTAAGCAGAAATCTAATAGATATCTAGGGATCTGTGTATATTGGACTGCGTAAATTTAACCCAGTGCATAGAAAACCTTTGACATTTTAAAGAATTATCACAAGACTTCCCCTACCTCCCAGTTCAGAGCATAATATTGTGGCATGTAATTTCCTCCTGGCGTGCATGTGTGCTAAGTCGCTTCAGTCGTGTCCAACTCTGTGACTCTGTGGGCTGTAGCCCGCCAGGCTCCCCTGTCCATGGGGTTCTCCAGGCAGGAACACTGGAGTGGGTTGCCATGCCCTCCTCCAGGAGATCTTCCTGACCTAAGATGGAACCTGTGTCTCCTACAGCTCCTGCATTGCAGGTTTCTTTACCACTGAGCCACCGAGGAAACCCATAATTTCTTCTATAAAATGTAGTGAAACTGAAAACTAAAAAAAAATAGAACTACCCATCATGTTGAAAGGGATCTGCTCTGCTGGGTGTCCTCCTAATTTTGAGGCTGCCTCCTGCACATCAGCCAAGATACAGGTGTGAGTCCAGCTTTTTTCCTTCTAGTTTTGTTGAGATAAAGTTTGCTTTATCACACTGTATAGTTTTTAGGATGTGTGGCATGATTGATTTATGTATGTCATGAAATGATTGCCAGAGTAAGGATAGTGAATATCTGTCATCTCCTATAAATATAAAATAAAAGAAAAAGAAACAAATGTTTTTCCTGGTGATGAGAATGCTTAGGATTTACTCTCTTAACATCTTTCATGTGTAACTTAGAGCAGTTGTAACTGTATTTGTTCTGTTGCACGTTACATCCTTTGTACTTAGTTACAGCTGAACCTGTCCCTATTGACAATCTTTATTCAGTTCCCCCTCCTGCACCCCCACCCCATCTCTGATAACCACAAATCTGATCTCTTTCTCTGAGTTTGTTTACTTTTTAAATACAGTTGACCCACGAATAATGCAGTGAACGTAGTGGTGCAAAAAAGATATTTTTTGAATTAGTGTTTTTGTTTTGTTCAGAAAAATACCCAGAAGTGGAATTGCTGGGTTGTCTAGTAGGTTTTTTTCTTTTGAGAAACCTCCATACAGTTTTCCAGAGTGACTACACCAGTTTTCATTCCCACCAACACTACACAGCAGTTCCCTTTTTTCCACATCCTCACCAGCACTTATTACTTGTTGTCTGTTTGATAATAGTCATCCTAAGAGGTGTGAGGTGGTTTTGATTTGTATTTTCCTGATAAATAGGGAATCGAACATCTTTCATGTGTTTCTTGGCCATCTGTACGTCTTATTTGGAAAAATGTTCAGATCCTCTACCCATTTTTAAAATTGGGTGTTTTTTTATTTTTTTTTGGTGTTGAGTTGTATAAGTTCATTGTATATTTTTGATATTAACCCCTTATCAGATACATGGTTTGCAAACATTCCATTCAGTAGGTGGCCTTTCATTTTCTTGATAGTTCCCTTCATTGTGCAAAACTTCACAGTTTGATGTAGTCTCATTTGTTCATTTTTGCTTTTGTTTCTCTCACCTGAGGAGTCATAACCCCCAAAATATTGCAAAGACTGAGGTCAGAGAGTGTACTGCCTATGTTTTCTTCTAGAAGCTTTATGGTTTCAGGTCTTACATTTAAGTCTCTAATCCATTTTGAATTTATTTTTGTACATAGCTTGAGAAAGTAGTTCACTTTGGTTCTTTTGCCTACAGCCATCCAGTTTTCCCAACATCATTTATTGATTTTTAATTCAGTACAGATATAAATTACTGTGCTTAATAGACCTTTAGAGATGCTCACAGATACCTGGAACTACTGGTATTAAATTGCTGAAAAAGTTTGTTGGCTGGGAAAGAAAAGTTACTTTAGAAACCTTTCAGCTATTGCATAAATGTGTCATGGCTGAATTTTGTTTCATTGAAAGTAATTTTACTGTCATTGTAAGAGCCTTGTTTTGTTTGTTTTTTCGGGGGTTGAAATGGATTGGTATGCTTAAGAAAGTAACCAGGTTATTCTGATATTTTAGGTTCAAGTTCTTCCTAATGGTTTTAGAGAAAACAGTCTTGTCACCAAGTAACATTTTATCTTTCATAACTTTCTGTTATTTCTTCTGTGTCAGAAAAATAGATATAATACATATACATATAAAAGTTCATGAGTTGTTTTTCTAGATAGTTCCAGACTTATTTTATTGTTACTTTGAGAGTCTTTTGGGTACAATTTTTTTGCACTTAAAGAAAAAAATTATAAAATATATGTGAGATGTGATATAAATTTTCTCATTGGTTTTATAAGTGTAGATCAATGAATTTAGCAGTTCAAATGATATACAGCCTTGTGCCTTTGCTGACAATCCAATTAGGTCGAAAATGTCTTTAGGCTGTGATTTTGCTACTATAAATTAAAAAAAATCACTTTTAAATACTCCAAATACCTTAGGTTTTTCTCCTTCTATTAAATTTTAGAATGCATAGTTGTTAGTTACAAGATTTAATATTGCCCAAGGTTGTTCCTTTGAGGCTTTAATTTTAAGCAGTTTAAAATGCTGAACACAAGTGAAGCAATTTTCTGTCTCTAAACTCAGGCCTAGTGAATAGATACCAATGACCTTACATTTGATATTGAAACATTTTTGAGAGACTTTAATTGAAACTCTAACATTAGAATAAGAAAATTGTTATGTATATTGGGAGTAGATAATGTGTTATCAGTTTAGGTTTTCCTCATAGTGCCAGCACAATGCTTTCCACATAATATATTTAAAACTTTCTGAGTATGTGAAATAATGTAATTGTCTGTCACAGTCTTTAGGGGAAAGAAAATGCTAAAATTTATCAAAGAGGTTCATAAAACTTAGTTTAGTTCAACAGTTCATCAGGGTGAACTTTTTATTGCTACTTGCTTGCCCTGCTCAAATTCAGATTGATTATTTATGACTCAGAGGTTCTGTGTGATCTGGTTTTACTGACCTCCCCTAATGCACCACTGCCCCTTTCACTGCCAAAGCAACAAAAAGCTTAAAATACCCAATAATCCTTGAAAAATATGGTATTAATGGAGAAAAACAAAAATAGAAGTACACATGAGATCTGAATTGAAGGAAAGGTATATCATACACATGGATTAGAAGACTCACTATTCTAAATTTGCAACTTTCCAGAATTAATTCTAGAAAAGGAACATACCTCAACATAATCGAGGCCATACATGACAAGTCCATAGCTAACATCACGCTCAGTGGTGAAAAGACAAAAGCGTTTTCTTTAAGATCAGTAACAATATAAGTGTATCCACTCTTGCCACTTTTATTCAACATAGCATTAGAAATCCTAGCCAGAGCAATTAGACAAGAAAAAGAAAAGTCATCCAGATTAAAAAAGAAGAAATAAAATTGTTATATTTGCAGATGACACTATATATAGAAAACCTTGAAGGCTCTATCAAAAAGGTTTAAATAAGAAAATTCAATAAAGTTGCAGGATATAAAATCAATATATAGAAATCTTTAGGCTTTCTTGACACTAATAATGAACTAATAGAAAGAGAAATTAAGAGAACAATCCCATTTACAAGTGTAAAAAAAGAATAAAGTACCTAGGGTAAATTTAATCAAGGAAATGAAGACCTGTATATTGAAAACTATAAGATGCTATTGAAAGAAATTGAGGAAGACAGATAAATGGAAAGATATTCTGTGCTCATGGATTAAAAGAATTAAAATTGTTAGAATGTCTGTACTACAGTATAGCAATAAAGATTCCATGCAACCCCTATAAAAATGCCAATGGTATATTTCACACAAATAGAACAAAACAGTTCTCAAGTTTGCATGGTATCACACAAAAGACTAAAAATAGCCAAAACAATCTTGAGAGAGAAGAACAAAGCTGAAGATAGCACATTCTCTGATTTCAAACTATATTACAAAGCTAACTTAATAAAAACAGTATGATATTGGCATAAAAAAAGACATATAGCTCAATGGACAGAATAGAAAGCCCAGAAATAAACCCATTCATATATGGTCAATTAATTTATGACAAAGGAACCAAAAATATACAATGAGGAAAGGACAGTCTCTTTAATAAATGGTGTTGGCAGAATGGACATCTACATGCAAAAGAGTGAAACTGGACCACTATCTTACACCATACACAAAAATTAACGCGAAATGGATTAAAGACCTTAGTGTAAGACCTAAAACCATACATCTCCTAGAAAAAAACATAGGTGATAATCTCCTTGACATAGCTATTGGTGATGATTTTTTGACTCTGACACCAAAAGCAAAGCAACAAAAGCAAAAATAAGTGAGACTACATTGAACTAAAAGGCCTCTGCATAGTGAAGGAAACCATCAACAAAAATGAGAAAGCAACCTACTGAGTGGAAGAAAGTATTTGTGAATGATGTTTCTGGTAAAAGGTTAATGTCCAAAATATACAAAGAACTCATGTTGAAAACAATGTTGAGAGAATGTGTGTGGGTGGGTGGGTAGACTGATGTTGAGTGATTAGTCAGAGTCTCTCCAAGTTGTTATCTTTGGGCTGAGAATCGGATGACAGAAGGAGCTAGGCATGTGAAGACCTGGGTCTTCAGGCAGAGGACACAGCAAGTACAAAGTCCTCTAGGCTGAAATAAGTTCATCATATCCAGGGGACACAAGGTGAAAGACAGGGTTAGTAAAGCTCGATGAGATAGGAGAGGTGAGAGTGGCCAACTCACTTGTTAGGTCATAAGAAGGTTTTATTGTGTGTGTTATTGGAATCCATTGCAGGATTTTAAGCAGGGAAGTGACCTAATCTGATGCATGCCTTGAGGAGAGACTCACTGTCTGCGCTGTTAAGGATGAATTGTCAGGCAGCAGATGTGACAGTAGAGAGACCAACAAAAGGTTTTGTGCTGAAGTCTAGACAGGAGATTGTGGAGCTTGAAACCAAGCTGGTGGCCCTGGGGAGTAGGCAGATTTGAGATGTGTGTTTGGAAGTATAGTTAACGAGTATCAGAACTGAGGAAAAGAATTCTTCAACAATAAAATGAGGGAAATGCTTGTCACAGGATGTTATCACAGGAGCTAATGCTTGTCAAGCATTTGGCATTCTTCTTGTCAGAAAAAAGAGCTTACTAAATGTTAGCTACTTACCATTATTATTGCTATTTTTATTGTCAGGAATAAGGCATGTACTTTAAGCAAAAAGAATTTTTCTGTAAGAAATTTTCTGTAAAAGTTAAATTACACCTTTTGTATAACTCTCAGTTTGGGAGTCTCTTCTAATAGCACATACTGTTTTGTTGGTAAAGATCAGAGTATTACACTATCTTGATTTTTAACAGCCTCTCTTGGATCAGAGAGAGATGGTTCATTGGTTTTTCTTTTGTGCTTTGTAACACTAAGCCATAAAGATATGTATAAGTAGCAACATTATTCCTTTTAAAAATTGTGACTTAACTTTTTTTGACATGTGCTAGTTTGGTGGAATGGGACACTGAAAATCTTGTGTGGGTGTGTAATGGTTTCACTTAGAAGCTATTTCCTATGAGTTAATTTATAGGTAAGTTACTGTATAGTCAAATTCTGTGTAGTTCTTTGAACCAGCCCTAATTATTATTTTTATTTTGATTCTTTAGACCCCCCAAAAAATCAATTACAGAGATAATTGCTACAAACCTTGGTTATGAAACAAAGGCCTTGTATGACCATCATAGATAATGAATTCTCTTTATGTATAAAAAGTAATGCATATGCATTAAACATGGATAGAGTGGTTAATGACCAGTTATGAATTGTACTTAATAGTACAGGTAGAGTACATGTTTTGATAAGCTTTTTATGTATGGTTTTCTAAATTACAGTACTTTAAATAGGGGATTAATTTTCTTGTGGGTAACACTGATTTAATGCATTTTAATACAAAATCAAATTAGATGATTTCATAATTGACACATAAAATGTATCTTTACTGATTTTGGCTGTTCACTTCCACCTTTTTAAACTTGTATGTGTACACATACATATATTTTATGCACAATTATGTTTTATGTAATAAGAAAAGAGATAATCAAAAAGAAGAAAAAATTCCATATTTCTACTACCTAGTGACTTAGTCTCATTTTCTATCCATCTATATTTCAAATGTTGTATTATTTCTCCTATATTTTGTTTTATATATTTGCAATCCAAAAGGCTAATTGAAGGACTTCCCAGGAGGTCCAGCGGTTAAGACTCAGGCTTCTACTGCAGGGAATGGAGGCGTGATCCCTGGTCAGGGAACTAAGATCCCACATGCAGCATGGCACAGCCAAGAAAGAAACGACGGGAGGGAGGAAGGGAGGGAAGGTAGAGAAAAATGGAAGGAGAACTCATTGGTATATAAGAAACACCTTTCTATGTTGGAATTTTTTATAGTATTGTGTGTGTGTCTGTGAGGGTGGGTGGGTGGTTGGTCTATACCTTTTTTTTTTTTTTTTACTGTGGTAAAATATACATTTTAAGTTTTTATTTAAGGAGTTTAAAAATAAAATGCCATTTTCGCCATTTTAAAATATATGGCTCAGTGATATTAAGTCCATTCACAGTGTTCTAGCATTCTTTTAGTACAGATGATTTTATTCAGAAACTGCCATTTTATCATTTATGTAACAGAATATTATTGAGCATCTAATCTCCATGATTTTCTGTAAATAACATTATGATAAACATTCTTGATGCAAAATCTTTGTCCATGGATAAATCATTTTTTAAATGATAAAAATTGAAAAGTGGTATTTTGAGTCAGAGAGTATATTTGTTTAAGCCTATTCATGATAATGCTACATTTTTTTCTAAAATGTAGTACCATGAGACTTCCCTGGTATTCCAGTGGTTAATACTGCCTTCCAATGCAGGAGGTGCGGGTTCAATCCCTGGTCAGGGAACTAAGATCCCACATGCCTCCAGGCCAACAAAACAAAACATAAAACAGAAGCAACATTGTAACAAATTCAATAAAGACCTTTAAAAAAATGATCCACATCAAAAAACCATAAAAAAAAAAATGTGGCACCAGTTCATATTCACGTTATCAGTGTGAACACAACTCCATTTCACCACTTTCTTGCTGATACCAAGCATTTTTGTTTTTACTTCATTTATTAGTGAAGAAAGGAAATTAGTTCTCAAACATTGTTAGTGCACTAATTAGAGAAATGTAAATTTGCATGCAGGCTTTACTCAAATCTATAAAGCAGGAGACTTTTTCTTGGCCTACTTTTCTGGAGTGAATGAATTTCTGAAGATAGTGTAAAGGACATATATTGAAATAAATCCTTTTTTGTTTTCTATTTTCTGCATAATTCTCATTTATTTAGTTAATATATGCATAAAATGAAAGAAGATATGACCATTACTGCTTTCCAGTGTTAAAATGTCATTTTCTAACAACATTACATGGTAAGTAATAGCATGGAGGCAGTGATATCTAGCCGGCAAGTCCTAATAAAATTTAAAGTAGGAAAGGAAAGATCATTAATAAAAGTATTAAGCTGGTAAAGATAAAAATGCTAATATTTTCAGTAATCTTTTTTTTTAACCCATTGCAGTATAGTTTTAAAATTTCATCACAGTACTATGATGACCTTCAAATTGTCAAAATGGCTATTTTTTCCATTTTCCATTATCTCACTAAATCCTCATCATGCTGGACTTGGCATGATGTTGTTGCCCTTTAACATCCATAATGTGTTTTCTTGGTATTTCTTACCATGCTCAGTGTTTGCCTAGTCTGTATAGTGCTTTAGATTTTTTTCTGGCTCTTCTAACAACACCCTCCACTAACACTATTTTTCTGTCTGAAAATTGGGATGCTTTTCACCAGTGTTCTGGTTCTGTATTTCTAAAAGCCTGTGTTCTCACTTGTTTGTCATAAAATTCCCTCAAACTCAGTAAATCCAACTTTGAATTGTAACTACACATTCATTTAGTTTGGGCACCGGTCCCAAGAGTAGATATTATGGCATTATCTTTAGCCCTTCCTTTTCAAATATCTTGTAGCCAAACTATCACCATGTATTTCTGATATTCGTATATTCTCTAATTTCCCTAGTGTAATGTTAAGTGCTGTGCTTTGTCTTAGATTTGATTTTCATTGGTGTTTAAAAATACAGAAATGGATTTTATGCATCTGATTTTGAGAGGAAAGTGAATGCCTTGGACAGGAATTTTGCCTCATTCATCCTGCATTTCTAGCATGTAATAGGTGTTGAAGAAATGTTTTTGGAAGGAATTACCCAAACTAAGGGAAGAACTTCCTCAGTTCTCAGTTCTGTGAGATGAGAGAATCTATTTGAATGGCATCTTTTTTTTTTTAACCTTTTTGCTGTAGACCATAGTACTTCAGTTCATATTTGTTGATATTGTTAAAGAAATTCTAATGGTTCTTTTTACAAAACTGATTTACAATATAAAATATTTTCCCTATTTCCTTTTAGGTTTTGGAAGAAAGGACGTGGTAGAACACTTACTACAAATGGGTGCTAATGTCCATGCTCGTGATGATGGCGGTCTCATTCCACTTCATAATGCGTGTTCTTTTGGCCATGCTGAGGTTGTGAGTCTGTTACTGTGCCAAGGAGCTGATCCAAATGCCAGGGATAACTGGAACTATACCCCTCTGCATGAAGCTGCTATAAAAGGAAAGATCGATGTATGTATTGGTAAGTATTATTTGATGATGTCTAAATTGTAAGGTCAACCCCACAGATACAATAACATTTAAAATAAAGGTTTACCCTTCCTTGTTTTTTATTGTAGTGGAAATAATGTTTCCTCAGAATAAAGAACAGTTTGTTACTGCTTATAAGCAATTCTTTTCCATCAAAGGGGAAATAGAGAGATGGAAATCTAAAGTTGGTTAGGAACAAGATTCACAATATTAACTCTCCAAATGTAAGGCAAATGCCAGCTGGTGTGGAACTTAATTTTGATGGATTACTATTATCAAATTTAGTTAATTTACAGTCTTTTAAAGTCTAAAAGTTTCCTATCCTAGCATCAATGAGAACCACTCTAAAGTACAAGTTCTTACTGAATTGGATGACATATTTGGATGTTCAGATTGATTCAAGGAAAGTCATCTAGTACTAAGGCAAAACCTTTTTCTTTATGTTACTAAAATTGAACACCAGCTATTTTATTAGCCCTGGAAAAGCTTTGAGTGATTCGAATACAACAGTTTAAGGCTTAATATTTTCAACAGAGTCTAGAGAAAAAGCAATTTCAAACAAAATTGAACTTTTCAATGATTTTTAAGTATTGCGATTATATGAAATTGTATTCAATCAGCATTTCTTCCTCCTTTATATGTATATCTAAATAGGCATCTATTTTAGACTTTATTGTGTAAAATCTTTCATTTTGAAATCTAAAACAGGCTTTTAGAGAACAAGCCTAGTTTCTCCTGAGTGTATCATCTCTTTCTTGAAACCCAAGATGATGGATATTTGTTTAGCCTTTGGCAGGTTGATTTACAAATTATCTTCTTGAATGGCACCCATTTCAGTATAATTGGCTATTTTTCTGATAAAACTCAAATAAATATGTCACATTTAAAGATACAGAGGTGGTGCCATTATTAAGATTGTCTCCCACTTCATAGCCATCTATTCCAGCTTCAAATGCATTTTTTAGTTTTCCTCAAATTATTGCATTGTCTGACAAAACTTCTTTATCCTATTCTCTGTCATTATCCTTTATCACTTCACTAGCCAGTTTTACCAAATGAAATTCAAGGTCATTTCAACATGACCCTTGAATACCCTGTCCTTTTTGATGTTTGACATCTTCCATTTTCACTTGATTCTCCCATTTCCTCCTAAGTCTCTCATAGAACAGCCATGTCCTAGACTAAGTCGTTCATAAAAGTAATCCAAAAAGCTTGAGGTTACCACACATTCTCTGATTACTAAATCTCTTAAGTTATTTGTGACAAGTTACTATGTGATAACTGTTATTGAATTTGACGTGTACTCTTACCAAATCTTCTAGACCTTCAACTTCCCTACTCTCATTCTTTCTTGCTTCACTTTGTCACATCCATTGGATTTTTCTGTTGTTAGTTATAGAATTTTACACAATTTTCACCTTTTAATGTATTATCTCTTTTAGGCTGAAGTGTTCTATTTTCCCCCCTGTACCTCTTGAATTTTTCATTCTGTCGCTGCTTTTAAGAAAATTTCCTTTTATGTTTCTTTGCGAGATTGTACTTACCAGTAAACCACAGATCTTAAAAAATCATACTGCTTTATTATATTTGACTCTTTAGAACCCTTTACATAATAAGAGGCATTTATTATGTATTTTTAACTTTTTGTTTTGAAATAATTATAGATTCATAGAAAGGTCCAAAAATAGTACAAGAAGGTCCATGTATCCTTCTCCTAGTTTCACCCTTTGGTTACATCTTACTGCGTCATAATACAGTATCAAAAATAGGAAATAAGTGTTGGTACAATGTGTAGAGTTCTGTGCCATTTAATCACATGTTCAGATTCATGTAACTGCAGTCAAGATACAGAACATATTATTGGAAGCTCCCCCTCATTCAGTTTATTTATGAAAGAAAGTGAAAGTATTAGTCACTTAGTCGTGTCCAGTCCTTTGTGACCCCATGGACTGTAGCCTGCCAGGCTCCTCCGTCCATGGGATTCTCCAGGCAAGAATACTGGCGTGGGTTGCTGTTCCCTTCTCCAGGGGATCTTCCCGACCCGGGGATTGAACCCACATTTCAGGCAGATTCTTTACCATCTGAACCACCAGGGGAGCCTACTTATAGCCTACTTCTATAATGATCTACTCCCCATCCCAGATCCTTAACCCTTAGCAACCAAGAACATGTTCATCTGTATAATTTGTCATTTTGAGAATGCTATAAGCAGAATCATACAATATGTAATTTTTTTGAGATTGGCTTTTTTTTCTTATTTGCCTTCCAGATCTTTTTTAAAATTGCTGATTATTATGCCATGGTTTTGATGTACTGTAGTTTAGCATTCACAACTGAAGAATGTTTTGGTGGTTTCCACTTCTTGGCTGTTAGAAATAAAGCTCCTGTGAACATTTGTGTACAAATTTTTATGTAGAGATAAGAGTTTTCTTTTCTCTGAGATAAATGCTTTAGAGTGTGATTGCTGGGTAATACAGATACTCCTATATTTATATACAGATATAAAACATTTTATAGTCAGATATAAACTATGTTTAGGTAATCGACTGTTTGTTAAATCATTGTTATTCTTCATTAAGGATGGGCTGTTGAATGTTGGTCCTGAGCATGCATTGAGTTCTGGTTATGGACTGTCTATAATGAATGGACTGTCAAACATTTTTTTGTTGGTACTTGTAGATTAAACCCATGAGTTCTGTCATGAATTGAAGAGTTGAGATAGGGAGGGAAAAGAAAGAAAAAGGTGATGCTGGTAAATCTACCAAAAAATTGCTGTTGTTAGATGATATATAATTCACTGTTTTCCTTTGAAGGCAACTCAAAGTACTTAACCAAAGTTCTTCACTAATGTTTGTATCCTATGCATGAAATGGATGATTCAAATTTCCTACCATTTTACTAGTAAAGAAAGGAGAAAGCTGTTTCTTTGCCACAATCTCTAGAGCCGATATAAAGTTATTATAATAAAAAATGTTTTCTTGACTGAGAATGAAAAGTTCTCTCTGCTTAGTGGGATTTATTTAAGAGTGTATTTTAAGCCTAAAAAATTAATTTGATTCTTTAAATGTGCCAAACACTCATCTTTATTATTAGTTTAGTTTGTTAGATCATCAGATACTTAACAAATTTAAAGTGGCACTCTTTACCTTGCTTTAAAAAAAACTTAATCTATTTACTAAAGCTTAAATTAAGTCTTTATTATTATAACTCACTCCTAAAGTAATCTTGCTTTCATGATTTCCAGGAATGATGTCTATTTTCTGTGTCTTCTATCTAGAAAGATATATTTACTTTCCTTGTTCAGACTCTAGTTTAAATTATCTGTTCTACATACTCATGTTTCTCTTCAAATCATATACCCCTTTACTAAATTACCTGATCACTTCCACAGTCCTTTCATTAAAAAGTCCTGGAACTTGAGAGTGACGTGGGATTGGGAGCTGAGGACGGAAGAATGGGACCACTTCTGATGCATTTCTTGTCTTTTGTTAATTCAAATATAGTATATTGAAGATGAACAGCTTCCTGGGTTTATTAGCAAGTACAGTGATATTAACTGGCACACCTCATTTTCTGTCCATCTAGCTTTATGCTGTCTGATATTGTAGCCAATAAATGAAACCTGGTTAAAATGTAAAAAATTTTAAATTTAATTCTTCAGTTGCACTAGCCACATTTCAAGTGCTTAAAAACCATTTCTGTCTATTGGTTACTGTATCAGTGTGTGAATATTGAAATCTCCATCATTGTACAAAGTTCTGTCAGATAGTGCTGTTAGAGTCTGTACCTGTGTACGTAGTCCTTTAATGAGATCATTCCACACGTGCCATTTTCTTATTTTTTCACTTTGTGTTATGACCGTATTTCATTATCAGTGAATTTTTTTTTTATCTAACCTCACTTTTAAAGGCTGTCAAGAATTATATAGAAATAACTACTTTTTAAATCATTCACCCCTATTAGGCCATTTAGAAGATTTCTTATTTTTCACTATTTTATAAATAGTACCATAGAGAATGTCATTTTCATTAATCACATATATAAATCCTAATTACCTTTAGGAAACTACTGGAAAGCTAAAGCTTCTTAATAAGAATCAAAGAGATATAGTTGCTGGAGAACTTGATTAGGGCTCTGGATTTAGCTTGTCACTTTATTTATCCATATGTCATCTATAAATGAGCTAGGTTAACAAAAGTCATTTCCCACACCTTTCTTAACTCCTTGCAAAAATTCATTGAAAATTCAGTGAAGTCTTGAGGATTTGATTCATTTGCCTTTGTTTCCTTATTCTGTCTCTTGCCTCTTCCTGCCAGAGTACCTCCCTTTGGCATTTTTAACATCCATTTTCCATATAAAAACTGAATTGGGATCTTTTAAACAAGTCTCAATGTAGCATTTTTGTAAAAGTAAAAAATTGGCAAAATTCCATACTTGTATGCTTCAAAAGGAGAAGAGCCAAAAATGATGGTAATTTTTCCCTTCTGAAATAATCCCTGCTGACACTGAGCACCATTATGTTGATGACTTGCCCACTGATTTCAGCTGCATTCAAGAAGGTTAGTGGTTTTGCATTTACCTGATAAAATTTGGGACTACTTTAGTAGGCATTCTGGTTAATAATGTTAAATATATATATTTATATAGAGAGTTTATTTGTTCATTGTATTTTATTAGTTTCCAGAATGAATGCCTTCATTCTCATTTAAGAAATACATCGAAGATTCTTAAATTAGAGGGGAAAAGGTCAATAACAGAACAAAAGAATGACCTAAAAAGACTTCATACGTTTTTTAAAGTGAGATAATGCTTTACTTAGTGCTCAAGACTGTCTGTTAAGGAAATTAACTATATACTTGCATTTACTTTTAGATTAAACATGGTCATTCAGATAATCTATGGAGTTCATTGAAATGCATGGCTTAAGCTTGGGGTTGTATGAAAGTGGTATTTGAGACAAATGGCTCATGTAACCATTTGGCTCTCTCTACATGATCACCATATTATCTGAAATGTGTGTAATAGTTGTAGTTGTGATATTATTTAAGAAATTGTATCCTTGCTTTGTACAGTTCCCTGGTAACAGATTTCAGAGGCCCAAATTGGAGATAAAGATTTGTGGAGTCCTTCTCACTTCTCTTTCTCACTGACGAAACTAGATGTTAAGTATAATAATTGCAGTCTCAGGGCTTTAAAAAATTGTTTACTTGTTCAGTTATTTAAATCTGCTAATTCTGTTTTTTTTAAATGGAGTGGGTGTTAGACTTTTCATCTGTAAACAGAATCTGGGATTAAGAATGTCACTTTATTGTGAGTTGCTTGATAGTCTGTCCTCAGGTATGACAGTCCAAATAAGACATTAAGAAATGCCACAGTGTGTCCAAATATTTTTATTTTATGTCAAGCCTGAAATTTTCTATATTTGCTGTGGTTATAAATAATCATGGTTAGAGATAGGGAGTGTATATTTTATTTTGCCTTTGGGGGCACCATTTTGAGTGTTGATCTTTTAAAAGAATTTACTTGAATGTAAGGATGAAGGGAACAAGAGCAAGAAGTATTCTAGTGGGTCTTCTGAAGTGAAACCCTGGTGTCTTGGTGTTCTTGCAGAGTTGTGGTTGCATGTTGATGGGATTAGGACAAGGGCATTGGTCATTGGAGGAAGGTATTTAGGACAATTGCATAGATGCCCCCATTAGAAGTCAAATGAAAGAAAGCTTGAGTTACAGTTCTGGTGTGATCTTGTCTTGTACTTGTGTAGAATGATATGGCAGAAATTAAATGCTTGGCTTTAGAATTAAGTATGAATTCTCTTTTACCACAAACAGCTTAATTGCATTGAGCCTCAATTTCTCATTTATAAGGCGGGCATCAGACCTGCTGCCCTGGTTGTTATGGGAAGTTAACTGAAGTAATAAAGCAGGTGAAGCCTCAGCAAGTGCTTGTTCCCTTCGGCTCTCTTTCTCCCTTGGGTGGCGGCATAAGATGTCCTCAGAGATCATTTTTGTATTCTGACCCTCGGTAAAACTTTAATGAGAGATACGTGGCCCTTTGTTGACGTCACTGAACTCATTTATGTCTTTTGTTTCAGATTCATTGTAACTGTGTGAACTTGAATTATGATTTGATGAAACTTGAAATTTTTTTAAAATTGCAATTTTGGTCTTTTAACTTAGCAGAGACATTGCAGATAGGATAATAGAAAATTATTGTAACTTAAACCTTTCCCCGCAAATATTTCAGTAGCAGTTGTATGATGTTCTAGTGATTTGGTGTGACTGAATAAAAAGTCTATGAAAGCTTAACAGTTGTAAAGAAGTATGAACAATGATAATTTTTTAAAGGCAAATTAATTATGAGGAAGTAGTTCTTCATGCTATTAGAGGGCATCATAATTGACTGTTTCTGAAAATTGCAACCCCCTCGGAATGAGAGAAGGGAAAGAGCAAAGGAAAAACTCGGATAAAATAAAAAGGCATTCCTTTCCTCCTGAATGTGGGCTAAAGGAGCTAAGGTGGGAAAAGTGTGACTGAGTACTGTCGTTAAGAGTATCACTCATAGGATAATTTATTGAATCTAATACAAAATAAGTTGCATTAAAAAATTATTTATTTCCCAAAGAATGAAAACTTAACAGTTACGTTCTTTTCCTCCTTCAGATTGAAAGTACAACAGTGTATTGAAGTTGCAGTCATTTGAATTCTTAGAGACATAGGAAAATAATAAAGTTGTGATATTATTGAAGAAACTGAAATTCAAAGCAGAATCAGAATATTACAACATCGGCTCATCCCTGTGTTCTTTGTGGAAAGATTTTAAAACATGTGACTTTAAACCTTGTGTCTAGTAGCACTAATACTGAATTGGTCTTAATATTTTATACTAATGAGGAATTTCCTTGGAAATACTAGTAAGTCCTTGAGTCCTTACTCGGCCCTTGACAGTTTAGGGATGCATTCAGAAAACCATGTATCTGAAACTTCTCTTAGAGACAGATTGGAAAGCAGCTCATGCATGTGGTTGCTGTCCCTAGAACGGTAAGGCTTCTGTCATCCTGTTATAAACTTGAGGGCTTCCCAGGTGGCGCAGCGGTAAAGAATCCACCTTCCAATGCAGGCGGGACACACAGGTTCAGTCCCTGGCGGTCTGCGGTTTAGGGGGTCTCAAAGAGTTGGACATGACTGAGCACCCATGTTATAAACTTATTTGGTCAGACTGAAATGTCTGCTTTGTCCCTTAATTAATTTTTTATCTAGCTGAATCTAGTCAAGTATTAGAAAAAGTAATCTTCTAAGTACAGGCAAGCATAAAACAATACTTGGGCACAGATTCATTGTTCCTAGGGCTATTACCAGTTTGCCTTTATTTTAATCAACTTGTATTTTTTTTTTTTTTTAGCACCTTCTATGTTTGTGGTTCTGTTTTTGAAAGCAGATGAAAAACTGATTGAAGGGACAGGATTTTTATTGAGTTCCTATTATGTGCTAAGAACCAAGCTAGGTTTACATATATATATATTGCTGTCATAATTGAGACTATATATAAGGTTTATAATTGAGACTATATATAGTCTTATATAAAGCTTATATATAGTCTCAATTATGGCAGCAATCCTTGGTGGAAGGTAGTGTTTTATGAAAGAGGAAATTGAAATTGACAGAGGTGAAGTTATTTGCCTCAGGCCAGACAGTTGCTAAGTAGAGAGCAGTCTTCTTAAACCCAAATTCGTCTGACTCCTAGACAGGACTTTCTTTTATACTTGATTCTCTAGGGTTTCCAGGTAGAAAGGCGATATGCTTTGTCATAATTACTCTTATATTTATTCTACTACCTGCTTTATCTTAAATTGTGGTTTGTGTAAGAAGATAAGACTGATTTCCCACATGTATTGGGGCCTGCCTTAACTTATTGCAAAAAGGATATAATTGAATTGGATATTAAAATCTGCTGTGTAGATGGCTAACAAACACATGAAAAGATGCTCAACATCACTCATTATCAGAGAAATGCAAATCAAAACCACAATGAGGTACCATTACACGCCAGTCAGGATGGCTGCTATCCAAAAGTCCACAAGCAATAAATTCTGGAGAGGGTGTGGAGAAAAGGGAACCCTCTTACACTGTTGGTGGGAATGCAAACTAGTACAGCCACTATGGAAAACAGTGTGGAGATTTCTTAAAAAACTGGAAATAGAACTGCCATATGACCCAGCAATCCCACTTCTGGGCATACACACTGAGGAAACCAGATCTGAAAGAGACACGTGCACCCCAGTGTTCATTGCAGCACTGTTTATAATAGCCAGGACATGGAAGCAACCTAGATGCCCATCAGCAGACGAATGGATAAGGAAGCTGTGGTACATATACACCATGGTATATTACTCAGCCGTTAAAAAGAATTCATTTGAATCAGTTCTAAAGAGATGGATGAAACTGGAGCCCATTATACAGAGTGAAGTAAGCCAGAAAGATAAAGAACATTACAGCATACTAACACATATATATGGAATTTAGAAAGAAGGTAACGATAACCCTATATGCAAAACAGAAAAAGAGACACAGATGTACAGAACAGACTTTTGAACTCTGTGGGAGAAGGTGAGGGTGGGATGTTTCAAAAGAACAGCATGTATGTTATCTATGGTGAAACAGATCACCAGCTCAGATGGGATGCATGAGACAAGTGCTCGGGCCTGGTGCACTGGGAAGACCCAGAGGAATCGGGTGGAGAGGGAGGTGGGAGGGGGGATCGGGATGGGGAATACGTGTAAATCTATGGCTGATTCATATCAATGTATGACAAAACCCGCTGGGAAATAAATAAATAAATAAATAAATAAAGTGGGGTAAAATATACAAAGAGACACAGAGATAGATGGGTTAAGGTACTATTAGAAGATTAAATAAGAAAATGCCCAGAGTTGCTTAGTCAGTGAATGAGCTAGGATTTCAGTCCAGGACAGTATCAATCATCCTTGAAACCATTATACTCTGTTATGCCTATTATTAAAAGATTATACATATGGAAAAAAAAAATCTGCTGTATACACATACAGAATAATATTTACCTCAGTTACTCCAGATGAAACGGGCTTCTTCAAAAATTCTTAGTTTTTTCTATTTATAGGAGGACTGGGTTATAGGAGCAAAATTTAATTGGATGATTCTTTTATTAAAACATTTCATGCCAGAATTTTATTCTAAAGAACTACTCTCTTACGTAAATTTGGTAACATTTTATTTTCTTGAATTAGTTTCCTAATGTCTTTAAAAAATTCTTATATGCACATATGGACTATATGTTAGTCACTGTTCTAAGAGTGCCTCAAATATTTGTTTTGTCCTCCTAATAACTCCATGAGTAGATACTGTTACTATCTCCTGATTTACAGATGAGGAAATGGAAGCGCAGAGAGGTGACGTTGCTTCCGGGGGTCCTAGAACTGGGAGATGGTGGACCTGGGATTCCAACCCATTCAGTCTGCTTCCAGAGGACCACTCTGAACTGTGGTGATTTGCCACTAGTAAGTGAAGCAGCCTTAGGAGAGAATTTGATTTTTTGAACTTAATTTTACCTCAGTGAACTATCTGCCTTTATGTGGCTCATTAAATAGAAACCTATTTTTAATCCATTTAGTCCTATGTACCTCACCAGAAAAAATTAGAATGCACTTTTTTCTAAGTTCAAAGACACATAAGGGCAGATAGTTCATTGAGGTAAAATTAGGTAATATATCACAAATATGTGGACAGAAGGCAAAGACAAAAGGTGGTATGGTTAAAAATCTGGACTTTTATATAATAGAAAATTACTTCTTGACAGTTTTACTCAAGACTTATTCTCCAGTCTCAGCATTATCACAGTTTCTAAGTTAATGTATTTATTTTATATTGGTCTTGTTAATGCTACTGCCATATTTAATGTTATTCAGTTGATAAGAACTACCTGATTTTTATTTCTCCATTGGTTACAAATTAATTACGCAAACAGCAACTTTAAGAGAAGTATTGTTTTGGTGAATATATTTACACAGTGTGCATAAAGATCTTTTTTGTCTGACGAGAAGTATCTCTCTCATTTCCCTCTCGTTATAAACATAATATATATTTGTGATAACTGGGGCTTCCCAGGTGGTACTAGTGGTAAAGAACCTTCCTGCCAGTGCAGGAGATGTAAGAGACACAGGTTCGATCCCTGGGTCAAGAAGATCCCCTGGAAAAGGGAATAGCAACCTACTCCAGTGTTCTTGCCTGGAGAATCCCACGGGCATAGGAGCCTGGCAGGCTACCGTCCATAGCGTCACGAAGAGTTGGACACGACTGAAGTGACTTAGGACTGTGTGGCATTTGTAATAAACATTAAAATACTGCAGAAATATGTAAAATAGAGACATATTTTTGTAAGCCTACTCATTTACCATGTATTCTATATAATACTTTAAAATTAAGATCTCTTATTGCTGTAGATGCCCATTGAGATCTGCCCAAGTATTCTAGAACTAATAATGCCTCTTTCTCCATCATCATTGTTTTTATTGCCTCTTCCTCTTCTCTGGAAAGACTTTTGAAGTCCAGAACAGGATTTTGAGGCAAGCTGGAGCAAATTCTCTCTAATGAGAATTTGGAATTAAGATTCAGATAGCATATGTACTGTCTGTATCTGAGGGTGATGGCAACAGAGCCAAGAGACAGGGATTGGCAGCAACAGGATAAATTTGGGGACATGTTTCTGCCTTTGCTTTTGATGAGATACCTCTCTTCTTTAATAAATTTTCATGTTGTTTAAGCCAGTTAAAGTAGTTTTTCTCCCTTGTAATAAATAAACCTCTCTATTAATATGAAGTCAGTACCCAAAAAATATTTTCATAGGTCACAGCATCTTAAAATTAGAAGAATCCTTAGAAATCACTTTTATATTTACCA
The DNA here is from genome assembly GCF_910594005.1 of Cervus elaphus. Taxonomy (NCBI): domain Eukaryota; kingdom Metazoa; phylum Chordata; class Mammalia; order Artiodactyla; family Cervidae; genus Cervus; species Cervus elaphus. Next base: position 32,860,471 of record NC_057846.1, read on the forward strand.
TTTGCTACTATTTACTATTACTTTTAAAAAGTTATTTATGAGTTACTATTTTACTAATTTACTATTTGCTTCTTTCTTATTAAGTTATTAAACCACAAAAATCTTCCTTCAAATGAAATCTAATGCGGTAACCCAATATGTAAAAGCGTGGAGAGGAGAGAAGCCTAGACCTTCATGTAGTCCACCTCACACAAGTGCATGTGTATAAGGGGATTGGCTGTGGGCCCGGAAGACCCTCAGGAGCAGTGGTTTCAGCCAGGAATAGTTTTGCCCATTGAGGAGATGTTTAGCAATGTCTAGAGATGGTTTTGGTTGTCAGAATGGGGGAATGCTGTTGACATCTAGTGGGTAGAGATCAGGGGTGCTGTTAAACGTCTTACAGTGCCGAGGGCTACACCCTATTGTTCATGTTGCTTGACAGTCCAGGGCCAAAGCCAGGGCCTGACTGATTTGATCAGAAAAGATGCCACAAGCCACTTCTAGATTTTGATGGTTTGTTACATACATAGATTGTGAAAAGAAGAATAATCGAAGTGTGCCAGCTCCTTGTGGTCCTTGTACCATGCGCTGCCAAAGATGACGCTGAGAGAAAAGGGCCGGATGACGGCAGAGGCACTGTGGGGTGCTCCACTGCTGAAGAGCCAGCAGAAGGGGCGAGGAAGAGCCCCTACCCTACCTCATCAGTTGCTTCAGTTTACAGTTGAAATGGTAGATTCACATATCCAAGGTGTTCAAAACAGATTAAACATTTTCCAATAGTCGAATCATGCTTCAGTTTTAATATTTAATTGAAATTAAATATAATCAATAATTCAGATCATCAGTCTCACTAGCCACAATTCAAAGACTCAATACTTGAATTTGGTGAGTGGCTACTGTACTGGACGGTGTAACTCTAGGACCCTGGAAAATTACTAATCATCTTAATTTATGGCTAACCAGACCAAACTAAGACCACGCAACCATGACTTCAAAACTTTTCTCCAGCTTGCTTGGTTCTCTGTACATTATACTAGAATATGCTCAGTTGCTCAGTGATGTCTGATTTTTTGTGACCCCATGGGCTGTAATCTGCCAGGTTCCTCTGTCCATGGAGTTGTCCAGGCAAGAATACTGGAGTGAGTTGTCATTTCCTACTACCGTATACTAGAATACCTGCTCTTAAATCTCATTTTAGAAAAGCTTTATTAGTAAGGTCAATTTAAGCCAGGCATTATATTTGAGGTTCTCAGAGGTTTCTCCAAAGGATATTAATTAAGGTGAAAGAAGCTTATTTCACCCAGTGAATGTCACTACTCGTTCAGTGAAAAGACAGCCATTGAGCATCACACACACAAAAATCAAGATGAGTCTCGCTTATGTTGAAACTAACTGATTAGCATGAGTGTGTTGACAGGGAATTGAATTGATCACTCTGAGTCCCAAATTTAATTTGGTATTTAGAACCAGTATTTATCACCAATGAATGTTAAAATTTGAAGAATTTAAATGTTTAGTTTTTTTGGAGGTAAAAACTCTGTTGGGAAAAAGATGGATCAAAATGAAAATTTGGCAAGTGAAAATAAATATTTATATCAAAGAAAGAGTTTTCTTGGATTTGGCTAATCAGACCTTACATATCTTGGTTCCAGAATAGTTTTGTAGAAAAACTTTGAATGTATTTAAAGCTATTAACATTTATTTTAAAATAATTTACCTACATTAAATTTATGCTAAGAATAGAAATAGTGTTTTTACAGTTGCAGAAATATAATTTTTTGCTAATATATGTAGAAACAGATTTATAATTAAATCATTGCTTAACATTTGCTATACAGTATAACATATACTGTAGTTGGGTTTCCCAGGTGGTGCAGTGGTAAAGGATCTGCTTGCTAACACAGGAAACACAAGGGACACAGGTTCGATCCCTGGGTTGGGAAGATCCCTTGGAGAAGGGAATGGCAACCCATTCCAGTATTCTTGTCTGGAGAAGATTATTTACAGATGAGCCTGGTGGGCTCCAGTCCATGGGGTCTCAAGAGTCGGACACAGCTGAGCCACTGAGCATATGCTATAGTTAGGGTAGTTTTGCAAATTGTTGATATTTACCTCTGGTGTGTTGTACTATTACTCTGTTAACGTATTGACTTGTCTTGAATTATCACCTGTTTTTTATAGTAGTTATTCCTCATTTATATGTGTAATATTTTTTTCTGTATCATTGACTTTATCCTGTTTGAGCTTCTTGAACCTGTAAATTGCTGTCTTTTTTTTTTTTTTTGTCTTATTAATTATGGGAAACTCTTAGGCATTATTTCTTCAAACGTGTATGTGTTTCTTTTTCTTTTAAGACTGATCGCAACTTATTAGACATTCTCACTCCATTTTTGGTCCATGATTATTTCTCTTTGTAGCATTCTTAGAAGTATCTATTGACATATTTTTGAGGTCAGCAAATTTCTCTTCAGGTGTTTCTAATCTGTGGTGAGACCCCTCTTTGAGCTTTTAAAAAAATCAACTTTATTGAATTCTAACATAAAATTAGTTTGATATAATGAAATAAAATGCATCCATTTTAAGTATGTGTATTGATGAGTTTTGACAAATGTATAGGCCCATGTAATCACTACTGTAATTTTATGAAACATTTTTATCACTCTAAGAAGTTCTCTTGTATTTATTTGCAGTCAGTTTTCTCTTCCCCCTCTGTCATCCCTAGAGAACAATTGATCTGTTTTCTGTCACAGTAGATTAGCTTTCTATTCTAGAAACAGGTTCTTTGCTGTATGGCTTCTTTTGCTGATCATGTTATAGAGATTTCATCCCTCCAGTATGTTGTTGTTGCTTAGTCCCTAAGTCATATCCAACTCTTTGTGACCCCACGGATTGTAGCACTCCAGGCTTCCCTGTTCTTCACCATCATGTCCAATGAGTCGGTGATGCCATTCAACGATCTCATCCCCTGTTGCCCTCTTCTCCTCCTGTCCTCATTCTTTCCCACCATTAGGGTCTTTTCCAATGAGTTGGCTTTTCCCCGTGTGGCCAAAGTTTTGGAGCTTCAGCATCAATCCTTCCAATGAATATTCAGGGTTGATTTCCTTTAGGATTGGCTGGTTTGATCTCCTTACTGTCCAGGGAACTCTAAAGAGTTCTCTAGCACCACAATTCAAAGGCATCAGTTCTTCGGCATCAGCCTTCTTTATGGTCCAACTCTCACATCTCTACATGACTACTGGAAAAACCATAGCTTTGACTATACAGACCTTTGTTGGCAAAGTGTAAGTCAATAGTTTATTTCTTTTAATTGCTAAGTAGAGTTTTTTTGTATGGATATGCTAAAATTTGCTTATCCTTTCACCTGTTGATGAATATTGAGATGTTTTTCATTTTTTTGCTGTTCTAAATAAACATGCAGTATTCATGTGCAAATCTTCTGTATGGCCATATTTCTTTCCCTCTTGGATAAATATCTAAAAGTAGGATGTTAGCATGTAGCAGTCGTGTATATTTACCTTTGTAAGTGACTGCCAGATTGATTTGTGAGCAGTTAGGTGCCCCTTCATGTGCCCACCAGCAAGTGTAAGAGTCCCAGTTCAGTGTATTCTCACTGATACTTAGCACCATTGATAATATAAGATGGATTGCTGCCCATCTTCACATCTGCGTTTTTCTTTTGAATGATGATGTTGAGCATCTTTTCACATACTAGCAGTTTGTGTATCTTTTTGTCTTATGCGTTGAAGATTACAGCTAGTTAAAATTTGGTTCCATGGTATTTTGCTTTAAATTTTAAAATTTTTTATTTGCTGAAAAATCTAATAAACTTAATGCTTTGTATGATTTAATTTTAGAAACTCAGTCAGATGAGTATCTCTGTACTCTTAAGAGAGTAAGGTGATATTGAAATACTTGTAAAACATTTCAACATAAACATAGCTTCTTTTAAAATTAAATATCTGTTCATTGTGATGAATAGTTTTAGATCCTTAATGTAGCTCTAAAATTCACATAACAAGGAATTTAATATCGTTTAATAGGTGAATTTCTGCCATTAAAAGTGAAAACTATACAAATGGTTTTTCATAATTTACCTAAAAGCCTTGCTGCATTTTTAGCTTGGAAAATTCATATTGCTTCTATTTCTTCCATCTTCTTAAATCAGTTATTAATGCCTGTACTTAAATATAATTTACCATTATAGCATTTCATATTTTTTCTAGGAATTTGATGAGACTTTTTTGCATATATGTAAAAACATTTCTTTTTGTTTGGAAGAATTAAAATGGTGTGAATACTTAAAGTTTTGAGGAATTAAATGAGTCCATTTCTATCTTTGCTTCATTGGTCACCGGCTGAAGGCATGCTCTATGAATCTGGTTTACTATAGTTGAACATTTGCCCCAGAAATAGGAAAATCACATGTCCTTTCAGCCATAGCTCTTTTGAGAACGTCATTTTGAATATTGGGATCTTACCTTAGTTTTAACTCCCTGTTATTATGTATGCTAGCTGCTATATTTTCTCCACTCTTCTAATTTCCAAAGGAGATAAATGAATTTGAGATGTACAGCCTAGTCATTTGGGATTTGAGGTTTGATAATGCCCTAATTGGTTAAAGATATTGTAAAGAGATTTTGAATGTCTCCAGTAGTCTCAGATTTACATACTGAATATCATTCAGATCTTAGTTTCCTGGTTTTCCTTCAAACCTTATTTTGTGTATTGATTGTGTATTTGGGGGACTTTCTTCAGACATATATGCTACTTTTGAAGAAGAATCTATTACAAAATGAATTTCTTATTGTATTATTTATCTGTAGTCATATTTTATTATTCCTTTTGGTAGCAAAGAACTTTGAAAGCAAATTTTGAAGCCTTTAGCATTGAGAGTCCTACTTGTCACCACTTCAAGTACAGACTGACATTCTTGAAAGGCATGGTTGTTATCTTTGCCGTATGTATGTGCTCTTCTTCTGGTATTAGAAAATAGTGCCACACAAATCTTCATGGAGAATAATGTGAAACAGAAATTTGACTTGAGCAACTGCTCGAGAAGTTGACTTTTTTGTATGTACCCTACAACTTTCATTGATCTATAGTCTCAACTTTTAGTTTTGTTTTTGTTAGATAGTGTTAGGATAAATAAATCTTCCTTTTTTCTTTGACTTAAAGCAAGAGAGGAAAAAGGTCTATTTGAGGCAATTCTTTTTTAAGATTTTAGATATTAATGCTTAGACTGTAAATCTAAAAACATCATCAGGGATTTGATGCCATTCTGAACAAAGGAAGTGTTAGTCCCTCGTTAGTGTCCAGCTCTTTGCAGCCCCGTGGACTGGAATCCCCCCGGCTCCTCTGTCCGTGGAATTCTCCAGGCAGGAACACTGGAGTGGGTAGCTCCTCCCTTCTCCTGGGAATCTTCCCTAACCTCGGGGTCGAACCTGAGTCTTCTGCATTGCAGGTGCATTCTGTACTGTCTGAGCCACCAGGGAAGCCTAAGACCATTCTGGATACCTGGAAATCATCTCTCTAGGGCTTCCCCGGTGGCTCAGACGGTAAAGAGTCCCATCTGCAACGTGGGAGACCTGGGTTCGATCCCTGGGTTGGGAAGATCCCCTGGACGAGAGCATGGCAACCCACTCCAGTATTCCTGCCTGGGGATCCCATGGGCAGAGGAGCCATGGTGGGGTCGCATGGGGTCACAAAAAGTTGGACACAACTGAGTGACTAAGGACCGCACAATCCAGCTCCTTCACTCTGTAGACCTGGTAATTGTCTAAGTTGTGCTCCTCAAGCTGTGGTTAGGGACCAGTTTTTTTCCTTGTGCAATGAATGGCAGGCCAATAATTTTTTAAACTACAATAAAGACAAAGTACTGGAAAAAGTAATTTTTACATGACATACACAGTTTTAAATGCTTCTTACTTTTTGTGATTATCTCAATGTCGATTACAGAGAATTCTGGGACTAGAACAGTCCATAGACCGCACTTGGTCTGTCCCTGCCCACACTTTATCTGTTACTGCCCAACGTCAAGGTTGGCAAACATGACTATGGGCCATGATCATCCTTTGTATTTGATATGTTCTTTAAGCTAAGACACCAGGGGCTTCCCTGGTGGCTTAGAGGGTAAAGCGTCTGCCTGCCATGAGGGAGACCCAGGTTCGATCCCTGGGTCAGAAAGATCCCCTGGAGAAGGAAATGGCAACCCACTCCAGTACTCTTACCTGGAAAATCCCATGGACGGAGGAGACTGGTCAGCTATAGTCCATGGGGTCACAAAGAGTCGGACACAACTGAGCTACGACACGTTTAAGCTAAGAATTGTTTTTATATTTTAAGTGATTTCTTAAAATTCACCATAATAGTAAATTTCCTTATACATGAAAATTATATAAAATTCAAATTTTAATGAAGTTTTATTGGAATAGAGCCACACACATCCTATAAGTATTGTCTGTGACTGCTTTTCCTGTATAATGATGGAGTTGAGGCAAGGCCGAGTAGTTGGGACAGAGACCATATGATCTATAAAGCATAATATATTTTCTTTCTGGGCCTTTACAGAAAAAGTTAAAATCTGAAGGTTTGGCTCTAGGACAAAGCATAGAATTAGTAGTTAGTGCTAGAGTTGAGAGTACAAATAAAATCTAAAATGTGCTTTAAATATTATTATTAGCTGATACGTATTATCAGTCTCTGTGCTTAGTACTTTTGCTGCCGTTTTCTATTCTCATTTAATCTCCTCAGTGCTGTCCTTTTCTAAAAACTTAGGTAAGTTTAGATCTTTTCTGTCCAGTTATAGATACCTTTATTGTTCCTAAAGCTCTTAACTCTGCTCAGTATTGTGAGTTTTTTACCCATATCTGGTCAATTTAAATGGTTTGATATTTGAATTTTGTTATCAGCATGTGGCTTGGAAAATCCAGCTTCTTCCCTGTTGCTACATAACTCTGCAGTGATATTTCTGTGTGTTCAAGTCCAGTGAATGAAATGCATATGCCTCAAAAATGTTAAGAAAACAGATATTTCTAGTGAAAAGATTAATACTTTAAAAGTGAGCTAAAACAAAACAAAACTGCAGCTAAACTGTAAGGACAGATTTCTGTTGCAGATAGCAAAGATATAACAGCTAAGGTTGAGGCTTTAGGTGACTTTTGGAGGATCAATAGGCTTTCAGTGTTTTGCCTCTGCCACTCATTAAAACTGCAGAGTCAAAGCTCCCATCATACTGTCGTCAAGGCTTGTTAAACTAACATATTTCTTTACTTCTTGTTTAAAACAGGTTCTTAAGTTCTCAAAGTATGCAATAAAAAAAAAACAACTGAGCTTTTCATGGTAGCTGTTATTTCTTTGTTTTCCTACCCTTTGCATGTGATCACTCAACAACTAAAGATAGACCAATAACTGTCATCTTTACATTTGATACATGAGCCTACTTCATGATATAGACCCATTACAAGCCAAATCTTCATGTTGGGATTTCTTGGAATAAAAAATTACATAATTGCAGTGAAAGCTTATTCATTATATGATGAAAGAATAATTGAAGTTTGATATTATGATGTTTGATATTATGGTACTTGCTATTTTGTGCTACTTAGCTCTTGTCACTTTATAAACATATGGAAATGAATTATGTTCATTGCTTACAATCAAAAATGAAATATTATAGACAGTCTTGACAAAATCTCACTGCATCTTTTCAAGCTATGGCTAGTTGTTATTACTCCAGATCTCAAAGTACCCAAAGTTTAGTGCAAGAGATGCTGGTGTACGTTGTCCTAGCAGCTGCCTCCCAAATCTAGATAAGGCTGTTCCTTTGTACCTTACAGTAAAGCCATTGACTAAGTGGCTTGTGCATTAAAGCGAATGGAAAAGCCTTATAAACAGCAGGATTTATTAGTTAGTAATACATGAGGATTGCATTCCCAGTATTCCAAAAGACTGTATGTACTTTAGCATGAGACTGTTAATGAATGAAAATCTGGGACACACAACAGTCATTATATAATGTCTTTAACTATTTATCTGAATTGAATATTTCTACTTTGTTTTCAATTTATCCTATAAAATGTTGGTAAATGGTAGTAACTCCTATTCTCTCCAGGAGTACACAAAATCTTGTGTTAAATTTGAACTGTTAGAATAACTTGTGGTTGACCATCCCTATACACACACATACCAGATATATTTGAAATCTTATGAATTAATAAACTGATTCTTTCTTTTGGAAGCCTACACTTCTCAAAATTCTCTGTAGCTACTTTTTACCCATAATAGCATGTGTAACATTCATTCCTCAGCATATATTATAGTGATCGAATTTCTGATTCTAGAAATTTTTGACGGCCAGAATTATTGTGGAAGGCAGTTGTTTTCTGCAGCTTGGCTGCAGGGAACCTGAGTTGCATGCATTGCTGTGTCTGGTAAACTTCCTGGAAGCCAGCCAGTGTGTTCTGGTGAGTTTCCACGTATGTAAGCAGTGAGCACTAAAAGGCTTACCCAGTATTACAGCCGTTCTGAGGCAAGGAAGCGGTGGGAAGTTCAGCCGTGAAGCAGCAGCAGCAACAAGCAGCCACAGTGTAGGAAAGACAGGGCAGCTCACTGCGAGCGGATTTCCCAGTGCGAGGCAGCGAGCACACAGCTCCCCATCCTGCTGCCCGAAGGAGGCAAACCCAAACTGTCTGTGGCAAGATTTCTCTAGTTTCATGTTTATGATGTTCAGTCACGTGATAATACTGTACCACAAGTTGCCAACTTCGCTGTACTCTAGAGAGGAGCCTTTGCTGCAGTGCTTTTTTTCCTCCTTTCTTGCTTTTTCTTCCTTTGCTTTTTTTTCTTGAAAGAGAAAAAAAAAATTGTGCAATGTATGTTTATGCCTACACCATGCCGAGGCGACACTTACCAGTAAATAATCTTTGTATCCCCGAGGTAAGATACTGTTTCTGCTTTCCCTGCACAGTGCTGCTGCAGCACGGAGCTGATCCAAACATTCGGAACACCGATGGGAAGTCAGCCCTGGACCTGGCAGATCCTTCAGCCAAAGCCGTCCTTACAGGTAAGGAGACAGAGCTGCCCAATTATCCTATCTACTAGCTATTAGATCTATCAGCTTGCTTGTATAAAACCTTTATGCTCTGAATTTTATTTTTTTTTCCTAATCATAAAAGCTCAAGAAGTATATATGCCATTACCTCTACTTTATTATTTGTTATATTAACTGTTAACTTTAATTGCTATACTGTCATAGCAGAAACAATAGGATTGCTTATTCTGCTTAGAATTTCTGAGAATTACAGCATGAAATGAGAACATAATTATTCATATTTTAGACTTTCTTTTTTTTATGGTTTAGATCCTCATTTCCTGTACTTCATCGTCTCAGTTTATTCTTGTGGAGACCTTCACTATGGAGCAAGCAAGGGCATTTGTGTTACTTTATAAAAGTAGTTTTGATCAGAAAAACAACCTGCTGCCCCATTGCTGAGGTCAATAGTTAAATAAAATATGGTGCTGCTCCTCCCTTGCCACTCTATTTATATTTTTTTATCATTATCTTCTCCCCATGATATCTAAGTAAGTACTTTTTAACTGAGGCCATGCGTTGCCTTTTTACTTCAGATAATAAAAATTTGGGCTTAAGTATTGGTTTTATTAAGGCAGATGTCAAGAACAGCAAAGAAGAAATGCTGGAATAGAGAGGCTCTCAATAACAACATAGGAAATAATGCTATGAGTGATGTGATATTGAGCAACCATTTTCATTGATCTTCATTTGCAAAATGCTGTGTTGGGTCTATTTTTGTTTTTATTCTTAGCGTCTGAGTTCTGCTGCCTTTGCCTTTTACTTAACTGACCTTTGTAATTTGGAGCCTCTTAGTCACTGCATTGCTAACAGTATTGTTTTAGGTTGCATGAAAGTAAATGACTTTTAGCTTCCTTTTAAATTTGTCCAAGCTTGAGAAAAATAAATCTTGTATTCACTTTTAAATTTAGAGTCCATTTTTAACAAAGTCCCTGACATGAATGAAAAATATCTATATACAGAAAGATTTAAAAATATCTGGACTTTTGCTTAATTACTCTGCATAGAAAGACAACTTCCCTCAGGGTTAAAATTAATATAATCTCTGCTAAATCTGAGTTATCTGATTTATCTAAATTAATAAAAGGTCAGGTGATTCGGTTGCTAAATCAAGATAACATACACTAGAGGGATGAACCTATTTTAAACCAGAGTAGATAAGAAAAAATTTAAAGGTAATTATGAAGTTTTAAATAATGAAATGAAAGTCTCTAGCCTCAGGTCTGCTATTTAGGTTCCACAGCCTTTCAGTTTTTCCATTTAACAAAGCCCTGGGCAACAGTTGCAGCCTTGAAGTGGTCTCCGACCAAAGGAGAAATGGCACTGACAGCAAGCGAGGGGTGTTATAAAAGCTGGCCAAGGCGGTCTCCGCCTGTGTCCTCCCCCTGACCTTTCCTTCTCGTCAGCCCTCAGCACCTGCCTTGTCCGTGTGTCAGATCGTTCATTTGTTCATTTACTGCAGCGCTGCTTAGATCCACTTTCACTTTTTTTAAAAGACAAAGTTTGGATATGTTATTAACAACAAGAAGCTATCTTCTAATTAGAAATGAATTTCACGGGAGATTATATTGCCTGTTGTTAGTTTGGGAAAGAAATTTGGCAGAATAACTCATAGACCCCAAAGATTTCCTGGAGGGCCAATACCATGTCTGTTAAACTTCACTTGAAAAGCATCTAGCCTGTATTTTGCTTAGTAGGAAAGTATTAAATTCTTCTTGGTCGTAATACTGAGCTCATTAATTGTTTTTTTCAAGAATATGCTCTCTTGGAAATGATATACAACTTTTCAGGTATGATTTATAAGAAAAACATTCTAGTGGAAAATGTTTGTGGAAAATATACGCTAATGATATCTACACATTTGTGTTATATAATGCAATGAAATATATTCTAAAATGTGTTTCTGCCCATGCAGGTTCTCTTCTAAGCAGTTCTTTCTGATGGAATTATGGTGGAAGTAATATTTCCAATGTTAAATTTAAAAGATTGAGCACTGATAAAAAGAGAATCTTTTGAAAGGAAAGCCTTAATTTAGAGTTATTAGAGATTATTCTGGATGATGTGTCATTATTTTTATGCCAGATATAGTTGTAGTACCATTACTTACCTTGAGGGTGAAATTTCTGTTCTTAATTTTTTTCCTCTTTGGGAATTTAATTGCCAAAGATGACTTTTCAGTATTTTTTATTTTACTGTTTTTGTGCATTAGCTAAAATTGAGTATAGGTATATGTATAATTTTTAAAAGAAATTATCAAAGTGAAAATCTCTTTTACTGAATATTTTAAATATATAAATGACTAATACCCTCTTCTGTATAAAGAATGCATGGGTTTTTGCAGAGCTGTATAAAACAACATATTTCTGGTTTTATAGCTAAGGGACCCCAGCATATAGCCATCTGCTTTGGCTAGTCATTTAGGCATTTTTAAGAGAATAATTAATTGGAAAGACTCATTAAACTCTTTGTTGAAGTATTTTGTTAAGTGACTGATATGCTTAGAAGAGATCTTGAGGGGGTTTTGTTTTTTGTTTATAAGTCTGAAGTTCTGGGCAGTCAACTGAAGGACTTGGAGATGATTTTGTTTTTTTGTTGTTGTTTTTTAGGAAACAAGGATAGGAAAAGTTTAAACAAGCCTGTGTAAATTTCATTGAGGGGCAGTTTCAGTGTGTTAAGATGATGAATTTTTTAAAACTTATTTATTTTGACCTTTGTTCCTAGGTATATAAATATATTCATTTAGAAATTGGGGGAAATAGGAAAATTACAAAAAAGAAAAAAATTGCTCATTATTCTGCCACCTAGAGAGAACATTTTGGTATATTTTATTTATAACCTTTTTTTCTTAGCACGCACACCCCACATTCTTCTTTCTTTTTAATGAAATCAGCCTTATACATTATATATTGCTTAATAATCTTTTTTAAAAATTGAGTTATATGAATATTCCCAGAAGGTGCTAAGTATTCTTCCACAACATGAATTTATAAAGAACTTAATGGTATCCTTCTATGGATACATTTTAGTGTTTTGAGCTAATCCTCTAGTGTTTACCATTTAGGTAGGTTGTTTTCATCCTTTATTCTTTCTTATGAATTTAGAGTTATTTTATCAGTTCCATTGGCATTATCTTCTTTACTATATTCAGTTTTAGCATCCACACACGTCTCTATTTCTGAATGAAATAGAGAATTTGGTGAATGAGAGACTTCCTTTTTAAAGGACTGTGCTGTATGTGGTATTATTTTGAGAGAGCTACATGTAAATTGAAGGTGGGTGATAAAGGGAGTATTCATTGAAGAGGATAAAGATGTAGGAGCACTGGTTAATGATGTAAAGGGGATTCTGTGGGGCAGAATGGAAAGTTGGGTCGTAACAAGAAGTGACAGCAGATTGAGGCTGAGAGTTTGGGAAAGGCTAGATGGCCAAAGGAGAGTTATGGCTGGCAGAACCAAGGATGACAGGGATGTAGCAGTGAGTTTAGGTGATCACAGGGTTGACAAGGTAATTTGTCCCAGAAGTTTCCTAGTAGATTTAGGGGTAGGGGAATAAGGAAGAGGGATATATTGCACCAGGGTGTCTCAAGAATAAACTTTAATCTGGATTTGTTGCATTTCTGAGGCGATTCTAATCTATGATTGATGGGCTTGCTTTTGACTCCCTTTTTAGAAGAAATCAACTGTGGCTCAGTCTAAAGGCAACATTGAGGGGTCTTAATGTTTAGCTTGCTGAGCCTGGTGTGCTAAATCAACAAAGTTTATCTGGAATCCTATCTCTTTTTTGTGTTGTTGTTACTCTACTCCACTGCTTCCTCCTGCTTTTCAGATAAAATGAAAACCTTCAGCATGAACAGTGAATACTTAAAATGATCTGAACCCTGTAGGTTTGATTGCTAGGTTTTAGTTAAGCAAAAATTTAGGATTCCTTTCTTTTTCTCACATTTCAAAACCAACCTATCAGTAGTTCAGGTCTACCATACTTTCAAATCCTCAAGCCAACCATTTCTTACCAGCTTCCCTGCCCTAGCCTTAGTACATGCTTTTCATCATCTTTCTTTCCTGACAGCAGTAGCTTCGTAATGGGTCTCTCTGCATCCACTATAGCTGGAGTGAGTTTTCTAAAGGATCAATCAGTGCTGTGATTAGAAACTTCATTAATGTATTCTCATTACCACTGAATAAAATCTAGACTCTAACCATAGCCTTCCATGGTCTGACCCCTGCCTTGCACATCTCTGATCTTGTCTTCTTCTGTGTTCTCCCTTGAGCTCTCTGCTTCAGCTGCAGTGGGATGCTTGCTGTTGCTCAACCGATGAAGCCCATTTTGTTGTCTGGACCAACACAAGCTCTTTACTAAAACTGGAACAACTGGCCCAGAGCTTCACATGGGTCATCGGTCAGATCTCCACTAAGATGTTTACTGCTCAGAGAAGGCTTCTTGTCCTCAATCCTGTTAGCTTACTTTAGTTCCCTTATGGATTTATTACTGTATTTTCTTTACAGTGTCTGAAATTGCGTTAGTTTGTTGTCATTATTTTTTTTGCCCCAATAGAATGAAAGCTTCACAAGAATTCGGGCTTTTGTCTGTCTTGCTGACTCCATTGTGCCCAGGACTTGGATGAGTATGTGAAACTATTGAATAAACAAGTATATCTAGGGTCTGATTATTAAATTTTCTGCTTCTTAAAAATTATTTTGAGTTGCTAATAGTCATGTACACCTCTTAAAACATAATGCATTAAAGTTTTTTCTGTTTTTTTAATCAGTATATACCTGATGGATAAGATATTTACTGAGCCTTTTATCAATAGAATTCTTGGATAGCTCCTTTGATTGAGAATATTTCAGTTCTGGAAAGATCAAACTTCCTGCAGCTGTCACATCAGAATTCCAGATGTCAAGGCACGGCCTCATTTTTACTCTTCCTTGGTCGTTGTTCTGTTAATTGACTGTTTTGCACATCACCTGTACTATGGTGTAGCCTATCGCCTTTCATGTGTAGTACATTTTTACTATGTCTCCCACGATTGAAGACAAGATTTACCTGATTAATATTGCCTGCAAGATTTATCATTGTATTATTATAAAAAGTTAATTATTTGGATAATAATTAATAAAAATAATAAAGTAATAATAAATTATTTGGATAATAAATTGATTTATCCAACATTATAATTGTTCTTCTTAAGTCTTTGCTCTCTAGGCAGTAGGCTTGAACTCAACATTCATTTGAAATATTAAGACAACAATATTTAGAATCCATAAGGAAAGATCTAATAATCAAAATGTTTGAGCTATATTTAGAATCTATAAGGAAAGATCTAATAATCAAAATGTTTGAGCTATTCATAGTTAAGAAGCAACTCAAGTAATGTAAGTGTGTAAGCCTTATATGAGTTATAGGCCGTTAGACAGAAATATGAATTTCCCAGGTGGCTCAATAGTAAAGAATCTGCCTGCCAATGTGGGAGACGTAGGAGATCCAGGTTCAATCCTTGGGTCTCGAAGATCCTTTGGAGAAGGAGATGGCAACCCACTCTAGTATTCTTGCTTGGAAACTCTATGGACAGAGGAGCCTAGCAGGCTACAGTCCATGGGGTTGCAAGAGTCAGACACAACTTGGTGACTAAACAACACAACAACAGACATAAATACATGGAGTGGAAGAGAATAGAAACTTTCTGTTTAAATAACCCAAAATTCTAGTATTTCACTCTCTTCCTATCAGCCTTTTGTGTAATTAAAGCCAGCAGGCTTGCATCATTAAAACCAGCACTATCTTTCAACTCATCAAAAATCACCTGTTTGTGAAGCATAATAACTTGTTAGTGTGTACCCTGAGAGCAGTTGTCATTTCCCACAATAAACTATAGCAATCTTATAGAGTGTTCACTGCATTTTGTATTAATACCTCAACTACAACCAAATTGCTATTTTAAATGGTTCTTTTAAAAAATTCTTAGAATAATTACTGTTAACATTTGCTTTCTTAAATAGCACATGTGACATTGGAATTCATTAATACTTCAGTATTATAAAGGTTACTAACTCTATTCCTTGCAATTTTTATTAAACTTTTATTTTGACATAATTATAGATTCATATGCAATTGTAAGAAATAATATAGGAAGGTTCCCTGTACCCTCTGTATTGCTTTCACTTAGTGAAACAATAATGCCTAGTGAAACTGTGGTATGGTATCACAGCATTGATGCACTCAAGACTACAAAACATTTCCATCACCAGAGATATTCTTCTGTAGTTTTCCCTACTTGTAATGCCTTTATCTATTTTGGTATTAGGGTACTGCTGGCTTCATAGAATGAATTAGGAAGTGTTCTATACTTTGGCCACCTGATGTGAGAGCCAACTTATTGGAGAAGACCCTGATGCTGGAAAAGATTGAGGCAAGAGGAGAAGGGGGTGACAGAGGATGAGATAGTTGGATGGCATCATTGACTCAGTGGAAATGAGTTTGAGCAAACTCTGGGAGATAGTGGAGGGCAGGGAAGTCTGCCATACTGTCATCCATGGGGTTGCAGAGAGTCAATGTGATTGAGCGACTGAACAACAACTATCTGCTTTTATTTTCTGGATGAGATTGATTTCTGAAAGAGGTTCTTTTTTGTTTTTGTTTTTAGTAAATGTTTGGTTGAATTCACCAGTGAAACCATCTGGACTTGGTACTTTCTCTTTTAGAAGATTACTATTAATTCTTTATCCCTAATTGATACAGGGTTAACTAGGTTATATATTTTTTCCTGGTGTGAGTTTGGTAGCTTCTACCTTTCAAGGAATTTCATCTAAGCTGTCAGATTTCTGTGTATAGAGTTGATTGTAGTTTTCCTTTCTTCAGTTCAGTTCAGTTCAGTCGCTCAGTCGTGTCCAACTCTTTGCGACCCCATGAATCGTAGCACGCCAGGCCTCCCTGTCCATCACAAACTCCTGGAGCTTACTCAAACTCATGCCCATCAAGTCAGTGATGTCATCTAGCCATGTCATCCTCTGTTGTCCCTTTCTTCTCCTGCCCCCAATCCCTCCCAGCATCAGGGTCTTTTCCAATGAATCAACCCTTTGCATGAGGTGGCCAAAGTATTGGAGTTTCAGCTTCAGCATCAGTCCTTCCAATGAACACCCAGGACTGATCTCTTTTAGGATGGACTGGTTGGATCTCCTTGCAGTCCAAGGGACTCTCAGGAGTCTTCTCCAACATCATAGTTCAAAAGCATCAATTTTTCAGTGCTCAGCTTTCTTCACAGTCCAACTCTCACATCCGTACATGACAACTGGAAAAACCATAGCCTTGACTAGACGGACCTTTCCTTTGTTAGACAGTTTTTAATGTCTTTAAGATATATAGTGTTATCCTCTGATTCATTCCTGATAATAGGTAATTTGTGCTTTCTCTTTTTGTCTTCTAATTCTCTGTTGAATTTGTTCCAACATTGCTTCTGTTTTATGGGGCTTTTTATTTGTTTGGCAACAAGGCATGTAGGCTTTTAGCCTCCCCCAGCAGGGATTGAACCCACACCCACTGAATTGGAAGGCAGAGTCTTAACCACTGGACCCCCAGGGAGGTCCCTGTGTTTTCTGTGTTATTAATGTGGCTTAGAAGTTCCTTAAGTTTTTTGACCTTTTTCAAAGAACCTAGTCATTTTTTCATTGATTTTCTTTCTCTTTTCCATTATATAGATTTCTGTCCTTACGTTTATTATTTCCTTCTGCTTACTTTGGGCTTTTTTCACTGTTTTTCTAGGCTCTTGAGGTGTTTAGAAAACTGATTTGTAATTTTTCATCTTTTCTAATGTGTCATAAATTTCCCTCTAAGTACTACTGTGACTGTGTCCCACAAATTTTGTATTTTCATTTTCATTTAGTTCAGTGTATTAGTTTTTAATTCCCTAAGACTTTCTCTTTAGCTCACAGATATTTAGTAGATGTATGTTGCTTAGAATCTTAAGTTTTGGAGATTTTTTTATAATCTTTTTAATATACCTTCTCATTTGATTCCATTGTGATTGGACAACACTTGTTATGTTTTCAATTCTCATTAAAAATTTTTTGTTTTATGGCCTAGAATGTAGTCTCTTTTGGTATATGTTCAATGGGCATGTAAAAAAAATGTGTTCTGGTTGTTGTTGGATGAAGTATTCTATAAGTGTCTGTTCCATCCTATTGATTGATAGTGTTGTTGAGTTCTACTCTATCCTTGCTGACTTTTTTCCCCATATGGCCTTGACTGGGATCACAGGAAGAAAGGAACAGTGACTTCATTACAATTGGTCTGTAGTGAAAATCTGTGGAAGTTTTTTGTCTCCACCAACATTGTGGTGAGGAGGGGCTAATTATTACCTGGCAAAGATGAAATCTTGGTTCCTAATGAGCTTGCAGATTTAGGCTAATCCCAAGGCCTTTGCTTCATGAGTAGGGGTGGAGCTACAGTGTTTTTTGGTTTTGTTTTGAGGTGTGACTTTTTATTTGCCTTTTTATTTATTTGTTTTTATAGTATTTGACTGGAAGAGGCAATTATTGTCTAAAGGTTTGCTGTCATGCTAGACTGTACCTGTCTTGGTCCTTTGGTTTGAGAGAACAGACTTTTGTTTGTCTGGACCTAATGGCATTTTCTGAGTTGCTAGCTTCTTCAATTCTTAAAGTCTGTATCGGTTCAGTCACTCAGTCATGTCCGACTCTTTGCGACCCCGTGGACTGCAGCACGCCAGGCTTGCCTGTCCATCACCAGAGATGGAGAGTTGGACATAAGCAAGCTGAGGGCTGAAGAATTGATGCTTTTGAACTGTGGTGTTGGAGAAGAATCTTGAGAGTCTCTTAGACAGCAAGGAGATCAAACCAGTCAATCGTAAAGGAAGTCAGTCCTGAATATTCATTGGAAGGACTGATGCTGAAGCTGAAGCTCCAGTACTTTGGCCACCTGATGTGAGAAGCTGACTCATTGGAAAAGACCCTGATGCTGGGAAAGATTGAAGGCAGGGGACGACAGAGGATGAGATGGTTGGATGGCATCACCGACTTGATGGACATGAGTTTGAGCAAGCTCCGGGAGTTGGTGATGGACAGGCAAGCCTTCACTCTCCTCTTTCACTTTCATCAAGAGGCTCTTTAGTTCCTATTCACTTTCTGCCATAAGGGTGATGTCATCTGCGTATATGAAGTTATTGATATTTCTCCTGGCAATCTTGATTCCAGCTTGTGCTTCTTCCAGTCTGGCATTTCGCATGATGTCAGTATACAGCCTTGACATACTACTTTCCCAATTTTGAACCAGTTTGTTGTTCCATGTCTGGCTTTAAGTGTTGCTTCTTAATCTATACACATATTTCTCAGAAGGCAGGTAAGGTGGTCTGGTATTCTCATCTCTTTAAGAATTTCCCACAGTTTGTTGTGATCCACACAGCCAAAGACTTTGGCTTAGTCAGTAAAAGAGAAGTAGATGTTTTTCTGGAACTCCCTTGCTTTTTCTATGGTCCAACGGATGGCAATTTGATCTCTGTTTCTTCCGCCTTTTCTAAATCCAGCTTGAACATCTTGAAGTTCTCAGTTCATGTATGAAGCCTAGCTTGGAGAATTTTGAGCATTATTTTGCTAGCGTGTGAGATGAATGCAGTTGTGCGGTAGTTTGAACATTCTTTGGCCTGGCCTTTCTTTGGGCAAGTTTTCCAAACTTGTTATCCACTGTTGAGTTTTCCAAATTTGCTGACATATTGAATGCAGCACTTTCACAGCATCATCTTTTAGGATTTGAAGTAGCATAGCTGGAATCAATCACTGCCACTAGCTTTGTTCCCCCCCCCCACTTATTTTTATTAGTTGGAGGCTAATTACTTTACAATATTGTAGTGGTTTTTGCCATACATTGACATGAATCAGCCATGGATTTACATGTATTCCCCATCCCGATCCCCTCTCCCACCTCCCTCCCCACCCCATCCCTCTGGGTCTTCCCAGTGCACCAGCCCCGAGCACTTGTCTCATGCATCCAACCTGGGCTGGTGATCTGTTTCACCCTTGGTAATATACACGTTTCGATGCTGTTCTCTCAAAACATCCCACCCTCGCCTTCTCCCACAGAGTCCAAAAGTCTGTTCTGTACATCTGAGTTTCTTTTTCTGTTTTGCATATAGGGTTATCATTACCATCTTTCTAAATTCCATATATATGCATTAGTATACTGTATTGGTGTCTATCTTTCTGGCTTACTTCACTCTGTATAATGGGCTCCAGTTTCATCCATCTCATTAGAACGGATTCAAATGAATTCTTTTTAATGGCTGAGTAATATTCCATGGTGTATATGTACCACAGCTTCCTTATCCATTCGTCTGCTGATGGGCATCTAGGTTGCTTCCATGTCCTGGCTATTTTAAACAGTGCTGCGATGAACACTGGGGTGCACGTGTCTCTTTCAGATCTGGTTTCCTCAGTGTGTATGCCCAGGAGTGGTATTGCTGGGTCATATGGCAGTTCTATTTCCAGTTTTTTAAGGAATCTCCACAGTGTTCTCCATAGCGGCTGTACTAGTTTGCATTCCCACCAACAGTGTAAGAGGGTTCCCTTTTCTCCACACCCTCTCCAGCATTTATTGCTTGTAGACTTTTGGATAGCAGCCATCCTGACTGGCGTGTAATGGTACCTCATTGAGGTTTTGATTTGTATTTCTCTGATAATGAGTGATGTTGAGCATCTTTTCATGTGTTTGTTAGCCATCTGTATGTCTTCTTTGGAGAAATATCTGTTCATGAATTGAAAGAATCAATATTGTCAAAATGACTATACCACCCAAAGCAATCTATAGATTCAGTGCAGTCCCTGTCAAGCTACCAATGGTATTCTTCACAGAACTAGAACAAATAATTTCACAATTTGTATGGAAATACACAAAACCTCGAATAGCCAAAGCAATCTTGAGAAAGAAGAATGGAACTGGAGGAATCAACCTGCCTGACTTCAGGCTCTACTACAAAGCCACAGTCATCAAGACAGTATGGTACTGGCACAAAGACAGAAATATAGATCAATGGAACAGAATAGAAAGCCCAGAGATAAATCCACGAACCTATGGACACCTTATCTTCGACAAAGGAGGCAAGGATGTACAATGGAAAAAAGACAACCTCTTTAACAAGTGATGCTGGAAAACTGGTCAACCACTTGTAAAAGAATGAAACTAGAACACTGTCTAACACCATACACAAAAATAAACTCAAAATGGATTAAAGATCTAAATGTAAGACCAGAAACTATAAAATTCCTAGAGGAGAACATAGGCAAAACACTCTCCGACATAAATCACAGCAGGATCCTCTATGACCCACCTCCCAGAATATTGGAAATAAAAGCAAAAATAAACAAATGGGACCTAATGAA
This sequence comes from Cervus elaphus, assembly GCF_910594005.1. Taxonomy (NCBI): domain Eukaryota; kingdom Metazoa; phylum Chordata; class Mammalia; order Artiodactyla; family Cervidae; genus Cervus; species Cervus elaphus. The sequence goes on from NC_057846.1 coordinate 32,880,919, forward strand.
ACTTAAAAGCTTTTGCACAACAAAGGAAACTATAAGCAAGGTGAAAAGACAGCCCTCAGATTGGGAGAAAATAATAGCAGACGAAGCAACAGACAAAGGATTAATCTCAAAAATATACAAGCAACTCCTGCAGCTCAATTCCAGAAAAATAAATGACCCAATCAAAAGATGGGCCAAAGAACTAAACAGACATTTCTCCAAAGAAGACATACAGATCGCCACTAGCTTTGTTCGTAGTGATGCTTCTTAAGGCCCATTTGAGTTCGCATTCCAGGATGTCTGGCTCTAGGTGAGTGATCACACTGTGATGGTTATCTGGGTCATTAAGATCTTTTTTGTATAGTTCTTCTGTGTATTCTTGCCACCTTTCTTAGTATCTTCTGCTTCTGTTAGGTCCATACCGTTTCTGTCCTTTATTGTGCCATTTTTGCATGAAATTTTCCCTTGGTAGCTCTAATTTTCTTGATGAGATCTCTAGTCTTTCCCATTCTATTGTTTTCCTCTCTTTCTTTTCATTGATTACAGAGGAAGGCTTTCTTATCTCTCCTTGCTATTCTTTGGAACTCTGTATTCAGATGGATATATTTTTTCTTTTCTCGTTTGCCTATCATGTCTCTTCTTTATTTGTAAGGCCTCCTCCGACAACCGTTTTGCCTTTTTGCATATTTGCAAAGTCTGGATATATGGGACAAAAAGGACTTGGGAACTCACCACCATGTCTTTCCTTGGGTACCAAGGTCCTTAACCAGTGTGCCTTCTGTCCATCATTGAGTCTTCTTATGTACATTTTATATATGATATCCGGGTTTTTAAAGGTGTACGTAGTGAGAAAAGTATGGAAAAGTACATCTACTCCATTTTCCTAGAAAGAAGTCTTGGAACTATTTTTGATTGGTTCTTATAGCATTTGAAATCAGTCTATTCTCATATATATACTCTGAATATTTAAGCATTGAATGTAACTGCATGAACAGCAGGGACAGTTTGGATGGCATGCTTATCTTTCTAAAGCTATTTACTGATCAGAAACATAAATTTAAGCAACTGTGAGTTATGAGGGATATGATTGGACTCTCAGTTCTAGTAACATAATACTGCAGAGAATGTAACTGTGAAATATATTTGCTTTTTTAGCTGAATCAAAAGCAAAATTATGAGTTTACAATTGAAATAATTGTGACCGGAAGTGATAGTTATCAACAGCTTGCTGCTTTATCGTTCGTAAGTGGTAGATAATACCATCTTCCATGGTCTTCTTTCTGTGGTGTTCATTATTTCCATTTATTCTTTGGCTCAGCCCTAAGGTCGGAATAGCCCAGCAGCCAATATTTTCCTAGTTGGTCTAATGTAGCAGAATTATTTTTCTGAAACTTTAAACAGTCATTGAACACATGGCATAAGGTTTTATTATTTTAAAAATGAGGTGTCCCTGAGTGGAATAAAGGGAGTAATTGGTAATTATTTCAGATCAGAGAGGCTCCATAATTAAAGTAAGTTAGTGTTGGAGAGTTTCCTAGTAGAATTTTTGTAGAAAACCATCTTTTCCTGCTGCACTCCAGCTTTGTCAGTGTGCCTGCCTAACGTTACTCATTCATAAGGCTGAGAGAACTGGAGCAGGATATGATGATGCAAAAAATATAAGTTACCCTAAAAGAAAAACCTCCCCTTTGAACATATACCCACTTTTATGCCTGATATTTTCTACTAGAGTTTGCCTTACACCTACATTTTCACACCTTCCAACATGCTGTATAAGCAGATGTCAGGAAGGAACATGTGCTAGCTGGTAGGAAGAGGCAAACGAGTTGTGTATACCCATTTACTTAGAGGGCAGTTTAACCAAGCTTTGGACTGGGAGGGTGTTGATGATCTAGAAGACAATGCTTTTCTTAACCCTTTCCCCTCTTTACAGAGGAAAAGGCATCACGAGTTGCAGGTTCATGGCCATGCTGTAAGACTGCGGCATTCCACCAGGCCCTCAGTCAAGAATGGGGTAAAAAGAGCAATTTCAAACAAACCCTGAATTCCTTCCATTAAGCTGTTTTGCAGTAATGTGATATAGTAATTATGAAACTATTTTAGGTGTACTGTAAGATTGAGTCAATGTGTTAGGAGTAAATGAGTTAGGGGTTCTTTAGGAAAAAAAAGATTGATTTCAGGACTAGATTGAGGAAGGTATTATGAACCTGGAGTATCTTAATGTGCTGGAAAGTAAGGAAGTGCTCAAACAATAATGCAAGCAGGTCTAAAGGACACAGGGGCATGTCAAAAGGACATCTTGAAGGGGCTCCCACTGAGCAAATCTAGGACAATTTGACCATCAAAATAAGTGAGAGTAAAGGATTATAACCCATTAGGTAACATAGGAAGAGCTGTGTTCATCCCGTGATTATAAATAAGTAGAGAGAGTTCGTCTCACTGTGCGAATGCTCGTTGATAAATGTGGATTGAACTGTTGGAACTGGAAAATCCCCATTTGCAGCCACGGTAGCAGACTGGCTGGGACAAGAATCCTTAGTGGATGCTAAATTTCAAGGACCAGATTCGATGAGGCAGGATATTTGTGTGGTTCTGAGCATGGCTGCCAATAGATTGATTTTTACTTGGGGGAAAACAGTAACTATACAGTAGAGAAATCTGACAGTATACTTGTTGAGGAAGCAAAATTAATATAATCAGTGAGAGTCAGATAAGCCTTGAGTGCTGGCAAATGTAATACCTGAGAAGGACACAGCATCTCTCATGTTGTATTCTAGCCAGGGATGCATAACTAAATCTCACCAGGAGACATTAGACGAATACAAATTTAGGTGCATTCTACAGAATAATTGGCCTGTAGTTTTCAAAAATGTCAATGTCAGGAAAGACAAAGGCTGAGCAATTATTTCAAATTAAAAGAGGTTAAAGAGACATGACAACTGAATGCAAAATAGATGATCCTGGACTGGAGGGGGAAAGTGCTATAAAGAATATTATTGGAACAGTAACAAAATTTGAATGTGTACTCTCTGTTAAATAAAAATATTGTACCAGTGTTAAATTTCCTGACTTTAATTACTGTACAGTGCTTACATAAGAAAATATCCATGTTTTTAGGAAATAAACAGTGAAGTAATAAAAGACAAAGAGACATGATGTATTGCAAGTTTCTGAAATAGTTTAGAAAAATTACTTATTGCTTCAGTGTACCTACATAGAGATAGATATAGAAGAGAAAGAGAGGATATAAAAACATGGACAAAATATTAAAAATTGGCGAGAGGCAATTCCCTGGTGGCTTGGATAGTAAAGCATCTGCCTGCAATGCAGGAGACCCAGGTTCAGTCCCTGGGTCAGGAAGATCCCCTGGAGAAGGAAATGGCAACCCACTCCAGTACTCTTGCATGGAAAATTCCATGGACCGAGGAGCCTGGTGGGCTACAGTCCATGGGGTCACAAAGAGTCGGACACTACTGAGCAACTTCACTTTCAAAGGAATTCTCTGTTCCTATTTTGCAGTTTTTCTCTGTGTTTGAAATTGTTTCAAATGAAAAGATCTTAAAAACTAGTACTCTGGGTACACACACACACACAAAAATGTGACAGTTTGGTTAATAAATTATATGGTCACCCTGTACTATTTTTTTCTACTTTTCATCCTCAGATAGTCTCATTTTTTTTTCATTACTAGTGTTTAGGAAAAGCTTAACCCTTTTTTTTTTCCTTTACATTTTACTTTTAACTGCGTGGGTGTCCTTTTCTATTTGTTCAGTTCAGTTCATTCGCTCAGTCATGTCCGACTCTGCAACCCCACGAACCGCAGCACGCCAGGCCTCCCCTGTCCATCACCAACTCCCGGAGTTCACCCAAACCCATGTCCATCAAGTTGGTGATGCCATCCAACCATCTCATCCTCTGTCGTCCCCTTCTCCTGCCCTCAATCTTTCCCAGCCAGCATCTTTCTATTTTTTACTGCCTCAAAATTAAATACTTGTTTCTTTTCTATGAATAAAAGTTTCTTTGCCTTGTTTTAGATGGAACACCATCTTATGGTCATTTTAAAACTGTTAACTTTCCTTGTTTTCTGTCTTGTTCTGAAGAAAACTCTTGGGCATTAGATTTGTTGAGATTGTTTTGAAACAAATATTATTTGTACCCTTTTGTCTTTTTTTTTTTTTTTTTTTTTTTGGCCCCTCAAGAACACAATAAATTCAATGTTCCTACTTGGGCAGGAGTATATTCCCTTTGGTTCTTTTGAGGATACATGGCCATAGTGGGCCCAAGGTTGGTACTGACTATTTCCTAAGAAGCTTTTTAATCAAATGAGCCTTCTCCTTCTGTGAAAGGAGCAGTGTTTTCTTTTCTCAGGGAAAGGATAAGGTTTAGTTACAGTGTCAGTAACTTAAGAGTATCTACTGAAAAGTGTGTATTTGGGACTTCCCTGGTGGTCCAGTGGCTAAGAGCCCGCCCACAGTCCCAATGCAGGGGGGCCTGGGAACTAGATCCCACATGTTGCAACTAAGACCTGGTGCAGCCAAAAAAAAAAAAAGTGTGTTTGATCATCAGCCTCTGACAGTTTTAGAATTGCTAGATTTTTTTTGCTGTGGATGTTGAAAGTCATCTGAGTTGATAGCCTGACAGGGCATGGAGAGAAATACAGTGAATCATATACTCAAGTCTTTTTAAATGAAAGTGGAAAATATAATCTGAAATAACTACAAGTGTTGTTTTTTATATGTGGGGATTTCTTTTAAAAGAAGTAGTTATTAGGAAATTAATTAGACAGGAAATCAGTACTAGATAAGGAGTGCTTGACTATCCTTTGATTTGTGGATTATCAGAATTTCATCATCCCCAGTTTGTATCATGTTTCTTTTCTTTCTGAAGCAGAAGAACATTCCATGTATCAAATTTTATTTATGTTTTTTCCCCTCACAGTTTTTCTTTGTGGGGAAAAATTCGTTGCTCTTCATAATTCTAGTTATGTGTATTTGGCTTCAGTGTTTGGAAATGGGCCCCAGGTGAGTGAAGAAGAATCCTTCTTTCTTTATTGATGTTCTAATCTTGCCACATGTTGTTTTTCTATTATTCTATTATCCTCCATTGCACTGAAGATGAATGATATTTTGCTTATGACAGGACATAAAAATGACTCTGGTTTTTAAGAAGTTATTAGAATGCCAGTGGCAATAACAGACAGACATGGGAGAGGATCCTTTCCTCCAGAAGAGCAGCTGATTTTATGAACTTGTTTGCAAAATAAGTCTTCTTTTTTTAAAACCTAATAAGAGAAAATAAAATAACTGCTTGCCTATACTCTTTGTAAAACAAAAGCATGCCAGGTAGTAATGTTAATGATGATTTATAGAAGAAAAGGCTAGCCATAAAGTAGAAGGAAAAGAAGTTCAGTTAAGAATAGAAGTGATCTTTACCAGAAGTTTACAATATTACTCATTCCTTTTTCTTAAGGATATGTTTTTATACTTACCCTTCTTCATATTTTAATTCTTAACTTGACCCTTAAAGGACTAGAACTTCATAGAAAATTCTTGGATCTTTTATATTTCCCTATATTCATCTTAGTTATGACTTTTCAATGTCAATGTTACTTTCTCTTTTATTTAAAGCACACTTTGGGCCAAGTTCAGTTCAGTTGCTCAGTCTTGTCCGACTCTTTGTGACCTCATGGACCACAGCACGCCCTGTCCATCGCCAGCTCCTGGAGCTTACTCAAACTCATGTCCTTGAGTCAGTGATGCCATCCAACCATCTCATCCTCTGTCGTCCCCTTCTCTGCCTTTAATCTTTCCCAGCATCAGGGTCTTTTCCAGTGAGTCAGTTCTTCGCATCAGGTGGCCAAAGTACTGGAGTTTCAGCTTCAACATCAGTCCTTCCAGTGAATATTCAGGACTGATTTCCTTTAGGATGGACTGGTTGGATCTCCTTGCAGTCCAAGGGACTCTCAAGAGTCTTCTCCAACACCACAGTTCAAAAGCATCAAATCTTCGGCTCTCAGCTTTCTTTACAGTTCAACTCTCACATCCATACATGACTATTGGAAAAACCAGAGCTTTGAGTAGATGGACCTTTGTTGGCAAAGTACTGTCTCTGCTTTTTAATATGCTGTCTAGGTCGGTAATAACTTTCGTTCCAAGGAGTAAGCGTCTTTTTATCTCATGGCTGCAGTCACCATCTGCAGTGATTTTGGAGCCCAAAAAAATAAAGTCTATTATTGTTTCCATTCTTTCCCCATCTATTTGCCATGAAGTGATGGGACCAGATGCCATCCATGATCTTCATGTTTTGAATGTGAGTTTTAAGCCACCTTTTCCACTCTCCTCCTTCACTTTCATCAAGAGGCTCTTTAGTTCTTCTTCGCTTTCTGCCATAAGGGTTGTGTCATCTGTGTATCTGCTGCTGCTAAGTTGCTTCAGTTGTGTCTGACTCTGTGCAACCCCATAGATGGCAGCCCACCAGGCTCCCCCATCCCTGGGATTCTCCAGGCAAGAACACTGGAGTGGGTTGCCATTTCCTTCTCCAATGCGTGAAAGTGAAAAGTGAAAGTGAAGTCACTCAGTCGTGTCCAATTCTTAAGGACCCCATGGACTGCAGCCTACCAGGCTCCTCTGTCCATGGGATTTTCCAAGCAAGAATACTGGAGCGGGTTGCCATTGCCTTCTCTCTCTGTATCTGAAGTTACTGATATTTCTCCTGTCAATCTTGATTCCAGCTTGTGCTTCATCCAGCCTGGCATTTCACATGATGTACTCTGAATATAAGTTAAATAAACAGGGTGACAATATACAGCCTTGACATACTCCTTTCCCAATATGCAACTAGTCCGTTGTTCCATGTCTAGTTCCAACTGTTGCTTCTTGACCTGCATACAGGTTTCTCAAGAGGCAGGTAAGGTGGTCTGGTAGTCCCATCTCTTGAATTTTCCACAGTTTGTTGTGATCCACACAGTCAAAGGCTTTAGCATAGTCAATAGAGAAGAAATAGATGTTTTTCTGGAACTCTCTTGCTTTTTGATGATCCAGCGGATGTTGGCAATTTGATTTCCGGTTCTTCTGCCTTTTCTAAATCCAGCTTGAATATCTGGAAGTTCTCAGTTCATGTAGTGTTGAAGCTTGGCTTGGAGCATTTTGAGCATTACTTTACTAGTGTGTGAGGTGAGTGCAGTTGTGAGGTAGTTTGAACATTTTTAGGCGATGCCTTTCTTTGGGATTGCACCAAGTACCATGTTTAAATGTTGTGGATAATACTGTATAATCTTGTTTATCTAATTCCTTATTTGTTTGACTGTCTGGGTTTTCCTGAGTATTTTTCAATGGAAGACTTTGTATCTTTTCATGATGTAGAATAACGTAATATGTGTTTACTATGTTTTATGTGTTTTAATGAAGCTCAATAACTTTTGTATTTATCTGATTTAATTAAATGGGCCTAATTGACCACTGAGTCTATTCCTCAGAAACTATGGTGAGTTCTTAGTGTCATAATTAGGGAATTTTGCTTTGTGTTGTGAGTCTGCTGCAGTAAGGGGGTGTATGGAAGAAGGTGCAGAAACAAAAAGATTTCTTTGAGTAGTTGCAACAAGTTCCTATGCTTAGAATCTTTCGTTCATTTTCCCTTAAGACTCTCATGTATACATTATGTCTTCTAGTAAACTATACAAAGCATGATGTAGATGTACAACACGAGAAAGATCAAGAGCAGTGGGAGATGTGCTTTCATTTACTCAGCAAAGGATGATTGCCGCAAAGCATTGTGGGCCTCTGTAAATCTTCCCACTGTATCTGAACTCCTCAGCTGAAAAGTACTTTTACAGGGAATGTATCAAAAGGTGTCTCTGGTAATTTTGATGTTCTTTGATCCCAAGGTTAGCCTTACTTACCCTTAAATACAAGGCTATACTAGTTGGGAAGATCCCCTGGAGGAGGGCACTGCAACCCATTCCAGTGTTCTTGCTTGGAGAATCCCCATGGACAGAGGAGCCTGGCCGGCTACGGTCCATGGGTTCACAGAGAGACAGACATGACTGAGCAACTAAGCACATACTATTGGAATTATTTATTGGAGAATTGTTCTCCCCTTGAACATTTTTAGTTAGACTGTAATATTGGAACGTAAATAGATCACTATCTGCCTCCATTACATTCAAGAATCTGTTGGTTATATGGATTGCAATGATCGAGAAGTAAATTGGGCATAGGAAGGGTTTCCAAAGAGAAGTTTACCATTTTTTTAACTTGTAAATTTGTGCTCAGCTAATCAATAGAAACATTAGAGTAATTTTTTCATTGTAAATTAATTAAATGTTCCTTTTGAGAAAGAAAATAGAACTTTATAAATGGGAACTGTTTTAATACATCTGGGCCACAGATAAAAACAAGGTGCACTCACAGCATAGCAAACATCTTCCCCCTCTGGTTAATATGAATGACAGCTCTCTTTTTACCCAGCCATAAAATAATTGCCCACCATTTTCTAATAACATACAGTCTAGGAGAAACCTTGGCTTCCTTAAACCCTCTCCCAAATCTCTCAACTCAGCTCAAAAGCTGTAATGGAGTCTTAACACCCTCCTACTGAGATGCCTGGTGTCCCCTATGGCCTGTCTTTTCCCAACACCCTCCTGCTGAAATGCCTGGTGTCCCCTATGGCCTGTCTCTTCCCTCACTGTAACAAGTAACAATCCCAGTTTATTCAACTGTAACTGTCTTCCTGGTGGACTTTGGCTGGAAGGCATCAACATTTTCCTTAAAGACATTTCTTAGATTCAAATTACTCCCCAACACTTAAAAGGTGAATGAACGATTTGTTAACTGTGTGTGTATATGTGTGTATGTGTGTGTATATTCAGCTCAGCGTGTTTGTTAGTACTTACATGTTCATTTTGATAGTTTTTAAGTACATAAGGATAAGTAAGACACTATCTCTGACCTCTAGGAAATTTCAAACTGAATGATTAGTATGTTTTCATATGATAATAACAGTGAGTCTGGTTAATTTATAAATCTCTTTCCTTCATAGATTTTAATCATTTTTACCATGTTTCATCTGAAGGCAGAAAAAAATGCTTGAAAATTTGTTAACTTTGTATAGTGTAGGGTATGGAATTCTGATTACTTTTGCCTAATACCTTGACAGGGGCTAAATTTTTGGAATTTATTCACAAAAACTCTAGTACCACAGAGTTTATAAAGGAAACTCTTACTGAAAATGTATTTGTATGCGTGTGTGTGTCAAAGAAAAAGAGATAGGGAGTCATAATGATTTACATAAAACCACCTGGTGGCAGTTATGATGATATAGTATGTGCCTTTCCTAAGAGAACTTCTGGAATTACTGTTAGTTCCAGCGTCTGCCCCAGGGTATATCTATTTCCACAAGTCAGTTTCAGTGAAATGTGAAAGTTTCTCAGTTTTGTCTATGTCACGAAAACTGTAGATCGTCATCTCACATGAAGAGAATGAATCTTAATATGTTTCTTAGTTTTGCTCTTCAACAAATAACTTTGCCAAATCTTCTTAATATTCCAAGGCAAATCAGTGGACCCTGGGATTTAAAATTTTACGCTTCCAAGCAGCTACAGATATTTCTTTCCAAACTATATTAGAAATGTTTGCCTTAAATCGTATAAGATTATCAAAATGAGAAAACATTAGGCTGTCAAGAATCTGAAAATACCTTCCTTTTATACTAACTCACTCTTAGGTAGTCCTTGTCAGGATTCCTGGGTAGTTGTGCGCGGAAGCCGTTATACAAATGGCTGGTTTTGTCAGGTAAGCCGCGTTTGCTCAGAGGGAATGCGTGGTATTTCCGCCAGCACAGAATGAGAGATTGTGTGTGGAAAGAAGCACCGTGTTTAACCAGCGCTAGTTACCCTCCACTGTAACTTTCTCCAGATGAGTCGGTTATTGTTGTATAACCACAAATGAGACGTGGTAAATTATTTGAAATAATTATCTACTTTTGTCACACTAAGATTTCTACAAACATTATTTAATTTTGTGTGTGTGTCTGTATGCTATCTGGGCTGGAGACAAATAAGTTGAGATGGTGGCAGAGTAACGACATCTTTCATGAACACGACTGGCCATGAGCTGTCATGACTGTCATTTGTCAGACTGTTCATTTTATGTATAAAATAAATTTCTTAATATTGTCCTTGAAGTGAGACTCAGTTTTAGTTTAGAATGTTATATACCATTTTTTCTTTGATTTTCTTAGCACTGGTTTCTCATCAGGTCATTTCTGGAGATACTTTCTGTTTAAAATGTGTAATAGTACCTTTAGTGAAAACATGTTATCTCTTTCTAGCATATAAACCTTGGTTTATCACTGCAAAGAAAATGTGACTAAATAAATGTACCTACTTTTGTGTCTCATAAAAATGTATGTAAACTCAAAATATGGAAAATTTATTATTTTACCTCTTTTGGAGGACTACTGTCAATAATAGCCTGCTGAAAGTATGTAGTTACTCTACATCTTTATGTTGTTGTTCAGTGACTAAGTCATGTCTGACTCTTTGACCCCATGGCTTATATCCCGCCAAGCTCCTCTGTCCATTGGATTTCCCAGGCAGGAATACTGGACTGGGTTGCCATTTCCTTCTCCAGGGGATCTTCCCAACCCTGTTGTTATAAAGTAGCTGATTATACTACACTCCCATAACACTGAGAAAAAAATGAATATTTTATTGAATTAAGTCAGTGAAAGGAAAACAGATCAAGTAAAAATCAAAACTGCTTTAGTAAGCATAATTTAATATAAGAAATCTTTCAGATAGGTTTGCTTTTTATGCATATTTTGAAGTCATTTATAGAATCTTGAAAAGTCAGCTTTTATTAAAAATTTATCCATTAGGAATAGTCTTGAAAAGAAATATAAAATAAATTTAAGGTAATACCTCTTCCCATCCATTAGGATGGCTACTATTTTTTTTAAAGAGAGAGAAAAAATAAATATTAGCGAAAATGTAAAGCAATTGGAACCCTTGTGCACTGTTGGTGGGGATGTAAAATGATGCAGTGGATGTGGGAAACACTATGGAGGTTCCTCAAAAATAAAAATAATATTACCGTGAGGTAGCAACTCAGGTTCAAAAAAATTGAAAACAGAGACTCAGAGAGATGTTTGTATGCTCATGTTTGTAATAACATTATTAGAGCCAAAATGTAGAGGCACCTTAAGTGTCCATCGAGAAATGAGTAGATAAACTAAATGTGGTCTGTACATAAAGTGAAATTTTACTCTGCTTTTTAAAGGCCCACCACTCATTAGTCCAGTATTCTTATAGAGAAAAGGAAGTTCTTTGCATAATATAAAGGACTATATGTTTGATTAGTTTACTGTTGCTATTAATTTTTTCTTAGACTAATTCAAATAGCTCTCTCCCCAAAACTATTTGCTTTGCTTTCAGGAATCAGACATGTTTGCAAAATGCTAAAAAGTAATAGCAAGCCAAACTTTGTACTGGAAAGAACTGTTACATGCATGTGCTTATAATAATTGTTTTTGACCAAATTAGAATCATAACAATTTCATTCAACAATTTCAAATTGCCACATCGAATTTTGTTTTTATTCTGATTTACGATGCACTTATATCTGAATCCTCTCCTATTGGTACCCCACCCCCGCGCCTGCAGGGATTTCCTATGTAATAACCTGGTGATACTTTCATTTTTATATCTAAAATTAGATACAGTAGACTCTCTCATTGTTGCGATGGAACTTCCTCCAAATAAGACACTTCTTTTAGGAAACACAGGCAGCTCCAGGGATGGGAATGTGGGATAGGTATGCCTTTTTTATAAATAAAGTTCATTGTGCACTTCTGGAGATATAAGAAAGAGTATAAAATATGGTCCCTGACTTCAAGGGTCTCAAGTTAGGCAAGGGAGACAGACCCACAGGTGATTTTTCATACAACATAGAAAGTGTTATGTAGCACAGAGGAAGGTGCAGGTGATTCTCTGCAGAAATAACTAAAGCCAGGAATTTGGCATTTACTGCCCCTGCGTTGTTCTCTGTCCACTTTTGTGACTTAGTATTTACTGTCTAACATTTCTGTGTATTTTTCCATTTAGAATATGTTGTTTTTCTATACTTTTGATCAGCAGTGTCAAAAGAATATGGCCTAGACTAAAACCAAACAATCTTATTCAGTTTCTCTCCCCAGTTACTTCTGGGGCATCTAGAAGCTTGGCACAAAATAAAGACAATAAGCAAACTAAGGAAATGGAAAAAAAAAATGCAGTTCTTCTCCAACTTGTCCTCAGCAACAACAGTATCACTCTACCAAGTAGACAATACTTTCTTCTGAATCCTTTGGAGGAATCAGGTGATCAGTATCATTATGCAGAACTTGAACATAGAAAATTATTATCTAGAATGAGGGTACAAGTGTGTTCGCCTGTGTATGCACACTGTTTTGGTAGGTGTTAAAGTTAGAACTTGTATAACCTTGGAACCTTTTCCGGAAGATGATGATTTTCGTACTTATTTGAGTTTCAAATGTGCCTTTTCTTTAATTTTCTAAGCTATTAATACCTTGCTACTAAAGAAGCAAGAAGACAGGAAAAGGAAATATTAATATTAATAGATATCCCCAATCCACAGATCGTTGATTTCTGTGCTAACTTATTTAGTGTTTAGCTGGTACACTGGGTGGTATATGCACCTATGCCTACACACATACACCCCCCACATACACACACGGGTGTGTTACTAGCAGCCCTGATCCTGAGCTCAGGCTGACGATGTCCTTATTAAGAAAGTAGCAGCAACTCAGAAGAAAGGCTTGTCTGCCACTTTTCATAGCTACAGTGTGGCCTTATGGAAAAACATTGTTTTGTGTGACCTTGTCCATGTCCTGTTGGAAACAGTTATTATCAGCAGAGCTGACTTGCACATCCTCAGTGTTTAACATGTACTAATGGTAGATTCGATGGACATGAGTTTGAGCAAGCTCCAGGAGTTGGTGATGGACAGGGAAGCCTGGTGTGCTGCAGTCCATGGGTTCACAGAGTCATACACGACTGAGTAACTGAACTGAACTGAACTGAATGCTAGATTAACTTTATTTTTAATTTATCTCAAACTTCATGCTTTAAAATACTGGCTACGTGCATATTAACCTTCAGTCACATGTCATAAGGATTGCTACATTGCAGGGTTGGAACATTTCTGTGGTAGATAAAAATATGCCAAGACTGATAGGCATTTCATTAAATCATTGTTAATATAAAGTAAATCTAAAGTTTAAAATTAACAAGAAACAAAACACATCATATATAGTCAACATTCATAGTTTGTATTATGACTTAGCATTATTGACTCATGGATATAGGTGAAGCTAGCTACTAGAAAACAATAGTTTATTAAGAAATATCAAATATATATAACAGGAATTTACTGTACACAGACACACACACATATGTATCTTTTGGAATGAAATTTTCTCTCTAATGAGACTCTGTAAGGTTCTATCAATCTCAGTAAAGTTCTACCTCTTCACAATCTGGAGGAGAAGGGAGAGTTCATCTGCATAGTTTTCTAATTATCTTCCCCTGAATGGCTTTCACTTTTTCTTGGGAATTATTTAACTTTTTAAAACCTGTTTTTTTCCACCAGTTGATTAATGTTGTACATCAGTTTTTATAGCTTTCTGCTCATATTGTGATTGCAACTTTCTAAGGACCCAGCAAAATGTTTAGGACAGAAAAATAAAATGCCTCCCCTTTTTTCACTATGTAAAAGCCATTGTATTATAGAGAAAGTTAGTGGAGTATGGAGAAATCTTTTCTCTCAGATCTCTTAAATGTCACTTGTTTTTAATAAGAATTCTTTCACTGATGTTAATTAAAAAGAGGTCCTATCTCCCTGATGATTTACAGGGAGAAATAATAAACAATTGTCAGTAAAGCAATTGCTTTAAAATTTGAAAAGCATTGTCATCTTCATCGTCATCACCATTATCTTGTGTCGAAGATTGGGAAGCATCGTTGGGTGTTTTATCTATATTATCCCTGACCCTCAGAGTGACCCATAAGATAAGCCTTATCTTTTTCATTTAACAATGAGAAACATGAAGCTGAGAGGAAGGTTAAATGATTTGGTCAAACTCCCATGGGTAGTCGGTAGCCAACCCAGGATTTATTCAAAATATCTGGCACAAAACCTAATGTTCCTTTGGTATGGTTTACTGGTGATTCCCAAGCCAAACCCAGGTCATGCACCCCCTGCATATATGCACAAACCACCCCTGTCTTTGTGATAAAAGTCATAAAGTTAGAGGAAGAAAACAATTTAAAGACAGCGGTAATATACAATTAGAGCATTTTACCTTCTCCTTTTAAGTCGGTTCAGTCTCTTTTTTTTATTCCAACATGCCATTAATTCCCTATGCCATTAATTCACTATTTCCCTATGAACTTGCTTCCGTAATTAGTCCATTGTTAAATACCTTAAACAGTTAGGAATATTCTCCTATTTTTGAAGCCAAATACAATAACTTCTTTTTTGGAGCCAAATTGTATATGGCTAAGCATTTTTCTTTTTGAGAACCTCTTCTGAAATACCAATAAGAGTAGATGGGATTGGGAATACATGTAAATCCATGGCTGATTCATATCGATGTATGACAAAACCCACTGGAAAAAAAAAAAAAGAGTAGATGGGACCCTTCATATAACTGTAGCCATCACCTCTACCACCTTGTCTTTTTAGCCTGTAAGCCAAATAGCCACCGTCCTTCCTTTTTCCTTTTTAATTCTGCTGATACAACATGAGTTTCCATGTGCTTTTCTGTTAATTTGTCACATTGATTCATTGAGTTTCCTGTCAAACCAGCTCCTGAGTAGTGAATCCAGGCTACTCTTAAGCCAGTTTTTAGTCTTCCTTGACTTACATATTTGAACAGTTGCATGTGTTTTGTTTTGTTTTTTTACTCTAATATCAGGACACTACATTTATCCTCCTCATTCTTTATGTTCTTTTTGTAATGTTCGCCATCAGTTGCCATTATTCTGTATCCTAAATTCAGGATCTTCAAGACCAGATATTGTTCCTCCGTGTTATCTAGATAACCAGCTCTTTTTTTTTTTTTTTCAAATTTCCATTTTTCTGAAGTTAGTCAGCAGGAAGAAATGATGAATTTACCAAGTCCTTTGGTCTTTTGCCCAGGACTTTCAGAGTCACTGGAAATCGTCTATATTTCTTTTGGTAAAGTTATTCATCTCTACAAGATTCAGTAGAAGTGGTTGGTGGGGTATGATACGCTTTCTAAGATACTCAGTCACTTCTTGGTGTGTACGTTTGAATGAGGTGACCTGAAAAGCTTGTGCTGTCCCTGTGAGTCGTCATTCACCATACCGGTCCCTTTCTCTAAATGCCGGAGCATATTGCAAGGACTCTTCAGCGCTTAATGCCTGTGAATTGTCATCAGTTATCACATACATCTTTAAAAGCCTTAGATTACCTACTAAGATAAGCCTCGTTTTTGCATTATTCTGCTCATTAATGTTCAGTACTTCTTATGTATTACCCACCTCTTGAGTTTCTAGCCTTCTCATCAACTTTATTATTGGATTCTTTTCTCCTCCCAGCTTCATTCCTACCTCTGTTTTTACTACTCCTTCTCTTTTACGGCTCCTTCTTCCATTTCCCTTTCCCTATTCTCTCTCCCACCCATCACTCCACTCCTGCCAAATAAATGTCCAGAAGTCGTGCTCTGAACCAGAAGTTGCTTATAGCCAGGAGAGCCCTTCTTAGGTCACTCAAAGAGAAGGTGCCCCTCCATCATGAGTGTTCACTCAGTTTATAACCTTCCAGCTCAGGGTAGTTTTAGATGCACACTGTGCCGGACTGTAGCTACTGGCCACAGATGGCTATTGGACATGTAAATGGGTCTAATGCCACATGTTGAAATGATAATATTCTAGATATACTGGATGAAATAAAATATTAAAATCAGTATTCTCTGGTTACCTTTTTTTAAATGTGGCTTCCAGAAAATTTTAAATTACGTATGTGCTTTGAATTATATTCCTACTAGACAGCAATTTTTAGACACTCTAAATTAAAAGGAAATACATAAAGAGATTCATTAGCACAAAGAAAAAGAGGAAAATCAGTTATACATGAACAAATAATAAAATGCATAGCATTCTGGAGCCATTTTGGATTGGCACATGTCAATATGCCCAGAGCGCTTTGTTATATTATTGCACAGTCTGGTGGAGGTTGAACATAATCAGCCCTGATTTGTCAAGAAAGGTTAAATTATGTTTGGAATAATCCATTTTTGAATGCGTAGAAGTGTTTAATATGTTTCAGAAAGAAATTCCCTCAAGAGCAGAGGAATTAAAATGCTAAATTAGCAGTTATGTTGAAAACTTGGCTATCTAGAGTGTTTTAGTCCTTGAATTTTCCAAGAGAATTAATTTTTATGGCTGCAGCTTTTTAATAAGGCTAAGTGATAATTTTTATGTGAGGGTAGTTGATAAATTTACGGGAGCAAGGTAAGTCCCTAAAAGAGTAAAAGTACCAAAATATCAAAACCACATTTTTTCAGAAATGTTTCTTAATATTTGATAGGAAGTGGTATATTTATATTAAAATTATTTTTAAAAGAATTTATTTTTGTTGTTTAAAATTAGTACATGAATTTGATCTCTTCATTCAAGAAGCTTTTGTATTTAATATCTGCAATCTCTGTCTTTGTTCATTTACATTTAGAAATGGTAGTAAGTGTTTCTCAAAGGCAAATTCTACAGTAAAGTTATGGATAATACAAAACCAAAACCTAATCATGGAAAAACAAATTATAATGTTTTAAGCATCATGGCAGGGTTGTATGCATGAAGTGATATTATATCACAGGTTAATCTAAGCAGCTTTCTAAACGAGGAAGTTCTGAATAACTATCTACTGAAAAGATAGTAACATTACATAAATCTAATTTCTGCTAAGAAATTCATAATAGCACACACAGAAGACATGGAATGTTGACACAGATTTCATTATTATTGATGTAAAACTGTCTTATATATGTTTCTGATAGAAATGTTGCTGCCCTGTTTTGCTAGGTGTTTACAATAAAAAGGAACTGATAATAAACAATAAAACTGACACTAAGGGGTAGAGTTAATATAGTCCAGGTAAGAAAATTAAAATGTACAGTTGTCGTGTGGTTTCTTGCCCTCGCTACATAGTAGAATGTATCCCAGTAAGATGTGTAATTTTAAGATTATCTGAAATTGAACATCTACTTCTATTTCTTGGGTTTGCTACTTCAAATAAAGATTTTTTTTTTCTGATTTACATTTTGAAAGACTTGAAGCAATTTCCCAAAATAAAATGCTGTGAAATAATTTTCCCCCCAAATTGCAAATATATTCTCACTTCCTCAACTTTAAAATCTTTCCTCCATATTTTTCTGAAATAATAAGCATCCTTATATATCTCCTCAGTTGAACAAAATAAGAAAAAGTAGATAAAAGTATTAGAAGAAAATCAAAATCAGTAGTTATCATGATAGTACACTAGCCCATTACATTAACCTTAGAATAAGGAAATGAAAATGATAAAGTAAATTAAGTGAATGTGCAACTGTATTGAATTTTTTTTTAAGCTAATATTATGCTCAGGAAAGGAGCAAACTGGCCTTCCAGATATTATACCTCAATAGCTCTCTTATAGTCGTCCTTTTTTTTCCTAAAACTATTTCTCATGGAGAACATTTTCTTTAATATGCCTGAAACACCTCCTAACTGAACTATGAACCCTCAATGTCTGTCTTGGAATAGACTGTGCAAAAATCAAAGACAAATTAAGTTTTGACAATAATTAAATAAACTATTAATGGCTATATTATTTAAATAGATTGTTCTAATTTAATGGACATTTCTCAATATATGAAGTCTGAGTCTGTGATTATATAGCCATTAAGTAGAAGCTGAATTAACATACTGCTGCTGCTATGATCATGTTCAGAAAGATTATTGGATGAAGTATTAGTCTAAGATTGAGAAGTAAATATTTTAAAATTTACTTCTGATTTATAGCTATGTTAGATCATATCCCTAGTCACACATAAGACTAACACATCAAATATAAACTCTGCTGCATTGTGATCCATTCAGTACCTTCTCTCTACTTGACTCTTCCCATTCTTACTATCACCGTTTATGTACTTTTCCTCTCACCATCCTCCTACAATAGTCCTGTAACTAATCCCCAGTGTCCCCAGGTCCTAATTCATCGAGCTACCAGGTTAAGTTCAATTTTAATTAGTTTACTCCTATGCTTAAAAAAAAAAAAAGAGTGACTCCCTGTTCCTATTCCTTATAAAATCATGTTCAACTCTACAACCTAACATTCAGAATCCTTTAAAATATAGAATAAATTTTCTTTTTAAATAATTTTTCAATGCTCCCCATTCCACTTCATCTTCCCAACATATACTCTAAATTTGACATCAGTCACTTTTCTCCAAATATGTATTCCATTTTCCTGCACTTCTTTCCTCATACTGATAATTATCTAAACTCTAGTCCATCTCCACATGTTAATACTTGCCCAAGACTGTGTGGCCAAGGTTGTGTGTGTCTTCATGAAATCACCCCATATTATTCCAATTAAAAATACTGTCAAAGGGGATAGATTCTAGTCTGAGCTTTGCCACTACCTAGTTTTAAAATATTAGGCAAATTATTTGATTATTCTGGGTCTTAACTGAGTCATGTATAAAATAAGGATATCAAACTAATTTATCTTGCCAAGCCTGCCTTAAGATTATATTTAAAATCAACGAGTGTAAGTCAAAGGTACTTTTTTTTAACAGTAGTTCTTAACCTGTGGTAACTTCACAGACTTCAGAGTTTATCTTCAAATGTGCAAGGAATTTTCTCCCTAGGGAGAGGATCTAAAGCTACTTTCATTAGCTTCTTAAAATGGCTCATGATGCCCAAAAGTTAGGCTCTATCATTTCCCTGATCTAAATCTTTTATTAACACAGACACACTCAAGGGCTTTATCCCTCTCTCACTGTCAATGGTAAATACCTAAAAGCTTTAAGAGCATAGTGCTTAGGTCTGTTATCTCCTATAAGAGATCCTCAACCCCTTTTCCTTAATATACCTGACAGTTACTGTGTGCACATGTGATATGCTTCCGTCAACAACAATTGTGCACTGCAACATTCTAAATAAGTTCTTAATTATTTATCCTATGGATTTGACACCATATCCTACAGGTTTGGTACCATTCCTCGCATGCTAGCTCCAATTTCATCACTTATGTCCTACTAATTCCAAGTTTCAATACGTGATTCAGTAGTAGCTGTAGTACACTTGGCATGTTATAGATAGTAAATATTTGTTAAATGAATAAATGAATTTATTCAAAAGAGAGCTAATAAATGAGTGGTATTTTAAAAAAGAGAGTTTGCATGAGAAAGATTATGCCCAGGATAAAATACCATTACTCAGGTTGCACTAAGGTTAATTAACTCTAACTGTGAATAAGAGATTTAGTGATACTTGAGGGAAATATAAGAAAGAAGAGTAAGTTAAGCATTTGCAGCTTAAAGAAGTAAATTGTAATTGCTGCTTCCTGAAATGACCAAAGTTGCAAAGTTACTGTGTCTTTCAGAGACTTTGTTAACAGGACAAAATATACAAAGAATAAAATACAATCATACACAATAATTACAATGAAGACAGGATAGTTCTTATATCATTCATGCAGTAGTCACTTGTACTTCTGTGTTAACTTTAGTTTCCTTAATTTTTTATATCTAATGTAAGAAGGCAGCAGTCTGACAATCCCAAATCGGTATCTCTCCAAACTCCAGGCCCTCAGTAGGCTGATGCATTGAGAGGCCAACCATCCTGATAAGAGCAAGGACTGCAGGAAAGTAATTTTCTTTTCACAGATAACAATTTGATACCTATAAATCAAAATATGCTTTGTTCATGTCTTCTTATAGCTCTGAGCTCACAGGTACGACATACAAAACAGTCCTTGAATGAAGAGGTCAATTTTATTAATATATATTCTGCCTATTTAAAAAAATATGAAAGCTAGAATAAGTGAGCTATGAAGAACTAAAAGCTGTGCAGTTAGCTCAGTTTAGGTGAATTCTCCTCACAAAAAGGCGAGAATGTGATTTCTAGCTGTGAGGTGGGATTTCTAGCAGTACTGTCATATTTCTCATTAGTCAGCTTCTTTTGTTCTTTTTCCTTTCTATAGATGGCATGTTTATATTCTAGAATTAAGAAATTTTCAGATTTTAAAAAAGATGTGATTTGGCAGTTTCTTAGAAAGTTTAACATTTACTATACATTTTAGCACCCCCACACTTTTAAGTATTTGCTCAGGGGAAATGATGACATAGGTCCATACAAAATGCTGCCTGAATTTTTAGTAGCTTTATTCATGATCACAAAAGCTGGCAACAACCCATATATCTATCAGCTAGTGAATGGATAAGCAAATTCATGTGCATTCATATAATGGAATGCTACATAATCAAAATGGTCAAATACTGACATGTCCTTCTCCAGGGGACCGTCCTGACCTAGGGATCCAACCCACATCTCTGTGTCTCCTACATTAGCAGGAGAGTTCTTTACCATCTGAGCCACCGGGGAAGCCCCATTTTTGGCCAGTGTGTGTTTGTAGTTATGTCCCAATTTTTAGTACTAAGATTTTTAACTAACTAAAAATATCAGTGAAAAATCTTGAGTTACATTCCAAATACAGTTGACGGTAGCCTGCCAGGTTGCTCTGTCCATGGGATTTTCCAGGCAAGAATACTGGAGTGGGTTGCCATTTCCTTCTGTAGGGAATCTTCCCAATCCAGGGATCATACCTGGGTCTCCCACACTGCTGGCAGACTGTTTACTGTCTGAGCTACCAAGGAAGCAAATGCAATTGACAGAATGTCAGAAATAGGTATAAATTATTTGAAACCCTGCTTGTTGTTGGTTATTTGCTAAGTCTTGCTCGACACTTTTGCAACCCCATAGACTGTAGCCCGCCAGGCTCCTCTGTCCATGGGATTCTCCAGTCAAAAATGCTGGAATGGGTTGCCATTTCATTCTTCATTGAAAAACCCTGCTGCTGCTGCTGCTAAGTCGCCTCAGTCGTGTCCGACTCTGTGCAGCCCCATAGATGGCAACCCACCAGGCTTCCCCGTCCCTGGGATTCTCCAGGCAAGAACACTGGAGTGGGTTGCCTTTTCCTTCTTCACTGTATGAAAGGAAAAGTGAAAGTGAAGCTGCTTAGTCGTGTCCGACTCTTAGCGACTCCATGGACTACAGCCTACCAGGCTCCTCCATCCATGGGATTTTCCAGGCAAGAGTAATGGAGTGGGGTGCCATTGCCTTCTCCAGGAACCCTGCTAAATGTCCATAAATGGGATATATATCTGAGATGTTGCTGGGGCTAAGTGAAGACATATTACTGCATACAAAGAAACTGGTTGTTAACAATCATCTATTGACCGCATTATTTTCTTTTTTTGTAGGACCTTTGTTATGGATGTAATATTATGTTTTTGAAATGTTTAAGGACATTGTTTTTTTTGTTGTTGTTGTTAACATGTAATTGTTGTCATAAATATTACGATATAAGATAGTATAGTTGTATTTGGTGGGGCTGGTGAGCTTTTATCTTTGAAAATTGATTTTCAGCTGCCCTGCAGGGATTGGGACATCTCCATTTTCCTAAAAAATTGGAAAATTCTGTTCGAGCTGTACTGTTTGGACAGCACAGCTTTAAGTTTATGTTGCACAGGTTGAATGTTAGCTAATTAGAAAGGTCAAAGTTGTAGAAGACGAAAGATAGAAAGGATCTCCACCAGGAAAATACTCTGTTGACACCTAAAATTTTAAAGCCCCCAATTTTCCCATGTTTAGCACTGATGTGGAGTGTTTAATTTGATCACGATTCTAGACTTAGCCAATGTATGGACTTTGAGACCAGAATCAGAATGAGCAGCAAGATTGATAGGCTTCAGAAATAGTAAGTAGGCATTGAGAACTTTTAATACTATGGGATTTTTTTTTCCCCCTAGTATTGTCCTGAAAATGTTCATGAAAGATTTCAGAGAGAGAAGTAATAAATTCAATTAACAAATAATTGAAATAAGTAATTCAAAAAATAATTTCAGAGAGAGAAGTCAAGTCATTCCTAGGGTCATGCTTCTGTATGGTAGATATCAAAGACCTAGCTTAACATCTTGAGATTAGATTATTTCCTGGTGCTTCAGTGAAATTCCTTCCATAGCTACATAACTGTTTTTAAATATTCAAATCTAATAGTGAAAACACAATGGATTTTGTCACCTAAATTGATATTTTATTTCCCCATATTGATTGTCAGTTTAGTTACAAGAATCAGTTCATCTCTTGTATTTGTTGGCACTTCAGTGAGAAATATCTATATGAGAATGACCAATTCATGGTTTTGGCACTCAGCAACCTGAGTCCCTAAACTTGTTAATTGAGATTCTTGACTGAAGACTTTACATAGCTCTTCTCTTGAGAAACCTAAAGCATAAGAAATTAATGCATGCTATGGGAAATGCAAAATGCATTGATCATTTTAATAGACCTAGAATACATTTTCTTCATTCCTGTTCCTTTGGTCCAAAATTTTAAACTAGAATGTAAAATTTACATACTTACTTTTGGGTAGGGGGGCCCACGTTTACAAGCTCATGTGAAAGTTCACTACTTTAAAGCAGTTTTGATGGAAATGTTTGGCTTATGTTATATAAATATGTTCAGCCCATTTAAAACTAGCTGTTGTCATTGTTTTTAAAACTATTTTATTGCTGTTACTGTTCTGTTACTTTTTTCTTTTGTTTATGTCACTTCTTCCAAAACTCAGATATGGTTAGTTTCTGCTCACATATTAGCATTTTTCAGGGCTTGATAGATAGTGAATAATACTCAGTGAAACCTGAGACAATTTATTTAATTGCCTTGGCATCAGTTTCATTAACTGTAAATGAATATGTTGATGATCCCTTAGGAAAGCAATTCTGAAATTGGGGATGAGGTGACAGGAGAAAGGTGACTTTCAAATTACATCCCCTCTCATTGCATCTAACAAGAGATGTTACTGATAGGCATGTATTATGCGTGGTTTCAAAGTGGAAAAAAGAAAGGTTGCAATTCTTTTTTAGTCCTTTATTGCTTCTAGAATTTATGATTTCTATGTTCATAATCTTTCCATGTTGTTCAACGTCAACAAAAGCAAATGACTCATTTTTAGAAAACTTAGTCTGCTTTGAATCCTGTCAGTTGCTGAAGAAAGGGACAAAAACACTTTAAGATGTTGAAATTGAGATAAGTCAATAATTATGACTGTTTATTGATTCAGTTTTTCATTTTTATTCACAAAGTAATTTTGCCTTCACAGTAAGTGAAAGAGAAGTTGTTTCTACCTACCTCAGAGAAATACAAAGGGGAGTTTTACTTTTAACCTTTATTTATTAACTTTCATTTTTAACCTTCTTTCTGACAACATACTCTTTTTAACACATTAACTCATATCCCTGTCCCCCACTGTGTGTCGGCGTCTGTGTGTGTGCGTGTGTGTATTTATCTTTCTATGCATCCTGTCAGTACTTATACTAATAAACCATTTTTACTAATAAAAACAGTCCAGCCTTTGGAAAGTAAACTTTGTGGCTTGCTTTTTTTTTTATCCCACTTATTTTATTCTAATAAAAAAAAAAATTTAAGCCATCTATTTTGTCCTTTCCTGAATGCTATTATCTTGACTATAATTGCCTGGTTTCCTTTCCGGCTGATCTATTGCTAGCCTTTATCTGGATGTGATTAAAGAATATAAATGCTCCATAAAGCACCAGAATCTCAGCCAGAATATTTTCAGATTCGCAGCTAAAATGAAATAGAACAAGGGGTTTAGCTGTTAAGTAGCTCATATTTGTTGTCAGAGTGTGTGAGGGACTCTAAATTCATTATGCTAGTTGTTCCTACAGTGTAGCATTTGAAAAATAGCTTCCACTGTTTATGGATTGTGGTCCTCGGGCACCAGATAGTGGATGTTGGGATGTATTGCAGAAAAGCTGATTAAAGTAGTAGGATCTCTAACTGCAAGAGTACAAAGTCATTTGTAATACCTGAGTCTGGCAGCTTTGGGTGTCCTTATATGTTTCCTTTTGAAAGCTTTGGTTTATTATCAGTTTAACCATGAAGGAATAACTTCCCCCCCCCCCCAAGAAAAGTGCCTTTTGGAGAAAACATCAATAAGCTATACCAGATGAGAAGTTTATGTAAGAGGATTGATTTGAACTTTAAAGATCCCAAATTCTATGTGATTTTATTTCTTAGGTTATTGGAGTCATGCTTCACTGTGACTTTAATTTTAATAGTAGCTGCTTTCAGTTCTCAATTTCAGATTACTGTATCTCAGGCAATGTATAACTTACTCCAGAATATAAGCTATGCCAGAATTTATTGTCTTCACCTCCCATTACCCCCGCTTTGGGCCACTTTCCTCTCCAACAAAAAGTTCACTGGCGTGGAATACAGAAAGACTTTAATCACAGAACTTTTACAAATCTTTAAATATACTTTGCATTCTCCTTGTTGAAATATTTCAGTATTTTCTCATTGTTTTCAAAATAAAGTTCAAACTTCTTAGAGTGCCATTCATGTGATCTTTCTGTTTCCTCTCTGCCTAGTTTTTACCCAGTTCCCTGTAAAATGTCCTTTTTTCAGGTTTAAAGTGGCCATTTCCTCTCTCATTTCTTTTCCTTTGGTTGCTTCCTTCTCCCCCATCCTTTATCTGAGTATCACCTGTTCTTACTTTAAAAACCCTGCACAAGTTTTCTCTCTTCCAGGAAACCTTCCTTGAACTACGATTAGCCTGCTTCTTATTTATCCCCTTTAGACTAGCCTTTAAACTCTTTATAGCACTCTGTAAGACTCATTTCCTACTCTCATCATTGGTTTACTTGTTTGTCTTGTTTAATAGACTATTATTCCTTGAGTTCAGAAATGATAGTGTCTTTTTCAGTTTTGAATCTGGCCTATAGGCCTTTCAAATAAATGTTTTTTGACTAAATTAGTGACTTTTATAGTTACTTCCATAATTTCACTTACTTTGCTCTTGATTCTTAAGGCATTTTGAGGGTATGGGTCGAACCATTTTCTCAAAAGGATCTTAAATTGACTCACTCACTTCCATATTGCCACCTAAAATATTTAATAAGGGTGTATTTTTTTGTCTTTGGAAAGATAAGAACCTTATTTGCTAGGGGATTATAATATAGATTTCAAACTGTCAATCAGTTGAAGAATCTGGGATGTAATATATGGAAATTGGAGAGGCAAACTCTTACTGTGAAGCAAGCATTCTAGCTTATTCACATATATTGTTGAACCCATGATTTTATTGGTATCTAAAATTCCTTTGGGAGAGAATATATATTTAACAACTTTTTCCTGATTTGAAAATTACTGCTTACAGTTTCTAGATTTTAATAAAATCTTAACCCAAGAATCAAGAGACATGTTTAAACTAAAAAAAAATTGCTAATGAAGGGTTATAGAATTTAAACATGTGCTTAATGATCCTGAGATGTCCTTAAAATATTTGCATCAGTATTCCACATTCTGTAGCAGAGCAAACAAAATGCAAAGAAATTCATGTTTATAAGTGATAAGATTTTAAAAAGTAATTTAAGCTTATTTCTTAATAGAATTATAACATCTTAATCTAAAATTTTATTTCTTATACATATATATGTATATGCACTTAATATTTGCCTTCATATAACTATTTGCTTAGACATTTTATATAATTATTTCTTTAATGATATAGCAAACTGAGTCAGCATATTACAGCTGAATCATGGTCCTAGCTGTTCTTTTTATTCATTCAGTGAGCAAACTCTATATTGTTAAAATTCCTTGTCCTTCAATTGTGCTGGCAAAGACTTGCATTTAAGTTCTTGAATGCCCTAAGAAATTTGTGTTGAAAATTCTGAAGTATATACCTATTTTCAGTCTTTGGTATGTTAAGCAATAGAATGGAAAAATATTATCCACATCTTAATAGATGAATGAATGTCTGCTCATTCTCAGAGACCCTAGTCTCCTTTTAAAAAGATATTTTTAAGATTTATTGTTTTTAAAATTTGGTATTGAATTTGCATAAAGTGTAGATTGCAGCATGCTAGAATATTATTGTCATTTAAGAACGTATTCATGGGTTTTTAGAGCACTGCCTCTAAGGGATTCTTAGCATTTGGTACGTAGTTCACGTATTTCTAGTCTACAGACTTACCCTATTGAGGCAAAGGCTTCATGATCCTGATTTTTTTTTCTACTGCTGTAAAGCTCAGCAATGGTAATTAATGGTTGTGTGGTTGGTTTTTTTTTTTTTTTTTTTGGAAAAAAACTTTCCATGTCATTAAAATAAAATTGAGGATTTTTGAAGACTAGTAATTTGTACCTTTAAACAGCCACATTATTTTGCTTTTGTCTCAGAATGTATTATGCTTCACAAGTATACTGTGACAGTCTGAATAGAAAAGGGGGGAGGGGACATTGTCTTCAACTGGCATGCTGTTATCAGAGGGAATGTGTTTCTGGACACGAGATTTAGCATTCATTGGTCGTCTGAAGAAAGCTATTTCATCTGAGGATTGGACAAGAAGCTGCGTCAATTTGCTGCCCGTCTCCAAGGCACTGGTGATGCTGCCTTCACAAGCTGGCTAACGTCACGGCTCCATCACCCAGCGGGGTGTGGACTCTCTTTTTCTGTTCTTCTCTATTTAATTCTCTGTTTGCTGCCTACTGCATTTCTTAATCTGTCTTCTGCCAAATGCTAACAGCATGATATTTTGCAATCATCTAGGTGAATACAAGAAAGACGAACTCCTAGAAGCTGCTAGGTAAGTGATTCCATTCATTTTAAGTGAGTATAAGGCATTTAAGGGAGAAAAGGGGGAGGGCAGGTAGAGGACTATAAAAATTAAAGCATGTTATTGTCTTACTTGGATTTTATGCAATAATGTAGATAAGACCTTATACTAAATCTTTGTATACTTTATTTTGCACAGTTAGTGTATTAAATGAGACTGTCTTTCAATATGGTGATGATTGTAAGGTTAATTTTATTTGGAACATTTCTTAAGGTACCTGCAAACCCGAGTTGCCCAGCTTTTCGGTTCATATTCTAGGAGTATTTAAATAACTATATCTGTATTTTTCTCTGGAAATTTTTCTAGCCAAGCTTCAATGAGGGGCATAAAGTAAATGTTAAAATTCTCATCCATTTTCTTTTGTTCTTAATCATTTATAGTTTAACTGATTAGCTTTTTAAAACATTTTGTAAGTATATTTAACTCCAGTGTTTTAGATCACTTATCAGACTAAAGTTTGTTTGAAATTAAGAACATGACTTTATGCAGATAAGCAAAACAAATAATAATGTAGAAAGCTCCCTTATCTAAGATATACCACTATATGATGATTAACAGGAATTAATTAGGAATATATTGATTGAATTGAATTAAGTATAGCAAAAGACATTCATTCAGAACCATATAAAAGAAATCAAAGAAGTCATATGATTTTCCATCCTGTCGTGAAAAATATCCATAAATATTCATAAGAAGCACTGTAATTTTATAGGAATTGACTTACTACCTTTTTGTAGGAGTGGTAATGAAGAAAAACTAATGGCTTTACTGACTCCTCTAAATGTGAATTGCCATGCAAGTGATGGGCGAAAGGTAAGTCATTTAAGATGTAATATTCCCCTTCAGTGGTTTCTTTTTGCTTTACAGTTAAAATTTTTGAAGTTGGCATATATATATGTGTGTGTGTATACGTATATATACACACACACATATATATGGCTGCATTTCACTGGCATCTTTTCACTGTAAATTAAATGCTGTCGTATCTGTTATTGGCAGTTGTGACATATTCATAGAGCTGGTGAAGCAAGGATTTTAAGCATCTTCTCTTAAATGTCAGACACTGAAAGTTACTTGTTAAATGGAACTGCAGCTTTTTCGGTGATAACAATTATAACAACATATATTATTTTCTGTGTGTGATGATGAAAATTAAAAATTTTTGTTTATGTCCTGATTGCCCAGCTTTGTTAGCATATACGTATTGTTTGTTTCTTTCTGGCAGAGGAAAATTTGTTTACTAGATAACCAATACTTTTTCAGGCTGAGAAAATGCTAATGATTTTTCAGGTCTGTTGTAACAGCCCTGCTTTTTCCCCCCCCCGCATTGGCTAAGTTTTCGTTATTATATATTGAAAGAAAGTAGATTAGAGCAGTGAAAAATACCTGTATTAATATACACTTGTCATAAGGTAATATATGAAATATGCAGTTGGTATCTTCATTCTCTGCTTCGTATTCTTGCTGAATTTAGACTGAAAATGTAACCCTTTATAGCCTTTGGTATTTGACTGCAAAGTTTTGCAGTGGTTTACCTAAAAGTACTTTGTACTATAAAGTCTTTTTTTAATGAAGATTAATTTTTTAATGTTAAACGATGGCTTTTATATTTTTAAAATCTAAAACAATTTTAAAGTACACTGTAGACACTGAAGAAAATTATCTTGTACCTAATATTTAAATAATTAACTGCTTTGGAATTATTTATATAAAAAATATGCTATGGATGGTATCAGAAGGATGGTACCCCCTTAGAAATAATGAACTGCTTTGCATTTTAAAAAATCATTTTTCTCTGAGTGATAATTTTATAGATTAAAATTATTCAGCTTTCCGTGACTGCCTTCACACTCTTATCCCTATCTAATGAAATTCATATAATAGTGGCATTGAATTGAATCCTTCTGAATATATGTTGTTATTGAAGATGGCTTGAATATCACTTCACATGGCCTAACATTTACCCATCTAACATGTCTCCATTTATCTCTGAATTAATGGAGAGAGACTTCTACTTTCCTGGAAAGTTAAACTATGTATAAATTAAGCTATAAATTAGCAAAGATTTATTCAGTACTATGAATGACTTTTGGGAGATGTTTTCAAATGATAACTGCTCATTTTCTCTTCAGTTTTGAAGTTGCTTTGGAAATTTTAACTTTCTTGAGTTACTTTGAGTTCCAGGTTTTGTTTGGATCCTCCTAGTAGATAGGTGACTTTTATCACTACGCAGAAAAAGACCGTCTTATCTGTAAGTGCAGCTATATCTTAAGACAGAATTCTCTGAGAACCCAGCCTGCTTCAGTTTCTCACAGCCGTTTTAATATTACAGAATTGATGTGAGATTACTGTAACAGAAGTCAGTTTCTATCCCAGCCTTATTTCTCCCTTCCTCGCCCTTATACCTTGACAACCCCATTTCTGGCTCAGTAAATTATAATAATTAAGGAGCGTGAACTCTGATAACTAACAAATTACTTCTTCTCTCTGCCTCAACCCTACACAAATA
The DNA here is from genome assembly GCF_910594005.1 of Cervus elaphus. Taxonomy (NCBI): domain Eukaryota; kingdom Metazoa; phylum Chordata; class Mammalia; order Artiodactyla; family Cervidae; genus Cervus; species Cervus elaphus. The sequence continues at coordinate 32,910,392 of NC_057846.1, forward strand.
GATAGAACTTCTTTATTTTTCCTTCTCCCCAAAGGAGGAAACCCTTTCCTTATTCCTGTACATAAAACTAATACATTCCTCATTCAAATTCCTATGGTTCTTTTTCTGTATTACTCTGTGGCATTTACCACAGAGTTCTTGAATTGTAGTTATTCATACATATCTTTTTCTTCTACTCGTCTATTAGCTCTCTTTTGTACCAGATCATTCCTGGCACTTTGCATGTAAGAAGCTTAGGCTACGAATATGCTCCCCAATGAACATAATTTTATCCTTCGAGTGAAAAAAAATCATCTGTACTCTTTGCCATATAGGAATTTAACTCAGAAGTATGTCAATGGGAAATTGTGTGTTTTCTGTTACTATATATTATTACTAGTATTATTTTGTTAATTTATTTTTGAGTAATTATAACACAGGGGAGAATTATATATCTTAATAGGTAGAAAATTTTAAATGTCTCAAATATTATTATTATACTGAAGGTCTTGTAACATATAAATAATGCAATAATTTTCCAAAATGTGCTCCTATACTTTTTTAGATTATCGATTTTCTCAAAGTATCTAGAAAAAGAAAGTTGGACTTAAGCATTTATTAGGTTTTGGTGCTATGCATAAAACATAAAAAATCATTCAATATTGTTCATCAATATGCAAAATGCAAATAAAATTTCATGATTAAAATTGAATAATGTGCATATTTATATATTACCTTACTTTATGGCACAAAGCAATTCTTATTAGATGGACCACTTGCACTGAAGCCATAGAATGGTAGATAATCTAGGTGCTGAGGGAGGCTGGGAAAAGATCCTTTAGTTATGAAAATCTCTTTGTTTTCTTGCTGTTGATGTCAAGAGAATGTGTAAACAAATCTAGCTGCTAAATTACGAGTCTACCTGATATATTCAGTATTTTTCCAGGCCATTTAATTCATTTGTTTATCTAGAATTAAGGAAGTCCGATTGTATATTAACAAGAGGACACAGGTGTTTTACATATGTAGTAAGGTATATGAAGTTTCATTTCTTGACTTTGCATTTTAGAGCACAGTGCAGAATCAGATTCAGTTTAAAGGTTTTAAAATGACTGTCTTAATGCTTAACTGAATCTTTGGTTGGCTCTGTTACTATGATTCCTGGTTTGTAAATTTTAAAAGCCCATGGAAATGTTAGTTTTGAAATGTTTTTAGAAAAGAAGTGTTCCTTATACACTAACTAGTAGGTGGAGAAATTGCCAAGTTATATGTGGGGGTTTTAGACTTCAGTATTCCTTTTTCAAGTAATATGTGGGCTTATACAATGACAGTGTAAATTTTAAATAGTGCCCTAATTCTATACTGTGACTTGATGATTATCTAATTAAGTAATAATCTGAGCAGTTAAAACTTTTATTTCCGACAGACATTTTGTTTTCTAACCTGTAGAGTCTGAAAATAGTAAATAAGGTTTTAAGTAATTTGTATTGTTATATTTTGTTTTATTTTACATGTAAATCAAAGCAGAGCTTGACTCCTCTAGAAATTTCCAGTTGTTGTTTTCCCTAAAAAGCAAAGGCAAAAAAGTTTTTAGTGATGTTTTGTTTTAAAATGCTACTTTCATTTAATTATACGTGTATTCTAATACTGGCCATTTTAGAAACATAGGGCATTGATATAGTTAGACATAGCATTCCAGTTTCCTATTTTGAATTGTAGTGACCAGGTCCTTAAAACAGATTGCTTCCCTTCTATAATTCCTGTATTTTTAAACTTATGTTTCTTGTCCTTTAATCTCCCTTTACAGCATTTTCTGTCAAGATCAGATGTTTTATTAGCAATTATCCAAATATTCAAGTCTTGTTTGATATGTAAATTTAAGATGGTGGTCATCTTATTTTTCAATATTAATTTTTATAAGGATTTTACAGTGCATGAAAATAAATATTTGAATACATCTCAAATTATTTCAACACTCAACCCTTTTCAGAATTCTTTTAGGTCTGTGTCCCTTTCCTGATTGCCTTTATCCCCTTCCAAAATAAATATCCTAAATTTATCCCCTCCTTATAACAAGGAATAGGTTGGAGTTTGACATTACTGTATGTATTCCGAAATATGTATCTTTGCATGCATTTTCTATGCCTACCATTGCTGTAACTGTACATCACTAAATATTGAAAGTAAGTAAAGTTTGGTTGGAATTTTTATTTTCACTATTTTCAGTGTGATTTCTGGTGGTTTCTCTCTGCTCCTTTTGTTCATTCAGTCTACACTCAATACATACCATGTATAGGTCACTATTCTAGTGTCATGGGAGCTAACTGTGTATTTAATATTATTGGTTCACTCGGAGTTCAAAATTGATGGAATGATTAAGATACTATCCTAGACATTGAAGCCAGTGCCTAAAAATGTGATTCCTTTTGCTGTGATAGAGTTATAAAATGTAGATTTGAGGTGAGGGTTTTTTCCCTAGCTCTTTTATTTTGAAGGCATTAGTATTTAGACATGTATGCTCTTCTGTAAGAAACCACAAATTTAGATGAAAGACAACTGGAGAAGCATGTTTTAAATTCAGAAAGATTACTGAAGGGTTTCTTTAAATGTCAGATTTCTACTGTGTAAATGTTTGCTTCCATAAAATAGTTAATAATGAATAAGACTATGGAAATGGAGAAAAGTAAAGTGTTTAAAAACTATTTTTTAATGGAGATCAATCAGAAGTAAAGTAGAGTTTAATACCATCCCTCGAAGATACCATAAAAAGCTGTGTGATAGAGTTGAAAGAGCAAATAGGCTTTGAGGCCAAACAGATGGATTCTATTCTCTACTTGTCTGCTTTCTAAGCGTGTGGCTATGGCACTGCAGTTTTCAGTGTATTCTTTACCAAATAGAGATAATGATGCCCCTTCCACAAGACATTTGAGAGGATTAAATGAAATTATGTGATTAATATAACCCACAATAGAACCTCAGTAAATTAGATCCCCACTTCTTTGATACATTTTTTAAAGCTTTTCAGCATATTTAGAATGGACATACACATACTTTTGGAGCTTCCCAGGTGGCACAGTGGCGAAGAATCCACCTGCCATTGCAGGAGACTCAGGGGTGCAGGTTCCATCCCTGGGTGGGGAAGATCCCCGGGAGAAGGAAATGGCAACCCACTCCAGTATTCTTGCCTGGGAAATCCCATGGACAAAGGAGTCTGGCAGGCTGTAGTCCCTGAGGTCACAAAGAGAGATGACTGAGTGAGCATGCACATACATACTTCTGAGTACTTTAACAGTCCCCAGTTCTCCACTTAAATTGTATATTATCCAAGCTCAGTCCTAGGTGGCATTTGAATAAAATGTAGGTTACCAGGTAATCTGTAACACATTCAATTGAATTAATTATCTTGAAACTTGGTCTTTGTCCCTTGCCCACTCCATATCACATGTAATAAATAGATTTATTTTTGCAGATTATAAATTAAGAAATGTGTTCATAAGACACATATACCCATTTTAAGAATATCTTTATTAAAAATTAATATTTGGCTGAAAAATAATGCCATGATGTTCATTTGAATTCCATAAAGCATATCCAGTGAGGTACAAAGGATAACTAGGATTAGTGCAATGTTTTTTGTATTCATACTTAAATTTTAGGATTATATGAATTTGTCATATTCTAATACAGTGTTCTTGATGAACAGCTTTCTCCTTCAGTGTAAGTCTTCTCTAAATAGCATGTTGGAATGGATATTAACAATCCTCACATTGTTACTTTGAAGATCCCTCAGTGAACCAGGCCTCTCATTATTTATGATCTTGACTGGTCCATTCCCACACAACCTGTGAACAACGACTGGGACTGCTTTGAAAATAAAAGTTGAAGTGATGCTCTGCCAGGTTTGGGACTAGCCCGTGGAATTGGCCTAGTAGCTGCAGTTTCTTGCTCTTGGAATGCTCTTTCTTAGAACCCAGATGCCACACCGTGAGGAAGCACAAGCAGCTGTGTGGGAAGTTCATGTGGAAGATGAAGAACTGAGGCCTCTAGCCAAAAACCCCCACCGAGCTTGGTTAAGGGTCTGAATGACTCCTTTTTTTTTTTTTCTTTTTCTCTATGTTTCTTTTTTTTTTTTTTTTAATTTTAATTGGGGGCTAATTACTTTACAGTATTGTAGTGGTTTTTGCCATACATTCACATGAATCAGCCATGGGTTTACATGTGTTCCCCATCCTGTACCCCCTTCCCACCTCCTTCCGCATCCCATCCCTCTGGGTCATCCCAGTGCACCAGCCCTGAGCACCCTGCCTCATGCATTGAACCTGGACTAGCGATCTGTTGCACATATGATAATATACATGTTTCAGTGCTATTCTCTCAATTCATTGCACCCTCTGAATGACTCTTAACTCTCCACGTGTCCTAGACTTTTAGCTTCAGTTGAGTGTCCAGTCTAGCCTCCAGGTGACACTAACCATCCTAACACCTAGTTCATACCACACAGAGCAGAAGAACCACCCAAGTAACCTACCATTTTGGGGGTAGTGTGTTATGTACTAGTAGCTAACTGAAATACCCTATGTGAAAATATAACGCAGTGCCTGTTATATAACTGAGTGCGTATTATCTATTGGGCAAGAAAGTTTGTGTCTTTTCTCAGGTAGATTACTGAAAATGGTTCTTTCATAGCTACTTGGAAGAACAAGTGAAATTTTTTAAATAAATCAGCAAACATTTATTTCTTTTGATATGCTCACTTATTTTATATTTATATCTTACAATTTAAGATACTTTCCCCTCAGAATGCAAAAAAAAACCAAAAAACAAAATTTATGCACATCTTTTTGGGTCGTGGCATTGTAGGAAAAAGCAGAACATTGAAATTGAAAGACCAAGTTTTAAGTTAAAATCATTACTAACTGTGATTGTGGCAAGTTCTTTATATCTCTGAGTTCTCAATCTTTTAGCTTAAGAAATGACAGGTTTGGGCCTCATGAACTCAGATTTACCTTTCAGCTCTAACATCTTAAGATTTTCATGTGTTTTGTTGTTTTTCATCAGAGTTATAATACAAGATTGGATTATATAAGAGTCAGTAGTGTTACATGAGATAAAACATACCTGATATCTAGAATAAAGTTTACATACAGCATTTTTCACCTTTAAGAAAGTCTTAGTGTTACCTGAGGGCACATGTGTATATCCCTGTGGCTTTTAGTGGCCTTTATCATCCTCCTCTGTTCTTGCCAAATCTTGATTTGGAAAAGGTCAGAGCATTTTTTAATTTCCAGCTTTTCTGGCTCATAGTTTAGATGTTGCTTGGGATTATAAGAAGGTCAAAGTGCAGTTAAGTCTGCATGAGGGAACTCTTCAAATACTTTAATTATGTATCTAATCAAATCACTTCTTTAAAGTACATCTTACTGAGTAGTGCATGTCGTACTGTAAGGCAGAAATCAGTGAGAGCAAGTGTTCTTGCCTGCTGGTGTTGGGATATACTATATAAAATCTTTATGCCTGTGTATATTCATTTTATAACAATAAAGGCTTGAAAATGCCTTCTTTATTTTTCATTAGGGAATCACTTCTACTAAAACAGTCTCTATTTTGTCACGCATGACATCTCTACTGGTAGGGGTAATTAGTACCCATGCCAACCATGTTTTGTTTCTCTCTCTGAGAAAAAAATTTTTAGTAGAAAGGGATATGTGTAAAAAAGCAGGTGGTAAAACAGGAATTCAGTTTAGCTCAGCTTAGCCACCCTCTTCTGAACTTTGGTTTCTCCTATATGCTCACGCTAAGTCTCTAAATCGTGTCCAACTCTGCAGCCCCGTGGACTGGAACCTGCTAGGATCCTCTGTCCTTGGGATTTCCCAGGCAAGAATATCGGAGTGGGTTGCCATTTCCTTCTCCAGAGGATCTTGCCGAGCCAGGGATCGAACCCACATCTCCTGCATTGGCAGGCAGGTTCTCTACCAGTTAGCTACCAGGGAAGCCCCTGATTTCTCCTATACTCACATCCAAAAGACCCAAGTTTCCTGCAGTTTTCAGTATAGACAAGTTGAGGGATAAAAAACAGTGAGTACGAAATCATTTTGCTATGAGTATGATTCATTATTAAAATTCAATTTAGAAGTGCAATTACAAGCGTGACACTTCAGTATAGCCTTGTAAGAATCTAAAGTGATTCCTCTGTCTCTCCAAATGAACCACATTTTATAGGGTAGGTTAAATTACAGCTGCAGCAGTAACTTGAAAAACACCCACCTGGCAGAGTGTTACGGGAATGGGAGATTAAGAAGAAACACAGAAGGTCACTTTAATGCTATTCCTAGTTCCTCAGTAGTGGAATTGTCAGTGGTGTTATTTACATATAATTATTTATCAATTATTACATGATAAAGAGATTTTAAAATAGTTCTCTGATGATTATGATTGGTTATGATCTCTTTGGCCTTAACTGTTTAGTTAATATCACTTGAAGTAGAGTGTTCCCCCATCAGCTCTTAAGTCCTTTCAAGTGAAGGGTGAACCTTAGTCTGTGAAAAGGATTCCTTAGTTACAAAGAAAGTCTGGTTTCAGAAACTCTTCTGGCCTAATGAGAGGCAGCAAAAAGTGGAGACTTCATTATGGACTGAAGAACTTTGATATTATCTGTAGCTTTGGATTGGTATTACGAGAAACAGTTGTTTGGCCATCATATAAAAACAATGTGAAACAGTTCATTCATTGTGGACCACCATCTGGTGCCTCAGTTAGCTCGGGCTGCCATAGCATAGACTGGGTGGTTTAAACAGCAAAAGTTTATTTCTCCCAGTTCTGGAGGCTAGGAAATCCAAGATCAAAGTGCCAGCGCGGTCAGTTTCTGAGGAGGGGATCTCTTCCTGACTTGTGGAGGGCTGCCTTCTTGCCAAGAGAGAAAAAGAATTCTTGGCTGTCTGTTTATAAGGGCACCAGTCCTATCTACAGGACTTTTACGCTCATGACCTCATCTACCCTGATTACCTCCTGGAAGTCCTGTCTCCTGTCTCCTGGAATATCCCATCACCGTGAAGGCTGGGGCTTCAACATATAAACCGGAAGGGTGGACCCAAACATTCACCTGGTTTTTTTTGTATGCTGCCTTTTTTTTTAAGTATAATAATTGCTCATGAAATCTCCCCACACACACAAAAGCGTATTCTTCCATTCCTCAATTCCTCAATTAATTTAGAATTATAAAAGGAAATTTCTAAAAGTATTAATAATCTAAATAATATTCTTTTTTAAGAGAAGACTATTTTCAGTGACTAATAAAATGTCCTTCTCTGATAAAAATGGCATCAAGAGTAAAACTTTAAAAACACGATAAATACCATGCATGATTATTTGATATACATATTTGGGTAATCAAATTAGTAAATTTGGAAATCGACTAAATATTAAATACTTTATATGTTGATTTTTCCCTTTTGTAAAGGTATTTTTATTTTTCAATACTAACATGATACTCCCCTACTCTGAATACCATAAAAATGCCCATTAAAGTTACCTCCTAGTTTCTGAGAGGGCTCAGAATTGAGTAAAGGCAAGGAATCACTTCTTTTTTTAAGAAGTCCTACATTTTTAGGGAACCCTCCTCACCGTTGGTGGCTATGTAAATTGGTGCAGCCACTATGGAGAACAGTGGCTTGGGCAGGAATAGAGCTGGAGATCTTCGCACCTGGCTGCCTCTGGCTGCCGAATTCATATGTGCAAACTCAGAAGTGACAGGACTTGATCACTAAAGGAACTCGAGGTGACACTATGTCTCCCAAGTCCTGGAGCTCTGGAGACACTAAAATCAGCTAAAGGAATTTCTCATTCTCAGAGTTTGTATAGTTAAAATGACTCCCTAAGGGTCTAAGGTGAAATGATTTCCCCATAAATAATCTTTAAATGAAACTCAGTGGACTCATTTCCTTGTACTTCCAGAATAAGACATCTGTCTGTTGAACTTTCGTTAGAATCTTTGTTTAGATTTGAAAACCTGAGATTGTAAATATTAATTACAATAAGGAATTCAGGTGAGATTCGAATAGTCCAAAAACTTTTCTTTTGAAAAGTATAAAACATCAGGCTACTGTCAGACCACGCAACCTGATTTCCATAAAGTCTGCCAGCTGTTTCTCATTAAACAATGCAAAATTAACATTGCACCCCCTGAAACTGCTAAGCATTCTTTTTTCTTTCCCATACAAACCCTGTGAGAGGATGCTAGGAACTCATTTTCATGCATACATTTCAATTCTTCTGCTGGTTCTGAGGCTGTTAAAGAGAAACACAAATTTCTGGCTGTTGAAGAATCCCCTTGGAGTTTCCACAGTGATAACGTTAAGTTAAAATTTAATTAAGTTGGCATTCAGAGCTTTACCCTCACAAAGATTCCTCTATGGATTACCTGCTCTTTCTTGTCTGTTCATTTCCTTTTCCCTGTCCTTCTCTTCACCATACATAACACTTAAAGATAGTCTTTTATAGTCTTACTTTAAAAAATAAACTTTTACTCTATAAGGCAATTGAAGTATAGAAGTTTTATTGTATTAGTTATTTCATAAATTCTACAAATTTTCAAGTGCCTTAGGTTCCTTCCTAAAGATAACTACATGTGTTACTTTGGAAAGGCATTCTCTTTAAGGCTATAAAATATCAATCATTATTCTACCTCACTGAACTTTATTTGGAAGAGGACTTAAATGGCAGCTAGTCCAGCCTCTTCCCTCCAATAACTCTGATAGGTTGACATCTCACTCTACTTGATCTGGCTCAACAGATCATCTTTGGTTTAGCACCAAACTTAGAATTTCACACTTTAAGGAGAGATATTGACCAGTCAGAAGGTGACCAGGAAGGTAATTTTAAAAAATCATTCTTTAAGAAGCAGTTGAATCAACTGGAGGGATTTAGTTCGGGAAGAGACCAAATGACCATCCATTAGAGATACATAGAAAAATCTAGCACTAGGAAAGAAGCAGATAAATTATCTTCTTTAATTTCAGTATTCTTTTATTCTTCCATGTCCTCTGGTGCTTATTCTAAATAACTTCTTTTGTTAAGAAGTCCTACATTTCTAGGGAACCCTCCTACACTTTTGGTGGCAATGTAAGTAGGTGCAGCCACTGTGGAGAACAGTATGGAGGTTTCTTAAAAAGACTAAAGTTCCCAAGTGATCCAGTAATCTCCCTCCTGAGCATGTATCCAGAAAAAGATGAAAACTCTTTAAGTCAAAAAGATATTTACACCCCAGGTTCACAGCAGCACTGTTTACAATAGCCAGAACATGAAAGCAACCTAAGTGTCTATCAGCAGATAAATGGATAAAGAAGACATGATGTATATATACAGTGGAATATTACTCAGCCATAAAAAAGAATGAAATAATGCCATTTGCAGCAACACACATGGACCTAGAGATTATCATACTAAGTAAAGGAAGACAAAGAAAGACAAATATATGATATCTAAAATGAACTTATTTACAAAACAGAAATAGTCTAACAGATATAGAAAACAAACTCTTGGTTACCAACAGGGAAAAGCAAGGAGAGATATAAATTAAGAATTTGGGATTGATAGATACACACTACTATATATAAAGTAGATGAACAGCAAGAACCTACTGTATATCACAGGGAACTGTATTCAATATCTTACAATAATCTATAATGGAAAAGTGTATAGATATGAATCACTTTGCCATATGCCTGAAAATAACACAACAGTACTTCAATTTAAAAAAAAAAAAGGAAAGAAAGAAGTCCTACATTTCTGGGACACTCATCCAATAGTATGTCACACTCTGAATATTGATAGGGTTTGATTTGAATGCTGAGTTGAGTCAGAACTACCAAAGCGATCCCTGCCCACCAAGAGCAATTTCCCGTCTCTCTCAGCCATACTCATCCATTTCTGAACATCCTCTCCAGAATCTGAGTGCCAGAACCCAGCCAAAGGAAAGGAAGGAAGTCAGACTTCCCTGCATTTGATCTGACTCTGCTATTAACTTGCCATATTAATCCCCATGTTTCCTAGTTTCCTTATCTGTTGTGTGGAGATAATAATAGTCTCTAGCTCTGGTCAATGTTTATGTAAAGTAAGCAAGTTAATACATATAATGCACTTTAGTACATAGAAAGTACGCAGTAGGTTTTAGCTATTATTTTACCAAAATACTTTGTATTTTCAAAGTGTTTTTATATCTTCTATTTCATTTTCACCAGAAAGTAACACTGTAAAGAAGCCAGTACTATTATTACTCTCTTATTTCAGAGATTGAGACTTACAAACATTAATATGTTAAATGCTCCTAGATTGTAGGAATAGTTGTCTTACTAATGAGAAGTAACAGTCTTGTTGTAGTCCGCTGTGATGGGACTGTGGCTATTATTAGGTGCATTAGCTCCAGGCACTACCCTTTAGAGAACTGCTGACCGAGTGTCCCTGCATCAGAGAAAAAGACTCAATGGGAAAGAAAACATTATTATTAGAAGATCTAATAATGTGTGGTCTGTAGAAAAGAAACAAGTTAAAGGAGATACTTGGGAAAGAAGTGAATTAAGCTATCTTTTTAAAGTTTTATTTCTACTTTGGTTCATCAGTTTTCATTCTGCAGATAGTTTTTCTCTTTTAAATTATTTTTATAATAGCTCAAGAGTTGAGAAGCTACAAGGAAACTTGTTATGATACTACTTAAAATATCCATTCTAAAGACAGGTGTCAGTGATGAGATATAGTTATTTCCGTGGACTCATGCCCATATTGATTCTCTGGCTTATAATTTGGTTTGATTCTGATTTAAGTTTCACTGTCTCAAAGAACTTCTTAGCTATACTTCACACTCTATGCCTAAAGGTAATTTAATAAGCTCTGATTATGCAGTTATTATATCTTCCTGAGAGTTTTATATTAATGGCTGATATAGTATTTTCTTTGTAGAAGGGGCACACTGATCTGTCTTAACCAATGGTAAGTTTGAATGAGATGTGTTTTGTTAAGATGACCAGAACAGAGATGGAGCATTTATAAATGTCCATTTATATGGTGTTAGTCACTCAGTCATGTCTGACTCTTTGCGACCCCATGGACTATAACCTGCCAGGCTCTTCTGTCTGTGGGATTCTCCAGGCAAGAGTACTGGAGTGGGTTGCTATTTCCTTCTCTTTATAAGGTGATGGTTATTAAATAATTATGGCACAGCTACACAATGGAAATACTATACAAAGAATAAGATGGACCTATATGTGCTAGTTTTTTTTTTTTTTTAAATGACTGATGGTTTTATTGGCAAAAGTAACTAGATAGTGTATGAAGTTATTTCAGATGACAGATTTAGTTGTTTTCCTTACAAGTAAAAGCTGCAATTACCACATTAAAACTTTAATGCAGGCTATCTACATATGGAGCTTTAGCCTCAGGCCTGGAGCAGCTGTGAAATGAAAGTTACCGCACCATTCTAGTCCTTGGATATCAGTATATTGTCCTTCGCCTTCCACCCTGTTTTCATTGAAATTTCCAGTGTACTTTGCCCCAGTTGGGAATATATAAGTTCCCAGTCCATGAAACATATTGTCCTTAAAGTGTCCTTCATATACTGCTCCTGAAAAATGCTCAAGTTTTCCATAACCATTCATCTTGTCATTTTTCCAGCTTCCTGTGTAGACAATCCCATTCGGAGTGGTATGAATACCTATTCCATTTCTCTCAATGACTCCAGAAGATGTTCTTGTACAGTCCCCATCATACTTGTCTCCATTTGGAAATATAAAGTTTATCTTAAATACTTCAGGAGTTGACACAGGGCTGCGGGACAGATTTTCTGGACTCTGCGATTCCCCCTGGGCCGCCAGCTCCGTGGCCTGGAGGGACGGAAGCCAAGTATTTTTAAGAGAAAAAAAAAAAAGCCAATTCAGAAGAATATAGTATGATCTATTTGTGTGACAAGTGAAAGTATTAGTCCCTCAGTTGTGTACAACTTTGTGACCCTGTGAACTTAGCCTGCCAGGCTCCTCTGTCCATGGAATTCTCCAGGCAAGAGTACTGGAATGAGTTGCCATACCCTTCTCCAGAGGATCTTCCCAACTCAGGAATCAAACCCAGGTCTCCTGCATGCAGGCAGATTCTTTACCATCTGAGCCACCAGGGAAGCCTTGTGTGACAAAAGCAACAGCACAAAGAACTCAGAGAAAAACAAACATACCTTCATATAACATAGAGAAATATCTCAGATGATACAACAATAAGCAGTGCCTGTCTTAGGAAAGGCGTTTGTCGAGTAAAGAATGGCAACCCACTCCAGTATTCTGAAGTGGTGGGCTGCTGTCCATAGGATCGCACAGAAGCGACTTAGCATGCATGCATGCATTGGGGAAGGAAATGGCAACCCACTCTGGTGTTCTTGCCTGGGGAACCCCAGGGATGGAGGAGCCTGGTGGGCTGCCGTCTGTGGGGTTGCACAGAGTCGGACACGACTGAAGTGACTTAGCAGCAGCAGCAGCAGTAAGTCTTACCTTATTGCAAATGCATGTGTGCCCTTGGCACACACACTCAGACACACGCGTTATTTTCTGACTTGAGACAGGTCCAGAATCCAAGAGTCATTCAGCTTTAAGTCTGCCTAGAGTTGGGTTATCAACCATCCCAGTTTGCCTGGGGTGCGTGGGTTTCCTAAGACTAGGAATGGCCTGTGCAAACCAGGATGAAGTGATTACCCTAGCCTGAAAAATCCCAGAGGATTTCATCTAGGTCAAAATGAAAATCTTAATGAAAACCGAAATACAGGACACACCATGACGTCAGGCAGCTCTCTGTTGACTTAGATCATGGCTTCTCAGTTGTGGCTTTGTTCTTTCCTAGGGAATGCTTCATACATCACACAGGCCTGTGTTGAAATGTGGTATAAATCTTTTACGCAAATTCAAAGTCATATTCACCAAGCTGGATTATATGTATCCCCTCTTCTCTTTCACTAATGTAAATCAAAAGCAGACTATAACTTTCATTTCATTACTAGCATGAAGCACTGTGTTAAGCCTTCGAACATAAAATTAAAATATACTCCTCATTCTCAACAAGCTCACAATGGATTGGAGGAGACAGACACATAAATATCAATGTTTAACTGTGTTATTTTGTGACAAGTGTTAAAGTAAAAGATAGTGGCACACAGTTTTAGGACCAGTCTTTAGCAGTCTTTTAAGTGAATACTTTTTATTGCCATTAACAGCAATAGGAAATTCTGCAACCAGAAAAGAAGTGTGGGTACCTAGGTGTGCTAGATACCAAGGAGAAAAACATTTCAAGAAGGAAGAAATGATCACCTATGTCAGATGATGCAAATAGGTGAAGTAAGATGACGGCTGAGAAATGACCATTAGGAAATAACTTCTAAGTGTGCAGGATACTCAATAAGGTGATAATAAGTAATAATCACCATTTGTTGAGCTTTTTCTGTGTGATACTGTATTAGGTGCTTATTTATATAGTTAACTTTAATCCATAAGATAGTCTTACGTGGTAGGAATTATAATTCTCATTTTATAGATATTAGAAGCCAAGGCTCAGACATTAAGAAACGAGTCCAAAGCCACATAGCTTGTAAATTTTGCAAAAGAGAAATGCAAACCCAAAACTTAAAAGTCTCTGCTCATCACTTCTTTGTACTGTGCTGCCTACAATTCTGTTATAAAGTTGTGTGCACAATTTTTTATATACTTTTAATTTAAAAATGTTTACATTTTTACAGTGTTGTGTTGTTTTCTGCCATACAACAATGCAAATCAGCCATAATTATCATCCACAATTTTATAACAGAATTGTTGGTTGTTCCTGTTTTAGCTATGCATGTATAAAGTTTAGGATAAGTTCATGCATTATTGTGTGCTTCAAATCTGTATCATAAGAAACAAAGATAAATATACATGTATGTTTCTTTTTTCTCTTATGGCCTGATTCCAAGAAGAAAACTTTGAATTATGGGATTTAAGTAAGGATTCTTTTTTGTATAAACATTTTACAATATAAAAGTAGTAGTAATAGCAAATCTCTTTCAGCAGAATAGTATTAAGATAGGTTTTTTGATAGAGCTATATGTTTGCAGTTGTTTCATATTTTATCACTCTACATGTTTGACTTTTAAAGTATTCACAACAAAAAAGTCTGTTTTAAAAGTAAATCTGAGGTATGCACACTGACAGGTTGCCGTGCTGTCCTGTCCACAACGATGCCTCAAATGTTTGGTTCTTGTGTTTGCTAGTTTACAGCCACCACAAAATTATCAAGTACCATGTGTGAGTAAATGGTCTGCTTTTTCTCCCCCCAAAACCAAAATTATACTCTGTTAATTATCCTAGCATTTAGAAAATTCCTCTTAGCATTGTTTTGCCATTTAGTAGTTGAGGTGTAATGTTGACACTAGTGGTAACCATTCACTAAATTTAGTCCTGCATCATGTGATTTTAATTGCTTTGCATCAGAAGATAGCATTTAGTATATAATGTTTAGTTGTAAATGTTTTTCTAGAGGAAAAACCCCTGGGCTCAGTAGTAGGAACTTGTTCAAATCATCCTTTGTTCTCAATTTGTACTTTTTCTTTTTGCTTTATACCATTTCCTCAGATTTACTGCATGCATTTCACAGACTTTTATGTGCCTTCCAATGATACTATTTAGTTTGCATAATTAGCATCCACAGTAGAATGACTGCTGGGAAAGTTTCATCTAGCATGTTCAGCACGCACTGCCTACGAATTCATCTGCTCCCGTAGCTCATCTTTCTCTGCCTAGATGCCGATATCATTTTGCTAACTGACACCGTCATTCTGTCTCTCCTAGATTAGTCCTGCAGGCTTCTATTCAGGTCTTGCTGCCATCAGATTTGCCCTCCCTGTCCAGTCTATTCTCCATTGAGTGACACAGAGTGATCTTTCCAAAACTCCATTCTCAGCCCCATTACCGCCAGGGTATCATATAGGCACTTCAAACTCAATAAACCCGAACTTCACAGTCTTTCCCTTTCGGTTCCCTTCCCATCTCCCCTTTATCCCTCCCTCCCTTCTTTCCTTTTTAAAAGCAAGCTTCAAAAGCAGCCTAACATCTGCATAAGGAGAGAATGGTGAGAGAGAAGGCAGAAAAATATTTAAAGTAATAATAGCTGAAAGTTATTCAGATTTGGTGAATACTATACATAATGGGAGTACCAGACCACCTGACCTGCCTCTTGAGAAACCTGTATGCAGGTCAGGAAGCAACAGTTAGAACTGGACATGGGACAACAGACTGGTTCCAAATAGGAAAAGGAGTACATCAAGGCTGTATATTGTCACCCTGCTTATTTAACTTATATGCAGAGTACATCATGAGAAACACTGGACTTGAAGAAGCACAAGCTGGAATCAAGATTGCCGGGAGAAATATCAATAACCTCAGATATGCAGATGACACCACCCTTATGGCAGAGAGTGAAGAGGAACTAAAAAGCCTCTTGAAAGTGAAAGAGGAGAGTGAAAAAGTTGGCTTAAAGCTCAACATTCAGAAAACTAAGATCATGGCATCTGGTCCCATCACCTCATGGGAAATAGATGGGAAGACAGTAGAAACAGTGTCAGACTTCATTTTTGGGGGCTCCAAAATCACTGCGGATGGTGACTGCAGCCATGAAATTAAAAGATGCTTACTCCTTGGAAGGAAAGTTATGACCAACCTAGATAGCGTATTAAAAAGCAGAGACATTACTTTGCCAACCAAGGTCCGTCTGGTCAAGGCTATGGTTTTTCCAGTGGTTATGTATGGATGTGAGAGTTGGACTGTGAAGAAAGCTGAGTGCCGAAAAATTGATGCTTTTGAACTGTGGTGTTGGAGAAGACTCTTGAGAGTCCCTTGGACTGCAAGGAGATCCAACCAGTCCATCCTAGGGGAGATCAGTCGTGGGTGTTCATTGGAAGGACTGATGCTGAAGCTGAAACTCCAGTACTTTGGCCACCTCATGTGAAGAGTTGACTCATTGGAAAAGACCCTGATGCTGGGAGGGATTGGGGGCAGGAGGAGAAGGGGACGACAGAGGATGAGATGGCTGGATGGCATCACCGACACGATGGGTATGAGTTTGAGTAAACTCCGGGAGTTGGTGATGGACGGGGAGGCCTGGCGTGCTGTGATTCATAGGGTCGCAAAGAGTCGGACACGAGTGAGCAACTGAACTGAACTGACTGTACTGAATACATAATGGATCCAAGAAACTCAGCCAGCCCCAGGCACTCACATATGCCAAAAAAAGAAGAAAAATGCTCTACCAGGGTACATCACAAATCAAATTGCTTAATGTCTCTTAATGATAAAGTGAAATTATGAGTGTACCCAGAAGAAAAACCACATGTACACAGGAATAAAGATAGGATGTAGGCGGATTTCTAGTCTCAAAGAGTGCAAGCCAGAAGATAGTGAAACGACATCTTTAAAATGTTAAAGGAAGGGGAAAATAAGTCCTGGAAATAACTTGATAGTCCTTGGAGGTATTTGCAATAACATTTGACATGTGTCTGAAGGCAGAAACTTGGACGGGCTTGTTGTTTGATGATTCAGAAATTTTAATCATCTATTTTCATATGGCATTTTACATTTTAAAGGTGTTTAAATGTGGGAGAAAACTTTTCACACTGTTTGGAAATAGCCAAGAGAGTGGTTTTATCTCCATTTTGCATGTGAGAAAGCTGAGCTAGTAGTTAACATAATGTTTACAGTTCTGTAAGATCCAGGACTGTGATCAGGTTTCCTGACTTCCTATTCAGGACCTTCTTCTATCTACCCAACCTCGTCACTAGCTATGTCTTGCTCAAAAATAATTCCTAAAGTTAGAAACCATCAGGATAAATAAAATGTATGGAGTGCCTTCGGAGAAGGCAGTGGCACCCCACTCCAGTACTCTTGCCTGAAAAATCCCATGGACGGAGAAGGCTGGTAGGCTGCAGTCCGTGGGGTCGCAGAGTCGGACACGACTGAGCGACTTCACTTTCACTTTTCACTTTCATTCATTGGAGAAGGAAATGGCAACCCACTCCAGTGTTCTTGCCTGGAGAATCCCAGGGACGGCGAAGCCTGGTAGGCTGCCGTCTATGGGGTCGCACAGAGTCAGACATGACTGAAGCGACTTAGCAGCAGCAGCAGCATGGAGTGCCTTGAAAGCAGTAATAGGTAATACAGTATTTAGTAATTCTTTTGTATCTTGACAAAATATGTGAAGAAAATAAAATGAAAATCTTTTAAAATCCCAAGGCATATAAGAAACCATTGCAGTATTTAAACTTAAAGTGAATGAGTAGAGGTAGGGAAATTGCTATAATTGTGGAGAAACTTTTAATTAAAATAATGTTATTTGTGATTTTTTTTAAAGGTAAGAAGTTTGATTATTTTTCATTATCATATATGTGATCAGAGAACCTTTTGATAATGAGTCAAATTAAAATGTGACAAATTTGTTGAAGAGAAACCTTATTTTCCTCTTGTATTTATACTGCATATAAATTAAATACCATCTTGGCATATTTCATTGTATCTAAGGTAGGAAATTAGTTTTGACCAATTGCTAGCAGCAGTCTGGTGGGATGAATAGAGTCCATTGTCCTTTTTTTTTTTTTCCACTAGAATTTCCTCAGATATTCTTTAGAGATGTTTTTCAGCTTTTCCTATTTAGGAGGAATTCTAAGAGCTAGCTCTTTATAATAGAATTGGGATTTAAAAGTTAGAATTTGAAAGGTGGACAGGACATAAGTAGGATAAAGAAGAATATTTCCAGTTATGAGGAATATGAACTCTGACATGTCTTCCCAGAACAGTTGGGATGGTCCTTGATGTAAAGAAACTAAGAAATAGTGTAGAGTAGATAGAGTAGGGCATGATAACTGAAGGCCTTGAAAAAAACCACTAGGAGAAATAGGTGAATGGCATGAAGTTAGGGGGCTTCCCTGGTGGTTCAGTGGTAAAGAGTCCTCCTGCCAATGCAGGAGATGCAGATTCAATCCTTGAGTCTGAAAGATCCCCTAGAGAAGGAAATGGTAACACACTCCAGTATCCTTGCCTGGGAAATCCCATGGACAGAAGAACCTGGCGGGCTACAGTCGGGGTTGCAAAAAAATCAGACATGACTTAGTGACTATAAACAGCAACAACAACTGAAGTTAGAATGTACTTCTGAGATGAGTGAATTGTCTCCTATCCAATTAAGAAAGATGAATTTGAGCACTTCACCTCAGTATTTTCTGTGTATGTTAACACTCCCTGCCTTTAAAGAAATACAGATTAAATGCCAAAATGAGAATTATTTACCTTTATTTTACCTGATTATTTTACCTTTGTTTCTTTCTCTTTTCTAGTCAACTCCTTTACATCTAGCAGCAGGGTACAACCGAGTTCGGATCGTGCAGCTTCTCCTCCAACATGGTGCTGACGTGCATGCAAAAGACAAAGGGTGTGTGAATCTGCTTATTGTGGATGGTTTCACTAACAGGTCATTTATTACACTTGGTGTTCAACATCTGATACACCAGAGTTGTTGAGCACTGGGCAAAGTCTTACATCCCATTGTTTTACAGCTTGTACAGCATTTTGAGAATGTTCACAGTGATTTGACTTATTTTTATATTCCTACTAATTAAGGATTTGTCTCATAACAATTTCCCAAATCAGTTTAATTTTACTGTCTTCTATTTTTTTTTTTTTTTTTTTAATTTTTTTATTAGTTGGAGGCTAATTACTTCACAACATTTCAGTGGGTTTTGTCATACATTGATATGAATCAGCCATAGATTTACACTTATTCCCCATCCCGATCCCCCCTCCCACCTACTGTCTTCTATTATTTGCAGTTAAAATTTGTTTCTCTCAATTCCAATTACTATTTTTCAACTCTTAAGTTGTACTTCAGAAAGATAGATGAATCAAAAATTCTTATAACCCAGTAATATGACTGTTCTATTTATCAGGTATGAAAGGATCATCTTTTATTAATAAGCTAAAATCTTAAGTATACAGTATTTTAATTTTTTTCCTGATGAAATCTTGACCATCTAAACTGAGAAAACCTTAAAGGTCCTTATGAAGATTGATGTGAAAGAGAGGTGTCTGGGAATCAAAAAAAGCAGTATGTCATTTATTGTATAAACAGGTGAATTTTGGAAAACTTTGTACCAGTTTCCTAGCTTATTTCCAGGGACATGGGAATTGGGTCTGTTAACCTATACATTGGGCTAACACTTCTCCTTATGCCACTTTAAGATCTAAAAGATAATTACCTGACTGCCCATGTGATGTAGATTCCTACTACAGTCGTGATGGGTAGCGTAAAGGACAGCCCCAGAGAAGACTGTCTGTCACTTTGCCCCTCTCCACAGCAGGAAACAGAGACAAGAGAGAGCTCGGTATTTGAGACCGTTCTCAGAAGGGGAGTCTGTCATTTCATATCCGCTCTTTTCCGTGCTCTGTTTTCTCTCTCGCCTGCCCCATTCTCGGTGCCATCTGTACATGGTGTTCCCATAGTACAGGGGCACACCTGCCTGATCCTCTTGTACACCCCTGTAATCCGTGTGCATGTCTGAAAGCAAATGGATGAACCGTAGGTGAGTCCTCAAGAGAAGTATACCCCCAAAAGAGGGTCCTTGATTTGTGCACAATGACATTTGGATATGCAAGCTCTAATAATTTGGATATTCAGTTCTTATGTTGGAAATCACCATGAAAGTGAAATAATATGGTAGGAATATTTCAGTTCACTATCAGTTAACATTTATTTTCTGTAAATACTTAACATATAAAGCATGCAGTTTGAATTAGTACATGCACTTCTACCTTTACTTAAATGCTTTTTCTACTTGGTGCTTTAATGATTGACATAACATAACTAACAAAAGGTTGGACGTTAGTTATGCTTTGTATCCTCTTATTACTTTAAAATATTTTGAATATAATTGTATTGGAATTGGTTAGATTCTTGTTTCTCAGCATTTCTTGGATGAATGACTCTAAGTTGTTGGACATTACAGTGTCTCAGTTTGCTTTTTTCCATTTAGTGGACTTGTGCCTCTTCATAATGCGTGTTCATATGGACACTATGAAGTCACAGAACTGCTACTAAAGGTAAGAAAAATTAAAGATATTGAATATTATTTGCCTTTAATTTGTCATGAGTCTTCATGGGGGTTTTTTACCAAGCTTTTTAAAAGAGCAAAATATATATTTTTTTAATATTCACTGTTGCCTTGAAATGTTTAAAGTATTCAGCTTATTTTAAACTGTATTTTAAATGCTGAAATTAAAATAATTGTTGACATTTCAGAGTTATAACTGAAATTTACAGTAAAATCAGTGTTTTATTTGATTCAGTGAAATGATTCCTGACCAGTAACTTTTCTTTTCTCAATTCAGCATGGAGCTTGTGTTAATGCTATGGATCTGTGGCAGTTTACCCCGCTTCATGAGGCTGCTTCCAAGAATCGCGTAGAGGTCTGCTCTTTGTTACTTAGCCATGGTGCCGATCCTACTTTAGTCAACTGCCATGGCAAAAGTGCAGTGGACATGGCTCCAACTCCTGAGCTCCGGGAAAGATTGACTTGTATGTGTTTCTATCCTAAAATCAACACTGCTTGTTATAAATTGGAATATCTTTTTGTTATTAGGGCTGATGTTTTGTCCAGCTTAGATAATGACCGTGTCTTCTTGTAGGCAACTAGTTATTCTCTTTTCTGATTCTTTTCTCTATGAATTCTGCAGGAATCTTATATATGTACACTATATTTATTTTGTGTTTATTCAAGCTTAATTCTAATTTATGTGTTCAGGCTCTTTTTTTTAAAGACTGGAGGATGAGTTCATCAGTAACCATTTATTGAATATTTACCATATGCCAGAAACTGGAAATGTAGATGTGTACAAACCAGAAAAAAATCTCTGAGCTCACAGGGCTTATGTTCTTGTGCTGTTAGTAATAACAGATGCTGTAGAACATCGTGGAATGCTCCCTGTTTCCCAAACCCTGCAAGTTGCACAGTCATGTTTTTATCTGTGTTGCAGCCCAAGCACAATCACTAGTCCAAATTTAAATAAGATAATTTTTACGACTTGGTTGAAGTAATTTTCTCAGATACATCTTACTTATATTTACATATGCATGTTTTTTACAAACTTTTGTTTTAGAATAGTTTTAGATTTAGAAAACTTCCCAAATTAATACAGAAAGTTCTCATATGTCTCATACCCAGTTTCCCCCCATAAACATAGTAATATGGTACACTTGTCACAATAATGGACCAGTACCAATGCATTATTAACTGAAGGCTGTACTCTGTTCAGATTTCCTTAGTTTTTACCTGAAGCTCCTTTTCTGCTCCGGGATCCCATTCAGCGTTGCTGTTCTGTTGAGTCCCTCAGTCGTGTCTCACTCTTTGCAACCGCTTGGACTGCAGCACAGCAGGCTTCCCGGTCCTTCACAGGGAAGTCCTTTCTCTGCTCCAGGATCCCATTCAGAATACGACATTAAATTTAGTTGTCATATCAAATACTAAGATATATTTAATTCTACCTGTAGGCATTTCAGGTTTAAATTAAAATAGGTGTCACATACCTAATTTTAAATTTGTCCCACATGTCTTACATGTAGGATGCTAAGAATCAGATAACTGGATTTAAACACCTGAGAAAGCCTTTAAATGATCATTTAAGAAAAAGGCATAGTCAAAATGAAAACATCAGTGAAGTTTAAACAGACTGTAAATTTGTTGATGTTAAAATAGGAAGAATTCCTTGCAATTCTGATCTCGTTTAAATGGAAATTCAAACTTACTTTGGTGCCGGAGCAGATGACATTCACTAGATGAGAGGCCCGCACAGACCAGGTTGTCACTGGGCAGATGTCTTGGCAATGAATCCTTGTGGAAGTGCATTTTTTCTCTCTCCCACTCATATGACTCTTGTCATGTTATCTTCCATTATATAGTTTATTTTTCCATGTGATGTTCTGTCTTCTCACTTTAGTTTTAAATTCTTGAAAGATCTTTGGTTTTATTATTCTATCTTCTTAGCACCTGCACAGTGCCTTATTACCTAATAAAAATGTGTGGATGGTGATGGTATTTGGGCTTGTATCTACTTGCCCCCAACCTAGCACAGTAGATTGTGCATGCTGTGTGCCCAGCAGGTTTATTGAATTGAATTTAACTTAAAGTGTATTTATTTTTTAATATCTTTTTCTAATTTATTTCTTTTAGTTTTATATCCCAGACTCGGCTTTATCCCCTGTCACCAATTGACTTTTTTCCTTCCAGTCGTTTTGTAAATACAAGTATTGTTATAAGTTTTTACATTGTATTTCATTGGTCTCTGTATTCCAGTGTAAACATTAAAATTTAACCAAGAATTCTATAGTTTTGTAAAGGAAAAAGTTCCCTGATTAGATTTTGCAACCTTCTCAGTATCTCCTTAGATAAGATTCTACTAATGAACGAAAGTATTTAACAAAGTTGGAACTTTTCTAACCAGTTCTCATCCTCATGCTTACTGCTTTATGCTAGGCAATCACAGTAACAGACTTCATTTCATACGTACTTTATGCTAGGCAATCACAATAACAGACTTCATTTTAAGAAAATTATACAGGAAACAGAAAACAATATTTTGATCAAAGCCGTCATTACCGCATTTTCTCTGTACATTTCTTCTGCTCTTTCTTGTTTACTTTTTTGTTTGTTTTCATGAAGCCAGATGAACACAATAGTGTGGGTTCTGCACATAACTGGAGTTGAAAATCCTAAAAGTAGCTTTCATTCTTGTTTCAAAAGGCATTTAGAAAGAGAAACCTCTAAGGCATTCTATAAATGTTGAGTTTTCAAGGTAATTAGGATTTCTGAAGTTTCAAAGTCCTATACTTTGAGGAATTTGGCAATGATAAAGTACCACTAAACACACAGTTATACAGAAACGTTTTCCCCCAAACCTGCCATGACTTATTTTATACATATCACCATTCATGCAACAATTATTTATTGGCTACCTACTGTATGCCAAGCACTGTGGTCAGTGATGGGACCACTGTAGCAGATAAGACAGTGCGATAAGCCCTGTGATAGAAGGCTAAAGGCAAGTGCAGACGCTTTTAGAAGAAAGAATCCTAACAGGGAACATTGGAAA
Source organism: Cervus elaphus (assembly GCF_910594005.1). Classification (NCBI taxonomy): domain Eukaryota; kingdom Metazoa; phylum Chordata; class Mammalia; order Artiodactyla; family Cervidae; genus Cervus; species Cervus elaphus. The sequence goes on from NC_057846.1 coordinate 32,933,551, forward strand.
GGCTTATCCAGAGGATCTGACCTGAGACCCTGAGCGATGAATAGTAGTTAATACATGTGTGTGCATGTGTGTGTCTCTGTCTCTCTGTCTTATAAGGGAGAAAAGAAAGTGACAAGGGGCCCTCAAAGGAAAGAGAAAGGCAAAGAGAAAGAGTTCAGTGCTAGGCAGATGCAAAGGCCTGAACATGAGTAGGCCTGGAATTATGTAACATATTATGTCACGTATCATTTATATCTTTTCAGAACAATTTTCAGCTTTTTGTTAACAAGTAGACTTATCAAAATACACTCCAACCTTTTAAAATAAAAAATAAGACTATTTGCGTTTAATAAATAAGGGTAGTGGATTCTTATTCATGTAGTTAATTTAGAACTCCCTTTTAAAAAGTCTTACTTGCTTATATAAATAATATATAACATTAACTGTTCTTTGAAAATTTTTCAGACTCTGGCACTTCCCCCATAAATCAGTTCTCCTCTCCTCTGTGTTAAGATATAATCATTGTTAATATTTTGATGAATATTTCTCTAAATGTATTTTTTATATCATTAGTTATATTTAATTGTGCTGGCAGTAAGGTAGTAGTAATCATACCAAAAAAATGGGTCAACCTTCCCTCTCTCATTTGCTACCTAAATTTTCATTTAAAAATCTATACTTTCATTTAAAAATCTATACTTTCATGTCCAGTATAGAGAAAGCTATCTTTTTGTTTATGAGCTAGGAAGTATTCCAGTGTGTGAAAGTGAAAGTGAAGTCACTCAGTCCTGTCCAATTCTTTGTGACCCCGTGGACTGTAGCCCACCAGCCTCCTCCGTCCATGGGATTCTCCAGGCAAGAATACTGGAGTGGGTTGCCATTTCCTTCTCTAGGGGATCTTCCCGACCCAGGGATCAAACCCAAGTCTCCCACATTGCAGGCAGACGCTTTAACCTGTGAGCCACCAGGGAAGCCTATTCCAGTGTATAAGTGTTCACAAATTACTTAACTGGTTTCTATTTGGTGTACATTTAAGTCACTTGATTTAAAACTTTGCTGGAGTGAGTATCTTTGTATGTATATTTGTATGTGAACACTAAGTAGAAAATAGTCTTATTTCAGAAATTTTCATTAACCTACACCCTCCTCCTTTGCACTTTTATCATTGTTTTGTCATGTTGTGGCTGTTGCTAAAATAGAGGAATATGTAAAATTAATAATTTTCCTACTTTATAATCATGATAATTTTTATAGATTTTAAATATTTATATGTCACCATTATTTCATTAACAGATGAATTTAAAGGTCACTCTTTACTACAAGCAGCCAGAGAAGCAGACCTAGCCAAAGTTAAAAAAACACTTGCTCTGGAAATCATTAATTTCAAACAGCCACAGTCTCATGAAACTGCACTGGTAAGATCTTATTGCTAATCTGTTCCTTGGGTCTGTAACAGTAGTGTAAACTCAAAATGCGATTTTCATTTCAGAAACCTTAAGGTAACTTTAGTATCTAAAGTGCCAGGAATTTGCATTTTAATATTGGTTGCATTGATTTTTAAATTTGGTTCAGAAGATGATTGCTTTCATGGGTGAGAGAAGAGCCATTTGCTCAACTTTAATTTGAAAATTATTTTTACATTTGCCTTTATCCAACCATATTATAACAAACCTACTTTTGTGGCCAATGTGCTTATGAAATACAAAATGTGATTTTTCTCATAGAATATCCCTTTTCTTGTGGTTGCTGGTTGCTAGATAAATATTATATTTGCTTTCTACAGAAGATTAAATTATTTTCAAAGGTACTTGCCTCATCCTTTCGAGCAACTGTAGTCAAAGAACTATTATATTCCTTAATGAAATATAGTAAGACTGGGAAATTTTTTGTTCCAGACTGTACAGATTGTTTTTTTAAACTATTCATCTTCTTTCTGTTATGTACTTTCAGAAAGATGATTCTGTTTTTGTCAGTGATCACTTTAAGTTTCAGGTATAGGACTGGTTGGATTACACTTTAATCCAGAATTTAAGCATAAGGGATGCCTCTATCACAAACCTCTAAATATGCTTCAGTTAACATTCTTAACTTATATCTGGCACAGAAGGATCAAACTATAGGCAATACCTGCTGAAAATAACATTGTAAGAGTTACCAAACCAAAATAGGCCAACTGTATGCATGCTTAGAATATGGCTCCCATGCAGGGGTTTAGATACATTCAGGCCACACAGTATTATGCCAGGACACACTCAAAGCCACGGAATAAACCTGACCTGCTTTTTAGAGTGTTCATTTTATTCATTAGTACATAGTTTTTAATTTTTAAATTTTAATACAAATATGAAGTGAAGTTGAACACAAAGGTTGTTTGAATAGAGGATAAAACATAAAATTTCCAAGAATACTTCTCCCTCTAAGCTCCTTCAAGTCTGTTACCTTCTTACCTGTCCCTGGGCATATGGACTTATTCTCCAATAGTGTACCTCTCCAAAACAATACCTCTTATTCTCCAATAGGAGTACCTCTGGGGAAGAGCTTGAGAAATAACTGACTTTTGTGGCTGACAGCCTACTGAAGGACTGAGTAATTCAGTTATGGATTTTTATAGCTTCGGAGAGGCTGTATTCTGATACCTCAAGTAAACATATACTGGATAATTGCTTATTGGCTAGAGGGAAAGGAATGAAGTCTCTCTGAATGCTCAACTAAGAGCATAGTTTCACCTTGGTTGAAAGGCTTATGTTTCACATTCCCCGTGTATTTAGGAGGAGTTTCAGCCGTCTCCATAATGTGAAAATGTATGTTTTGAGACAGTAGTGTTTTAAATAGTCAGCAGGTGCTATTCAGTTCAGAAATCTGCTTTTACACAGAAGTTTATTTTATTCACTGGTTTTTCTTTATTTTACAGCACTGCGCTGTGGCCTCGCTGCATCCCAAACGCAAACAAGTGACAGAATTGTTACTTCGAAAAGGAGCAAATGTTAATGAGAAAAATAAAGAGTAAGTGCAGTCGCAGAAGGCGTTGCTCTGTAGTTAAAGCAAGAATGCAATTCAAGTTAAGAGATGACCTTTTCCTTTTCTCCTCTCCACAGTTTCATGACTCCCCTGCATGTTGCAGCAGAGAGAGCCCACAATGATGTCATGGAGGTTCTCCATAAACACGGAGCAAAGGTAAAAGGCACACACCCGAGATAACGTGCCAGTCCTGGCGCTGAGCAGCCAGCTGCACTTAAAGATTATTCCTCTCCTCTCTGATTCTCCTGAAGAAACTAACCTTATAAAGATGACTGTTAACATGTATCTGAATCCATTGATTCTCCTTTAAAGCTGATTCAAATCTGGTTGCTAATAGAGATAATTACTGGTGTTTTATGTTGTACTTTACTGTCATTCTTCTCTAAAGCAAAAGTGTGGTTAGGGTCTTATCATTTGAAATGCATTTCAACTATACATTGTTCTACCTTAATACTGGAATTGATATATTTTGGTAGTCAACATCAGTGATGGCTTATCAGAAAATAATTTATGTAAATGATGGGCAAAATATTGCTACTTACTTTAAAGAATATTTTTTTCCTTCAAACCAGTAATGATAATCATTTTTGCACATAACCTCAATATAAAGAAATAAAATTTTAATAACCATTTTTATTGGCATTGTCTGAGTGACATTATCTGCAACTCCATAACTCCCATGAACTGCTTTAGGAAATTTTGCTTGAAGGAAGCAAGCTGGTTGTTTTTCAGTGGTACTTGAACATGAAAATTTTTAAATCCTCAACAGTGGTTTTTTTTTTTTTAACAGCTCAGCTTTTTATTGAATGTGTTACTAAAGAGGTTTAGTCAAAAAGACCAAAGCCCATGTCATCATACTCTCCAGATTCTTCTCTTTGCTTCTACTTTCCTCTCCTCAGCTGGGGCAGCAGTGGTGGATGAGGCAGAACCTCCTGCTGGTCCAGCTGCCAAAGCAGGTCCGCCAGCCCCCACATTGCAGATGAGGCTCCTGATGTTTACATTGGCCAAAGCCTTTGCAAACAAACCTGGCCAGAAAGGCTCAACATTTACACCGGCTGCTTTAATGAGGGCATTGATCTTATCAACCGTGACCATCACCTCATCGTCATGCAGAATGAAGGCAGAGTAGATGCAAGCGAGCTCCGAGACGGAGGCCATGGTGCGGTGGGTGCTCAGTGGGGCTGCTCGGCACGGTGCTAGTTGCCGGATGAAGTGAGGGCCTCACCCCAAAATGGCCTTAGCTTCCTCGGAAGAACCGAGCACCTTAGCAGCAGCTGAGGAAAGAAAGCAAGAGTGTATATTTTAAAGCAGGAGTCCCCAAAGTAGGATACAGACACTCTATGGCACATACAAGAGGGAGCCTCTGGGTAGAGGGGGGGATATACTAGAATTTTTATTTATTGAAAGAGTAATTTATTAATAACTAGTAATTTATTAAGAACAGAGAAATTAAGATCTACTACTATTTCATACGCAGATTGATACTGCCATCAATCTGTGTGTGTGTGTGTGTGTGTGTGTGTGTGGTGGGGGGACTGAGTGATACACTCACTCATCTCACATCCAGCACGATGTGACATGTTGCACTTTACACGAGTAGATTTATGGGTATTATTCTAAACGGTAGCATCTTGATAAATACCATTGTTGAAAATCAGAGGAAACAACCATGATAATCTTATAAAAAGGTTTATCTGGCTATTTCATAAATGAGGATTTTCAGGAATTGACATACTTAGTTGTTGTACCTTTTTTTTTTTTTAATGAAAGTGAGTGAGTTCAAAATTTGCTTATATTTCTATGGTGACAAATGATTATTACTTGTATGTAGGTACATATTTTTAAAAAGAAACATAATCAGAACCTTAAAGATCAAAGTTACATATTTTAGAGAAATGAATGAGAAAGTAACTGCTTTTAACAAATGAAAAGGGCATTTTAAAGTTTTTTTTCAATTTGTTAGGTAGTTTTTGAACCTATTAATGACATTTTAATGCAGTACCTTATGATAAGTTTGCAAGAATCAAGGAAGATGCAATTTTACTAGCAGAATTCAATTAAAGCCTTAGCATAATTAGTAAATTACATTAAAAATAAGCATTGTGATTTAGAAGACTTTGCTAACAATGTTCTTTTTCCAGTTGCACCACATATCTATGGGAAATCTAGCTGTAGGGCCAATTATTGAAAATGAATCTAGAATCACACCCTCAAATCTACATCACAGTAAGATGTGATTTTTTAAAAGTCTTTTAATTGAGCCAAATGACATTTTGTATGACTGATAATTTAAAAATTTTTTAATATTTTATTGTTTCATCTGCTTCCCATCCTTTGTAATTTCTCCTTTTACATAAGTTTTATAATATTCATTATGCATTAGTTTAGCAGTGCTTGGTTATAATTTACAGATGAACATAAATGAATATTGAGAGGGTTCTCAAAACACATTTTTACTCCTGAAGTGCATGATCCAAAAATTAGTATATCCTTGCTTTAAAAGGACTGTTGATGTTTTTAATTGAAGAGGCAGGATGAACTGGAATGAAAGGAGCAGAGTTCTACAAATTTATTACCTATTTTGAGGGTACAGCCACTGTGTTGTTACATAAATAATGTCTTATTGCTCTATCAAGCAGAAAATAATAAGCTAAGTGGGCTTTCTGCTACTGTTAAGAGCATTGTATGTTTATCATTGACCTATTTTTAAAAATATCTTATGGCATTTATAATGGTCTTGAACAACCATGAATAATGCCCTTCATTTTGGGAAAGTATCTATTTGTTGTCTCCCATGAGTCATTTTATTTCATGAAGATTCAGTGAGAAATAACATTATTTTATATAACCTATCCTAGTCAGCATTACTCTAGGTCTGTGGCTCTAAATCTTTTTCTGCCCTTCATGTTCACAGTACATTCTCATCAATAATGTCGCAATTCATCAGTCAGGCATGTGTATAATTTTAAATGCCCTGCCAGTGTTGTAGAATGACTTTTAGACTAGTATATCTTCCCTAGTCCTCCCACTGCAGTTCAACAAAATTGAGAACTCCTGCTACTGAGCACCTTAAATGGAAAAAAAATTAAGCAGGGTTATGAACGCACAGACACCAATTTCCACCCTCCCATTCATTCATTCCCTGATTCCAAGGCAGACTGCTGTCCCTTAAGGTTGGTTTATCTGGTGACTAGCATTAGTAAAAGCTCACTGTAAAAACACAGTTTAGCTACTGATGGGCCCTAATGTTTGCATGCCTGGTGTTCTTTGGGGAACTTGTAGTTTCAATTTGATTTTTGAACAACTCATTGTTTCCATTTGATCTAAAAGCACCTTCCCAACAAGCTGCCCTACCCTTGAATTACGATTCAGCTCTCTTATGCTGCTTCTACCCTTCTGCTGTCTTCACCTCCTCACCATGAACCCAGTTCTTAAGCTAAGACTAGTAAATCAGAAACGGCAGAGGATTTGGTAGGGAGATATAATGCCATTAATTTGTTACTTAAATAGAACTTGGTAATATAAGCCAAAACATTTTTTTGAGTGAAGCTTGGTAATTCAACGTTTAGGTTCATTGTGCATGTTAAATTAAGCATATTGTATACATAACATAAGCAGGTATACTTTTCCATTTGGAATCTTCCGCTTTATAGTATTATGACCTTGGACTTAATTTTCCTGAACCTCTGTTGAGTCATTAGTGATATATGGGTATTAATACCTCCCCTACAAGGGTGACTATTGTTATTTTGTTTTGGTAAAAATTAAATGAGCTTTTATATATTTTGCAAACAAACCATACTTTCTTTAATTAGTAGTAAGTATGAGTGTTGTAATTTTTTCCATATTTGTCTTTCTAAACTTATATATGTATTTCCCTTCTATCTAAATTTTATATAAGATATATGTGTATAATCACTTTCTAATTTGTTTTGATCCGCTAGTTCACCATTGAAATGTAAAATGATAACGATAGTGTGCTGGATACTGTGAGAAATACCAGTTTGGAAGTTAATGCAATTACCAAACTTGAAGCTAATCCTGAATCAGTTTAGTGGCATCAGTAGTGAAGAAGGAAGAGAATGACAAAAGCCATTTGTAAAATACTAAGCTGTATTACTTGGAAGTGAATTGGGTGCTTGAATAGACTTAGAAAATGGTGGTACAATTAAGGAAGCAAGAAAACTATGTGTTGGCAGTGATTTTTGTACTTGGAGTTAATATGATAGGAGGAATAGAAGGACATTAAATAAAACTAGTAGTTGGAAACATAGCACTGGAGTATGATAGAGAGTTCAGGATTAGAAATATGTATTGGGAAGCCCTTGACATAATGATCACACACTGTGGGAATGAGGAAGGTTTCGGGTAGAGAATGTGGAGAGATGAACTGAGAGTCAGGGGAAAGAACCTTTGACGATTGCTCATCTTTGTGGAACAATAGTGGGAAGAGGGGGTTTCCCAGGTGGCATAGTGGTAAAGAATCCGCCTGCCACTGCAGGAGACAAAAAAGATGCAGGTTTGATCCCTGCTCGGGAAGATCCCTAAAAAAGGAAATGGCAACCCACTGTTGTATTCTCATCTAAAAAAATTGCATGGACAGAGGAGCCTGGTGAGCTACAGTACATGGGATCACAAAGAGTTGGACAGGACTAAGCATGCACACACACACACACACAGCTTTTAAAGGAGGTATTCCAAAGATATAGAGGTAGAAAATTGTATTAGTTAGGGTTTTACACTCAAAGTGGGTAATCTGGGGAATATTTAATAAATTATATTCAAAGGTGTGGGCAGGGTTTAGGAAATCCACAGGAATGAGGTAGTACCAGCGGCATGTGGGAGCTATCATCATCCCTGGGCCTGAAGGGGCACAGAAAGGGGGAGGTAGCTAGAGAATACCACCTGACAGCATCTGAGCCTTTGATAAAGGGTAGATCTCATCCATATTCCTCATTCTGCTCCTTCCCACCAGTCCCCTCCTCATGACCACCCCCTGGCCAAATACAACAAAAAGTTAAAGACAAAAAAGCCATTGCTGTCATCTATACAAGTGATTTTCCCAGGACACAAAGGCAGGCTCAAGGATGATATTATGGGTCCAGAAAGGCAAGCAGGCAGTATTCAGCAAAAGGACAGAAAACGAAGGACTAGTAAGGAAATGATGGTTATAAGAAAAGGGGGTTATTAACCAACTTATTTGAGAAGTCCTCTTTTATAGGAGTAAACTTATGTATCTTAAAAAAATATTATGTCTACCTACTCCCTGCTTTACAAGATTACTGTGAACCCTAAAATAAGACAGACATAAAGATTTTATCTTTCTTTATTATTGTTAATCTGTTCTGACATTCTGCCTTCTATTGCTACTGCTTTGTCTGCTATCATTATTAAGTAGAACCTGAGCCCCAGTTGCATATGGTATTGTTCGTACCTAGAAACAAAAGGTTTAATTCAGTTCTTTTTTTCATACTTGAAAGCACTACTGTTTTGTCATTAGTGAGCATCTGTTAAATGTGTGGAACATGAAATTTTTTTGATGTTCATGTCTCAATTTGACAGATTTATTTATACTATATGTAAAAAGAAATTGTGTCAATAGTAATTAGTGTTTAGTGGGCTTATTTCTCACATTGAGAGTGATCAAGAATCTTTGCTCTCTTTAGAGAAATATGTTAGCTTATTATAAGGATTTTATTAATTCTCTTTCAGAGGTGGGTTGATAAGCAGATTCTGTCAGCGCAAAAGTGTTAAAAGTGCTTTTATTTTTTTTTTAAGTGCTTTTAAAAATGTACATCCCAAGCAGCTTTTATAGTTCAAATAATATCTGAGGTTTGATCATATCAGAATAAAGTCCCAAGGGGCCAGTGTCTCAAAGACATTTTGGTTACCATTCAGTTAGATCTACTGAATATAGATTAGGCAGAAGTAGAAATCTGGCTTATTACTTCTGTGAGATAACCACAGAGTTAATCCCAAAGAAATGATCTGCAGGAGTTATAGCTAAAATTCACAAAAGACAGAACAATGAATTTGTAAATAACTGTTAGTTTCCTTAGCTGCTGTTCTCTCTGTATATGTCCCTCTCTTTCTGAGATTGCATGAGTTTCTTTTCTCTGCCAGTCTTTGTTCATCTGCTTCATTCTTCTTTTTATGGACTGTATTTTTCTGTTGTGCTTCTCTGTGGCCTGAATATGATCTTCACAGCCCGCCCTTTATACGCGTTTGGCTTAGAAATATACCACCTGCAGCTGCCATCTCTCCCATGTCTGAGAGGTGAGAAAGGGAGCGTAAACAAGACTTCAGTTTGTTTAGCACAGCCATGGCATTGGCACCTCGAGTCTGATCAGCTATGCTCTGCAGCTTATTTCTCTGACAGTTGGGCATGTGGGCAGTGTGAGTACCCCTTTAAGAAAGCAAAGGAAATATGTACCATTAGAATATATCTCTTTTCAGAAAACCTGATTGCTTCTTTTAAAATTCCATGTGGATGTTGAGGTTTACAAATGATAATACTCAAGTGTAGCTAGTAAACATTAATCTAGTTTCATGTTCCTCAGATTATATTAAAATTTAACTTCCTAGAAAAATTCTATACTTTGTGATGGATTCATAACACATTAAAGGATTAAAAACCTCTGAGAGTAAAATATTGATCACCGTAGCAGAACTCTCACTAAGAATTAAATTGGTAGTCATTTTGTTTACTTCATTCCTCATAGGAGATGCTTTGACCTGTGTACATCCTACCATGGATAACAGTGGCCTGTAATAATCTGTAAAAACTTAAATTATACTTTTACTGCATGATAAAGTGAGTCAGTTATTTTCAGTATTGAACAATTCTGTCAACACAGGCATTTAACTTTTTTTTCCTCCAGATTTCTGGGGAAAGAAGAATACATGGCTTTTGGTTAGAGAATGTTTCAGTAGTCTGTGTTCATTATACAGAACAGTATATCGAAAACTGTATTCTTTATCATCAGAATTTACTAATTTGTCATTCTTTTGAGCCATCCATTTACCAACCATTTTCAAACCCCCAGTATACAAGGCATTGCACTTATTACTATGAGGTATATAGGAAGTCTGAATTTGATAAAGCTTCTTGTCTTAAGGCACTTAAAATCTAAAAATAGTCTCAACTAATACAGTCTACTTGAATATCTATTATCAGATTGGAAAGGACAGATAGATTGTTATTCAGAGGAGAGACCAATTACTTCTGTTAGTGGTGGCAGACTGGGGAGAGAATGGGGAAATTTCATGAATAAAACAGAATTTTCACTAGGAATGTCCAGGAATTAGATCTATAGAAATAGTAGTAAATGTAGTTGGCATTTGCTCAGAATACATTTTAAATAATGACTCAATCAGGAAAGCAAAGGAGTTTGTTAGTCACAAGTTATGATTAGTTAGTTCAGTAGATAGAATAATAGGTAGGTAGTTCAAGGGGAATTAAGGAAAATCTGAAAAGACATATTGGAGCAAGGTCTTAGTAGTCTCAATTGGAGAGTTTTGAATTTGTTCTTACAATACTTGGAGAGCCATTGGAAATTTTTGAATAGGCAGATGGCACGAGCAAATCCTGCTTCAAGAAGATAAACTTCCTAGGGAACTACTTTCTCTTAGAAAACCAATTACAGAAATGTAGACTCAAGATGTATCTATGACAGTTGGCATAATCCTTTATCAATATTCAACAAAATTAATTTAAGACTTTTATTAAAAAAAAGGATGGTACAGAGTTAATGTTTCTTTAAAAAAAAAAAGTGGGAGTGTTAGTTGCTCTGTTGTGTCCAACTCTTTGCAACCCCGTGAACTGTAGCCTGCCAGACTCTTCTTCCACAGAATTCTCCAGGCAAGAATGCTGAAGCGGGTTGCCATTCCCTTCTCCAGGGTCTCTTCCCAACCCGGAGATTGAACCCGAGCCTCCTGCATTGCAGGCAGATTCTTTTCTATCAGAGCCAACAGGGAAGCCTAGTGTTTCTTAACTTCAAGCTAAAAAGTTTACAGTATGCCTGCCACCTGTTCCCTAGGTTGTAGTTTCTGTCTGTCAGGACACAGACCTGTTTCAGATTCCTATCTTTGTCCCTCTGTTGTGCATTTTATTTTTACTATTCTTTGCTTTTAATTTCAAAGTGCCCTGATTTGAACAGGAAAAAAAAAAAATAGCTAAAAGAGACCATTTTCAACTCTCAGATTATTTGAAATCAGATTGGGACATCATCACATGTTCATAGTTAATGTAAAATTGTATGAGTTCACATTCCTAAGTACAGAAATATCACAGAATAATTCATGATGAATTACCACGTGAGTGATGTGGACAAAGATAGCTTAAGCTTAGACAAGAGGTGAACTCAACTTCACAGTTAGCTGTTGAGACTAGGCTGTTCACACTGACTAGAATTTGGAGAGAGTCCCCTTACCATTTCCTTATCGTCTACTTACTGGTTTCCAAAACAGTTTGGGGCACTTTTTAGTCATAATTTTATGTCCTATACATTTCCGGCTACATATCTTGCAGTACTCAATCATTCTCTTTAGGAAAATCTTAAAAGCATAGTCTCTGCTTTTAAATAGCTTACAATATATTAAAACATATAGTATCAGGCAGAGAGTCTAATATTGGTACGTGCTTAGTAAATGTAGTTGCATCCCTTCCTTATACTAGTAAGTGGTGAGTGTTGCTCCGTATTTCACTCCATGAGTGCATGCCCCAGAGTAAGAAATGCAAGAAGCGAATCTGCGGTTTTCTGTGTTGCGCCCAGTTCCACCACGCATATTTATAGAGATAACCACTTCTTACACACAGTGTGTTGTTAATGTTTAAAAATACTCTCTGTACTTCATCTGGTGTTTAGTTGATTTGCTCAGACACTGGAAGTGAAACTGGCTGATGTTGGATTTACTGAGAAACTATATCTGTCTCTACCACTGCATTAAGATATCTTCAAGGATAATCTTGACCAAAGGCAAATTTTACCTTTTGCAACGACTTTAGAAACTAACACCTCCAGAAAATAGGGCTTCAGTGTAACCTAATGACAGTGGAGCATAGCAAGCCTATCAGATTGTGATGAAAAAATATCGTAGAAGGGGAGGTGATGGTAAATGACAGATGGTCTTTAATGATGTGTGGAGGGATTCAAGTTTTTGTGAAGGCATTAAAGAGTCCCTAAGTTTCAGCTGAGGAGTAACTTGGTAAGATCTGTATTTTAGACTAGTAGTTCTCAAACCATCTTCCCATGATTTGATGAACTGGATTGAGGATTTCCATCACTGTAATTAAATTGGTGTTTTATGCAAATTCCAGGAAAATGTTAATGATTAGAATGTTCTCAGTTTTAAGTTTTTCTCCTGTGATGAGAACGTAATAGAAATATTAATAGAAAAATTCGAGTTCAGTTTGACCACTTGTGTTTTCCATCAATACATGCTAATAATGACTGTGCTTTTATGTATAAATAGTCATTTTTCTACTGGCAAATATCATATAATTAAATTTGTCAGTATTTCATGGTGAATTTTGTGAAACACTGTTAAGAATTTATTTGAACCCTTGCCTGAAGGGTCACGGCCTTACTTACAACAATGAAAGACTGGAGACAGGAAGACCAATTGTCTTAAATCCTCTGTTATTCTTGTGTTTGGTGGGGGTACACAAGTGTTTTGAATAACCAGCCAGTATGTATTTGAGAACTTACCATGTACCATTAATAGGAGCTTTCTAGACACAGAAAACCTATGCAATACAGTCCATATTTCAGTAACCTTAATTTTACTTGGTAAACAAACATTATCCCAGTGTTCTAATTTCTAAAATAGTGCTGAATTGACATAGGTGTTCAGAAAGGAAGTAATCATCAAGGTTTAAAGTAATCAAGGAAGACTTCTTAGAAAAGGTGAGACTTGCCATGGATCTCGTAATCCAGAAAGGCAGAACGAAGGGCTTCTCTGAGAGAAGCATTGTGTACAATGAATGTGGACTTTGGTCTGACTAGAGTAGTCTTTACTGGGGCATTCCAGAAAACAGGTTATGACTAGTTAGTTTTGATCAAATTATAAACATGATCCCAAAGTTTAACATGTCTTAACAGTCTTAAAAGTAAACATTCTTTCATTATGATTTTTCAAAGTTTTAAAAATGGAACTTCTGAATTTTCAAATCAAGTTTTTGGTTAAATGTGTCTGTAATGCAGTTAGGTCATTCTATTATAATCATTTGCTAAAATTAGAAAAGAAATTAATTACTTTATCGTTGCTTACTTACTCTGTTGTCTTTACATTCTGAGAACAAGTTTGGTAGAACCCATTCATCCAAAATGTGCATCTCTGCTGTGGCAGGCAGCAAACCTCAGACAAGAGTCCCAGCCCTTGGGGACCTGACAGAGACCTCGAGTTGTCAAGGAGAGTGGCAAGGAATGGAGGATGGACAGGAAGACAGTCATTCAGGGAAGAGATGGGTATATCGTAATTTTCAATAAGATGGTCAGAGAAGGGCAGCTAAGAAGATGGTATTTCTTTAGAATCAGTACGCAAGAGCTCGTGAATAGTTTATGAATAGTCTATTGTATTTTCATAAAAGTTGACAATTGATTTTTCTCAAGAATTTATTTACTAGGGTATAAAGGGGAACAAAACAGCTGCTCAGTCCCATGTGCCCCCTTCAATGATTTTTCAGATGAATGCACTGGACACCCTTGGTCAGACCGCTCTGCATAGAGCTGCCCTTGCCGGTCACCTGCAGACATGCCGCCTGCTGCTGAGTTACGGCTCTGATCCCTCTATCATCTCGTTACAAGGCTTCACCGCAGCGCAGATGGGGAACGAGGCCGTGCAGCAGATTCTGAGTGGTAAGTTCACACAGACAGACCTTGCTTTCTGTTCTTCCTCTTCCAGGTCTGTCCACTGATACGCAGACTTTGTGCCCCTTGTTTTAAGAGGCTCTTTGGAATGTTTTCTTGGCCTGAAAATTTTTCCTGCCTTTCTTTGCTTACAGTTTAGCCTGTGGCCCTGCCCATCAACATTCTCCTTTTTGTAATTCTTAAACTTCAAACATTCCAAATTTTTCTCTTCTACTTGTACTAAGAACCATTTAATAGTGAATTTTAGGTTAGTTTCTGCAAGTTGGAACTATAAATCAGGCAAACATATAGCTATTACATCAGAATTTCTCATAATATTATATGTAGTTTTTAGAGGTAATTGATAAAATGAGGAGGAAAGGATTGAATAAATTAAGCAGATTGCTCCAGCAGTGCTTTTAAAATGTCTTCTAAATGAATACAGTTAGAATATATGGCTGCTAGTAAAAGATAAAATTAAATACTGAATCACAAATGAAAATTTTTTTAATTATTTTGATAATTCTTCTTAAAAATTGATTAGTAAGATAAAACATTATATGGGTCGTTAAATGCCTAATTTAGTATGTGCCAGAACTTTTTAGTTTAAGTCTTCATATTTTTTATTGATCAGGAAGGATAAGACAAATAATAGAATTTGGTGGTAAAGTCTTGCCCTTACAAAGGTTTTCTTAAATGAGAATTTTTTTTTTATTTAGAAGACAATATAACTTTTTAAACTAATATTTCTGCAAAAAAATTATATGTCTATAGACCATATACTGGTCATACTTTTCAGTTGTACCTGTATTTACTAATCCAATTCCAGGTTGTCTGTAATGACTCCTGAAAGAATACATCAGTTATATAGAATGTATAGTAAATTATTGGGGTTCTGTTCTGGGCAGTATTTTAAAGGTTTATTTAACAACCCCTGTTAATACCAGGTTTGAGATCCACTCTTAGAAACCAGCACTTTCATCTCACAAGCCTGTAGTTACCAACAGTATACAGTAGTAGTTTAATTGTAAACTCTGACAGCCTTTTTGTTAACATCTTTCTTTCCATTTACCAAATAATTTTCCCTCCTTTGCTACGCTGTGGTTCCTTAAAAACCAGCAGTAATCTTCCCTTGTCTTTTATGCAGAAAGTACACCTATACGCACTTCTGATGTTGACTATCGACTCTTAGAAGCATCTAAAGCCGGAGACTTGGAAACTGTGAAGGTATGTCAATGCTTTAATGTCTTAGGTAGCTCTTTGAAACTTTTGCTTACCAATTCATTTTAAGCTTGTAAGTGAAACAACTCAAATCCAAACAATAAAAGGGATGAACAGAGTGGACTCATAAGGAGAGATCTTTATGAAGAATTTCCTAGTATGTGCTTTTCATTAAATCACTTTTTAGTCACTTTACTTCTGGTTATATGAGTGCTCTTTTTATTTCTTTCCACTTTTTAAAATTGAAGTGTTATTTTGGACCACACTTATAAATTTGCAAGCTAGCGCAAGCCCAGGTAATAGTACAATAAAGTTTGAAACAGTGTTCTTGACCTTTTCCAAGAGGTTCTCACGTTTGCTCTAGGAAATCATCCTTATGATCCTGTAGTTGGGACGTATTTTTTGATTCTACAATTTATGTATTAATGTAGCCACAGACTCACTTGTCATGAAGAGATACAATCTGACCAAATGATGATGGCTCTTTAGGTTATAGAGTCTCTCCCTTATGCCCAGACTTCCTTCTGTTGTGTAAAAAAACTGTACCACCTGAAAAGTCCTGTGTTCACCCTACCAGCCCCTTGTCAGTATATCTATAGGTAACTTCCAGGTTCTGAGTTTTTGTTATAGCAGGTCACTACAGTGGCAGGAGCAACAACCAGACTGTCAAATACCTGGAAAACCCTTGACATCAGACCTTGTAGCCTAGAAAATGTGACTTTTTCTCTGCTTTTTTTTTTTTTAACCTTTTTTACCTTTCTTCTTTTCATTACCTCTCTTCATGTCACTTCCCTAAATTTGGGATAATTAAATAAGTAAGCAATGATTAAATAATTAAATAAGTAAGCAATGGCAGAAAGATCGCAAGATTAAAAATCAGGAAAATGGGGTTTGAGTTTTTATTCTACCCCTTACCACTCTAGGACATAGGATGTCACTTAACCTCTCTGAGCCTTGGTTTATTTATCTGTAAAATGGAGATGATGATTAACTTCTCAAATAGAAAATAATTCTCTCACTGGGAAAAAAATGAAATTCTTTATAAATTATTACTCAGATATTTGTATTATCATCCATCTGTCACCACCAATAATGCAGCCTCTCCAGCCTGACTTTGCTTCCACTGCTTTGTAAGCAGACAGAGTTGAGCTTGTGCTGAGATGATAATGTTCAAAAGGAAAACGAACAGGTGAAGGAGAGGAGATTTGGAGGACACAGCTGAAGGAGATAGAAGGCCAAAAACTAGTATGAGCAGAATCAGCTTGACTTTTAGACCTAAACAAACATCCCCTTGAAGATCAGGTAAAACATTGTTGACTGCTTGGCTCTGCTCTGATGTATCAAAGGGCCAAAGGGATGGCCCAGACAGAATGAATGTAATTTTTCCAGAGCCTTCTTGTTGCCACGTCAAAGCAGACAAGAATTTTGGGTAGTTCTGCAGTCAGCCAAGGTTAATCTTATTTGAGGAAAGAGTGACTAAGAGTGTGCTGGTACAAGCAGACAGGCTCTCACCCGGAAGAAAGCCTTGTAATAATGAAAGGAAGGCACCGTTTGCCTTGGAAATGCCTGCTATATTATGTTTTCTTCTTTTTGATTAGGATTTTGGCCAGGAAATGTTGAAAAAGGTGAAATTGCTGTGCAAACAAGAATATTTGTAAACATTGTAAAGCAAAACATCTTGCTGATTTTAAAACGTCACTTGTATTATCTGATCAAAGAAATATTCATTAGAAAATTACAACTTATCCAAGATGCCTGCAGTATTTTGGTGCAAGATCCTTAAATAAATACTAATGTTCTTTTTGTGTTTCTGGGTGTGTGTGTCAATAAAGCAACTTTGCAGCCCTCAGAATGTGAATTGCAGAGATTTAGAGGGCCGGCATTCCACGCCCTTACACTTCGCGGCAGGCTACAACCGTGTGTCTGTCGTGGAGTACCTCCTCCACCATGGTGCCGATGTCCATGCCAAAGACAAAGGGTATGTGTCAGAATGTCACTGTGTGGAATTCATTTTCTTGATACTTTTTTTTAAAAAAATGAAAAAAATTTTTTTCATGATAGATTTTTTCCTCTTGTTAAAAAAGTTATGTGTGTTTGTTGTTGTTGTTGTTGTTTTAAAGCTTAAAGCATAATGCTTAGAACTTTGTTGTTGTATAGTAGCTAAGTCATGTCCAACTCTGTGCAACCCCATGGACCATAGCCCACCAGGCTCCTCTGTCCGTGGGATTTCCCAGGCAAAAATACTGGAGTGGGTTGCCATTTCCTTCTCCAAAGCATCTTCTCTGGCCCATGGATCAAACCCACATCTCCTGCATTCGCAGGCAGATATGTTTTTACCACTGAGCCACCTGGGAATCCCCCAAAATTAAAACTTTATGAAAATGTATAGAAAGTGAAAAGTCCTTCTCATTCCACTTCCTAGAGATTACAACATCAAAATTTTGTTGTAATTGTCTGGAGTTTGGAAGCACATGTACCAGTGAGTGTGCTGTTGTGGTGGGGCTTGTTTCCAACATAAATGAAGATGTCGTCCCACACAGTCCGCTTTACAGTTTGCCTTTTTTATAACAGTGTATCTTGAATGTCTTTCTATATCAGTACTAAATGGTTCATTTCATCCTTTTAATGCCTATATATAGTATTTTATTGTATTATGTAAATATGTTTATATAGTTTATTGTTCATCCCTCCTTTTGTTACTAAAAATGTATAGTCTCCTCCAAAAAGAAGACATCCATCCCAGAGTCATCCATATTAATAGAAACATAATTTCATTTTTACTAATTCAGATATTCTCTACTTTTGTATTAGCTTATGAAACTATTGCAGTTTATCTAGACAGGGTTTAAAGCAGCCATGGAAGACATTTAGAAAAACACGCTGGAAGTTTTAACTGAAATGAGCTTCCATATCCTGAGTTAATTTCATATCATCTCAAAATATAAATAAGCACCTTCCTGTGCAGTTACATTGCTAAGAAATAAATTGCACAACTTAGACTTCAGTTGGGCTTCCTTGGTTGCCCAGACAGTAAAGAATCTGCCTGCAGTGCAAGAGACAGGGTTTGACCCCTGGGTGGAGAAGATCCCCTGGAGAAGGGAATGGCAACTCACTCTAGTATTCTTGCCTGGAGAATTCCGTGGACAGAAAAGGACTACAGTCCTTGGGATGACAAAGAGTCGGACCTGACTGAGCCACCACCACTTTCACTTTCACTGGATTTCAATTAACCATTTTGCATTTATTTCTCTTTTAAAAGAATCATGTCAGACATGAATATTTAATATTAATCACTATCTCTTTCAAAGTATTACAGTTCGTTAGAGAGGAACCAACATTTGTTTCTGTTGCCCCATTTTAGCACTTAGTATTTTTGGTCTCAAAACATTAAAAACAAAAACAAAGAAACCTGATCTCTAAGCAGAAAGGTACTAACTTGATACCTTGTGTCTGCTATGTACTAAGTGCAACTTAAACTTATCTTTTGAGGCACCCTCCTTTTTTATGGGGACATCTTTTTGTCCTTTTAGAAGGCCAGCTGCCTTGTAATCAGAACTTGAGAGTCGTCACAGAATAGTTTGCACATCTCACTGGAGTTCTTGGTTGATGTCATTATTTTCATTACTGAATACTGACTCTATCTTCAAGATCAGAGAATTATTTTTCTTAAGGGAGTTTTCAGTAATAGTCAAATGCCATAGAGAATTATTTTATTATATGTATCATTTTAATGCACAGGTTTATTGTATGTCTTTAAAATAATTTTCTTTGGTTTAGTGGCTTGGTGCCCCTTCATAATGCTTGTTCATACGGACACTACGAAGTAGCTGAGCTCTTGGTAAGACATGGAGCTTCCGTCAATGTGGCGGACTTATGGAAATTTACCCCTCTACATGAAGCAGCAGCTAAAGGAAAATATGAAATCTGCAAGCTCCTTTTAAAAGTATGTACTTTTAAAAATTATAAAATATAAGGTAATTATATTATTTGGTTAGGATGTAAAATGACATCAAGGTAAATTATTCTGTAATGCAGTGCAGTAAGTGCTGTAGAGACTGCTTTCGTTTTCTGTTCTAGGGGGATGTTTTAAGTGTGATATCATGATACTTTTGTAGCTTTGAGTAGTGGCTGAAGTGTCTTTCTGAACTGATTTGATTATGTTGCGTTCATCACAATTCAACAAGGTAGGTTTTGGAAAGAGTTGAATTAGCTTGCATTACTTATCTGTGACTGACAGAATTAATATCAGAAGACATTTATATAAGAAGAAATGTGTTTTTCCATCAAGTTTAATTTTTTTTTCTTGCTAGCTATTTTTATTATTGTTAACAAACTCGTCTCTAACTATTAAGCATTAATTAAACATTAAAAGATATAAAATTAAAACGTGAAAAATGACTGGACATGTATTTATATCATTTCCTCTCTCTTTTTTTTAAACTAGAGAGAAACTTGTCTTAGTTAAATATAAAATTCTTCTCCTACCACTTTTATGGGATCAGATATGTTCATATGAGTTTTAAGAATAGCACTGTATTTGATACTTATTTTTATTGCCACTGGTTAAGTAAGAAATAACTTCTAGGTCACTGTGAATTCACTGTCTAGGTTGGTTATTCCGAATTTCCCCAGTGGGCCAATAACATCTGTGTCAGGCCTATAAATAAAGATTCTTGACTTTTATTTACTTTATTTCATAAATATAAATGATTAAACTTTTAAAATCAAGTTAATTGTTAATATATTCCTACCTAATTTCACCATAGGTGCTCAGACTTAAAACAGAAATATTTTTAAATTACCAAACTTTCTTTTTACTGATTCCGTTTGGAATTGGGTATTAATACTTTTTCCACCTGTGTCTTCCTTTTTTCATTTCATCAGCACTGAATATCTTTATATATTAATAATTAAGATTTGATTAACATTAATATCCAGGCCATCATTAAAAGAAAAAGCGGTTTCCAAAGACAGCATAGAGTCTGAGACAGTATATGCTACAAAAGTAAAAGACACTTGTTCTCACCATCACAGGTGATCCTGAGGCATGGGGCGTTGATATGTTGCTAAGTAGGAAATTTGCAAGAAAACCAAATATTGCTCTGTTTTTCACAATGCACATAGAGTAGGTATTTTTCTTTGGAGGAGCAAAAGTGCAAGTTAAAAATAAAGAAACAAAACATAACAAAGATGCTACAGAAAACACAAAGACCATTTGGTTATTTTGTAGCATGGAGCAGATCCCACTAAAAAGAACAGAGATGGAAATACACCTTTAGATTTGGTAAAAGAAGGAGACACAGATATTCAGGACTTGCTGAGAGGAGATGCTGCTTTGTTGGATGCTGCCAAGAAGGGCTGCCTGGCAAGAGTGCAAAAGCTCTGTACCCCAGAGAATATCAACTGCAGAGACACCCAGGGCAGAAACTCAACCCCTCTGCACCTGGCAGGTAAGCATCACCAGCAATTGGGCTAGCACTTGCAAGGTTCATGCCCTTTCTTAGATACAGTGCATCAGAAGAGGAAAGAAATGCTGATCAGGAAGAGTGCTGCTGCTCAGTAAAATGCTTCACTGACATGATTTTACATAATTTTTATTATAAATCTTATAAATTTTTTTATTCTTAATCATTCTTAACTAGTTTTTAAAGCAAAAAGTATTAAAAAACCAGTATTTTCTGGTCATTATCATTTATATGCATTTTTTTTTCTTTTAAACTGACATGTTTGCCTTTTTTTTCATTCTAACAGCAGGCTACAATAACCTGGAAGTAGCGGAATATCTTCTAGAGCATGGAGCAGATGTTAATGCCCAAGACAAAGGTGGTTTAATACCTCTTCACAATGCGGCATCCTATGGGGTGAGCATGCTAAAGTCCAGAAAAGTTCTCTGATACTTACTACTTTGTTAAATACATAATACCATGCATGAAGTAACCAACAGATACCTAACCCACAGCATAATTTAGTACAATTTTAATCTTACTATTTAAAGTGTTTCTAGCCTTCTCAGTTAGGTTTAACTGTCTTTTGCCCAAAGACCGTATTTTTTTCAGCTTTTTGGACTCTTCACATTATGTAGTACAATAATAGGTATTTAATGACTGCTCAGCTAATATTTATTGATACAGATAATAAATCTTAACTGTACCTTATGTAGATTTTATAAACTCTAAAAGCCAGCAGGTTACTCTCTAAGCATGGAAATTATGCTTGCTTATGTTTATCATCAGCATCTTAGAAATATTCAAGTAAATGGTTGAGTGATTGCTATATATGGTTTCATACAGTTCAGATGACTAGCTGAAACCCCACCATGAAAGTCGAAATTTATTCTTTCAAAGCCCTGTAACTTTAATCATCAGCTAAAAGAGAGAAAGGGATGTATTCCAACCTTGATATTTGTTGGACCGCCTGCCTGGAAGTCACCAGGGCCCACTCTAAGTCTGATGATTCACGCAGGAAGAATATGAATGCTCCTGTGCTTTCTGCTGAGCCACTTAATCCCTATTTGACTGTAAAAATGCCCCAATGCCAGGATGTATATACCAGGGGTTCTCATAAATGGAGTCATTACCGGTGAGGACGGTTTCTGGATTTGAAGAAACCTGACAGACCATAAGTAAAAAGTAAATCACATGACTTCCGTATTCTTTTACTCTCTCCTTTATGATGAGCATATCCACATCTCTTCATGCCCCCTCTTAGTGACCAGTATTTCAGGGAGATGACATGTCCTGAGTGGAAACACTCTTCAGGAAAGCAACAAACCAGTTTCAGGTTGGACAGATAGGAAAGAAAATATTACTTCCGAGTGTGTGTTTGACCAACTCAAAATCAGTATTAAATAGACACAAATTAATTGACTTCAGTAGTGGATGATGACTGGTATCCTGGGGATAAAATAGTTTTGTGAGAGAGCTGAAATGACATAAAGTTCCTTAAGCTGTTATTTATTGTTCATTATTCTTTGATACATATTTTACCTTTTTCCTCTGAGAGGTCAGTCAGCTCTCTGTGTATCTTTGGGCCTTTTTATATAGAAAGAACTTACCACTTCAGTTTTCCCAAATGGAGAAACAAACACATAGTTTAAGAAGTTTGAATAAAAGTTGAAGGTTTAATGAGAATATATATTAATGGTAATGTGCACTATCCTGCTTTGTTTTTATATTATAATGCCTTATATTATTTTTAATATACATTTATACACTACCATTAATATTTTTGCTTTTCAATAGATATAAGGCATTGATATTTATTTACCACACAGCATGTAGTTTTGTATTTTTTCATAATAGTAAATCAATTTACTGAGTTTTCTTTCTCAACTTTTTCATTTTTTAGTGCTTTCTCTAAAATGTATAATATGACGTTAGGGGAATTGCATGACATTATTGTAAAATTAAATTGCTCTAACTGGAGCCCAAGCACGTTTCTCTTCTCCTTGCTTCTCAACTTGCTAAAATTAAATTAGGGCCTTTGCAGTGTTTTTATGTCACATTTGTCATTTAAAGCATTTTGTGTTGCAGCTGAATTTTGAAACCATATTAAATTGACTCCTGGAAACATTCCAGCAGAGTTCAGTTCCTTTTCTAGACCTTCCAGTTCAATACTTTGCTCAGTCCTGTTCTATAGGACCGAGCTGTAGCTATTTATTGCATTCATCAGCCTTAAATTTCAGTTATAATTTTTGCCCCAGTGATGTGGCTATTTAAAAGACTTAAGAGTTGTGTTTTTAAGACTAAAAAACACTATATTTTTTAGTGTTTTAGTGTATGGTACTATACAAGTACTATATTACATGCATAGTAATATGCTTCCTGTTTTTGCATTTTCAGATGTTTGTCAGCAAATTTAACAAGCATGTAGTTGGTTTCTCCAAGCATGAACTACAGATTTTATATAAAGAAAGTTTAATAATATATACTATATATATAATTAATTTTATCCTCACACACATAATTTTCCTTGGACTGCCTTAATTTTGGAGACCTATACAAATTCACCTACCTCATTATATTATTCCATCAATACAAATGTGTGTGTTAGTTGCTCAGTCATGTCTGACTCTTTGCAACCCCATGGGCTGTAGCCCACCAGGCTCTTCTGTCCATGGCAATTCTCCAGGCAAGAATACTGGAGTGGGTTGCCATGCCCTCCTCCAGGGGATCTTCCCAACTCAGCGATCAAACCCAGGTCCTCCCGCATTGCAGGCAAATTCTTTACTGTCTGAGCCAGTAGAATAAAATTAATCATCAGGAACATAGTTTAAATACCCTGTAACCATACTGGGAAGAAGCTTGAAATTACTCCATGCTTTTGGATTAATTGAATAAAAATAGCTATTCTTTTCAACATATATCCTTTGAATAAGGGAAATAAATTACTGGGGTTTAAGTGATTTTGATAGTACTACAGATGTTACCTCTTTCTATCTTTTGTATTAGAATCAATTTCATAATTATGCCATATCATTCATAATCCCCAGAAGGTCCGAAACATGGTCTGTTTTCAGAAGCCCTGGTCTGATTATGCTCTGTTGCTGTTGTTTTTATATTGTCAGAGCAAGTATGGAAGCTTTCTTAGATGTTTCTGATTTGTATTTGCCTAATAAATTTTCTTGTGTTTTCTGAAATCACTTTTCCTAAAATTAGAAAATATTTGTATTGTATGAAAAAAAATTTAATACTTCCTCAGAAGAAGTACCTATTCCTTTTGAAGTGAGTGTCTTTAAGAGAGCAAAGAAAATATTTTAAGAAATTTTTAAGGAAAATTTGAAGAAGCCTGCCCTAAATCCCAATACTCCTGTCTTTTCTTTCCTCATCTCTATCCATTCTCATGAAAGTCAGCCTCAGATAGGTATTCAGCAAATGTCTGATTGGTGGGCAAGTGCATTAGAGCGAATAAGTGAATAAATAAATGACCCTCCCGTCTGTGCTCTGACCTTTTGTGTCAAACCATTTACAGAACACCATTACTTAGATATTTTACTTTAGAAACCACATACCTCGAGTGAACCTTCCTTAAAGTTTCCTTCCTACTTAAACTTCTGCTACTCAATTTCTGCTAATGCTTCCCTCTACCTTTTTGTAAATCTTCTAGACTACATTAAAAAAACAAAAGACAGTCATCTTTGAATTCTTTTTCCTCTTTCTTCCTCTGTAGTTAATTTGTCTTCCTAAAACCCAATTTTTTTCTTCAAAATTTCTCACATTTAGCTCTTCCTTGTGTCCTTCTCTAGCCCTCACAGTTCAGTCTCTGATCACCGCCTGCCCAGGTTACTAATGTGTGTGCTGCTGCTGACATTTTCTCTACCCCCGAGTCACTTTGGGCATGACAGACTAATTTTTGTAGAATGTTGCTTTGTTACGTTACATTACTTCCCCAAAGGCTGAAGAAAGAAGATTGAGAATCTTTGAGATGAGTGTTTTCATAAACAGATCAGATTGCAGTGGGTTAGAGATTTTAAGATAGGTCTGAATATGCGATAGGGCTGAATAAAAAAAATTTTAAAGCTCCCATGAAGAATTACAGAGTAGCAGAATAAATACAAAATTGATATTTTGGAGGAAGCAAGAAAAGATGAAGTCCAAAATACAGATGGAAGGGTGCGATGAATATTCTTTTTTTATAAAAGAAACTTCTGTGAAGGATGAGAATAGAGATGTAGGGGCAATGAAATGTTAAATAAAAACAAGTGTACCTGAAGGAGCTTTACCAGATAATCTCCTTGTTACCCCTTGGCATCCTTTTGTTTTCCTTCAGCATGTGGACATCGCGGCATTATTGATAAAATACAACACGTGCGTAAATGCAACAGACAAGTGGGCGTTTACTCCTCTTCACGAAGCAGCCCAAAAAGGCAGGACGCAGCTTTGTGCCCTACTCCTAGCGCATGGTGCAGATCCAACTATGAAGAACCAGGAAGGCCAGACCCCTTTAGACCTGGCAACAGTAAGTCCTCACTTCAGAATATTTAGAATTGCTTTCTATAATTCCAGGGATGACAGTAAATTCCAGGGTTTATTAGCAGGTTTGCTTTAGTGGTGCATATTATCCCTTAGGAGAAGAACAAGTTTCCTTCCTTCTGGAAACTTGAGAATTTTTTAAGTTCTCGTTGTTCTTGTTGCTTCAGTTTAAAACTATTAAAACAAGCAGTAAGTTACATTTTTTGACCATACTTGGAGGGAAAACATGAATCATAGGAAAACTTGTGTATAGATTGTATTCTCAAAGAATTACATTTAGTAAGCTATCTTATCACCTTCTACATTTGACACAGTATGCTAGAGCATTTGGTGTTTATGGTAATTTACCTGAGGGGATGAGATGATCAAAGAAAAATGATCTTCTAAGCAGTATATCATTCTTCTGAAAATGGAAAAGTAAACTGATATATTATAGAAATATTTTCAAAATTAAATTTTCAAGATTAAATGTGTTATTTAACTACGGAATTAAACACAGTACAGAAACATCTTTCCTAAACTTTCTGGAAATCAGGGAGTTACTGTATGGTCACGTAATTTAGAATTTTTTAACCAAAAATACTTCTCTAAGCCACATTCTGGTTTATACATCTTATTACTGAGGATTAAACAATTTCAAAACATGTAGCTTAACCAAAACCAAGTGAGTGACTTACTACGATGACTTATAATTTCTCAGAGTTGTGTACATTGCCTGGGCTCAGCTGGGCAGTCCAGCTATTTGTACAACGCCTTTAGCTGGGAGCTCAGCTGAGGCTGCAGCATCCAGGATGGCTTTAAATCCTGCAGTACCTCTCTGTGCGTAGTATCTCAAACTCAGTGATCTAGTCCAAACTTCTTTAGAGCATGGGAGGACGATTTCTAAGAGAAAAAAGTAGAAACCACCAGTCCTTTTAAAGCCTGACTCAAAAGCTTCAGAGCACCACTTCCTTTGCATTCTAATTGTCACAGCAACTCACAAGCAACCCAAATTGAAAGGAAGGGATATAGGTGCCACCTCTTGATGGGAGGAAGGGTACAAGAAAGTGCTCTTTTTTAGAAGAAAGATGTTTTTAACTCTTCATATCTTTGTTAGTTTATATGTCCTTTGAATACATGGGTAATCAGTATGAACAACTGTGTGCATACTTTTCATTTAGTGTTAAAAAATGTGTTTCTGGGAATCAATATAGTTCACATTCTTGGATTCTTTTCACAGTTAACTTTTTTCTGTGTGTGTTGTGGTGAAAACACTCAAGATATACTCTCAGCAAATTTCAAGAATATAGTACAGCATTATTAACTGTCATCACAGGCTGCACGTTAGATCCTCAAAAAATGAAATATTTTGAAAAATACTTTGAAATACCTTGGAAAAAATTTGATACTATTTTTTTTAGTATCGAATTGTTTCTACAGTTCTACCTACTGAAACTACTGGGACTCTTTGGAGCTGTCGATCAGAGAAGGAAAGAAGAAGGAATTGTCAAAAACTAGTAGGGAATAATGGAGCATCCATGAAAGAAAAAGATTCACTCTACATTTGGTCCTTAGTGAGAAACTTATTTTAAGATGTAATATTTTGTGTGTGTGTGTTTTATTTTATCTATTTGTTTTTTAGGCAGATGACATCAGAGCTTTGCTGATAGATGCCATGCCCCCAGAGGCCTTACCTACCTGTTTCAAACCTCAGGCTACTGTCGTGAGTGCCTCTCTGATCTCACCAGCATCCACCCCCTCCTGCCTGTCTGCCGCTAGCAGCATAGACAACCTCACCGGCCCCTTAGCAGAACTGGCAGTAGGAGGAGCATCCAACACCGGGGATGGCGCAGCGGGCGCTGAAAGGAAGGAAGGAGAAGGCAAGTACACCACTGAATGTCTGTTTGGTTTTGGTGTTCTAAATAAACAGATTCCCTTTTTTCTATTGGTAGTTATTGAACACCTCACTTAAAGACATCCTGTGTATGAGTTTTCACGTACACAACAGTTCATAAGAAACATGTCTTCATAATCTCCCACTGTTCGAGGCACCAGAACCAGACAGCTACGGCCCCTGCCCTTATGGATCTTACCCTCTCTTCCCCATGCTCTGCTCTCCAGGTACCTGAAACTTTGCAACACACACTTTATTTTATCAGTTGTTGCTCTGCTGTCTGGATACCTGAAACTTTGCAACACACACTTTATTTCATCAGTTGTTGACTCTACTGAAAAGTGTCCTCATTTGATTTCTCCTATGCTCAACTCACAGCAGGAAAGTCTAAACAAGTGTATTCCTTTCTTTGTATGGCCCTCCTGCCTGTCTGCCATGAGTTTCCCTGCCGTGAATAATACATTTGGAGAACTAAGGGCCAGGGCTTATGCCTTCCTCCAGCTTCCCCAAGAGGGGAAATCTTAGCAATTATATGAAATAAGATGTTTTCTTTAAAAAAAAAAAAATGCATTCGTAGAATAAATTCCTTGACATCTACATTGTTATTACTTATGTATATCCCGATACATCCTATTCCAACTATAGTGTCTTACTGAACTACTGAGTGAGTCTTGTTACTGAAATTATATCAGAAAAATGAAGAGAGATTATGTTAGAAATGAAAACTGAAACAATAGCTGAAAAATTTAGATTTTTTAATTCCACTGTTCAATATTTCACTAAATCATTATGCTTTAAAATATTAATATAAATACTATTGGCAAGATAAACTCTGCTTTTACTTCCCCATAAAATTCAGAGCTAACATGAAGTGTCTGAATTAAATGTATGTAATTTGGATCATTTGATGCTGTGTGAAAGCAGCTACATAACCAAGGGTGTGTCAGAGAGCCATGGCTTTAAATAAATACTGAAACTTCCTTTAGATTGATATACTTCTTTCTGAAAAACTTTAACATGTGTCTGTTTTAGTTGCGGGTCTTGACATGAATATTAGCCAGTTCCTAAAAAGCCTTGGTCTTGAACACCTGCGGGACATCTTTGAAACAGAACAGGTAAGCTCTCATATAATGTCCAGGCTTTTCAGTTAAATACTAGTAGTTATTAATTGCCAGTTATTCTTTCTTTTTTGCTTCTTAATAACTCTTTTAAAACTCAAAACGGATTTCCAAAGAAGCTAGGGAAATCTACTATTTATGCTTCTTTCCAAAATTGTCCAACAGATGGTGAGAGTCTTTAACGTTATGTTGTTGTATCTTTATAAGCAGTCTGGCTCAATATGTTGTGTTACATGTCAAAATGTAGGCCATGAAAGCACCTCAAAAGAATGTTTTCAAAATCTTCCCTCGTCTTGTTCCCAAAAAGTTTATTAGCCTTTTATTCACCTCATTTTATTACTGATGTGACTAGATTCACTTAAAACTAGTAAGAAATTTTTATGGTAACTGATTAGCAAAATTGTCACGAAGTAGTTGTCCATTAAACTAGAAAGCAAAATAATTCCTAGGCAAGTGTACCTATAAAAATTGCTCCTTTATGAAGTTTCCACTATCTAGCTAGAGACTAAAATATGTTGAACCAGAACTGGACCATTTGCTTAAAGACTTAGCCTATTTTCAGATAGATCCGAAATGCCTGTAAAGATCTTAGTATGAAGTCATCATTAGGGTGTTTATGAATTAAGATCCTTCTGTTTATCAGTCTGTTTTTATATGGAATAATGAGTTTTTAACTTATCACTATGTGATTTTATTACCATTAAATATCAAGTAATAAATTCCTGAGTTTGACTTGGGTATTATCAATATACATACAATCTTAGAATGGGAAAAATTTTTTAGAGATCAGTAAGTCTTCTCCCAGGTACAGGAATTACCCTTTTTATATCCATGTGGAACAATATCTTGTTACAATTTGGACAGGTATAATAAAATGCTTCTAATCTAAAATACACCCACATCTGCTCCATGTTTAATCTGTTAATATTCTGTTTATCTTTACCCTGTTTTGCACAGAAATCTCACCCCTTTCTGAATATTAGACGAGCATTAGCATTAGACTAGCATTTCATACAGCCACCTTGCCATATTTCCACAGACCTCTGGCTTAAACAACAGAACTGTATTCCTTCACAGTTCTGGAGGCCTGAAGTTCAAAACCAGGATGTCAGCAGGGCTTCAGTCCCTACAGAGGGTCTAGGCGAGAATCTGCTGCATGCCTCCACTAGCTGCTAGGCCCCTTCAGCTTCTGGCCACATTCTTTCCATTTTTGTTTCCTTCTTCACCCTGCCTTCTCTGTGTCTGTCATCTCTTCTTTGTGTCTTTTTTAAGGATGCTTGCACTGAATTTAAGCCCTCCCCATCTAGTCAGAGATGATCTCCTTATCTCAAGATCCTTGACTGAATTTACATCTGCAAAGATGTAAAAAAAATTTTCCAAGTAAGGTTCTTCTCAAGTTCTGGGGCTTAGAACTTGGACATATCTTTTTGAGGGTCACCATTCAGCTTGCTACAACATACTATAGCCCTTCTTACATTTCTAAGACCTACTCAACTTATCATGGATTTATCCTTCTAATCAACTACCCACCCATCCAAAGTTTCTCCTAATTTAGCATAATAAATTTATCTTCTTTTTTAGTTATTCTTTTTGTGGATATAGTGTCCAAATTCTTTAGTGCTCTCTGACCCATTCTGATTTCTTTGTAGGCACATAGTTTAGAGTTAATTTAAAGTCCAGATCTTTTTCATATCAATGATGAAAGACTTTTTATGTCAAGATTTTCTAATGTCTTGCATTTTAGCTAATTTCTTCATACTATATATTGTAGTTGATCTTTAATCCTCTTAATGATCAAAACAATTGGGTAGAAGTAGCACTGGACTAAAAAAAGACCTTCATTCTGATTAAGGCATTTAACCTATCACTTGCCTTGCCGGTAAAATATAATAATACTTTAAAAAGTCCAGATAATTAAAATTCCCAGCCTTGTACTGCTATGCTAGTTTTTAAAACATGCTTTAATGAAACAATGGTTGTATTTTCTGTCTGGTGGTGAGGGTTTTATAAATGCTATAATAATTACCTTTGCCTTTAAGCTTCACCTGCCATTGATTCACCTCTGGCTTGGAGATTTCTTATGGGAATATCCTACACTGTAAGACTCTT
Source organism: Cervus elaphus (assembly GCF_910594005.1). Lineage (NCBI taxonomy): Eukaryota > Metazoa > Chordata > Mammalia > Artiodactyla > Cervidae > Cervus > Cervus elaphus. The sequence continues at coordinate 32,963,690 of NC_057846.1, forward strand.
CTTCCTGTATCCTTTCTCTGAAGGTATTAAAGCTGTTTTAAAAGCAGTATCCTCTGCCACAGCCATATTCTGACCATTTCCCTTCTTCCCACGTCATATCCACAATAACTGTGAAATTTCACATAGCTTTGCTTAATAAAAACAAAGACCCACGTTCAAGCAAATCATTCCAGTTAGCCATTTTTCAAAAGAGTTCAGCCTCTACTGTTTTAGTCAGTTTGCATCATAATATTTTTACTTTATATATTCTCTTTTATAGTAGTGGTACCCTGTGGCATACTTATCTCATTTTCTTGTTTTTAATAGTTTAATCTTACAGTTGGTCCTTTTGACAGCTTACCGTAGTTTCATCGGTTTCATTGTTATTTTTTCATTGCACTTTTGTTCTGAGTAAATGGTTCCATTGATTTTCCTTTTGCCAGAGTAAGTTCTGTATCCTCTTTTTTAATCAATATGTTGATGCTTCCATTTAACGTGTATTACCTAGCCTAATTCCTTCCCTGCAGACAAATAATATTACCATTCTCTGTATAGAATTGTGTGCGACTGTCTTCTTGCCCAGAGTTCAAGCAATCAAAAGTTTTATTTGACTGCAATTGTTTCTTGACTAACCTTTAGTTCTAGAGTAATAAGTTCCGTAACCCTTTCCATAACTTATCCAGAGGACTTTCTGCCATTAGCATTCTGCATCAGTCCAGGAGAACGTGATGAGGTCAAGGTGTTCATGAGTGAGGGAAAGTGTCAGGGTGTGTGTGCGTTGTACCCATTTAGTTCTTGTCTATCACTGACCTTGAGCCAGTTATTCTGTTTGACACATAATCAATTATTACTTCTATTCTGATATTTCTCTCCCAGTGGAGTGGGGAAGAAAGATCATTTATTTCTCCTCCTTCAGAGCATCGTCACCCCACCTCTCACCTTCACAGTTGTTCTCTCAGAAGTCTCTTAGCTGCCTGTTTGTCATGTATGTTTTGCCGAGTTCTGTATTAAGTAATACACACCTGTGTCCTTTGTAGTTAAGTGTCGTACCTGTGTCACTCGGGCCCTTCCTCTGTAACCTGGCTTCTTGGCTATGATACTTTTTCTGTGGGAAGGGCTGCTTGATTTACATTGCAATTCCTGGAACAAATCCTGCGACTTGTGAACATATTTATGGTCCACGTATACATATGAAAAGTGACCTTATCAATTTTTATTTCAGAATCTAAAGACAAAGGCATGGACTCAGTAAATTCATTATGAACATGATTGCAAAGTTAATTCTAATATCTGTTACTGTAGCCTGCAGCCTCGCAATGTAAAAGAAAGGCC